>NC_140772.1:23328423-25728423 GCF_044657685.1 Stegodyphus dumicola
CACAAAATTTAATGTTAGAAAAACGTATATTTTAATGTAAATATAAAATTATTTTTTTGTACTTAACCTAGTGATTGTTCAAAACTTATGAATGCATTTGTAGCTTTATTTCAAGAGGTTTATATATATGTGATGTACCAGCTTTAGTCGTAGCTTAAATTATCAGACGACAAGTTTAAAAAAAAAAAAAAAAACAGGATCCATTTATTATTATTCAGGAGAAATAGCAGTTGCAAAATTCATATATCCGGAGTAAATAAAAAGAACTTCTAATAATACTTTGTATGAAGTTTACTGCATCGTGGCATTTAAGAAAAAGCCCCGATATTCCTTTTGCGAGTCCTTTTATGTTTTGTATCCTTCTGCCTCTGGAAAGGCAGAGCTTCCAAAAAATGACGTCAGTTTCGTCAGCCAATCCAGTTCGCTTTAAATATTTCCAGAACATTCTATAACTGTACGTGTAGAAAAGGAAAAACAACTTGACTATGGGGCTGTGGATTTAATTCCGCGTACTTTCAAATAAGAGACCGTCACCATTAAAAATGAAAAGAACATACAGTTAGAATTTTAAGTGTATTCTTGACTATGGAATTTTATTATTACATATATTTAAGACAAAGAAATTAAAAAAGAAACAATTATTTGATGAAAATTCAAACAATTTTCAAGCTAATATGCATAAAAGCGAATATTTGTATAGACGTTAGATAAAGGTTTCTATACTGTCCGTCGTATATACAATCCCTAAAAAAAATCTACACCGTGAGTATCTGTACATTTCAACACCCGCTAAATCTAACAGTTTTGGCGTTTTCTTTCGCTATCATATTTCCAAGACGTCCTCTGTTGCCCAAGCACTGTTGGTCCGAAAATCACAATTTCTATTTTTGTGCAGCCAAAATTATTCACAAAAAAAATCTTCATTGGTGAATTAGATTTTCTAGAGGCATTTCACATTCAAAAAAATTCTTTCTGTTCTAGTTAACGATCCTAATGCAATCCATCTTTACAATCCTAATTGCAATCCATCTAACCGCGCGCTGTTGTATTTCAAGTAAAATTTGCTAGATTTTATCAGATATAAACCACTGCCATGCCGATACAAACCACTGCCAAACCATCTTATTTGAAAGTTGTTTGACCACTATCCCAAATATTCTCTCTCATTTCAATGGATGTGTTTTGTTAATGTCTTCTGATAATTCAAATTACTCTAACCAATGTAACGCCCACACTATGACAAATATTATACTATATAATACTATATAATATATATATAATACTATATAATACTATATTTATATATATATATAATATATATATATATATATATATATCGTCAGGAATCGTAGGCACTTATCTATTTTACGAATTTAAAATAAATTTCGTGTTTCAATAAATCAATTAAATACGAATTTATTTAACAAAGGGAGCTTAACACCTTTTCAACGGGATTTTTTCTAAAAAAGTTTATTTTTAAAAATGTATAGTTTATTTATTTATTTATTTATTTTATTTTATTTATTTATTTATTTATTTATTTATTTATTTATATTTTTATTTATTTATTTATTTATTTATTTTTTTGATTTTTAGACATGTTAAACTTTCATCCTTGCGACTGCTTTTACAAAAATAATTTTCGAAAAATGATAATATTTTGTATTTAAAAAAAACAATTAAATGAAACTGCCGAGTACACTTCTCACATCTCACATCTTTAAAAATGTGATTTTGGCAACAATTTTCCTATCTTATTGTTGTTGATAGATTTTTGATGAAATTGCATCATTTTGAATAATTTCATTCTTATAGAAATATGGGTTTGGCAACAATTTTTCATCGTATTTCGTATGCCACTGTTTTTAAGAGATAGACATATTTCATTTTCATTTATATATATATATATATATAATACATTTTTATAGATTTTTTTTATAAAGTTGTTCTGCAGAGTAAAATTCTGCTCGGAACTTTACGTTTTTTGAGTTGCTTTCATGTTAGTTTTTGCTTTTTTCACTGTAAGATAAAAGTTTTGCATGATTTTTTTTTCTTCAACGGAAAGTTGGTTAATTTTTTTATTAAGATATATAATATTTGGATTAAGGGATACATCTTATTTCATTGTAATTTTTTTCTCTTGAAAATATAAGATAAAATATCATTAATTATACTTTGCTTTTCAGAATTTTTTGTTTTTTGTATTCTTTTATGTTATTTATTGCTTGCTCATTTCACTGTTTTTAAGATATTGAAAAGTTTTGAGTGATTTTTTTAGGAAACAAAGTTCTTAACCTCCTTTATACCATTTGAGTTCTTAAGATTTTGCAAAGGGAAGTTGGTTAATTTATTTATTAGGATAATTAATATTTGTATTGAGGGATATTGCTTATTTCATTGTAATTTTGTTATACGTAATAACTTTTTTTTATGAAGTTGTTCTGCAGAGTAAAATTCTACGCAGTTTTTAAATTTAACGTTTGGTGTTCCCTTCAGCCATTTTCCGGTACATTTTAAAGCCAGATGAAGGCTTTCAGCGAAGCTGCTAGTAGGTAATAAAACAAAGGGGCTTCCAAGGTGTCCGTGTCGGGTGGAAGGCTACGCTATTTATAATTTCATAGCTGTAGTTAGCGTTATTTTTCACACTGCGCGAAACAGTCATACATTGATGCAGATTATTCATTATTTAATAGCTTTATATTTTACAGAGGGCGATAATATTTGGTGGCAACAATTTGAAAAGTGATACGCCATGTTTAGTGATTCAACGAAAAATTACCTTTCGAGATTAAGATTCCATTCGCGACTAATATTTCTGTTGGGCTAAAAACAGAGATTTCATCTAACTATCTTAAACGGTTACTAAAATAGCTGTAAAAATATGTTCTTTTTTTTAACTATCTTTGACTTCTGTAAACCGCAAGTTTCCTTTGATGTGATACGAATCAATGAAATAAACTGCATTCGGGAAGATCATCGTTAACGTTAAAGAAATATGGCGCAATCTATGGTTAACCTTTAAGACGGGATGGCCATTATAGTGGCCCTAGAGTCCTCTCTTTGAAAAGACGGGGTTGTCCACTTTAGTGGCCATGTCTTTTTACCCCATTTCCCAGGCTGAAAAGTGGGGTGAAATGTCAAATTTGACGTCCCTGAGGTTGTAACCACTTATCTCTTTCAAAGGTCTTCCTTTTGCGACATACATGCACCCCTCTGAGAATCCATTAAACTACACACAAGAATGTTTGGTGCAAATAAGAGGTGATTTCTTAAAGTGGGGAAAGCATTCTGTTCAAGACCCCGGCCTCAAAATGTTAAGCTAAAGCTGTAAGCTGTATGAACAAGGAATCACCCGCCATCGTGCAGACTAGTTTGGTAATTGGCAATGCATACTAGTATTATCTCCCTAAAGACATGAATACATTCATCGAGGACTTTCTAAGGGAACCCTGATCGTATACACGTGACACATGGGGAAAACCACGAAAACGTCCATGCAGCCAGACTGTTCGCCCGGAATAAAACCCAGGTCAGAACTATCAGTATTCATCGATTTTATCGACCGGCCGTTGGGGAGGGAGCTCATACAAACTAAACACCCGGGTACTTACGTATTATCGCAACCAGGTTGGCGCTATTTGTAAGTTTCAGTAAAAAAGTATGAATACAAAGAAAATGTACATTTATTAATTACAGATAATTTTTAATACAGTTTTTTTATATTATTTTGTTTTAAAATATAAAATAGGAATTAAACCCTTCCGGTTTCGAATTTGAATAAGTTGCAAAATTATTTTTTTCTGCGGAAATGTTTTGGCTATTGCTTTTAGCACTGATTGAAAACCGTATTCGCCATAACCATGTACAGGTCGACTTATTTTTACTTAAAAAAAGCATCCCAGAATTGCACAAAAATGGCATTGCGCACACTATTGACTTTATCCATGTACACTGCTATTTTCTCATAAATTACAAAAATTTGCACGAAAATGCAGGAAAATTTTGTGAATCTCCACATGCTCTTTTTACAAAACTATGTATAACACGTAGGGTTGCCGTAAGTAGGGTCGCCAAATTTGGCAATTTATGCGAATTTTGGCCTGGTTGCGTTAATGCGTAAGTACCAACACCCGTCACAGAAAGTCTTCCAGGCAGGTCTTCCTTTCCTTAAGAAGATAGCCGGATGTGTCACCTCGATAAAAGTGGTCAGGAGAGTGTGAGAATTCAGGCAAATAAGATTGCTGTGGTATTAAACGGATGTGTTTAATCATTCTTTGCTTAAAAGCATTTCCCTGAAAATGTGATATCGTAATCGATGTCACATTTGGATATGAGATTCTTCGATGTATCACTTTATACATGTCTTCTGTACACGGTACACTCTGCTTGTTATTGTACACTTAACATCAATTTACAAGAAGCCGTGGATATTTTTTGAACAAAGAATATATATACAACCACAGATATGAGCTTGACTTAATACTTTTCTGAGAGACAAAAAATGGTCAAAGTGTTTTTTGTTTTCCTTTTTTCTGTTCGCTCATAAGCAGTAAGAGCAATTGAATTTTGTCTTTGTTCTCGCTCTCTCTCTCTCTGTCTATATATACACTCATGTCCATAAATTAAGGATAATGCAAAATCAGGCAAAGGAAGAGTTAGAAGCAAAACAAATTTGACTTAATTTGTAAAGCTTATTTATTAAACGAAAGGTAAAGAGCAAAAAAAGGTGCTATATGTTTGATATTATTAAAAAAAATTAGCGAGTTTTCCTCCCTGGACCAAATTACAAAAAAAACCTATTTACAAAAAAAAACAATATTACATGGTTGGTATGATTGTTAATACATTGTATATCTCCCAGACGATGCAATACAGTCCGTACAACGCCTAGGCATGCTGAGTATCAAATTATCGATCTCATCTTGGGGGATATTACACCACTCAAAAAGCAATGATCACGGACTGCAACTCATCGGCCAAGTATGTCCCACATGTGCTCTACTGGATTCAAGTCCGGTGAGAATGCTGGCCAGTCCATACGGGTGATATCCTCCGATTGAAGGCATTCGCTTACGATGTTTGCATGGTCAGGACGGGCGTTGTCATCCATAAACACAAATTGTGCGCCCATTGCGTCCAGAAACAAACGTACATGTTGCTCCAGAATGATGTCCCGATAGATTTGGCTTGTCATGGTTCGAATTTGAACATGCAGGTCAGTTCTGCACCCAGAATAATTCCACCCCAAACGAGCACTCATGCACCGCCGTAACGGTGCCGTTCAATGATGTTTTCTTGGTGGTAACGGGTACCTGGTGCTCTCTATATGAAATTCCGGCAAGAATCAGACTGCAAGCTAAACCTGGACTCGTCGGAAAACATCACACAAGCTCACTGTTGCGGTGTCCACAATGCATGCTCTCTACTCCAGGCTAACCGCAGGTGAAGGTGAGTTTCAGTAAGTGGAACGCATCTGGCAGGTCTACGAGCATATAGACCAATCTGCGTCTGTACATGGTCTGCCTTGAAATTATCGTACCAGTGGCTGAAGAGAGCTGACGAGACAGGTCTGAGACTGTGCTCCGCCTGTTTCTTTTGGCAGTAACTGACAAATACCGGTACTCATTCGGCGTTGTAACTCTGGGACGACCAGTGCTGTAATGTCTACTCACATTACCATCATCTTGGAATCGTTGCCAAAGCCTAGAGATGACACTCTGGGCAATTCCAAGTTCGTCTGATACTTCCAGTTGGGTACGCCCACATTCCAGACGGCCGATAATTCTACCACGTAAAAAGTCATCCAAATGCGTCCTTTGTGTCATAACTATTCGGTTATTGCACTGAAATACTTATAAAGCGCCTGTGAACAATTATACTTCTTTGCATGTATTCCTTATATATCACTCTCTTACACTCTCGTCATTGTGACGTACCATCGGTGTCATCTGGTTACTTCCTGAAATTTGCAGATGGTTCTTGAAGATGTGTGTAGTGATTTTAAAGGTGACATATTTATTTTAGAGTTCGATTTCCGCGTGACTCCGAATTATCCTTAATTTATGGACATGAGTGTATATGCAGTATTAAAATAAAGTATATTTGTGAGGATTTAATTTATTCTAACCAATCATTTTTAGCTTGATTTTCCTTTCTCTCCTGATTTTAGTTTCCTGCCAGAATGTAAATTTTGTATGACGTAGTATTCAAATTTAAAAGTGCTTCTAAAGCAGTATTTAAGCTTAGTTTCAAGAGTTCAAAAGGGAGCAGTAGCGGGATTAGTTCCGAGTTTATACTGCGTGTTTGAATTTAGCTCTCTAGTCGGTGTTACATACCTTTCAGTTCATACTGATATTCCTCATCTCGGCTTTACTGTGTGTGATTTAGCGTTTTAAGCTAAGGAGCCAGTCATTAGATATCATAATTTACTAGTGATTTGTTACATTCTTATTTTCTTTTAATTTAAGTAGCTACAAGTGGTGGTGAACTTTGAGCACGAAGTGTGTGCATCTGGTTTAATTTTAGCTTAAATAAAAAGGTTATTTAAAACCATTCTGGAGTATTTATTCTTAAAGACATAGAATTCGTTACTTCGTCTTCGACGTAGAGTGAACGTTGTATGCTCTCTAAAAGAACATGCAGACTCTATATATTATCTTTATATATCTGTATAATGAATATACACTATATTATATATATATATATATATATATATATAATTTAAAGTAAAGTAGAAAGAACAAACGATAGAAGACCTATGTGGTCAAAAACTTTGCACATCGTGCTGCAAAATTTAAAAAAAAGTTTAAAAAAAAATCCTAGTTCGAACGCTAAAAAGCCGCTGAAATACTGTGGTTCCGTGAAAACTTTAACGTAAGCAAAATAAGTTGCAATGAAATGTGTTATAAGAGGGAAAAAAATACAACATTGGTTATTTGCAAGTAAAAATCAATACTAATAATAAACAAAATGCTAATCTAGTTAAGGTATGTTTAAAACATTAGTAAAAGTATTAACTAATTATTTGAGCTAAAACATAAAAACTAAGAAGCGGTAAATGGCAGATTAGTCCAATTCGAACTTCATCAAGGCACATCAGGGGAAATATTTTTTAATGAATTTCGAACTAACTCCATAATGCGTTTCGCCGAAACAGACAACTGAAATTGTGGTTGACAGCACATTTTTCAATTAATTAATTAAATAAACTTTGTCAGAATCTTGAGTCTCAATTCTTTGTTCCAATTTCCCGAAGCATCCGCTTGAAGAAACACATTAAGGTGTAATAAGGATAATAAACAATGGAATGGAAATGCCGATGTACAAAATAAAATAAATAGCGATATGCTATTAGTCAAAATTTACAAGATCTTATGGGTGGACCTGCTAGCTTAAAGAGTTAATACTTTGTAAAAGTACCGAAAATTAATTTTAATATAATGAATATATACTTTATTTTAATTATTTTTTCACGCTTTTAAATTGCAATGAAAGCAAACGATTCTGTGTTATGATTCCAACCACATTTGAAGAGTTTATAACACGCCTGCTTTTTAAACTTAGTATGCCAGATACCGACGGACCATTGTTTGCCGGTAATCTTCCAACACACTGAGAGTTTATTTGATTGTAGCAGCTACGCAGTCGAGTCTTGCCACGAGATCCATTTCAGACACGAGCATCGTGATACACGACAGTTTTGATGGCTTCCCACAAAAAGAAATCAAACCTCGATAAATCCGGTGAGCGTGGGGAGCCAGGGAACGGGTCCACCACATCCAATCCATCGATACGGGAATAATCTGTTTAAATGGCTACGAACATCCAGTCCAAAATGAGCAGGGGCTCCATCATGTTGGAATCACATATTGCGCCTCACATTTGGTGGAACATCTTCAACCAACATTTGGTGGAACATCGTCAACCAACATTTGGTGGAACATCGTCAACCAACATTTGGTTGAACATCGTCAACCAAATCAGGAAGAACCTACACTAGAAAGACAAACAATTCGACGCATTCAAATGGTTTGTCGGTGTCAGGCATGTTTGGCATCTGATGATGCAAACTTCGAGCATCTGTTGTAACATTCAAGCTGTCGTACACCATTTGTATCCATGTCCAATATATGCTTCTTTTCCCATCTTCTAACTCTGCTACCACTTACCCCTGACATTTCCGGGTATAGGTTCCTATGCAATTCTTAATACTTATGATGTTCCCTTCCTCGTCTGGAAGTTTGTTGCATCATTTACGGTACACCCTGTATATATATATCAGATCTGTAAAATTTATAAAGGTTTAATTCTTTAAGCTAGCAGGTCCAGCCCGAACGTTATTGTGACTAATAGCAGACCGCTATTTATTTTATTTTAATTATTGCTGTACATCGGAGTTGCATTTACATTTTTTACACCTTAATGTATCTTTCTTTGCGGATGCGTCGGGAAATTGGAGCAGAGAATTGAGACTCTAAAAAAAATTTTTAGGACAATTCATCTAATTATAAAATTTTCGTAACACAAGAGTTTCAATTGTCTGTTTCGGCGAAACTCGTAATGGAGTTAGCTTGGTTCGACGTTCAACTGAAACTTCCCTTGAAAAGCCAGGTTGGAAGTCGAATTGAGCTAATTTACCATTTACCGCTTTATAATTTTTATAATTTTATGTTTTTGATATGTTTTATTTGTTTTATTTGTTTTAACTTGTTCCATCGATCGGTTTTTTATATGTGTTAACTTTTCACTTATCACATTGATAGGTTTTTACTGTATTTTTTGCCATTCACCTGTTTCCAACGATTAATTTTTACTGTGTTTTATATTCTACATTTTATTTCGCGTGTAGCCTCATTTTTCACCCTTCAATGTCATTGTTTTTTTAAAAAATACTGTGTTGAACTATTTCTTGGAGCTACAGCTCCTGGTAACTTTTTGGCGAGCTCACTACAATTTATCCTTTTCTTATTTCCTTAATTTTGCAGCATATTGCGCAAAAAGATTTTAAGACCAAATAGGTCTTACTGCACAGTACTTACTACCTAGCTTTTTAATTATATATATATATATATATATATATATATATATATATATATATATATATATTGGTGGGGGTGATTGCAGCTAAAGAGGGAGATGCCTAACTACATATTATAGCAGTTCTATATACAAAATTTCAACGATCTGAGGCTACTCATTTTTGAGTTATGCGAGATACATACTTACGTACGTACAGACGTCACAAATATAATCTCTTTTGAATCCTTTATAAATTCATTTTGCAATCCGTTTTGGGAAAACGATTCCTTTGTTCTGTGATTACGTAGAGATGTCACGTAAAAATATCGTTAAATTGCATTCGATAGCTGTCAGAATGAATAATTTCGTTGACATTTTTTTTTCAATTACTATACTTCTTTTACTTTGTACAAGGAAGTAATAAAAACGGAATATATACATGTTAAATGAACATAAATGCATAATTTTGATTATTATAAATCAATTACCACTAATAAAGCAGAATTTGTCGGAAAAGTTAAAATATGTAAATTAAATAATGCTTCTAAAAACATAACATTTAAGACTTAATCTATAAATATGGTTTATTTCATTATTATTTTACCAGCTGTTTATGCGCAATTCAAAACATAGTACATCTCTGTCTTGCATTTGGGTTAAAAATAAATATCACTTTAATAACTCAAAGTATGCCAGCAAATAAACAAATCTAAAATTCAAAGATAATTTGAAGTAAAGTTTTCAGGAAAAAAATATTTCTATTCAAATAACGAAAAGCAATTTAAAAAAAATAGAATTTTGCCTTTCATCGGCTTCCATTTCTTTAAAACTAAAGATCACCTCAGGCGTTCAGAATATTTTTTCTCTTTATTTTTCAGTGAAATACATACGATTGTCTTTTTTTCCCCTCTTCAACGAGTAAATGCTGTGAGCATTTTTTTGCTTAAAACAATAATAAGATATCAAACAAAAAAGATGGAAGACGAAAGATTTAATTTTACTTTCTTCAATTTATTATTTTATTACAGCGTTTAGGAAAAAAAAGAACTGTTCCTTTTTAGTGAATAAAATTTCACAAAAGCAAATATTTTTCTTTTCTCTTTTCTGGGTGTTGATAAGAAGTATGAAATAAAGTAAAGTGAAAAAGAATTCTTAAGAAAATGCCTCAATATAAGACGTTTTATTAAGTTTTAATAATATGTGAATAGATTGTACTAGCTATTTTAGGTGGTATTACTACGTTGGATCTTATAATGCATTTTAGAGAGTCATAAAACATGATCTAAATGCCAAAGAAAATTTATAATTTTGTTTCAAAAAGCTAAACACATTTCTTACAATAAATAATATTCCTACTAATACTGCAGTAGCCTCTGTTGTTCATGTTCAGATGTTCAAGCAAATAGTTCCTTTTGTCACTCGATGTAGTATGCTATACTGTAGTACTGAATTTACTATGCTATACTGTAAAACTGAAGTACAGTCAAGATTTTGCGTCCTTAGCGATTATTCATTGGTTATCTTGTGCACCTTTAGAATTCTTCAAAGTACATGTAAATGAAAAAAACTATTTATATCATTGTAGGAAAGAAATGATATTAAAATTTGGAAAACGGGATGTTTCTGGGGAGTATACAAATGAATCACCGTAAGTTATTCGAAATATAGCAAAACAGGTATTTAAATTTCAAATATCTTTCAAAATTTCTCATTATTTTTACTGCAAAGGGTTTTTGTCAATGAAGGACTATTGTTTTCGTTTTGTGATTTTGTGTTGGTTCACTATAAATGTCCGTTTCACTTTTCAAACTGTTGCCACCAAATGTTAGAGTCCTGTATTATATTTGAAGAAATTAAATAATGAAAAATCTACATAAATGTATGCATATTTCTCGTATTGTGATAAAACAACGGTACATAGAGCTATCGAATTTTGAGTGACGTAATCCTACTGCGAATATGAGCATGCGGAAGCACAAATTTGAAATTTGGAATTTGTTTTATGATCGACTTCATATTTTGTAAAACTTTAACGAATGTTTGATTAACAAACTCAAGTATTTCAAAGCCAGTAATGGCAACGTTGTTGTACAGAAAAAAAAAAAAAAAACATTTTTATCTCCAACGCGCGAGACTCTGTATCGGAAATTCTAAAGGATATGCTCAGTTTAAAACTGTTTTGAGATATTGCTGTTGAACTGAATTTTATGGTTTAAGTGCGAAGAACGTAATATTTAATAAATAAAGGTAACAGATAATATGTTAAAAAATCTTATGTGTACACCACATGACTTCCTTGTACGGAATAATAAATTATACGCATTTTTTCTTGCATTTCATTTAAACTTATTGGATTGAATTAAATCTACTTCGCCGACAGCGCATAAACCACAATAGATTAAATGCATTCTTTAAAATGCACTCTAGTATTTGTTTACCATAGCGACACTCTGCCGCTAGATTCACGTAACAGTGTTAATAATTAAATAAAAGTTAACTTCTGTAATAATTATATAACGGAAAATAAGTTAACAGTCATATAACCCAATAATTATATAACATTTAACTTATATATTTCGTTCATATTATAACTCATAATGCACAAAATTTATATCATTTAAAGAAAGAATTATCTAATCGTTACCACATGTTCTATTGAAATACTATAATGAAGCTAGAATGATGTATAAAAGAAATTAAGCCCCCCCCCCAAAAATAAATAAAAGAAACAGTTTTTCACAGACGATTGAGTATTTCTCATTCAATCAATTCCGTTCTTACTTCGCGAAAAGGCAATAATACATAAAAACTCAAAATATCTATATTAAAAATTACGAAGTAAATCTCAAACACTTATTTCCTCGAAAAAATTCCAGAAAGAATTAAGCATGATTTAATTGGCAATAATAAAGGAATGCGTAACCTTTGTTGTTGCGAAGCTAAGTTTCTCTAGATTGGCAACAAATCCACTAGTCTGCTGTTTCAAATGTAAACAATCAATCGCCGCCAGAAAAAAAAGGCTTAGCTGCACTTAAACAACTTTAAAATTGTTGATAATTCTAAAACATATTGCATTCAGATTTAATAAAGGCATAAAAACCTTAACCGGAAGCTAAAAATAACATAATTCAATGATTTTTAAAGCAAAAAATGTACAATTTACAAACATATAAGAGTCAAGAAACTGAGATCACTGAGCCGGGTAACAGAGTGTATATATATATATAAATATATTTATATACGTTTCGTGCGGCGATTGAAACTAAAATACAGGTGCACATCTACATGTTTTTGCAGTCCTATATACAAAATTTCAACGTTCTGAGGCTACTCGTTTTTGAGTTATGCGAGATACGTACATACGCACGTACGCACGTACGTACATACGTTCGTACAGACGCCACAAAAAATTCTCTTCAGAATTCATTTTAAAGCAGTTTTATAATTTTTTTGGAGGAAAACAGTGTTTTATTCTGTTCTTACGTACAGATATCACGCGAAAACATCGTTCAGTTGCATTCGATAGCGGTCAAAATGGATATTTTCGTTGAAATATGCGGCCTGAAACTTTTCGCGATTACAATACTTCCTTTTTACTTCGTACAAGGAAGTAAAAAACGCCCCTTCGGATGTAATTTAAAATCTGAAATCTTTCATATTTTCTTTTTATTGCTGTTGTTGTTGTTGACTAATGCTCACTTGCCTGACCTATAGTCAGCCTAAGCGTACAAAATTCCTCGTGTCAAGGTACGCCTGTCGTTCCTATTCAACGCGGTAAAGATTTAAATTTCATCTCCCATTCCCTTTGACAGTTTTCCATTTTGCAATTTAGGAAATGCGGCAACCGTACCGATAACCATTATAGTTTGTACAGGGACTCCATGGTTCCAGATGATTTTGACATCTGCAGAGGTGTCGTTTTATAAAATTTTGAACACGTACCTGAGTTTGTTTACGTTCTCAGAAATAGTGTTAACCTTCAGAGGATGTCGTCTTAAGGAGCCACAGGAGAGATTTGCTTTTATTTCATTTATTTTTAATTAATTCGCTCATTTTTCAAATGTCTTATATCTCATGGATATTTTTTGATTAATAACGAGGGTAGTAAGCTTTTTAACCATGTATATGCTTTGATAATAGTATAGGAAGTTAACGCTTTAATGCGTAATGCAATTTATTATAATCTGTGAAATATATTGTCATCTGTGGAACATGAATATATCCATAGGATGCAATCCTTCTGCAGATTTTTGGTTTAGGAGAATAAAAATCCCTGGGAAAATGGTTACCAGACTTTGTTTGAAATTTCTAATTAGCTTCATCCTTACTTCTTGTTAGATCTAGAGCTAAATACATATGATTTAGGATGTAATTAAATGATAATAAGTTTTTATTAGTTAGCCACTTTACATGTTTTGTATTATCTGAGTCGATAAAAGTCAGCTAGAGGGAGGTTGTTGAACCTCGTAAGAATGCTCGTATATTTACCTTATATTGTTGCGTGGCCCCAACTTGTCAGCAACTATGGTAGTGACTGCTATGAACTGTAAATTACACAAACTCGTAAGAAGGGTTTAAATCCATTTTAATCCACTTTAGAAATAACAGCTGCGTTCACTTGACGCTCACAAACTACGTCGACCCGGCGGTTTAACAAAACAGAAATGGGAAACTAAAAATAAATGACAGGATGAATAAATAACGAGATTACTACCTACGAGGCTCTAAAATCGTAACTAACTTAACCGCGTTCTAAGATTCAGCAAGCTTACTGATTAAGCAGTTGAAGATTCAACAAACTGCCGAAATAGGCACACAGGCCGAAACGCGCGGTTCTTAAATTTCTACGTAGCAACCTTCACGCTCGTGATTCAAGAAGCACACATACAGTCTCGTTTCCCTTCTATTTAAACTCAACTTACTTCTGCTAAAATTTGAATACTCTGCGCGTTCTACTACAATCTACATACTCTGGCTTTGGCAATTCTAGGGGAAGTAAAGGCTTGACAGGAAAGATAGCTTAAAATAAATGTTAGTTAAAATAAATATAAACCCTACAACCTAATTAGTAATAGACATTTTTCTTTTGTACACCCTTCTCTGACTTTCATTCGAATAGCAGCTACCTGCTGCTTCTTCGATAAGTATCTTCGAGAATATTTTTTCTAATATTTGTATCCTAAGTTCATCATATGCCCTGTTTTAAGATATCGAGTTGGACAGATATCCTGCCCATCGTGCCATTTACGTTAAATCTGTAATTTTGTGTTGCTGTTGTTGTCTGACAGTAACATCAGCCCACGAAAATCCTCGTGGCAAGGAGCGCTCAAGATATGCCTGTCGCTGGCAACAGCACCTTACAGGTGACAGGACGGTTTTGCTCAGTTTCGCCCCCCAGTTTTGATAGAGAGCACCACGGGGGACGGGTCAGAGATTCTCCCACCCCTCTTCTTCTACCACCAACCTACTGAGAGGACTTTCGGCTCGCCGCATATTTAGAGTGTCCCTACACCGAACGGACACTATACATTTACAAATACGCATGCCTTCTCCGAGATTTGAGCCCGAGGCCTTCGGCCCGACAGTCAGCTCCGCTAAGCTACCGGTTGGGTGGCCTTTCCCATTATTATTCTGCATAAGTGACAGTTTCTCAGGAAGCTTTTGTTTCAACAATTAAAATAACATGGATTACTTTATATTTTATTACAATTTTCATAAAAATTGTTGCCAAAATTTAGGTTGAATATAATGTTCTGTGAAGTAATGATTTTAAGGTACGCTTTTGAGACGCACTGACATCGTAGTTTAGTTAAAGCCGAAAGATGATGATAGATTAGGAATGAAGATTGGCAACAGAAATTTAAAAATTAAAACTATCCGCTTGAAACGAGAAAAATCTATCTGTTAAAGGATTATCTGTAAACGATTTAAAAAGAATATTTTGCTCCAGAAACAATATAGCTAGGATGATGCTACAAACGTTTTTTTTGGAATTAAAAGTATGTACTTGGAAAGTTTAACGGTTTTTGGTACGCCGTCTATTCGTATTGCTATATCTGTGGTTACTGATAAACAAACTAAGCGATTCAGAAGTAATAAACGTAGTTCTGCATCTCTATTGTTAACGTATCCGACTACGTTCTGATCGTCAATTTTGAAGAAATTTTTCAAAAAAAATTATTACTTTAATTTAAAGCTTATATTTTTAGGTTTCAATAAGTATTTTTGTCTTGTCTTTCCTGTGATTAGAAGTAGAGTTATTGCTGTTTTTGTTCTACACCATGAACCGAAAATTGCTGTTTAAAAGGCCGGAAGTTGTTGTTGGAAGTTGATGTTTAAAGTACACAGACTGCTCTAAACAACAATATTTCATTTGAATACTGTTGGCGATATTCAAAAGATGATTTTGAAAAATTTCAGTATCATATTTGGCAACATTTCCGTTTGTGTTTACATTCTGATTTGATTACACTCCGATTTAGCGTGCTTGCTGTTATTCAGTATTATTTTTTTTATCTCATTCTGCTTTGTTATTTTAACATTGTGCTAAAAATATTTTCACTTAATTATTGTAAACGTCGTAATGGGTCGGAGCAGAACTTTTCATTCTAAAAAAACGGCGATTTGCTGGAAACAGATATACTGTGAAAGCTTCTGCCAGTGAATTGAAACTAGAAAACAATAAAACATTTTCTGAAAATTATAATGAAGTTAATAATGAAGCTGGTAATAGAATATTCAATGTTGAAATTCTAAAATCTGTATTTTCTGCATTATCCTGTCCATTGTGTTTCGAAACTCAAGACAATAGTGCGAGTTTTAATAACGTATCATACCAAAATAAGCGTTTGTTGAGTTGACAACATTGTGTCTTTTTTCCTATATAGGAGTAATACAGTTTAATAATGGATTTTTGGGTATGTTAAAAATATTGGGAAACTTGATAAGAAACGTGGACAATATACTATCAAGGGATATAACTGTACTAATAAAACTCGGATTGTCGATTCAAAACGGCATTCTTTACATTCCGCAAAAATCACAAGAAAAAAATTAAGAGCTTCTTTAAAGAAAAAAAATCTTCTTAAACAGAGTTAACAGAAGGTGCAATATACAAAACAGGGCACTTTTAGCAATGTAATATATCAATTTCTAATATATTTTCTAAAGATAAAACTTCAAATTTGTTTTTTGAAAAACTTGTTTTTGTCAATATTTCTAATACGAAAAACTCCGTAGCTTAAAATATTACTATAGCAATTTTATGATACTTCCCACATATTCTGTAGAATATTGGAAATTAAATGGACTAAAAGTTTAGGTTTTTGCAGACAATTTTGTAAATGAAGAGAGAATTTCTCGAAAAATAGCCAGTGTATGTACTCAAACAGGTATATTTAATAAACCTTTTGCTTTATGACTTAGATTTTAGGCTATTTTATTCCTTATGCGTTAATAAATATAAGTGAAAAAAGAAAAGTAAAATATGTATAAATAATTTTTAGGGAACTAATCTCGTGATACTGAAATTTGAATACATTTTTGATCCAAAATGTGACAAATAAGTAAAAATTACATTTTAATAATATGTCTATAAACTGTTTCTGTCATTTTAGGTAGCATTCTGTTAATACCAAAAATGAATTTATTTGTACACTTTTTCAAAATTAGGGTATCGAACGTAGTCCGATACCTTAATTATTAAATAAATCTATGAAATTAAACTAGCTGAAATGAAAAGACCATTATATATTTTTAGTAAAACTAAATTCTCAGTTCTTCTAACAACAGTGAATTTTAAATGAAATTGCCAAAGAGAAATTTACGTTAATTGAATGCGATTATTTTTGTATATGTTGTAGAGACATTATGTTATTTTTTAAAGCAACAGAGATTGAAAAATTAGCAAAGCCTTCTCCGGGAATCGAACCGCGGACCTCTGGAATACGCGCCAAGGGTGCAGACCACACATGGCGAAGGCATGCGAGGAAGGCGGGAGAAATACCTGATAATGTAGTTCATATACTGACAGTTAGTTCTCTTGTTCCGTAAAATTTTATTAATTTTCTAACGCAAATTATTCAGACTCCCCAAGATTTAACTTTTAGTTACAAATGATACAGTATTACGGCAGCTAAAAATACTCTTAGCATTTTAATGCAATTAAACCTGTCATGTAAAGCGGTTTGTTAAATGACACTTCTCATATGAATATTTTTCGGTCAAAATGTATTTATAAAAAATTCTGAAAGAATAAAAGATCGTCTGTGATTGTAGAAAAATCACTCCCTGTAATCTGAACAGAAAGGAATTGTCATTTTTGTTTTCAAGCCTATGACATGATTAAAATGCGGTTCATTCAAATTTTTGTTTGACTTCGAATTCTAATCTATTCTTTCCTTAAAATCATAGTTCTGCTAGCAATAAAGAGCTAAAAATTTCGAAGAAACTTCGTACAACCACCGGCATGTCGTGTACTTTATTAGAAATTCCGAACAAATATTATATGGAAAAGTTTTCAGTCTGTGCGATGGGAGGAAAATCGAAAGTCTACATTGGGAATAAATGAAATGTGAAATAATTCAACTCTAAAATTTAATAAAATTAACTCTGATTTCTTATATAGCTCTTGCATATATTATGTTGCCAGTATAAATGCTTACAAAATATTTCAAGAGTATCGGATAGGTAGAAGAGAATCAAGCTTTAATTTCAAAATTTAGCCTCAGCTAATTAATATTCAAAAATAAACAAAGAAACTAAGCCTACCCGGATAAAAATGGAAGCCCACTTGACAACTCCGTTTAGGTATTATTCAGTCTTTGAAATGGGGTACTGACTTCGTTAAGAAGGAGGTTTTTCTGCTTTTTGATGCTGGAATTCAATTTTTTTTTTCAAGAAAAATCCATGGATTTCGCAACATAGACTTCTGCACATTAAAATATTTAGGTCGTACAGAAATGAATGGCACAAATGCTGCCACAGAGCGGAGTACAATTAATTAACAAAAAAACTGATCTAATTTTAATTGGCTATAACTAACTTTTATTTTTTATTTAATTTGGGGAACTTCCTTTCCCTATTTTAAAAATAGCGCCATACGTCTAAACTGCGTCACTCAAATTAATCATGCGATCCTACTTAACGTCGAGTCACTAATTTGTAAGCCGAAACTTTTTGACTCTCTCCCTTCTTCCTCTGAAATGTTGCGACACTTTCGCTTAAGCTTTCCTCCTGGGAAGACACTTTACGGTTCCCTTCTTTGTTCACTGCATATATGCTAAGCTAACAAAATGAAGACCGCATAAGGCATCCGTCCGTATGTGAATTAAATATTGCGAATCCACAATTGTTTTCCTCGATAATAAGATTATCTTCAATCCGGCCATGTTTGCTTTGCAAGTTTCTTCGCTAGGCATTTATTGCACTACCACCAAGTTCCAAATCATTCACATCATGGCATATATGTGCTTATGTACGTTTGGTTCTGAGGAATAGGATAAATATGAGAGGTGCACAACTGGATGTTATGGCAATCCTATATACCAAATTTCGATGTTCTCCTGTTAATGGTTTTTGAGTCATGCTAGCTACATGCATATATACGTACGTACCTGTATACGTAAAGATTTCACAAAAAATCCCTTTTGAATCTATTTTAAATACATTTTACAATCCAATCTGGAAACAAAAATTCTTTTATTCTGTACGTACGTTCAGAGTTCACGAAAAAAAATAATAAAAAAATTTAAAAAAGTAGAGAAAAACGTTCAAAATTTTTAGGGAACGATCAAATTGATATTTCCATTGGAATATGATACTCGAGATGTTTCGCGATTACAATACTTTTTTGGTGGTCGTGTGTGCAATGCATGATATAGTTAAAGAAAATAAGAGTAGACAATCTCCTATAACAAAAGGAGATAAAAATAGCAATAGTTCTTGAATTTGAAATATAGAAGAACAGAAAAGAATAATTAAACTGGATATACTGTGCAAACACAATTCCAAAAAATTCTAATTCACTTCTTGCATATAATTTTAATGAGTTCCTAGTGCTTGCTTTAGAAATAATATAAGTTCTTCTCAAACGCTACTATCTACTATTTTAGCATGCGAATTAGATGCATTTTCCATATCCGAGTCGCGTACCCTGTAGAATTTTAATTATTTAAGAAATTTCACTTATTTATTACTGCGTATTCGTATCACGTGGCTGCTATCAAATCCTCAAATTAAGGAATTCCTAGTCACAAACATTTCCTTTTGTTGCTGGACAATATTCAAATCAAGCTTGAATCATGTTTGTCCCATCATTTGCTGGACTGTTGCCAGGTTCCTTTTGGATGGAAGCAATTAATCGGAGACGTGGGGAAATTTTTGCCAAAATTTGAGCACACTTCGCCGTTACTGTCAACACACCAAGGAAGACATATTCTTCTTTAGCGCTAACCACATTCCCCGAATAGCGCTCCTGAATTCATTTGGTAACGGGTTAATATAAGCGCGCTGATTAATGGAACAGATACGAGCATTTGCTTGCTGCAGACGATCTTGAGCCAGGAATACAAATGGCCGTAGTTGGTATTCATTTGTCCCCAGTGTTGCATATGTCGTGAATTAAAACCATCTAAGTATGACGGCATCGCGTCGCCAAATTTCTGGAATCCATATCCTTGCAATCCACATTACAAAGTGCGAGGAAAGATCATTGCTGTTTAATTGTCCCGTATGGGCTTATCACGTTTGCAGGAATTGCTGCGTCGAGGGAAATTTGTTCTCCCGTTGACGTGAGTTTGAATTAGAATTGCATTAGCGGACAAGTTGTATACTGCGAATTCGTTGATAAGATTTAACTTAATCGATTTTACGGGTGAGGGTTTAAGCAAGATGCAGTTCAAAACGTGCTGTTAAATAATTAGATGGCATTTAAGGGAATCATCGCTGTCCCGATGACTGGTGCCACTTCATTAAATGCAAAATATGGAATGTTTCATTAATTCTTATGTGAGGAATTTTACAAACATACTTCTAATGATCTTATAACTTAAATAAAAATCGGATGTGTACACCACATGGCTTCCTTGTACGGAATATTAAACGCATTTTTTCTTGCATTTCATTTAAACTTATTGGATTGAATTAAATCTACTTCGCCGACAGCGCATAAACAACAATAGAATAAATGCATTCTTTAAAATTCACTCTAGTATTTGTTTACCATAGCGACACTCTGGCGCTAGATTCACCTAACAGTATTATACTTCGTTCATATTATAACTCAAAATGCACAAAATTTATATTATTAAAGAATAGAATTATCTAATCGTTTCCACATGTTCTATTTAAATAGTATAATGAAGCTATAATGATGTATAAAAGAAATTAAGCAAACGAAACAAAAAAGAAACAGTTTTTCACAGACGATTCAGTATTTCTCATTCAATTAATTCAGTTCTCACTTTGCGAGAAGGCCAAAATATATAAAAACTCAAAATATCTATATTAAAAATTACGAAGTAAATCTTAAACACTTATTTTCTCGAAAAAATTCCAGAAAAGATTAAGCATGATTCAGTTGGCAATAATAAATGAAGGCGTTATCTTTGTTGTTTCCAAGCTAAGTTTCTCTAGATTGGCAACAAATCCACTAGTCTACTGTTTCAAATGTAAACAATCAATGGCCGCCATGAAAAAAGGCTTAGCGGCAGTTAAACAACTTTAAAATTGTTGATAATTCTAACAATATTGCATACAGATTTACTAAAGGCATAAAAACCTTAACCGGAAAATAAACACAACATAATTCAATCATTTGTAAAGCAAAAAATGTACACGTCACAACATATAAGAGTAAAGAAACTGAGATCACTGAGCAGGGTAACAGAGTGCATATATATATAAATATATTTATACACGTTTGGTGCGGCCGATTGCAACCAAAATACGAGGTGCACATCTACATGTTATAGCAGTCCTATATACAAAATTTCAACGTTCTGAGGCTACTCGTTTTTGAGTTATGCGAGATACGTACGTACATACATACGTTCGTACAGACGCCACGAAAAATTCCCTTCAGAATTCATTTTAAAGCAGTTTTATAATTTTTTTGATGGGAACGAGTCTTTTATTCTGTCCTTACGTACAGATATCACGCCAAAAACATCGTTAATTTGCATTCGATATCGGTCAAAATGGATATTTTCGTTGAAAGATGCTGGCTGAAACTTTTCGCGATTACAATATTTACATTCAGGCGAATGTAATTTAATAATTTGCAAATTAAGGATATTTATCAGTATAAAAAATGAAGCTTTTAAAAATTAGAAGAGTCCTGTATCATTGTTTTTCAGAGCATTTTGGTTTACTGCCTACATTTAGAAAAACGTTGACTGAGTAATTTTTACAAACTTTCTACAAACATCCGTATATGTTGCGCAAAAAAATGGGACAGTTCTATCTCCCGTTCTAGTGGGCCAACTGTCGAAATTTAACTTACGTTTTCCACGTCTGAAAAGCACGACTTAGGATATATATATTAGATTTATATATAACATTGTTCTAATATAAATATTTTGACAAAAAATCGAAATTTTTTTTAAATGACATACCAAATTTTTTCCATATTACGATTTTACGACTCAAATTATGTCAAACTGCGAAGTTTTGTAAAAATCGCCCGAGGTATTTTTAAAACATTCTCTGTTAAAACTTTAGCTCTTCCATGTTAATTGAATTTGGTATATATTTATTTATATCTCTTTTTAATTAAACTTATTTGATTCTTCCTTTCACATTTTAATATTTAGGTTCATTCCAAATAAAATTCCCCATTTTTTATAATTTTTTTTTAAAACTTCTACTTTTAAATAATTTAAAAATTTTTTTCGAAAACAATTTTGATTTAAAAAACCTATAAAATTTTTTATCATTGTCTTAAAGAAGATGTATTTCTGAGTATGTCTGCAAAAAATTACAGTTTTTTACTCAAAATTTTCTAAGATATACGTGAATTGACATTTTGGCGCGAGTTGAGGTGTGGCATACTCGTTATAAGCGATAACAACACCAACCGTAGTGGTGTGGTGTATTTAATTATGGCAAAGCACACTAGGGCTATCTGCCTAAGGGGAGGGAGGCTTTCGTGGAGGACTTTCTAAGGGAAACTGGCTCGTATGCTCGTTACACATGAAGAAAACCACGAAAACACCCATGCAGCCAGCCCGTTCGAGGGATTCGAACCTCGGACCGAACTACCAGTGTTTAGCGACTTTATCGCTCGGCCGCTGGTGGTCCAACACCAAACGTGGTTTACGCAGTTTATTAAATTTATTTGAAATTATGTATGATGAACTTTTTCGCGTTCGTGTGCAATGAAAAAGAAATAAATAAAATAGGTTGCTGTAAAGTACGAAGTTAGGTAAGTGAATTATTCTTGGCAGCAACTGTAAAAAATGCGCCAAGATAAATTTTTTAATTTCTCCATAAATTTCTCACCAAGAAATACAAAATTTAATATCAAGGCCTAATTTGAGTTGTAGAATCGCGGTATGAAAAAAAAAATGTGTTAATTCAGAAAAATCCTATTTTCTGTCAAAATACGTATGTTAGAATAATTCTATATATAAATTTAATCTATATCTTAAGACGCGCTTTCGAGACATAGAAAACGAAAGTTAAATTTCGACTGTTAATTGAATAGAATGGGAAATACGGAACTGTCTTTGTGTGTGTGTGTGTGTGTGTGCGTGTGCAACGTGTACCTTTTACAAAAGTACGTTAGGAAAAAAGTAATAATAATGAGGTTCCATAAATAATTAATTAATTATATAATCAAGCAGTTATTAAAAGCTAAATTATTTAAAAGCAAATAGCTATTGACAGTGGCTTTACACCCAACATTATTAGTTAAGCAGTTAAAAAATTCTCATCTCAGCACACCAAAAGGCACACTCTTATTTTAGGGGATTATAAGAATCCTGTTGTCATTCCTTTCTTTTTATCAATTAGCTATAAAATTGCACGTATTTTACAGAAATTTAACTTTAGGTCGCTTAATCTCCTATCAATAAAATTCCGTGTTCCATACTCTAGGACCCCATTCCGGATATGAATTAGTGGGGTACTTACAGGATTCCTTACGAGTATGGTACCTAACACTGGTCAAACTAAGAGAGCCCTTAAAATTTCGCGGTAAGGAACATAAGGCATATATTAGGAAAAATTAAACACAGGAGTCCACTCTTTCCCAGCATTGTTGGCCCGAAAATCACACTTTCAAACTTTCTGCAGCCAAAATTTTTCAAACAGCATCTTTCTATTGGTGAATTTGATTTTCTGAAGGCGTTTTACATTCAAAAAAGTCTTTCTGTTCTAGTTAACGCTAATTCCAATTCATCTTTGCCTTCAGCCTTTAATATAATTATGCTTTAGTTCTCGTTTCATCAATATATGGCGCCAGTAGCTTAACTCCTGTCGAGTCTTTCTTATCTTATCTCATCTACTCACTTTATCTTATGTCGTTCATTCGCACTTTGACAGCTGAGGATAATGGTTCGTTAACCCATCAACGAGCCCGCCTCTCGGAACGAAATGCTTTGAAAACGGCCGCGTTGTCAGACAACAAACCCCTCCAAAAAAATCTCTTTCGTTTTCTGAAATCTCTCTAAGATGGCCCAGCCTAAGGCAGTATGTTTGCTTCCCCTTAGTGTGATGGATAAGCCATAAAATTGCCTCCCCGGTATTGAATGGCTTGCGTTTCGTTTCGTCTCCCTCCTCTTTCTTTGTACTAGTAGCCTGTAGACTTGTTTCTTTTAACATGTGACGGCCGAATTTTCCGAAATCTTTTTAAAATTTTAGCTTCCAAGCTTGTAAATTTTCAATTATTCGACATGTTTAATTGGGTAGTATTTTAAGAAAGATCATTATTTATTTTGTTACACAATTTTTTACTATTTACTAATCTATTTTATTTAGTTTTAGTAGGCCAATTTATTTTTGGAAATTAAATTTTAATCCATTCTTTTACCGACTGTTTTCATCACATTATAAGTCCATATATATTTACGATGAGAGTACAATATTTATCAGGAATTTTTGGAAAATTTGGCATACGTATTTATATTTTAGCGTTGAATTTTTTCCACAAGTTGTTCGTTAACAGTCGAGCTCATACTCGTAAACGCATGGAAATGGCAAGCAATAATCTTCCTAATATTTTCGGGATTTTATAGCAATTTCTAGAATTTTGGCGGTTTTCTACAAATATTTTGGGTACGTTTAGCTATTATACAGTTGCTACTAATGTGGAATTTAAAGCCAAAAATGTATTCCTTCGTTGATTTGAGAGATCGCATTTCGAATTTAAACGGAAGTTTAAATGAATTTGATACAATCTTAGCACAGACTAGAAGAATTATTTCTCTGTGTTGGATGGATTTTTCTCACTTTTCTGCATTTAATCGATTAAATGCATAAAGCAGACACGCACAAATAGAATTTAAATAAATTTATTTAAATAAATTTCTATTTTCATTTAAAATTTGTCATTATTAGCACCTTCCGCACTTTTATGCAATCATAGAATTTTCCGAATTCTATTAGGTCGTTAACATAATTTCAAGGCCTAATAGAAAAGTGATAATATGGAAAGACTATGTCTTGAGTACCAATAGCCAAGTATTTGTAATTAAATAAAATAATATTGAATACCAGCCGCTTTTTTATTTATTTTTAGTCATATAACAAAAGATAAACAAGAATACTATTACATCTAAGAATTATTTAGTAAATTATTTTGCTAATGTTATATGAATGATGATCCCGCCTTCTTAGCATACCTTCGTGGTGTAATGGTCAGCACGCACGGCGTGTATTCGAGAGGTTGGTGATTCGAGTCCCGGCGAAGGCATTGCTCCTATTTCACATGTCCTGCTTCGAAATAACCTAATGTTTCTATAGTGGCACCCAAACCCAAAAAGGTGGTGGATGATGATTCTCCGCCGCAAGGATTTGGCAATTCGGTCTCCTAATCCCCAGTCGCCCTTTAAAAGGGGGAGTATATACGGTATTTTCTCCCGCCCTTTTAGCATGCCTTCGTGGTCTCAGTACGCTCGGCGCGCGTTCGAGAAGTCCGTGGTTCGCGTCCCGGATAAGGCATTGCTCATTTTTCATGTCTCTTGCTGTTAAAAAAAATTTAATGTCTCTACAAACCTTCCATTCATCAGAATAGTAATAAAGTTATGAAGTATAGTGGGTAGGGGAAAAAGGAATTTTAAAGAAAAGATTATTTTTACAAAATAACTCAAAATTTCTTGAGACAGTATAAGTAGTTATATAACTCAAATAATTAAATATTACCAGTATTCTTATTAATTTTACTCTTAATTTTACCAGTATTTCTGTATAGAAATAAAACATAATTAAATATCTTTAATGAATATCATAGATAGTGGAGCACATCGAGTGAGCTCCACTATCTATGATATTCATTAAAGATATTTAATTATGTTTTATTTCTATACAGAAATACTGGTAAAATACTTGTCAGTATTTCTATACAGAAATACTGACAAATGAACAGAACTGTCGGGAATCGCTTATGAATGTCACTTACACGTTTCATAATGCCAAGAATGTTATAAAAATAACGGTTATGCTATATCAACAACTTACCGATCTTTCCAAAGGGCTTAAAAATAGAGCTGTTCCAAAAATTGTATTCAGTTCATTCACGGTGTTTAATCAAAAGCTCGTCGTCGATTTTCGAACTACTTATCGATAAGCTATTGAATTCAAATTTTGTACACACACCGTTTACGGATGATAATAATTCGATTTAGAGTTTTTAAAATTTAATGTCGAAGAAATTTTTTGCGCATATTTCCATTTAAGAATAAACTAAAAATCTCAAAATTTTTAAGTTTGCATCATTTTACAGAGCGTAAAATAGCTTTTGAAATAAAATTTGCATGAAATTCGTAACCTAATTTCTGATTTTGGGGCGAATTTTGTTTTAAATTTATATATCTTTTTGATTATTTGAGTTAAAAGGATATTTGGAAGTAAAAGACTGAACCAATAGTAATAATAATAATAATAATTTATCGCATAGATTAATGGTAATAAGAGATTACTTAATAGCTTCTTTGCTAAATTCCTGTACAGTTTTATAAGAAGAATCATAGGTTCTTAAATTACGAAATCAAATAATTGAATCGCATTGTCAGATGCATAATATTTATAAATTTATCAAGACAACCTCACGTTTTTGTTATTCGTGATATAAATTTGTAGATAAATTTCTTAAAGAGAATTATTTAATCTCGTATTCCCATTAAATTACACGATACATTATTTTTAAAACAAAGGGCGTTAGCCGAGAAAGTCTATTAACTTCATTTTTTCATTTTCCGTTGAAAACTATGTCAGTTCACTTTTCAAACTGTTGCTACCACATATTACAGCCCAGTATTATACTTAAAGAAATTAAATAATGGTTTTGGTTTATTAGATTACGGCAAAGCACTCGAGGCTATCTTCCTTGAAATTAAATAATGAATAATCTGCATAAATATATGTATGTTTCTCGCATTGTGATAAAACAACGGTACCTAGACCCATCCAATTTTGAATAACGTACATTTCCACCCGAATATGGGCATCTCGAAGCCGAGATTTGGAATTTGTTTTATTATATGTTTCATATTTCGTAAAACTTCAATGAATTTTTAATTAAGAAAACTCAACGATTTTAAAGCGAGCAAAGGCAACACTGTATGAAAATAATAATATAAAAAATTATCTTCAACGGGCGAGACTGTGTATCGGAAATTCTAAAGATATGCTCATTTAAAATTTATTTTGCGGTATTGCTGTTTAACTGAAGTTTTATGGTTTAAGTGCGAAGAACATGATATTTAAAAATAAAGGTAACCCACAAACCATTAAAAAAACGCCTTTTGGGCCTAATGTAAAATCTGAAAGATTTGCATTTTCAGATTTTTATGTTTGCATTTATTACTTTTATTTTTCTCGTTTTAATTCATTAATGCTCTTATAGGTAAAAGTTCATTTTGTAAAAAATTCTATTTTTTATTCAATAACTGCTTTAAAACGGAAATTCTTAAATCCCTTTATATATGCATCCACTTTGTAACTGGTAATAAATTTGTTTCTTTAGAGTCAGTGTAAGGCCTTTATCCCAAAACATCAAGAAGATTTCTCCTCACGCTAATGACAGCCATTACCCATTGTCGTCAGAACTGCATGGACCCTTGTCCCCTTAGGCATTGGGGGTTGGAAGACATACAAAAATACGGGTTAGTCCTTTTTAGCGTGTTTTTTCGATAATAC
The DNA here is from genome assembly GCF_044657685.1 of Stegodyphus dumicola. Classification (NCBI taxonomy): domain Eukaryota; kingdom Metazoa; phylum Arthropoda; class Arachnida; order Araneae; family Eresidae; genus Stegodyphus; species Stegodyphus dumicola. The sequence continues at coordinate 23,355,799 of NC_140772.1, forward strand.
AAAAACACGGGACAGTCCGTTTTCGAGGGTACATTTAAACTAACAATAATCCGTAACGAACCGTTAAGAGACCTGCATAAAAGAACGAGAAAATCCGGGCCAAACCGTTAATGGGTTAAAACCATCGAAACTAGTCCTGTGATACTTTGCAAACATAACGCTGATTTTTGTTGTTTGACTTCTAAATAAATAATTGTTCGCCGTGTTGTTTTATCTTAAATAAACTAATATATTATTTACTGCAGGAAGCACCTAGTTATGCCTAGCGGTTTATGAGTAATTACAGATTATTCTGAGACTAGCTAAGAGCATATTTTTTTCTTCTCTGCATATTTGCTAATTTTTTAATTAATTTATTTTGAATCTTCTCTCTCCTTCTGTAATTACGTAAATATCCAAAAGATTTCTGTAGTGGTCTGAATTACTATGAGGTGTTGTAATGTGACAATCTATCCAAATATATATATCTAGAAAGCCTTTATTCATTTCCATGTGCCCAATATTTACTGGCTTGAATTCTTAGTGGTAGTGCATTGCTAATTAAACCCTAATAACCCACATGAATGAGACTTGCGAAGACAAAATTCTTTTTCCAATCTCACATTTATTTTATCAAAAGCATATTTTCAAGATTAAAAATATAATATTTATCATAGAGCACATAAAATATTAAAATATCATAACCTAGAACACAAAACATGGGAACCGAAAATTGGAACAGTAGACGAATGCCGAAAACGTGATTATTCGGAGATAAATCACAATCTTGCTCATTAGCATTAAACGCCATTCTGAAAACCTATTCTGGTAGGAAATTTTAAGCTGAAATTAGGAAGGACAGGAAAGTAGCTTTAATTAAAATTAACTATTATAAACTTAAGTTAAACCTTGTAGCGTTGCGCGCCTCCAACTTGCACGCAACCAAGAGGTGACTGTGAAAACTGGATAAAAGACAGAGTCTTGTTAAGGGTTTAAGTCCCTTTTAATTCAACGTAATAAATTACAAGTGCGTGCTCTTGACGCTCACAAACTGCGCCAACTCGGCGGGAAAATAAAAACAATAACCTGAAAAGAAACTAAACACAAGACTCTCTAAAAGTAACTAACTCACCGCGTTTTACAATACCGCTGCTAATTCAGCAAACTTGAAGATCACGTTGAACGATTAACAATACTTCCAGGTAAGCACAGAGGCCGAAACGCGGGGTTCTTCAATTTCTGGCTAACTACCTCCGCGCTCGTGAAGTAAGAACAGCACACCTTGAACTCGTTTCCTTTCTATTTAACTCAGAATACTTCCGCTGATAATTTGAATCCTTGCGCGTTCTACTAAAATTTACATACTTTGGCATCGGCAGTTCCAGGGGAAAGTAAGGCTTGACAGGAAAGGTAGTTTAAACTTAAAATAAATGTTAGTTAAAATAAATATAAACCTTACAACCTTACAAAGTACTTTACATTTTAAGAGAAGTAGTCCCAAAAAGCATGATTGTGTTTGTGGTAAATTTAGACATAGCACGTATAAACGTGCTATATCTAAATTTAGATGCTGAGTGTTGTAAACCTTAATTTTTTTTTCCGTTTCCAATGGCAGATTGTGAACAGTTACAGAGTAACCCAGTCCGTTAATCTACACAAAACCAGATGTGGTGGTCTCTTTATTATGGAGGCACCTAATAGGTGGGCCACTATCGCCTCCTATGAAGGGACGGACATTTACAACCATGCCTTCTCCGGGATTTGAACCCACAGTCCTTCGGTATCACAGGCTTCCCTAACCACTATACCGTCTGGGCGGCGTAAACCTTAAAGTTTGATACAGGAAACTAATCTTGAGACGTATCTACTCGAAGGAAGTGCGTTGGGAGGTAAATTATGTAAATATGTATATTTGTCACTCATAAGTTTAATAAAATAACTTCTGAGTGTTAACTGCAGTATTCTGTTGACTTGCTAGAACCTTCAGTAGAACTTGGCGGGTATACCGTCTGTTTGGCGGGTAGGCATTGATCGTTTCTTTGACTTTTAAGAAGAAAGTAAACAAAGTTATGTCAAGGTTACGAGTCCGTAATTTCTTCAGTAGTAGTTGAAGAAATTACAGACTCGTAAATTTGACTTAACTTTGTTTACTTTCTTCTTAAAAAGTCAAAGAGACGATGAATGTCTACACAACAAACAGAGCGAAAACTCAAGTTTTACTTTGCTACATCAAAGCACACCTCAGACGAGAATTTACATCGTTTGGAACTCCAGTAACTAACCAACTGCAGCTCCAAGCTGACGTTTAAAACTTAACTCATTTGCCTTTGCGCCGAGCTTCAGCTCAATGACTGCAAATACAATTTACATAACATCAAATAGCAACATTTATATTTAACATCAAACGAAAGGTTTGAAAATCTTTGGTACACTCTACGAATGTAGAAATTGCTTCAGCGGAAAAGCTATTTTGCATATAATTAGTTTTATTTTGTTTATTCCTCCTAGAATTACAGGAATCGGTGTCATCAGTAACAAGTTATTTCATTGCTCAAATTTATATTTAGATTGTAAGGTATTTTATATTAATTCATTAATTTATTAATTAATATAAAATATTAAGGATTAGTGTTAATATGATTTAAATATTTAACTATAAGTTCCCCATTCCATATTCCTCACTAGAATACAAAAGAGGTTTTTGTGCATTTAACCCTTTCAGCACGCATCCGTTTAAAGTCGGAGTTTTGATTTAAAAAAAAAAAAAAAAAAATCTGAAATGTTTCAGATTTTAAATTACGTCCAAAGGGCCGTTTTTTTAACATTTTGTGTGTTACCTTTCTTTATTAAATATCATGTTCCTCGCACTTAAACCATAAGATCCAGTGCAACAGCAATATCGCAAAATAGTTTTAAAACGAGCATATCTTTAGAATTTCCGATACAGAGACTCACGCGCTGGAGATAAAAATGTTTTTTCTGCACAATGTTGCCATTGCTCGCTTTGAAATCCTTGAGTTTGTTAATCAAAAATTCGTCAAAGTTTTAAAAAATAGGAAATCGATCATAAAACAAATTTCAAATTTGGTCTTCCACATGCTCATATTCGTTGGAGGATTACGTTATTCAAAATTCGATGACTCTATGTACCGTTGTTTTATCACAATACGAGAAATATACATACATTTATGCAGATTTTTCATTATTTAATTTCTTCAAATATAATGCAGGACTCTAACATTTTGTGGAAACAGTTTGAAAAGTGAACCGACATTTATGAGTCCGACGCAAAATGCCAATACGAAACTAATAGTCCTTCGGGATTCAAATCCCTTTGGACTAAAAAAAAAAAAAAAAAAAAAAAAACAAAGGTAGGCAGTCGAGTTAGGCCTAGAGCAGTACACAAGTGAAACTTTGTGAAGATAGTGCGTGAGTGTGCCCGAAGTGGCACACTGATCACTGTGATCACTGTGATCAATCACTGTGCCACTTTGGGCACACTGATTGAATAGAGCTACGAAAAGAGTGCTGAAACGAGCATTCTTGTCAATGAACTGACCGATGAGATGCGGAGAAACAAAGAATACAGACTCTCGGTTATCCTAGATGATCGGTGAGCCTGGCCTGGGCACACCTAGGGTTCGCCGTTTGATTTTAGGCAAGATTTCAAGGTAAAAATTTAAAACTAATATAGAATAAGGATATTAGCATACAACAAAAAAATAACATAGAATTCTTTTCAAACAATTCCTTTCATACCCTAAAAAAATCTGGAAGATTTCTTTGAAAAATTAGGGTCTTAAAAAACTAAACATGGCTAAAATATATGGACTGGTTTGTGTTGAGCTGCCATCTACTATAAATAAAGAAGGTTCGGAGTAACCTATAAATCCCTCTTCATTCAATTTTTCTGTGCGGACAGAAATAAATTTTTAGGTGTGTCCAGACCGGACGCACTGTGCCGCAAAAGGTTAAACTGAAGGTTTTAGATTTTAGAATAGAGCTTCTGGCAACTGCGTTGTACTGTTAGGATTCTCGTCAGCTCTGCTTTAAAGTTATATTCCGGCTTTAGTTTCTCGCCCTCCCCCCGATGTTTATAAACACGCTCCGGTAAAATATCTGAGCCAGCTTAAATTAACTTATTTTATGTGCAATCTTAGACTACGTTTCTACGCTTGAATTTTAACTTATAGTATGTTAATTTTTGCTTTTGTTTTAAAGATATCTGCTGTTCTGTGTACTTGCCACTGGAAATTTAAAATAAAAAACATGTTAATTTAAATACAGTAGACCTCCAATTATCCAAATCTATTGTGAAACCGGACCTCATTCGGTTAACTGGAAGTTTTCTGAAGAAAGAGTCTACTCACAGTTTAATTAATTACTGCTTATACTGTATGTTGAAAACGGAAGAGGAAAACTAGTTTTAAAGAAAAAGGATTTTTAATTAATTAAAATGAAAATTATTATATAATATATAATTAGTTTATGTTATATAGCGTGCTTATACGTATATGTTATATAGCGTACTGTACAGTACTTATAAGTGCTGCAAGTCATTGCTTGCTGAATATCTCAGCCAAATGTTGAACCGTTTTTGGGAGGTAATAATAATAGTTTAGGCTTCCCTGCCTCTTGAAGTAAATCAAACTACAGGTCTACTCCCCCTTTGGGCACTTCGTGGAGGTTCAACCTCCACTATTTACCCTTCCAGGGGAGCAGCGCATCACCTGGAAAACTCACCAGGCAGCACCGGTTGTCAAAGTGCTCCTGCCAGTCGCATGGGCGAGCCCGTCACAGTCGGCCGTTACCCAGCAAACCGGGGGAACTAGCCCTCCGGCTACGTTTCCACACCGCTCAGGACAAGCCAGTCCCCGAGGCCGGCCAATAAATGACCTTTCCCACGGGCTTCAGAACCACCAAGTTCATAAATTTTATCCCCGATGGCCGAGACTGTCGCGCGGACGCTTGACAATGAGAAGTTGTATGTGGTCACACTCGGGATGACGCTACATCTACTTCATCACAGTTTCAAGGCCGGCAAACGCTTTATTAGCTGATGGTCCCGAGTCTGCTTCAACTTCGACATTAATGTCAACTTCTTCCTTGACACTTTCTTCTCTCACATTTTCAAAAAGTTCAACGCTTAGAATTTGAAATCAAGGGTTTGACACACCACCCATTCTGCTGTGTCCTCAGCACTAACTTTTGAACTTTCAAAAGAATGTTTCTTAATTCCTGAAGTGACACGTCATCCTTATTTTCTCCAGACTCTTTCCTTTCATTTTCTTGAGCTTCCTTTTCCTTTTTCTCCTTTTCCTTCTCTTCTTCAGTGTTGATTCTGAAAAATTCTGGAACTCTGAAAGTGATTCGGATAATCGGAGTTCGGATAATTAGACTTGTACTTAGCACAAGTTGTAGTTATTATGTTACACTAAAACAAAATAAAAAGGTTAATTATACTTCTTCAGTCTCATCCATTCCTTCTTCACACGCCCTCCATTCTGCTGTATCCTCAGCACTAACTTTTGAACATTCAGAAACTTTCAAAAGAATGTTTCTTAATTCCTCAAGAGACACGTCATCCTTATCTTCTCCAGTCTCTTTCTTTTCATTTTCTTGAGCTTCTTTTTCCTTTTTCTCCTTTTCCTTGTCTTCTTCAGTGTTGATTCTGAAAAATTCTGGAGCTCTGAAAGCGATTCGGATAATCGGAGTTCGGATAATTAGACTTGTACTGTGTACACAAATATAGGAAGTTTCCTCTGTAGCACTAGTTGTAGTTATTATGTTACACTAAGACTAAATAAAAAGGTTAATTATACTTCTTCAGTCTCATCTATTTCTTCTTCACACTCCATCCATTCTGCTGTATCCTCAGCACTAACTTTTGAACATTCAGAAACTTTCAAAAGAATGTTTCTTAATTCCTCAAGAGACACGTCATCCTTATCTTCTCCAGTCTCTTTCTTTTCATTTTCTTGAGCTTCTTTTTCCTTTTTCTCCTTTTCCTTGTCTTCTTCAGTGTTGATTCTGAAAAATTCTGGAACTCTGAAAGCGATTCGGATAGTTGGATTTCAGATAATTAGACTTGTACTGCGTACACAAATATAGGAAGCTTCCTCTATACCACAAGTTGTACATATTATGTTACACTAAATAAAAAGGTTAATTATACTTCTTCAGTATTTTGTGAGTTGTTTAAGACACAGCGATAACTAGTCATTTCTTTAGTAGGATCGGCAGAGTTTTAACTCTAGCTTCCAGTTAAAACTGAAACCCTACAAGACAATATGAATGATTAACATCAAATCCATTTAGTATCTAGTAGGTTAAATTTTTGTCTTGAGGTTTCTGATGAAATTATACCTCATCGTCAAACAGATTCTGATCTCGGTTATTGCTGAAAACCTAAAAAAAATATATATGAATTAACTTAAGTTTTCATATCTTAGGAAAATTACACAGATATTTAAAAATTTATTGTGTTAGTCAGATAACTTAAAGAAAATCTCCTTTGACGAAATTGAACAAGGTCTATTTGTACTTCTTTGCACGAAACGAAGTAAAAAGGAAAGTAAAAAGGATGAAAGGTTAAAAGAAGGTATTATAATTAGAGACAAATTTCAGGTATCATATTTCAACATATGTATCCATTTTGACCTTCCCCGAACCCATTCTGACACCAAATAGAGGCCTGATATTATGGCATGACGTTTGTGCATACGGACAGAATAATGGACTGTTTTTGTTTCCAAAATGGATTGTTAAATAGATTTAAAAGGGATTCAAAATGGCATTTTTTGCAATCTTTGATGTTATTTTCAATTTGCCCTGTGGGATCGGTTAATTAAGTTAAAATAATTCGAGGAAGGAAGTTTAAATGAGGTGTAGCAATAAAAATTAGGAAAATATTTATGTTTTGCCTACGTCAACTTTAAGACAAAAATCATCTGGGGGGTGGAGGGGAAATAACAAAACCACAAGTTTAATGTGTCTCTGTATGAGGGAAAAATACAAGAAATCTGAATCCCTTACGACAGAAGTTGGCGGAGCATTTTAATTTTGCAATTTTTGATGTCATTTTCGAATTGCCTCGAGGAATCGGTTTATTATGTTAGAATAATTTGAGAAAATAAGTTTAAATGAAGTGCTTCAAAAATGTGTACAACTGAAGTATGTGGTGACCACATCAGATTCGATACTAGATTAGATACAAATAGGAGAGAAACTAATTTGCAAACAAAAAAGTAAAACAAGTAAAAAAACAAAGTAATGTTATGACACTGATATGCTCAAACATTTTTATTCTATTTGATAGAAATACACTGTTATGAATGAACGGTTGTCGCTACAGAGCATCTGATCTGCGCGACTTTCAGGATATTTAAAAGGAGAAATTACGATTCCAGATCATAAATTCTTCACGAATTTCATTCCGTGTACTCTGGTAGACATTAACACCAAGTCGGGCTGCATTACTTGGCAGCTTCTACAGCGCCTTAGCATGATTCACAGCCTCCCTCGGACGACTGTGCCGGCGGGGCGCCAACCCACCGAACAGCCCGCAGGGACTTCTCATGTTCATCGCCACAATCCATCACACTGAGGTCTGCGCGGGGAGCCGTCTCTCCCGGCACAGTGCTTAATATCTACATGAGAGCGTCCGTACAGAGAAGACAACAGACAAGACAGTACCAGTACGGTCAATGCCAAGCCTGCGCCTACCATAGGATGCACCTATGGTTCTAGTCCTGGGATTGGTTTGCTCAGCGTCATTAGCCTATACGAGCCAGGGCCTGGACCAAGGCACCATATAGTTTCCAGCGGGGCCACGAACTCTGGTAGACAGTAACTATGCCTCGTATACAGGTGCTCGAACGATATGCGCAGATGTCAGAATTTGAGAGAGGTTGTGGGATCAAAGAAGCTGGTTGGTCTTATTGGTGAATAGCTCGTCATATGAGCAGAAGCGATGCCACTATTAGATGATGTTGAAACGACGGAACGTGAGGACCAAGCAATCGTCAGAGCGGCACTCACAGCTCCAGGTGCATCATTATCATCGATTGTACGTGCAACTAGTGCTTCAGTGACCGCAAGGACCATTCATAGACGGCTCACAGAAAGGGGGCTGAGGTCACGGCGCCCCTTGCGCCGACTACCGTTGACCTCTGTACATGGTCAATCCCGTTAGCAGGGTTGTTGGGCTCATTCGCACTGAAATGTCACTGACTTCAGTGATGAGTCCCGCTTTGAACTGAGCGCCGGTGACCAGTGAAGGCGATTCTGGACACGCCCCGGACAGCGGTGTGATACCAACCTGACTGTCTTCCGGCAGACAGGCCGACAACCAGGAGTGATGGTCTGGAGTGCCATTTGATTTCATAGTAGGACCCCTATGGTTGTCATCAGTCGGAACCTTACAGCACAGCAGGACGTCGACGAAGTTCCAAGGCCCGTTGGGTTCCCCTTAATGTTTCGCCACCCTGGGCTTACATTTCAGCAAGATAATACCCGCCTTCACGCTGCACATGTTTCTACTGCTTGCCTTAGTGCTAGCCAAACATTACCTTGGCCAGCAAGGTCACCGAATCTGTCTCCTGTTGAGCACGTTTGGAGCATTATGTGCAAGCCCCTCCAACCACTCGGGATATTGACGATTTAACGTGTCAGTTGTATAGAATTTGGTACGATATCCCTCAAGAGGACATCTATCAATCGCAACCTCTATCAATCGATGCCAAGCCGAATAACTGCTTGCATATAGGGCCAGAGGTGGACAAACGCGTTACCGACTTTTTCACTTTGTGAAGCTCTATCACTTCAATAAATCATCCAATTTTCCTCAAACTGTAACCATTTCCTTTTCTGTACATGTACATCCCTTCTACCGATTTTCGTTCCATTCGGATAACTCCTTCTTGGTGCGTCGTTTCTTCTGTCTAAGAGTGTATTTTATTAAAATGTGATCGCGCAGGTTAAACTGACTGAAGAGTTAATTAAGATCTAATTTATTAATTCCCTTTTACTCATTTGCAGAATAAACATTTCTTTTTAAATGCAAATATTACTACATTCGTTTTCCAATATTTAGAAGACTTAAAGCTAATGGAAATAGGATTTCTAACTAAGCTACTACATTTAATTGAATATTGATTTTAAGGTTATGAATAATTCCAAGTAACTGAGATTTCTTGAGGAGAAATGGAATTTAACGGAATTGGAAATAGTAATTAAATACAATTTGAATCTTCTTTACCTTCTAGCCAAAATTTTCGGAGCGTTTTGCTATCAATAGACCTGAATTCAACTTGTTGAACTCAGACAGTTAATAATATAAAGAAATAGATACGACTCAGCAAATGGGTAACTTAAGAGCTCCATTTTCAACTTATTAATTTGCTTTATTATGAGAAACGCAGATTAAAGTCTTCATTATTTAGCAAGAAACATATAGTTAATCTTAAAAGGCCCAAATGTTTAGTTACCCTACTAAAGATTCTACTTTAATTGGCCGTCACCATTACGTTTGGATCAGAATTGAGACTCTACTCCAGTATATGATACTAAGCTTATTACCTCCGCGCGACCTAACACAGCTCATGACTTAATATCCACTTTAAAGTTCATCTTTCTTATGAACTCCCATATGAATATTTATATTGGGGCTATAGCTTATTCATTACAATTATGCATTCCAGATACTCTTATAGAGCCATTAGATTATTTTGAAGAGGAATACGTGTAAAGCAATGCCTTCGCCGGGACTCGAACCTGGATCTCTCGAATACGCGCCGAGTGTGCTAATGGTTACACCTCTAAAGCATACAGAAACAAAGTCATGTCTAATCCAAAATATCCAGAAAAGAATTTTTAAGCCAACTCTGAAACATGCGCTATGTTAAGCAATTCTTATGTATTAATTATTTATTAATTTCAAGTTATAAGTTTTATTTGCTCCTCCATTCAGTTTTGTCACAAACTGAAAATTATTAATTTGTTTTATTAGTTTTGGTTAAGGTGCCTCATACACCACAAACTCCTTATGATCTTCAAATATGTGATTGTTGCAAAAATTGGAAAATTTCATTTATTTTTAAAACAATTACTTCCAACTTTTTACAGCTGACTACACAATATAGCAGCTTTGAGAACTAGTAACCAGAAAGTTTGTGTTGCCAAAAATATTTCTGTAATTTAATCCGCTTTGGGACAAAATGTTACGTCATGTTTCCATCTTGCGCGCATGATATTTTAAAAATGGCCAGCGGTACATACTTAAAATTGGATGGCATTCTTTATATGGACACTATTTTCTAACTGATGGAATGGATATGGACTTTATATGGACACTATTTTCTAACTTTTTAATATTAAATATTCTGATGAATATTTTAATATTAAAAAATTTTATGCACGAAAACATTACAGATTTTTTTATAAAATACATTTTATAAACGCAATTTAAATACATTTTATAAACTTTTAATAAAATAAAAATTTAACATGATAATTCTTAGAATTTTTTGGTTTACAGTAGTTTCCAAATGTTATAAAAGCTATATATATATATTAAATATGGAATTAAATTATGCGACAGAAAGTTTTAAACTGTGCGCGCGAGGTGGAAACATGACGAAACTTTTTGTCACAAAGCGGATTAAATTATAAAAATATTTGTGGCAACACAATCTTTCTGATTACTATTTCGGAAAGCAGCTATATTATGCAGTCAGCTGCAAAATGATGGAAGTAATTGCTTTTAAAATAAATATGTTATCCCAACTCTTGCAACAGCCACATTTTCGAAGATCTTATGGGTTTTAAGGTGTATGAGTCCCTTTAAAATAATGGATGTAAATTCTTTTTTGTAAATTTGGTTAATTTTTAAATTTAAGTTTGCAAGCTTTAAAATATATTTTTCTTTTTTATCCTTATTGTGAAGTTGTTTAAGAAGTTAAAATTTACTTTGGGTTTCTTTTTTGTAATGATAGTTTTGATCCTTAAGGTTACTTTTCTTTTGAAGTTTGTGTTTATTACACAATTTGGTGTGTCAATTTTAATAAGTTTGGTTTATCGTTTACTTCCTCTTTCTGCTAGAGTTTTCATGAATACATATTTTCAGACTCTGGTGGTACAGTCGATTCAAGTGTGGAAGAAACATAACATTAGAAACGATTACTCATATTTATTTCAACTGTAAAAACATTTTTATTGTGTGTATATTTGATTCAAATGAATTTGTCAAATATTGGTGCTTCAGTTTATAGTACCTAAATTGTTTAATTTTTGATAAAAATTATACAGGTTTTTTCCGACCAAATTTGTTGGCAAGGAATTCAGTTTTAACATTTTGTTCGTTACCTTTATTTATTAAATATCAAGCTCTTCACACTTAAACTATAAAATTAAATTCAACAGCAATATCACAAAACAAATTAAAAACAGCAAATCAGCATATCTTTAGAATTTCTGATACACTCTCGCGTGGCTGGAGATAAAACTGTTTTTTTTCGTAGAGTGTTGCCATTGCTTGTTTTGAAATCGTTGAGTTTTCTGACAAAAAAATTTAAAAAAAAAGTTTTACAAAATTTGAAATCGATAATAAAACAAATAGCAATACAAATAAAACAAATTCGAAAACAAATTCGAAATTCAAAATTCGAGAAAATAATTTAAAAAAATTCAAAATTCGGGCTTTCGAGTGCCATGTTCGGTTGGAGAATTGGGCGGCTCTAGGTACAGTTGTGTTTCACAATCAGAGAAAAATTCATGCATGCAGATTCTTCATTATTTAGTTTCTTTAAAATATAATAGAGATCGATAATATTTCGTGGCAACAGTTTGAAACGTGAACCAATACAGAAAGTGAAACAACGCACAATGCCGTTGTATGGGTCTAAAGCCCCTTTGGGCTGATAAATATCGCTTTGAACTCAAATTAAGAGATGTGCTTACATGGAAATATGTCTCATAAGCCAAAAATGTAATTTAAAATTTAAATTAAGCTACATGATTTTAAGACGCAATAGCGAACGATAGAATCCGATTGCAAAAGAACGGAGAAAGAAAAAGGAGTGGTCTAGTTTCTTATTCCTACCTCATATGAAATCCTACTCACCAAATATAAATAGGTAGGAAATACCTCCCTAAAGACATGTGATGATCATTTGAGGATGACGTATATGTGTGTATGTATAATATAAGGGAATGAGATTACAGGGAGTTCCAGAAAGGGATTTATCATAATTTTCATCTTCCTGTGACTACACCCCCGATATGCAAGTTTATTATCCTGTTTTAGTAAGTATCCATCCTTATATCGTAATATGAAATCTTCTTTTCAAAGTTCATTTTTCTTAAATTTAAATTATATTCGTTAAACCTGTTAAGCGCGTGGGCTTTATGTAAAGCTTTTGTAAATAAATAAAAGATTGAGAAAGAAAGGGTTAAATAATTTACCGGAGGGTTGGGAAAAAGTGTTTTTCCAAATAAACACCAGATTAAATTATTTTCAAGGGAAAATTCCTTCTCTCTTAGCACTCTTTTTCGAAAAAGAAAATAAAAAAGTCAGGAATTTTCCAAGAGCTGTTTTGCTTAATAAAAAGCTATTTAATAGGACAGTGAACTATGCCTGAGAAGCTTACGCTTAAAAATACACAGTATTTTACATGTCTGTCTGATTTTTATTTTCTTTTCAATTTTATTTGTAAAGGAAAAAAGTGTTCCAATTCATTTGAATTGTCTACTACTTACATCTGCTAATTTAGTACTACATCTACCAATTTAGTACTACATCTACCAATTTAGTACTACATCTACCAATTTAGTATCTACTTATCTTGGAAAGGTACATTCCCAATGAGTGCAATAAAAATAGGAAATTTTATCAAGAGCAAAGATGCTAATAATTTACAAAGTTCAATAAAAATTTATTCTTACAGGCGAATTACACAGATAATTTTCAAGCGAAGAGAAAAAAAATCTAATAAATTGTTCGAATATGGTAATGAAATAAAACAAAACTATAATAGTAATAAAATATTTTGGAATTTCTTAACAATCTCAGCTGAGAAAAAGTAATTTCCAACAATTATCAGATGGAAAAGTATTCATTCATTTAAGTTAACAATGAAAATAGGCACATTTGCTTCTTATTTTTTTTAAAAAATTGAAACTATGGAATTAAATAACTACAAAAAGTAACTCATTAAAATCCTTACTTTCTGCTGAATAAACTATTTTTATTTTTATCCCAGAAGGGCTGTTAGTCTCAAAACGACATTTCACTTTGAACTACCATAAATGGCGTATCACTTTTGAAATTGTTGCCACAAAATAATGGCAATCAGTATTATATTTAAAGAAATTAATTAATAAAGAATCGGAATGAGAGTATGCATATTTCTCTCATTGTGAAAAAATAAAGATACCTAGAGCCATCAAATTCTGAATAACGTAGTCCTCCACCCGAACATGGGCACCTAGAGGTCCGCATTTTTAATTTCGATTTAGTTTTATTATCTATTTCACATTGTAGAGCTATTAGGTATTTTTTAGAAGCAAGAGAAGTGAAAAATGAGCAAGCCTTTGCTGGGAATCCACCCATGGACCTCTCTCTCTGGAATGCGCGCCCAGCATGCTCACCACTACACTACGAAGGCATGCGAAGAAGGTGGGAGAAGTACCTTATGTACTCTCTCTTTAAAGGGCGAATGGGGTTTTAGGGGACCCAATCGCCAAATCCTAGGTGTGGAACATTATCATCCACCACCCTTTTATTTCGGGCGCCACTGTAGAGACATTAGGTATTTTTTAGACGCAGGAAAAGTGAAAGATGAGTAACGCCTTTGCCGGGAATCGAACGACGGACCTCTCTAATGCTCTCCCAGCATGCTGACCACTACACTACAAAGGCATGTTAAGAAGGCGGGATAAATACCTTATAATATATGGTAAAACTTTGAGGAATTTTTGTTTAACAAACTGAAAAATTTCAAAGCGAGCATTGGCAACACTGTACGGCATGTTTCTCCTGCATTTTCGTGCTTCTTGCTTATTGTCAGCTTCCCACTGTTTTGTATAAAACTATGTATGCATATGGGTTGGATATGTAGCAGTATTGATTTTCCATTATTGTTAAAATTTTATATTGCAAAGATATAGATGTATGAAATGATAGCAAAAGGTTATTTAAACTTTGATCATTATGTACATATATGGTACAATAAAGAATCGGTGAATGAAAGTAACACATTTGCGTAATCAATTAATTGATAAAGGCATAATGAAATTCCCTTAATTACTTTAGCTGATTTGAACATTTTATCTTTATTTTGTAATCGATTCAGAATAACACAGAAACGTATGCGAGCCAGCATTATCGTGTGAAAAATATACTGCTGCTCTTTTCTCATCGATCTCTTTTACTAGAAATAATAATAATTAGCGTTCATAAACTAACCACCTGAACTCATTTCTTCATAAACTAGCGTTCATATTTTATTTTATTTTTGGATGAAATTATAATCATCATTATTATCTTTTACTAGAAATCTTTTACTAGATCTCTTTTACTAGAAATAATAATAATTAGCGTTCATAAACTAACCACCTGAACTCATTTCTTCATAAACTAGCGTTCATATTTTATTTTATTTTTGGATGAAATTATAATCATCATTATTATCTTTTACTAGAAATCTTTTACTAGATCTCTTTTACTAGAAATAATAATAATTAGCGTTCATAAACTAACCACCTGAACTCATTTCTTCATAAACTAGCGTTCATATTTTATTTTATTTTTGGATGAAATTATAATCATCATTATTTTTTACTTCCTTGTACGAAGTAAAAGGAAGGTATTGCAATCGCAAAAAATTTTGGGTATCATTTTTCGACGAAAATATCCATTTTCTTCACTATCGAATGCAATTTAACGATGTTTTTACTTGACATCTGTACGTGCGGACAGAATAAATGACTCTTTTTATCCAAATATATTATAAAACTGATTTAAAATGTACCTATTAGCTATTGGTGAAGATAAATATCCTGGAGAAACTAGGAGGAATTATATTTATAATATTTATTACAAGCCGCCAAGCCGGTATAGTGGTTAGGGAAGCTGACTGCGATGCCGAAGGGCCTGGGTTCGAATCCCGGAGAAGGCGTGGTTGTAACTGTCCGTCCCTTCATAAGAAAGACGATGGTGGCACACCTATTAGGTGCCTGCATAATAAAGAGACCACAATATCCGGCCTTGTGTAGATTAATGAACTGGGTTACATTTGTAATTGTTCACAATCTGCCATTGGAAAAAAAATATTTATTATAACGTTTCAAATGAAAAGGAAAGTACATGAAAAGGAAAAATATACCAATGAAGCAAATCTAGTTTCCGTTTCAACCATAAAAGCCAGCAGTATGTAACAAAATTTTGCATTGAGCTTGTATGAATAGTAAAGAAAAGATGCAAAGTATATTAACAAAATATGGGAAGAAACATATTTTTTGCAATGCGGATTCCTGATGATTAAATTGAAAAGCTATTTCCATTACATTTATATTAAAATGTTGTTCAACTGGGATCACTTTCTTCGCGAATTCTTTAGAAAAACCAGACGTCTATCTCTTTCTGCTTCCAAAGGCTGGATCAATAATTCCTAAACTAATGTATTTTCCACTTTCTTGACGTCATCCATAAGCAGTGACGTCTCGGATACAGTGGACCGAATGAAGCAGAGGCTCCTCCAGAATGAGTGATAGGGGTGGTGACGAAGGGATGGAGAGACAGGAGGAAATAGGATTCCGGACAATAAACCATCAATTCCCTACCACCCACCTACACCCCAAACTAAAGCTAGGGATTTTTCTCAGCTAAGAAATTTCCATTCTTCTTGGCGTGTGATCGACACCAACATGCAACCTCAGGAATGAAAAAACTTTTTGTCGAGCAATCTTAGTTGTTGCTACGGAATAACCGAATCCTCCTGCCCTCAGGACATAGTGTAAATGCAAGGGGAACTTCTCCATATTTCTGCAATGTTTTTGTATCGTGGATGTAACATACATAAATGAAGAATGCAGAGTTATTGTTTCATGCGAAAGGTAAAAGAAATGATGGAAAATGGGACGAATAATAGGTTCACTGAGAAACTGAAAAGCTTCATTGAATGAAGTAACATAAAGCATTAACACGTATTATTATTTGCATGTACGCATTTTAATACATTTCTAAGTTTGAATACATTTGATAAAGTATGTATTATATTATATTTGGCCACTTGTAGTATGGTGATGAGTGAAGGATCTGCTAGGGCGAAATTTTCGATTCGCATCTGGAGTTCATGAGCGAATGGAGTTCATGAGTATAGTGTCTGTGCGAATTAAAGATGTGAAATTCCCTCGCTACGATGTCATCTTGAGAAGCTGTTGGAAGCGGAAGAGGAATCGGAGATCCCCTGGTTCCCCTGCTGAGCTGTTCTTTCGGTTATTGTAGTTTTCATTGCATTCGTATCACGTATGATTTCTCATCCTTTCACATCATCATCCAAAAATCTTATAGTCTCTAAGTTTAAGAGTTAAAGTCTTATAGTCTCCAAGTTTAAGAGTTAAAGACGTATAGTCTTTAAGCTTAAGAGTTAGTCTTATAGTCTCTAAGTTTAAGGGTTAAAGTCTTATAGTCGCTACGTTTAAGAGTTAAAATCATATAGTCTCTAAGTTTAAGAGTTAAAGTCTCACACTCTCTAAGTTTAAGAGTTAAAGTCTTATAGTTCCTAAGTTTAAGAGTTAAAGTCTTATAGTCTCTTTAACGGGACTCATACGCCTTAAACCCCTCATGATCTGCGAATACGTGATTGTTGCAAGAATTGGGATATTTTATTTATTTTCAAAGCAGTTACTTCCAAATTTTTACAGCTGACTACATAATATAGCTGCTTTGGAAACTAGTAACCAGAACGTTTATGTTGCCACAATATTTTTGTAATTTATTCCGCTTTGTGACAAAATATTTCGCCACGTTTCCACCTTGCGCGCATGATATTTTAAAAATGGCTAATGGTGCATACTTGAAATTGGATGGAATTCTTTATATGGGCACTATTTTCTAACTGAACCAGCAATCTGATGAATATTTTAATATTGAAAAATTTTATGGACGAAAACATTACAAATTTTGTTAATAAAATAATTTTATAAACTCAAAATAAAATAAAAATTTAGAATGCAATTTTTAGAATTTTAGATTCACAGTACTTTCCAAATGTTATCAAATCTATATATTAAACATGGAGTTAAATTATGAAACAGAATGTTTTAAACTGTGCGCGCAAGTTGGAAACATGACGAAAAATGTTGTCACAAAGCGAATTAAATTATAAAAATATTTGCGGCAACACAAACTTTCTGATTACTATTTCAGAAAGCAGTTATATTATGTAATCAGCTGTAAAATGTTAGTAGAAATTGCTTTTAAAATAAATAAGTTATCCCAATTCTTGCAACAGTCACCTATTCGAACATCTTATGGGTTTTAAGGTGTACGAGTCCCCTTAAGTTAAATTAGCGGAATTAGTACAATTAATTACAATCTTTCTAACGTTATTGGGTTTTTACGCTTTATTTTGGAAGAAGGATTACAAGAATACATTCGGTTATTTATAGGACGACAGGCTTATAGCTATATATCATATGACTTTGTAATAAAAAACGTAACATGTAATAGAAGACAGAAAGGATCCACGTATAAAATAACAATAATATGATTCAGTTTCAGCTAGCAGACTGAAGTTTATAGAAACAAATTTTATGTTCTTGACACTTTGTTGACATATAAATTACTTAAATGCATACGAAAAGAGAAATAAACAAAGTTTTTTAATCCAGTCATATCGCAAGGGAGCATACGCATTAAATTTACAATTTTTATTTATTTATTCTTAGTACCAATTTTTAGAAACACGTTTCGAAACCTTCTATGTATAGCTTGTTTATAAGTATACCTTGTTCCATAAAGGAAAATTACTTAATTTTCGGATTCAAATTTCAAATTTAGACAAAGCTTGTATGATTTAGAAGTTTCGAAAATCTGCCAGGAGTTTGTTTTTCAGAGGTCAATCTATCCTTGATGACATCATAAAATCAACCTGATATTTGTTATATAATATATATATCATATGCGTGCCCAGCAAAGGATTTCCTGATATCAAATTAAAAATCTCGAAAACAAAGATCTTTAATACAACAAGCGGGCCATTTCTTGTCAAAGCTCTAAAATTGTTATACAGAAGTTTCCAAATGATATTTACAGAAGCTGCCTAAGGATGCGCTGTGCGTTGGCGACTGGTGACTTTGGATTTCGAGTGGAAACATATCTGGGCTGTTGTTCATAATTTTCTATATGCTGGAACTCTTCAAATTAATCGTTGCTGCAAATCTTTGCGCCGATTGTGGATTTTGGTGGTGCACAAGTATTTAGCAACTGTATCCTTTAACCTGTCTTCGGAATTGCTCCTGAGCAAATGGCAGCGTACAGAGACTAAGCGCTAAATGCGCAAGCGTTAAACGAGATAATATATTGCTGGTTCGAGCTGGTAGGTAGCTTACAGGGTGCAGGCAGAAAATGGGAGAAGTCAACTTTCTGTGGAGCCAGTAAGCTGGAATATGGAAAATCGTGCAGTTTGATGCTTTTGTGGGTATTCTGGTATTCAGCAGGAGGTACGTCTCCTCTTCCCAGATTCTTAAGTGAGCCTCGTCTGGATCCTGACTTATGTGGAAAGGCCGTAATTGAATTTCTTTATCTGAGTCTTTCCTGAAAGAGAGAATTGTGCTAAAACTTCAACTTCGAACATATGCATCGACTAGCTTGCATTTTGCAAGCTGTTTCCCAGCTATCACGAGTAACGGTGCTTCTATTAGCGTTTCTAGTAGAATGAATGCCTAACGTTAAGTCCAGGAGGACAGCTTGTAAACGGAGGAAGGGGGGTGACTTAGTGTCACGTGAGCAAGATACAGCATTTGAATGGCAGAATAGGATTCCAAATTAAACCTAAAAAATACTAGGTTACACAAATACAAATTAAGATACATAAAAAATATGTTTAAAGGAGGTGCAGATGCTTGTCATAAAGTGATATATATACAAGAAATAAAAGTTTCAAGTACAGTAGTTGATTGCAATAGGTACTTTGATACTTTATGGTTCATTGTGGCATGCAGCAGGAGATGTGTTACTCCTGCTCTTTCCAGATTCCTTAATGAGTCCCCATTAGGGTCCTGGCGTATGTAATAGTCCGAAGATGAAGTAGACCTGTAAGGAAAAAGAGAGAAGAAAGGTGAAGCCCTAAGCTTTGATAATGAGCAAGCCGTGTCTGGAGCAGTTGCAGAAGGGCGGTGGCGGAAGAAATTGGCTGAAATCCCGTGATGGAGTTTGACGAATCCGAAACGTGTTGAGATTGCAAACTGCTGTATAATATAATTGCGCAGATCTCTATGAGTTTTCTCTCCTCTGGTAGCTGGGTATTGCTTGGTCTATTGGCGGCGTCTCGAGGCTGCAAAGCCTCAAGAGCTATCTGCCTAAGGGGACGGATGCTTTCGTAGAGGACCTTTTAAAGGAAACTGGCTCTTATACACGTTACACATGCGGAAAACTACGAAAACGCCCATGCAGCCAGCCCGTTCGCGGGATTTGATCCTCGGACCGAACTACCAGTGTTCAGCGACTTTACCGCTCGGCCACTGGTCCAGCATCACACTGTCCAGAGTATTGATATTTGGCTCAATTCATGATGAAAATCAGACCAAAGTAGGGTGAATGATCCATCAAAATGTTCGTAGAAATATAAACCGTTCGAATAACGTATGCAAAAGTACCTTTATGGTCGAGAAACATTAAAAATATCAACATATGTGGTCGTGCATGCATGAGAAGGCGAGCAGCGTTCTCATTGGTCCACGTGGCAGTATCACACAGTAATTAATATGCAGGTACAAATAATCTAAGTAATTTAAGTAATTGCAAGAAATAGTAGTTAAAGTAATCCAAGTAATTTAAAGTATCCAAGTAAGTTAAAGTTTATCCCAAGTAAGTTAAAGTAATTGCAAGAAATAGGCACTTACAATATATACAGCTTATCTACTGCACTTATACGTAGCAGAGATATAATAAATGAATGCTCAGGCTTTTCTGGAAGCCAGGAAAAGTCTGGCTCTGTTAGCGTAGCGGCGATGCTCAAGTCCAGAGATTCACAGTGCAGAAAACGTAAATTTGCAATAGAGGTCTTTTGGATCTCTATATATACATACGCACTATGTATTGCGATTACATCGCCATTTGTTTTCAGCTTTTGTAACTATTATTTTGTAGATCGTAAGACCTTTGTCGTGAAGTATATTTAAAGGGTTGTCCAATATCGTAATCGTAATTTTCCACTATTTTAAAGGATTTCATCAGGATCAGCTTCACAAATTTTATTGAATTTAGCTGTGTGGACAAGATTTTCATGAACAACAGGTTTTTCTGTTTGTACTTTTGTATGACTTGAAGTTTATTTCTGTTGATTTTAGCTGTGGTTGCCCAGCCAGGATCGGCGTAGAGCATAATGTGTGTGTGTGATTATGGCAAAGCCTCGAGGGCTATCTGCCTAAGGGGACGGATGCCTTCGTAGAGGACTTTCTAAGGGAAACTGGCTCGTATACACGTTACACATGGGGAAAACTACGAAAACGCCCATGCAGCCAGCCCGTTCGCGGAATTTGAACTTCCGACCGAACTACCAGTGTTCAGCGACTTTACCGCTCGGTCACTGGTGGGCCCGTAGAGCATAATAAATTGGTCTTATGGATTGGAGATATAAAATAGGCTTGGTATTGATAGAAATACTGGACTATCTTCCGATAATAGAATAAATCGCCATTAAAGATTTAAAATCTTTATTTCTGATATTTTCCGTATGCAGTTTGAAGTTTAACTGAAAAACTCCGAAATATTTAGTGTTAGTGTTAAGTGGTACGATTCCGCCATTCATGTAAATATCATCAACGGTGATTCTTGTTTTATTTTTTCTGAAGTAGATGACGGCATGTTTTGAGTATTAATTTTAATATTCCAGGCGGTCAACCATCTGGCGATAGGATTAATGAAGAGTTGCAAATTTCTGTATGACAGTCTTACAGCTTTCGTAAAAAATATATCGCTTGTTATATTTGTCTATTCATCTTTGATTTCGAGATTTTAAATACTGAATTTCGGGATTAATTGCTGGACACCCTGTATATAATAAATATGACTATACATATAATGTGTATATTGAATTACATATTATACATAAAGACAAAAATAGAGGCTGAAACTAAATACGTCACATTACCTTTTATTTAACTAAACTCAAAATAAAACCTATAAAGAGTATCCGAAAAATACTTATAAGTAATGCATTTTCAGTTAAAAACTAAATGAAGTACAGAAGGAAGTCTTTATCCTTACATGTTTAAGATACTATTATTTTATTCATCTTAGACATATATGTTTTGTAAACAGGAACAAAGGTAAAGAGTCTAGCATTTTACTACCGAAAAAAAAATATTTCACTTTGAAGGCAGAAGTACATGACAAATGAGCAATACTCTCTCGGGATTCGAATCTGGACTCGTCGAATACTTGCCGAGTGTGCTACCACTACACCCCGAAGTCATGCAGAAAGAAGGGAGAAAATACTTCATATACTCCCCCTTTTAAGAAGCGGCTGGGGATTAGGAGATCCATTCGCCAAATCCTGGGGAAAGAATCATCATCCACCACCTTTTTTAGTTCGTGTGCTACTGTAGAGAGCTTTTAAGACATATTTTGAAACAGGAGACGCGAAATATGAGTAATGCACACCCCGGGACTCGAACCTGCATCTCTCGAATACGCGTTGAGTGTGCTATCGTTACACCACGAAGGCATGCAGAAAGGAGGGTGAAAATATCAGATAACCTAAGACACAATAACACGCCTAAGAAATACTAATTTAGAAGTCAAACAACGTTATATTTTCACTGTGAAAATTTTGAAAATATAACGCTGATTTTTGTTGTTTAACTTCTGAATTAGTATAATATAACCTGTTTAATCTTTTATTTCTTGAAACATGACCAATAAAAACTACATTCGATTTATGTATCATAAAGAAGCATTACAGTAATATGGTATCATGTATTGCAAAAACTCTCAATTTGCAGTTCAAGTTTTTGTCTTAAGCCTATTGATTCTAATTACACCATATTATGACTACTTAAATTTTCCATTATGATTCCAATCACTTCAGTTCCAAACTCAGAATACTTTCTTCAAATGTTACATAAAGTAGAATTGTTACGGTGAAACAGCGAAATCTGGAGAATGTCGACTTTAACCGGTGAATGTCAACTTTCACATAGTCGCTTGGTGTATGTCCGAAATATTTTCCAAATACTCTTATTTCTGACTTACACCGGTGAATGTCGACATTCACCATGTACTAATGGTTAAATGTTGAATATATAAGAATATTATATTTCCTTCTCCGTAATTCATTCGCGAAAAAACGCACTTGAGACTCAGAATAAGAACTTAAGAAGATAAGAACTTAAAACACACAGTACATTCAAAATGAGAAAGGAAAATAATAGAAGTTATAAACTTACCAAATCTTATTTATTGCAACAACTTAAACTATTATGACACTTTGAATTGCAAAAGAGGCCCGTGCTTTTACAACTGCATTTATTTGTGGAACACTTCCTTTTGGAATGCCAGCATTTCTCCTCTCTTTTCGAGCTACACCAGAGCATATTTGTGATTGTCGACATACACCGGTGAGGGTTCGAATGTACAAAAATGTAAAGAAATAGTCTATCTTTCACCGACGTATTTGCTGAATGTTGACATTCTCCGATGAAAGTCGACATTCAGGAATTTCGGTCTTTCACGGTAACAGAATATCAATATTTAAGAATACAAACAGCATCATCAAAACTCACTAACCTTTCGAAAATATTTTAGTTAAAGCTGAAGCATATGATAAAGCAATTCAGTTCTTTCATCTACTCTCATTGCGGAGCACTTTCCCGGAAGAAATACTGCACTTACCTCTAATCCAACACTTAGCGAGGGAGGCAAAGAAAAAAGTAAGCTGTATATACGAGGAAGAAAAACCGGTTAAGTAGACACTTCCTGATAAGATAGGAAAAAGCTTGGTGTAGGTATTCCATTTTACCATAAACCATTATTTACCAGGTACTTTTTTCTTCTACGGTCGGCGTTTTTAGTCTTGAGTTTGTATGTGTATTCGCATTCTTCAAGGGAAAAAAAAGGAACTGTTAAAATTGCATTAGGTCCTTGAATTATTTATAGAAGAACCCGTTCGAATTTTGGCTGAAAGGGTATTCGACATGATGTGTAATTCCACTTCAATCTTTTCAGTGTCAGGGACAGATTTTTCTCCCTTTCTCCTTCCAGATGCTGACGAGACACATCCATTTACGTTCTCCACTACCCCTTACCCCTCGCGCAATGTAAAAGCTATGTACAAGTCTGCTCCCTGAATAGGTATCTTTTACTTTTGTCTAGTTTTTTAAGCATTCCTGTGTACATAAAATTCGATGGAAACGCGCTGGATAAATATATATCTTCATTATTTTCAGAATTTAGATGCACAAGGAAATATCTTTTGACGGTGTACACGTAAAAGAATCTTTCGCATAATTACTCAGCATAAATGCCAGAAAAAGCATACTCTCATATATATACACACACACACACATATATGTAATAATAAAATTCCATAGTCAAGAATACACTTAAAATTCTAACTGTATGTTCTTTTCATTTTTAATGGCGACGGTCTCTTATTTGAAAGTACGTGGAATTAAATCTACAGCCCCGTAGTCAAGTTGTTTTTCCCGCCTTTTCTACACGTACAGTTATAGAATGTTCTGGAGATATTTAAAGCGAATTGGAATGGCTGACGAGGCTGACGTCATTTCTTGGAAGCTCCGCCTTTCCAGAGGCTATAAAAGGACCCGCACATCGGGGTCTTTTCTTTAATGTAACGATGCAGTAAACTTGATACAAAAAGTTATTAGTAATTCTTTTTTATTTACTCCGGAAATATAATTTTTGTAACTGCTATTTCTCTTGACCAATAGGACTCTGTTTTTCAAACTTATCGTCTGATAATTTAAGCTACGACTACATCTATATTTCTTCAGCAATCTATTTATTCCGGACAAAAGCTGGTACATCACACACACACACACATATATATATGTCATTATCTATCTACCTATCATTATCTATCTTGCTCTC
Organism: Stegodyphus dumicola; assembly: GCF_044657685.1. Taxonomy (NCBI): domain Eukaryota; kingdom Metazoa; phylum Arthropoda; class Arachnida; order Araneae; family Eresidae; genus Stegodyphus; species Stegodyphus dumicola. The sequence goes on from NC_140772.1 coordinate 23,380,112, forward strand.
TATCTACCTCTCTCTCTCTTCCTATCTATCTACCTCTCTCTGTATATATACAGTGGCCTTTTATATCTTCATGCACATTCCTTTCTCGTATTATATATATTCTAATATATGCTAATGGAACACTTTCCTCCCACCTTCCTAGCGTGCCTTCGTGGTGTAGTGGTTCTATACGCTGCGCCGGTGTTCCAAAGGTCCGTGGTTCGATTCCCGGTGAAGGCGTTTGCTCATTTTTCATCTCTCTTGCTTTCAAAAAAAAAATTACCTAATGTCTCTACGTGTCAATCACAAGCTATTTAATATTTTACAAAATATGAAATAAATAATAAAATAAGTAGCAAATTCCAAATCTGGGCTTCCAGATGCCCATATCCGAGTGGAGAACTATGTGATTCAGAATTTGATGGCTCTAGGCACCTTTGTTTTTTCACAATTAGAGAACCATACACACATTCGTGCAGATTCTTCATTATTTAATTTCTTTATATATATTGCGGGGCTTTAATATTTGCTGGCAAACATCTGAAAAGTGAAATGCTGCTTATAGTGAACGAACACAAAATGCCAAAACGAAATTAATAGCCCTTCTGAACTAACACCCTTTGTGCTAACAATTTCAAAGAAATCAATGGCAACACTATACGGAATAAAAAAAAAATATCTCCAGGGAGAGGGAGCGTCTATTGGAAATTCTAAAGATATGCTGCTTTTAAATATTTTTAGCCCGAATGGGCATAAGTCCAAATGATTTCGAAACGTGTATGTGTGTGTAAATGAAAAACGTAAACCGTTGGTCGTAATATAAAATTTGAAGGTATTCAATTTTCTTTTCCTTTGTACTTCCTTGTACGAAGTAAAAAGGAAGTATTGAAATCGCGAAAAGTTTCAGGCAGCATATTTCAACAAAAATATCCATTTTGACCCCTATCGAATGAAATTTAACGATGTTTTTGCGTAATATCTGTACGTAAGAAAAGAATAAAAGATTCTTTTCCTCCAAAAAAATTATAAAATTGCTTTAAAATGAATTCTGAAGAGATTATTTTTGTGGCGTCTGTACGAACGTATGTACGTACGTATCTCGCATAAATCAAAAATGAGTAGCTTCAGAACGTTGAAATTTTGTATGTAGGACTGTATAACATGTAGATGTGCACCTCGTATTTTGGTTGCAATCGGCTGCACCAAACGTATATAAATATATATATATATCCTCCCCGTTACCCGGCTCAGTGATCTTACAAACATATAAGAGTTTCTTTACTCTTATATATTTGTAAATTGTACATTTTTTTTGCTTTAAAAATGATTGAATTATGTTGTTTTTATCTCCCCGTTAAGGATTTATGCCTTTAGTAAATCTGTATGCAATATTTTTAGAATTATCAACAATTTTAAAGTTGTTTAAGTGCCGCTAAGCCTTTTTTTATGGCGGCCATTCATTGTTTACATTTGAAACAGCAGATTAGTGTATTTGTTAGCTTCGCAACAGCAAAGATAACGCCTTCATTTATTGTTGCCAATTAAATCATGATTAATCCTTTCCGGAATTTTTTCGAGGAAATAAGTGTTTAAGGTTTACTTCGTAATTTTTAATATAAATATTTTGAGTTTTTATGTATTTTTGCCTTCTTGCGAAGTGAGAACTGAATTAATTGAATAAGAAATTCTCAATCGTCTGTGAAAAACTGTTTCTTTTCTGTTTTGTTTGCTTAATTCCTTTTATACATCTTTCTAGCTTTATTATAGTATTTGAATAGAACATGTGGCAACGATTAGATAATTATATTCTTTAAATTATATAAATTTTGTGCATTCTAAGTTATAATATGAACGAAATATAATACTGTTAAGTGAATCTAGCGCCAGAGTGTCGCTATGGTAAACAGATACATAGTGATATGTAGATAAAGTGAATTTTAAAGAATGCATTTATTCTATTGTGGTTTATGCGCTGTCGGTGAAGTAGATTTAATTGAATCCAATAATTTTAAATGAAATGCAAGAAAAAATGCGTATAATTTAATATTCCATACAAGGAAGTTATGTGGTGTATACATCAGTTTTTTTTTTTTTTTTTTTTTTATTTTATTTCATATTGCTTTGAGAATATATAAATGGCTCACACGCGATCATGGCTGTTAAACTGATGAACGGAAAGAGCAGAATTAAGGATTGAAGAATTTCCTTAAAGTTGCCCCTACGTGAAACGTAATAATACTTTATCTTCCACGCGGTTCTCAGGTGTTTCTTAGAGTGCTGCCGCCTCTTTTAGCATAAAGTACTTAATTTATTTTTGAATGCAATCTCTTCTATTCTTGATCAGTAAGTTGGAGGGTTTGCAAACAAAAAAACTCACTTCTTTGATAATTTAAATCTTTGTTTTTTTAAATAATGTATTTAACCGGTATAAGATAAAACACATTTAATTTATAATAAATCTGTATGATAACAGTTTTGCTATAATTAATAAAAAGAGAAATTGAACCTTATTTATTGTGTAGCGAACTTAGATAGTTTGTTGGATGTTTCACAGATAAATCTAGGTATTTGTCATTAACCTTAATTCTCGAATTTGTAATTTTCTTTTTTATGTTTTTATCTCCACGAAATAAGGTCTCAGAAATAAATTTAGGTTTAAAATATGGAGCAAATCTCTTCTGCTAAACTCTTCATTGAATTGAACATCGTATTTTAATTACATTTCTCTTTCAAAAGTTGATGTTGAGTTAATCGATTACGGCAAAAACATGTAGGATTTTTATGTTTTTTGAAGCAGGAGAAATGAAACCTAATCGGGGCCTATTCAGGTTATGAGACATGAATCTTGCCATCCATACATCCATTGACAGTGAACCGAAATGTGTGTCTAAACTATACGGTCTCCGCATTTTAACCGTGGTTTGAAGAAGTTGCTGGCGGAAGTCCACACATGCTAACCAAACTCTGCACCAACCTGTATACACGGACAAGGGAACACACAACGGTCCTCGAGGATCCTGATTGCAAGCCTTTTGACAAATACACGTGGGATGCTGTTCAGAGGATCTTTGATTAAGACTGCAACTACACTGACTACCAATAAGTATTTGGACACCTGTGATAGAAAAGAAAAACTAACTTTATTCAAAATCAATAGTTGGCAGAGCTACCACGAGAGGTAATTACAGCGTGGACCCTCCGGGCATACTTTCCACAAGTCTTTGTATGACAGCTAGTGGTATTTTCTTCCACTCGGCTTGGAGAAGACATAGAAGTTCCTTCACCGATTTTGCACGGGTAGTGCACCCCTGGATTCGGCAATGCAACTTGTCCCAGAGGTTCTCGATAGGGTTCAGGTCTGGACTCTGGGCAGGCCAGTCCATTCGATGAACTCCATTGGCACCATACCAAGCCTTGGTTAACGCCGAAACATGACAACTGGCATTGTCGTCCTGAAAGTAACAGGGGTCCAACTCGTAAAACTACCACAACGTAGGAAGCACATTGTCATCCAAAATAGTGCAGTAGGCATCATCGGAGTTGAGCTTACTTGGGAATGGGGACCAAGGGTTCCAGAACATACCAGGAGAAACTCCCGCAGACCATAATTCCACCTCCGCCGAACGTGACTGTTGGCACAATGCATTCTGGCAGGAGACGTTCTCCAGGTAGACGCCAGACCCAGACCCTGCCATCCGAACGGTAAAGGGTGAACCTTGATTCGCAACTCTAAAGAACCTGTTTCCACTGATCTACGGTCCGATTTCGATGTGCTTTGCACCACATTAACCGAGCAGCGCGGTTGGACTTTGTGATCAAAGGCTTATGGGCAGCAGCACGACCAGGAAAACCAAGCAGATGTGCTTCCTTACGAATGGTATTCATTGAAACAATAGTCCCGGATGCCTGTTGAAACTCCTCGCAGATGAGGGCCATCGGTTGGGTGTGGTTCTTCCGAATTTCTCTGGACAGCACTCGTCGGTCTCTATCTCCCAGTTTCTTTGGTCTGCCGACTCGGGGCACATTCCGACAATCACCGCTCACCTTCCACTTCTTAATCACATAGGCCACTGTCGATTTTGGGTACTTCAGATCGCTAGATATATCCCTTAAGGATCGGCCACGTTTGTGATACCCGATAATTATACCTTTCTCGAAATCAGAGAGCTCCGAACTGCGAGGTATCTTGCATGCGACTAAAAGCCGATGCTATTTCCTACACGATATATACCGGCGGAGTCCGTGATGTACCTTAGGACCGCAGATATCGTCATTTGCATAGGTGTCCAAATACTTATTGGTAGTCAGTGTATAAAGGTGAGAGGAAAAAGACCATTTTGCTGGTATTTGAAGATTTTTTAATTATTTTTATTATTTTTTTTTATAGTTCATAAAATTTTCCTTTTCTCGCTTCTGGAGTAGTCCGGACACTCTGAATGATGTTGAAGCCGACATGATTGTTCGAATTCCTTTCAGAAAGCCTCAGTCTGCTTTTCGTTTTAGAAATTTAAATAAATAAATGTTTGATATTATAAATTTTACAAACGTTTTCCCTGAATTAATTTCAAGCCAATTCAGCTGGCTTAGCGCATACAGATATATAATTTACGAAAATCTTTACTATTTTCTATTGATACTTTACTGAGTTTTAGAGAAATGCGTTAGAACAATGCAAATTTTTATCCGTGTATTATAAGGTATTTCTCCCACTTCCCTAGCGTGCCTTCGTGGTGCAACTGTAGCACGCTGGGCCGGTATTCCAGAGGTCCGTGGTTCGATTCCCGGTGATGGCGGTTGCTAATTTTTCATTTCTCTGGCTTCCAAAAAAACCTAATGTCTCTACAGTGGTGCCCGAACTAAAATGATGTTGGATATACTTCTCACCTAGGATTTGGCGATTGGGTCCCCTAAACACCTCAATTACCCTTTAAAAAGGGAAGAATATAAGGTATTTCTTCCACTTTTCTAGCGTGCCTTCGTGGTGTAGTGGTTCTGCACGCTGGGCCGGTATTCCAGAGGTCCGCGGTGCAATTCTCGGCGAAGGTGATAGCTCCTTGACGTCATTTAAGCTTATAATCAGTTATTTTATATTAATATCCTTTCCTTTCGATCTCGTTTCTATTTCCCTGTCAGAATGCAAATTTCTAGGTCGCGCGATATTTAAATGAGATAAAAAATAGAGAGTATTTAAATAAAAGTTTTGGAGGGTAAAATTAGAGCGTGTTCTGCCTGCGTGAAAGCCACGTTACTAATTTTACTTCTCTCGTGATTAGTATCCTTTGGCGTTGAGTTGTTCTCATCATTAGGCTTATTTACGCAGATTTAGGTCTGAACCAGCTTGGGCGTTATTGGAGCTGTGAATCTGTTAGGCTAGTTTCATTAGTTTAATTCATCCATTATCTTTAATTTAAACTATAACTGTTGTCTTTTATAAGCACGAGAAGGTGCCGAGTGGAAAACTTTATTTGAATTAATAAAAGTGTTTTTTACACCCTTTCTTTCTCTCTGTGGTACACACAGAGATTGTCGTTTGGAGTTTGAATCTAATTTCAGATTTCCGAAGAATCCCACATTCTAGTATAACTAATTTTGCATGGTAAAAAATATTGTTACGCTTTTCCTTTCTTTCTGACACCAGTTATTACGTTATATTCTTCCTTCACATTCGTACGGGGTTCGTAGATTTGGAGTGAATAACGACTACACTTGATGAAGTTTCGAAACACACTTTATTGGGCCAATATTAATCAGGACAGCTGCAAAACACTTTTTACACAGTCGTCGATAAACTACAATAAACACGCTGACACGATCAGCGACGCGACCTTCAGGTTATCAGGCTATCACGGTGGAGACAGCTTCACTGCAAAGCACCAGGGTACAGCTCCCAACTCTGCTCGGTCGTTCTCGGGAACTCCACGTACTCTCGAGACTCTCCACGCGATGCACTCGACGATACACAAGAGTATAGCTCTCGACTCAACACAGTCTAAGACAAGACTCGACGATGCACTAATTCGCGATGCACTAAAAGACTCTCTCGATGCACTCGACGACCAACTCGGCGCTAGACTTCGAGACACTCGCTCAGTGACTGACTATCAGCTCGCTAAACGAGGCATATACACACGCCCTCTCAACGAGGCACATCCTCGATACTAACTAACTGACTGCGGACCAGCAGCGTTTATATAGCTTTCGGCTGTGTTCGAGAACATTCTGAGCTAAACCGGTAAGAATTCGTTCCAGAAGGTTCTCCATCAGCCCGTGGCATATCTCCAATTTTGTCGCCAAATGGGCGATTTCTCTCCAAATGTGGAAATCCTGTATTCCTTGCTATTTTATGGCAACCGTAAAACTGCTCTGCGGGGAAGCCATCTTACCGCGCCTGTACTTTTTGTAGCAATATTTAAAAAAATATTTTTTAAAAAGGTTGGAAATAACTGATTTTCTCGTTTATAGATTCAATCTTAAACTACTCCTCCATTTCGGTTAAGGACGGTTTTATTGCAGGCACACTTTTTTCTTTTAAAATTTATCATTAGCCAATTTTGCTTACTTAACTGGTTTTTAAGCCACATGAATCTTTCAAGAAGACGAAAGATAGTTAGTGTACTGTAAAACATTTTGTGAAATGCGATTATTGTTACTGTGTCCAAATGTTACGGCACCATGAGGTTGATTCACGGATGGTATATGACGAATACGTTACCTACTTGAAATATAAATTTACATACTAATAAGAATCCTAATTAACCTATTATTCATCAGCAGGGAGAAGAGTTAAATCAAAACCTTTTTAGATTACCACATATTAGATTTGAAGTAAAAACTTTTCACATACAGAAATCAAATAAACAGATTAGCTGTCATCTTTCGTAACACTTGTTAGAATCTCTGACATATTTTTACTTTTTATTTGAATAACTGCTGTTTGTACGTATATAACCTTTGAAAAATAAATTTTCCTAAAGAATATGGTGTTTTAATCACAGGAATATATTAATTAATGTACAAACAGAAAGTAAATCAAATGCAAGAATCTCCAGATAATAATTAAACTCGAGCTATTAAAAACACAGTGGCAGACACGAATGGTGTAAAGAAAGGAACATTTATATTTTGTATGAGAACTAGAATCTGGCACATGAGTTTTCTGTCCACGAAATAAAACTTCGTACTATAAATAAGAATCCATGGGGAATACTATTACATTCCATTACAAAACTGTAAATATGTTCTAGAACAAATTCTTCCTTAATTTAGAAGTCAAACAATAAAAATCAGCGTTATATTTTCACAGGACTAGTTTCGATGTTTTTACCGAACCAGCATCCTCAGCTGCAAAAGCGCAAAATGGATAATGGAGGAGGAGGATTCGAAATGGAGGATCATGGTTCGGTAAAAACACTGAAACTAGTCCTGTGAAAATTTGAAAATATAACGCTGATTTTTGTTGTTTGACTTCTAAATTAATATTTGTTCGGCGTGTTATTGTATCTTAAATTCTTCTTTATTCATTTTTATTGCCTTATAAACTATATTCTCCCTTTTTTCTGCATGCCTTCCTGATGTAACGATAGTACGCTTGGAGCGCGTTCAGCTTCGATTCTCGGCAAGGGCATTGCAGATCTTTCACATTACATTTTTCAAAAATACCAAAAGTCTCTACAGTGGCGCCCGAACTAAAAAACATGGTGGATGATGATTCTTCCCCACCAGGGTTTGGCGAATGGATACCCTAATTCCCAGTCTACCTTTAGAAGGGGGAGTATACAGGGTATTTTCTCCCTCCTTTCTGCATGTCTTCGGGGTGTAACGGTAGCACACTCGGCGCGTATTCGAGATGTCCAGGTTCGAGTCCTGGCAAGGGCATTGCACATTTTTCATGCCTTCTGCTCCAAAAAAACGTAATTACTCTAAAGTGGAGCCCAAACTAAAAGGTGGTGGATGATGATTCTTCACTACCAGGATTTATCGGTTGGATCCCCTAATCTCCAGTTACATTTTAAAATGGGTAGTATATAAGGCATTTTCTCTCTCCTTTCTGCATGCCGTCGGGGTGTAACGGTAGCACACTCGGCGCGTATTCGAGAAGTCGATGTTCGAGCTTCGGCGAGGGCATTACACATTTTCCATGTCTCCTATACCATTTTTAACTATAACCATTTTTATACCTAATATTTAATTTTGGATGAAAAATGAGTATTGGTTTCATATGTAAAAACCCTGCAATTATTAATGACATGGTTAATGGACACTTCGCTATTGATTCAAAATTATCAGTCATAACAAAAATAATGGCATTTTAATAAAATAATGTTTTTAGATTAACTACATGAAAAAGTGACGTTTTGAGTTTTTAACTAACTATTTAAATATTTAAGTTAAACGAGATGAAACCACTAACAAACAATGAATTATATTCTTTTTTCAAAAATGATTTTTGAATAAAACTCTTCTACGTGCAGTTTAATCTTTGAAAAATCTTTGCTCTTGTTGCCCGCTTGAAATGTACAAGCTTAAAACCTGAAAGAAAAATTCCCGTTTGGGATTGAGAAATTGTCTCAAGACTAAATTTTGAATGAGTTACAAACTAATGTTCTAAGGGAGAACTGAGCCGGGAATTTTGAGAAATTTTACCAAATAATAAGTACAAATATTTAATAATATTTGGAATTTATCCCACGTTTCAACGTTAAGGGACAATAGATAAAACTCCAAGATATTTGTTTCTACTATAATGCTGCAAAGTTTAATCTTCATACTGCCACTAGTTAGGGAAGATTTAAAAAACTTATTGGCTTTGGAATAAGTACCAAATAGTATTCTAAAATCTTAATCCTGTTAAAGTTTTCTTGCATTCCAACGAAACATTTAATCTCTCGCTTGAAAGGCAGAAGAACTTTGATTTAAATGCAGATGAACCTCCAAAACGTCAAGCGAAAAATTTCTTTGGGTGCCCAAGAAAGCTGTGAGCAGCACATTACCTGCAAAGGGACTTGAACTTCTTTTGGACAGGTGATGACGGTTGTTTCTACTCCATAGATGCTGCCTCAAATTCGTACATGTAATTGTGGACACACGTTTCATCGCTAGTCGCAATCCGAAACCGAAAATCATTGCCATCACGATTGGTAATGCACGATATGTTCCAGCCATCACGATGGTAATGCATAAGATGCTCTAGGCTGACAACCATCCGTTGTTCAATACGGTTCGGGGTCAGTTGTCGGGGCACGCACCATGCTGGCACTTTCCCGTATCGAAGAACGTTGTGGATGATCTTGAGAACTCGCGCATGTCCGATTCCACATTTTCCCGCTACTTCATCGACGGTTATACGCTGGTTCGCTTTAATCATGTCTCCACCATCTCGACATTTTCATTTATAGTGGCCGTGCACGTCCGTCTAGGTCTCGGCCTGACCAGCACTTGCTGATGTCCCTCACTGAATTCGAAGCCCCATCTCCACACCAATTGTTTCAAAATCACATATGGTACATAGGCTTTCACGAGGCGGTTGTGGACTGCTCCCAACACTCCACGTGCTCATTTATAGTGGAAACCGCTCTCACTTCCTCCTTTGACCACGAATTCAAACGCATCTTCTCTCCATATCTACCGGGATTGGAGGAGAGGCTTGTCTCCGCTTTGCGTAGGCATTTCGATAGTGTCATCTGCTTGATCACGATCGAATGATACCCACTAGTGTATGGGGGCCTTTCGGGTTCTAGTGCTGTCTTGTTTTCGCCATTGCTGTTCAATTTCCTGGAGTAAACTAGACGGGAAACTTATTTCGGATTACTATAACCATTACTATAACCATTTTTATACCTAATATTTAATTTTGGATGAAAAATGAGTATTGGTTTCATATGTAAAAACCCTGCAATTATTAATGACATGGTTAATGGACACATCGCCATTGATTCAAAATTATCAGTCATAACAAAAATAATGGCATTTTAATAAAATAATGTTTTTAGATTAACTACATGAAAAAGTGACGTTTTGAGTTTTTAACTAACTATTTAAATATTTAAGTTAAACGAGATGAAACCATTAACAAACAATGAATTATATTCTTTTTATACTCTTATATATATATATTCTTAGGTGCACAGAAATCAATCGGAGTTATTTGCCACATTGAAAGAAATTATTCACCATCATGTGGCAGTCATGGTACACAGAATCTCGTCGATATCTGATGGCTATTTTCATGAATTTGTTATTAGTTGCGTTGGGAACTGTGCTGCATCAGCGCGCATACTTCTGATATAACTGAGGCAGTACTTGCAACGGAAAAATTTCACTACTCTGGCAAGAAAATCTTTCAATATTTATGAAAAACTCCCATGTCTTTATGCGTATTTCTGTTAAAACCGCGTCGTTCTATTTACATTTCTCAGGCTCTCTAACGAAGTCAGTGGAACTTCGACTTAAAGTCTGCTCTCCTTTCATTTGCATTTAACTGCGATTAAGCGAAACAAAATAGCCGAAAGGTAATCGCGCCCTAGTCAGAGACTTAAGTCTGCTCTCCCTTCATTTGCATTTAACTGCGATTCTAAAAACACACTCTGGCAGGAAAGTTGTAAGCTGAAATTAGAAGGGATAGGAAAGTAGATTTAATTAAAGTTAACTGCTAAAAACTTAATATAAACCTTACAAATTCTATATTTGGTTTAAAGGTTTACTGTCTACCCAGACGTGGAAGTTTACAAGCAGTCTTAAATCGTTTTCTTTCTCTAGAGTTCTCTTTCAGATCTTTCATAAGAATGATTTACTAATATTATAATATTAGAACTTAAAACAAAAAATCACTTTAATTGTCTAATCAACAAAAACATGTTACTGAATCTGTTGTTTTCAGAACCCCGAAGGCAATTTAATGTCAAATTATAAGGGGAATATAGGTTTCATATGTTGTTATACACAACTACTGAAAGAATCATATCGCTTCATATAAATATTTAGATATGCTTTGTCACTGCTAAAAAATCCCATGCAAAAATTGCAAGCTAATAATATGCATCGCTGCTTTACAATAGTGAAAAAAAAAATCGCTTTCCAGTGATTACATGTTTTCACCTTGTTCATCAGCATTAGACGAAGAAATTTCGACGTGAACATTTTTCAATTTAAAACCTGTCACAGTATCGTCATTACTTGCTTTAGAAAAGCTCCATGTCACGCTTTGAAAATGTTGAAATGTCATTTTTTTCCTAGCTATTTTCCAGTAGCTAAATTCTAGTTACCATCATTTTTCTCTTCAGTGCACTTCAGTATGTTACTATCAGGGATACCGAAAAAATATCAAATGCTAGTTCCTTCAACAAATTGCAAAGAATTTTCTAACCTTTTATAATTATGTCTTCTACTTCTTCAAGAAAGTGGTATAAAGAAAGCAACTGTTTTCTGAAATGATTCTTTAAGCGACTGATGCACACTTAGTTCGTAGGTTGTTCTACAGAATTTATATTCTAGAGAAAGAAAAGGATTTAAGACTGCTTGTAAACTTTCACGTTTGGGTGGACAGAAAACCTTTAAACCAAATATAGAATTTTTAAGGTTTATATTAAGTTTTTAGCAGTTATCTTTAATTAAATCTACTTTCCTATCCCTTCTAATTTCAGCTTACAACTTTCCTGCCAGAGTGTGATTTTAGAATCGCAGTTAAATGCAAATGAAGGGAAAGCAGTACTTAAGTCGAAGTTTCACTGACTTCGTTAGAGAGCCTGAGATTCTGACTAGGGCGCGTTTACGTTTTGGCTATTTTGGTTCATTGAATCGCAGTTAAATGCAAATGAAGGGAGAGCAGAGTTAACTCCTTCACATCCAATCCGCCCCACACGGCCCTACATTGAAACAACCAAAACCGCCCGAAAATGGCCGAGATTGTAATTTTGTTTTCTTCCCTCCTCCTAAGATATGCAGTAGTAGGTGCAGTTTCCCCAGATGCATTGTATCAGTTTACTACAGACAGCTTGTCCTAAGAAATTTCTTATCTTTTGTTTGATCGTGACATTTCGTTGTTGATTCTTTTGTGGTACAGTGTGCGTTTAAGCTTTAAACAGCAATAAAAGAACAGTTTAAAATTTAAGGATTATATTTATTTTTAAACAATTTATTCCTTCCTATAAAAATACCGAAAGTAAACAAAATCTCAGTCATGATCATAACAAAGCCAGAAAGGCTTGTTGGTCTGACCTTCAGAATAGTTTTATAAAGAACGGGGTCAAAGGCTAATGGAATCTTTGTTAGAAAGTACAAAGGATGTCATTGGAAATCTTCATACCTATTTTCTACGTTAATGGACGGGGAAGGCAGTAAATTGCTGTGAAACTGGAAAACTTTTTCGGGCGTTTCGGTTTTTTGAAAACACAAGTTAACGAAGGGTCTGGATTTTACAGAGTTAAGTCGAAGTACCATTGACTTCGTTGGAGAGTCGGAGATTCTGACTAGGGCTCGTTCGCCTTTTGGCTATTTTGGTTCGCTTAATCGCAGTTAAATGCAAATGAAGGGAGAGCAGACTTTAACTCGAAGTTCCACTGACTTCGTTAGAGAGCCGTACATTCTGACTAGGCCGCGTTCGCCTTTTGGCTACAATCTTTAAGCTATTACTAAGCTCGGCCGTATTTCAGGCCGTTGATAGCTTCGCCGCTTAGCTAACATTTAGGGGGCCAACTCCTGCAGAATTTTGTTAGTTTTAGCTATATCTTTTTAGTTAAGCATTAGTTAAGTTTGATTTTTCTTAGTATTGAGTTAAGGCCCAGGTGGAGAATTTTCTCTATGTCCTGAGAAAGAGCCGTCTGTTAATCTTTATTTTGAACAATAAAGGGTAATTAACCCTTCTTGAGTTTACTTTTCTGTTTCCTGAGGTTGTAGAGTTCCTCACTTCGGAATTTTAAGTTAATGTTGGAAGTGAAGAATCTAAGAACTGATAAGCGAATAATCGCTTGAGTTCGGTGACAAGAAACAACAAGATAGAAGGGTAACTAACCCTTTATTATTCCAATAGTATTTAACAAAACTCCGCCTGGGAGTGTACAAGCAAAGTCCGCACTTGGACTTGAACTTAAAAGACTAAGAATTAAACTAAAACTAAGATTAACTAAAAAAGTATAGCCGAAGCTATCAAGGTTCAAATCGAGTTGGCCCCTTAACTTATTTGACTACGAAGCTTAGCAAGGGCCTGAGTAACAGCTTTGAGAGAGAGAGAGAGTGGCCAAAGAGGCAGACGCGTGTAAATCAGAAACTCTGATTCTCTCTGACTCAGTAAGTAACTTCGTGGTTTTAAATACCGCTCCTACTCATTAAATATTCAGCAAGATTCCAAAACTACGTTCTGGCCGGAAGTAGTCAGTTGACGTTAAGAATTTGACAGGAAAGGAACTTTAACTTAAAATTTAACTGTTAAAAAAATTAACATAATCCTTACAAGGTAAAGCGATTATTCGCTAACCAGTTCTCAAGGTTTCACACACATAGCTGTATCTTTAAGTTTGGAACCCTATAAATCTTTCAGCTTCTCGTCGAAGCTTCTTTATCCAGTGTTCATAGTTTTTTTCAGTCAACTCAGAATCACCAGTATCCTGCGGTTTTAGAAACATGAGCACTTTTCCCATTTTTCAGCAACTTAGCTTGTTAGATTTGCTTATCATCAAATGCCTATGACATTCAATTCGATTCATGCTATGCGCCGCGCAGGAGATTTGATTCGCTCTTTTGACACTTTTCTTCCAGTGAAAGACTTCTTCAAATGGAAAGCTCTCCTTATCATCCTGCTCAATTATTGCCTGAACTTGCAATTTCCCCTACTTCTATAAATAAATGACGTCAGTGTTGGAAAGAGCCTAACCTTGTTTGTCAAATGGGTTTGACTTCATCAACTGATAGCGAGTGTAAAATTAGTTATCTCCTATGTTGTACTTCTGGAACGTTCTGCGTAACAAGACGGAAGAATGACCTTCTGGTAGTAGCCTCAAATGTGCGGCCATATGAGACAACAGCATCAATATGGCTGATTTTACAATAAACTAGAGTTACCTGTCTTCGGATTTACTAGTTTAACTTTTTCACATCCAATCCGCCCGACACGGCCCTACATTGAAACAACCAGAACCACCCGAAAACGGCCGAGATTGTAATCTTCTTTTCTTCCCTCCCCCTAAGGTATGCAATAGCAGGTGCACTTTCCCCAAATGCACTGTATCAGTTTACTGCAGACAGCTTGCCCTAAGAGTTTTTTTTTAATGTTTTGGATGATGGTGATATTTCGTTGTTGATTCTTCTGTGGTACAGTGTGCTTTTAAGCTTTAAATAGCAATAAAAGAGCAGTTTAAAAATTTAAGGATTATATTTATTTTTAAACAATTTGTTCCTTCCTATAAAAATAACGGAAATAAACAAATCTCAGTCGTTATCATAGCAAAGCCGGAAAGGCTTGTTGATCTGACCTTCAGAATAGTTTTATAAAGAACGGGGTCAAATGCTAATGGAATCTTTGTTAGAAAGTACAAAGGATGTCACTGGAAATCTTCACACCTATTTTCTGCGTTAATGGACGGGGAGGGGAGGAAATTGCTGTGAAACTGGAAAAGTATTTCGGGCGGTTCGAGTACTTTGAGGATACAGCTTAGCGAAGGGTCTGGATTTCAAAGAGTTAATGTCCTTTTCTCTGACTGAAATTCGGTTAAGTAAAGTTTCAATTATGAAGTCATTGCACAGTTGCAAAAATAGACGGATATTATTCAACAGAGGTAAATTTACATTTCATTTATGCCCAGTCGATATTTAATGAACATATACCAGAAATATGAAAACTATGGCTTATTTAAATGTTTGATGCAATATGTTTTATGAAAATGAATTCACAAATGATATGAAATTAACATTTATTGCGAACACATGTTCGATTGCACAAAATGGCTTTGAGACATCGTAGTGTAAACATTTTCCTTTTTTGTCAAATAACTTCAAATTCATTAAGGGGGCTCATACACTTTAGACCCCTTAACACCCTTCGAATATGTGACTGTTGCAAGAATTGGGGTATTTTATTTATTTTAAAATCAATTACTTCCAACTTTTTACAGCTGACTACGTAATATAGCGGCTTTCTGAATTAGTCATCAGAAAGTTTGTGTTGCCACAAATATTTTTGTAATTTAATCCGCTTTGTGACAAAATGTTTCGTCACGTTTCCACCTTGCGCGCACGATTTTTTAAAAATGGCTGACGGTACATACTTGAAATTTGATGGAATTCTTTATATGAGCCCTATCTTTTAACGGAACCTAAAATCTGATGAATATTTTAATATTAAAAATTTTATGGACGAAAACATTACAGATTTTTTTAATAAAATGCATTTTGTAAACTCGACTCCAAACAAAATAAAAATTTAACATGAAATTCTTAGACTTTTTTGGTTCACAGTCGTTTCCAAATGTTATTAAAGCTATATATTAAATATGGAATTAAGTTATGCAACAGAATGTTTTAAGCTGTGCGCGCAAGGTGGAAACATGACAAAACTTTTGTCACAAAGCGGATTAAATTATAAAAATATTTGTGGCAACACGAACTTTCTGATCACTTTTTCAGAAAGCAGCTATATTATGTAGTCATCTGTAAAAAGTTGGAAGTAATTGCTTTTAAAATAAATAAGTTATCCCAATTCTTGCAACAGTCACATATTCGAAAATCTTGTGGGATTTTAAGGTGTACGAGTCCCCGTAAAGCAAAAAATATTGTCTTCTGACATTAAGGAAATAGGCAAAAGGCGAAAAGGAATTAAATAGGTAAAATCATTTGAAAATGTAATTTTAGTTAATGATGTAAAAATGTGTATTTAATTATGATGCTCTCAAGCATACATTATGAGCCATAAAAGCCAATGATCGCTGTGGGTAGAAAATAGATTTTAGGTTAATACAGAAAGGAAATTAATGTCCATTTGCAAAACGTGATGATCGATGTTAATGTTCTTTCAGAATAAAAACTCTGCGTGTAACCTGTTATTTTAAAACAGTTTGCGAATGTATTTAAGTAAAACTTCTTATTACTTCTACCAGTACCAGAAAACCCATTGTAATGGTTATCGAAGACTCTAAAATAATGCATTAGAAGGCGTTGTTTATTGCGCAAAAAATTTACTTGGGACATAATTTAAAACACATTTTTACGGAAGTATACGAAAATAACTAAAGAAGAAAGATTCAATTAGACTGTTATTTAACAACTTGGTTTTCCCATAAAAGAACATAATTTCATAATAAAATATTCTTTTGGTAATTCGTAAACACCATTAAACATTTTAAATTAATTATTCAATTATTTGTTCTAATTCTAAACTTGGCTATTCCTAAATGGTGTGGGCTGTGCTAGTGAGAGCGTTTACTGAGAGCTTACTGAAAGCTTTTACTTTCTCCCTGTAGTTTACTGGGAGCTGCAAGAAAAGACAATATCTGCACAAAATGTTAACTCACATATAAAATTTATACTTCAAATATAAACTAATCAA
Organism: Stegodyphus dumicola; assembly: GCF_044657685.1. Taxonomy (NCBI): domain Eukaryota; kingdom Metazoa; phylum Arthropoda; class Arachnida; order Araneae; family Eresidae; genus Stegodyphus; species Stegodyphus dumicola. The sequence continues at coordinate 23,396,622 of NC_140772.1, forward strand.
GTTAGCTAATAAAGTCAAAATTTGCATCACATATCAACAATAGTATTGAAATATAATTGTTTTCAAAAGTTAAGCAACAAATTGAGAAAATGCGATAAATCTTCTAAACGTAATTCGAAATACTGGAAATTTGAATATGTTACAAATAAAAGCAAGTATGAATTTTGATGCTCTGATCTAGAATATCTTCAGAGAAGGAAGAAAAAGCTTAAAACGGCACGATATTTGTTGCCACTTTCAGAAAATCTGAATCGTGAGAGTCAGAAATGTCGTCCGCTATGCCTTCGGTGGGCACGGTCTGAGATATCTAAATTTTGAGAACTATCTGTACCTTTTATATAGTCTCAGAATTTCTTAATTGGAATGGAAACAAGAACAGATAATGTAACAAAGAACAATATTAAACACGCTCATCGAGAAAGTCCTCCGTTTCTGTAACAGTAACTATAACGGGCTCTAAGTTTGATTTCGAATTATAGCTGCTAATATAAATACAGTGCGCCTCAATTTGTTAAAATAGTATTAATATAATAAACTATGATGGTTAAATTAATAAATAAATATAATTTTAATCAATAAAAGAATTAATTAATATTGAAATAAAAATAAGCACTGTAAATTATTTATTTACCTTGCTGATATGCTCTCGCATTTATTTATTTTTGCTGATATGAGTACGGATTGATGAGTTTGTCCGATGATTTTTCAGAAAAGTGTATGAATATGTTAGGAACGCTAATAGTTAATGTTACTTGTTACTTTAGTTAAAATAATATACACTTTTGTCTGATGTTATGTGTATTTGTAGTTGTGTCTCAAGGTGAAGGCAAACAAACATATTGCCTTGTTTCCCATGTTAGGACATACTTTTTTTTAAATTATTAATTTTTTCCTCTTTACATTCCTACTTTTTGTAAAACGCTGTAAATTTTGCTTGTAACCACAATGCTTTATTATATGTTTTCAAAACATTAGATCACTATTGTGAATTCTGATGAATTTTAGATTTAAGCAAAGAAACTATTCGCCATTTGCGGACTCGTTTGCAGAAAGGGTACAAGAAACGTCAAGGTGAGCATTCACCGTTTCCGTATTGAAAATTTTGGAATAACGCTGTTTCAACACAAAAGCTTGCAAATTCTTAAATTTTTGAAAAAATTTTATTCATGAAGTTTGAGATAATAAGTTAAAATTTAATGCCAGGTTTATTAGACGTAATATTACACAAAACTATACTCAAATATCATTTACGATGCATTAACTATAAAAATTACGTAACTATTATAACATATCCAATAACATGTTAAACCTTTGTTGCATCATGTCCACTCTAGTAGACAAAAGTTTAAATTTGTTTATTCTTCTGTAACTGCCTTAAGAGATTCAATTCCTGTGTTTATTCATTCTATATTATTAGAACTTTCAACTGTCGATCAGAGATGGCTGTATAGCATCACTAAATAAAGCATTGCTATTTGGAAAATGGTTGCTACTTCTGTTTCCAAGTTAGTACAATTTCTCATAGTAAACATTATATATTATTGGTTACATTTTCTTATACTGCCATTTTTTATTCATAATTAGTCATTTTAGACATTTCATTTTAAATGTCAGTTTGAGAAAATTGTGAAGTGGGTAGATAAAGATCTACCGAAAAGAGTGAATTGAAACCGAAATGCACTGCTTATTAAGCCAAAACACCACGGGAAATGTTTATGTTTGGCAAAAAATTTCTAGGACATTTGAATCCAATAGGTAGAGATTACAAAATAGTAGCAAAATTAATTCAATCACAATCGACGAAATGAAGGTATTTTTGGGGGATCTGTATGTACATGTTAGTTGTAGATTTACAATGTAGAAGATGGTAATGATCACTGCAAACAAGGCAGGAAATGATTTCAAATGCAATGACCATAAATCCGTTGGGAAGAGATTTGTATGCATGTAATATATATGCATGCTGTCCACTGTAGTGAACAAACTGTAGCAATTATTTAAAATGAAATTTGAATAAAATTAATTTTTTAATATTAATGAGGTTATTTTAAGTAGAAAAAATACAAACATTTTCGTTTAACTTCTCTAGATTATTTGTATGCAACGAAGGGTTAACCACCGTGTAAGTTAAACTCGAATTTCTGTGTTTAGCAGCAATTTTTGTTATCCATGTTTGACAAGAGGCAAAACTCATTGTGAGAAAATTAAACATGTTGTCTAAGTATAAACAATTTATAACATTCTAAACTGCTTCTGAAAATAAATATTAGTGGCTTTAGGAGTGAACAAATTAAATTTGAACATCAAAATTATCAGGCATAAGACAAACTAAGCAGGTTTAAAAATTATCATCTACAGAACGTGAAGTATAGAATAATACACAATATTTTCCATCATTGAAATTATCGTTTTAATTATGGAGTTCTACGGGGTTGTGGATTTAGAGTTATTGATGATTACACTTGATGAAGAATCAAAAAATAATTTATTAGCCGGTATTACACAGGACACTGCGAAACATACGTTTAAAGTTGTCAAAAAGCTACGATCGTATGCCAGTGTTGATTCTTGCAAAGTTGGTATTATGCCGCTATCGATTCTATGCAATCCTGACATTTCGCGGCGTTATTAACAATGTAGATTAAAGTAGATCATGAAATTGTTGCCCATAATTCCGCAAATTTGAACATCTGAGTTACACAATATTCGACAAAAATTATTAAGAAGGTACATCAAAATACGTGGAAAACTATAACATAAAACTATAGATCTAATTAAATCAAGCCGAACTTAATCAGTGAATAAATAAATGAATTTTAATTCATACGCCTTTCAAAATTGTTGCTTTTTGCTTTTCTTTAAGTATTTCCACGACTCTAAATTAAATTATTATACGAACTTTCTTAGTATCATAAAATTTAATCTTAAAGATAATTGCTCGGTATGGTTTAACTTACTTGGTAAAAAGATGCTTAATTTAATTTCTTTGTAAGAAAATTTGTAATTTTCTCCATTTTGTCTCTAATATAGCCGGTATTAAATAAAAAGAAAATTAATATTTACGCTATGTAAGAATCTTTTCATAATATTCAGTTGAATTTTTATTAATCGCAATTAAACTTTCAATATAAAATCTTTTGCAGGACTCTCACATAAATAAATATTTGAAGTGCAATCTTAGTAAAAAAATCTGATGTGTACACCACATGACTTCCTTGTACAGAATATTAAATTAGAAGCCTTTTTTCTTGCATTTCATTTAAACTTATTGGATTGAATTAAATCTACTTCGCCGACAGCGCATAAACCACAATAGAATAAATGCATTCTTAAAATTCACTCTAGTATTTGTTTCCCATAGCGACACTCTGGCGCCAGATTCACTTATCAGTATTAATAATTATATAATAGTTAACATATATAATAATTATATAACGGAAATTAAGTTAACTGTTATACAATCCAAAATTATGTAATAGTTAACTTATATATTTCGTTCATATTATAACTCATAATGCACAAAATTTATATCATTTAAAGAATAGAATTATCTAATCGTTGCCACATGTTCTATTCAAATACTATAATAAAGCTAAAATGATGTATAAAAGAAATTAAGCAAACAAAACAAAAAAGAAACAGTTTTTCACAGACGATTGAGTATTTCTCATTTAATTAATTCAGTACTCACTTCGCGAGAAGGCAAAAATACATAAAAACTCAAAATATCTATATTAAAAATTACGAAGTAAATCTTAAACTCTTATTTTCTCGAAAAATTCCAGAAAGAATTAAGCATGATTTAATTGGCAATAATAAATCAATACGTTATCTTTGTTGTTGCGAAGCTAAGTTTCTCTAGATTGGCAACAAATCCACTAGTCTCCTGTTTCAAATGTAAACATCAATGGCCGCCATCAAGAGAAGTATTAGGCTTAGCGGCACTTAAACAACTTTAAAATTATTGATAATTCTAAAAATATTGCATAGAGATTTAATAAAGGCATTAAAACCTTATCCGGAAGATAAGAACAACATAATTCAATCATTTTTAAAGCAAAAAATGTACAATTTACAAACATATAAGAGTAAAGAAACTGAGATCGCTGATCCGGATAACAGTGTGGCTATATACAATGTGTTAACAATCCTACCAACCATGTAATATTGTTTTTTTTGTAATTTGCTTCAGGAAGTAAAAAACGCTAATTTTTTTTTTAATAATATCAAATATATAGCATCTTTTTTTGCTGATAAAAATGCAAGAAATTATTGTAACGTATAAAACACACTGATAACCTGTAAAGAAAGAAAGTCTCCTGAAATTACTATTGATTCCAGACATCAAAAAGAAATTTTCTTTGAAATAATTTTTTGATAAAAATTAATTCCCTATTTAACAAGAAAGTCTCGTGTTTTGCACCATATAGCATTACGTCGAAATTTACAGTAAATAGTTACATTCTATTGAAATAATATAAAGAATGAAATTAAATTAGCATTCTATATTATTTAAACAGGAAAATGCTCGAGCAAATACATTGGAAGAAACTTTATTTTCTGGTATTCCTGTACAGTGTAGTCGAAAGGTTCCAGTGCGAAGTAGGTGGTTAAAATTTTACATTGTAAAATTGAATTCTTGTCACAAAGTAATTTCACTGCAAACTCAGCAACCTGAATGTGAATAAATGAATTTTAAAATTGCTCAGACAAATGCAAATTCGTTTCGAAAGACTTGGAACACTTCTGTTAGTCTAATAATAAAGCTAGTAAAATACCTGACATGCATAAAATACCTGTTTCAGTATACTCAACTGAGTACTACTCAAAAGTTCCATTAATTTAAGTTACACGCATGAGTTAAGTTGAAATGTAAGTGTTCTATAGGCCTCAGTATAATGAGACCTTTCGTGTTCGTATTTGTCACGCTCATTGTTGAAATACTTGTTGCCAAAAGTAATTTAGAGCTCGTGTTATGGTAAGAATAAAATATTTTTCTTGTTTTGTGTCTCAAACAGCGTACTCTTTTATCTTCTTTTATTAATGAATTAAGATCCTCATAGCAGTAAGATTAATTTTTTGGCATATGGCCTGTGAACTGTTGGACGGAAATTAATAATTTATAAGTTTCACTGCAGCGTTCTTTATCTTATTCCAAAAGCACTAATTACAAGCACAGGAAGAATGTTTACCGATAATTATTAAAATGTTTCTCTCTTACGTAAAACTGAATTCCAAATTAAAATCTTTCTAAAATGTTCATATTTTTTTACATTTCTTGGTTGAAATACTTTGAAACGATTTGCGGAAAGTAACATAATATTAATGCAATTAAATTTAATATATTACTGCATGCTCTAATTTATTAAAACTGACTCTGAATGATTAACTTTTGAATAAAATAAATGAATCTTGAATAAATAGTCTTCGAATAAAATAATGAAATCTTGAATAATAATCTTTGAATAAAATAAATAAATCTTGAATAAATAGTATTTGAAAAAAATAAATAAATCTTGAATAAATAGTCTTTGAATAAAATAAATACATATTTAAATGAACAAACGAAAATTTTAAGATGCCACATAAAAGGCACCGTTTCCTTATAAATGTTTATATATTCTTTTATTAGTAGTAGTTCTTAAATCTTCTTCCATATTTACTTAAAATAAGCAAACGTAAATAAATTAACTGAGCAATTTCTCGAACAAATCTAATTTTTATTAGAAAATGTTCACAATATTAATAGTAAAATTCAGATAAATTTTAATATTTTAAATTTTTGATTCGAAACCAATGAGAAGCTGTTTTCTACCTTGCATTGTTTTGGCTAATTTATCGTATCTTATCCATTGAAGAGTCAGATAAACACATGAGGCGTTAAGTTAGCGACTAAAGATCTTTCTGTTTCTTCATAGAGACTCAACACATTTTTTCCAAGGCAAAAAGCCAAACATTTTCCCTCGCTTTTCATTTCTGTTCAAAATTTCAAACTGTTTGTTCACAGCAGCAATTATAGCAACTTAAATTCTTCGTCAAAATAAACTTTCAAATGATTTGCTTAGCAAGTGGCCCAACATTATTATAAAAACTGTGAGGTTCTCCTAGACAAAATGGCGTGAAGAAAAATCTCGACTTTTTAATTTATAGGAGAGAACCTATTTTAATTTCAAAATTTAAGCAAAAATAAATATACTTTGAGTTCACAAAGCTCAAAGTAACCCCCTGAAGAGTCGGTAATGCTTCGCTATCATTTCAGTTGTTCATTTTTAGCTAATTTTCTTTATATGGCTATTGTTATTATTATTAGCAATTTTCGCATTACAATTTTATGCATATCCACTACTATTAGCCATCCTTGTAAAGCAATTTTTCCATCTCCCAATTCTTCTTTTACTATTTCAAACACGTGCAGAAAAATTTCCTAAAACTTTTAAAATTTTAATTTAAACAATAAAAGAAATACAAATAAAAGAAATAGAAACAAATAGAAAATATTACAAAGTGTAATATTTTCTTAATTGAGTAAAATGCCCCCCGACACCTTCTCCTTTAGTCATGTTAACTCAGTGTAAACTTTGTAAACATAATGAACAGAACGCAGTGTTTGCAAAAACAATTAAATAACCAAGACATTAATTAAGCACATAATATACATAAATGGCCAGAAGATGAATTAATTAGCTTATGTGTTTCCTAGCTTTTAAAGCGAGACAGGTCCGTTACTTTCTTCGTACTCAGAATGGAATTTGGACTTCGAACCAGGATGGAAAGTGGAAGCCAGAGAGAATGACAACTCTTCACTGCTCAAGAGCTTTTATGCAGACTTAGAAAATTTCGAAATAGGCCCGTTTCTTACTTCCTTGTACGAAGTAAAAAGGAAGTATTGTAATCGCGAAAAGTTTCAGGCAGCATATTTCAACGAAAATATCCATTTTGACTGCTATCGAATGCAATTTAACGATGTTTTTGCGTGATATCTGTACGTAAGGACAGAATAAAATACTCTTTTCCTTCAAAAAATTATAAAACTGCTTTAAAATTAATTCTGAAGAGAATTTTTCATGGCGTCTGTACGAACGTATGTACGTACGTACGTACGTATCTCGTACAACTCAAAAACGAGTAGCCTCAGAACGTTGAAATTTTGTATATAGGACTGCTATAACATGTAAATGTGCACCTCGTATTTTGGTTGCAATCGGCCGCACCAAACGTATATAAATATATTTGTATATATATCCACTCTGTTACCCGGCTCAGTCATCTCAGTTTCTTTACTCTTATATGTTTGTAAATTGTACATTTTTTTCTTTAAAAATGATTGAATTATATTGTTTTTATCTTTCGGTTAAGAATTTTATGCCTTTAGTAAATCTGTGTGCAATATTTTTTGAATTATCAGCAATTTTAAAGTTGTTTAATTGCCGCTAAGCCTGTTTTTAATGGCGGCCATTGATGTTTACATTTGAAACAGGAGACTAGTGGATTTGTTGCCAATCTAGAGAAACTTATCTTCGCAACAACAAAGATAACGCATTCATTTATTATTGCCAATTAAATCATGCTTAATTCTTTCTGGAATGTTTTCGAGGAAATAAGCATTTGAGATATACTTCGTAATTTTCAATATAGATATTTTTAGTTTTTATGTATTTTTGCCTTCTTGCGAAGTAAGAACTGAATTAATTAAATGAGAAATACTCAATCGTCTGTGAAAAACGGTTTCTTTTTTGTTTTATTTGCTTAATTTCTTTTATACATAGTTCTAGCTTTATTATAGTATTTGAATAGAACATGTGGCAACGATTAGATAATTCTTTAAATGATATACATTTTGTGCATTCTGAGTTATAATATGAATGAAATATAATACTGTTAAGTAAACCTAGCGCCAGAGTGTCGCTATGGTAAAGAAAGTGAATTTTAAAGAATACATTTATTCTATTGTGGTTTATGCGCTGTCGGCGAAGTAGGTTTAATTCAATCTAATAAGTTTAAATAAAATGCAAGAAAACATGCGTATAATTTACTATTCCGTACAAGGAAGTCATGTGGTGTACACATCAGATTTTTTTATAACAGCTATAAGGAAAATGCCAGAAACAATGCTTTTTACATTACATACAATAACTTCAGTAATTACACTATTTACAAATCTTTTAACTGATAGTCATACAAGATATACCGTCTTTTAAAGTTAAGGTATAAGTATCCCTATTAGCCAAATCATTTACGAGTACTTAACGACTGCTCTTTTAAGACAATGATTAATAAAGTTATATGGTACTTGATTATTTGAATTTTAATAAATAGCTGAATTTCGTGTTGTAGATTTATTGAATCTATACAAATACTTACGTTGGATTTAATATAGTATTACTAATAACTGTCTTGGAAATGTTGGAAGTCCAATTTATTAATTTGTTAGTATTAAAATAGAATTTGCGTGCTTTGTTATACAGTAGAATCTTTTTGTAGTTAAGTATTTGAAGATCTAGGTAGTAGACTACATTTTGAAAGTATTAGTTTTATTAAGAGTAAGGTACTCTGGATAAGTTTCTGAATTTTCAGTCTTGTTAAAATCATTAAAGGGAATATGATTATCTACATATCTGCAAATATCGGCTTAGTAAATTAAATCGTGTGGCTGTAAATTTTTTTGGAAGGTAAATTCTTTAATGAATGATAAAAGATTACAAACGGATGTACTTGTGTGTCCTCCCATTAGAATTCATCTGACTTGCTTAAAAAGTTGGCTTTGAAATTTAATGTAGTTGGTAAAAACGGGGCATTTGAGGAAGGTTTTTCCATCTATAACTATGAGCATAGCAGGGAAGAGTTTAGACAGATCAAGGAAGCTAGAAGTTTAGGTTTAGGAGATCAAAGAGACTATATATATGTAAGATAAAATTATATGAATCAGAATAACTAAAAACATTAATTCTTCCTCTTTATTCTAAAATCGTAATAACTTCTCTGCATTGCGTCATTTCTAGATCACTCTATGGCCCGCGCAACTCTGATGACGTAATAATTAAGAACTGAAACTGACCTTGTAAACCAAAACTTTTCTCTTCGCGTGCTTCCATCTTTCATAACTACGCACTTCAGCCTTTGCTCTCTACTGTGCTAAGATGTAATTTCGATGGCTTGCTTTCTATCTCAAAAATATCAAAAATGTAAATCTTCTGTGGAAAGGCACGACTAGAGTGCAAAGTGATTGTGGCCACAAATATCAATTGGAAATAAAAATGGAATTAAAATCGCTTCTACTGCCAAGTTTTATATACGAAGTCAACACATTAGCTTACGACGCAATCAGATTACTTCCTCTTCAATATAGGATAAGCACGGATCGACACTGCTCCGTTATTTCCTTTGCTTTTATTATGACAATTAAGCCGGTAAGGATAGTTTCCTGCAGCCTGAAACCTCAATGGAAAATTTAATTCAGCTCTTCAAATCATCGTTTTGTGATAAATCCAAGATAATGTGAAATAAGTGAATCATCGCGTTTGTTTTTTCAGTGTTTAAAAAATAACAGATCATTCTTCTGCTGTGGTGTTTTGCAAGTGCTTCAAAAAATAATCACGCGTAGTGTTTACAGATTGAAAGTAATATCTCGATAAATTGAGAAGTTCGAATGCCTAGTGAAAAGGAAATCATCAGTGAATTACCGTTTAGGAATTCAGCATTACAGTGGGTTCAAGGTCGATCTGAGTTAAGTGTTTGCAAGTATGTGCGACAGAAAATTATTTGCGCTTCTGCTTTTTCAACAGCTCAAAATTGTTACATTCGTGTGAATCTAACTCAGGAACTAAATCATTTAATATGCTGCGAATTCTATAGTTTTCATTTCAACTGTGGTTAAAATTTCTGCAATTTGTTTGGGAAAATCTGAAATTCTTGTTCATTGATTTTTCTAATTTTTCATAATTATGTGTGAGCAAATTAAGTAACGAATTTTAAGCTATTTAAATTATTCATAGGGAAGGATATTAAGATAAGTTTTTATGTTTTTGAAATTTTGTTGAGAATTTTGAATACGAATTTTATAATTATTCTAAAAATAAAGATGTTAAAAATAAGTGAAATTAGTACAGATAAGTAATATGAAATTATGGTAAATGCATGTTAAAATTTGTGGGTTATTGTGTGTTAAGTATCATGTATGTTAAGTTAGTATCATTAAGTTAGTATGATGAGGGTGTACTGGTTCCTTCAACAGAGGCCTGTAATTACCTCTGTACAGTTGTTCCTTTTACCCTCTTCATGCAAGATAATGTTGGAGGCTCTCATTTTATGAAGCATGTAAATTTTTTATATTATTATATTTTTTATTATGGAATGTATTAGTGCAGTTCTCAAAGGCCAGTTACCTTAATGCAAGGAACGGAGGCCTTTTCAAGTAACTGTCTAGGCACCCTGGGCCACCAGTGCAGAGAACACGCTGGTTAGCTCAAGAGGACAGCCCTATTGATGGATATGTTTGTTTAGAAGTATTGCGAGGCTTCCAGTTTGGTAAAATCAGGAATTGTAAATGAAAGATGATAACGGTGAAACCATAAATTCTGAAAATCTTAATCCTATTATTTATGATGTTAAATTATAATTTATCAGTATGGAAATAAGTATCATAAATATTTATGTGCATTACATTTTATTATAAGCAATGATTGTGTAAAAGTTTATTTTGTGATATTCTGTAATAACAAGAACCTTCCCTGAAGAATTATGATTATGTGAATTCTCAAACAAAAAGACTTTTGGACTGAAATGCTGAAAAATTCAATAGGACTCTAAAAATTAAAAATTTATTTTAAAAAAATTGATATTTATAAATTATACTTTATAGGACAAAAATTTTATGATTTATTTTTTTTTATTTTTTTTACATTTGCTAGTGCTTTAACTCTTTGTCTTTAAAAAGGCTTCTCTGTCGCTACGCCTTTTTCTTTTTGAAGGGGGGAATATGTAAGGTAAAATTATATGAATCAGAATAACTAAAAACATTAATTCTTCCTCTTTATTCTAAAATCGTAATAACTTCTCTGCATAGCGTCATTTCTAGATCACTCTATGGCCCGCGCAACTCTGATGACGTAATAATTAAGAACTGAAACTGACCTTGTAAACCAAAACTTTTCGCGTGCTTCCATCTTTCATAACTACGCACTTCAGCTTTTGCTCTCTACTGTGCTAAGATGTAATTTCGCTGGCTTGCTTTCTATCTTAACAATATATAAAAATGTAAATCTTGTGTGGAAAGGCACGATTAGAGTGCCAAGTGATTGTGGCCACAAATATCAGCTGGAAATAAAAATGGAATTAAAATCGCTTCTACTGCCAAATTTTATTTACGAAGTCAACACATTAGCTTACGACGCAATCAGATTACTTCCTCTTCAATATAGGATAAGCACGGGTCGACACTGCTCCGTTATTTCCTTTGCTTTTATTATGACATATGTATATATATATACATACATGTGATGTACCAGCTTTTGTCCGGAATAAATAGAATGCTGAAGAATCATAAATGTAGTCGTAGCTTAAATTATCAGATGATAAGTTTAAAAAAACAGGATCCATTTTTTATTGGTCAGGAGAAATAGCAGTTACAAAATCATATTTCCGGAGTAAATAAAAAAGAATTATTAATAAATTTTTGTATGAAGTTTACTGCATCGTGACATTTAAGAAAAAGCCCCGATATTCCTTCGCGAGTCCTTTTATAGCCTCTGGAAAGGCGGAGCTTCCAAGAAACTACGTAAGCCTCGTCAGCCAATCCAGTTCGCTTTAAATATTTCCAGAACATTCTATAACTGTACGTGTAGAAAAAGCGGGAAAAACAAATTGACTACAGGGCTGTAGATTTAATTTCACGTACTTTCAAATAAGAGACCATCGCCATTAAAAATGAAAAAGAACATACAGTTAGAATTTTAAGTGTAATTTTGACTATGGAATTTTATTATTACAAATATATATATATATATATATATATATATATATATATAATTAGAAAAAGATATATATGGTAATTAATATACAAAATGTAACATAGTTTGACTTTTAAAAAATATATCAAATACTTAACTTTGGACGTTGGAACAAAGTATGAATGCAAAATAGTTACTCGAATGTCAGAAATAAAAATAAAAGTAATAAAGCAGTTTTATTTTTATGAGACCATAAATTATCCGTTCTGTCATTCAATTTTGTTCGAAATTAAGAATCGCATGAAAATTCACTTTAATCTGCTGTACCATCCAATAAACTTAAACCACTGACATTCTAAACTTACATCCCCAATCGCACGTTCTGTCTCTGCGTATAATAATCTCCGGGCTAAATTATTTCTCGTGATCGCCCATTAACCTGCAGCGCAGGATCAAGCGCTGGTCCCTCAACCGTAAATAACAGTCGAACGTGACTTTGCCACACCCTTTATTCGGCACCTGCACACCCTTTGGGCTTTTGGGCTTTAACTTGCGAGTTTTATCACCACTCAAGTTGCCCAGTTGCTCGAGAAGAATTGGACAACTTAACCAGACCGCTGCTGCTTAAACAATTGTCTACTTGCTAGTCTCTGGTTAACTCTCGGCAAGGTCTAATTTATTTGCTGAGCGAATTCAGCTTCTTTCGTGAGAAGAAATAATCTTGCTGTACAAAGAACATTATGGACATGAGAAACAGTAGCATTTTTCTTTGATTTAAGTGCAGCTCAATGAACTAATGTAATAAACATTGTTACGTTGCTTAAGGGGGTTCATACACCTTAAACCCCTTATGATCTCCGAATATGTGACTGTTGCAAGAATTGAGATAACTTATTTATCTTAAAAGCAATTACTTCCAACTTTTTATGACTCACTACATAATGTAGCTCTTTTCTGAAATCGTAATCAGAAAGTTTGTGTTGCCACAAATAATTTTATAATTTAATCCGCTTTGTGACAAAAATTTTCGTCATGTTTCCACCTTGCGCACACAGTTTAAAATTATCTGTTGCATTATTTAATTCCACAGTTTATATATAGCTTTTAGAACATTTGGAAACTGTTGTAAACCAAAAATACTTAAAATTTCATATTAAATTTTTATTTTATTTGTAGTTGAGTTTATAAAATGTATTTTATTAAAAATATCTGTAATATTTTCGTGCGTAAAATTTTTTAATACTAAAATATTCATCATATTTTTGGTTCAGATAGAAAATAGTGCCCATATAAAGAATTCCATCCAATTTCAAGTATGTACCATTAGCCATTTTTAAAATATCATGCGCGCAAGGTGGAAAAATGACGAAAACATTTGTCACAAATCTGATTAAATTACAAAAATATTTGTGGCAACACAAACTTTCTGGTTACTAGTTTCCAAAGCAGCTATATTATATAGTCAGCTGTAAAACGCTGGAGGGTTATTACTTTTAAAATAAAGAAAATATCTCGATTCTTGCAATAGTCACATAATTCGAAGCTCATAAGGGGTTTAAGATGTATGAGCCCTCTTAAGGGAAAGTAAACAACTCTCGTTTGCCAAGAATTGAATTGTTTCCATGCAAAAAAAATGGATTTTATACAAAATTACGCATATTGAACTAAAGAAATATTCGGTATTCTGTAATCAAGATTACCTTTTATGTATAATTTAATGCAGCATTCATCTCTCTATCATTATCCTCTACGTGTGTGCATTTCTCTCTTCAGCTATCTATTATTTATAACCATAGCTATTCGTCTTTCTGCCTTATAACTCTCAAAATATATAATGTTAAAAAATAGTAAAGTAATGAATTCGTTTTAATAATATGAAATTGAACGAATAATTATCCGAGATATCTGATGTGTTACTCGATAATAATGGTGTTTAATAGAATAAATAAAAAACAGGAAAACGAAAATTGAAAATATTTTTGAAGACGAAAATTTGAAACTGTATAATGAAAACATTTTCAATTAAAATTTCAAAAATCCTCCTCAAGTAACAAAAATTAAAATATGGTACTTTTCCATATTGCCGGCGCAAGCGATAAAGTCGCCAAAAATGGTACAACAGAAGAAAACGGAATATCCTCGCTGGTAACCTTTTACGCCTCATTTTCAAAACAAGTCGCAGCTATTTCTAATCAGATTGATTGTTTCCTTCAATACTGGCATACAATTACATAGAATTTTTAGCAGATACTTCAATTTTATGCCCTAAAGTCATTTGCGGTAATAAGGCCAATTAGGATGCAATCACACCGCTCACCCGAAGGCGAAAATATAGAAAAGGCAAAGTCAAGGGTTAAATTCATCCATTCTAATGAGATAGCACTAGCGAAGTAATAAAGCACTACGGTTTTACGTACATAATTTCTGAGTAAGCTATTTGTACGAACTGAAATAATTCTTGCATTTAAACTTGTATTCCAAATTAAGATTTAACTTAAATCATTGTAGATAATTACTGAGACAATTAGATTTTTGTAGTGCAGTTTACGTGGGATGGGATCACTTGGGGTCACGTGATATGAAACGGCGAATCAGGATGTTGCCCCATGTAAACATTTAGTAAATTCTTAAATTAATGTCTTTCCACAAATTTATCGGCTATATTTATTGTCTTTTTACAAAATTTTAAACGATATTAAAATGTTTATGCCTTCAAAATAAAAATTTCTTAGAACTAATATTTGTTGACATTTTTTATATGTATACTGTGTGTTGTCGCCAATAAAGTCTGCTTGGCGAGATTTGCGCCGTCTAAACGGAAAAATAGCTTTTTTTTTTTTTTTTTTTTTTTTTTAAATCTAGATAGAAAACTGAATAATATTAATTGTTGGTAATATTTTAAAATTAAGTCAGAAAAATAAATACAAAATATTTTATATATTAAAAAAAGTTTTATAAAATAAGATAATAAAGATTATTTTAAACACTATTTCCGACACATACATGCACACACGTATACATATGGAATAGAGAAAAAAGAGAATGCTAATATCTCAAAATTTCAAGTAGAGAGAAGATAAACAAATTCTTATGCGCGTATAGAGTCCTCAAGCAAGCAATACACCAAAGAAAGCAATTTGGTGAAATGTAAGACATTTTAAAAAATGTGGAGAACAAATAAATCAGTTGATAATAATACAGAAGGGCAGAACAGGTTATAAACATTAAAGAAGTGAAATTTCCTCAGTGTAGCCCTGTTGCACTTTAAAAATTAGAAAACTAATAAAACGTTTTCGGCCTCATTAGCGGGCGAGGGTAAAGTTGCTGAACACTGGTAGTTCTGACCTGATTTCAATCCCAGCTGAACGAACTGGTTCCATGGGCGTTTTCGTGGTTTTTCCCCCATGTGTAACGTGTATACGAGACAGCTCTACTGGAAAGGCCTCCACGAAGGCATGCGTCCGCTTTGACAGATAGACCTAGTGGGTTATGCCGTGATATCTATAAACCAAGCCAATAAAGCCTTTTCAAGTATACCACAAATCTAACATACTGTATTAATACGAAATGAGAAACAAAACCATAGTACGAAATACAGTATTCATTATTATGTAGACCATTTTTCCCTTCTGGCTTTCCTCGTAACTATAGTATTCTTAAACTGAAACATAGTTTGATAATAATTTGTTAAAAAGTAGGCCTGAAAATCTTCTAAAAATACCTTGCACATGCCCTTTATCTCTTTGGCTGAAGCAGTTTTATTTCTTGTTTTGTCAGTAAATCTGGCTAATCTTTGGAATATGGTAACAGGTAGTTTGGCGACATTTTGGTAAGGCGATAGAGGTTACTAGCTAGGTGTTTGGTGTATTTAATTATGGCAAAGCACACTAGGGCTATCTGCCTAAGAGGAGGGATGCCTGCGTGGAGGACTTTCTAAGGGAAACTGGCTCGTATACACGTTACACATGGGGAAAACCACGAAAACGCCCATGCAGTCACCCCGTTCGCGGGTGGTTACTAGCTAGGACTTTAGCAGTAATCTGAGAAGTACACGAATTCGAATCACAGATTATTTTGTCTCGGAGAAATGAGAGATCATGAGACATGTCATGTGAAATTTTCAGGAAAATTCCAATCGGGATTTTAGCTAATAAGCACTTAGAAAGGATTTCGCTGCTAAAGTGCAGAATCGCCCATTTATTTGTTTGGCGCTTTTTACAAGAGTAAGAAGAATTGGATTTTTCTCAATTTTCTTTGACTTTTCAAGTGAAAATAGGTCGATGTGTACATGGATAAAGTCAACAGTGTGCACAATGTCATTTTTGTGCAATTCTGGGATTTTTTTTAAGTGAAAATAGGTCGACGTGTATATTGATACCGTGTATATGCAATTCTTAAAAACGCGGCCAGCACTGGACGATTCTACACTTTCTCACAATTTCGCACCTAATCTTCGTCATGATTAGGCACATTTGTTCCATAAAAGTTCTAGCATAAGCGTAATTCGGCTAGCAGATTGTTGGAAAACATGTTGAGTAAAGGAAAAAAAAAAAAATGCCTTTACTTCGTAAAAACGAAATGGCGTCCGAAAAAAAAAACAAAAACAAAAAAAAAAACTAGCAGGTTGCCGTAGCGGGGTTGGTGGCCAAAAAATCGCCAAGTTACCATAAGCCGAAGATTCACCAAAAATTTCACATTTGAAATTTTATTAATACCAGAGGAGTAATTTACTGGATTTAAAAAAATCAGAAAGCAGTAAAAAATAAACCAGATTATATTATCACATCTGTCTGTACAAATTAATTCATCACTTAGCAATTTTGGAATAACAAAGTTTCGAAATTCCTATTGTAAGATTCTCACTAGTGTAAATCTCAGTTACTGTAGAAAGTGACGAATCTTAAGAACTAGTTAGCGAATAATCGCTTACTTTCGTGTGACAAGAAACAACAAGATGGAAGTGTAACTAACCCTTTATTATTCTAATAAGATTTAACAAAACTCTGTCTTGGAGTGTACAATCAAAGCCGACACTTGGGCTTGAACTTAAGAGACTAAGAATTAAACTAAAACTAAGATTAACTAAAGAAATATAGCCGAAGCTATCAAGATTCTGGACTAGTTGGCCCCTTAACTCTATTTGACTACGAAGCTTATCAAGGACCTGAGAAATAACAGCGTAATAATACTGAGCGTAATAACAGCTTTGAGAGAGAGAGTGGCCAAAAAGGCAGACGCGCGTAAATCAGAAACTCTGATTATTTCTCATTCTGCAAGTAAACATCATGGTTTAAATACCGCTCCTCCTCATTAAATATTCAGAGATTCCGAAACAACGTTCTGGCCGGAAGTAGTAAGTTGAAGTTAAGATTTTGACAGGAAAGGAACTTAACATTTAACTGTTAATAAAATTAAAATAATCCTTACAATATATTCGTATGAAATTTTAATTTGTTTCATCACATATGTCGTGTTTAAACATGATCTTTATGCTTCAATCATGCACATTTGCTTTTGCTGAGATTATGAGGACTGGTATTTTTTCTGTCTTGAATTATTTGGAAAGAAGCTTAAAGAAAATCTTGCTCCCAGGAAATTCTAATCTTTCTCTCTCTCTCTGTATATATATGTAAATATATGTGTATATTTATATAAAAATGTATGTGTGCATTAAAATGACGTAATGACATATTCAGTTAAAAAATTATTACTATTTACTTTATCGTATTAGCCCAAAGGAGCAATTTGCCCAGAAGGGCTGTTAATTTCGTTTTGCCATTTTGCTTCGAATGACAAAAGCTGTGAATCACTTTTCAAATTGTTGCCCCCCCCCAATATTAGAGCCCTGCATTATATTCAAAGAAATTAAATAATGAAGAATCTCATGAATGTATGCATGTTTCTCGCACTGTAAAAAACCAATTGCACCTACAGACATCAAATTTTGAATAACGCAGTCCTCCACTTGATTATAGGAATGTATAAGCCCAAATTTGGAATTTGTTTTATTACCTATTTCATATTTTGTAAACTTTTAACGAATTTTCGACTAACAAACTCAACGATTTCAAAGTGAGCAATGGCAACACTGTACGAAAAAAATACGTTTTTATCTCCAGCGCGTGATAGTGTTTATCGAAAATTCTAAAGATATGCTTTTTTAAAATTATTTTAACTGGGATATTTTCTCTTTGCGATGTTTTCTCCCACGATGTTTTGTAGCACGACGTTTTCGCCTTTCGTTGTTTTCTCTGCGACGTTTTTGTCCGCGATGTTTTTGCCGCGATGTTTTCGGCTTCCGTTTCTCACACTGTGACAAATCAGCAGTAACTAGAGGCATTAAATTTTGAATAGCGTAGTCCTCCACTCGAATATGGACATCTATAAACCTAAATTTGGAATATGGAATTTGTTTTTATTATCTATTTCATATTTTATGAAATATTAACAAACTTAACCATTTCAAAGCGAGCAATGGCAATACTGTACGAAAAAACAAAACATTTTTATGTCCAGCGCGCGAGACTGTGTATCGGAAATTCTAAAGTTACGCTCATTTAAAAATTATTTTCCGATAATACTGTTGAATTGAATTTTATGATTTAAGTGCAAAGAACACGATATTTTAGAAATGAAGGTTACACAGAAAACGTTAAAAACTGCTTCTTTGGGCGTAATGTAAAATCTGAAACATTTCAGATTTCTTTTTTTTTTTTTTTTTTTTTTTTTATTTGATGCATTTGTGCAATTAAATGTTTTTAGATTTTTAAGTTTCATACAATTTTAAAATTACTGTACATATATATAAAAACCTTTTAATATCCTCCAGCTTTATTTTTCTGCCTTTTGTACATTCATGATTTATCTAATAATGTAACTTTTCTAAATAAATGCAATAATATGAATCTAAATATTCGCGAGACTGATCAATTAGAAAAAGCAGGTTTAGCTTGTTCAGCAATTAAAGTATCAGAATACCAGCAAATACAGAAAAAGTTACAGGGAAACTTTTAAAATGCGCAAGGCAGTTTAGCTCAAATTATAATGATTAATTAGTTGTTTTTGCTGTTTTCAAATTAATGCACATCATGTTTTAGCATTATATAGAAAGATATTAGATTCTGAATAAGGGCGGAATTTTTTATTTTAAGCTTTAAGGAAAAAACTGCTTTGCCAGAAATAAAATAAATTTTAAAATATCATGTTTTGGCTTTTAAAAAAATTGAAATAAAGGGTTAAAAAATGAAAAAGTTCTTATTATTAATGATCTTTCTATATAATGCTAAAACATGATGTGCATTAATTTGAAAACAGCAAAAACAACTAATTAATCATTATACGTTCCGTTGTTTAAAAATAGTGGACTGTAAATTAACTTGATGTTACTTCAGTATAGAACCCCCAAAACCTCAGACTCCTAACGTTGACCGAAACTTCTTTATTGACTTTCAAATAGTAAGTTAGGCGAAGAGGAACGGCGAAGACCACACAAACTCCGACTTCAGTGGCGGCTTACCAACACAAACTCAGAAGAACCTCCGCTTAGTTGAAACTCCAGTAATTCACAGCAACCTCGAAGCTCTAAACGCGAGCTTTAAAAACCTAACAAATTTGCGTCTGCGCCGCTCCTCGGTACAAAGAAAGAAATACAATTTGCATAACATCGAACATACCCCCAGCCTTGAAGTCCCAAGGGGGTTCAAACAATAAATTTAAACTGTTGAACTGCATAAACCTGAAAAATAAAAATTAAAGTCTCTAAATCAAGAATTAAATGGCAAAGCGCATAGCTTTGCTATAGGTCGTTTTATTTCACCATTAGACGTGCGTAAACTCACCACTCGAACTTTCTCATCCAGACCAGCATGCACGTTAATAATTCTACCTAATTTCCAACGTAGCGGAGGTAGATTTTCGTTCTTAATAAGAACCATATCACCAATCTTCAGATCTTGTTGTAATTTCCACAACTTGGGTCTCTGCTGCAATCTAGATAAATACTCACTGCTCCAACGATTCCAGAAATGTTGAAATAACCTTTGCACGTTCCTCCAACGGTCACTGCAGCTCATGGTTTCTTGAAATTGGTTAGATTCTGGAATAGCGCTTAAAGCCGCTCCGGTTAAAAAGTGAGTAGTATACCCCCCACTATATGCGGCAAAAGGATGCCGCCATGACGTAATAGAACAAAGGATGACGCAACGGGGGCGTGGCCTCCGCCATATTGGATCACGTGACTTCCATCCGCCATGTCGGATCACGTGACGTCCGCCCGCCGTATTGGATCACGTGGTGTTCCCTTGGAATGACTCATCCTTTTCCCGCCATGCCGTGCGTGCTGAATCGCCGAGGCATTCATTAATTTTATTCGGTAAGTATTTATGAAGGATTTAATTAATTATTATTTAACTTACCTAATTAATTTATTAATCACGTGGTCTTTGGAGAACATCGGCCATTTTGTTTTGTACGGTGATTTATGCTGCCCTTCATGACAGTTTTAAAAATTGCGTGGGCCCGAACCCACGATGTCGAGATCTCCAGCTACGCGCTTTAACCACTGAGCCACGCTTTTGTTACCACAGAACACTAAAAATTCGTACTTAGAAAAAAAAAAAGGCAAAGCGTTCAACGAGTTTACCGATCGAAAAGTTTCTTTTAAACGATGAAAGAGGGGTAGAAGACATATATTTTAATTTCTTAATTTTTTTTCGAACATTGATTACCTTCTTTAAGATATTATAAAGATTATTTTATGCTTAATTTTTAATTAATATTTTCAATTTATCAAATGAATTTTTTTTCTTCTAAGTGGGTGATATTATTTTCGAATGGAAGAAATTTTTTAAAATTATTTATTATCTGCAGGGAAAGAGTTAAAATGATATTTTTACATCTGTACTGATTTTCTTGAAGCTATGTTACTGCTGGCGCCATCTAGCGTCCAGAACATCATCTAAAAGTAACAGGATCGTAAAAAAAAATAATATGAAAATGTAATACATTTCCTTTTCACGGGGTACGAACTCGCTACCACCCAATAATTAATAAAAAGGGATTGAGGGGGACCGCATCCAAGTCTTTAAGCGATACCCCACAATTCCTTGGTTGATATGGTTCTTAATTATCTGCATAAGGTTTTTCCGTGCCCCGCCATCTTGGATTTCCTCTATAGCCGCCATTTTGAAGAATTTTCTTGGTGGGTAAATGACGTCACCCTTATCATGTTTGTGCATGATTTGGTTGGGAAATGGCGTCTGCCTTTTCACTCCCTTTGTGTAGACATCCGCGTAGGTGAACGAATACATTTCTGTGGACCAATCAGAAAGCAGAAAAATGATGTCATGCCCTCTTAACCAATCCGCGTATTCAGACAAAGTAAAAAGTTCGGAGCCGAGTTTCAACCGCTGGATTGCCTCCGAAATTCATTACTTGCTAAATTCTAGAAGTTTGTTACCACGCTTTTTGAAAAAACAAGAAATTCTCTTCGTATCTGCGAAAATGGCTTCAAGAAACAGTAAACGTTCTTTGGAACCCTTTTTTGATCAAGTAAGTATTCATATTTAAAATTTATTTTATTTATATATAAAATGTATTAAGGTTATTATGTGTTTAATTTTATTATTTTAGTGTTTTGTTTTTTTTTCTTTGACCACGTGCCTGTAATACTGACACGCAATTAAAATTTTTTGTAGTGTGAGGATTCCGATGTATCTGTAAGAGATTCTAATGATCAAGTAAGCTAAATTTTATTTATGTGTTTTATTTACACGGCTTACATTTTTTTATTATATTTTACCCTGTTTTGTTGAAACACGTGTTTGTAATATTAACGTTTCAAAACAGTTATATCGCCATATTATTTTCAATTGTTCTTTGACCACGTGTTTGTAATACTTACATGATTAAAAATACTATTATTTTGTAGTGTGAGGATTTCCATGCGCTTTTAAGAGATTCTGATGATGAGGTAAGCTAGTTTTATTTATTTCCTTCTGTGGCTTATTTTTACAATGTATAGTTTTTTGCCCCACCTAGAAAAAGACTATTCACTATTTTTAATTTATTTAGTGCCTGAGTGAAACATCTCAAATATTCATCGAAAATCCTATTGACGGCATTGAAAATTATTTTAGTGATTCAGGAGATGAAGTACGTAGTTTTTTTTTTTTTTTCCTGTCATTAATTTTTTTTGTATTTTTTTATATAAGCTGAACCTAAATTTCTTTAAACACAACTGTTACTTTTCTTTAGCTCTTAAGTGAAACTTCGCAGATATTTTTGGAGAATCCTTTGGTTTTGCCTCTTTACTATCAAGTAGGCTCGGGATATGAGGTAATATGAGTTTTTAATATATATATAAATATATATGAGAATTATTTTTTCTATGTTTTTTATGTTTTTCTATGTTTGTTATGTTTTTCATATCACTGTGATGTCTATACATCTTTTAGACTCAACCTTCTGCTCCATCTAAAGGACCTGCATATGTGGAACATGACATTTCAGTAAATGTGAGTTTTTCTCCTGTTTTAGGGCTTATGGTGTGCTTGCGTGTGTGCTTATTTTCATTTACAATGAATTATGTTCTTTTCTTTCCAGATGGAAAATGCTATTATACTCAAAGAGAAGGCACGGCGTCGTAACCGAAAGTATCAAGGCGAGGAAATAACCTTCCAGGCACGTGTTGATATGAATCGTCTGCCTCAAAATATTCGCAACAGGCCTCTTCTACCCGTAACTGAATCTGTTAGACAGCTGTTTGAAATATTAATTCAACGGTCAACAGAAAATCTAAGGCCGACAGATTGGATACGAATGTGTATCCAAGCCGATGGATTGGATAAACCCATGTCTACGAAAATTATTGCCGTATCTTCCATGACGGTGGAGACCGTATTATCGGTTATTATGAAAGTTCTGCAGTCAAAAGATGAAATTCGGCTGGATTCAGGCTTCCTAGTAGATGTGATCACGATTCGCAGGGACATCGGTGCAGGTAGAGCAAAGATAATCAACATTCAAGTAGATCGTCTTAAAAAACACTCTGTCCTTTCCATCCCGTCAGATGATGAAGGGTTGTGTTGCGCAAAAGCAATCGTATATGCCCTAGCTTATCTTGAGCAAGACAAGTCAGCGCTTAATTCTATACGGGATCGGAGACGATCTGTTCTAATGCTACGAGCTCAAGAATTACACAAGTGTGCTGAAGTTCCTCTTGGTCCTTGTACATACACTGAAATCTGCACATTTGAAAATCATCTAAATATACAAATCGTAGTAATAAGCAGTTAAAATTTAAATAAAGTAAGCCAAAGATTTTAAACAAAAAAATTAATTAAATTGAAAAAAAAATGTAAAATGAAATTATATTTATAAACTGTTTATTTCTAGGTCTCGTATAAAGGAAGATATCGAACTCGTCGCATTAATTTGTGGCAACACAATGGCCATTTTGATGTCATTACAAATTTACACGGTTTTTATGGTTCGAAAAACTATTGCGAAAATTGTGAAAAGCCATATGACCGTCCAGAAGATCACAGGTGTGACAATATGTGCCATGCCTGCCTAAGATTTCAATGCGTTCCAGCATTGCCTAAAAGATGTAAAGATTGTGATCGCCTCTGTCAATCTGAGGACTGCTTTGCAGCGCATAAAGCCGTCACAGGTAGACAAGAGCATTCAGTATGCGATAGGGTAAGTATTACTCAACTAGGGAAAAAAAAAAGTTTTTAATACTTACATTTTTAAAACGTTTTTTTTTCTAAATATATTTTTAAAAAGTCTTTGTTCTACTTTTTTTTTTCCTAATTACAGATGTATCAGTGCAGACAATGCTCAAAAGTTATCATGCGACGGCAGTGTCCTAAAATTTTACATCGTTGCGGGACTATCAAATGCCCTTCGTGTAAAGAGTATGTTATAGCGTCAGAACATCATTGTTTCTTACAACTCATTTCTGCGAAAAGTCCATCCGATAAATTAATTTTCTTTGATTTCGAAACTGACCAATCATCAGGGGAACACATCGTAAACTTTGCTGTAGCGCAGTACAAAGATGGCCAAGAGAAAATATTTAAAGGATACGAAGCATGTCATGAATTCTGCTCTTGGCTGTTTACAACAGTGCACAAAAATTACACTGTTATTGCACACAATATGAAGGGGTAAATGTATTCTTATTATTTTTAATCTGCATATATATATTATAGGGCTATTGTTTTAAATATAATACATTTTTTAAAATATAATAATTTTTTTTTTCTTTACAGATTTGACGGTCAGTTTACAATGGCATGGCTTTTAGAACAGGGTACGGCACCTGAAGTAATCCCTAATGGCTCTAAAGTGATGGTAATCACCCATACCGCCCTCAACATAAAACTTATTGATTCTTTTAATTTCCTGCCGATGGCTCTCTCAAAGCTGCCTGCTTGTTTCGGCCTTACAGAACTAAAAAAAGGATATTTTCCGCACCTTTTCAACAAGAAAGAAAATCAAAATTATGTGGGATTTTTACCTGAGCCTAAGTACTACAATCCTGATTGTATGACTAGTGCGGTGCGAACCTCCTTTTTGGAATGGCATAAAGAACACGAGAAGGATATATTTGATTTCCAAGAAGAAATTCTCACGTATTGCCGGTTTGTATCAACAATCTATTTCTAATCCTTCATTATGATCCGTCTTTTAGGTGTATTTTTTTTGGTACCATGTTTTATTTATTTATTTACTCTTTTCGTTTTCAGATCAGATGTTGATATCCTTCGTAGATGTTGCGTTGAATTTAGAAATCAGTTTTTAGAAATTACAGGAGTAGACCCCTTTTGGTATTTTACAAACCTTTCCTTTTACATGGTTTTGTCATTTTGTAACAACGTATTGTATACGTGCATGTATACTTTATGTATATATGATTTACACTTTTCTTGTCCGTTTTATTTTCAGTTACATAACCATTGCATAAGCGTGTATGGCGGTTTACAGATCCTGACACATAATACCTAATACCATCGCAATGATACCTGTAGGAGGTTATATCAATCGCACGAATCATAGTCCTGACTGTATTCGTTGGCTTGATTTTATTGCCCAAAAAGAGAGCATTGAAATCGAACACGCTTTGAACGGAAAAGGAGAAAGACGATTGGATGGTATATCTGTAGACGGATATTGCAAAGAAACAAATACTGTTTATCAATACTACGTAAGAGTTCAATATTTATTTATTTATAAATATATTATTTAATTTATTTATTTATTGATATTATACGAAAAAATTTTAACTATCGCAGGGATGTTTCTTTCACGGTTGCTCCACCTGTTTTGACGGAGATGCACTCCACCCCATAACAAAATTACCCATGTCGACATTGCGACAACAAACGGTAGACAAGACTTACTAGCTACGTGCTCGAGGGTATAATGTAATTGAAATGTGGGAGCATGAGTTTGAGATGAAAAAGAAAACAGATGAAAAAGTAAAATATTTTCTTCTAAGTCACGAGCTTCAGGATCGATTGAATCCTAAAGATGCTTTCTTCGGCGGGCGGACAAATGCCATTCAGCTGTATTATGAGGGTGATGCAAAGTATGTGGATTTCACTTCACTGTATCCATGGATAAATACTTTTTTTTCCGTGTTTTGGCATAAAATAATTTTATTAAACGCGCATGTCTTATTTAAAAAGAAAATCGCTTTTCCGATTATTCATATTTTTTCGATTTTTCCTAGGTCAATAAATACTGTTTGTACCCCGTCGGACACCCTAATATTATTACTGAAAATTTTGATGCCTTGGAAAACTATTTCGGTATTATAAAGTGCCGAATACTGCCTCCTCGAGGTTTATACCTCCCCGTATTGCCGTACAGAGCACAAAATAAACTGATGTTTCCCCTCTGCAAGACTTGTGCTGAATTAATGTATCAAGGCATTTGCCAGCACTCAGATGATGAGAGAGCCATCATTGGCACATGGGTGACTGAAGAAGTCAAATTAGCAGTGAAAAAAGGTTACTGTATAACAAAGGTAAGTATTTTGGGTAATTATTAGTATTATTGAATGTGTTATAAATGTCACAGCATGTATTTTTAGTGTATATTATTATATTCATATTCCCACTATCTTTTTTTTTTTCAGATTTATGAAGTGTACCATTTTTCTCAATTTACGGATACTCTATTTCAATCTTATATCAACTTGTTTTTAAAAATAAAACAAGAAAGCAGCGGCTGGCCAGCCGATTGTGTAAGCTCGACCGAACGAAAACGCTACATTGAAGCCTATTTTGAGCGAGAGGGTGTGCAGCTTGATGAATTTAATATTAAGAAGAATCCTGGAAGACGGCAAGTAGCCAAATTGGCTTTGAACAGCTTCTGGGGGCGGTAAATAATTATTATAATGTTTTCAATAGAAAGAGTTGTTTCACATCTTTATATCATTTATTATTTCTTAAAAAAATGCTCATTCTTTTCTTATATATTTTTTTTCTTTAAAGATGGGGAATGAACCTGAACAAGATACGTTTGACTTATGTTCATACATTACCTGATTTCAATAAATTATTAGCAGATCCAACAAAAAATGTAAGTTTTGTAATTTTATTTTCTAATGTAAATTAAGATGTATATTTTTAAATGATTAATCTTGCAACCTGCTAACTTTTCCTCCAGATCAAAGACATATTTTCCGACTCCTGAAGTAGCTGCTGTGCAATGGGACTATAAACATTATTTTGTTCCACAGGACACATCCATAAATGTATTCTTGGCAGCTTTTACTACTGCATGGGCACGGTTAAAGCTTTACAGTGAAATGGAGAAGTTGGGCCGTGCTGTGTTGTATCATGACACGGATTCAATTATATACGCAAGCGATTTTACCAACGATCCGCCTCTTGGTAATTTTTTGGGGGATTTTACAGATGAACTCAATGGAGATACTATTACTACATTTGTCTCTGGTGAGCTTCATTTTTATTTTTATTTTTTATTAGGTTGATCTTTTATTCTTGTAGTTTCTGTAGCATATTTTTCCCCCATTCAGGAGGCCCTAAAAATTACGCTTATGTAACAGCCCGACGAATGACTTGCTGTAAAGTTCGAGGTTTCTCCCTCAACTTCAAAAATCAACAGATTTTAAATTTTTTAGAGATTAAGAATTTAGTGTGCTCGATGGATCGAAAAACAACAATCGCCATGTACGATGAACATAAAATCATGAGAGATGCCAAAAAGAGGAAAGTTTTAACTAAGGCAGAAACAAAACTGTACAAAATTGTTTACAACAAAAGGGTCCTAAAAGAAGATCTAACTACTGTTCCCTATGGATTTTAAGTGGTATGCATCTCATTTATTTTATTTCATTGCAGGGTTATTGTTGGATTAATGTTAAAAAAAATTATATTTTGCAGTAAAACTTTAAAATTGTGTGGTTGACTTTTTTTCTTTTTGTTTTTTTTTCTTAGCCTTTTCTTAAACGAGAGGAGTATATAAAGCTTCACACATTCCTGAAGATCATCAGTACCCCACAAAATGGAGTTGCCTGTGTTGAAACACCCTTCCACATCTCTCATCAGCGGTCCGACAGGATCCGGTAAGACATATTTTGTGAAACGAGTCATCGAAGAAAGTCTGCTTTCTCCTATGCCTCAGCGTATAATTTATTGCTATGGAGCATATCAACCTATTTTTAGTAAAATGAAAAATGTGCAGTTTGAAGAAGGACTACCATCGAACCTCAATTCCCTGCAAAATGCACTAATTATCATTGATGATTTAATGTCTGAGTTAGCGAGCGATACTCGTTTAAGTAAACTTTTTACGAAAGGAAGCCATCACCGAAATCTTTCTATAATATTTATCGTTCAAAATTTATTTCAGCAGGGTAAAGAGATGCGAACCATTCATTTGAATTGTCATTACATGATACTTTTCAAAAATCCTAGAGATAAATGTCAAGTCGTACATTTGGCAAGGCAGATGTTCCCCGGGAAAACAAAGGCTTTTCAGGAAGTCTTCCAGGATGCAACTTCAAACCCTTACAGTTATTTACTAATAGATTTAAGACCAGAAACCCAAGAAATGTTAAGGTTACGTACAGGCATTTTCCCTTCAGATAAGCATTTTGTTTATGAACTCCGTTAGTTGCTGTTGCACTCAACAAGTTTTCTCCTTCAGTGATTTAATTTGTAGGTTTTTTAAAATTTAAAACTCTCTTTTACATTGTAAAAGAATAAAATTTGCCACACCGAATTTTTTTTTTTTTTTTTTTTTTTTTTGAAAATTAGATTATTTAAAAAATGTCCTAAAATATAAGATCTGCACAAAAAGCGGTTGCTTATGCGACCTTTATAAAAGAGAAGGAATTGTTAAAGTACCAATCATTTGAGGTCCAGATGTCGAGCCTGGAACATCTTAAACTCCTAGGCAAAAGTAAAGTAAAAAAAACTCTTCTAAGAAAATGTCCCAATAGTGTTATTAAAAGTGTATGTGAATGTGCTTTAAATGTATTACAGGGTAACGTTCCTTTGTCTAAAAGACAGAAACGTAAACTGGCCGTATATAAACGGACTTTGCGTACATTAGGTGATAAAAAGATACCCTTATTTAAAAAACGGAGACTATTGGTACAAAAAGGTGATGGATTTCTTTCGTTGCTCATTCCTGCCGCAATTTCTGTACTGAGCACATTAATTAATGGAGTTCGCTCGTAAATTTATCCTTGTACCCTCGGATCGAGAATTAGAATTTGCTGAAAACCATTTATCAGATTTAGATCAGCAAATGAGCACCATTTTAAACGAGAAGTTATCCGAAGATGAAAAAGCCAAGCAATACCTTCAAATACTTCAAAAATATGTAATATTTCCCCAATTAAAATCAGAAACACAAGAAAGTATTCAGTTTAGCAAAGAAGAAGAGAAAAAGTTTACCATGGAAGAAGAAATTGTGAATTCCGCTCCAGTGAAATTTAAGAACATTGCCAAAAGAATTATAGACTTTTTAAAACTTCACAATGATATTATTACATGGACTCCATCTAAAGAATTAATCATGAACCAAGTTAAAATTAATAATTCTAATGTTCAAGACTTGGTGAATTATTTGTTAAGAAATCAACAGACCAAGCCTGTAGGTTATGAAGAGTTTAAAAAATTCTTAGATGTTGTAGATTTTCCCAGGGAGTTTGTAAAAAACAAGTATCTGTTTACAATGTATGCTAAACCTAAATGTGTAAAAAAGAAAAGAAAATTGTATTCAACTTCTTGGATAAAATATTAAATAAAAAGAAAGATATTAGTTAAATTTGGTGTGTTTTTATGTGTGAAAAAATATTTTTTAATTTCAGGTTGAAAAAAAATGATCCAGATTTTTTTTTAAAGGTAAGTTTTTTTTCCCTTAAAAAATGTGCAAATGTCATGAGTAAAATAAATCTTTTTTTTTTTTTTTTTCCAGTAATTTACAATGGAAAATAATTTTTAAGCTTAAATGAAACCTTTAAAATTTATTCTATAACTAAAAGGTAAAAGAAAAGTTATTTAAGAAAATTGTAAATTGCACTTTATTAATAAGAAAGACAAAACTAAAATTCCAAGCAAATTAATATTTTATTTCTTAAAAATCATTTTTACACCATACCTTTTCTTCACAAAATGAAATACATGAAAATCGCTATTTCTTACAGAAAGATTAGATACAATTGATTCCAAACATAATGCTTGACATCGTTTTAACAAATAATAAGTACAATATTGTCCACAAACATTTGATGTTACACTCTGAAGAGAAACTTGATTCCATGTCACACAGTTAAACTTGCTAGTAAATTTTGCTATGTCATCACCATAAGTCATGGGAGGAAGTCCATAAGAATCGAAAAATTCTAAAGTCTGATTATTTTCAATGAAGAAAGCCAGCCAGTGCGTCCCTTTCTCGTTGTGTTTATCAGTGTTGACTACAATAGCTGCTGGGAAACGATGAACATCTGGGATTTTATCTGAAGGGAAAACTCCAGTGTAGTACTTTGCTGTCCATTTGTCATGAGAGAGTATTCTATGAATTTCTGAAGAATTCATTAGTTACCAAAATCGTAGATAATATTTCTAGATTTATTGATTTCTATTAAGTTTTCAAATTCTGCATAGACTATTAACGATGTTGTTATTGGCAGAGGGAAACCGAATTTTACCTCCAGTCTCAAATTACTATGACGGACTAAATTCAAGTGAGAACCATCACACAAGTCAGGTGATAGATCGAAAAGAAATAAGCAGTATCCTTCTGGATACTCTGATCTCGAAAGATACAATCCTCGGTTTTCTGCATTGGCAAATAAATTCTGATAAGCACGAATAAAGGTTTTATTCATGAAATCAGGTTGAAGAGGATTGTGAGGCATAGGTTGCCCATCTACGTAAATGCCAATAAAATTGATATGATTGTGCTTAAATTCGAAGGGAGATTTTTTATAGTTTCCGTTGAAAGCATCATTATCGACACAAGCAACAATTAAGCGTTTAGGCATCTGGCCCGTAAAAATACTATCTTGATCAAAACTCATATTTCCTGATGGAATGGAATACACTTTGCAAAGCACTCGGTTGATAGGATATTTCGCTGTCGCTTTTTCTAAACTTTTTGCATGCCCTAAAATTACACCTGGACTGACTCGAACTTTGCGTACAAATAATGAGGCATGTTCCAATGACACTTTAAAATTCCCCTCCTCCAGTAAACAAAATTCCGGTTTGCTGCGGATAAGTTTAATTTTCATATCCACCATGTTCAACAAAAGTCTTTCTTGATGAAACATATCTATATGTAGCCGTCCAATCATATCCACTGTAGCACTAAGTTTAAATTCTTCTGCTCTTTTATTGAATCCCTCATTAGGTTGCTTATCCGCAGTATCAAAAACATTCATACGGCCTGCTGTATCTTTAAAATATAATTCTGATGATAATTGAGAAGTTTTCGTATCAAAACCATGATTAAGTAATTTTTCTATGATGGCTCTGTAAGGGTACGTGTTATTGCTGGAGGAAATAAGTCTTTCATTTAAGCTTATATCAACTTGAGAAAAGAGGGAGTGCAGAAACAAATTCACGGGTCCCACTTTATCATCTTTTCCGAGAGAGCCGCCATTGCTTTTCAAAATTTTAACTTTGACGTATAACTGAGTTTGAGATAAATCCAAATAGTCATCGCCACTACCCGCGACATTGAATTCGACAGGACTTCCATCCGACACATTCGCAAGGGGATGAAATTCTATCCATTGTCCTCTTTCTATAACTGTTTGGGTTGGAGGTAATGTAAATAAATCGAGTTCAGATTTGGCGCATTCTGGAGAATCTTTTAAGAGGAAAGCCATTATGAGTTGAAAATGTCACGTCTTTGCACTTTCCTGGCTTTAGACGAAATGAAGCGTTTGGGAGATTTGCGTTTCCTTTTAAACTTTCCGTGACCAATCATCTCATCTGCTTTTTGAACTGCTTTCCTTGCTAATTTTTTTCCACTTTCTTTAGATCTGGTTTTAAAGGCTGATTTAAAATTTTCTCCTGATATCACATCGTTTGCAATTTGCGTTCATGCACGTAGAGCTTCTTTTCCAACAGTTTTTGCTCCCTTAATTAAAAATGGCATGGCACTACGGAAAAGTTTCGCAAAAAATCCACCTATTCCGTATCCTTTCTGTAAAACCATTCCCTGATAATACGGCAGACCTTTTCCAGTTTGTCCCACATAATAATCCTCAAAGTGTTTGGTGCAACAAGCATATGGAATGAGCATTTTAGATACAGCTTTTAGAACGTTTACACTATGAATGAATATTTTTTTCTTTTGGTAAAGCTTTTTATAGAATTTGTCTCAAACGAAAGTGGAGCACTATGAAAACTTTACCTCTTTCAAACGGCACCAGACTCCCCGAATGAGACCTTATTTCGATTTCAATCGTTTGAAAATGTTGACGAATCACTGGTAAATAAAAAGGTCGAGAGTAATGTTTGTCAATAATCTCTCCGTCTTTCCCTTCCACTGTTACAATTTTCAGAAGGGGGGCTTGTACGTCACCTACGATTTGTGGTTCAACTAAATCACAGTATACATACATAACGGGGAAAAAACCATTCGGATTCGCTACGAAAGGACTTTGGACACTTCCTTCGTAAACACCCGGTTCAAATCCTAAGAGCTCAGCTAGTCCTCCGTGAAGAACCACTTTTGATTGTTCATCCGTCTTTATCATTACTCTTTTCGTAATGTTATGATAAGAAAATTCAATTTTGTTTTTATGAGAAACTAAAGTCATAGCTTTTAATATGTCCGGTATCGTTTCATAATAACCAGGAGGAATATGCCGTCCTTCCAGTTCTCCATTGTGAACAGCAAACCCAAATAAATTATTATCTTTTCCGACATTATATCATGAATGAGGGTAAATAATATTTAGGAGAGCTAGTTCCCAGTCCCCATTACTAAGATCAATAGGAGACGGTAGTTGGGTAATAAATCGAGAAATTTTTTTGTCTGGAAAAAATCTCCTAGAGCTATCGCTTATGAGTGTTACGTAGAAGGACATTTTCGCTCAAATGAAAAGTAAAATACAGTACGCATGGTTTTTATATCATTTTCAAATTTGAAACCCAAGTATTAAATTTTTCAGGGTAACCCTGAAATTTAACAAAGTATTCTGATTTTCCCCAATGCTTTCTTGTCTTCAGTACCTTTTCGACAGGATAGTACCCACAGTCCGCTACTTTTTGTAATTCTTGTTTATAGAAGGTTCCTTGTATATCTTCTCCCGCTAAATCTCTTAATTTATAGACGATAGGATTTCGACGAATTATTTTATGGATTGTAAAAATTTCTCTTGTCCAATTTTGTTCGTATCCTTTCTCGAAGAGCATTTTTTCGCGGCTGATGCGTACCGTGTCTCCAATCTTTAAATCTGAAGGAACAGGTTTTTGTGCTGATTGCTGACCGTACAAAGTTTTCCAAATTTTTTCTTGATTTTGTAGAGTAACCGATGCAGGTTCTGTCTTAATACTTCGATGCCATGTGTTGTTATAACTGGATATCAATTTATCTATAACATCGATGTACCTTCGTGTATTCATTTCGGTAAAGTATTTCCACATTTTAGTTTTAAGGGTACTATTAAACCGTTCCACGACAGAAGCTTTTGTATTATTGTGTGTCGTAAAAAAGTGGATATTTTTCTTTTTCAAAAAATTTTGAACTTGCTTATTGGTAAACTCTTTTCCTGCATCTGTCTGTAAAGACTCGGGTGTAAGTTCCGAAAATATCTTTTTGAAAGCAGATTTAATGGACACAGCTGTTTTATCTTTGAGAGGGATAGCCCAAGCGTATTTGGAAAAAATATCTATGCACGTCAGTAAATATTTATAACCACTATTAAAAGATACCAGCGATTGCATATCCACTAAATCAGACTGAAATTGTTCGTCGATGCCCCCTACAATGACTCGGTTGCGTCGGAATCTGTGCCGCAGAGGTCTGTGAAGCGTATAAGAATCTTTCGCCTGCAACCATCTTTTGATTTCTTTGCTTTTTACTACAGAAACACGTTGTAAAGCATTTATACCACCGAAGCTTGCCGGCTGCGCTGGATCCCGATATGTCAGATTCAGAATTTCTGACATTACAACAGGAATTTTTATCAACAGAAAAAGTTATGTTCATCCTCGGGCAAGCACTACCCAAATAAAATGATAAATCAAAGTGAACATTTATTTATACTTTTTTTATACCCCGCTTCACCTAATCCTAATAACATCTTTTTTAAAAATATTAACTATTTAGTATTTTCTTAGTTAGAAAATTAAAATTCATGCCGAGTCACTCAAAAAATATACAATTTTTTTTTAAAAAAAACAAAACAATATTTTGAAACAAAAAAGAAAGCAATACAAAAAAGTGAATAAAAACTAATATTTTATTTTATTTTTTCAAAAAGAACTACTCAGTAAATCTTTAAACAAATTAGTTTCTTCACATACATATAAATTTTGAATAATATTCAGTACATCATTTACATTAATAACATCAAAAAAGTCATCAGTAACAATTAGTTTACTAAAATTTATATTACATTCATTTTCACGAATGAAGTCATTTGCTATCTCAGGCCAATTAACTGTAAACAAAGCCTGGTCAAAATAAGTTTCACATTTTTCAGCACGGCTTGTTGATAAGCATTCATGTCCGAGCTGATTATTAATCCCTTCTTTGCAACCAAAACACACAAAAAGTTCTGAAATTTTTTTAGAAATAAATTTTTCAATACACTTACACAAAGAGTCCTGCAGCTCATGAAATCCATTTGGACGGTCTGGATCACCAGCATATTCATTCAATTCAAAATGTGTATCACCAACCACCTGCTTTTTCACAAAATAGTTAAGAGTTTTAGAAATAAGTGTTTCCTTCGCGACACCACATATTTCGCTATATATGGAGTCCAGTTTGCGTAAATGTTCTTTCCTCAACAGAACACGTTCCGGTACAAATTCAAATCGTAAATCTTTTCTTTGGAACAATCTTTGTAGTGATATAATTAGTTCACCGTTGACATTTTGTTTTGAAACACACACATCTTTCTTCACAATAAAAACACTATCGGAACCTTCAAAGGAAGCAAATGTATTGGTATGATCGCTCAATTCTTTCCATACTAGAGGAGAAAGCGAAACTCCATCTTTGCTAGGATGTAGCAAATCGTTGTCATCAGTCACATATTTCCGAACGTGAACACGAGTCAAACCTAAAAAACACGATACAGTGACAAAAATATCCCCTCCGAGATGAAACATATTCTTTGGCAAAGAATCAAGCTTCAGCAAAGTTTCGTCATATGAAGCACCGCAAAACTTCTTTGATGATAAACATGAATTTGCAGCTAGACGTTTCATTATGCACAACAGTACAACAAAGCAAACACAAAACTAAATAAGCAACGCGTGGTAACAAACTTCTAGAATTTAGCAAGTAATGAATTTCGGAGGCAATCCAGCGGTTGAAACTCGGCTCCGAACTTTTTACTTTGTCTGAATACGCGGATTGGTTAAGAGGGCATGACATCATTTTTCTGCTTTCTGATTGGTCCACAGAAATGTATTCGTTCACCTACGCGGATGTCTACACAAAGGGAGTGAAAAGGCAGACGCCATTTCCCAACCAAATCATGCACAAACATGATAAGGGTGACGTCATTTACCCACCAAGAAAATTCTTCAAAATGGCGGCTATAGAGGAAATCCAAGATGGCGGAGCACGGAAAAACCTTATGCAGATAATTAAGAACCATATCAACCAAGGAATTGTGGGGTATCGCTTAAAGACTTGGATGCGGTCCCCCTCAATCCCTTTTTATTAATTATTGGGTGGTAGCGAGTTCGTACCCCGTGAAAAGGAAATGTATTACATTTTCATATTATTTTTTTTTACGATCCTGTTACTTTTAGATGATGTTCTGGACGCTAGATGGCGCCAGCAGTAACATAGCTTCAAGAAAATCAGTACAGATGTAAAAATATCATTTTAACTCTTTCCCTGCAGATAATAAATAATTTTAAAAAATTTCTTCCATTCGAAAATAATATCACCCACTTAGAAGAAAAAAAATTCATTTGATAAATTGAAAATATTAATTAAAAATTAAGCATAAAATAATCTTTATAATATCTTAAAGAAGGTAATCAATGTTCGAAAAAAAATTAAGAAATTAAAATATATGTCTTCTACCCCTCTTTCATCGTTTAAAAGAAACTTTTCGATCGGTAAACTCGTTGAACGCTTTGCCTTTTTTTTTTTCTAAGTACGAATTTTTAGTGTTCTGTGGTAACAAAAGCGTGGCTCAGTGGTTAAAGCGCGTAGCTGGAGATCTCGACATCGTGGGTTCGGGCCCACGCAATTTTTAAAACTGTCATGAAGGGCAGCATAAATCACCGTACAAAACAAAATGGCCGATGTTCTCCAAAGACCACGTGATTAATAAATTAATTAGGTAAGTTAAATAATAATTAATTAAATCCTTCATAAATACTTACCGAATAAAATTAATGAATGCCTCGGCGATTCAGCACGCACGGCATGGCGGGAAAAGGATGAGTCATTCCAAGGGAACACCACGTGATCCAATACGGCGGGCGGACGTCACGTGATCCGACATGGCGGATGGAAGTCACGTGATCCAATATGGCGGAGGCCACGCCCCCGTTGCGTCATCCTTTGTTCTATTACGTCATGGCGGCATCCTTTTGCCGCATATAGTGGGGGGTATACTACTCACTTTTTAACCGGAGCGGCTTTAAGCGCTATTCCAGAATCTAACCAATTTCAAGAAACCATGAGCTGCAGTGACCGTTGGAGGAACGTGCAAAGGTTATTTCAACATTTCTGGAATCGTTGGAGCAGTGAGTATTTATCTAGATTGCAGCAGAGACCCAAGTTGTGGAAATTACAACAAGATCTGAAGATTGGTGATATGGTTCTTATTAAGAACGAAAATCTACCTCCGCTACGTTGGAAATTAGGTAGAATTATTAACGTGCATGCTGGTCTGGATGAGAAAGTTCGAGTGGTGAGTTTACGCACGTCTAATGGTGAAATAAAACGACCTATAGCAAAGCTATGCGCTTTGCCATTTAATTCTTGATTTAGAGACTTTAATTTTTATTTTTCAGGTTTATGCAGTTCAACAGTTTAAATTTATTGTTTGAACCCCCTTGGGACTTCAAGGCTGGGGGTATGTTCGATGTTATGCAAATTGTATTTCTTTCTTTGTACCGAGGAGCGGCGCAGACGCAAATTTGTTAGGTTTTTAAAGCTCGCGTTTAGAGCTTCGAGGTTGCTGTGAATTACTGGAGTTTCAACTAAGCGGAGGTTCTTCTGAGTTTGTGTTGGTAAGCCGCCACTGAAGTCGGAGTTTGTGTGGTCTTCGCCGTTCCTCTTCGCCTAACTTACTATTTGAAAGTCAATAAAGAAGTTTCGGTCAACGTTAGGAGTCTGAGGTTTTGGGGGTTCTATACTGAAGTAACATCAAGTTAATTTACAGTCCACTATTTTTAAACAACGGAACGTATAATGATTAATTAGTTGTTTTTGCTGTTTTCAAATTAATGCACATCATGTTTTAGCATTATATAGAAAGATCATTAATAATAAGAACTTTTTCATTTTTTAACCCTTTATTTCAATTTTTTTAAAAGCCAAAACATGATATTTTAAAATTTATTTTATTTCTGGCAAAGCAGTTTTTTCCTTAAAGCTTAAAATAAAAAATTCCGCCCTTATTCAGAATCTAATATCTTTCTATATAATGCTAAAACATGATGTGCATTAATTTGAAAACAGCAAAAACAACTAATTAATCATTATAATTTGAGCTAAACTGCCTTGCGCATTTTAAAAGTTTCCCTGTAACTTTTTCTGTATTTGCTGGTATTCTGATACTTTAATTGCTGAACAAGCTAAACCTGCTTTTTCTAATTGATCAGTCTCGCGAATATTTAGATTCATATTATTGCATTTATTTAGAAAAGTTACATTATTAGATAAATCATGAATGTACAAAAGGCAGAAAAATAAAGCTGGAGGATATTAAAAGGTTTTTATATATATGTACAGTAATTTTAAAATTGTATGAAACTTAAAAATCTAAAAACATTTAATTGCACAAATGCATCAAATAAAAAAAAAAAAAAAAAAGAAAAAAGAAATCTGAAATGTTTCAGATTTTACATTACGCCCAAAGAAGCAGTTTTTAACGTTTTCTGTGTAACCTTCATTTCTAAAATATCGTGTTCTTTGCACTTAAATCATAAAATTCAATTCAACAGTATTATCGGAAAATAATTTTTAAATGAGCGTAACTTTAGAATTTCCGATACACAGTCTCGCGCGCTGGACATAAAAATGTTTTGTTTTTTCGTACAGTATTGCCATTGCTCGCTTTGAAATGGTTAAGTTTGTTAATATTTTATAAAATATGAAATAGATAATAAAAACAAATTCCATATTCCAAATTTAGGTTTATAGATGTCCATATTCGAGTGGAGGACTACGCTATTCAAAATTTAATGCCTCTAGTT
This sequence comes from Stegodyphus dumicola, assembly GCF_044657685.1. Taxonomy (NCBI): domain Eukaryota; kingdom Metazoa; phylum Arthropoda; class Arachnida; order Araneae; family Eresidae; genus Stegodyphus; species Stegodyphus dumicola. Next base: position 23,434,690 of record NC_140772.1, read on the forward strand.
ACTGCTGATTTGTCACAGTGTGAGAAACGGAAGCCGAAAACATCGCGGCAAAAACATCGCGGACAAAAACGTCGCAGAGAAAACAACGAAAGGTGAAAACGTCGTGCTACAAAACATCGTGGGAGAAAACATCGCAAAGAGAAAATATCCCAGTTAAAATAATTTTAAAAAAGCATATCTTTAGAATTTTCGATAAACACTATCACGCGCTGGAGATAAAAACGTATTTTTTTCGTACAGTGTTGCCATTGCTCACTTTGAAATCGTTGAGTTTGTTAGTCGAAAATTCGTTAAAAGTTTACAAAATATGAAATAGGTAATAAAACAAATTCCAAATTTGGGCTTATACATTCCTATAATCAAGTGGAGGACTGCGTTATTCAAAATTTGATGTCTGTAGGTGCAATTGGTTTTTTACAGTGCGAGAAACATGCATACATTCATGAGATTCTTCATTATTTAATTTCTTTGAATATAATGCAGGGCTCTAATATTGGGGGGGGGGCAACAATTTGAAAAGTGATTCACAGCTTTTGTCATTCGAAGCAAAATGGCAAAACGAAATTAACAGCCCTTCTGGGCAAATTGCTCCTTTGGGCTAATACGATAAAGTAAATAGTAATAATTTTTTAACTGAATATGTCATTACGTCATTTTAATGCACACATACATTTTTATATAAATATACACATATATTTACATATATATACAGAGAGAGAGAGAAAGATTAGAATTTCCTGGGAGCAAGATTTTCTTTAAGCTTCTTTCCAAATAATTCAAGACAGAAAAAATACCAGTCCTCATAATCTCAGCAAAAGCAAATGTGCATGATTGAAGCATAAAGATCATGTTTAAACACGACATATGTGATGAAACAAATTAAAATTTCATACGAATATATTGTAAGGATTATTTTAATTTTATTAACAGTTAAATGTTAAGTTCCTTTCCTGTCAAAATCTTAACTTCAACTTACTACTTCCGGCCAGAACGTTGTTTCGGAATCTCTGAATATTTAATGAGGAGGAGCGGTATTTAAACCATGATGTTTACTTGCAGAATGAGAAATAATCAGAGTTTCTGATTTACGCGCGTCTGCCTTTTTGGCCACTCTCTCTCTCAAAGCTGTTATTACGCTCAGTATTATTACGCTGTTATTTCTCAGGTCCTTGATAAGCTTCGTAGTCAAATAGAGTTAAGGGGCCAACTAGTCCAGAATCTTGATAGCTTCGGCTATATTTCTTTAGTTAATCTTAGTTTTAGTTTAATTCTTAGTCTCTTAAGTTCAAGCCCAAGTGTCGGCTTTGATTGTACACTCCAAGACAGAGTTTTGTTAAATCTTATTAGAATAATAAAGGGTTAGTTACACTTCCATCTTGTTGTTTCTTGTCACACGAAAGTAAGCGATTATTCGCTAACTAGTTCTTAAGATTCGTCACTTTCTACAGTAACTGAGATTTACACTAGTGAGAATCTTACAATAGGAATTTCGAAACTTTGTTATTCCAAAATTGCTAAGTGATGAATTAATTTGTACAGACAGATGTGATAATATAATCTGGTTTATTTTTTACTGCTTTCTGATTTTTTTTAAATCCAGTAAATTACTCCTCTGGTATTAATAAAATTTCAAATGTGAAATTTTTGGTGAATCTTCGGCTTATGGTAACTTGGCGATTTTTTGGCCACCAACCCCGCTACGGCAACCTGCTAGTTTTTTTTTTTTTTTGTTTTTTTTTTTGGACGCCATTTTGTTTTTACGAAGTAAAGGCATTTTTTTTTTTTCCTTTGCTCAACATGTTTTCCAACAATCTGCTAGCCGAATTACGCTTATGCTAGAACTTTTATGGAACAAATGTGCCTAATCATGACGAAGATTAGGTGCGAAATTGTGAGAAAGTGTAGAATCGTCCAGTGCTGGCCGCGTTTTTAAGAATTGCATATGCACGGTATCAATATACACGTCGACCTATTTTCACTTAAAAAAAATCCCAGAATTGCACAAAAATGACATTGTGCACACTGTTGACTTTATCCATGTACACATCGACCTATTTTCACTTGAAAAGTCAAAGAAAATTGAGAAAAATCCAATTCTTCTTACTCTTGTAAAAAGCGCCAAACAAATAAATGGGCGATTCTGCACTTTAGCAGCGAAATCCTTTCTAAGTGCTTATTAGCTAAAATCCCGATTGGAATTTTCCTGAAAATTTCACATGACATGTCTCATGATCTCTCATTTCTCCGAGACAAAATAATCTGTGATTCGAATTCGTGTACTTCTCAGATTACTGCTAAAGTCCTAGCTAGTAACCACCCGCGAACGGGGTGACTGCATGGGCGTTTTCGTGGTTTTCCCCATGTGTAACGTGTATACGAGCCAGTTTCCCTTAGAAAGTCCTCCACGCAGGCATCCCTCCTCTTAGGCAGATAGCCCTAGTGTGCTTTGCCATAATTAAATACACCAAACACCTAGCTAGTAACCTCTATCGCCTTACCAAAATGTCGCCAAACTACCTGTTACCATATTCCAAAGATTAGCCAGATTTACTGACAAAACAAGAAATAAAACTGCTTCAGCCAAAGAGATAAAGGGCATGTGCAAGGTATTTTTAGAAGATTTTCAGGCCTACTTTTTAACAAATTATTATCAAACTATGTTTCAGTTTAAGAATACTATAGTTACGAGGAAAGCCAGAAGGGAAAAATGGTCTACATAATAATGAATACTGTATTTCGTACTATGGTTTTGTTTCTCATTTCGTATTAATACAGTATGTTAGATTTGTGGTATACTTGAAAAGGCTTTATTGGCTTGGTTTATAGATATCACGGCATAACCCACTAGGTCTATCTGTCAAAGCGGACGCATGCCTTCGTGGAGGCCTTTCCAGTAGAGCTGTCTCGTATACACGTTACACATGGGGGAAAAACCACGAAAACGCCCATGGAACCAGTTCGTTCAGCTGGGATTGAAATCAGGTCAGAACTACCAGTGTTCAGCAACTTTACCCTCGCCCGCTAATGAGGCCGAAAACGTTTTATTAGTTTTCTAATTTTTAAAGTGCAACAGGGCTACACTGAGGAAATTTCACTTCTTTAATGTTTATAACCTGTTCTGCCCTTCTGTATTATTATCAACTGATTTATTTGTTCTCCACATTTTTTAAAATGTCTTACATTTCACCAAATTGCTTTCTTTGGTGTATTGCTTGCTTGAGGACTCTATACGCGCATAAGAATTTGCTTATCTTCTCTCTACTTGAAATTTTGAGATATTAGCATTCTCTTTTTTCTCTATTCCATATGTATACGTGTGTGCATGTATGTGTCGGAAATAGTGTTTAAAATAATCTTTATTATCTTATTTTATAAAACTTTTTTTAATATATAAAATATTTTGTATTTATTTTTCTGACTTAATTTTAAAATATTACCAACAATTAATATTATTCAGTTTTCTATCTAGATTTAAAAAAAAAAAAAAAAAAAAAAAGCTATTTTTCCGTTTAGACGGCGCAAATCTCGCCAAGCAGACTTTATTGGCGACAACACACAGTATACATATAAAAAATGTCAACAAATATTAGTTCTAAGAAATTTTTATTTTGAAGGCATAAACATTTTAATATCGTTTAAAATTTTGTAAAAAGACAATAAATATAGCCGATAAATTTGTGGAAAGACATTAATTTAAGAATTTACTAAATGTTTACATGGGGCAACATCCTGATTCGCCGTTTCATATCACGTGACCCCAAGTGATCCCATCCCACGTAAACTGCACTACAAAAATCTAATTGTCTCAGTAATTATCTACAATGATTTAAGTTAAATCTTAATTTGGAATACAAGTTTAAATGCAAGAATTATTTCAGTTCGTACAAATAGCTTACTCAGAAATTATGTACGTAAAACCGTAGTGCTTTATTACTTCGCTAGTGCTATCTCATTAGAATGGATGAATTTAACCCTTGACTTTGCCTTTTCTATATTTTCGCCTTCGGGTGAGCGGTGTGATTGCATCCTAATTGGCCTTATTACCGCAACTTCACAGAATTCTTCAGTAGATAAATAACCCTTTATACGCTCTGTAGGTAACTTACTACAATTATTTCTAAATCTTAAACACCACGCTAACACTCGACATAACTTTAACCATGACGAAAATCTTGAAAACACACTAGGCTCTTCAAATTTGGAAATATTTGAACTGAAACTCTTTTTCAATTCCTTCAACATAACCTCCCCCTCTAATTCTACACTTGAATTTTGCTGTACATGAATTACGGATTCGTTTAATCACTGCGGTCCCTTCATCCATAACTCACATTGTAGGAATTCTGATGGAATAAAACCTCTGGTCCCACAGTCTGCAGGATTTTCTTTCCCAGCAACATAATTCCATTGAATACCTGGAACAGCTTCCTGGATTTTTGCAACTCGATTTGCCACAAAAGGTAGCCAACGGCGAGGTTCGGACGAAACCCATGCCAATGTAACCCGCGAGTCGGTCCATGCGTAAATATTGTTAATAGGCAGTTCTATGCATGATAATACTGCATTTAAGAGGTTTGCTAAAAGTAACGCAGCACACAACTCTAGTCTCGGAAGAGACTGGGTTTTTAAGGGCGCTACTCTGGTTTTCGATGTCAGAAGGCTGACTTTGACTGACGAATCAAGGTCGATTGTACGGAGATAGATGACTGCACAATAAGCCTTTTCTGAAGCGTCGCAGAAAGCATGGATATCTATCACTACTGCCTTCGGACTCAAGACATACCTCAGAAATTGTAAGCATGAAAGTAAGGGTAATTCTGGATAGAAACGCTTCCATTTTCTACTTATTCTCTTATCATCAAGTTCATCCCAACCCAGCTGTAAGTTCCATAACTCTTGCAATAATATTTTCGCGTATATTATTGTTGGCGCTAACCATCCCATTGGATCAAAAATTTTCGCTACTTCTGATAAAATAGTCCTCTTAGTAAACTCTTTATCACTTATGCATACCGAAAAGTGAAACGTATCACTAGAGTTGTTCCAATTAATTCCCAATACTTTTACTTTCTTGTCACTGTTTATTTCAAGAGAAATATTGGATTCTCGTAAGCACTCGGGAATATTCTCTAAAATAGCTGAACTGTTTGAAATCCACTTCCTTAAGCGAAATCCACCCCTTTTCATCATTTCATTCAACTGCTGAACTAGAACATTCGCTTCCTCTTCACTTTGTGCCCCTGAAAGCAAATCATCAACATAAAAATCACGAAGGGCAATTTTTGATGCTAAAGGAAATCTCACTTGTTCATCTAATGCAAGTTGTTTCATTACTCTAGTAGACAAATATGGCGCACAGGCAGTCCCATATGTAACTGTCACTAATCTAAATGTACTCAAGGGCTCACTAGGACTATCCCTCCAAAGCATTCGTTGCCAATTTGTATCTTCTGGGTGGACACGAATTTGTCTGAACATCTTCTCTACATCGGCACATACTGCAATTTTGCGAGTTCTAAACCGTAGAAGAATTGGAAACAGCTCTTGCTGAACTCTTGGCCCAACCATCAAAATATCATTCAATGAAAGACCCGATGTCGTTTTAGCTGAAGCATCGAAAACAACTCTCAGTTTAGTCGTAGTACTCGATTCCTTTAATACGGCATGATGAGGCATGAAATACGTAGAGTCAATAAGAATCTCTCCCTCAGGCACTCCCTCCATATGTCTCAGCTCAAGGTATTCCCTCATGAAATCCTTATACTGTTCATATATCTGAGGCCTTTTTAGAAGTGAATTTTCTAATGATTGGAATCTACGCACAGCTAATTGTCTGGAATCTCCAAGCTGAGAAGGCGGAGAGTGAAACGGTAATTTCACAGTATATACCCCACTTTCCTCTCTCGTATATGTAGATTTGAAATAATCTTCACATGCTCTCTCCGATTTAGTAAGCATGTCAAACGTAGATACAACATCCAATTTCCAAAAGTCAGACAGCATCTGATCAGTTTCCACTTGTATATTATTAACATAGATAGTAGGATTAATTTCTGTTGAATTATTCACACTACCTGAAATAATCCATCCTAGTTCAGAACGAGAAGCTACCGGTTTACCTTCTTCGCTTTTAATTATTTCTCCCTTTAAAAGAGGTAAGGCAATATCTACGCCTAAAAGTATATCAACAGGCCCACTTTTGTAAAATGTTGGATCTGCTAACATTAAATCATTATATTCCTCAACGTACTTCTTATCCAATGTAAAATGCGGCAAAGTTCCAATAATTCTATTGATGATAAATACTGGTGTTTTAAATGACACTTTCGCCGGAAAATGCGGAACGAAGTTTATTTCCGTAATCCCATTAGTTTTCGTATCCAAAGACCCTAAACATGAAATAAAAACTTTGGCATTTCTTCTTGCTAACCCTAGCCTTTGTACACAATCTTCAGAAATCAGGCTTGCTTGACTGCCAGGGTCAAGGAGGGCTCTACACAATTGGTATTCACCCGATGAATGTAACACTTTAATAAGAGCCGTACATAATAAAACTTCACTCTGAAAATTAAAGTCTGAAACACAAGATTTAATTACTGGACTAGAACTTGCGATATTCTTCCCTGACCCAGCCGACTGAGCGCGAGGTTCTGGCCCAGGGAAAAATGGCTTAGCGGTCACTGATAATTCATTCGAACTGTTCGTAACTCCTTTACGTGCCTTTGGCTCATTTTGAACTCTTTCGAAATGCAGTAGTGTGTGATGATTTTTAAAGCACTTTTTACATTTATGTGTACTTCTACACTCGAAAGCTTTATGGTTTGAAACCAAACAATTAAAACAAACATTATTTCTCTTGACAAAATTAACGCGTTCCTGAACATTCAGATTTAAAAACTTATTACATTTAAAAACTGAATGACCGGCTTTACAATACGTACACTGCACGCGAATCTCTGAAGCCAATGAAGTTAATTTGTCTTTTGTAACTTGTTTTTTAACACTTTGCGTTTTACCTGCTTGCAAGGTTCTGGCATGAGATTTCAAGAACTCTAGCAGATTATTAAGTGTTGGTATTTCCTCACTCTTTAATGTTCTTTCCCACCATCCTCTCGTCGAAGAATCCAATTTTAACTGTACTATTAACATTAAAATAGTATCCGCGAATTGCTCCTCTTTGAATCCTAGATTTTCAAACGAACATACACACTCTCTTACAGTGTCTACTAACGCTAATATCTGACTAGGAATTTCATATTGTAAATTTGATAAATACAAGATTTTCTTTAATAACGATGAAAGTAATTTTCTCTTATGTGAAAATCTTTGACACAATAAATGCCACGCTATTTCGAAATTCCTGTCACAAATAGTTAAAGCTTGAACAATCCGCAGAGCATCTCCTTTTAAAGAACACTTTAAATATTGTAGCTTTTGTGCACCTGATAAACGGTCATTATCCACTATCGCCGTTTTAAATAAATCAGAAAATGATAACCATTCTTCAGTACTGCCACTAAATACAGGAAGAGTTAGCTTAGGTAAGCGTATACTCGCTATTTCACAAGATTTAGTTTCCACACTAATGTCTTTAACATTCTTAACTCTGGTTAGCATTAAAATTAACTCATCCACAGTATCTTGTATGACCTGTTGTTCTTCTATAAATACATCAATATCTTTTTCTTCACACACTACAAATATGTTACTAAAAATATCCGAAAGTTCGGTCATTAAGTCATTTAATCTAGATTTAAAAAGTTCCAACTGATCAACATCAGCAGAATCGTAAGTCACGGTAATTTTCTCTTTCAGTTTACTTAACTTAGCTTTAGCTACACGCTTTTTAGTCTTAAGCGTTGTAAATTCCATTATCTAATAAGAAAGATAAAAAAAAAACACTGACTCACCAAATTTGCGACTCCGTAGCTGACGGACCAATTAAACATGTACGTTCCGTTGTTTAAAAATAGTGGACTGTAAATTAACTTGATGTTACTTCAGTATAGAACCCCAAAAATCTCAGACTCCTAACGTTGACCGAAACTTCTTTATTGACTTTCAAATAGTAAGTTAGGCGAAGAGGAACGGCGAAGACCACACAAACTCCGACTTCAGTGGCGGCTTACCAACACAAACTCAGAAGAACCTCCGCTTAGTTGAAACTCCAGTAATTCACAGCAACCTCGAAGCTCTAAACGCGAGCTTTAAAAACCTAACAAATTTGCGTCTGCGCCGCTCCTCAGTACAAAGAAAGAAATACAATTTGCATAACATCGAACAGTCCGAAAGGATTCCTTATTAAGGTATTTTACTCTCTCACTTAGCTCGTAGTCTACAGCTGCAGATACACTCACTATCTTTATTATTTATCTACACTCACTATATCATTATTTATCTACACTCACTCTACTATCTTTATTATTAAGCACCATTTTCTTCGTTCTTATGTCACATACAATTCAACAGCAAAGTTACAAAAATTTTAAAAGTAGCATAGCAGCAGCATACGTTTAGAACTCCTGATGTAGTGTTAAGTGTTGAAATAAACGTTTTCTGATTTTAATCTTTTCTTTATTCATCATATTTAATATTCTTAGTAAGATTACATACGAAACTTTTCTTTGTCTTTTTATTATTAACATTTTGTGTGTTAAATTTATTTATTCAATATCACGTTCTTAGCACTTAAACTACATAAAATTCGATTCAAGATCAAAATCACAAAATTCTTAAAACAAATCTGATGCGTACACCGCATGACTTCCTTGTACGGAATATTAAATTATACGCAATTTTCTTGCATTTCATTTAAACTTAATGAATTAAATCTACTTCGCCGACAGCGCATAAACCACAATAGAATAAATGCATTCTTTAAAATTCACTCTAGTATTTGCGACACTCTGGCGCTAGATTGACCTAACAGTATTATACTTCGTTTATATTATAACTCAAAATGCACGAAATTTATATCATTAAAGAATAGAATTATCTAATCGTTGCCACATATTAAATAGTATATAATAAAGCTAGAATGATGTATAAAAGAAATTAAGCAAACAAAACAAAAAAGAAACAGTTTTTCACAGACGATTGAGTATTTCTCATTCCATTAATTCAGTTCTCACTTTGCGAGAAGGCCAAACTATATAAAAACTCAAAATATCTATATTAAAAATTACGAAGTAAATCTTAAACACTTATTTTCTCGAAAAAATTCCAGAAAGGATTAAGCATGATTCAATTGGCAATAATAAATGAAGGCGTTATCTTTGTTGTTGCGAAGCTAAGATTCTCTAGATTGGCAACAAATCCACTAATCTCCTGTTTCAAATGTAAACATCGATGGACGCCATAACAAAAAGGCTTAGCGGCATTTAAACAATTTTAAAATTGTTGATAATTCTAAAAATGTTGCATACAGATTTACTAAAGGCATAAAAACCTTAACCGGAAGAAAAGAACAACATATTTCAGTCATTTTTAAAGCAAAAAATGTACAATTTACAAACATATAAGAGTAAAGAAACTCAGATCACTGAGCCGGGTAAGAGAGTGGATATATATATATATAAATATATTTATATACGTTTGGTGCGACCGATTGCATACGAAATACAAGGTGCAAATCTACATGTTATAGTCCTATGTACAAAATTTCAACGTTCTGAGGCTACTCGTTTTCGAGTTATGCGAGATACGTACGTACGTACATACGTTAGTATAGACGCCACGAAAAATTCTCTTCAGAATTAATTTTAAAGCAGTTTTATAATTTTGTTTGAAACGAGTCTTTTTATTCTGTCCTTACGTACAGATATAACGCAAAAACATCGTTAAATTACATTCGATAGCGGTCAAAATGGATATTTTCGTTGAAATATGCTGCCTGAAACTTTTCGCGATTACAATACTTCCGCTTTACTTCGTACAAAGAAGTAAAAACAATACATCCTAGACTTTCCGATAGATAGTGTTGCGAACATGAAATAAAAATATATTTTCCGGTACAGTTTTGCCACTGCTCGCTTTCAGACCGTCGAGTTTGTTAATCAAAAAATCGTAAACGTTTTACAAAATATGAAATATAAAATTCTAGCTTCTAGGTGTCCATGTTCGGATGAAGGACAACGTGATTCAAAATTTAATAATTCTAGGTACCGTCGCTTTTTCACAATGCGACGGACATACATACATACATGCAGATTCTTCATTATATAATTTTTTTATAGATAATACAGGGAAACAGCATTTGGTGGCAACAGTTTGAAAAGCGATTTGCCATTTATAGTGGATGACGCAAAATCCCATTTCGAGACTAATAGCCCATTCGGACTAACGCCTTTTGGGCTAAAAAAAAAAAGATGTTAGAACTAATTTGCTTAAAGAGAATTTCATTCCAGCTTCTAGCACTTTTAGAACCGGAACTTCACATTTAATTAATAGCTTATTTAGTAATAAGACAATTTTTTTTCCATCATAAAATACTTTTACGAGAATAAAATTCTTCTCCTTTTCACTTATTGCAGCAACTATAACACCTGTCTAGCTTGAAGTCTACTTACTTCTTGAAGGAGGGTAAAAAAGTACCTTTTTTTTTATTCTTTATAGGGTTTTGTACTTCATTGTTTTCTTATATACAAATTTCCCTATTTTTTGTTAAGGGGGCTAAATACACCTTAAACCCCTCATGATCTTCGAATATGTGACTGTTGCAAGAATTGGAATATTTTATTTATTTTAAAAGCAATTACTTGCAACTTTTGACAGCTGACTACATAATATAGCTGCTTTGGGATCTAGTAACCAGAAGGTTTGTGTTGCCACAAATATTTTTGTAATTCAATCCGCTTTGTGACAAAATGTTTCGTCATGTTTCCACCTTGCGCGCGTGCTGTTTTAAAAATGGTAAATGGTACATAACTGAAATTTGATGGAATTCTTTATATGGGTACTATTTACTAACTGAACCAAAAATCTGACGAATATTTTAATATTAAAACATTTTATGCACGAAAACATAACAGATTTTTTTAACAAAATACATTTTATAAACTCAAACATGAAATTCTTAGAATTTGTGGTTCACAGTAGTTTCCAAATGTTTTAAAAGCTATATATTAAATTATGCAACAGAATGTTTTAAACTGTGCTCGCGGAAGGTGGAAACATGACGAAAAATTTTGTCACAAAGCGGATTAAATTATAAAAATATTTGTGGCAACACAAACTGTATGATTACTATTTCCGAAAGCAGCTATATTATGTAGTGAGCTGTAAAAAAGTGGAAGTAATTGCTTTTAAAATAAATAAATTATCCCAACTCTTGCAGCGTATTATGATGTGGAATTTGGCAATAAACTGCTTTGAAGTTGCATGTCTATGCCACACCGTTAGGAAATGACGTAGTAAATGACGTAAACGTGTTACAAATGCATACTTGTTTCCAAATATGTCAAACTTCTGTTCTAAATAATAATGTTCTAAATGCTACTATATTTATCATTGAATATTTCTTAAACTCTGCACTAAGCTTATAAAGCATATTCTCATAGTTCATGTACGAATTTTAAATAGTTATTCTTATTTCTATGCACAACACGTTAATCAGACGTTTTCAGACGTTTTCCTACGACAAAAAAATTTGATAATTTTAGACAGTTTAACACCAAAATTTTAAATTATCTAAAATTGGCTGAAATAAGTTATGTTGCTCTAAGATCGGCAATTTAGCAGACACTTGATATTTAAATTATGAATTTTTGACAAACGGTAACATCTAAATTATTTAAATCTAAAAAATATGTTGATACTCTGTAAGATTCTCACTAGTGTATTTCTCATTTACTGTAGGAAGTGACGAATCTTAAGAACTAGTTAGCGAATAATCGCTTAAGTTCGTGTAACAAGAAACCACAAGATGAAAGAGTATCCAAAAAGATTTAACAGAAATCCGTCTTGGAGTGTACAATAAAAGCCGACATTTGGGCTTGAACTTAAAGGAACTCGTACACCTTAAAACCCATAAGATGTTCGAATAGGCGACTGTTACAAGAATTAGGATACCTTATTTATTTTAAAAGCAATTACTAACAACTCTTTACAGCTGACTACATAATATAGCTGCTTTCTGAAATAGTCATCAGAAAGTTTGTGTTGCCACAAATACTTTTATAATTTAATCCGCTTTGTGACAACATTTTTGGTCATGTTTCCAACTTGCGCGCACAGTTTAAAACATTCCGTTTCATAATTTAATTCCATATTTAATATATAGCTTTTATAACATTTGGAAACTACTGTGAACCTAAAATTCTAAAAATTTCATGTTAAATTTTTATTTTATTTGGAGTTGAGTTTATAAACTGTATTTTATTAACAAAATTTGTAATGTTTTCGTCCATAAAATTTTTCAGTATTAAAATATTCATCAAATTGTTGGTTCAGTTAGAAAATAGTGCCCATATAAAGAATTCCGTCAAATTTCAAGTATGTACCATTAGCCATTTTTAAAATATAATGCGCGCAAGGTGGAAACAGGGCGAAATATTTTGTCACAAAGAGGATTAAATTACAAAAATATTTGTGGCAACACAAACTTTCTGGTAACTAGTTTCCAAAGCAGCTATATTATGTAGTAAGCTATAAAAAGGTGGATGTAATTGCTTTTAAAATAAATAAAATATCCTAATTCTTGCAACAGTTACATACTCGAAGATCATGAGGGTGTATGAGTCCCCTTTAAGAGATTAAAAATTAAACTAAAATTAAGATTAACTAATGAGATATAGCCGAAGCTATTAAGATTCTAATCGAGTTGGCCCCTTAGCTCTATTTGATTACGAAACTTAGCAAGGGCCTGAGTACGGCCGAGCGTAATAACAGCTTTGAGAGAGAGAAAGAGTAGCCAAAAGGAACACGCGCGCAAAATCAGAAACTGTGATTTTCTCTAACTCAGCAAGTAGACTTTGCGGTTTAAATAGCGCTCCTCCTCATTAATAGTACTCAGAGTGATTCCAAAATTACGTTCTGGCCAGAAGTATAGTAAGTTGAAGTTAAGAATTTGACAGGAAAGGAGCTTTAACTTAAAATTAAACCGTTAATAAAATTAACATAATTCTTACAACTCTTTGCAAATAATGTATTTCAAGTATCTTGAAGCAAGTAGTAAAAACGCACGGGAATTAAATAATATCATCTTATATTAGCCTATATCAGTACAGAATATAACATCTGAATTATCTATAATTTTAGACAAATGAATTCCAACATTTTTAATTTATCTAGAATTAGCGGAAGTAAGAGACTTCCATGTAAGAACAGTATTTTCGCAGACACTTGATATTAGCATTTTTTTGTATGTGTGATTACGGCAAAGCCTCGAGGGCTATCTGCCGAAAGGGAGGGATGACTTCTTGGAGGACTTTCTAAGGGAAACTGGCTCGTATATATGTTACATATGAGGAAAACTACGCAGTTTTGGCATTTTGCGTCCAAAACTTTAAAAAGCTGTATCACTTTTCAAATCGTTGCCACCATATATTATCGCCCTGTCTTATATTTAAAGAAATTAAATAATGAAGAATCTTCATTAAAGTATGTATGTTTCTCGCATTGTAATAAAACAACGGTACCTAGAGCCCTGAAAATTTGAATTACGTAATCCTCCATGGAATATGGGCAAGTGGAAGCCCTAATTTGAATTTGAAATTTGTTTTATTATCGATTTCCTATTTTGTAACACTTTAATAAATTCATGATTAACAAACTCAACGATTTCAAAGCGAGCAATGGCAACACTGTACGAAAGAAAAACATATTTATCTCATTTTATAGAATGAAATTGAATTTTATAGTTTGAGTAAGTAAAACGTGATATTTAATAAATAAAAGTAACACACAAAACGTTAAAAAAACGCCCCTTTGAACGTAATTTAAAATCTGAAACCCTTCATATTTTTTTTTCTTTGAATAACTAAAAACTTTTGACTGTATGATTTGCTTATTTTTGACAAAGAGGCAGACTAGCTTAATGACTCGATTTTATGTTCGAAAGGAAAACAAATTTATTCAACGAAATGTTTTCGAAACTCCGCTATGATGCCAAAATCAAATTCGATACCGTTCTAGTAAACAGTTTTAATTTATGCAATAGGCAATAACCAAAATTCCTTTTGAATATCATCTACCTAAAGACTCACAAAATCCAAAGACACTTGGTGGAAAACTGCAGTATACAACATTAGAAGAAGGTAATATAGCGAGGAATTTCCACCTGTGCAAACACGATCCTACATCCACTCGCAAACTACAATTCGGCACCCTAAGAAACAGTTAGGAACCATATTTCCATCTGTTAACAGAAATCTGTTAGCAAGGCTGTACCATTTATCTAATGTTTCCGCAGAAATAATTGTTGTGCCTTTTGTAAATAGCAGCTGGATTCATCACTTGCTTTGTATGACTTCCTCTCGCGTACAAATAATATGTGAATTTTCATCATTTTAAAATGTTCTCAGTTCAAAGGCGTGTAGCATCACCAAGAGGCCAATTTGCACAATTAATCAATTAGTTGATTTAATTGCTTTATTACAATTTTCAGGTTATTAATACTTTAAAAAGAAAGACCAGTTTTTCAATTAATTAATTGATGAAACTGCTCTATTGCAATTTTAAATTTATACTTTAAACGGATATAATAATAAACGGATAATATAATACTTTAAACGGAAAGACCAGTTTGCTCAATTAATTAATTAGTTGATAAACTTGCTCCATCATAATTTTTTAAAGTATCTGCTTACGTTCGAAGCACTATTTAAAAAAAAATAGAATTCTGATGAAATATATATTTATTTAGTCAAAATATGATATCAAATCATGAAAATAGGTAAATTTTTAGAAATATTTTCATAAATTTATGAAATATATGCAATTTTATGCACATTCTTAGGAGAATTTAACACTTACGTTAAATGTCGTATATTTTTTTCTCACAGTACATATTTCAATTTTATTTATACTGTATACTACTACAACACTCATCTGTGTCATGAACTAAAATGTTTATGATATGTCTAAAATTTACTAAAATATGTGTAATTGCATGAAAAAACACAGTTTTTTTGTAAAATATTTCTTATCGTTTTATATAGAAATACTTATAAAACAATCAATTAAGAAATATAAATTATATTGTAGCTTAAAACCTAGTAAATAATATAGAAAACACTTTAGTGAAATTTAATAGAGATACCTTTAGAACATTTTGAGTAATTACATTTTTTGTATGTAAAAACACTAGAAAAATTTGTTTTCCAGAAAACGCATTTAAAGATTTCACATTAACAGAAAACTGTTCTGTTGTATTTACACACTTAAAATTCTCCACATTTGTACATCACACCCTCCATATCTTTATACTTAATTTTGATTTCCTATTTGATTTGAATTTTTTTCTGGCTATTTTCGAAATGAGCGACGTTTCGAGTTCTTTATTCTTTCGTTCTCAATTCCAAAGTAATTTTGAATTATTTCTTGTTCAATTGATATGCCTAAATGTTCAAGCACAGGAAGTAATCCAAGATACCCTGAATTAAAAAGTAAAACTGCTATATATGCACCCAGCAACATAGTCTTTATACCTAATCGCAATGCTGCCAGACCCAGTTAAAAAAAAAACCCCAATGTTGCCAGTTCAAAAAATTAAGGCAAATAATTATTACCAGAAACAAAAAAAGTACCCAGAATTAAAATGAAATTTTTTAGCACAATTTTTACACACAAACAGGTAAAAAAAAACACGGATAACAACATTGTTTACCTTTTAATGGCCTTTTAAATGGCACTTCTGGTCTTTCTGCTTCCACTTCCAGTGCGATTAATTGGCTATATCTTCTCTTCTAATTATCACAAACGTAAAAATGAACCATTTTCGGAATCCTACAAAACTGACCTTTCAAATTGCTAACCTTAAGCTATTAATACTTTAAAAAGAAGGGCCAGTTTGCTCAATTAATTAATTAGTTGATCAAACTGCTGTATTACAGTTTTTAAATTATTAATACGTTAAAGAAAAAGCCATTTTGCTGAACTAATTAATTAGTTGAGCAAATTGCTCTATTTCAATTTTTAAGATATTAATACTCGTTGTGCTATTAATATGTTATGCTATAACTCTATTAGTATTTTTCTAAAATTATCTATTATATCAGTCGCTGCTAGTTGTTGCACTGGATTCAGGAAATTTACAGAAATTAAGAAATAAACTTTCAAAATTATATCTTGGAGGGGGGGAAATTATTTCACGATGCCTTGCAATTATTTCCACTCGATCATTTTACGGACATGCTTAATAAAAGAAGTATGATCAGAAATTAAATGCAGGCAGTTACCAATTGACGATAATAAACCTTCCTGCCTTTTTAAATCATTAAAATTCGTTTTCGGAAAAAAAAAACCATCTATGAAAGACCCTATCAGCAGGATCCTTTCCACCGGCCACTTACGACTTTCTTCTCGGCCTCCATACCTCCGTCATCGAAGACTGGGATTCTGATTGGGCCATTAGACTCTCCCATATCCTTTCCAGCCCCCCTCCCCATTTGTTCCTTAATGTGCGAATATGCTGAGTTGGAAAGCACATTCTAAGGGCATCCAATTCTCCTTGTAAACGAACTCGAACGCCATTCAACGAAGCGTGGTAGTGCCTGTAATGGGGCAGTCTCGATATCCAGAAAATGTGTCCCGCGCTATATCCAGACGGCAGATGAAAAGCTGGCGGCCTTATCCATCGACGTCAACCTGCAGCGCGTAATTTTCATCAGTCATGAGGTGTGCTTCGTCAAGCTGAAAAGGAAAATTCTGGAAAGGTAATGCGGCTCTCACGTGGTACAGCGACGAGTCGTTATAGCATGGGAGGGATAAAATGAAAAGCCAATCTTTCGAGTGGAAACTGGCAACGTTTCATCACCCTCTCTTCATATTTCAGCTGACTAGTTTACTTACGGTCTCTGAGAGAAGGTGTTCCAAATGCTAAGAATAATAACCTTTCTTCCCGGAAAATGTTATATTTTGTTTTATAATTTATAATATATACGTTCATCAATTTAAATTTTCGTAACAAAAAATGTGTATTTAAAAATAACTTTATAAATAACAATATTGAAATTAAAAGTATTATAAGTTAAACATAATTCCTTTATTTATCATAATAATATTGATCCCGTGAGACTGAAAATAAACTCGTGGAGTGGTTAAACGTAGCAAACCAGATATTAAAGAGAAAAGAATAATATCATCTTTCTTATAGTGGCATTGCTATATTATTAATTCTCAGTGAAATTCTGTTAATGTTTTATATAAATCATATATTGGATGTTATAAAACATTTTCTCCCTCTTCCCAGCATGCCTTCGTGGTGTAACGATAGCATACTCGGCGCCTATTCGAGAGGAGGTCCGGGTTGCATATTTCACAAGTGCACATCTATATAGCCACCGAGGGAGTGACTTCTAGGATGGACCAATGAGCATCCAGTAATATTTCTGTCAGGTCACGTGACCTTTCGCGTGCTTTAAGATTTAAGCAAGATGGTTCAAAATATTCTGCCACTCAATTTTCTGTACAAAATAATTAAAGCAACGTCGATTGCTTCTGAAACTTTTCATTGCAAAGTTAGATCAAATATAGGCAATTACGAAGATTTCACTACCTGGTTGAAATAAATACAAACACATGTTGGATACACCGCAAAAATATCCATGTGAATGCTTAACAAGATGAAAAAAGAAATATGTGATAAACATCTGAGCGCAAATGCAATCTTTACATAAAACTATGCGTATGAGAAAAATATTTACACCAATTATATATGTAAATAGAAGTCAACACTTTTTATTGCAGTCTATAAGAAAAAGATGCTCTATAATAATAACCAATGCAGAATGTTATTCAAAGTGAACTTTACTAATTTGTATTCGTATACATTTATTGTGTTAAATTTCACATTTAATAACTGCTCACTCTTAAGTGCACTATCTACACAAGAAATACTCATCAAGCAGAGTGAGTTTATCTTATTCACAACGAGTATGCTTAATTTATTCACATGTTAACAATGGATATAATCAGATCATATATATTCTGAAGCTTACGCTTTAAAAATCAAAAGAATGCAAGCACTGAAATAGGAAAACACTAGATTCATTGTAACACTTTCAGTCATTCTCAGCTCAATTAAAAAAATATACACTTGAATTCTCTTAATCCACATAATATGCCGTGAACATCAATCCAAATATTAATGCGTGATAAAAATCGCGAAAGTGAAATGTCAGCGATTAATTAAACTCAGAAAACGAAAGCACAATGAGATTTCTACTATTACGCCATATATTTATAACTGCGAAGCAAATGCAAATTAATACGTAAACAACATACGCTCACATGCACGAAGATTTAGCGTCACAAGAGCAATAGCAGCTTATTGGTCCATTTTCGAAAGCCATTCCTTAGTGGCTCATCTGATGTGCACTTGTGAAATATGCGTCCGGGTTCGAGTCCCAGCCAGAGCATTGCTCATTTTTCATGTACTTCTGCTTCAAAATAACCTAATGACGATACATTGATGCCCGAATTAAAAAGGTGGTGGACAATAATTAGTCACCACCAGAATTTGGAAATTTGGCACCCTAATCCCAAATCGCTCTTTAAAAGGGGGAGTATATAAGGTATTGTCTCCTTCCTTTCCAGAATGCCTTCGTAGTGTAGCTATAGCACACTCGGCGCGTATTCTAGAGCAGTATTCCGCAACCTTTTCTCACCTGCGACGCACAAAAAATCTTTCTGGAATTTCATGGCACACCAAAGAGTTCCGAGTTATCAAGGAAGTGCCGAAAAAATTCAAATGCTGACACACTTACAATCACACTCACAACCACACAACAGTGAAATATATAAAAACATTTAAAATAGACATTATTAAGGAAAAAATTGTCATTGTGTATTAAATACATGATAAAAAATTGCAAAATGTCAAATACATGTATTTGATTGCGGCACACCTATATCCTACTCATGGCACACCAGTGTGCCGCGGCACACCGGTTGCGGAGCACTGTTCTAGAGGTTCAGGCTGTGCGCTGGAGAGGGCGTTACTCATTTTTCATGTAATCTTGCTTCAGAATAACCTCATGCTGCTTCAGAATAACCTTCAAAGAGTTTTATTTTAGTCACATGATATATGGTTCTATTTGTGTAATATTAATTAAAATGTGCTTCAAACCCTATTAGACTGAAAAGTGGTTTATTGATCCGTTTAATATGATTATATTCTGTGAGTGTATGTTTATATTCAAATCTCTGCTACTTGCGCTTAGTAAAATAACATAAAGTTACGATTTAAAAAAAAAATTGTAGTAAGCAGAGGCTACACAAATTTTGTCTAACTAAGCTGCTTGGAAACTTCGGCTAGTAAATAACTAATCCTGGAATATTAACCCGCGGGAAGGCGCGTGGGGTGTATCATACCCCAACCCTACATAAAAGTGGAATATTCCTAACTTCTGAAACTGAAATTCTGTGCTGCTTTCAGTAGCTGAGTTTCTAGTTGCGGTTGACTTTCAGAACCGCTTTTTCTTTGCCTGTGTGTTTCAGAAAAAGATTTATCGGTATTTTGTTGGAACTGGGGTATGACACACCCCACGCGCATGTCCGCGTAAGTGTTTTTCTGACTGAATATTTAGTTCCGAAATTTATTCCTAGAGTTTAACAGTAAATATTTCTACTGCCAAGTGATTTTAAAGTACTTGACATTAAATTCTGAAAAATTTCTAATTGCATTATGGTAAAAAGAATGACTCCCTATGAATTGGAGATGCAACGCCTTTGAGTTTTATTAGAAATATTTGAAAGCGATGAAGTTTGCATTTCGGAAACTGAAGATGAAACTAGGAATATTTTCTACACTGTTTTTGGTTTCGCAAAATATAAAACATTAATTCCTAATGTTCCTAAAAAAGGAAAAACTGTTCTTATGCTTTCAACATTATATAACGACCGTCTATAGATGATACTGTTGGAGAAAATAAAACGTCAGGAATTATGTGTTTTAATAATATGTCTAAAGGAGCAGTGGATATGGGGGATGAAATGTCAGCCAATTATTCAATTGCCAGATTAACAAGATGGTGGCCAATGGTAATTTTCTTTCCTGCACTGAATGTTGCTGTAATAAATGCTTGAATTATATTACATTCAACTGCTAATCCACCAACCGGAAACAGAAGTCTGTTTTAGGACTTAGCATTACAATTAATGAAAAAAAGTATTGAACGAAGATTAGAGATTAATACATTTCCAAGAAATTGACGTACTGCATGCAAAACAAAAGCAGAAGTTTCGATGAAGAATTAAAACGAATGCATGAAATTCGAAACAACTGAGTATGAAAGATGTGTTTAATTTTTTGCCCTCGCGCCAAGGACAGAAGAACGTGAATGCAATGTTTAAAATGTGAAAACATTCTGTGCCAAGAACACATGAATGCATTACGTTCAAAGTGTGAAGAAATAAAATAAGCATGGTGTATTAGAGATGCAATGAAACTTAGAGGCATAATGTTTATTATTTTCATTTATCTTAATTTTAACTCTAAGATTATTTCGGAAATTAATTTTTTGAAACCCAATTACTATTCACTTATTTATAATACACGAGAACAAAAAAAAAAAAAAAAAAAAAAAAAAACAGTTTTAAAACTAAATAATACTATTTTTATTGTATTTTAAATATTGGGGTATGTGATACCCCACCCGCCCACTCTAGTAACCTTTCTTGGTGGTGACTTCCGCCGGGTTAACTGGCAGAAATGGACGGTAGAAAATAAAGCTGCAAGTGTTACCAAACTTGCTGTATCTAAAAAGGTTCAAAACAGTCATTACTAAATATTTTAACTAATGTGCATCCTGGTTAGAGCTAACGGAAAAAAGAAGTTAGGGTAAAAATCCGTATTATAAGAATTGCTTAATTAATATAAAATACTTTATGATATGACCAAATCATCATTATAACTGATTTTTTTAATATTTTTAGCGCACGTAAAAAGCTGCTTTGTAATTTTTTTTAATTTAAAAAAACCAGTAAAAACTTTATAAAAAAGGATTTATTAATGACCTTTGTTAGTTAAATATGTCGGTTTAAAATTCTATTAAGTGCTATAAGTTGCATTAATTTTCTATACTTAAGTTTCCTTCTTATTTTCTCAGCAAAAATTTATTAGTTAATAAAAAATATGAAAGTAAAAATTATCCTTCTTTCCATCTTGCGCTCACAAATCATTATGGGAATATCCATTTACGATTATTAAAACCTGAAAAAAGCGTGTCTGCGATGTTATCGTCACGCGATGATTTGTAGATACTTTATTTTTTACCACGATATTTTCGACGACGATGTTTTTAAACTGCGAAGTTTTTTGACGACGATGTTTTGTACCACGATGTTTTCTCCCACGATGTTTTGTAGCACGACGTTTCGCCTTGCGTTGTTTTCTCCGCGACGTTTTCGTCCGCGATGTTTTTGCCGCGATGTTATCGGCGGACACCATTTTGAGTAGAGCATATAATCTGGCTCAATTCGCAACACATGGGATAACCGATTGTTTTAAGTTGGTTGAAAGGATTTGTGAGAATTTGATCGCAGTTTTGTTTTTTGAAAGGTCCGAAGGTGAAGGGTCTTTCGAGATCGGATTATATGATTCTTCGTTTAAGAATTTAGTGCACTCCATCTATATAAGTGTCCTTGTCCATGACAACTATCCGGCCTCCTTCGTAGGCCTTTGAAATGATAATGTCTGGGTTAGAATGACTTTCGCGCATTATAGCTCTTTCTCTCGCGTTTAGATTTGATTTCGAAAGTTTATTGTTGAATTTCACGTTATGGGCGATAAGATGCCTAATCATTTCTTTGCTGTATATCTGAAACTTTACTAAATTTGAAAGCTTTTTCGATGGGAGCCAAAACCTTTGGAATCGAGGGTTTTGAGATTTGTGAAAAGTTAAAATTATATTTCAGAATTATCTCTAGTTCTTCTAATAAACTAACACTAGAAATTGACTGTTGGCTTAATGTGTACAATGGAAAGATTTTTTGAACAGCTTCAATTGGAAGACTGGGAAAGAAGGTTTTGGAATTTAAATGCAAGGGTGTTTTTATGACGATTAAATACATTCTCAGTTCTGGAGCAGGAATTTTGTTCAATGGCTGGGAATTCTGGATATGTATTGGGGAGTTTGATATGAAGCTTATACAGCTCAAGTTCCTGGATAACTATTTTGGATGTTTCATGGATAATTTTGAGTAATTGTTGGTGCGTATCCCTTATGGTGGGCCGAAGCAAGGCTAGTTTGTAGTTTAAGAGAATTCCTGAAACACGATTCGAAGATTTTTGATTAGATTTAATCTGAATAAAATTTGGGATCAACTTACGATTTTTACGTTTAAGCTTTAGTAAAATATCAAGGAGATTCAGAAATTTCTGTCATTTCAAGCGTAATTTTGTGAAACGAATATCTTTAATAAAACTAACGTATTTCACCGAAATTCAACAATCAACTTCGAATTACTCTAATTTATTTCTTAACTGAAAGCCTCAAGGCAAGTGGGAAATGGCGTCAAATTTCCTAATTTATCTGAAATTAAATATCTCCGTCAACTTTTTTTTGCACGGGTGTCAAGGATTTTGCATATGTTAAGTTTAGGATTGTGTATCCATAGATCGCCAATAGATGGCGTTAATGTTTGTTTGTAAAAAGAAACCGTGATGTCAATTATGTATATGTATCAGTTCGTCTTTGGTGTTTGTGAATAAATGTTGTGTGGAAGAACGCTCCTCTGTTTATTACTTTAACTGCGATCCAGTCTGTTTATTAGAGATTTACACATATTTTGTTTAGCATATTATCTTTTAGAATGAGTACAAAATGTGTCTAAATACACTGAAGTGACAAAAGTCATGGGATAGCAATATGCAAATATACAGATGGCAGTAGTATCGCGTAGAAAATGTATAAATGCGAAGTGCTTTGGCAGGTGCTTTGTTCATTTGTGTTCAAGTTATTCATGTGAAGAGGCTTTGACGTGATTATGGCCGCACGACGAGAATTAACAGACTTTGAACGCGGAATGGTAGTTGGAGCTAGACGCATGGGTCATTCCATTTCGGATATCGTTAGGGAATTCAACATTCCGAGATCCACAGTGTCACCACCTGCATTTAATGACCGAGACCAGCGACGTCTGCGTAGAGTTGTCAATGTTCACAGACAAGCAACACTGCGTCAAATAACCGCAGAAATCAATGTGGGACGTACGAGGGACGTGTCCGATACGACAGTGCGGCGAAATTTGTCTTCCTTGGGCTATGCCAGCAGAAGACCGACTCGAGTGCCTTTACTGACAGCACGACATCGCCTGCAGCGACTCTCGTGGGCTCGTGAGCATATCGGCTGGTCCCTAAATGAATACAAAACCGTGGCTTGGTCAGATGAGTCACAATTCCAGTTGGTAAGAGCTGATGGTAGGGTTCGAGTGTGGCGCAGATACCACGAAGTTGTCAACAAGGCACTGTTCAAGCTGGTGGTGGTTCCATAATGGCCTGGGCTGTTTTTACATGGCATGGACTCAGTCCTCTGGTGCAACTGGACCGATCATTGACTGGAAATGGATACCTTCAGCTACTTGGAGATCACTTACAGCCATTCACGAACTTCACGTACTCAAACAAGGATGGGATTTTTATACATGACAATGCGCCATGTCACCGGGCCGCAATTGTTCGCGATTGGTTAGAAGAACATTCTGGACAATTCCAGCAAATGATCTGGCCACCTAGATCGCCCGACATGAATCCCATCGAACATTTATGGGACATCATCGAGAGGTCAGTTCGTGCCCAAAACCCTGCACCGTCAACACTTTCACAATTATGGACGTCTATAGAGGCAGCATGGCTCAATATTCCTGCAGGGGACTTCCAACGACTTGTTGAGTCCATGCCACGTAGAGTTGCTCCACTTCGCCTGGCAAAAGGAGGACCGACAAAATATTAGGAGGTATCCCATGACTTTTGTCACTTCAGTGTATATGTATACGAACCGAAAAACCATTTAAAATGTTAGATTTTACAGGTAAGTTTTCAAAAATAGATTTTCTTAAATTTAAAAATGTCAAAACACGAATGTTTGCTTCATTTAAATACTTTTCACTGGAAATATACAGTTGCATGGGTACGGGCCCTAGTACCGATGACAGTTTGATAAAATGTATTTTCCGAAAAGAAACAACAGTTCTAGAACTTTCTACAAAAGTCCCTGTATCTCCTCTTCTCAGTCCTTGTCTTCTTCTCAGTATGACAGAGCACAGTCAGTAGTTACCAATAGAAGCTACTAATAAAGTTAAAATACAACTCAATTAAAAGAGGACCTAATGAGCGAAGCTTGCACAGAAACCTCTCAATATTGCGAAATCAACTCTGAACTAAAATCTGTTCAGATTCTCTCTCCTGTCTTAAATAGTTTTACCCAGGTCCTCCGGGAAATCTCCACTACTTTCCATTTCTCGAAATTACCGGGAGGCATATGAGGGTCGGGTACGGTTACAATTACGTATGGGGATCAATTGCAGTTATTCAATTACAGTACCAGTTATGCTGGGACCAAACCAAAATGTCGCCAAATAATCGCCAAATTTGGCGACTTTTGGCAATTTTTTGCCAAATAAAAATTAATTATCAACGCTATCGCCAACTTAGTGTTATTTCTGCAATTTAGGTAGATATCCATTTACCTCAATGCTAAATAACCTTATTCTTCTGGCAAAGCTTCGTTTTTTCAAGAATTTCATATAAAATATCCCAAAATTTCATATTCTCAATGGCCTGCAAATTTGATAAAGAATTTGCGTAAATAGCTTTGTAGATGCTGTAACTAAGAATGAAATCTAGAGTTTTTCTAATGCTGCGAATTATGCTCAAATACTCAGTTATTGATGTAAAGATGCTTAGGCAGGTATGGACTAGAAAATCGCAAATCGTTGCACACCAAGCATTATTTTCCCCTGCTCCTCCTTTCGAATATTCCGTTTGTATGGTTATCTCAAAAGTAAAAGCAAGAACAGATCAAATATCAGCTTGCTTTCTTTTCGCCATCGACAGAATAGCTGGCCTTCTAGGTTAGGTGTTCTTCAGCCTGTTGGATTCCGTCGATGGAATTTTTAAAAAAAGAGGTTTGTACTGTGTCCACCGAGAATGAATTAGATTTAGAGCTTAGTGATGTGTCCTCCGGTTATTGACTACGTTAAGTGAGGAATATTGAGAGAAGGACCATAACATGAAACGAAGGCGCATAGTGGGGACTGTTGAGATTAAGAGGAATACTTTTCACTGTTATGGTACATGTTATGCATACAAATATGTTATGGACAGGGTACAAACACAGGCACAGAAGTCTCAACAAATACATCACAAATCATGAAATTCATTAAACGAGTACTGGATTAATCGTATTATTAAACATAATTAAAAACAAAGAAAAAAACAAAACATTAAGTAAATTAATATATGTACAGATCGAGCTGCTGGCGGCACGGTATTCAATTAAAGAAGTCATTCTAGGCTAAATCGGGTACGGTTACAATTACGTATGGGAATCAATTGCAGTTATTCAATTACAGTACCAGTTATGCTGGGACCAAACCAAAATGTCGCCAAATAATCGCCAAATTTGGCGACTTTTGGCAATTTTTTGCCAAATAAAAATTAATTATCAACGCTATCGCCAACTTAGTGTTATTTCTGCAATTTAGGTAGATATCCATTTACTTCAATGCTAAATAACCTTATTCTTCTGGCAAAGCTTCGGTTTTTTCAAGAATTTCATATAAAATATCCTAAAATTTCATATTTAATTTGAATAAAATTATTTACATACATACAAAATTCGTAAACATATGATTACGACCAATGGTGGAGAAAATAGAGGCCAGTTATGTACTTTTATTCACACGATGCTTCCGCAAAATTAATTTAGCTTTAAGAAACTGATGAGCAAAATTAAAATAGTTAGATATTAAATGTTAAATATTATATATAAGATGATAAAACGAGTATAAAAACAAACAAGTCTTTTAATTACCGCTAAAGTTATTATGAATTCTCTTAAGCTTTAAAGGCCCAATTTTTTTTAAGGCGAGAGCAGTCAGGAAACTCAAATAAAGAGAAAATTTGAATTATACAAAAGCATCGGAAATATCAATTAAAACTTTTAATGGCTGAAACCTTTGACGAATGACAAATTAGTTAATAGTGAAGTAGTAATATATAATTAAAAATTAGAATTGAGAAAAGTTGCAATAATTTTAATACAAAAATTTTTTTAGTAAAAACCTTAAAATGGAAAGCATTAAGGCTTTAATTAAATATTTGATTCCAATTAGTTATTTATTAATGTTTTTAGGCAATTTTAATTTTAATCAAAGGAAATATATTTCATTTCATAAGATAAAATGTTTTATTCTTCTTTGGAACTTGTAAGACAAAAGTTAAAATTAATGAGCTGGTTCATATAATTAATTAGAAATAACTAATTTTTGTTCCAGCTTTATATTCTATACATAAAGCTTATTCTATACGCTTTTCTTTATTGAATTTCCATACATATAAGAAAAACAACAGAAGGAATACTATTCGTAAATGTACTAGATTCCTTTATACTTAAAACATACTAGAGCTTTGTATGTTGAACAAAAATATTCACAGCATAGAAACAGAGCGTGAAAAACATTTTAATTTGCTAGTAAACTAAAATTTGAACTTTATCAAAAAATACAAAACTATGAAGATTATTATTGTTACTATTGTTAGAACCACTTAAAGTAATTTAAAAAATACTAAAATAATTAAAAAAATTAATATGGAAATTTTTAAAAATATTTGATTATTGTTTCTCCAAAAATATTTATATTTGCATTTTGCTAAATTACTGAAACTCGCCAGCCAAAATAGAATTGCTTTTAATCAAATGCAATCATTTCTCGTTTCAAGTAGTTCTTACGAAAAATAGTTATATCACATTAGGTTTTACATATTTTTTTTTTTTTTTTTTTTTAGTTCAAGGACTCCTTTTATATGTTGAGCACTTGCCAGGATTCTAATCGTTAACTTTAGAACGAAACCAAATATCAAATAAAATTTAGTTAACGAATCACTTACAAGTTTCATGAATGAGACCCTTCCTGCCATCTCATGAAGCCATAATCAACATTGAACTCTCAAAGCAAGAGCAGAACTATTGGAACATGGTTTTTACAGACCGATGATATTCTAAATGTATCTTAAAATTACAGGGAATTATAGGGAATCTGGCTCATTATAGGTGGAAAAGAAAAGGAAAGGTGATACTCGAATGCATGGATATTTGCGTAATGTAATGCTTTACAGATGTGATACATTGCTGGAATCATTTTCTCAGGTCACACATTTTTCTTTCCAACGAACGAAATACACGACTAAAATCCACCAAGGTAATATCTTCAGGACATTATTTACACGTAAAAGTAAAGCTTAGGAACCCAAAAGTTACTAAATAAAGAATTAGAAAAGAGAAACGTTAAAGAAAAATAAGGCATAACATCCCAAAGAATAAGCTCTATATCGAACGATGTCTTAGGCTTGCTTTTAAAAACATCCTGCGTCAGTATGTTCTTCAGTGGATGCTGACTACAGTTACACCATTAAAACATGTTGGAAGGAGGAAGATAATTCAAGAATCACGATGTAAGTGAGTGTAATAATCACGAACACCCTCTATTAAGATGCTGGTCAGAACTGTTTTGGGGTTTCACAGATAAACCTCCCATGCTGAGGTTTTACTGAATAAATCTACGCAAAACCCTTTTTAGTATAAAATTCTTACTTTCTTCTGGAATATAAGCTTTCAGGAAGTATTTTTCCCAAGAAGCATATTATGACACATTTGATATTCTAATTTAGAATTTTATCCTATCACACTTTGTAGCCCATTTAATGTCTGTACACTTCTGGAAACTAACTCTAAACTGATATTCTGTATTTATGATATTGAATCTGTTAAAGAAAAATATCAGGAACTGTCTGCTTTATTGAATATTCTTGCAGCAAACGATCATTTATTCAAGGAATTTTCTCAGGAAAGAAATATTGTCAATGAATATAACCCAAGAATTAAAAAAGACGATAAAATATGACAAGAGTTGATACAAACTGATGCTAAAAGGAAAGGAAATAGTATAATAAAAACTATGAAAGCTTCGATAGCACAAATAAATAAATGCATATGTTATATTAACTTCAGTTATAATGCCTGTAAATGTTTTATATGTATATACATGAGCACGCAGGAAACATTTCATATTTTCACATTTCATAAACTTTCTGTAGAATTCTACATAAAAATTATAGAATGGAAGCTGTAATTAGTATTTCAAGGACTAATTTAATCACTGATAATCAGATACTGCAAATTCGGAAATCCTGAACATGCAAATCTTACGATTCTCTCTTCTCCAGAATCTTACAATCCAGTGCTTTTCTAAGCCTCGGTGGAATACATCTGGCCTTCCACAACTGGAAAAGTAGCCTTAACGTAAACAAACAAACACATCCTGAAGATTATTCCGAGGTAGAGACCTCTAGTATAATTTATACTTCACTTAACGTTCTATTGCGGTAAGACCGAGAACGCGATATGGAATTCCCGATAGGCGTAATTTAGAATCCAATTCTAATAGCTTGCAGCGATGCAGACATACAAGGCACTTCAGCCAATTGTCTACAGGCATAGGAGCAGTAAATGTGGCAGTGCGGTCTCAAATTGCATCGCGTGTTTGTTTAAATCTCACACTCGTGTCGATTCTAAATTCTGTTTGGACTGATAATTGCATTGGTAAGGTCTAAAGGCCCAAATTGTGACCTGAATCCTGATTGGTACTTATGTATTTAGTTTTGCATATATTAGAATTAAACTTTAATTGTGCATATTACTTTTATGGTTTTATTCTAAGATTAGGATTGAGAGTTAGATTAAAGATTAAAAGAATTTTATTGTTTCTTAAATTTTTTAAAAAGTGTAAAATATAGCTAATTGTAATTTTTCGGTATTTCTTCGGTTTAATCAAGAAATGCATTTTGTTTTACTATGTTTATGAAACTTTATTTACGAGAGTTGGAGCTTCTTTCATTTCAAGATTGCTATTAATGACTGATTGGATTCAAAACAGAATAACACTATTAAAATTGTGGTTTTAAAAGTGATATTTATGTCATAGTAATTAATGTACGAAAAGAAACCCTAAGCACATTACGCTTTCCTAGAACACTGGATTTCATAATTTGCCGGTAACACTATCAGGTTCAATGTTTCTTCTTACCTTCTTCGGAAACATACAATGACCTGACTAGAACAGAGAGCTTACTAAAGCTATGTTCACTAATTGTAGTAAGTAGACAGGATACAGACGAAGGGTATACAAAACCCTTTATTTTTTTCTTTATATACAATGACTTCCGTACTTCGGAATACAATGACCCTCCACTCGGGGTCTAACTTAAAAGATATCAAAATAAAACTAAACTCTAATTTAACTTTAGAATAAGATTGGCCTTATAATAACAGAAAGCGTATGTAGCACAGAGACTGTGAACACTACAATACGTTTAATTTATCAAGAGGATTAAAACCTCTGGCCTGGAAGGCAAAGTAGCAACTGCGTAACTTCTAAGGTAAGCGGCCTGCTTCGAACTCACGGCTTCCTCTCTTCTGCTTGGCAAAAAGGCCACACTTAAATACTTGGCGTTCGCCAGACAACTTTGCATAAACTCCTTCACGCTTATAATTCTGGCCGGAAGTAGAAAATAAGAAGTGATAGTAAAGATTTAAAATAAAATAAACGTTAGTAAAACTTAAGATCCTTACATACTTCCCGCCAGAGTTAATTAGTTTGAAACTGAGGTCTAAAACGACCTTGTTGAAAACTTTTAGCTCTAGAAACTAACGCGAGGCCAAACTTTTACAAACATAACTTAGCTAGAAACTAGAAAATTTTAAAAGAAAGAAATTTGTTACAATAGCAGCTCCCGGAATATACAACAATCTTTTTTCTTTTTCATCTGTACTGCATCAAAACAGGAGCTTTATTCAATTCTGGTTCCTTCCAGAGATCTGGAAGGAAAACTAGTTTAATGAAATGTTACAGAATGACATTGCAAATAACATATAGAATATACTTTTCTTAACATTCTTATTTCATTCATGACTATTTTAATTATCTCTCCCCGTGCTCTCTGACATGTGTTGTAAAAACACCAAACACGAATGTGTTTCTGTCTATGTGTTCAACACTTCCTCCTACAATCAAAACACTAACGTGTTAAAATTCAACATACGAGACCTCTTAACACACCCTAATTTCAATTCTAGACCCTGAGGTACTATTCTGAAAGTGGCTAACTCTAAAGTGTAGCGTCAGAGAGCCTAACTACATCATTCAACCTTTAACACATATTCACCATGATTTAATCTTTACAGTCACACGAATAACAAATTTTTTAACATTACTTTCACTTTTACCATATCACGTTATTTCTAAACATTCAAAATAACAGTTCACATGTATACAAGAACATATCAAGATGCCGTTAATTTTACACATTTGAAAACATACACTAGTAGTACATTGTTAACTTCTATTCTTTTCAAAGCAAGTGCCAATTCTTTCTACATTGAAATAATACTACATTTCAAAAAGTCTTTCAGACTAAAACTTCTTTCTTGTTAGAATGTTTTAAATAAAATTTATACAATAACTTTTTACAATATTTAAGTCTTTATACAACGCTATTATACATCAACTTTAGTTTTACGCGCGAGTAATTGAAAAACATAATAAGAAAATCGGTCACAACTCATTTCTCGCCCTTTTGGCGATAAAGGTAGACCTCGCATGAGGTAAAACTTCTTCAAATCTGCCACTTGCAGTAAGAATGAAAGATTAACTTAAGTTTGTAAAGTAACACAAAATTTTACTTATCTTTGTAATATTCAGACATCCTTTTCTGGGCCCAGTCTTTAAAGGTGCTGCAGACCATAGCTTGGTTGATCCTCCTTCTTGTACGGGCTCGCCCTTCAGTGCTTTCCTCTGGAAGCTTCCGTTTTTCACCACTACGGCCACCCTTGAACATCTTCCTTCTGTCCTCTGTTTGTGGTCTTGGCCGTTTGAAGGCAGCTGGTCTTGGTGGAACCGGGAAACTTCTGTCGTGATCCTGCTTGGACCTCGTTGTTGGCCGTTCAAATTTTTCTTGTACTTTTTCCTCCGCCGCTGATGGCCCTTCCGCAGTTCGGCGACTTTTGCTGCGGAGAGTTCTGTCGGATGAGTCAATCTTCCGTTTCACAGCCGGGTTATAGTTGCCGTCCTTTCTCCCGGTCTTTTCCACATACGTCGTCCTTCTCCCTTCTTCATTCTGGGGGTGTTCGTGAACTCTGTTTTTTGGACGGTGGAACGGCTTCTTTTTCTTTGTACCTTCAATTTTTCCGCGGGGCAATTTTCTTTTCACTTGCTTCTGTCTCTCATTGGCTTGCCCTTGTACTTGTCGTTTTCCCACCTCTGGAACTTGTACCTGCGGTGTCTGTCGTACCGGATCCTGCAAAAGATCTGAAAAGATTTGCATTTTATTACGGTCATAGAATGGTTTTATCTGGTCAATGTTTGCGGAACAGGTTTCACCATTTCTTGCCTTTAATACTACAACAGCGTGAGTTATTTTTTCTATAACATATGGTCCTTCAAAGCGTGGGAAAAATTTGGCAGTTTTATCTTCTGGTGCTGAAGAAAGTGAATGCTTAATTTTTAGTACTTCATCCCCTACTTTATAAGTTACTCCCCGTCGTTTCAAGTCATAATACAATTTTTGTTTTCTTTGTGCTACTTCTGTATTCTTTTTTGCTTCTTTTATTAGTTTTTCTATATCACCCATTTTAAATTCTGGGGCTCTTTGTTGCACATAAAATAGTTTATCTAACGGTGTTATAATCTTTCTGCCTAGAAATAACTCAGCAGGAGTTTTTCCCGTTGTATCATGTTTTGCGGTCCTAAGGGCGAAAGCAAATTCATTGACATAGTTATCCCAGCTTTTATGAAAATTTTTAACATAACTACGGATAATTTTCACTATATTTCTGTTGACCCGTTCCGCTATATTTGATTGCGGCCGATACGGGACCATTTTTAAATGACGTATGCCCAGTTTTTGGCACATGTCTTCAAATATATTACTTACAAATTGAGGACCATTATCCGATATAACTTTTAGGGGCGCCCCGTATTTTAAAATATATTTATTTAAAATAGAATCGGTAACTAATTTCGCGGAGGCTCGTTTTAAGGGAACAATTTCGGTCCATTTACTAAAATGATCAACTATAACAAGGAGATAGCGACTTTTGTTTAACTGACTTTTTGGGAAAGGGCCCAATAAATCGATACCGATTATTTCATTTGGAAATTCGGATTTAATACTATTTAGAAACCCGGCCGGGCGGAAATTAATATAATTAACGGCTTGACATGTTGGGCAGGACTGGACATACGCCCTTGTTAACTTTTGCAGTTCAGGAAAGTAGACTGCCTCGCGTACGCGTTGAGTAGTTTTTTGAATACCAGCATGAGAAGCTAAAGGGCTGTCATGGAGCTCTTGCAGGATATTTAATCTAAGACTAGCTGGGATAACAGGTCGAAATTCGTTGTTGGAATTCGTAGTTTTTGTATAAAATAATAGACCATCTATTAGTTCGTAATGGGCCGCCCTATTTCTTATCGCCACAATATCTTGGTGGCTAAAATTTTCAGGATCCTTCAAATACTCATAAATACTTCCAAACTCAGGATCCTTACCCAGTTCGGTTATTACAGTTTCTCGGGAATTTATTGTACACGCTGTCAGCATTGCAACTTTTACGGTATTACCCTGTTCGTCTAATTTAATTCGTGACAGGGCATCTGCTACGATATTTTCCTTTCCGGGGGTATGCTTGATTACCAGATTATATTCTTGCAGCTTGAGTGCCCATCTTATTAACCTTGGGGATAAATTTTTTCCAGAGTACAATCTAGTTACCGCCGCATGATCAGAATATACTGTTATCGGCGCCTTTCCAAAATAGACTCGGAACTTTTGCACTGCTAACAGAACTGCAAGTGCCTCTCTCTCGGTCGCGGAATAGTTTCTTTGTGTTTGATTTAAAGTTCGGCTAAAAAATGCTACTGGCTGCTGATTTTGCGAAAGTACCGCTCCTACCGCATAATCCGAAGCATCCGCTGAAATTTCTAAATTTTCATCCTTTTCAGGAAATTTCAACACAGGGGCTTGCGTTAATGCTTGTTTTAATTTTTCGAAAGCACTATTGGCTTCGGCCGTCCACGAGAATCTTGCCTTTTTCCTTTTTAATTTTAACAATGGCTCAGCGATAGCCGCAAAATCTTTTATAAAGGACCTATAATATGAACAAAGTCCTAGAAAAGAAGAGAGCTTCTTTGCAGTGTTTGGAGTCGGATACTTTTGTACAGCGATTATTTTTGATTCATCTGTCTCGATCCCTTTTTGCGATATTTTGTAACCTAAATATTTTAATTCAGGGGCTGCAAATTTGCATTTTTCGACATTAACTTTTAGACCGGCCTCATTTAA
This sequence comes from Stegodyphus dumicola, assembly GCF_044657685.1. Taxonomy (NCBI): domain Eukaryota; kingdom Metazoa; phylum Arthropoda; class Arachnida; order Araneae; family Eresidae; genus Stegodyphus; species Stegodyphus dumicola. The sequence goes on from NC_140772.1 coordinate 23,468,468, forward strand.
TAAAGAAAACACCTGTCTTAAATCCTGTACATGTTGGTCTAGATTATCACTAGTAATAATGATATCGTCTAAATAGATAAATGTGGACTTTCCGAGAACAGTTCTTAACACAATGTCCATGCATCGCTGAAATGTTGCTGGGGCGCCTGAAAGGCCAAACGGCATTCGCAAAAATGCGTAAGTGCCAGACTTGGTTATAAAAGCAGTCTTAGGCACGTCCTCAGGCCTGATCCCTATTTGAAAATAACCATTCGTTAAGTCTAAAGTTGTCATAAATTTGGTTGATTTTATGTTCCTTAAAATTTCTATAATCGGTAACGGATATACCGGATATTTCGTTATGGAATTTAATTTACGGTAATCAATAGCGAATCTCCACCTTTTTGGATGCTCCAAAGGATAATCATTATTTTTCTTACATAAAACCACCGGACTAGCATAACTACTTGAGATAGGCGTTACGATCTTTTTACGTAGCATATCGGTAATATGCCATTCTATAATTTTTTCCTTATTCTTATCATACCGGTATGGTTTTTGACGAACCGGCAATGCATCTCCGGTGTCAATACTATGGTTAGTAACCTGGGTAAATCCTGGAATATCACTAAATAAGGAAGCAAATTCACTTACCACTTGTCGGATTCTATCTTGCTCGTCATTAGGCAGGTGGTCGAGATTTACCCTTGGCGGTTCAACCTTTTCTACACGCACTGGTTTCATCGTCAGTTTAAGAGACGCTTCATTAAAATCCAGTGTAGCTTGTGCGTCTGAAAGAAAGTCTATTCCTAGTATTAAGTGTGCTTGCAAATTCTTTACTATAAAAAACATCACCTTTACTTGTTCGTCCTTGATACGGATGTACAAAGGTACTTTACCTACGCACTTACATTGTTCTCCTTGCGCCGCTAATACTGTTGTATTATCCGCATTATATATGCGGTATTTGCGAAAATACTTTCTAAAAAAGACTTCTGCCACACAGGAACACTGCGCGCCGGTATCCAGGAGTGCGGTGGCCGGGATATTATTTACCAAGACTTCAATCTTCGGAAGAGTTAAATTTTTCACCATTACTGTATTTAACTTGTAGGAAGAGGGGTTTTCGTGGCCTTCGGATTTCCGCACCCTCTCGTCAGCAGAAATCCGTTTTAGTTTAAATTATTTTTTCTTTCGGTGCTTTCCTTCTTTCTCCACTGGCCTTGAGACTTTTTTCCTGGGTTGCTATTGAACTGTCGACGTTCGCCGGCTGTTTTTGAATGCTCGGGTTTCCTTGCCCACTGATTCGCTTTTTCTCCGTAGCCATGTGCTTGAGTTTGCTGTAGTCTTGGCGTACCAAATTGGTTTCGCTGTTGATATTGGCGTCTTCTTTCGACGTCCGCCGTTCTTCTACTTTCAAACTGGATTGCTAGCTCAAATAATTTTTCCAGTGTAGTCGGATTTCTCAATTCACTAAAGTCTTGCACTTGGGGTAGTAACCTCGGCAAAATCACTTGAATTATTTCAGGATCCGGACGGTTTCCATACAAGAGCTTGAAAACGTGAATTTTTCTTAAAATAAACCTGGAGAGGTTTTCCATTCTTTGTTGATATATACTGAACAGTTCTGTTTCTAATTTCGCACGATCCCTTACAACAGGGAAGGCTTTTAGTAGGGCAGTCTTGAAATTTTCGTAGGTATAGGTGGGACTTCCTGCTTGACCCAAGAGACTTCTGCCGATACATTTGAACCAGTTAAGCGCTTGGCCCCTCAAAGCGCTGGTAGCTAAGGTAACTTTTTGAAACTCGTGCACGGGGTAGAGCATGAAGTGGTCATCCAATTTTTCCAAAAAACTGGTTACCGGTGAGTTTCCGTTAAATGTTGCTTCTGGTTTCATCGAAGCGCGCATGGTCTGGACGATGTAACCGAATCCTTCCAGGGCGGCAGCTGGCATTTCTGGATTCTGAGCCGTTCCTGCAGGCAGCACAGGTTCTTCTTGAAACTCGGCCATGGTTATTCTTCTTCGTTGGGCGCCACTATCAGGTTCAATGTTTCTTCTTACCTTCTTCGGAAACATACAATGACCTGACTAGAACAGAGAGCTTACTAAAGCTATGTTCACTAATTGTAGTAAGTAGACAGGATACAGACGAAGGGTATACAAAACCCTTTATTTTTTTCTTTATATACAATGACTTCCGTACTTCGGAATACAATGACCCTCCACTCGGGGTCTAACTTAAAAGATATCAAAATAAAACTAAACTCTAATTTAACTTTAGAATAAGATTGGCCTTATAATAACAGAAAGCGTATGTAGCACAGAGACTGTGAACACTACAATACGTTTAATTTATCAAGAGGATTAAAACCTCTGGCCTGGAAGGCAAAGTAGCAACTGCGTAACTTCTAAGGTAAGCGGCCTGCTTCGAACTCACGGCTTCCTCTCTTCTGCTTGGCAAAAAGGCCACACTTAAATACTTGGCGTTCGCCAGACAACTTTGCATAAACTCCTTCACGCTTATAATTCTGGCCGGAAGTAGAAAATAAGAAGTGATAGTAAAGATTTAAAATAAAATAAACGTTAGTAAAACTTAAGATCCTTACAACACATCCAATAATAAGCTCAAGAGGAATGACTCCAGTTGAAAAATTTCCTGTAAACGCGTTTAAATTACAAAAACCATACATTTTTCATTATGACAGCACAATGAATATGCATGAGTATTTCCTCTTTTTGTGTTGCCGTTAAATTATTATGTAAATTTATTACATATACAAGGCAATACAAACTTATTTATTTTAAAAGCAATTACTTCCACTTTTTTACAGCTCACTACATAATATAGCTGCTTTCGGAAATAGTAATCATACAGTTTGTGTTGCCACAAATATTTTTATAATTTAATCCGCTTTGTGACAAAATTTTTCGTCATGTTTCCACCTTCCGCGAGCACAGTTTAAAACATTCTGTTGCATAATTTAATATATAGCTTTTAAAACATTTGGAAACTACTGTGAACCACAAATTCTAAGAATTTCATGTTTGAGTTTATAAAATGTATTTTGTTAAAAAAATCTGTTATGTTTTCGTGCATAAAATGTTTTAATATTAAAATATTCGTCAGATTTTTGGTTCAGTTAGTAAATAGTGCCCATATAAAGAATTCCATCAAATTTCAGTTATGTACCATTTACCATTTTTAAAACAGCACGCGCGCAAGGTGGAAACATGACGAAACATTTTGTCACAAAGCGGATTGAATTACAAAAATATTTGTGGCAACACAAACCTTCTGGTTACTAGATCCCAAAGCAGCTTTATTATGTAGTCAGCTGTAAAAAATTGGAAGTAATTGCTTTTAAAATAAATAAAATATTCCAATTCTTGCAACAGTCACATATTCAAAGATCATAAGAGGTTTAAGGTGTATGAGCCCCCTTAAAATGTTTCTATACGCATATGTTTACGTAATTTTTTACAGAATAAATTTTAAAAAGATTACACTCTTTTTAATTTATTTGTTAAAGTTTGTAATAGTAAACCTTTCTTTGAAGAGTTTACATTGTAAAGGGAAGTTTTCGCATTGCACTCCCGTCCATTCCCGAGAGAAAAAAAAACATTATCGCGACAAATTTTAACTGTTTCACATCGAAAATAATTTAGCTAAATCAATTTTATTAACTCTCAAGTGTAGTATACAAACGTGGCCATTTAAATAAAGGAATTATTTATCATGTTATTTATATTCCTTATTTCCTGCATACTTCGAAAGAACTTTATTCTTTTGAAATAAAATGACTCTTTCAATGCATTTCTTAATTTGCATTAACTTTCAGAAGTCTAAATTAAAATTACCGGGTTAAAAATTCCTTGCACAACATGCTTTCCCATTAATACCATCTGCAATACATATTTTGCTGGAACAAACTATCAACTCCACAAACTTGTTCATAACATATGCATTAACGAAACAGGTGAAAAGCTTCAGCTCTATAATTAATGTCGAGATTAAATTTTCAAGAGTGAAATATACAAACACTGATAGATGCAGTAGCGAGAAATCCTATGAACTCTGAAATATGTATCCACTGCATAGCTAATTGGCGGATACATTCTCAAATTACTTTTTACTAACTCAATTTTCGAAAAGCTCAGTTATGATTTGCAGAGCTTAACGAAAGACGGAGAAATATTTACCAGACAATGGTATAAACACGCATGTTCTGTTTTGCATTATCGTCTGGAGCTAAGGTGTCTGTCATGATAATAGTGAAAATATATGCTTTTTTAAAGTAGTGTTTTACCGCTTTTGATATTAAAGAGAATAGGGAAAAGATATGGTAATTATCAGATACCCATTTCAATTAAATTTTTAATGCAAGTTTTTACTTCCTTGTACGAAGTAAAAAGGAACTATTGTAATCGCGAAAAGTTTCAGGCAGCATTATTTCAAAGAAAATATCCATTTTGACCGCTATCGAATGCAATTTAACGATGTTTTTGCGTGATATCTGTACCTAAGGACAGAATAAAATACTCTTTTCCTCCAAAAAAAATTATAAAACTGCTTTAAAAGGAATTCATTCTGAAGAAAATTTTTCGTGGCGTCTGTACGAACGTATCTACGTACGTACGTACATATCTCGCATAACTCAAAAACGAGTAGCGTCAGAACGTTGAAATTTTGTATATAGGACTGCTATAACATGTAGACGTGCACCTCGTATTTTGGTTGCAATCGGCCGCACCAAAAGTATATAAATATATTTATATATATATCCACTCTGTTACCCGGCTCAGTGATCTCAGTTTCTTTACTTTTATATGTTTGTAAATTGTACATTTTTAAAATCATTGAATTATGTTGTTTTTATCTTCCGGTTAAGGGTTTTATGCCTTTAGTAAATCTGTATTCAATAATTTTAGAATTATCAACAATTTTAAAGTTGTTTAAGTGCCGCTAAGCCTAATAATTTTTTGATGGCAGCCATTGCTTGTTTACATTTGAAACAGCAGGATAGTGGATTTGCTGCCAATCTAGAGAAACTTAGTTTCGCAACAACAAAGATAACGCCTTCATTTATTATTGCGAATTATATCATGCTTAATCCTTTCTGAAATTTTTTCGAGGAAATAAGTGTTCAAGATATTTACTTATAATTTTTAATACAGATATTTTGAGTTTTTATGTATTTTTGCCTAGTCGCGAAGTGGAAACTGAATTAAATGAATGAGAAATACTCAATCGTCTGTGAGAAACTGTTTCTTTTTTGTTTGTTTGCTTAATTTCTTTTATACATCGTTCTAGCTTTGTTATAGTATTTGAATAGAACATGTGGCAACGATTAGATAATTCTTTAAATGATAAAATTTTGTGCATTCTGAGTAATAATATGAATCCTGCCAAAGCAGGTAGACTTTGTATGTAAATAGTTTTTACGCTTGTGAAACGTTTCAATGCACAGCAAATTGTGTTTTTCATCATTTAGCTTTCCAATTATTGTTTATCAGAAGAATAATTTTTATGAAATTTTAAAAATGCCTTACAATACATCCTGCAAGAGATAGCACGACCAGATCTCCAGTCAACTAAAATGCTTTTCATCCCTAGTAATAGATGGCGCCACACGACGGCTCGTTTGTTCAAAGTATACTTATTCTACGGACGGCGGCGCAGGAGCCTCCGTCGCTAGTAATCTCTGAGTTCTAGCACAGCATATGCATAAGTGCTTCCATATTATTGTATACAACTTTCTCGATTCTTTAAGCATTTAAAAGTGAAATATAATGTATTGGTGAAGGCCGTTAAAGGTCGATTATCTCTTACTAAGTGATAAGACATAGACATAGTTATAATATGAACGAAATATAATACTTTTAAGTGAACCTAGCGCCGGAGTGCCACTATGGTAAACAAATAGAGTGAATTTTAAAGAATGCATTTATTCTATTGTGGTTTGTTCGTTGTTGGCGAAGTAGATTTAATTTAATCCAATAAGTTTAAATGAAATGCAAGAAAAAATGCGTATAATTTAATATTCCGTACAAGGAAGTCATGTGGCATACATATCAGATTTTTTTTTTTTTTTTTTTTCTAATTTAGTGAACGGTAGTTATATATTTATCATTCATGAGCAGCATTTACTCTAGTCTAGGACGAAACCGAAAACCTAATATTATATTATATATTCGTCATTTAAACATGAAGGACTAGTATAATAAGAGCAAAAATAACTGGAATAGTGAAAATCAGGACACTGAAGTTGGATCTACGTTCCAAATTTTGCAGCCGAGATCATTATACTTGAAGTTCTGTTCTTTTCCTTGACGTTGCAATGTATGGACATTATATTTTTTTGAAGCTGGAAGACGTGAAAAATGAGCAAAGCCCTTGCCGAGAACCGAACCACGAACCTCTCAAATACGAGCCGAGCGTGCTGACCACTACACTACGAAGGCATACTGAGAAGGCGGGAGAAATACCTTATAAATTTTATCAGGTAATAGGCACCTCTGCTAAGTAGCATTTTGTCCCAAACGCACCAAACCCAATTCTTTCTATCGCCATGTGTTAGATGCGCCCACTTTGTTTATAAAGTGATAAGCGACGGAGGACGTGGGCACTGTCCCTTTACCATTTGGGTTAATCAGTACAGCATCACGTCCACCTTTATCTTACATTACATATTACATTATATATCACGATACATGATTTGTGTGTGTATGTGTGTGTATTTAATTATGGCAAGGCACACGAGGGCTATCTGCCTAAGGGGAGGGGTGCCTTCGTGGAAGATTTTCTAAGGGACGATACATGATTTACACATTGCATTATATACTACATATCAAATTAATACCTTACCCTAACATTACATTAACTTCACATACACTTATTACATTGAAATTCTTTCCTAATAAACCCTATATTGGTACATTATAAAAGGGTTATTTTGCACAGGATTCGCATTAGACACAGGAGAAGCGTTATTTTATCATTATACACTGGGTACGCATTACATTATATTCGGGGAAATTAATGATACATAGGAATAATATACGCAATAGGGGGTTATAAGCACGATACGGGTTAAATTATTCACAGGAAATTAGTTATACACAGGTATTGCATTATACAGGATAAATTATACACATGTTAGGCTTTATACGCTGGATGCATGTCCTTTTGACCATGCCAATTGTACCCGTTAAAATCTAACAGCCCCTTAATAGAGCTCAGGTGTAACATTTTAGAAGGCATGGATGTTTGTAAATGTATAGTGCCCGCGCGGTATGGGGCGCGCTAAATATGCGGCGAGCCAAAAGTCCTCTAGAGAGGTTGTGGTAGGCAAAGAGGGGTTGGAGACCCTCGTACGCGTCTCCTCGGAGTGCTCTTCATCAAAATTCGGGTGGGGGGTTGGAAATGAGCAAAATTCACGTGTAAAGTGCTCAAGGTTGTTGCCAACGACATGCGTAAACTTGCACTCCTTGCCACGAGCAATCTCGTGAGCTTCGGCTGACTATTGGTCGGACAAGAGAGCATTAGTAAAAGCAGATAAACTATGTTAAGATGCACCAAGTCATTTATGTAACCTAATTATCGACATTTTAATTGAAAAAATGCTACTGTTCACAAACAAATATTGAACAAAATAAAATAATATTTTAAAATTTGCATTGAAATATTTTGTTTTTGTATACGGCACTTGAAACTTCCCCACCCATCAATATGACTTGATGCATAGAAGCGAAGCATTACTCCCATCCTTCATATAACAAATAAGTAAAGAACATCTCTATTATAGATTTATAAGTTTTAATGAAATCAGTTGTTTGGATATGTACTGTAGATAAGATATATTCGTATCGAGGTTTATTAATTTGACTAATTCCTGAGGAAAACGTTTTCAGGAATCCAATTTCTTGGAAATTAATTTTGGATGGGAAATAGTCATGATGATTCTGTACCTTATCATTCGAGGGAAAATGTCATTTCAGGACATGATAGTGACTGAAGATTTTAGATTCAATGTATAACTGATTCGATTTGGTACACCTAGAGATATGTAGCTTTCTTCTACTACAGATCCAAAATCTCGTGGTTGTCTATCGGAAAACCCCGCCTTCTCAGATGTTATTATTTGTTTATAGAGTACTCGAGTGAGAAGAAAGAGAGCATCGTGTTCGATAGGCCCCTTTCTCGAAGCCTCATCGCTGCAAATGACAGTTCCCTATTGATTGCGTCTCCTTCAGAAGCCCCTGCGACGACAAGCTTCCGAGAAATGAGTGACATTAATCCCTTTATGGATTATCGAAAATTTTACCCGGAAAAACATAAGATCCCTAATACTGCTTGCTGTAGATGGAGAAAAAGTCCAGTTCCAGGAAAAAGGGTACGTGTTTCTGAGAAAAGGGTGCAGATAGAGTTTTCTCAGAGGTACGAAACACTTTGTTTGCTTCTTCGGCCCGATGGGAAAGGAGCAGGTGTAAGCTTATCATACATTCTGTTTTGTCTACTGATTTAAATTAGATTTTGTTGGGTACTGCATGTAAACATTTAGAATGATGTGAAAGAAGTTCTGTACATATATGTGAAAAATTGCTTTATATTGTAGAACACAGATCGTTTTTGAAAACTGATATTAAGTGTTGCTGTTTTTCGTCCCTAAGAATTCTTCTCAAATTATTATACTCCTTAAAATTCTGTTTCTTATTAAACTTTCTCGAATGTGCTTCAGTTTTCCCTTTACGGGTGTTACGAAGACATTTAAGAGCTGATGATTCTTTCTACAACGTAAGCTTAGCATTCCATGAGCCCGGTGTATGAATAATAATCTTCCATATAACATACTAACGGTGAAAAGAGTATTCAGTTAAATCGATTAAATGCATATTAAAATTAGTGCGTAACTGTCAAGATTATATTCTGAAACTAATTGCAAATTATTATACTCCTTAAAATTTTGTTTCTTATTAAACGTTCTTTGCAAATTATTATACTCCTTAAAATTTTGTTTCTTATTAAACTTTCTTCGCAAATTATTATACTCCTTAAAATTTTGTTTCTTATTAAACTTTCTCAAACGTGTTTCAGTTTTATCTTTACGGGTGTTACGAAGACATATAAGAGCTGATAATTTTTTCTACAACGTAAGCTTAGCATTCTATGAGCCCGGTGTATGAATAATAATCTTCTATATAACATACTAACCTGTGAAAAACGTATTCAGTTAAATCGATTTACTTCATATTAAAATTACGTATGTAGCTGTCAAGATTATATTCTGAAACTAATTGCAAATTATTATACTCCTTAAAATTTTGTTTCTTATTAAACGTTCTTTGCAAATTATTATACTCCTTAAAATTTTGTTTCTTATTAAACGTTCTTTGCAAGTTATTATACTCCTTAAAATTTCGTTTCTTATTAAACTTTCTTTGAAAATTATTATACTCCTTAATTTTTTTTTATTATACTTTCTCAAACGTGATTCAGTTTTCCCTTTACGGGTGTTACGAAGACATATAAGAGCTGATAATTTTTTCTACAACGTAAGGTTAGCATTCTATGAGTCCGATGTATGAATAATAATCTTCTATATAACATACTAACCTGTGAAAAACGTATTCAGTTAAATCCATTTACTTCATATTAAAACTACGTATGTAGCTGTCAAGATTATATTCTGAAACTAATTGCAAATTATTATACTCCTTAAATTTTTTTTTCTTATTAAACTTTCTCAAACGTGTTTCAGTTTTACGTTGACGGGTGTTACGAAGACATTTAAGAGCTGATGATTCTTTCTTTAACGTAAGCTTAGCATTCTATGAGCCTGGTGTATGAATAATAATCTTCTATATAATATACTAACGGTGAAAAGAGTATTCAGTTTAATCGATTGACTGCATATTAAAATTAGTGCGTAACTATCAAGATTATATTCTGAAACTAATTGCAAATTTTATACTCCTTAAAATTGTGCTTCTTCTTAAACGCTCTTTGCAAATTATTATACTCCTTAAAATTTCGTTTCTTATTAAACGTTCTTTGCAAATTATTACACTCTTTAAAATTTTGTTTCTTATTAAATTTTCTGAAACTTGTTTCAGTTTTCCCTTTACGGGTGTTACGATCACATTTAAGAGCTGATAATTCTTTCTACAATGTAAGCTTAGCATTTTATGAGCTCGGTATATGAATAATAATTATCTATATAACATACTAAAGGGGAAAATGTATTCAGTTTAATCGATTAACTGCATTTAAAATTACATACGTAACTGTCAAGATTATATTCTGAAACTAATTGAAAGGAAAGTAATATATAAACAAAATTTTCATATTAAAAGGAGAATCCTTTTATATAAACAATTGGATACTCGTTTATATCTATTAGGTTTAAGGAGGTCAACAATTACTCCGATTAGATCATCATCGAACGGTATTATCGATAGCTCTTATACAACCAAAATTTTTTTCAGTGTTATGTGAACATTATAACTTTATAAGGTACAAGACTATTTTCGACGCCCAAATTTTGGAAAATAGTATAAATTAATCTATTATTGGTAATATTTAGCAGAATGTTGTAGAGACATTAGGTATATTTTTGGATGCAGGAAAGGTGAAAATAGTAACCGCCTCTGCCGGGAATCGAACCACGGACCTCTGGAATACTGGCCCAGCGTGCAGAACCACTACACCATGAAGGACGCTAGGAAAGCGGGAGAAATACCTTATAATGTTACTTAAAATGATGGAAACAGGCGATAAACACATTATCAAAGCACACTTTGTTTTTCTTATATTATCGGCTAAATCGTATTAAATTTCAGGATTACTAGCTATGTTCCCAGAAAAATATTTATGTCTATCTTACTTTCATATTTATCACTTATATTTATAAAGGTATAAGGTATTAAACGGACTAAAATCTAATTGATAAAATGAAACATCTATTAAATGTACGTGTTTTAGTACATGCAGTAGCTATTTTCCCAGAAATTTCTCTATTTTTACATATAAAGTTGTCCAAAAAATTTTAGATACGTACATAAACCTAAACTTTTAGGCCATTTAATTCAGTATTTCATAGAATATTTGTGGAAAGTTTCATAAAATTATTATGGAAATATTTCTAGCTGACGTTTGTTTTCGTAACAGAAAAGTTGAAAAAAATCAAGTTTTCAAAAAAACAAATAGGTGTAATGTAATGCAAATACAAACAGAAGAAAAAGAAAACGTTGCCGTGTATGAAAATTAAATTGTAAAACTAATCTTGTTTCCGAGTATTTAATAATAAATCGAAAGATTTAAAATCATCTTTTTAGCATCATTAAAAATATTCAAATAAAAAATTTCTCATTTTCTAGTTGTTTAGAGCAGTCTGTGTATCTTTAAACATCGTCTTCCGGGTTCTTAAAGAGAAACTTCAAGGTCACTGCGTAGAACAAGAATACCCATAATTCTGCTTCCAAAGACCGGAAAGACAAAATAAAAGTAGTTTTGGTAAGTTTAATGTATAAACATTAAATAAAGTAATAACAATTGTTTTAAAAATTTAATTGAACTTGACGATTAGAACTTAATCGGATACCTAAAGGTTTTACGTGTTTCCTACTTCCTTGTAACGAAGTAAAGGGAATACTGTAATCACGAACAATTTCTGGTATCACATTTCAAGGAAAATATCCATTTTGACTGCTATCGAACGCAATATTATGATATTTTTGCGTGACATCTGTACGTAAGGGCAGAATAAAGGACTCTTTTTACCAAAACATTATAAAATTGATGCAAAATGGATTCAGAAGAGCTTTTGTTCGTGACGTCTGTACATAGGTACGTATGTATGTATCTCTCACAACACAAAAACGAGTAGCCTCAAAGCGTTGAAATTTTGTATAGAACTGCTGTAACATGTAGTTGTGCACCTCCCTCTTTGATTGCAATCGTAGTTTGTTCTCCTTTCTTAAATTAAATATATATATATAAACTGAGATCACGGAGCAGAGGAACAGAGTGGATATATATATCCACACTGTACCTCGGCTCCGTGAGCTCAGTTTTTATTCTTATATTTTGGTAAACTGTGCATTGTTTGCTTTCAAAATGATTGATTTATGTTGTTACATCTTCCATCTTCCGGTTAAGGTTATTATGCTTTTAGTTCATCTGCATGCAATAGTTGTAGAATTATGAAAATTTTAAGCGTTGTTTAAGTGCGGTTAAGCGTCATTTTTTTTAACCATAGCAGGAATATTTGTTTACATTGGAAACTTTGAAGGAATAGTGAGTTAAGTTACTTTCTGCACCTCGAGTGTCTTTTTGCCGAGTGGGATCAAAAGTAAATTTTCAGATTTATGCACCGAAAAATCTGCCTGCTTGTTGGCCGAATTGCTTCTGCGTAGAAACCATAATTTTAATTATAAAATTTTTAAATTGTTTTAACTGCATTTGTATTTTAAGTTGTTCTATATGTTTTAATTTTTAATGAAGGTGTTTTGAATTTTTATGTACTTTTATCTTGTCGCGAAATGAGAACTGAATTATTTGAATGAGAAACCCATCTCGAATGAAATTCGAAAATCATGTGGTATTCGCATCAGATTTTTTGTAAATGCTTTAAGACTGCAGTCCCATACGTTTCGTTAGGTTTCTTCATACCCTCTTTATGTTTCACGTTTCGTCGTGTACTGAGTAAATTTTTCACTGTAGGCCACTGTGAACAATATTTTAATTAGCAGAGAATGACTGTTCTCAGATCTAAGGATTGGGTTCGACTTTATACTTATTACCTCTCTTCCTTCGCAGAATTATTATAGGCAGCCTCCTTATGGGGTACCCTGGGCAACCTTCTTTGTGATGATAAATTACTTCTTAGTTCAACTACTTCCGATTAATAATTAACACTGGAAAAGAATGCGCTCTGGAAAGAAATTTATGAAAACTTATATGCTCTTTTAGGTAATGTATTTATAACGGCAGTACTCTGGGGAACTATCGCCTTATGAAATGATGTTTCAGTGGAAAGTTAACCCTTTGTTGCATACAAATAATCTAGAGAAGTTAAACGAAAATGATTGTATTTTTTCTACTTAAAATAACCTTAGTAATAATAAAAAATAATAATTTTATTCAAATTTCGTTTTAAATAATTGATACAGTTTGTTGACTACAGTGGACAGCATGCATATACGTACATGCATACAAATCTCTTTCCAACGAATTTACGGTCATTGCATTTGAAATCATTTCCCGCCTTGTTTGCAGTGATCATTACCATCTTCTAAATGGTAAATCTACGACTGACATGTACATGCATATCAACCAAAATAACTTCATTTCGTCGATTGTGCTTCAATTCATTTTGCTACGATTTTGTAACCCGTACCTATTGGATTCAAATGTCAAATGTTCTAGAAATTCCTTGACAAACATAAACATTCCCAGTAGTGTTTTGGCTTGATAAGCAATGCATTTGGGTTTCAATTCCCTCATTTCTGTAGATCTTTATCTACCCACTCCACAATTTTCTCAAACTGACATTTAAAATAAAATATCTAAAATGACTAATTATAAATAAAAAATGGCAGTATAAGAAAAGGTAAGCAATGTTATATTACGTTTAACTATGAGAAATGGTACTAACTTGGAAACAGAAGTAGCAGCCATTTTCCAAATAGCAATGCTTTACTTAGTGATGCTATACAGCCATCTATGATCGACAGTTGAAAGTTCTAATAATATAGAATGAATAAACGCAGGAATGGAATCTGTTAAGGCATTTACAGAAGAATAAACAAATTTAAACTTTTGTCTACTAGAATGAACATGCTGCAACAAAGGGTTAAGAGAACCGATTCAAGCTTATAGTACATTACATGGTATATTTGGGGGGGGGGGGTAAGAATGCTCTTCCGACCCGAATTAATTTTCGGAAATGGGTATCAGATGTTTTCTCTTTCTATTCATTTGAAGCTGTGATTTTGAAGTGAACATCGAAGACTTAATAAACCGCATTGGCTTTAGTTGCATAAGGCGTAAATCGCACTTGCTTTAGTTTAAATACAGTTGGTGTAGTGTTCCTTGGAAGTAAATATGTTTCCTGCTAAACGGAACAACAGAGTGCTGGTTTCAAATGCAAAGTCAGCGGCGTAGCTAGGGTGGGGCAAGGGGGACATCCTTCCCCGGGCGCAGCATCCAGGGGGCGCCAAATTGATGATAAACATATCAGAATGAAATCTTTTCCATCCTTGGAACACAGAAAGCGGCTCAAAATCTTTAGCTGTCCCCGGGCTCTGGAAACCTTAGATACACCTCTGTGCAAAGTCATTCAGTTCGCGAAAGAAAATGGAAATCGTGCTGGAGCAAGAATGTTTGGTGTTAGTGAAAGATGAAGCGAATGACGATTATTTATTTATGGACCAGAGTAATAATGATAATGATAGTGACACAAAATTCGATGATGTGCCTGAAGTAATTACGGAAGACGACCATGACGAACATTTCATGTTATCCGATAATAAAAATTTTGAAATTCATAAGGTATGTCATTCCTTTTAAATAAACAGCATTTAGCTACATGTAAACATCTAAATTTTGTATGGCAAATTTTTTTCTTTATTTTTAATCTGTGATATTTACCCACTTATAACGCGCAGCTCTAAATTCGATCTTATTTTTCGTATCATTAGTGAACGTTATAGGCCGGAATATACGGTATATAGAAATTTCGCATATTCGACTGAGGATTAGATTTCAGAAATATCGAAATAATTCCTGTTTGGACCATTTTTGAAGAGAAAGAGTAATTGGTAACGAATTCGCTTCTGAAACACTGATAAATGGTTAATACTCTATTTTACAGAAAATTTGAAGAGAATTCAACGCCGAAAAGCTCTGTTGTGTAATAGGCTTCTGCTGCCTGTTAATCAGTTAAAATTAAATCTACGTTAAAAATCCGATTTCGGCGAAAAAATTCCATTCTTTCAATTGCCTAATTTGAAAGGTCAGTTTTATAGGATTCCGAAAATGGTTCATTTTTACGTTTGTGATAATTAGAAGAGAAGATATAACCAATTAACTGCACAGGAAGTGGAAGCAGAAAGACCGGAAATGCCATTTAAAAGGCTGAACTTAAAGGTAAACAATGTTATTATCCGTGGTTTTTTTTTTTTTTTTTTTTTGTTTTTTTTGTTTCTGGTAATAATTATTTGCCTTAATTTTTTGAACTGGGACTGGCAACATTGCGGTTTTTTGAACTGGGTGTGGCAACATTGCGATTAGGTATAAAGACTATGTTGCTAGGTGCATATATAGCAGTTTTAATTTTTAATTCAGGGTATCTTGGATTACTTCCTGTGCTTGAACATTTAGGCATATCAATTGAACAAGAAATGATTAAAAATTACTTTGGAATTGAGAACGAAAGAATAAAGAACTCGAAACGTCATTCGTCGCTCATTTCGAAAATAGCCAGAAAAAAATTAAAATCACATAGGAAATCAAAATTACTTAATTATAAGCATATGGAGGGTGTGATGTACAAATGTGGAGAATTTAAAGTGTGTAAATACAACAGAACAGTTTTTCTGTTAATGTGAAATCTTTAAATGCGTTTTCTGGAAAACTAATTTTTCTAGTGTTTTTACATACAAGAAATGTAATTACTCAAAATGTTCTAAAGGTATCTCTATTAAATTTCACTAAAGTGTTTTCTATATTATTTGTTAGGTTTTAAGCTACAATCTAAGTAATATTTATTAATTTGATTGTTTTATAAGTATTTCTATATAAAACGATAAGAAATATTTTACAAAAAACTGTGTTTTTTCATGTAATTACACATATTTTTGTAAATTTTAGACATAAAAATCATAAAAATTTTAGTTCATAACACAGATGAGTGTTGTAGTAGTATACAGTATAAATAAAATTGAAATATATACTGTGAGAAAAAAATATACGACATTTAACGTAAGTGTTAAATTCTCCTAAAAATGTGCATAAAATTGCATATATTTCATAAATTTATGAAAATATTCCTAAAAATTTACCTATTTTCATGATTTGATATCATATTTTGACTAAATAAATATATATTTCATCAGAATTCTCTGTTTTTTAAAAAAAAAGTGCTCCGAACATAGGCAGATACCTTAATTCTTTTCCAGCATTTTCTAAGAAATAAATAAGTGAAATTTCTTAGCTTCTCCTTATTCACCAGATTTGGCACCTGCAGACTACTTTACCTTCTCTAGAGAGAAGACTCCTCTCAATGCCATTATTGTAATAGCGATGAAGTTATGCAGAAAACCATAGTCAGAGATTTCAATACAAAGCTTTTTTTATGAGCTTGATAAGCATTATATCGGCTTATGAGAACTGTATATTGAAGACCAACAAAAAAATGTAGTTTTCTTTAATCTCCAGGTTTTACGAACTAACTCTTAAAATTATATTATTATATATTAAAATTGGCTACTTATTCCATTTACCGCTGCTTGTAGTAGTTATTGTTTTTTAATATGATTTTTTTGTAGTTTTTTTTCTAATATGTTTTGAGATAGCTTACACTTTATTCTACATACATATTAACTTTTAAGTTTGAATGAAGCTAAGCTTTCATCTTTTTCTATTTTTCTAAATTCGTATTTCATACATATTGTGTTTTTACATTTTGAATTACAATTGGATCTTTACTTTGTGTTTATACTATTTTGCAAAGGAAGCGATGTATCACTTGAGCTCATAGGCTTAAGCTTGAAGAATTTACTTTTTAATTTTATTTCAAATTTTGCAGCTCAATGAGCAAAATTCTTGACCTCACAGGTCCTTTTAAGTTTAGTTAGTTTGCCTTTCTTTCATTATATATTGTTACGGCAGGATAGCCCCATTTGACGAGAAATCGCCCATTTGGCGACAAAATTGGCGATATACCATGGACAGTTGGAGAACCTTCTGGAACGAATTCTTACCGGTTTAGCCCAGAATGTTCTCGAACACAAGCCGAACGCTATATAAACCCTGCTGGTCCGCAGTATTGAGAGTTTACCCCGTCGAGAGGGCGAGTGTGTGCGCCTCACATAGAGTGTGAGATAGAGAGTGCCTCGTCTAGAGTGCGAGTTAGTTAGTATCGAGTTGGTGTCTCGTCCAGCGAGTCAATCCCTGCGGAGTCGATCGAGTTGACAGCCGGGCAGCGAGTGCCGAGTGTGTCGTCGAGTGCACCGAAGGAGTCTCTTAGTGTAGCGCGGTTAGTGCGTCGTCGAGTGAGCGTGTTGAGCTCCGGGAACGACTGAACAGAAGAGTCGGGAGCTGTGCTCGTGTGTCGTCGAGTGCATCGCGAGTTGTAGCGTGGAGAGTCTCGAGAGTACGTGGAGTTCCGAGAACGACCAAGCAGAGTCGGGAGCTGTACTCCGGAAAGCAGAGTCGGGTGCTTTGCAGGAAGCTGTCTCCACCGTGATAGCCTGACAGTGTGAAGGCTGTGTCGCTGATCGTGCCAGCGTGTTTTCAGTAGTTCATCGACGACTATAAAACGTGTTTCGGAACTGTCCTGAGAATATTGGTAAATTAACTGTGTTTCGATACTTCATCAAGTGTCGTCGTTATTCACTCCAAATCTACGAACCCCGTACGAACGTGAAGGAAGAAAATAACGTAACAACTGGTGTCAGAAGAAAGAAAAACGCAACAATATTAAAATATTGAGTATACATCAAATTAGGAGTTTCATTTGTGGAATAGAAATGTAATATCAGTATTTCGGAAAGCAATAAAAATGAAATAAATTATGTGCATGAGGTAAAGCGATTCAAGGTCCTAACACGAGCAGTTGGTTATGAGTAGAATTTCCATGTATTAAAAACGCAGAAACACGCAACAGAAAATTAAATAGAGTAGTAAAATTAAAGTGAGCAAAAGGAAAAGAATAATTTAATGGATTATTCTACAAAAGAAGATGGTTTCGTCATTTCACAGATAAAGAGCTCGTATTAAAGAAGTATTTTGGTTTCCTACATTGTGAAAAGTTTGGAGCTGAATATAAAATATATATCCGCGATATATTTTACATAAAGCAACTAAATTCCGAAGCATCAGAATACAAAGGAAGAGAGTTTGCTGAATTTATATTTCAGGAATGCAGCTGTTTGCAGATATTGAATTTTCCAAAATTTTAAAGAATCTTCTAAAGGAAAATGACATGAAGAACATTTAATATACTGCATACCATTACACTTAACTATTCGAACTAGAACATGGATAACAGATAAAAGGAACAAATATCTGAGCTTATTCTAAATAACATATATAAGCATTTGTCGAAAGCAAATAACTGAAAAATGGGGAGAAATAACGAAATTAAAAATCTTTGAATCTTTGGAAAAACTGCGAAAATAACGTATTTTCATAAAAGTTGGATATGTTGTTCTCTTATATATGTGTTATTTACAGAAGCATTTATTACTATTAATTTATTCTTCTGAAACTGTATCGCAAATAAACGTTTATAAAACGTTGCTGTTATTGTTGACCAATGCTCACTTTGTAAGGTATTTCTTTAACAACAGAAGCATGTCAGATTCATAAGCAGAATTGATTCTTTCTCGAAGATAAGCGAAACATTGCATAGGAGTCTTGAAAAACCTCTGCAGATTAAAAGGGAATTCAATCAGCTGACCAATGACACATCTGAAATGGGCCATGCTTTGTAATCATATTCCGTGCAAACTTGTTATGCAAATAACAAGGTATGCTTGTTATGAAGTTATAACATTCTGGGTGCTGGTTTTCTACCCTGTAAACGAACGCGAAGTAATGTAGTAAAGTTACTATCTACTATATGCTGGTAATAAAATTGGATGATTTTTGCTTTCAAAGCAAATAATTTGGAGGATTCCTTCGCTACTATCATAGTGAATTTAAATTAGTTTTTAGTTTATATTTAATCAGAAAAGGGGTTTTATTTATTTTTTAAATAAAATAAATAAAACCCCTTTTTTTAAATATTTTTTAATAAAATAAATAAATTACATAGAAAAAAATTATTTACATAAAAGTTAAATTAATTTAATTTTTATGTAATTGATATTATAAGGTATTTCTCCCACCTTCGTGGCATTCCTTCGTGGTGTGGTTGTTTGCACGCTGAGTGCGTTTTCCAGAGGTCCGTGGGTCGATTCTCGGTGAAGGCGTTGCTTATTTTTCACTCTCTCTTGCTTCCAACAAAGTCCTAATGTCTCTACAATATGAAATAATTTTTTAAAAATGGTGATTCTGTGGAGTTTTATTTTTCATATAATACCATAGCTGATTACAGATTTTTAATTTTGTATCATCAAAAGACATGTGTAACGTGTTTAAGAGCCAGTTTCCTCTATAAAGTCTTCCACGACGGTATCCTTCCTCTTAGGCCTATAGACCTAGAAACTTTGCATAATCACATAAAGCAAATCAAACCAAACAAAACCATTATCAAAAGACATATTCAAACAACGAATTTTTTTTTGTTGATTGAAAAACTAAATTGGAATGATATATTGAGTTCCATTCTCTTCCATTTTTGAGAGCTTCCATGATAAGAACAGCTATAAAATTCATTTCGTCATGCAGTTTCAGTTTTAACCCACCTCGTTCAAAAGGCTGATTTCGACTGAAAAACTCATTTTTTTTTAAATTTAATATTTTTAAGGCCATATTCTTAGCTATCGAAAACAGCTTTTCTCTTCTTGATATGTTGATTAGAAGTGGAGATATACCCGGTTTGAGATACAACAGACCGGAAATAACTGTCTGCCACACCGGAAGCTAAAGTTTAAAGAACAAATTAAAGGTGCAACCTCCACTTTTTTCTGTGTTATATATAAATTAAATAATTTTAAGCCTTTCGATAGGTTTGGAGAATCTGGCAAATTTATGTATTTTCTCTTTTACGTTTGGCAACAACGTTTCAAACTTATTGTTTTGTTTACATTGAGATTTCGGTATTTCGGTTTTGTGGACAAATTTCCTGCGCTAATTTATCAGTTAAAGATTCGTTTTTCTGCACTTCTTCTATTCTTCTTAATAATCGAAAGTTCGAGAATGCCAAAATTTATACGTAGTCATTCAAAAAAAACGAAAATTTTACAGCGAATAATACACTAAATATGTGATTGCTGATGCTGGTAATCACAATGAAACTGAAACTTCTGTCTATGAAATTATCTGGAACATTTATTGCAAATGAAAAAAGTGATTTTGATGAATTAAAAGGCAATCATAACGTTGATATTTCTATTCTTTTAAATTTTATACTCTCACTTTGTCACGTATAATGTAGGAGCATTTGTAGTGAATATTTGTGTATATAATGTCATGTAACAATCTGAAAACTTTAAACGTGATTTTTGATTAGTTGTTTATTTCATGATTTCTGTTCACGGCAACCATGATAACTCTAGTTTTATACATCATTATGCATAATGTAGACTAGCAGGTAAAGAATTAATCCCATAGAATTTAAGTTATATCATTTTTTCTTCAATAGCGTGTGTATTTAAAAAAAAAAAAAAAAAAAAAGGTACTTTTCCGTTTTGCCGGCGAAAGCGATAAAGTCGCCAATAATGGTATAACCGATGCCAAACGGAATATTCTCGCTGGTAACCTTTTACGCCTCATTTTGAAAACAAGTCGCAGCTTTTCTTATCAGATTGATTGTTTCTTTCAATACTGGCATATAATTACATAGAATTTTTATCTGATAGTTCAGTTTTATGTCTAAGGCCATTTTCGGTAATTCAGTCAATTAGGATGCAATCACAGCGCTTACCCGAAGCTGAAAATATAGAAAAGGTAAAGTTAAGGGTTAAATTCATCAATTCTAATGAGAATGTATTAGCGAAATAAAGTACTGCAGTTTTACATAATTTCTGAGTAAGCTATTCGTACGAATTGAAATATTTCTTGCATTTAAACTTGTGTTCCAAATTAAAATTTAACTTGAAATTAATGTAGATAATTACTGAGAGCATTAGATTTTTGTAGAGTAGTTTACGTGAGATGAGATCGTTTGTGGGTCACGTGATATGAACCGGCGACTCAGAATGTTGAACCTTGAAAACATAGTAAATTCTTAAATTGATGTCTTTTTACAAATTTATTGTCTTTATTTATTCGCTTTTTATAAAATTTTAAGCGATATTAAAATGTTTATGCCTTCAAAAAAAGAATTCTTACATTTTTTTAAATATTTTTTATGTGTATACTGTATGTTGTCGCCAATAAATTCTGCTTGGCGAGATTTGCGCAGGCGAAACGGAAAAGTACCAAAAAAATTAGTGTTTACTGACATATTTGACCATATTGTGCTAGTGAATCAACATTTTCAAATTATTCTGGTTCAATACATGTTTCTAAGTAGTATGTATAAAATAAAGCCGAAAATAGATTTTTATCAACAATATTTTCCTGTCAGTGATGGCTGATATTTTTATTAATTTTGAGAAAAAATTTTCAGTTTTTCGCGTACTTTTCTCAAATAAATGATTTTTTATCGCTTTTGCAGTGATTACATTTAAATTTGAGTACAATTCATTAAAAAAATCACTTAAATTCAAAAATATAACAAACATTTTGAAAAACGCCCTTCGAACGAGGTCGGTTACTTTAGCATACTTGCAAGCTAACATTGACTTTCAGTTCGCCCGAGGTCTGATGTTACATTCTATAAACACGAATATAATACAACATGTCGCAGTCAAATACATTTTCTTTCATCCGAAGACCTTCCCCTTGCTTCTTCAAAAGGCTACAACATAAAATGTCAATTCAAGACCAGAAGTCTGTTCATCATCGGGCCACTTGCCGGGGCTGAAAGACAACTTCCTGGAAACCACGCCGACCTTTATGACTCCTCTGAGTCCCCCTTTAGACCAAGCATGGAAGAAAAATATCTCGAATGCCCCGACACGCAACGTTTCTTCAGACATTCGTACCCAAATTGCTTTTCACTCCTATGACATTCACGCATCATGAGTACCATCTTCGGGATTTGTATCCGAATTTACTTTCTCCTATGTCTCAACGAATATAGATTTTAAAGTTGGAAAATTTATCAATAGATATCTGGAATGTAGCATGTATTCGGAATCCTGGATAACACAGCCAAAGTAGAAAATGAAACATTAAATAGCATCAGCCCTTTATATATGGTAGTTCGTAAAATGTCAATAAAAAACCGAATCCAATATAAACTACATTCAGTTCGGCAAAGATATAATTCCTTCTGTTAAAATTTTAATACTATTGCTTTAAGAGATATATAAAAGAATACTCTACAAAAAATACTATAATTCTATATCTTATGCTATTTGTAAATATTTCTCTATTAAGTAAATCAAGTAACATTAAGAGGTATCAGTGTATACCGGCAATGTTAAATTGGCCATTTTCGGTGTACAAGCTTGAAACTTTATGTGTAATTAAAGTATATCTATCTGATTATAATGAAATGAACTTTTGAAACATTTTAAATTTTAAAAGTAATGTATGTACAGAGTTAGTAATGTACAGAATATTTTGTTAGGTATAATAAAATTTAGCACTTTTCTTACACACACACACACACACACACACAAAAAAAAAAAAAAAAAAAAAAAAAAAAACAGGTCCGAGGTTCGAATCCCGCGAACGGGCTGGCTGCATGGGCGTTTTTGTGGTTTTCCCCATGTGTAACGTGTATACGAGCCAGTTTCCCTTAGAAAGTCCTCCACGAAGGCATCCCTCCTCTTAGGCAGATAGCCCTCGAGGCTTTGCCATACTCACACACACACACACATACACAAAAAAATGTTTAAAATATTTTCCTAGTTTAATATAATAAATTATATTATGATGTCTTTATTTATTATATTATATTCTGATGTATTTATTTATTATGATGTATTTATTTGTTATTAATTTTTATATAATAAATTATATTATATAAAAATTAATTTATTAAAATAGTTTAATATAATAAATTATATTGGACTAAGAATAATTAGTTTAGATTATTATAATTTAATAAATAAGCCATAAAAACTTTTAGTTTAAGATTATTATAATTTAATAAATAAGCCATAAAAATTTTAGATACCTGTGAGCAGTACTTCCTGAGAAAAGGTACATCGAGTATAAAAAAATCACGCTTGGAGAAAAACGCGTTTTTATGTCAAAATCCTCATTGATCAAAGCAGTCGATGACAAACTAAAACTAGATTTTTTACAGTTCTTATTTTCATAGAGATTAAAGGATGGTATTTTTAGAAAGATAAAAGTCTAGAGAATTTGAAAATGCAAAAATCCGAAAACACAATTTTTTTGAAGACTTTTAGGTTCCAACACCCCTTAACAGAGTGTAATAATATCAATATAAACTGGGAAAAGGTTTTCAAAAATTTGAAAGGTTTCAGATTTTTAATGGTCACCCAAAAGTGTTTGTTAAGGTCTTTACGCTCTTTCTGAGCTCGCAGTCTACCAGTGTGCTGTTACATTCACCCCGACTAAATCTTTTTTTTTTTTCTCTTTTTAGCTTTATTAACAAGCATCATTTTCTTCAGACTTATGCCATATATACACTTGCAGACATGAGGTATTTTGGAAGCAGGAAACATGAAAAATATGCAAAGTCTTCGCCAGGAATCGAACCGCGGACCTCTCAATTACGCGCTGAGCATGCACACCACTACACCACGAAGGCTAGCTAAGAAGGTGGGAGAAATACCTTATATACTCCGCCTTTCAAAAGGACAACTGGGTTTTTTTTTTACCCAATGCCAAATCCTGGGTGAGGAGAATCATCATCCAACACCATTTTTAGTTCGGGCGCCACTGTAGAGACATTATTTTGGAAGCAGGAAAGATGAAAAATACGCAACGCCTTCCCCGGAAATCGAACGGCGAACCTCTTAATTACGCGCCTGATGTGCAGACCACTACACCACGAAGGCTCGCTTACGCGGGAGAAATATCTTTATACACTTCAACAGCAAAATTACAAATTTTAAAAGCAGCATAGTTGTATAATTTCAAAATTCCCAGTGCAACGTTAAGGGGGCTCATACACCTTAAACCCCTCATGATCTTCGAATATGTGACTGTTGCAAGAATTGGGATATTTTATTTCTTTTAAAAGCAATTACTTCCAAAATTTTGCAGCTGACTACATAATATACCTGCTTTACGAACTACTAACCAGAAAGTTTGTGTTGCCACAAATATTTTTGTAATTTAATCCGCTTTGTGACAAAATATTTCGTCATGTTTCCACCTTGCGCGCATGATATTTTAAAAATGGCCAATGGTACATATTTCAAATTTGATAGAGTTCTTTATATGGGCACTATGTTCTAACTGAACTAAAAATATGACGAATATTTTAATATTTATATTTAAAATTTTATGCACGAAAACATTACAGATTTTTTTAATAAAATGCATTTCATAAACTCAACTCCAAACAAAATAAAAAATTAGCATGAAATTATGAAATTCTTAGAATTTTTGGTTCACAGTAGCTTCCAAATGTTACAAAAGCTACATATTAAATATGGAATTAAATTATGCAACAGGATGCTTTAAACTGTGCGCGCAAGGTTGAAACATGACGAAAAATTTTGTCACAAAGCGGATTAAATTATAAAACTACTTGTGGCAACACAAACGTTCTGATGACTATTTCCGAAAGCAGCTATATTATGTGGTCAACGTTGGAAGTCATTGCTTTTAGAATAAATAAGTTATCCCAATTCTTGCAACAGTCACATATTCGAAGATCTTATGGGTTTTAAGGTGTATGAGTCCCCTTAAGCGTTGGCAGATTTTCGCAGTTTATCGTATCAATGTTAAATTTTCTTACTAAAATCGCTTTAAAGAAGTTTTTTTTCTTGTCCTCTTATCATTAACCTTTCATGTGCTTATTTTAGCATTAAATATTAGCTCTTACACCACATAAAATTCGATTTAACAGCAAAATCACAAAATATTTCAAAACATCACATCTTTAGAATTTCCGTTATACAGTGTTTTGCGCTGTAGATAAACGTGTTTTTTTTCTCCATACAGTGTTGCCACTGCTCGCTGTGAAATCTTTGAGTTTGTAATTAAAGAAATTGTTAAAAGTTTACACAATATGAAATAGATAGTAAAACAAATTCGAAATTCATAATGCGGGCTTTCCAGTACCCATGTTCAGGTGGAGGACTACATTATTCAAAATTGGATGACTCTAGATACCTTTTTTTTAAATTGCGAGAAACATGCATGCATTCATGCAGATCTTCATAATTTAATATTTTTAAATATTATACAGGGCGATAATATTTGGTGGTAAAAATCTGAAAAGTGATACGCAGTTTATAGTAATTCAAAGCAAAAAAGCGTTTCGAGACTAATATGTCAATCGGAGCCAGCGTCCTTTTTGGGCTAATAAAACAGTCACATTATCATGTTAGTTAATATTTCAGTATGTACTCTTTATATTTTCCACAAAATGCTGTTAAGGACACATTAATCATATCAGCATTTGAGATAAACTGAAAGTAAAATTTTGAGATCAATGAACATTTCTTTGCTTTCCTATACCATGAAACGATGGAATTAAATGACGTACAGAACCATGATTCGTCTGTACGTATCATAACCTCAGTTCCACGTTTAATATTCCATATGAGTCCAGTCCATCCCATTTGTTCAGGCTGCTTTCTATAACACAGATTGGCATCAGCGTACGATATCTTTGGTACATTTCCATTGATGCTTCCATTGATTTCCGGTACTTTTCCATTGATTTCCATTGATGATTTTCCATTGTACTTATCATAACCTCAGTTCAACGTTTAATATTCCATATATGTCCAGTCCATTCCATTTGTCCAGGCTGCTTTCTATAACACAGATTGACATCAGCGTAAGATATCTTTGGTACTTTTCCATTTTGCCAGCGCAGGCGATAAAGTCGCCAAAAATGGCAAAAACGATGCCAAACTGAATATCTTCGCTGGTAACCTTTTCCGCCTCATTTTCAAAATAAGTCGCAGCCATTTCTTATAAGATTGATTGTTTCTTTCAATATTGGCATACAATTACATAGAATGTTTACCAGATAGTTCAATTTTAGGCCGTGAGGCTATTCGCAGCAAGTAAGTCAATTAGGATGCAATCACACCGTTCACTCGAAGGCGAAAATGTAGAAAAGGTAAAGTCAAGGGTAAAATCAATTCATCCATTCTAATAAGAATACAGTAGCGAAGTAAAGCACTGCTGTTTTACATAATTTCTGAGTAAGCTTTCGTACGAATTCAAATAATTCTTGCATTTAAACTTGTATTCCATATTAAGATTTAACTTGGAATGAATGTAGATAATTACTGAGAGAATTAGATTTTTGTAGCGTAGTTTACGTGAGATGAGATCACTTGGTGTCACGTGATATGAACCGGCGAATCAAGATATTTTACCATGAAAGCATAGTGAATTCTTAAATTAATGTCTTTTATAAATTTATTGTCTATATTTATTGACTTTTTACGAAATTTTAAACGATATTAAGATGTTTTTCAAAATAAAAAATTCTTAGAGCTAACATTTCTTAAAATCTTTTATGTGTATACTGTGTGTCGTCGCCAATAAAGTCAACTTAGCGAGATATGTGCCGTCTAAACGGGAAAGAACCATTTTTACACCTCACTTTCTTTACATATCGGCTACTTCTGAAAAGAACTAAAGAAAAGAAAAGAAAAAAGGAAATTTGAAAGATTTTAAATTTTAAATTACGTCCGAAGGGAATTAAATTACTTACGAAAATAAAATAAAATTCAGTTGAAATTCAGTTGAAGAGCAATATCGCAAAATTATTTTAAATTGAGCATATTTTTAGAATTTCCGATACATAATCTCACGCGCTGGAGATAAAAATGTTTCTTCTGTACCACGCTTCCATTGCTCGCATTGAAATGCTTGTGTTTGTTAATCAAAAATTCGTTAAAGTTTTACAAAATACGAAATCGATAATAAAACAAATTCCAGATTTCAAATTTGAGCTTCTTAAGCTCATATTCGCAGTAGGATTACGCCATTCAAAATTGGATGACTCTAGGTACCGTTGTTTCGCCATAATACGAGAAACATACGCACATTTATGCAGATTCTTCAATTTTTAATTTCTTCAAATATAATACAGGGCGATAATATTTGGTGGCAACAGTTTGAAAAGTGAAACGGACATTCAGAGTGATTCGATGCAAATCGCAAAACGTAAACAATAGACCCGCAGTGATAAAGCCCCTTTGGACTAACAATCATCTCTCGGTTTCTTCAAATAGGTCAGTTATAAACTGCTGTGCAGTTTTTTAAATTTCCCAGAACGTCGGAAGAGATTAAAAAATGCTAGAATGATCTAGAACTAGTCTCCTCAAGAATGATTATTTGTTTATACCAAGTTCCTATTTTGCAGACAACTCTAGCACAAAACATTTACAAATTAGCTTATGAGAATCTCCTTTAATACGATCGGCATCTGTCTTATTAAATTAAGTGTTTATTTCCTCTCTGATGTAATCAACAGGATCTTAAGAAACAAAATTTCAACGGCTACAAATATTTTTCCGGGAATATTGGATTTGCTATGTTGTAATACACTGCATATTTCTTATTTATTGTGAAAAAAATCAGTATCATTTTCTAATACATAGTGCAGTAAGAATGGGAACGATATTTTTTAAGTCTAATTTGATTTTTGCTTTTCTGAAACAAAAGGATTTTCGAATTCTATGTCAATCATTTTTTTGGGGCTTCATTGCAATGACTGTTTTTCAAGATAAACGTCACTAATTTCAAGAATATTTCAGTAGAAGTTCTAGTCGTCAAACATATAGTCTCAACCAGCGGTCCTTAAACTTTTGACTAACCTGTACCATCTAAACAAAAAATTAAAACCGTTAGTACCACCCCCACTCTTGAACAAAAACTCAGACCGCATAAATTTACGAGTGTTAGAGAAAAAGCTCAATCAAAATGTTGGGGTTTTAATTTTTGAATTTAATAATTAAAAATACTTTGCATACCCCCCTACTTTTCTCTTGCGTGCCACCGGTTGAGAATCCCTGGTTTTAGACCATTATATTCTTTAAAACCACTTTCATATATTACAGGTATAGTTTAATGTGACTTAGTGTATTATAGCAAAGCATACTAGGGCTATCTGTCAAAGGTGAGGGATGCCTTCGTGGAGGGCATTCGAAGGGAAACTGGCTCGTATACACGTCACGAAAAGGAGGATTGAATTGGATTATTTAATTATGGCAAAGCACACAAGGGCTATCTACTTAAAGGGAGGGATGCCTTCGTGGAGGACTTTCTAAAGGAAACTGGCTCGTATACACGTTAAACATGGGGAAAACCACGAAAACACCCATGCAGCTAGCCCATTCGCGGGATTCGAACCTCGGACCGAACTACCAGTGTTCAGCGTCTTTACAGCTCGGCCGCTGGTGTGCCCGTTACGTAGGGGGGAAACCACGAAAACGCCCATGCACCCAGCCGGTTCACCTGGATTCGAACCCAGGTCAGAACTACCAGTTTTCGGCGATTTTAACGATTGGCCGCTGGAGGGTCCAACATGTTTAAGAAAGAGGAAAAAGGCAAGGGAAAAAACTTTCTCATAGGTCAAAATTCAGTGTAGGAATAAATAAGTGAAAAAAATGCGCGAGGATTAACTGACACATATAGTAGATGAGGTACAAATTAAAAATAACTTTGGCTAGATACTTAGCCGCCACGATTTTCGTGTGATCTCACGCATTATTCAGATGAATACTCCGTGATAAATGTAGCCATTTCGGACACTTCCTTCTGTGTGTCTTCAGAATTTCTTCAAAACCGGCGGACAATATTAGGTTATTTTATTCTGCTGAAAGAATTGGAAACCATGGAAAAAATATTTTACCTCTTTTTTAATTCCTTTGTATTCTGTCTTCTGAGAAACCCTTCAAATATCAAAACGCCGTACAAGATCATACTTCATAGGATTATTTCTAGAGTATGATTAGCGAGTCCTGAGTCTCTGATATAAAGTCTTATGTCTGACGCTGCGCAGAGCATCTACTTTGGTTTAGTTGGTTTACTTGATTATGGGCTACCCAGATAGTATAGAGGTTAGGGGAGGTAAACCGCTGGTTGGCTTCCGACCCAGGTATAGATATATCCATGCAGAATTGGTTACCAACTCGGCGGGAGTCAACCACTAGCTACCAGGCCGCAGCCCTGGGCAGCCCCGGCTGAGCAGACGACATTTATAAAATGCAAAAAAGAGATATACATATGCATACAAGGCACTTGAAGAAGAGTACAACAATGTACAAAGAAATATATACACATTCATACAAGGCACTTGAAGAAGAGTTCAACAATGTACAAAGAAATATATACATGTGCATACAATGCACTTGAAGAAGAGTGCAATCAAAATGTATGTATATACATATAAATACAAACTCATATACAGATATATAGTACACACTTACATAAATAGATATTCCGAAACAAATAAAAGTATACATACTCTCACTCATATTCATATATACGACGATTCATGTATACGTACATCTATACATATACGTTGTCATGATAGTTAAAGTTTACATGAAGCATGCCATTGAGGTACGCGTGATCCTTAGTACAAGTTATGTACCATAAATAAAAGATATAAACATGTACAGATACAGTACAGCATTCAGATACAGTACGAAATTTGTGTATGAAAACCTGGCACAGCATAAATGCAAAATTACATATTGAACATGCATATCATATACTCTGTTGCTGACATATTGAATTAGCTTATATAGACTTTATAGCTTCCAGCGTCAGAAGAGAAATTGCTAGTACAGTAGTCAATTATTGTTTTCACTTTCCGCTAGGCAACTCTATTACTTTGTAGATTCTGGAACCAATTTAGCCAGAATCTGGCTCCTGGTTGCTTGAGACTGTTAAGGGGACTCATACACCTTATGATCTTCGAATATGTGACTGTTACAAGAATTGGGATATTTTATTTATTTTAAAAGCAATTAATTCCAACTTTTTACATCTGATTACATAATATAGCTGCTTTGGAAAATAGTAATCAGAAAGTTTGTGTTGCCACAAATATTTTTGTAATTTAATCCTCTTTGTGACAAAATATTTCGCCATGTTTCCACTTTGCGCGCATGATATTTTAAAAATGGCTAATGGTACATACTTGAAATTGGATGGAATTCTTTATATGGGCACTACTTTCTAACTGAACCAACGATCTGATGAATATTTTAATATTGAAAAATTTTATGGACGAAAGCATTAAAAATTTTGTTAATAAAATACATTTTATAAACTTAACTCAAGATAAAATAAAAATTTAACATTAAATTTTTAGAATTTTAGGTTCACAGTAGTTTCCAAATGTTATAAAAGCTATATATTAAATATGGAATTAAATTATGAAACAGAATGTTTTAAACTGTGCGCGCAAGTTGGAAACATGACGAAAAATGTTGTCACAAAGGAGATTAAATTATAAAAATATTTGTGGCAACACAAACTTTCTGATTACTATTTCAGAAAGCAGCTATATTATGTAGTCAGCTGTAAAAAGTTGGTTAGTAATTGCTTTTAAAATAAATAAGTTATCTCAATTCTTGCAAAAGTCACCTATTTGAACATGTTATGGGTTTTAAGGTGTATGAGTCCCCTTAAGTGCTGTGTGTGGGCAGAACACAAAATGGTCTGGATGACCTTCCTCCTCACATTCGCAGTTACCATTCTCTCTCAAGCTAAAGCGGCAGAGGTATGAAGGAAAGGGCCCATGACCAGTGAGGAAATACGTCATGTAATTGCTATTAGCTTGGATTGTTGTCTTGACCTTGGGAATGAGATTGTAAAGACGTCTCCCTGTGGAGGCTTGATCCCAACGTTCTTGCCATATTCTTAGGAGCTGATGGAATGTCCGACTCTTTAGGTCCGAGAATGGTCTAAGGGTCGGGACTTCTCGCAAAGTGGATGAATCCTCTGCTTCCTTTGCGACAACATCTGTCTCTCTCATTTCCTTCTTTTCCCGTATGAGCGGGAAGCCAGATGAGTGAGGGTCTTTGCGAAGCAGGCATGTGGGTTAGAATGTCTCTATTGCTGCTGACGATAGGAATGCGAGAACGAATTCCAGCTATCGCAGCGAGGCTTGAGGCTGAGTCTGTGTAGATGATATTGGGCACTGTGGGATTTTTCTTCAGGTGGAGAAGAGCTGTTCTGATTGCTATGAGCTCCGCCTGAAAGACAGAGTTTTCAGAAGCGAGCTTTCTTTTTCACTCATACGTTAGGGGAGGTAAACCGCTGAGTTGGCTTCCGACTAAGGTATACATATATCCATGCAGAATTGGTTACCAACTCAACCTCTGTGCAGAATTGGTTAGGGGAGCCTACTGCGGTACCAAAGGACCCGGGTTCCAATCTCGGAGATGTCATGCACGTTTGCAATTGTATAGTATCTTTGCGATATAGGAATACTCTTAGAATATGGCGATCCGAATTCCTTTCGAGAGGCTGGTCGTAAGGCATGAGGGGTGGGAGACCTTCGGACCCGTCCCTTCCCCGAGGTGCTCGCCATCAAAATTTGGGGGGGAACGGAGCGTACTGTCACCTGTATGGTGCTCAAGGCTGTTGCCAACACAGGCGTAGTCTTGCTGTCGTCTATCTTTTAGTGTATAGTATATTAGTGAATTATTGTATAGTATACTGGTGTATAGTATATTAGTGTATAGAATACTGGTGTATAGCGTATTAGTGTGTCACAATTATGTGTATTGGTGTATTGTGTCTATCTTTGAGTTTACAGTATCTTAGTGTGTTGCATTATGTACATTGACGCATTGTGCGATTACACGATCAGGTCTATTTGTAAACTACTATATTTATGTCTATTTAAAGTTTCAGCTACAGACAGTTGCAGGGTCCGGACAGCACCCGAGTAGTCATTGTAAGCCGTCCGGGTGTCCGGCCCTGCTGTCACCTGTCACCTGTCCTTGTGAAGATGAATTCCATGGGCTTGTTCTGATGTTACTGTCAGACAAGTGAGGAAAGTCACGTCAACAACACAACTTGATTATGGCAAAGCACCTAGAGGGTTATCTGCCTAGGGAGACTTTCTTCGAGGATTTTCTAAAGGAAACTGGCTCGTCTACACGTTATACATGGGACTCCATGAAGCCAGCCTATTCAGGGGATTCGAACCTCAAACCCAGCTACAAGTGTTCAGCGTCTTCACCGCTCGGCCGCTGGTGGGCGCACCTAATTTGTCTAAAAGCGCATTGGGAAACGTGATACCATTATTTATTCAATGCCATTCATGCAAGAATGACATTGTCTCTCATAGAGGAAGTGCGATATCCTATAAACAAATAAAGAAATAATACGTAAAAAATGAGTTGCATAGAAATTGTTTTGTAATTTGATTATCTGATTCTCGGGTTGGCTACAATTTTCTAGCGGTCTAATTCTAAGACATGCTGACTGGATTTCCTACTTCTTACATCAAACATGATTTCTAACATGCACATAAAAAAGAAAGAAAGAAGAAAAATCGGTATTTTATTCTACCTTTCTATATTTCTATACCTGTGTCGAGGTTCATTGACTCGCATGTCGCGAATTTTCAACCTTCCATCCTTTCAACCTTTGATGATGTAGCATTGTAAGGTCTAATAATGTACTTTACGACCAATTTGGACTCAGACTTTATGAGACACTTTATTAGGACTTTATTAGAGAAATTACCTTGCCATTCTGTGATTCTTATGTACTTAATACCATTATTATTCAGTATTTAAAATGGAAGAAGTACTTAATAAAATAGTAACTTTTCAGCTACTAAATAAAATGCAGAAAATGCAATAAGTAGAGAACAAGCTTACTTAAGCTCTGACATATAAATAGTGGGAAATATGTATAAAATGTAGAAATCTAGAAAAATACATTTTGCAGTTTTTGGGAACACTTCATTACAGGAAAATATGAGACCAAGAAAAAAGAAGAAAATTTTGTGAGGTAATGTATTTCTTTTTTAAGCATCAACTTAAATTTGATTGCACATTTTCGAAACTTCACTTTATAGAAACAAAATGGAATGCTGTGAGAAAGAATAAAGATAAAGAAAATTTATGCATTTTAACATTTCGAACTTTACCCATAACAGTAAACCAACGAAAATTGCGAAATCTTAAAGAAAGAAAAAAAAATATAAAAGAATTATTCTACTCCATCGGGCACATATTTTCACCAAATTCACCCTCTTCAGGTTGAGATCTTCCCAGATTTTTGTCCCATAAAACTTCTATTCTCCGAACAAGAGGTGTAAAAATTTTCCTTTTCAGTAACCGAAGTAAAAAAGCGTACCTTACCCTCAAACTCGGTTCTCATATAAAAAAAGTCGAAGTATTTTACAGAAGCCTTGCTTCGAAAATTTTCTCTTATATTGGAGCCACAGAAAGTATTAAAGTTCACTTTTTCTCAGAATGGAAGCCATTTTAGTCAACGAAGGATCAAAGTTAGAAGAAAATATTATGCTTATAAGGGCGGACAATTCCTGAGTGTTTTATGAATATTGGCTAAACTCTGCGGATGAATGCTTTTAGTTACCGCTGAGAAGGCCAAGCCGCTATTTCTTTATTTCCGGTTGTACTACGTCTCAAAGCAATTCACTTTTCAAAGCGTTGCTGTTCGATATCTTTTAGAAGTCTAAATCAGGTGCATGTGTTTAGAGATTGAATGCTTCTTTTAGTGGAGTATTGGCTATTCTTAAAATAAGTGTTGTTAAAAATAACTTTCTGTTTGCACATCATTAGCAGAAACATAAATTCCACTTGATGCCATTAAAATTTATCTTACAGAGAATAATTTGTTATGTCACATTCGAGAGTTTCTACGATTTTTTATACTGGAGACGTAAAAAATGTGCAGTGTCCTCTCCAGAACTCGAACCGTGGACCTTTCGAATATGCGTCGATCATGCCTCCATTTACACCACGAATTGCCGCCCAGACGGTATACTGGCTCAGGGATTCTGATGCAGTACCAAAGAGCCGGAGAGAATCTGGCATGGCATGGATCGAATCTCGTTTGAAAGGTATGAATGTTGGTAAACGTATAGAGTCCGGAGGCATGAGGGCCATCTAAATATACAGTGAGCCGAATGTCCTCTTGAATATTTGATGGTAGGTGAAGAAGGGTGGGATAACCTTGGATTCGTCCTCCCCCCCCGGGGTGCTCTCCATCAAAATTAGGGGCGGAACTCGATCGCTGTCGAGCTAATATCCGAAATCAACCTACTACCTAGATAATTTCAAGACGCCACTCTCTCTGCTTACAGCAGCGTAAATTTGACCTGGCTTTCAGAACAGTCTCGGGAAAATCGGTAAGACCTGGTTGTTGACCTGGCTTTCAGAAAATTCTCGGGAAAATCGCTAAGACCTAGTTGTTGACCTGGCTTTCAGAACATTCTCGGAAAAATCGGTAAGACCTGGTTGTTGACCTGGCTTTCAGAACATTCTCGGGAAAATCGGTAAAACCTGGTTGTTGACCTGGCTTTCAGAACATTCTCGGGAAAATCGGTAAGAACTGGTTGTTGACCTGGCTTTCAGAACATTCTCGGGAAAATCGGTAAGAACTGGTTGTTGACCTGGCTTTCAGAACGTTCTCGGGAAAATCGGTAAGAACTGGTTGTTGATCTGGCTTTCAGAACATTCTCAGGAAAATTGGTAATACCCGGTTGTTGATCTGGCTTTCAGAATATTCTCGGGAAAATCGGTAAGAACTGGTTATTGACCTGGCTTTCAGAACATTCTCGGGAAAATCGGTAAGAACTGGTTGTTGACCTGGCTTTCAGAACATTCTCGGGAAAATCGGTAAGAACTGGTTGTTCATCTGGCTTCTAGAATATTCTCGAGAAAATCGGTAAGAGCTGGTTGTTGACCTGGCTTTCAGAACAGCCTCGGGAAAATCGGTAAGAACTGGTTGTTGACCTGGCTTTCAGAACATTCTCGGGAAAATCGGTAAAACCTGGTTGTTGACCTGGCTTTCAGAACATTCTCGGGAAAATCGGTAAGAACTGGTTGTTGACCTGGCTTTCAGAACATTCTCGGGAAAATCGGTAAGAACTGGTTCTTGATCTGGCTTTTAGAATATTCTCGGGAAAATCGGTAAGAGCTGGTTGTTGACCTGGCTTTCAGAACAGTCTCGGGAAAATCGGTAAGACATGGTTGTTGACCTGGCTTTCAGAAAATTCTCGGGAAAATCGGTAAGACCTAGTTGTTGACCTGGCTTTCAGAACATTCTCGGGAAAATCGGTAAGACCTGGTTGTTGACCTTGCTTTCAGAACATTCTCGGAAAAATCGGTAAGACCTGGTTGTTGACCTGGCTTTCAGAAAATTCTCGGGAAAATCGGTAAAACATGGTTGTTGACCTGGCTTTCAGAACATTCTCGGGAAAATCGGTAAGGACTGGTTGTTGATCTGGCTTTTAGAATATTCTCGGGAAAATCGGTAAGAGCTGGTTGTTGACCTGGCTTTCAGAACAGTCTCGGGAAAATCGGTAAGACCTGGTTGTTGACCTGGCTTTCAGAAAATTCTCGGGAGAATCGGTAAGACCTAGTTGTTGACCTGGCTTTCAGAACATTCTCGGGAAAATCGGTAAGACCTGGTTGTTGACCTTGCTTTCAGAACATTCTCGGAAAAATTGGTAAGAGCTGGTTGTTGACCTGGCTTTCAGAAAATTCTTGGGAAAATCGGTAAGAACTGGTTGTTGACCTGGCTTTCAGAACATTCTCGGGAAAATCGGTAAGAACTTGTTGTTGACCTGGCTTTCAGAACATTCTCGGGAAAATCGGTAAGAACTGTTTGTTGACCTGCTTTTCAGAACATTCTCGGGAAAATCGCTAAAACCTGGTTGTTGACCTGGCTTTCAGAACATTCTCGGAAAAATCGGTAAGTCCTGGTTGTTGACCTGGCTTTCAGAAAATTCTCGGGAAAATCGGTAAGACTTGATTGTTGACCTGGCTTGCAGAACATTCTCGGGAAAATCGGTAAGAACTGGTTGTTGACCTGGCTTTCAGAACATTCTCGGGAAAATCGGTAAAACATGGTTGTTGACCTGGCTTTCAGAACATTCTCGGTAAAATCGGTAAAACATGATTGTTGACCTGGCTTTCAGAACATTCTCGGGAAAATCGGTAAGAACTGGTTGTTGATCTGGCTTTCAGAACATTCTCGGGAAAATTGGTAAGAACTGGTTGTTGACCTGGCTTTCAGAACATTCTCGGGAAAATCGGTAAGAACTGGTTGTTGAACTGGCTTTCAGAACATTCTCGAGAAAATCGGTAAGAATTTGTTCTAGAGAATTCTTTCTCCGTCTATGGCATATCGCCTATTTTGCCACCAAATGGGCGATTGCGTAATTTTGCCTTTCCTTGTCACTTTCTGGCAACCCTAAATCCGCTTTGGGAAGCGGTCTTACTTAAACCCGCTTTGGGAAGCGCCAAATATCATCCTCAGCCCTTTTGCAGCTGAGAATGATAGTTCGAGAAAAACATCGAAAGTAGTCCTGAGAAAATTTGAAAATATAACGCTGAATTTTGTTGTTTGACTTCTAAATTAATATATTTCGTGGTTTTTATTTTTCAATTTTTAATAAAGATAGTTTGTGGTTTTATGTATTTTTGCCTTGTCGCGAAGTGAGAACAGAATGAATTGAATGAGATATACAGAGTGCGGCAGGGAAACTTCAATATTTGAAACGAGCGCCATCTTAGCTACATTTATTCCGAGAACGGTGGCGTGGCGCTGATTGAAAAGATCGGTGTCAAAAGTTTTTGTCATGTAGGTTTAGTACCGATCTTGCAGTGGACGAGAGAGGAGCACGCGTTTTCCGCGGAGTCGTACTTTTCAACGTACTGCATTTTTATCCATATAAATTGGCATTGGTGCAAAAACTTAATGCACACGATTTTCTTTCACGAAAATATGCATGCAAAGCCGTTCTTGACAATACGCCTCTGATGCTCTTGTGTTCTTTAACGATGAGGTTCATTTTCATCTTTACGTTTGCAGCATGCATGAAGCAAAACATGCAATAATGGAGTGGTACGAATCCCCAAGAATTTCATTATCAGCTCCTCCATACAGAACATGTGACTGTTTGGTGTGTATTGTCCAGAATAGGCATCATTGGATTATGACTTTTGGGGGAACATTTCCCTTGGACGCCTAATCTCCTTACGAGGCGATTGTCATTGGCCAGCGCGATCGCCTGATTTAGCGCCTGATTTCTTTTTGTGGGGCTATCTGAAGTCTCTAACGTCCAAAGACCCTGGCTCAATTGAAGAACAATATTCAAACTAATATGCTGGTAAAAGTGAAAAGAAACATCAAAACTCGACTATCTCAATGCATTGACCAGAACGGAGGCCACCGTAATGATATTAGTTTTAAACAGTAATATAAAAAACTATAAGTGTCCCTCTATAACTCGGGGAAAAATTAAACTGATATTGCTTATACTATTTGTGTTATTCATTTTAAAAATAGAGTAATTTCCCTGTCACACCCTGTATATCTCTAATGGAATTCGAGGAAATAAGTTTAAATGAAATGCAGCAAAAATGCGTATAATTTAATATTCCGTACAAGGAAGTCATGTAGTTTATTTAATTTTTTTTTCTAAAGAAACGTTTTCTCTTTCAGAATTAGCGTACATATATGTAATAATAAAATTCCATAGTTAAGAATACACTTAATATTCTAACTGTATGTTCTTTTCATTTTTAATGGCGACGGTCTCTTATTTGAAAGTACGTGGAATTAAATTCACAGCCCCGTAGTCAAGTTGTTTTTCCCGCCTCTTCTACACGTACAGTTATAGAATGTTCTGGAAATATTTACAGCGAACTGGATTGGCTGACGAGGCTGACGTCATTTCTTGGAAGCTCCGCCTTTCCAGAGGCTATAAAAGGGCTCGGAAAAGAATATCTGGGCTTTTTCTTAAATCAAACGATGCAGTAAACTTCATATAAAAAGTTATTAGTAATTCTTTTTATTTACTCCGGATATCTGACTTTGTAACTGCTATTTCTCCTGAATAATAATAAATGGATCCTGTTTTTTAAACTTATCGTCTGATAATTTAAGCTACGACTACATTTATGATTCTTCACCAATCTATTTATTCCAGACAAAAGCTGGTACATCACATATATTTCTACAGAATATACGATTTTTTAAAATCTTTTGAGAGTATTTGATGATGTAGAGTTTTATTAATTTCTCTTGAAGGGTTTGATACAATTACTTGAGAAACAAATGAAATGTCTTAAAGAATACATTGCTTCTAACTATTTGATTCCTATGCTGTGTTCTACAACATTTTTTTTTATGTTCAAAGTTACAAGAAGTCTTACCAGGGCGTATGTTTTATTTGACAAAAAATAGATGCGAACTCAACGGAGAATTTAATCAAACTTACCGTTATGAAGAAATTTATTGTTAGGAAAAAGGGAAACGATGTCATGTTTAATCTTCCGGATAAGTTTTTTGTTTATAGCGATTCAACCAAAGATAAAATATACCGCCATTTCTCTCTTTTCTAACCAATAAATACTGGAGTTTCTTTCTTTTCAGATAAATAACCAAAGAAAGCCAAAAATAAGATTTATACCAAAACAATTGCATTCTGAGAAACGCAACATCGGAATTAGAAATTAATTTCGGTTATTAAGAAAATAAATAAATTTTCGGAAAATACATTTCATATTAACAAAAATAAAGAGATATTTTACATCATGTTTGCTCATTTTCGATTATATGCTTATTTTCTGAGTAAAAGCAAATTGTGGTGATTTACCTCAATGATGCCTTCTCGGAGAACATTTGAAAGGAAACTGACTCGTCTTCTACAAATTTATTATACATTGTGGAGTATTATTTTGTTTGTATATGTGTAGTACTTTTACTACGCATCTACTTTCAAATGACTAAAAGAGTATGTTTGCACAGTGTAGAAATTCGAGAACTCACAAAAAGTTGGTTTAATTTGTTTTTATGTGATTATGGCAAAGCCCCTTAGAGCTATTTGCCTAAGGGGATGACTTCGTGGGGGACGTTCTAAGGAAAACTGCCTCGTATACACATTACGCATGGGAAAATCCACGAAAATGTACCCGACGCTGACTTCACGCTTTACAGCGTACTTTCGTTTTAACGACAGCTCTCTTCACTTGGACTTGCAAACATAATTCGAATCACTGGTAGGGTTTCAAGATTGATAACAACCATATCCAAGTGGACCAGTTGCTCTGTCGGTAAAATAAAGTTAGTCCTTTCACCTGGATTGTAGCCCGGGTATAACTACAATTTTTCAGTGATTTTAGAGCCAAGTCACTAGTAGACTAAAACTTATAATCTCTACTTTGAATCTCTACTTGAATTTTTAAATAATTACATTTGCTAATGATCAGAATAACAGATTGTCAATAAAGGCTTGACATGCATAAAGATAACAGATATTTTGGAAAAACTCATGGTAACGTTCAGTTTTAGAAGGACCACTTTTAGAGAGAAGTTTTCTGCACAATTGTACAAAATAGGTTAGTCAATAACTAAGACACAATAACGCGTCGAACAAATACTAATTCAAAAGTCAAACAACAAAAATCAGCGTTATATTTCAAATTTTCACAGGACTAGTTTCGATGGTTTTACCGAACCATCATCCTCATCAGCTGCAAAAGTGCAAATGATCGAGATAGGATATAATGATTAGATAGGATAAGATAAGAAAGCCTGGACAGTAGATAAGCTACTGGTGTCATTTGTTGATGAAACCAGAACTAAAACATAATTTCTTTAAAGGTTGAAGGCAAAGATGGATTGGAATTGGATTCCTTGCCAGTGTGGTTTAATTTACATTGGCCCAAATAAGAGAGCCTTAAAATTTCTCGTCAAGGAACATGAGCTGTATGTTAGAAAAAAGGAAACACAGAAGTCTTCTGCTGCCCAGCATTGTTGGTCCGAAAATCACACTTTCAATTATTCTGCTGCCAAAATTATTCGAAAAACATCTTCCATTGGTGAACTGTATTTTCTGGAGGCATTTCACATTCAAAGGAATCTTTCTGTTCTAGTTAACGACGTTAATTCCAATTCATCTTTGCCTTCAGCCTTTAAAGAAATTATGTTTTAGTTCTGGTTTCATCAACAGATGGCGCCAGTAGTTTATCTCCTATCCAGGCTTTCTTATCTTATCTTATCTATACATTATATCCTATCTCGTTCATTTGCGCTTTTAATATAATATCGCTCATAAATATAATCTCGTTCATTTGCGCTTTTAATATAATCTCGCTCATAAATATAATCTCGATCATTTGCGCTTTTGCAGCTGAGGATGACGGTTCGGTAAAACCATCGAAACTAGTCCTGTAAAAATTTGAAAATATAACGCTGATTTTTGTTGTTTGACTTCTAAATCAATCAATAACTAGTTAAAGCAAAATCAGAGAGAACGATGAACGATGTTTTTGCTTGCCATCTGTATGCACGGACACAATAAAGGAGTCTTATTAACAAAATGGATTTAAACTGGATTCAGAAGAGATTTTTTCGTGACGTCTGTACATACGTATGTACTTTCGCAGGCATGTATCTCACATAACTCAAAAACGAATTTCCGTGTAATGTTGAAATTTTGTATATGAGACTGCTATAACATGTAATCGTGCACCTCCCTTTTTCGTTGCAATTAGCGACGTCAAACATATATAAATTCATGTTACCCGACTCGGTGAGTCCAGTTTTGTTCGTAAATTGTGCATTTTTGCTTTATAGGGGATTGAATTATGTTGGTCTTATGCTCTGGTAAAGGTTTTTATGCCTTTAATTAATTTACTTAATGCGTTTTGTGTTAAATTTAATAATTAGTTCTAAAGTCACTATCTTAAATTATAGAATTCACGTTCCAACTGTTCGGATATATGATTTTTAATCCGGAAGAAGTATCACCTTATGTTTTTGCTTTATGTAACTGAACAGTATAGAAACAGAAGGAGTAATTTAACTGCAATTGAACGCATTGAACGTAATAGGCAGAATTTCGACTTACGCTTTTGTGGGAGGGGGGCTGCCTACAAATTTATGTTTAAGTATATGAATAGATTTACTTTTTAGAGGCATAAATCATGCAGTGTTTTCATAAAATGCCACCAATTGTTTGTTTTATGCGTACTTGAATATTGCTTGGGAATACTTACGCAAAATTTTACTTCTTTGTACGAAGTAAAGGAACTATTATAATTACGAAAATTTTCACGTATTATATTTCAACGAAAATCTCCATTTTCACAGCTCTGGAATCCCTCTGAACGATATTTTTGCTTGATAACTGTATGTATGGACAGACTAAAAAACGCTTCTGTTTCACAAAATGGATTACAATATCTGATGTGGACAAAACATCGCTTCCTCATGCGGAATATTACATTATACGCATTTTTGCAACATTTCATTTAAACTTATTTCCTCAAATTTTATTAGATATATTTCTCATTCAATTAGATACATACATAATATGCAAGGCAAAAATACATAAAACCTCAAAATACCTTATACCTTCATTAAAAATTGAAAAATATAGGAAAAGATAAAACACCAAATACAGTTAAAACAATTTTAAAAAATTACAATTAGAATTAGAGTTTCTACGCAAAAACAAAGCATTTGGCCAGCGGGCAAGAAGGCAGATTTTTCGGTGCACAAAACTGACTTTTGGTTCCGCTCGGCAAAAGGACACTGAAGGTGCAGGAACTGACTTAATTCGCGAATCCGCTAAGATTCAAATGTAAACAAAACGGTTAGCACAGTAAAAAAATTAGGCTTAGCCGCTCTTAAACAACTTTTAAATTGACAATTTTATAACTGTCGTACGCAGATTAAATAAAGGCATAAAAATCTTACCGGAAGAAAAGACTAACATAACATTTTTAAAGCAAAAACTGCACAATTAACCAATATCTAAGAATAAAAAACTGAGTTCACGGACCCAAGTAACAGAATGGATATATATATATTTATATTTGAATAAGAAAGGAGGTTTGAAAACTAGCAAAAGTCGTAAAAACATTTGTGTATCCTATCAAATTCCTGAAACTCCATGAAACATAAGTGACAAATCAAATTTGAAAAATGTGAAACATCCTATCTAATCTACAGCAAAGTTGAAAACCGTGCGCAGAAAATATTAATGTTAATCTTCCCTGTTCAAAGTTTCAAACAGAACTTGTCAAGGGAAAAGTGCTTGAAGCCTTCAACCAAGTTGATAAACTAAGAACATGAAAGCACGTTTCGTCTGGCAAAACAATTGAGACCCCAAACGGTATTAATCGAAATCTATTTTCTTACCAAACTAAAACTAACAAAAGTCTCAACAGATTTTGCCCCTTCTTCCGACGTGTTTGCGTGTCTTAAAACATTCAGAATTAAAAAATATTCCCATACAAAGTAGTATAAAAATAGTAAAAATTAAAAGTCATGCACAATTAAAAGATACATATCTAATACAATGCGGCCTAGTAAGGCCATTAGCATTGGCTAATGTACAAATAAAAATATTCAGGGGTTTTCGAAATGAAAAATAAAACCTGAAAGTCATATTTAAAAATAAATTTAAGGGGAGT
Source organism: Stegodyphus dumicola (assembly GCF_044657685.1). Classification (NCBI taxonomy): domain Eukaryota; kingdom Metazoa; phylum Arthropoda; class Arachnida; order Araneae; family Eresidae; genus Stegodyphus; species Stegodyphus dumicola. The sequence goes on from NC_140772.1 coordinate 23,511,217, forward strand.
CCGATGGTGTGAAATAAAAACGTTTTCGTAAGAAAAACCTGCATGGAGATGTCCTGTAAAGACTAAATTTTTAGTTCAAGAAAATAGATTTCGATTAAGGAGGTTCATACACCTTAAGCCCCTTATGATCTTCAAGTATGTGATTGTTGCAAGAGTTGGGATATTTTATTTATTTTAAAAGCAATTACTTCCATCTTTTTACAGCTGACTACATAATATAGCTGCTTTGGGAACTAGTAACCATAAAGTTTGTGTTGCCACAAATATTTTTGTAGTTTAATCCGCTTTGTGACAAAATTTTCCGTCATTTTTAAACCTTGCGCGCATGATATTTTAAAAATGGCTAATGGTACGTACTTGAATTTTGGTGGAATTCTTTATATGGCCACTATTATCTAACTAAACCAAAAATCTGATGAATATTTTAAAATTAAAAAATTTTATGCACGAAAACATTATAGATTTTTTTAATGAAATACATTTTATAAACTCAACTCCAAATAAAATAAAAATTTAACATGAAATTCTTAGAATTTTTGGTTCACAGTAGTTTCCAAATGGTATATAAGCTATATATTAAATATGGAATTATGCAACGGAATGTTTTAAACTGTGCGCGCAAGGTGGAAACATGACGAAACATTTTGTCACAAAGCAGTTTAAATTATAAAAATTTTTGTGGCAACACGAACTTTCTAATTACTATTTCAGAAATCAGTTATATTATGTAGTCAGCTGCAAAAAGATGGAAGTAAGTGCTTTAAAAATAAACGAGTTATCCCAATTCTTGTGACAGTCACATATTCGATGATCTTATGGGTTTTAAGGTGTATGAGTCCCCTTAATACTGTTTGGGGTCTCAATGGTTTTGCCAGACGAAACGTGTTTGTGTGCTCTTAGTTAATCATCTTGGTTGGAGGCTTCAAGCACGCTTTCCTTGACAAGTTCTGTTTGAAGCTTTGAACAGGGAAGATTAACATTAATATTTTTTGTGCACGTTTTTTAGTTTTTCTGTAGATTAGATAGGATTTTTCGCATTTTTTTAATTTGATTTGTTATTTGTGTTTCATGGAGTTTCAGGAATTCGATAGGATACACAAATATTTTTACGACTTTTGTTAGGTTTCAAACCTCCGTCCTTATTTAAATTCAAATTTTAAAACATCAGCAGTTAAATTCGCTATTTCAGGCCTGTTAGGTCATTCGGTTTTTATGTTTTTTCTACAATTTACTTTTATTTATTTATATATTTTCGGTGCCGCTCATTGCCGCCAAAATGGGAAATGCAAGGCGACATATTATAGCTGTCCTATATACGAAATTTCAACGTTCTGAGGCTACTCGTTTCTAAGACCTGAGAGATACATACATACATACGTATAGATGTACAGACGTCACGAAAAAATCTCTTCTGAATCTATTTTCAGATGCCTTTTTGCAATGAAAATAGATTCAGAAGAGAATATTTTTTTTTATTTTTTCGGGAGGGGGGAAACGAGTCCTTTATTTTGTCCTTACGTACAGATGTCAGGCAAAATTATCGTAAAATTGCATTCAGTAGCGGTCAAAATGTCTATTTTCGTTCAAATAATGATGCCCGAAAATTTTCGCGATTGCATTACTTCCTTTATTTCGTACAAGGAAGTTAAAAATGGATTTAAATTCATTTGGAAGTGATTTGTTTTTCATGACGTTTTTCGTTTCGTCTCTGTTGTGGTCGTTTACGCTGTAGCAATCAGGAAAGAACTAATTCTCGTGGATGATAAAAGCCAGGCTACTCTTTTTCTCTTAGGTGGTGGATAATTTTTTTTTCGAAGAAGCAATCCTTGAAATGAATTGTCCAGTATATGCCCAAGATATGAACCCAGAGAACATGTTAGGGGCATTGAAAGGAGAAGGATTGCTAGTCGCTTATCATTCGCAGAAATTATTCAGCAGCTGAAAAGCTCTCTTCTCCAGGAGTAGGACAGAATATCCCAATGACTTATTGATTCCATGCCTTGTAAACGTGTGACATAGATTTCGGTTAGGAAAAAACATACACATTATTGAAACTCATTTACATCCGAGAAATCACACTTTTTGTTTGTTTACATAGTACGCAAAATAGTGCATTTTTTATTTATTGGAAAATATAGTCAATAAAGTTTAATTATCCTTTGCTTATTGTTTCTTTTTCTTTTCTCATAACTTACAACACGTCTACATCATATATCAGTTACCAAAACATTTCCTCATCCGCAGATTATATCCAAATTCATAAAATCCTCTAACTGTTTCAAGCAATGTATTTTTCAATAGATTTATGTCACTATGTATGTACAAATGATAAAAAATCTGATGTGTACACTACATGACTTCCTTGTACGGAATATTAAATTATACGCACTTTTTCTTCCATGTCATTTAAACTTATTGGATTGCATTAAATCCACTTCGCCGACAGCGCAAAAACCACAATAGAATAAATGCATTCTTTAAAATTCACACTCTAGTATTTGTTTACTATAGCGACACTCTGGCGCTAGATTCACTTAAAAGAATAGAATTATCTAATTGTTGCCACATGTTCTATTCAAATACTATAGTAAAGCTAGAATGATGTCTAAAAGAAATTAAGCAAACTAAACAAAAAAAGAGACAGTTTTTCACAGACGAGAGTATTTCTCATTCAACTGATTCAGTTCTCACTTCGCAAGAAGGCAAAAATACATAAAAACTCAAAATATCTGTATTAAAAATTACGAAGTAAATTTTAAACACTTATTTCCTCGAAAAAATTCCAGAAAGAATCAAGCATGATTTAATTGGCAAAAATAAATGAAGGCGTTATCTTTGTTGTTGCGAAGCTAAGTTTCTCTAGGTTGGCAAAAAATCTACTAGTCTGCTGTCCCAAATGTAAACAATCAATGGCCGCCATAAAAAAAAGAAGGCTTAGCGGCACTTAAACAACTTTAAAATTGTTGATCATTCTAAAAATATTGCATACTGATTTACTAAAGACATAAAAACCTTAACCAGAAGATAAAAACAACATAATTCAATCATTTTTAAAGCAAAAAATGTACAATTTACAAACATATAAGAGTAAAGAAGCTGAGATCACTGAGCTGGGTAACAGAGTGGATATATATATATAAATATATTTATATACGTTTAGTGCGGCCGATTGCAACCAAAATACGAGGTGCACATCTATATGTTATAGCAGTCCTATATACAAAATTTCAACGTTCTGAGGCTACTCGTTTTTGAGTTATGCGAGATACGTACGCACGTACATACATACGTTCGTACAGACGCCACGAAAAATTCTCTTCAGAATTAATTTTAAAGCGGTTTTATAATTTTTTGTAGGGAACGAGTCTTTTATTCTGTCCTTACGTACAGATATCACGCAAAAACATCGTTAAATTGCATTCGATAGCGGTCAAAATGGCTATTTTCGTTGAAATATACTGCCTGAAACTTTTCGCGATAACAATACTTTCTTTTTACTTCGTACAAGGAAGTAAAAATAATTGAATGTGTTAAAATTTATAGACATTAGTCTATAAATATTTCACACATTTATAATAGACCAATTTTTAGCAATATTTTCTATATACTTAGGCTAAACACCTCGTTTGCATATGTTCTAGTTTATTGCAAAATTTCAAAAATAATTTTACCACGTTTGCCATAAAGGAACTTAGTTCATCCCCAAATAAGAAAAGTGTAGTTCAAGCGGATGTTGTCAAGGATGAAGAAATACGTCAAGAGCTAAGCCATCCTAAATTTCTGAAGTTTAATTGATTAACATAAGATATACTCCTTCAGCCCAAATAGCAAACAAAAGAGAAAAGTATATTTTATTTGGAACTTTCATAGATAACGTTAAATTTAGACTAAGGCGGAAATGATATCAAATATGATTTCGATCGGACCGCGAGATTTAGCGTCAAGAAATGAAAATGGCTGAACTTTATTTTCAACTCCTTTATATCTAACCTGTCAAGAAGAGATAGGATAGGGGCTGGGCAAGTTTTATGAATATTCTGCTCTTTCTTTCATTCGAATATATTCTCAACGCTCTTCCAGAGATTGAAATATTTGGAAATACATCCGTTATGCATAAAAGTAAAGGAGAAAAAAAGGTGAAGAGAGAGAAAATCTGACCCAGAGAAAATACACTCCAGGCATATTTGGAACGAAAATGTCTCTCGAATTTTTTTATACGCTATTTAAAAGTAGAATAATATTTTGCTCCCCGTAAATAGGAAAATTCTCAAGAGTTTCAAATAGCTGGCATCTGACACGGATCATTTTCAAATGGATGAAAAAACATCGAACTTTATCTTTGAATTTGATGTTTTTTTTTACCTCTCTGTTATACCCTTTTTTGAACAAAATATTGGTTATATTATTTTACTATCATCTATTTTATTACGGATATAAAAACTGTTGCTCCTGTGACGAAGAGGTATATCCTATATAGAATATTATTTTTAAAGTTACATAATTTATTTTAAGTTTTTATTAAAATTATGAAAGCTGAATTAAGATAATGCGAGATAAATGCACAAGCAAGCTAAATAAAATAATCTTGAAATAAAAATAATTATTATTAAAGTTAGGGTGATTTGTATATTTTTTCCTATTCGTATTCTAAAAGATCATGAAATCCTTGGAATTGGAATGGAACACAATTTTAAGGATACAATTATTACAAATATATCTATATTTATTATGAACGTAAAACGGAAATTCAACAGCTACATTATTCATTACATTGTTAATGTATTATTAATTTATCATACATTAATAACTGATTAATACTGTTACGAATTTGGTATTTAAAAAGCTAATGTTAGTTCAATTATAAATCAAATGGTTTTATTCCCGCGCAGTGCAGCGCGTGACGGATAGTAAAAAAAAGCTAAGCCGGAAAATTGAAAATACAAGAGCGCGTGCATTAAACGTTTAATAAATATCTCTTTTTGATTTCGAGAAAGTACTAGAAAATTCTCGCACGCGATTTTAAAATCTTATAAAAGGAGGAAAACCTCTCAGCTCGTGGTAGTTGGTTAGTTTGTTGTTGTTTAAGAGTTTGTTTAGAAAACTGCTCTTGTTGATTGTAGCGAATTCGCGGATTAGCTTTCTTTAGGTGTTTTGAATTAAGTTCTATTGAACGTTTGAGTAGTTAGAAGATAACTACTGTTGTATATTGTGATACTGCACAATTATTTGAGGACATTTAATCATTTTTATTGTGATAATAATAAAATTTTGTTCATTTTTCATCGGACTTGTGCATTCATTTCCCCGTACGCACCCGTACGTATGTATTCGATTCTGCACTAATATTTAAGGATGAAAAATGATTCCACTAGCGGCCGAGCGGTAAAGTCGCTGAACACTGGTTAGTATTCGTTCGCCGCTTTTTCGAATCACACAAACTGTCCATCATCATCGATAGACAGATTTGTATCATCGATAAGCAAGTGGGCATTGTTTATCGATTACGAAGTTTTCAAATAAATAAAATAAAATTAAACAATGATTCTTTTCTACATGTGCTATATCATAAGTAATTACTATTTTTAATATTATGCATACAATCACTAGATTCTAATACCTATTTTATAACCGTGCATTATCTATGCTTAGATAACGATACAGACTTATATTTATTTCCTTTATCTTTTAGATTCATTACATGCACAATTACAGTTTTTTATTAACAAGATAACTAAACGAAGCGTATCCATACTTTTGATCACTGTATCAGCAGTATTAGCATGTTTCTGTTTATTAAGAATTTCATAAAGGTCTCACGATGAATTAATTCGAATAATCGAAACGATTCCTGTATCGCAGAGATTTATTCGCATTGCGTTCAGTCGTGTACGCAACAAGAAAAAAATCTGATATGTACACCCCATGACTTCCTTGTACCGAATATTAAATTATACGCATTTTTTCTTGCATTTCATTCAAACTTATTGGATTGAATTAAATCTACGTCGCCGACACCGCATAAACCACAATAGAATAAATGCATTCTTTAAAATTCACTGTAGTGTGAGTTCACCACAGCGACATTCTGGCGCTAGATTCACTTAACAGTATTATATTTCGTTCATATTATAACTCATAATGCACAAAATTTATATCATTTAAAGAATAGAATTATCTAATCGTTGCCACGTGTTCTATTCAAATACTATAATAAAGCTAGAATGATGTATAAAAGAAATTAAGCAAAGAAAACAAAAAAGAAACAGTTTTTCACACATGATTGAGTATTTCTCATTCAATTAATTCAGTTCTCACTTCGCGAGAAGGCAAAAATACATAAAATCTCAAAATATCTATATTAAAAATTACGAAGTAAATCTTAAACGCTTATTGCCTCGAAAAAATTCCAGAAAGGATTAAGCATGATTTAATTGGCAATAATAAATGAAGGCGCTATCTTTCTTGTTTCAAAGCAAAGTTTCTCTAGATTGGCAACAAATCCACTAGTTTGCTGTTTCAAATGTAAACAATGAATGGCCGCCATGAAAATAAAGGCTTAGCGGCCCTTTAACAACTTTAAAACTGTTTATAATTCTAAAAATATTGCACACAGATTTACTAAAGTTATAAAAACCTTAACCGGAAGATAAAAACAACATAATTCAATCATTTTTAAAGCAAAAAATGTACAATTTACAAACATATAAGAGTAAAGAATCTGAGATCACTGAGCTGGGTAACAGAGTGGATATATATATATAAATATATTTATATACGTTTAGTGCGGCCGATTGCAACCAAAATACGAGGTGCACATCTATATGTTATAGCAGTCCTATATACAAAATTTCAACGTTCTGAGGCTACTCGTTTTTGAGTTATGCGAGATACGTACGCACGTACATACATACGTTCGTACAGACGCCACGAAAAATTCTCTTCAGAATTAATTTTAAAGCGGTTTTATAATTTTTTGTAGGGAACGGGTCTTTTATTCTGTCCTTACGTACAGATATCACGCAAAAACATCGTTAAATTGCATTCGATAGCGGCCAAAATGGCTATTTTCGTTGAAATATACTGCCAGAAACTTTTCGCGATAACAATACTTTCTTTTTACTTCGTACAAGGAAGTAAAAATAATTGAATGTGTTAAAATTTATAGACATTAGTCTATAAATATTTCACACATTTATAATAGACCAATTTTTAGCAATATTTTCTATATACTTAGGCTAAACACCTCGTTTGCATATGTTCTAGTTTATTGCAAAATTTCAAAAATAATTTTACCACGTTTGCCATAAAGGAACTTAGTTCATCCCCAAATAAGAAAAGTGTAGTTCAAGCGGATGTTGTCAAGGATGAAGAAATACGTCAAGAGCTAAGCCATCCTAAATTTCTGAAGTTTAATTGATTAACATAAGATATACTCCTTCAGCCCAAATAGCAAACAAAAGAGAAAAGTATATTTTATTTGGAACTTTCATAGATAACGTTAAATTTAGACTAAGGCGGAAATGATATCAAATATGATTTCGATCGGACCGCGAGATTTAGCGTCAAGAAATGAAAATGGCTGAACTTTATTTTCAACTCCTTTATATCTAACCTGTCAAGAAGAGATAGGATAGGGGCTGGGCAAGTTTTATGAATATTCTGCTCTTTCTTTCATTCGAATATATTCTCAACGCTCTTCCAGAGATTGAAATATTTGGAAATACATCCGTTATGCATAAAAGTAAAGGAGAAAAAAAGGTGAAGAGAGAGAAAATCTGACCCAGAGAAAATACACTCCAGGCATATTTGGAATGAAAATGTCTCTCGAATTTTTTTATACGCTATTTAAAAGTAGAATAATATTTTGCTCCCCGTAAATAGGAAAATTCTCAAGAGTTTCAAATAGCTAACATCTGAGACGGATCATTTTCAAATGGATGAAAAAACATCGAACTTTATCTTTGAATTTGATGTTTTTTTTTACCTCTCTGTTATACCCTTTTTTGAACAAAATATTGGTTATATTATTTTACTATCATCTATTTTATTACGGATATAAAAACTGTTGCTCCTGTGACGAAGAGGTGTATCTTATATAGAATATTATTTTTAAAGTTACATAATTTATTTTAAGTTTTTATTAAAATTATGAAAGCTAAATGAAGATAATGCGAGATAAATGCACAAGCAAGCTAAATAAAATAATCTTGAAATAAAAATAATTATTATTAAAGTTAGGGTGATTTGTATATTTTTTCCTATTCGTATTCTAAAAGATCATGAAATCCTTGGAATTGGAATGGAACACAATTTTAAGGATACAATTATTACAAATATATCTATATTTATTATGAACGTAAAACGGAAATTCAACAGCTACATTATTCATTACATTGTTAATGTATTATTAATTTATCATACATTAATAACTTATTAATACTGTTACGAATTTGGTATTTAAAAAGCTAATGTTAGTTCAATTATAAATCAAATGGTTTTATTCCCGCGCAGTGCAGCGCGTGACGGATAGTAAAAAAAAGCTAAGCCGGAAAATTGAAAATACAAGAGCGCGTGCATTAAACGTTTAATAAATATCTCTTTTTGATTTCGAGAAAGTACTAGAAAATTCTCGCACGCGATTTTAAAATCTTATAAAAGGAGGAAAACCTCTCAGCTCGTGGTAGTTGGTTAGTTTGTTGTTGTTTAAGAGTTTGTTTAGAAAACTGCTCTTGTTGATTGTAGCGAATTCGCGGATTAGCTTTCTTTAGGTGTTTTGAATTAAGTTCTATTGAACGTTTGAGTAGTTAGAAGATAACTACTGTTGTATATTGTGATACTGCACAATTATTTGAGGACATTTAATCATTTTTATTGTGATAATAATAAAATTTTGTTCATTTTTCATCGGACTTGTGCATTCATTTCCCCGTACGCACCCGTACGTATGTATTCGATTCTGCACTAATATTTAAGGATGAAAAATGATTCCACTAGCGGCCGAGCGGTAAAGTCGCTGAACACTGGTTAGTATTCGTTCGCCGCTTTTTCGAATCACACAAACTGTCCATCATCATCGATAGACAGATTTGTATCATCGATAAGCAAGTGGGCATTGTTTATCGATTACGAAGTTTTCAAATAAATAAAATAAAATTAAACAATGATTCTTTTCTACATGTGCTATATCATAAGTAATTACTATTTTTAATATTATGCATACAATCACTAGATTCTAATACCTATTTTATAACCGTGCATTATCTATGCTTAGATAACGATACAGACTTATATTTATTTCCTTTATCTTTTAGATTTATTACATGCACAATTACAGTTTTTTATTAACAAGATAACTAAACGAAGCGTATCCATACTTTTGATCACTGTATCAGCAGTATTAGCATGTTTCTGTTTATTAAGAATTTCATAAAGGTCTCACGATGAATTAATTCGAATAATCGAAACGATTCCTGTATCGCAGAGATTTATTCGCATTGCGTTCAGTCGTGTACGCAACAAGTAAAAATCTGATATGTACACCCCATGACTTCCTTGTACCGAATATTTAATTATACGCATTTTTTCTTGCATTTCATTCAAACTTATTGGATTGAATTAAATCTACGTCGCCGACACCGCATAAACCACAATAGAATAAATGCATTCTTTAAAATTCACTGTAGTGTGAGTTCACCACAGCGACATTCTGGCGCTAGATTCACTTAACAGTATTATATTTCGTTCATATTATAACTCATAATGCACAAAATTTATATCATTTAAAGAATAGAATTATCTAATCGTTGCCACGTGTTCTATTCAAATACTATAATAAAGCTAGAATGATGTATAAAAGAAATTAAGCAAAGAAAACAAAAAAGAAACAGTTTTTCACAGATGATTGAGTATTTCTCATTCAATTAATTCAGTTCTCACTTCGCGAGAAGGCAAAAATACATAAAATCTCAAAATATCTATATTAAAAATTACGAAGTAAATCTTAAACGCTTATTGCCTCGAAAAAATTCCAGAAAGGATTAAGCATGATTTAATTGGCAATAATAAATGAAGGCGCTATCTTTCTTGTTTCAAAGCAAAGTTTCTCTAGATTGGCAACAAATCCACTAGTTTGCTGTTTCAAATGTAAACAATGAATGGCCGCCATGAAAATAAAGGCTTAGCGGCACTTAAACAACTTTAAAACTGTTTATAATTCTAAAAATATTGCACACAGATTTACTAAAGTTATAAAAACCTTAACCGGAAGATAAAAACAACATAATTCAATCATTTTTAAAGCAAAAAATGTACAATTTACAAACATATAAGAGTAAAGAAGCTGAGATCACTGAGCTGGGTAACAGAGTGGATATTTATATGTATAAATATATTTATATACGTTTAGTGCGGCCGATTGCAACCAAAATACGAGGTGCACATCTATATGTTATAGCAGTCCTATATACAAAATTTCAACGTTCTGAGGCTACTCGTTTTTGAGTTATGCGAGATACGTACGCACGTACATACATACGTTCGTACAGACGCCACGAAAAATTCTCTTCAGAATTAATTTTAAAGCGGTTTTATAATTTTTTGTAGGGAACGAGTCTTTTATTCTGTCCTTACGTACAGATATCACGCAAAAACATCGTTAAATTGCATTCGATAGCGGTCAAAATGGCTATTTTCGTTGAAATATACTGCCTGAAACTTTTCGCGATAACAATACTTTCTTTTTACTTCGTACAAGGAAGTAAAAATAATTGAATGTGTTAAAATTTATAGACATTAATCTATAAATATTTCACACATTTATAATAGACCAATTTTTAGCAATATTTTCTATATACTTAGGCTAAACACCTCGTTTGCATATGTTCTAGTTTATTGCAAAATTTCAAAAATAATTTTACCACGTTTGCCATAAAGGAACTTAGTTCATCCCCAAATAAGAAAAGTGTAGTTCAAGCGGATGTTGTCAAGGATGAAGAAATACGTCAAGAGCTAAGCCATCCTAAATTTCTGAAGTTTAATTGATTAACATAAGATATACTCCTTCAGCCCAAATAGCAAACAAAAGAGAAAAGTATATTTTATTTGGAACTTTCATAGATAACGTTAAATTTAGACTAAGGCGGAAATGATATCAAATATGATTTCGATCGGACCGCGAGATTTAGCGTCAAGAAATGAAAATGGCTGAACTTTATTTTCAACTCCTTTATATCTAACCTGTCAAGAAGAGATAGGATAGGGGCTGGGCAAGTTTTATGAATATTCTGCTCTTTCTTTCATTCGAATATATTCTCAACGCTCTTCCAGAGATTGAAATATTTGGAAATACATCCGTTATGCATAAAAGTAAAGGAGAAAAAAAGGTGAAGAGAGAGAAAATCTGACCCAGAGAAAATACAATCCAGGCATATTTGGAATGAAAATGTCTCTCGAATTTTTTTATACGTTATTTAAAAGTAGAATAATATTTTGCTCCCCGTAAATAGGAAAATTCTCAAGAGTTTCAAATAGCTGGCATCTGACACGGATCATTTTCAAATGGATGAAAAAACATCGAACTTTATTTTTGAATTTGATGTTTTTTTTTTCCTCTCTGTTATACCCTTTTTTGAACAAAATATTGGTTACATTATTTTACTATCATCTATTTTATTACGGATATAAAAACTGTTGCTCCTGTGACGAAGAGGTATATCCTATATAGAATATTATTTTTAAAGTTACATAATTTATTTTAAGTTTTTATTAAAATTATGAAAGCTAAATGAAGATAATGCGAGATAAATGCACAAGCAAGCTAAATAAAATAATCTTGAAATAAAAATAATTATTATTAAAGTTAGGGTGATTTGTATATTTTTTCCTATTCGTATTCTAAAAGATCATGAAATCCTTGGAATTGGAATGGAACACAATTTTAAGGATACAATTATTACAAATATATCTATATTTATTATGAACGTAAAACGGAAATTCAACAGCTACATTATTCATTACATTGTTAATGTATTATTAATTTATCATACATTAATAACTTATTAATACTGTTACGAATTTGGTATTTAAAAAGCTAATGTTAGTTCAATTATAAATCAAATGGTTTTATTCCCGCGCAGTGCAGCGCGTGACGGATAGTAAAAAAAAGCTAAGCCGGAAAATTGAAAATACAAGAGCGCGTGCATTAAACGTTTAATAAATATCTCTTTTTGATTTCGAGAAAGTACTAGAAAATTCTCGCACGCGATTTTAAAATCTTATAAAAGGAGGAAAACCTCTCAGCTCGTGGTAGTTGGTTAGTTTGTTGTTGTTTAAGAGTTTGTTTAGAAAACTGCTCTTGTTGATTGTAGCGAATTCGCGGATTAGCTTTCTTTAGGTGTTTTGAATTAAGTTCTATTGAACGTTTGAGTAGTTAGAAGATAACTACTGTTGTATATTGTGATACTGCACAATTATCTGAGGACATTTAATCATTTTTATTGTGATAATAATAAAATTTTGTTCATTTTTCATCGGACTTGTGCATTCATTTCCCCGTACGCACCCGTACGTATGTATTCGATTATGCACTAATATTTAAGGATGAAAAATGATTCCACTAGCGGCCGAGCGGTAAAGTCGCTGAACACTGGTTAGTATTCGTTCGCCGCTTTTTCGAATCACACAAACTGTCCATCATCATCGATAGACAGATTTGTATCATCGATAAGCAAGTGGGCATTGTTTATCGATTACGAAGTTTTCAAATAAATAAAATAAAATTAAACAATGATTCTTTTCTACATGTGCTATATCATAAGTAATTACTATTTTTAATATTATGCATACAATCACTAGATTCTAATACCTATTTTATAACCGTGCATTATCTATGCTTAGATAACGATACAGACTTATATTTATTTCCTTTATCTTTTAGATTCATTACATGCACAATTACAGTTTTTTATTAACAAGAGAACTAAACGAAGCGTATCCATACTTTTGATCACTGTATCAGCAGTATTAGCATGTTTCTGTTTATTAAGAATTTCATAAAGGTCTCACGATGAATTAATTCGAATAATCGAAACGATTCCTGTATCGCAGAGATTTATTCGCATTGCGTTCAGTCGTGTACGCAACAAGAAAAAATCTGATATGTATACCCCATGACTTCCTTGTACCGAATATTAAATTATACGCATTTTTTCTTGCATTTCATTTAAACTTATTGGATTGAATTAAATCTACGTCGCCGCCACCGCATAAACCACAATAGAATAAATGCATTCTTTAAAATTCACTGTAGTGTGAGTTCACCACAGCGACATTCTGGCGCTAGATTCACTTAACAGTATTATATTTCGTTCATATTATAACTCATAATGCACAAAATTTATATCATTTAAAGAATAGAATTATCTAATCGTTGCCACGTGTTCTATTCAAATACTATAATAAAGCTAGAATGATGTATAAAAGAAATTAAGCAAAGAAAACAAAAAAGAAACAGTTTTTCACAGATGATTGAGTATTTCTCATTCAATTAATTCAGTTCTCACTTCGCGAGAAGGCAAAAATACATAAAATCTCAAAATATCTATATTAAAAATTACGAAGTAAATCTTAAACGCTTATTGCCTCGAAAAAATTCCAGAAAGGATTAAGCATGATTTAATTGGCAATAATAAATGAAGGCGCCATCTTTCTTGTTTCAAAGCAAAGTTTCTCTAGATTGGCAACAAATCCACTAGTTTGCTGTTTCAAATGTAAACAATGAATGGCCGCCATGAAAATAAAGGCTTAGCGGCACTTAAACAACTTTAAAACTGTTTATAATTCTAAAAATATTGCACACAGATTTACTAAAGTTATAAAAACCTTAACCGGAAGATAAAAACAACATAATTCAATCATTTTTAAAGCAAAAAATGTACAATTTACAAACATATAAGAGTAAAGAAGCTGAGATCACTGAGCTGGGTAACAGAGTGGATATATATATATAAATATATTTATATACGTTTAGTGCGGCCGATTGCAACCAAAATACGAGGTGCACATCTATATGTTATAGCAGTCCTATATACAAAATTTCAACGTTCTGAGGCTACTCGTTTTTGAGTTATGCGAGATACGTACGCACGTACATACATACGTTCGTACAGACGCCACGAAAAATTCTCTTCAGAATTAATTTTAAAGCGGTTTTATAATTTTTTGTAGGGAACGAGTCTTTTATTCTGTCCTTACGTACAGATATCACGCAAAAACATCGTTAAATTGCATTCGATAGCGGTCAAAATGGCTATTTTCGTTGAAATATACTGCCTGAAACTTTTCGCGATAACAATACTTTCTTTTTACTTCGTACAAGGAAGTAAAAATAATTGAATGTGTTAAAATTTATAGACATTAGTCTATAAATATTTCACACATTTATAATAGACCAATTTTTAGCAATATTTTCTATATACTTAGGCTAAACACCTCGTTTGCATATGTTCTAGTTTATTGCAAAATTTCAAAAATAATTTTACCACGTTTGCCATAAAGGAACTTAGTTCATCCCCAAATAAGAAAAGTGTAGTTCAAGCGGATGTTGTCAAGGATGAAGAAATACGTCAAGAGCTAAGCCATCCTAAATTTCTGAAGTTTAATTGATTAACATAAGATATACTCCTTCAGCCCAAATAGCAAACAAAAGAGAAAAGTATATTTTATTTGGAACTTTCATAGATAACGTTAAATTTAGACTAAGGCGGAAATGATATCAAATATGATTTCGATCGGACCGCGAGATTTAGCGTCAAGAAATGAAAATGGCTGAACTTTATTTTCAACTCCTTTATATCTAACCTGTCAAGAAGAGATAGGATAGGGGCTGGGCAAGTTTTATGAATATTCTGCTCTTTCTTTCATTCGAATATATTCTCAACGCTCTTCCAGAGATTGAAATATTTGGAAATACATCCGTTATGCATAAAAGTAAAGGAGAAAAAAAGGTGAAGAGAGAGAAAATCTGACCCAGAGAAAATACACTCCAGGCATATTTGGAATGAAAATGTCTCTCGAATTTTTTTATACGCTATTTAAAAGTAGAATAATATTTTGCTCCCCGTAAATAGGAAAATTCTCAAGAGTTTCAAATAGCTGGCATCTGACACGAATCATTTTCAAATGGATGAAAAAACATCGAACTTTATTTTTGAATTTGATGTTTTTTTTTCCTCTCTGTTATACCCTTTTTTGAACAAAATATTGGTTACATTATTTTACTATCATCTATTTTATTACGGATATAAAAACTGTTGCTCCTGTGACGAAGAGGTATATCCTATATAGAATATTATTTTTAAAGTTACATAATTTATTTTAAGTTTTTATTAAAATTATGAAAGCTAAATGAAGATAATGCGAGATAAATGCACAAGCAAGCTAAATAAAATTAATCTTGAAATAAAAATAATTATTATTAAAGTTAGGGTGATTTGTATATTTTTTCCTATTCGTATTCTAAAAGATCATGAAATCCTTGGAATTGGAATGGAACACAATTTTAAGGATACAATTATTACAAATATATCTATATTTATTATGAACGTAAAACGGAAATTCAACAGCTACATTATTCATTACATTGTTAATGTATTATTAATTTATCATACATTAATAACTTATTAATACTGTTACGAATTTGGTATTTAAAAAGCTAATGTTAGTTCAATTATAAATCAAATGGTTTTATTCCCGCGCAGTGCAGCGCGTGACGGATAGTAAAAAAAAGCTAAGCCGGAAAATTGAAAATACAAGAGCGCGTGCATTAAACGTTTAATAAATATCTCTTTTTGATTTCGAGAAAGTACTAGAAAATTCTCGCACGCGATTTTAAAATCTTATAAAAGGAGGAAAACCTCTCAGCTCGTGGTAGTTGGTTAGTTTGTTGTTGTTTAAGAGTTTGTTTAGAAAACTGCTCTTGTTGATTGTAGCGAATTCGCGGATTAGCTTTCTTTAGGTGTTTTGAATTAAGTTCTGTTGAACGTTTGAGTAGTTAGAAGATAACTACTGTTGTATATTGTGATACTGCACAATTATCTGAGGACATTTAATCATTTTTATTGTGATAATAATAAAATTTTGTTCATTTTTCATCGGACTTGTGCATTCATTTCCCCTTACGCACCCGTACGTATGTATTCGATTATGCACTAATATTTAAGGATGAAAAATGATTCCACTAGCGGCCGAGCGGTAAAGTCGCTGAACACTGGTTAGTATTCGTTCGCCGCTTTTTCGAATCACACAAACTGTCCATCATCATCGATAGACAGATTTGTATCATCGATAAGCAAGTGGGCATTGTTTATCGATTACGAAGTTTTCAAATAAATAAAATAAAATTAAACAATGATTCTTTTCTACATGTGCTATATCATAAGTAATTACTATTTTTAATATTATGCATACAATCACTAGATTCTAATACCTATTTTATAACCGTGCATTATCTATGCTTAGATAACAATACAGACTTATATTTATTTCCTTTATCTTTTAGATTCATTACATGCACAATTGCAGTTTTTTATTAACAAGAGAACTAAACGAAGCGTATCCATACTTTTGATCACTGTATCAGCAGTATTAGCATGTTTCTGTTTATTAAGAATTTCATAAAGATCTCACGATGAATTAATTCGAATAATCGAAACGATTCCTGTATCGCAGAGATTTATTCGCATTGCGTTCAGTCGTGTACGCAACAAGAAAAAATCTGATATGTACACCCCATGACTTCCTTGTACCGAATATTAAATTATACGCATTTTTTCTTGCATTTCATTTAAACTTATTGGATTGAATTAAATCTACGTCGCCGACACCGCATAAACCACAATAGAATAAATGCATTCTTTAAAATTCACTGTAGTGTGAGTTCACCACAGCGACATTCTGGCGCTAGATTCACTTAACAGTATTATATTTCGTTCATATTATAACTCATAATGCACAAAATTTATATCATTTAAAGAATAGAATTATCTAATCGTTGCCACGTGTTCTATTCAAATACTATAATAAAGCTAGAATGATGTATAAAAGAAATTAAGCAAAGAAAACAAAAAAGAAACAGTTTTTCACAGATGATTGAGTATTTCTCATTCAATTAATTCAGTTCTCACTTCGCGAGAAGGCAAAAATACATAAAATCTCAAAATATCTATATTAAAAATTACGAAGTAAATCTTAAACGCTTATTGCCTCGAAAAAATTCCAGAAAGGATTAAGCATGATTTAATTGGCAATAATAAATGAAGGCGCTATCTTTCTTGTTTCAAAGCAAAGTTTCTCTAGATTGGCAACAAATCCACTAGTTTGCTGTTTCAAATGTAAACAATGAATGGCCGCCATGAAAATAAAGGCTTAGCGGCACTTAAACAACTTTAAAACTGTTTATAATTCTAAAAATATTGCACACA
The DNA here is from genome assembly GCF_044657685.1 of Stegodyphus dumicola. Taxonomy (NCBI): domain Eukaryota; kingdom Metazoa; phylum Arthropoda; class Arachnida; order Araneae; family Eresidae; genus Stegodyphus; species Stegodyphus dumicola. Next base: position 23,528,694 of record NC_140772.1, read on the forward strand.
GATTTACTAAAGTTATAAAAACCTTAACCGGAAGATAAAAACAACATAATTCAATCATTTTTAAAGCAAAAAATGTACAATTTACAAACATATAAGAGTAAAGAAGCGGAGATCACTGAGCTGGGTAACAGAGTGGATATATATATATAAATATATTTATATACGTTTAGTGCGGCCGATTGCAACCAAAATACGAGGTGCACATCTATATGTTATAGCAGTCCTATATACAAAATTTCAACGTTCTGAGGCTACTCGTTTTTGAGTTATGCGAGATACGTACGCACGTATATACATACGTTCGTACAGACGCCACGAAAAATTCTCTTCAGAATTAATTTTAAAGCGGTTTTATAATTTTTTGTAGGGAACGGGTCTTTTATTCTGTCCTTACGTAGAGATATCACGCAAAAACATCGTTAAATTGCATTCGATAGCGGTCAAAATGGCTATTTTCGTTGAAATATACTGCCTGAAACTATTCGCGATAACAATACTTTCTTTTTACTTCGTACAAGGAAGTAAAAATAATTGAATGTGTTAAAATTTATAGACATTAGTCTATAAATATTTCACACATTTATAATAGACCAATTTTTAGCAATATTTTCTATATACTTAGGCTAAACACCTCGTTTGCATATGTTCTAGTTTATTGAAAATTTCAAAAATAATTTTACTACGTTTGCCATAAAGGAACTTAGTTCATCCCCAAATAAGAAAAGTGTAGTTCAAGCGGATGTTGTCAAGGATGAAGAAATACGTCAAGAGCTAAGCCATCCTAAATTTCTGAAGTTTAATTGATTAACATAAGATATACTCCTTCAGCCCAAATAGCAAACAAAAGAGAAAAGTATATTTTATTTGGAACTTTCATAGATAACGTTAAATTTAGACTAAGGCGGAAATGATATCAAATATGATTTCGATCGGACCGCGAGATTTAGCGTCAAGAAATGAAAATGGCTGAACTTTATTTTCAACTCCTTTATATCTAACCTGTCAAGAAGAGATAGGATAGGGGCTGGGCAAGTTTTATGAATATTCTGCTCTTTCTTTCATTCGAATATATTCTCAACGCTCTTCCAGAGATTGAAATATTTGGAAATACATCCGTTATGCATAAAAGTAAAGGAGAAAAAAAGGTAAAGAGAGAGAAAATCTGACCCAGAGAAAATACACTCCAGGCATATTTGGAATGAAAATGTCTCTCGAATTTTTTTATACGCTATTTAAAAGTAGAATAATATTTTGCTCCCCGTAAATAGGAAAATTCTCAAGAGTTTCAAATAGCTGGCATCTGACACGGATCATTTTCAAATGGATGAAAAAACATCGAACTTTATCTTTGAATTTGATGTTTTTTTTTCCTCTCTGTTATACCCTTTTTTGAACAAAATATTGGTTACATTATTTTACTATCATCTATTTTATTACGGATATAAAAACTGTTGCTCCTGTGACGAAGAGGTATATCCTATATAGAATATTATTTTTAAAGTTACATAATTTATTTTAAGTTTTTATTAAAATTATGAAAGCTAAATGAAGATAATGCGAGATAAATGCACAAGCAAGCTAAATAAAATAATCTTGAAATAAAAATAATTATTATTAAAGTTAGGGTGATTTGTATATTTTTTCCTATTCGTATTCTAAAAGATCATGAAATCCTTGGAATTGGAATGGAACACAATTTTAAGGATACAATTATTACAAATATATCTATATTTATTATGAACGTAAAACGGAAATTCAACAGCTACATTATTCATTACATTGTTAATGTATTATTAATTTATCATACATTAATAACTTATTAATACTGTTACGAATTTGGTATTTAAAAAGCTAATGTTAGTTCAATTATAAATCAAATGGTTTTATTCCCGCGCAGTGCAGCGCGTGACGGATAGTAAAAAAAAGCTAACCGGAAAATTGAAAATACAAGAGCGCGTGCAATAAACGTTTAATAAATATCTCTTTTTGATTTCGAGAAAGTACTAGAAAATTCTCGCACGCGATTTTAAAATCTTATAAAAGGAGGAAAACCTCTCAGCTCGTGGTAGTTGGTTAGTTTGTTGTTGTTTAAGAGTTTGTTTAGAAAACTGCTCTTGTTGATTGTAGCGAATTCGCGGATTAGCTTTCTTTAGGTGTTTTGAATTAAGTTCTATTGAACGTTTGAGTAGTTAGAAGATAACTACTGTTGTATATTGTGATACTGCACAATTATTTGAGGACATTTAACCATTTTTATTGTGATAATAATAAAATTTTGTTCATTTTTCATCGGACTTGTGCATTCATTTCCCCGTACGCACCCGTACGTATGTATTCGATTCTGCACTAATATTTAAGGATGAAAAATGATTCCACTAGCGGCCGAGCGGTAAAGTCGCTGAACACTGGTTAGTATTCGTTAGCCGCTTTTTCGAATCACACAAACTGTCCATCATCATCGATAGACAGATTTGTATCATCGATAAGCAAGTGGGCATTGTTTATCGATTACGAAGTTTTCAAATAAATAAAATAAAATTAAACAATGATTCTTTTCTACATGTGCTATATCATAAGTAATTACTATTTTTAATATTATGCATACAATCACTAGATTCTAATACCTATTTTATAACCGTGCATTATCTATGCTTAGATAACAATACAGACTTATATTTATTTCCTTTATCTTTTAGATTCATTACATGCACAATTACAGTTTTTTATTAACAAGAGAACTAAACGAAGCGTATCCATACTTTTGATCACTGTATCAGCAGTATTAGCATGTTTCTGTTTATTAAGAATTTCATAAAGATCTCACGATGAACTAATTCGAATAATCGAAACGATTCCTGTATCGCAGAGATTTATTCGCATTGCGTTCAGTCGTGTACGCAACAAGAAAAAATCTGATATGTACACCCCATGACTTCCTTGTACCGAATATTAAATTATACGCATTTTTTCTTGCATTTCATTTAAACTTATTGGATTGAATTAAATCTACGTCGCCGACACCGCATAAACCACAATAGAATAAATGCATTCTTTAAAATTCACTGTAGTGTGAGTTCACCACAGCGACATTCTGGCACTAGATTCACTTAACAGTATTATATTTCGTTCATATTATAACTCATAATGCACAAAATTTATATCATTTAAAGAATAGAATTATCTAATCGTTGCCACGTGTTCTATTCAAATACTATAATAAAGCTAGAATGATGTATAAAAGAAATTAAGCAAAGAAAACAAAAAAGAAACAGTTTTTCACAGATGATTGAGTATTTCTCATTCAATTAATTCAGTTCTCACTTCGCGAGAAGGCAAAAATACATAAAATCTCAAAATATCTATATTAAAAATTACGAAGTAAATCTTAAACGCTTATTGCCTCGAAAAAATTCCAGAAAGGATTAAGCATGATTTAATTGGCAATAATAAATGAAGGCGCTATCTTTCTTGTTTCAAAGCAAAGTTTCTCTAGATTGGCAACAAATCCACTAGTTTGCTGTTTCAAATGTAAACAATGAATGGCCGCCATGAAAATAAAGGCTTAGCGGCACTTAAACAACTTTAAAACTGTTTATAATTCTAAAAATATTGCACACAGATTTACTAAAGTTATAAAAACCTTAACCGGAAGATAAAAACAACATAATTCAATCATTTTTAAAGCAAAAAATGTACAATTTACAAACATATAAGAGTAAAGAAGCTGAGATCACTGAGCTGGGTAACAGAGTGGATATATATATATAAATATATTTATATACGTTTAGTGCGGCCGATTGCAACCAAAATACGAGGTGCACATCTATATGTTATAGCAGTCCTATATACAAAATTTCAACGTTCTGAGGCTACTCGTTTTTGAGTTATGCGAGATACGTACGCACGTACATACATACGTTCGTACAGACGCCACGAAAAATTCTCTTCAGAATTAATTTTAAAGCGGTTTTATAATTTTTTGTAGGGAACGAGTCTTTTATTCTGTCCTTACGTACAGATATCACGCAAAAACATCGTTAAATTGCATTCGATAGCGGTCAAAATGGCTATTTTCGTTGAAATATACTGCCTGAAACTTTTCGCGATAACAATACTTTCTTTTTACTTCGTACAAGGAAGTAAAAATAATTGAATGCGTTAAAATTTATAGACATTAGTCTATAAATATTTCACACATTTTTAATAGACCAATTTTTAGCAATATTTTCTATATACTTAGGCTAAACACCTCGTTTGCATATGTTCTAGTTTATTGCAAAATTTCAAAAATAATTTTACCACGTTTGCCATAAAGGAACTTAGTTCATCCCCAAATAAGAAAAGTGTAGTTCAAGCGGATGTTGTCAAGGATGAAGAAATACGTCAAGAGCTAAGCCATCCTAAATTTCTGAAGTTTAATTGATTAACATAAGATATACTCCTTCAGCCCAAATAGCAAACAAAAGAGAAAAGTATATTTTATTTGGAACTTTCATAGATAACGTTAAATTTAGACTAAGGCGGAAATGATATCAAATATGATTTCGATCGGACCGCGAGATTTAGCGTCAAGAAATGAAAATGGCTGAACTTTATTTTCAACTCCTTTATATCTAACCTGTGAAGAAGAGATAGGATAGGGGCTGGGCAAGTTTTATGAATATTCTGCTCTTTCTTTCATTCGAATATATTCTCAACACTCTGCCAGAGATTGAAATATTTGGAAATACATCCGTTATGCATAAAAGTAAAGGAGAAAAAAAGGTGAAGAGAGAGAAAATCTGACCCAGAGAAAATACACTCCAGGCATATTTGGAATGAAAATGTCTCTCGAATTTTTTTATACGCTATTTAAAAGTAGAATAATATTTTGCTCCCCGTAAATAGGAAAATTCTCAAGAGTTTCAAATAGCTGGCATCTGACACGGATCATTTTCAAATGGATGAAAAAACATCGAACTTTATTTTTGAATTTGATGTTTTTTTTTCCTCTCTGTTATACCCTTTTTTGAACAAAATATTGGTTACATTATTTTACTATCATCTATTTTATTACGGATATAAAAACTGTTGCTCCTGTGACGAAGAGGTATATCCTATATAGAATATTATTTTTAAAGTTACATAATTTATTTTAAGTTTTTATTAAAATTATGAAAGCTAAATGAAGATAATGCGAGATAAATGCACAAGCAAGCTAAATAAAATAATCTTGAAATAAAAATAATTATTATTAAAGTTAGGGTGATTTGTATATTTTTTCCTATTCGTATTCTAAAAGATCATGAAATCCTTGGAATTGGAATGGAACACAATTTTAAGGATACAATTATTACAAATATATCTATATTTATTATGAACGTAAAACGGAAATTCAACAGCTACATTATTCATTACATTGTTAATGTATTATTAATTTATCATACATTAATAACTTATTAATACTGTTACGAATTTGGTATTTAAAAAGCTAATGTTAGTTCAATTATAAATCAAATGGTTTTATTCCCGCGCAGTGCAGCGCGTGACGGATAGTAAAAAAAAGCTAAGCCGGAAAATTGAAAATACAAGAGCGCGTGCATTAAACGTTTAATAAATATCTCTTTTTGATTTCGAGAAAGTACTAGAAAATTCTCGCACGCGATTTTAAAATCTTATAAAAGGAGGAAAACCTCTCAGCTCGTGGTAGTTGGTTAGTTTGTTGTTGTTTAAGAGTTTGTTTAGAAAACTGCTCTTGTTGATTGTAGCGAATTCGCGGATTAGCTTTCTTTAGGTGTTTTGAATTAAGTTCTATTGAACGTTTGAGTAGTTAGAAGATAACTACTGTTGTATATTGTGATACTGCACAATTATTTGAGGACATTTAACCATTTTTATTGTGATAATAATAAAATTTTGTTCATTTTTCATCGGACTTGTGCATTCATTTCCCCGTACGCACCCGTACGTATGTATTCGATTCTGCACTAATATTTAAGGATGAAAAATGATTCCACTAGCGGCCGAGCGGTAAAGTCGCTGAACACTGGTTAGTATTCGTTAGCCGCTTTTTCGAATCACACAAACTGTCCATCATCATCGATAGACAGATTTGTATCATCGATAAGCAAGTGGGCATTGTTTATCGATTACGAAGTTTTCAAATAAATAAAATAAAATTAAACAATGATTCTTTTCTACATGTGCTATATCATAAGTAATTACTATTTTTAATATTATGCATACAATCACTAGATTCTAATACCTATTTTATAACCGTGCATTATCTATGCTTAGATAACAATACAGACTTATATTTATTTCCTTTATCTTTTAGATTCATTACATGCACAATTACAGTTTTTTATTAACAAGAGAACTAAACGAAGCGTATCCATACTTTTGATCACTGTATCAGCAGTATTAGCATGTTTCTGTTTATTAAGAATTTCATAAAGATCTCACGATGAACTAATTCGAATAATCGAAACGATTCCTGTATCGCAGAGATTTATTCGCATTGCGTTCAGTCGTGTACGCAACAAGAAAAAATCTGATATGTACACCCCATGACTTCCTTGTACCGAATATTAAATTATACGCATTTTTTCTTGCATTTCATTTAAACTTATTGGATTGAATTAAATCTACGTCGCCGACACCGCATAAACCACAATAGAATAAATGCATTCTTTAAAATTCACTGTAGTGTGAGTTCACCACAGCGACATTCTGGCACTAGATTCACTTAACAGTATTATATTTCGTTCATATTATAACTCATAATGCACAAAATTTATATCATTTAAAGAATAGAATTATCTAATCGTTGCCACGTGTTCTATTCAAATACTATAATAAAGCTAGAATGATGTATAAAAGAAATTAAGCAAAGAAAACAAAAAAGAAACAGTTTTTCACAGATGATTGAGTATTTCTCATTCAATTAATTCAGTTCTCACTTCGCGAGAAGGCAAAAATACATAAAATCTCAAAATATCTATATTAAAAATTACGAAGTAAATCTTAAACGCTTATTGCCTCGAAAAAATTCCAGAAAGGATTAAGCATGATTTAATTGGCAATAATAAATGAAGGCGCTATCTTTCTTGTTTCAAAGCAAAGTTTCTCTAGATTGGCAACAAATCCACTAGTTTGCTGTTTCAAATGTAAACAATGAATGGCCGCCATGAAAATAAAGGCTTAGCGGCACTTAAACAACTTTAAAACTGTTTATAATTCTAAAAATATTGCACACAGATTTACTAAAGTTATAAAAACCTTAACCGGAAGATAAAAACAACATAATTCAATCATTTTTAAAGCAAAAAATGTACAATTTACAAACATATAAGAGTAAAGAAGCTGAGATCACTGAGCTGGGTAACAGAGTGGATATATATATATAAATATATTTATATACGTTTAGTGCGGCCGATTGCAACCAAAATACGAGGTGCACATCTATATGTTATAGCAGTCCTATATACAAAATTTCAACGTTCTGAGGCTACTCGTTTTTGAGTTATGCGAGATACGTACGCACGTACATACATACGTTCGTACAGACGCCACGAAAAATTCTCTTCAGAATTAATTTTAAAGCGGTTTTATAATTTTTTGTAGGGAACGAGTCTTTTATTCTGTCCTTACGTACAGATATCACGCAAAAACATCGTTAAATTGCATTCGATAGCGGTCAAAATGGCTATTTTCGTTGAAATATACTGCCTGAAACTTTTCGCGATAACAATACTTTCTTTTTACTTCGTACAAGGAAGTAAAAATAATTGAATGCGTTAAAATTTATAGACATTAGTCTATAAATATTTCACACATTTTTAATAGACCAATTTTTAGCAATATTTTCTATATACTTAGGCTAAACACCTCGTTTGCATATGTTCTAGTTTATTGCAAAATTTCAAAAATAATTTTACCACGTTTGCCATAAAGGAACTTAGTTCATCCCCAAATAAGAAAAGTGTAGTTCAAGCGGATGTTGTCAAGGATGAAGAAATACGTCAAGAGCTAAGCCATCCTAAATTTCTGAAGTTTAATTGATTAACATAAGATATACTCCTTCAGCCCAAATAGCAAACAAAAGAGAAAAGTATATTTTATTTGGAACTTTCATAGATAACGTTAAATTTAGACTAAGGCGGAAATGATATCAAATATGATTTCGATCGGACCGCGAGATTTAGCGTCAAGAAATGAAAATGGCTGAACTTTATTTTCAACTCCTTTATATCTAACCTGTGAAGAAGAGATAGGATAGGGGCTGGGCAAGTTTTATGAATATTCTGCTCTTTCTTTCATTCGAATATATTCTCAACACTCTGCCAGAGATTGAAATATTTGGAAATACATCCGTTATGCATAAAAGTAAAGGAGAAAAAAAGGTGAAGAGAGAGAAAATCTGACCCAGAGAAAATACACTCCAGGCATATTTGGAATGAAAATGTCTCTCGAATTTTTTTATACGCTATTTAAAAGTAGAATAATATTTTGCTCCCCGTAAATAGGAAAATTCTCAAGAGTTTCAAATAGCTGGCATCTGACACGGATCATTTTCAAATGGATGAAAAAACATCGAACTTTATTTTTGAATTTGATGTTTTTTTTTCCTCTCTGTTATACCCTTTTTTGAACAAAATATTGGTTACATTATTTTACTATCATCTATTTTATTACGGATATAAAAACTGTTGCTCCTGTGACGAAGAGGTATATCCTATATAGAATATTATTTTTAAAGTTACATAATTTATTTTAAGTTTTTATTAAAATTATGAAAGCTAAATGAAGATAATGCGAGATAAATGCACAAGCAAGCTAAATAAAATAATCTTGAAATAAAAATAATTATTATTAAAGTTAGGGTGATTTGTATATTTTTTCCTATTCGTATTCTAAAAGATCATGAAATCCTTGGAATTGGAATGGAACACAATTTTAAGGATACAATTATTACAAATATATCTATATTTATTATGAACGTAAAACGGAAATTCAACAGCTACATTATTCATTACATTGTTAATGTATTATTAATTTATCATACATTAATAACTTATTAATACTGTTACGAATTTGGTATTTAAAAAGCTAATGTTAGTTCAATTATAAATCAAATGGTTTTATTCCCGCGCAGTGCAGCGCGTGACGGATAGTATAAAAAAGCTAAGCCGGAAAATTGAAAATACAAGAGCGCGTGCATTAAACGTTTAATAAATATCTCTTTTTGATTTCGAGAAAGTACTAGAAAATTCTCGCACGCGATTTTAAAATCTTATAAAAGGAGGAAAACCTCTCAGCTCGTGGTAGTTGGTTAGTTTGTTGTTGTTTAAGAGTTTGTTTAGAAAACTGCTCTTGTTGATTGTAGCGAATTCGCGGATTAGCTTTCTTTAGGTGTTTTGAATTAAGTTCTATTGAACGTTTGAGTAGTTAGAAGATAACTACTGTTGTATATTGTGATACTGGACAATTATCTGAGGACATTTAATCATTTTTATTGTGATAATAATAAAATTTTGTTCATTTTTCATCGGACTTGTGCATTCATTTCCCCGTACGCACCCGTACGTAAGTATTCGATTCTGCACTAATATTTAAGGATGAAAAATGATTCCACTAGCGGCCGAGCGGTAAAGTCGCTGAACACTGGTTAGTATTCGTTAGCCGCTTTTTCGAATCACACAAACTGTCCATCATCATCGATAGACAGATTTGTATCATCGATAAGCAAGTGGGCATTGTTTATCGATTACGAAGTTTTCAAATAAATAAAATAAAATTAAACAATGATTCTTTTCTACATGTGCTATATCATAAGTAATTACTATTTTTAATATTATGCATACAATCACTAGATTCTAATACCTATTTTATAACCGTGTATTATCTATGCTTAGATAACAATACAGACTTATATTTATTTCCTTTATCTTTTAGATTCATTACATGCACAATTACAGTTTTTTATTAACAAGAGAACTAAACGAAGCGTATCCATACTTTTGATCACTGTATCAGCAGTATTAGCATGTTTCTGTTTATTAAGAATTTCATAAAGATCTCACGATGAACTAATTCGAATAATCGAAACGATTCCTGTATCGCAGAGATTTATTCGCATTGCGTTCAGTCGTGTACGCAAAAAGAAAAAATCTGATAAGTACACCCCATGACTTCCTTGTACCGAATATTAAATTATACGCATTTTTTCTTGCATTTCATTTAAACTTATTGGATTGAATTAAATCTACGTCGCCGACACCGCATAAACCACAATAGAATAAATGCATTCTTTAAAATTCACTGTAGTGTGAGTTCACCACAGCGACATTCTGGCGCTAGATTCACTTAACAGTATTATATTTCGTTCATATTATAACTCATAATGCACAAAATTTATATCATTTAAAGAATAGAATTATCTAATCGTTGCCACGTGTTCTATTCAAATACTATAATAAAGCTAGAATGATGTATAAAAGAAATTAAGCAAAGAAAACAAAAAAGAAACAGTTTTTCACAGATGATTGAGTATTTCTCATTCAATTAATTCAGTTCTCACTTCGCGAGAAGGCAAAAATACATAAAATCTCAAAATATCTATATTAAAAATTACGAAGTAAATCTTAAACGCTTATTGCCTCGAAAAAATTCCAGAAAGGATTAAGCATGATTTAATTGGCAATAATAAATGAAGGCGCTATCTTTCTTGTTTCAAAGCAAAGTTTCTCTAGATTGGCAACAAATCCACTAGTTTGCTGTTTCAAATGTAAACAATGAATGGCCGCCATGAAAATAAAGGCTTAGCGGCACTTAAACAACTTTAAAACTGTTTATAATTCTAAAAATATTGCACACAGATTTACTAAAGTTATAAAAACCTTAACCGGAAGATAAAAACAACATAATTCAATCATTTTTAAAGCAAAAAATGTACAATTTACAAACATATAAGAGTAAAGAAGCTGAGATCACTGAGCTGGGTAACAGAGTGGATATATATATATAAATATATTTATATACGTTTAGTGCGGCCGATTGCAACCAAAATACGAGGTGCACATCTATATGTTATAGCAGTCCTATATACAAAATTTCAACGTTCTGAGGCTACTCGTTTTTGAGTTATGCGAGATACGTACGCACGTACATACATACGTTCGTACAGACGCCACGAAAAATTCTCTTCAGAATTAATTTTAAAGCGGTTTTATAATTTTTTGTAGGGAACGGGTCTTTTATTCTGTCCTTACGTAGAGATATCACGCAAAAACATCGTTAAATTGCATTCGATAGCGGTCAAAATGGCTATTTTCGTTGAAATATACTGCCTGAAACTTTTCGCGATAACAATACTTTCTTTTTACTTCGTACAAGGAAGTAAAAATAATTGAATGTGTTAAAATTTATAGACATTAGTCTATACATATTTCACACATTTATAATAGACCAATTTTTAGCAATATTTTCTATATACTTAGGCTAAACACCTCGTTTGCATATGTTCTAGTTTATTACAAAATTTCAAAAATAATTTTACCACGTTTGCCATAAAGGAACTTAGTTCATCCCCAAATAAGAAAAGTGTAGTTCAAGCGGATGTTGTCAAGGATGAAGAAATACGTCAAGAGCTAAGCCATCCTAAATTTCTGAAGTTTAATTGATTAACATAAGATATACTCCTTCAGCCCAAATAGCAAACAAAAGAGAAAAGTATATTTTATTTGGAACTTTCATAGATAACGTTAAATTTAGACTAAGGCGGAAATGATATCAAATATGATTTCGATCGGACCGCGAGATTTAGCGTCAAGAAATGAAAATGGCTGAACTTTATTTTCAACTCCTTTATATCTAACCTGTCAAGAAGAGATAGGATAGGGGCTGGGCAAGTTTTATGAATATTCTGCTCTTTCTTTCATTCGAATATATTCTCAACGCTCTTCCAGAGATTGAAATATTTGGAAATACATCCGTTATGCATAAAAGTAAAGGAGAAAAAAAGGTAAAGAGAGAGAAAATCTGACCCAGATAAAATACACTCCAGGCATATTTGGAATGAAAATGTCTCTCGAATTTTTTTATACGCTATTTAAAAGTAGAATAATATTTTGCTCCCCGTAAATAGGAAAATTCTCAAGAGTTTCAAATAGCTGGCATCTGACACGGATCATTTTCAAATGGATGAAAAAACATCGAACTTTATCTTTGAATTTGATGTTTTTTTTTCCTCTCTGTTATACCCTTTTTTGAACAAAATATTGGTTACATTATTTTACTATCATCTATTTTATTACGGATATAAAAACTGTTGCTCCTGTGACGAAGAGGTATATCCTATATAGAATATTATTTTTAAAGTTACATAATTTATTTTAAGTTTTTATTAAAATTATGAAAGCTAAATGAAGATAATGCGAGATAAATGCACAAGCAAGCTAAATAAAATAATCTTGAAATAAAAATAATTATTATTAAAGTTAGGGTGATTTGTATATTTTTTCCTATTCGTATTCTAAAAGATCATGAAATCCTTGGAATTGGAATGGAACACAATTTTAAGGATACAATTATTACAAATATATCTATATTTATTATGAACGTAAAACGGAAATTCAACAGCTACATTATTCATTACATTGTTAATGTATTATTAATTTATCATACATTAATAACTTATTAATACTGTTACGAATTTGGTATTTAAAATGCTAATGTTAGTTCAATTATAAATCAAATGGTTTTATTCCCGCGCAGTGCAGCGCGTGACGGATAGTAAAATAAAGCTAAGCCGGAAAATTGAAAATACAAGAGCGCGTGCATTAAACGTTTAATAAATATCTCTTTTTGATTTCGAGAAAGTACTAGAAAATTCTCGCACGCGATTTTAAAATCTTATAAAAGGAGGAAAACCTCTCAGCTCGTGGTAGTTGGTTAGTTTGTTGTTGTTTAAGAGTTTGTTTAGAAAACTGCTCTTGTTGATTGTAGCGAATTCGCGGATTAGCTTTCTTTAGGTGTTTTGAATTAAGTTCTATTGAACGTTTGAGTAGTTAGAAGATAACTACTGTTGTATATTGTGATACTGGACAATTATCTGAGGACATTTAATCATTTTTATTGTGATAATAATAAAATTTTGTTCATTTTTCATCGGACTTGTGCATTCATTTCCCCGTACGCACCCGTACGTAAGTATTCGATTCTGCACTAATATTTAAGGATGAAAAATGATTCCACTAGCGGCCGAGCGGTAAAGTCGCTGAACACTGGTTAGTATTCGTTAGCCGCTTTTTCGAATCACACAAACTGTCCATCATCATCGATAGACAGATTTGTATCATCGATAAGCAAGTGGGCATTGTTTATCGATTACGAAGTTTTCAAATAAATAAAATAAAATTAAACAATGATTCTTTTCTACATGTGCTATATCATAAGTAATTACTATTTTTAATATTATGCATACAATCACTAGATTCTAATACCTATTTTATAACCGTGTATTATCTATGCTTAGATAACAATACAGACTTATATTTATTTCCTTTATCTTTTAGATTCATTACATGCACAATTACAGTTTTTTATTAACAAGAGAACTAAACGAAGCGTATCCATACTTTTGATCACTGTATCAGCAGTATTAGCATGTTTCTGTTTATTAAGAATTTCATAAAGATCTCACGATGAACTAATTCGAATAATCGAAACGATTCCTGTATCGCAGAGATTTATTCGCATTGCGTTCAGTCGTGTACGCAAAAAGAAAAAATCTGATAAGTACACCCCATGACTTCCTTGTACCGAATATTAAATTATACGCATTTTTTCTTGCATTTCATTTAAACTTATTGGATTGAATTAAATCTACGTCGCCGACACCGCATAAACCACAATAGAATAAATGCATTCTTTAAAATTCACTGTAGTGTGAGTTCACCACAGCGACATTCTGGCGCTAGATTCACTTAACAGTATTATATTTCGTTCATATTATAACTCATAATGCACAAAATTTATATCATTTAAAGAATAGAATTATCTAATCGTTGCCACGTGTTCTATTCAAATACTATAATAAAGCTAGAATGATGTATAAAAGAAATTAAGCAAAGAAAACAAAAAAGAAACAGTTTTTCACAGATGATTGAGTATTTCTCATTCAATTAATTCAGTTCTCACTTCGCGAGAAGGCAAAAATACATAAAATCTCAAAATATCTATATTAAAAATTACGAAGTAAATCTTAAACGCTTATTGCCTCGAAAAAATTCCAGAAAGGATTAAGCATGATTTAATTGGCAATAATAAATGAAGGCGCTATCTTTCTTGTTTCAAAGCAAAGTTTCTCTAGATTGGCAACAAATCCACTAGTTTGCTGTTTCAAATGTAAACAATGAATGGCCGCCATGAAAATAAAGGCTTAGCGGCACTTAAACAACTTTAAAACTGTTTATAATTCTAAAAATATTGCACACAGATTTACTAAAGTTATAAAAACCTTAACCGGAAGATAAAAACAACATAATTCAATCATTTTTAAAGCAAAAAATGTACAATTTACAAACATATAAGAGTAAAGAAGCTGAGATCACTGAGCTGGGTAACAGAGTGGATATATATATATAAATATATTTATATACGTTTAGTGCGGCCGATTGCAACCAAAATACGAGGTGCACATCTATATGTTATAGCAGTCCTATATACAAAATTTCAACGTTCTGAGGCTACTCGTTTTTGAGTTATGCGAGATACGTACGCACGTACATACATACGTTCGTACAGACGCCACGAAAAATTCTCTTCAGAATTAATTTTAAAGCGGTTTTATAATTTTTTGTAGGGAACGGGTCTTTTATTCTGTCCTTACGTAGAGATATCACGCAAAAACATCGTTAAATTGCATTCGATAGCGGTCAAAATGGCTATTTTCGTTGAAATATACTGCCTGAAACTTTTCGCGATAACAATACTTTCTTTTTACTTCGTACAAGGAAGTAAAAATAATTGAATGTGTTAAAATTTATAGACATTAGTCTATACATATTTCACACATTTATAATAGACCAATTTTTAGCAATATTTTCTATATACTTAGGCTAAACACCTCGTTTGCATATGTTCTAGTTTATTACAAAATTTCAAAAATAATTTTACCACGTTTGCCATAAAGGAACTTAGTTCATCCCCAAATAAGAAAAGTGTAGTTCAAGCGGATGTTGTCAAGGATGAAGAAATACGTCAAGAGCTAAGCCATCCTAAATTTCTGAAGTTTAATTGATTAACATAAGATATACTCCTTCAGCCCAAATAGCAAACAAAAGAGAAAAGTATATTTTATTTGGAACTTTCATAGATAACGTTAAATTTAGACTAAGGCGGAAATGATATCAAATATGATTTCGATCGGACCGCGAGATTTAGCGTCAAGAAATGAAAATGGCTGAACTTTATTTTCAACTCCTTTATATCTAACCTGTCAAGAAGAGATAGGATAGGGGCTGGGCAAGTTTTATGAATATTCTGCTCTTTCTTTCATTCGAATATATTCTCAACGCTCTTCCAGAGATTGAAATATTTGGAAATACATCCGTTATGCATAAAAGTAAAGGAGAAAAAAAGGTAAAGAGAGAGAAAATCTGACCCAGATAAAATACACTCCAGGCATATTTGGAATGAAAATGTCTCTCGAATTTTTTTATACGCTATTTAAAAGTAGAATAATATTTTGCTCCCCGTAAATAGGAAAATTCTCAAGAGTTTCAAATAGCTGGCATCTGACACGGATCATTTTCAAATGGATGAAAAAACATCGAACTTTATCTTTGAATTTGATGTTTTTTTTTCCTCTCTGTTATACCCTTTTTTGAACAAAGTATTGGTTACATTATTTTACTATCATCTATTTTATTACGGATATAAAAACTGTTGCTCCTGTGACGAAGAGGTATATCCTATATAGAATATTATTTTTAAAGTTACATAATTTATTTTAAGTTTTTATTAAAATTATGAAAGCTAAATGAAGATAATGCGAGATAAATGCACAAGCAAGCTAAATAAAATAATCTTGAAATAAAAATAATTATTATTAAAGTTAGGGTGATTTGTATATTTTTTCCTATTCGTATTCTAAAAGATCATGAAATCCTTGGAATTGGAATGGAACACAATTTTAAGGATACAATTATTACAAATATATCTATATTTATTATGAACGTAAAACGGAAATTCAACAGCTACATTATTCATTACATTGTTAATGTATTATTAATTTATCATACATTAATAACTTATTAATACTGTTACGAATTTGGTATTTAAAATGCTAATGTTAGTTCAATTATAAATCAAATGGTTTTATTCCCGCGCAGTGCAGCGCGTGACGGATAGTAAAATAAAGCTAAGCCGGAAAATTGAAAATACAAGAGCGCGTGCATTAAACGTTTAATAAATATCTCTTTTTGATTTCGAGAAAGTACTAGAAAATTCTCGCACGCGATTTTAAAATCTTATAAAAGGAGGAAAACCTCTCAGCTCGTGGTAGTTGGTTAGTTTGTTGTTGTTTAAGAGTTTGTTTAGAAAACTGCTCTTGTTGATTGTAGCGAATTCGCGGATTAGCTTTCTTTAGGTGTTTTGAATTAAGTTCTATTGAACGTTTGAGTAGTTAGAAGATAACTACTGTTGTATATTGTGATACTGCACAATTATCTGAGGACATTTAATCATTTTTATTGTGATAATAATAAAATTTTGTTCATTTTTCATCGGACTTGTGCATTCATTTCCCCTTACGCACCCGTACGTATGTATTCGATTCTGCACTAATATTTAAGGATGAAAAATGATTCCACTAGCGGCCGAGCGGTAAAGTCGCTGAACACTGGTTAGTATTCGTTCGCCGCTTTTTCGAATCACACAAACTGTCCATCATCATCGATAGACAGATTTGTATCACCGATAAGCAAGTGGGCATTGTTTATCGATTACGAAGTTTTCAAATAAATAAAATTAAATTAAACAATGATTCTTTTCTACATGTGCTATATCATAAGTAATTACTATTTTTAATATTATGCATACAATCACTAGATTCTAATACCTATTTTATAACCGTGCATTATCTATGCTTAGATAACAATACAGACTTATATTTATTTCCTTTATCTTTTAGATTCATTACATGCACAATTACAGTTTTTTATTAACAAGAGAACTAAACGAAGCGTATCCATACTTTTGATCACTGTATCAGCAGTAGTAGCATGTTTCTGTTTATTAAGAATTTCATAAAGATCTCACGATGAATTAATTCGAATAATCGAAACGATTCCTGTATCGCAGAGATTTATTCGCATTGCGTTCAGTCGTGTACGCAACAAGAAAAAATCTGATATGTACACCCCATGACTTCCTTGTACCGAATATTAAATTATACGCATTTTTTCTTGCATTTCATTTAAACTTATTGGATTGAATTAAATCTACGTCGCCGACACCGCATAAACCACAATAGAATAAATGCATTCTTTAAAATTCACTGTAGTGTGAGTTCACCACAGCGACATTCTGGCGCTAGATTCACTTAACAGTATTATATTTCGTTCATATTATAACTCATAATGCCCAAAATTTATATCATTTAAAGAATAGAATTATCTAATCGTTGCCACGTGTTCTATTCAAATACTATAATAAAGCTAGAATGATGTATAAAAGAAATTAAGCAAAGAAAACAAAAAAGAAACAGTTTTTCACAGATGATTGAGTATTTCTCATTCAATTAATTCAGTTCTCACTTCGCGAGAAGGCAAAAATACATAAAATCTCAAAATATCTATATTAAAAATTACGAAGTAAATCTTAAACGCTTATTGCCTCGAAAAAATTCCAGAAAGGATTAAGCATGATTTAATTGGCAATAATAAATGAAGGCGCTATCTTTCTTGTTTCAAAGCAAAGTTTCTCTAGATTGGCAACAAATCCACTAGTTTGCTGTTTCAAATGTAAACAATGAATGGCCGCCATGAAAATAAAGGCTTAGCGGCACTTAAACAACTTTAAAACTGTTTATAATTCTAAAAATATTGCACACAGATTTACTAAAGTTATAAAAACCTTAACCGGAAGATAAATCAACATAATTCAATCATTTTTAAAGCAAAAAATGTACAATTTACAAACATATAAGAGTAAAGAAGCTGAGATCACTGAGCTGGGTAACAGAGTGGATATATATATATAAATATATTTATATACGTTTAGTGCGGCCGATTGCAACCAAAATACGAGGTGCACATCTATATGTTATAGCAGTCCTATATACAAAATTTCAACGTTCTGAGGCTACTCGTTTTTGAGTTATGCGAGATACGTACGCACGTACATACATACGTTCGTACAGACGCCACGAAAAATTCTCTTCAGAATTAATTTTAAAGCGGTTTTATAATTTTTTGTAGGGAACGGGTCTTTTATTCTGTCCTTACGTAGAGATATCACGCAAAAACATCGTTAAATTGCATTCGATAGCGGTCAAAATGGCTATTTTCGTTGAAATATACTGCCTGAAACTTTTCGCGATAACAATACTTTCTTTTTACTTCGTACAAGGAAGTAAAAATAATTGAATGCGTTAAAATTTATAGACATTAGTCTATAAATATTTCACACATTTTTAATAGACCAATTTTTAGCAATATTTTCTATATACTTAGGCTAAACACCTCGTTTGCATATGTTCTAGTTTATTGCAAAATTTCAAAAATAATTTTACCACGTTTGCCATAAAGGAACTTAGTTCATCCCCAAATAAGAAAAGTGTAGTTCAAGCGGATGTTGTCAAGGATGAAGAAATACGTCAAGAGCTAAGCCATCCTAAATTTCTGAAGTTTAATTGATTAACATAAGATATACTCCTTCAGCCCAAATAGCAAACAAAAGAGAAAAGTATATTTTATTTGGAACTTTCATAGATAACGTTAAATTTAGACTAAGGCGGAAATGATATCAAATATGATTTCGATCGGACCGCGAGATTTAGCGTCAAGAAATGAAAATGGCTGAACTTTATTTTCAACTCCTTTATATCTAACCTGTGAAGAAGAGATAGGATAGGGGCTGGGCAAGTTTTATGAATATTCTGCTCTTTCTTTCATTCGAATATATTCTCAACACTCTGCCAGAGATTGAAATATTTGGAAATACATCCGTTATGCATAAAAGTAAAGGAGAAAAAAAGGTGAAGAGAGAGAAAATCTGACCCAGAGAAAATACACTCCAGGCATATTTGGAATGAAAATGTCTCTCGAATTTTTTTATACGCTATTTAAAAGTAGAATAATATTTTGCTCCCCGTAAATAGGAAAATTCTCAAGAGTTTCAAATAGCTGGCATCTGACACGGATCATTTTCAAATGGATGAAAAAACATCGAACTTTATTTTTGAATTTGATGTTTTTTTTTCCTCTCTGTTATACCCTTTTTTGAACAAAATATTGGTTACATTATTTTACTATCATCTATTTTATTACGGATATAAAAACTGTTGCTCCTGTGACGAAGAGGTATATCCTATATAGAATATTATTTTTAAAGTTACATAATTTATTTTAAGTTTTTATTAAAATTATGAAAGCTAAATGAAGATAATGCGAGATAAATGCACAAGCAAGCTAAATAAAATAATCTTGAAATAAAAATAATTATTATTAAAGTTAGGGTGATTTGTATATTTTTTCCTATTCGTATTCTAAAAGATCATGAAATCCTTGGAATTGGAATGGAACACAATTTTAAGGATACAATTATTACAAATATATCTATATTTATTATGAACGTAAAACGGAAATTCAACAGCTACATTATTCATTACATTGTTAATGTATTATTAATTTATCATACATTAATAACTTATTAATACTGTTACGAATTTGGTATTTAAAAAGCTAATGTTAGTTCAATTATAAATCAAATGGTTTTATTCCCGCGCAGTGCAGCGCGTGACGGATAGTAAAAAAAAGCTAAGCCGGAAAATTGAAAATACAAGAGCGCGTGCATTAAACGTTTAATAAATATCTCTTTTTGATTTCGAGAAAGTACTAGAAAATTCTCGCACGCGATTTTAAAATCTTATAAAAGGAGGAAAACCTCTCAGCTCGTGGTAGTTGGTTAGTTTGTTGTTGTTTAAGAGTTTGTTTAGAAAACTGCTCTTGTTGATTGTAGCGAATTCGCGGATTAGCTTTCTTTAGGTGTTTTGAATTAAGTTCTATTGAACGTTTGAGTAGTTAGAAGATAACTACTGTTGTATATTGTGATACTGGACAATTATCTGAGGACATTTAATCATTTTTATTGTGATAATAATAAAATTTTGTTCATTTTTCATCGGACTTGTGCATTCATTTCCCCGTACGCACCCGTACGTAAGTATTCGATTCTGCACTAATATTTAAGGATGAAAAATGATTCCACTAGCGGCCGAGCGGTAAAGTCGCTGAACACTGGTTAGTATTCGTTAGCCGCTTTTTCGAATCACACAAACTGTCCATCATCATCGATAGACAGATTTGTATCATCGATAAGCAAGTGGGCATTGTTTATCGATTACGAAGTTTTCAAATAAATAAAATAAAATTAAACAATGATTCTTTTCTACATGTGCTATATCATAAGTAATTACTATTTTTAATATTATGCATACAATCACTAGATTCTAATACCTATTTTATAACCGTGTATTATCTATGCTTAGATAACAATACAGACTTATATTTATTTCCTTTATCTTTTAGATTCATTACATGCACAATTACAGTTTTTTATTAACAAGAGAACTAAACGAAGCGTATCCATACTTTTGATCACTGTATCAGCAGTAGTAGCATGTTTCTGTTTATTAAGAATTTCATAAAGATCTCACGATGAACTAATTCGAATAATCGAAACGATTCCTGTATCGCAGAGATTTATTCGCATTGCGTTCAGTCGTGTACGCAAAAAGAAAAAATCTGATATGTACACCCCATGACTTCCTTGTACCGAATATTAAATTATACGCATTTTTTCTTGCATTTCATTTAAACTTATTGGATTGAATTAAATCTACGTCGCCGACACCGCATAAACCACAATAGAATAAATGCATTCTTTAAAATTCACTGTAGTGTGAGTTCACCACAGCGACATTCTGGCGCTAGATTCACTTAACAGTATTATATTTCGTTCATATTATAACTCATAATGCACAAAATTTATATCATTTAAAGAATAGAATTATCTAATCGTTGCCACGTGTTCTATTCAAATACTATAATAAAGCTAGAATGATGTATAAAAGAAATTAAGCAAAGAAAACAAAAAAGAAACAGTTTTTCACAGATGATTGAGTATTTCTCATTCAATTAATTCAGTTCTCACTTCGCGAGAAGGCAAAAATACATAAAATCTCAAAATATCTATATTAAAAATTACGAAGTAAATCTTAAACGCTTATTGCCTCGAAAAAATTCCAGAAAGGATTAAGCATGATTTAATTGGCAATAATAAATGAAGGCGCTATCTTTCTTGTTTCAAAGCAAAGTTTCTCTAGATTGGCAACAAATCCACTAGTTTGCTGTTTCAAATGTAAACAATGAATGGCCGCCATGAAAATAAAGGCTTAGCGGCACTTAAACAACTTTAAAACTGTTTATAATTCTAAAAATATTGCACACAGATTTACTAAAGTTATAAAAACCTTAACCGGAAGATAAAAACAACATAATTCAATCATTTTTAAAGCAAAAAATGTACAATTTACAAACATATAAGAGTAAAGAAGCTGAGATCACTGAGCTGGGTAACAGAGTGGATATATATATATAAATATATTTATATACGTTTAGTGCGGCCGATTGCAACCAAAATACGAGGTGCACATCTATATGTTATAGCAGTCCTATATACAAAATTTCAACGTTCTGAGGCTACTCGTTTTTGAGTTATGCGAGATACGTACGCACGTACATACATACGTTCGTACAGACGCCACGAAAAATTCTCTTCAGAATTAATTTTAAAGCGGTTTTATAATTTTTTGTAGGGAACGGGTCTTTTATTCTGTCCTTACGTAGAGATATCACGCAAAAACATCGTTAAATTGCATTCGATAGCGGTCAAAATGGCTATTTTCGTTGAAATATACTGCCTGAAACTTTTCGCGATAACAATACTTTCTTTTTACTTCGTACAAGGAAGTAAAAATAATTGAATGTGTTAAAATTTATAGACATTAGTCTATACATATTTCACACATTTATAATAGACCAATTTTTAGCAATATTTTCTATATACTTAGGCTAAACACCTCGTTTGCATATGTTCTAGTTTATTACAAAATTTCAAAAATAATTTTACCACGTTTGCCATAAAGGAACTTAGTTCATCCCCAAATAAGAAAAGTGTAGTTCAAGCGGATGTTGTCAAGGATGAAGAAATACGTCAAGAGCTAAGCCATCCTAAATTTCTGAAGTTTAATTGATTAACATAAGATATACTCCTTCAGCCCAAATAGCAAACAAAAGAGAAAAGTATATTTTATTTGGAACTTTCATAGATAACGTTAAATTTAGACTAAGGCGGAAATGATATCAAATATGATTTCGATCGGACCGCGAGATTTAGCGTCAAGAAATGAAAATGGCTGAACTTTATTTTCAACTCCTTTATATCTAACCTGTGAAGAAGAGATAGGATAGGGGCTGGGCAAGTTTTATGAATATTCTGCTCTTTCTTTCATTCGAATATATTCTCAACGCTCTGCCAGAGATTGAAATATTTGGAAAAATTTGGAAATACATCCGTTATGCATAAAAGTAAAGGAGAAAAAAATGTGAAGAGAGAGAAAATCTGACCCAGATAAAATACACTCCAGGCATATTTGGAATGAAAATGTCTCTCGAATTTTTTTATACGCTATTTAAAAGTAGAATAATATTTTGCTCCCCGTAAATAGGAAAATTCTCAAGAGTTTCAAATAGCTGGCATCTGACACGGATCATTTTCAAATGGATGAAAAAACATCGAACTTTATCTTTGAATTTGATGTTTTTTTTTCCTCTCTGTTATACCCTTTTTTGAACAAAATATTGGTTACATTATTTTACTATCATCTATTTTATTACGGATATAAAAACTGTTGCTCCTGTGACGAAGAGGTATATCCTATATAGAATATTATTTTTAAAGTTACATAATTTATTTTAAGTTTTTATTAAAATTATGAAAGCTAAATGAAGATAATGCGAGATAAATGCACAAGCAAGCTTAATAAAATAATCTTGAAATAAAAATAATTATTATTAAAGTTAGGGTGATTTGTATATTTTTTCCTATTCGTATTCTAAAAGATCATGAAATCCTTGGAATTGGAATGGAACACAATTTTAAGGATACAATTATTACAAATATATCTATATTTATTATGAACGTAAAACGGAAATTCAACAGCTACATTATTCATTACATTGTTAATGTATTATTAATTTATCATACATTAATAACTTATTAATACTGTTACGAATTTGGTATTTAAAAAGCTAATGTTAGTTCAATTATAAATCAAATGGTTTTATTCCCGCGCAGTGCAGCGCGTGACGGATAGTAAAAAAAAGCTAAGCCGGAAAATTGAAAATACAAGAGCGCGTGCATTAAACGTTTAATAAATATCTCTTTTTGATTTCGAGAAAGTACTAGAAAATTCTCGCACGCGATTTTAAAATCTTATAAAAGGAGGAAAACCTCTCAGCTCGTGGTAGTTGGTTAGTTTGTTGTTGTTTAAGAGTTTGTTTAGAAAACTGCTCTTGTTGATTGTAGCGAATTCGCGGATTAGCTTTCTTTAGGTGTTTTGAATTAAGTTCTATTGAACGTTTGAGTAGTTAGAAGATAACTACTGTTGTATATTGTGATACTGGACAATTATCTGAGGACATTTAATCATTTTTATTGTGATAATAATAAAATTTTGTTCATTTTTCATCGGACTTGTGCATTCATTTCCCCGTACGCACCCGTACGTAAGTATTCGATTCTGCACTAATATTTAAGGATGAAAAATGATTCCACTAGCGGCCGAGCGGTAAAGTCGCTGAACACTGGTTAGTATTCGTTCGCCGCTTTTTCGAATCACACAAACTGTCCATCATCATCGATAGACAGATTTGTATCATCGATAAGCAAGTGGGCATTGTTTATCGATTACGAAGTTTTCAAATAAATAAAATAAAATTAAACAATGATTCTTTTCTACATGTGCTATATCATAAGTAATTACTATTTTTAATATTATGCATACAATCACTAGATTCTAATACCTATTTTATAACCGTGTATTATCTATGCTTAGATAACAATACAGACTTATATTTATTTCCTTTATCTTTTAGATTCATTACATGCACAATTACAGTTTTTTATTAACAAGAGAACTAAACGAAGTGTATCCATACTTTTGATCACTGTATCAGCAGTATTAGCATGTTTCTGTTTATTAAGAATTTCATAAAGATCTCACGATGAACTAATTCGAATAATCGAAACGATTCCTGTATCGCAGAGATTTATTCGCATTGCGTTCAGTCGTGTACGCAAAAAGAAAAAATCTGATATGTACACCCCATGACTTCCTTGTACCGAATATTAAATTATACGCATTTTTTCTTGCATTTCATTTAAACTTATTGGATTGAATTAAATCTACGTCGCCGACACCGCATAAACCACAATAGAATAAATGCATTCTTTAAAATTCACTGTAGTGTGAGTTCACCACAGCGACATTCTGGCGCTAGATTCACTTAACAGTATTATATTTCGTTCATATTATAACTCATAATGCACAAAATTTATATCATTTAAAGAATAGAATTATCTAATCGTTGCCACGTGTTCTATTCAAATACTATAATAAAGCTAGAATGATGTATAAAAGAAATTAAGCAAAGAAAACAAAAAAGAAACAGTTTTTCACAGATGATTGAGTATTTCTCATTCAATTAATTCAGTTCTCACTTCGCGAGAAGGCAAAAATACATAAAATCTCAAAATATCTATATTAAAAATTACGAAGTAAATCTTAAACGCTTATTGCCTCGAAAAAATTCCAGAAAGGATTAAGCATGATTTAATTGGCAATAATAAATGAAGGCGCTATCTTTCTTGTTTCAAAGCAAAGTTTCTCTAGATTGGCAACAAATCCACTAGTTTGCTGTTTCAAATGTAAACAATGAATGGCCGCCATGAAAATAAAGGCTTAGCGGCACTTAAACAACTTTAAAACTGTTTATAATTCTAAAAATATTGCACACAGATTTACTAAAGTTATAAAAACCTTAACCGGAAGATAAAAACAACATAATTCAATCATTTTTAAAGCAAAAAATGTACAATTTACAAACATATAAGAGTAAAGAAGCTGAGATCACTGAGCTGGGTAACAGAGTGGATATATATATATAAATATATTTATATACGTTTAGTGCGGCCGATTGCAACCAAAATACGAGGTGCACATCTATATGTTATAGCAGTCCTATATACAAAATTTCAACGTTCTGAGGCTACTCGTTTTTGAGTTATGCGAGATACGTACGCACGTACATACATACGTTCGTACAGACGCCACGAAAAATTCTCTTCAGAATTAATTTTAAAGCGGTTTTATAATTTTTTGTAGGGAACGGGTCTTTTATTCTGTCCTTACGTAGAGATATCACGCAAAAACATCGTTAAATTGCATTCGATAGCGGTCAAAATGGCTATTTTCGTTGAAATATACTGCCTGAAACTTTTCGCGATAACAATACTTTCTTTTTACTTCGTACAAGGAAGTAAAAATAATTGAATGTGTTAAAATTTATAGACATTAGTCTATACATATTTCACACATTTATAATAGACCAATTTTTAGCAATATTTTCTATATACTTAGGCTAAACACCTCGTTTGCATATGTTCTAGTTTATTACAAAATTTCAAAAATAATTTTACCACGTTTGCCATAAAGGAACTTAGTTCATCCCCAAATAAGAAAAGTGTAGTTCAAGCGGATGTTGTCAAGGATGAAGAAATACGTCAAGAGCTAAGCCATCCTAAATTTCTGAAGTTTAATTGATTAACATAAGATATACTCCTTCAGCCCAAATAGCAAACAAAAGAGAAAAGTATATTTTATTTGGAACTTTCATAGATAACGTTAAATTTAGACTAAGGCGGAAATGATATCAAATATGATTTCGATCGGACCGCGAGATTTAGCGTCAAGAAATGAAAATGGCTGAACTTTATTTTCAACTCCTTTATATCTAACCTGTCAAGAAGAGATAGGATAGGGGCTGGGCAAGTTTTATGAATATTCTGCTCTTTCTTTCATTCGAATATATTCTCAACGCTCTTCCAGAGATTGAAATATTTGGAAATACATCCGTTATGCATAAAAGTAAAGGAGAAAAAAAGGTAAAGAGAGAGAAAATCTGACCCAGATAAAATACACTCCAGGCATATTTGGAATGAAAATGTCTCTCGAATTTTTTTATACGCTATTTAAAAGTAGAATAATATTTTGCTCCCCGTAAATAGGAAAATTCTCAAGAGTTTCAAATAGCTGGCATCTGACACGGATCATTTTCAAATGGATGAAAAAACATCGAACTTTATCTTTGAATTTGATGTTTTTTTTTCCTCTCTGTTATACCCTTTTTTGAACAAAATATTGGTTACATTATTTTACTATCATCTATTTTATTACGGATATAAAAACTGTTGCTCCTGTGACGAAGAGGTATATCCTATATAGAATATTATTTTTAAAGTTACATAATTTATTTTAAGTTTTTATTAAAATTATGAAAGCTAAATGAAGATAATGCGAGATAAATGCACAAGCAAGCTAAATAAAATAATCTTGAAATAAAAATAATTATTATTAAAGTTAGGGTGATTTGTATATTTTTTCCTATTCGTATTCTAAAAGATCATGAAATCCTTGGAATTGGAATGGAACACAATTTTAAGGATACAATTATTACAAATATATCTATATTTATTATGAACGTAAAACGGAAATTCAACAGCTACATTATTCATTACATTGTTAATGTATTATTAATTTATCATACATTAATAACTTATTAATACTGTTACGAATTTGGTATTTAAAATGCTAATGTTAGTTCAATTATAAATCAAATGGTTTTATTCCCGCGCAGTGCAGCGCGTGACGGATAGTAAAATAAAGCTAAGCCGGAAAATTGAAAATACAAGAGCGCGTGCATTAAACGTTTAATAAATATCTCTTTTTGATTTCGAGAAAGTACTAGAAAATTCTCGCACGCGATTTTAAAATCTTATAAAAGGAGGAAAACCTCTCAGCTCGTGGTAGTTGGTTAGTTTGTTGTTGTTTAAGAGTTTGTTTAGAAAACTGCTCTTGTTGATTGTAGCGAATTCGCGGATTAGCTTTCTTTAGGTGTTTTGAATTAAGTTCTATTGAACGTTTGAGTAGTTAGAAGATAACTACTGTTGTATATTGTGATACTGCACAATTATCTGAGGACATTTAATCATTTTTATTGTGATAATAATAAAATTTTGTTCATTTTTCATCGGACTTGTGCATTCATTTCCCCTTACCCACCCGTACGTATGTATTCGATTCTGCACTAATATTTAAGGATGAAAAATGATTCCACTAGCGGCCGAGCGGTAAAGTCGCTGAACACTGGTTAGTATTCGTTCGCCGCTTTTTCGAATCACACAAACTGTCCATCATCATCGATAGACAGATTTGTATCACCGATAAGCAAGTGGGCATTGTTTATCGATTACGAAGTTTTCAAATAAATAAAATTAAATTAAACAATGATTCTTTTCTACATGTGCTATATCATAAGTAATTACTATTTTTAATATTATGCATACAATCACTAGATTCTAATACCTATTTTATAACCGTGCATTATCTATGCTTAGATAACAATACAGACTTATATTTATTTCCTTTATCTTTTAGATTCATTACATGCACAATTACAGTTTTTTATTAACAAGAGAACTAAACGAAGCGTATCCATACTTTTGATCACTGTATCAGCAGTAGTAGCATGTTTCTGTTTATTAAGAATTTCATAAAGATCTCACGATGAATTAATTCGAATAATCGAAACGATTCCTGTATCGCAGAGATTTATTCGCATTGCGTTCAGTCGTGTACGCAACAAGAAAAAATCTGATATGTACACCCCATGACTTCCTTGTACCGAATATTAAATTATACGCATTTTTTCTTGCATTTCATTTAAACTTATTGGATTGAATTAAATCTACGTCGCCGACACCGCATAAACCACAATAGAATAAATGCATTCTTTAAAATTCACTGTAGTGTGAGTTCACCACAGCGACATTCTGGCGCTAGATTCACTTAACAGTATTATATTTCGTTCATATTATAACTCATAATGCCCAAAATTTATATCATTTAAAGAATAGAATTATCTAATCGTTGCCACGTGTTCTATTCAAATACTATAATAAAGCTAGAATGATGTATAAAAGAAATTAAGCAAAGAAAACAAAAAAGAAACAGTTTTTCACAGATGATTGAGTATTTCTCATTCAATTAATTCAGTTCTCACTTCGCGAGAAGGCAAAAATACATAAAATCTCAAAATATCTATATTAAAAATTACGAAGTAAATCTTAAACGCTTATTGCCTCGAAAAAATTCCAGAAAGGATTAAGCATGATTTAATTGGCAATAATAAATGAAGGCGCTATCTTTCTTGTTTCAAAGCAAAGTTTCTCTAGATTGGCAACAAATCCACTAGTTTGCTGTTTCAAATGTAAACAATGAATGGCCGCCATGAAAATAAAGGCTTAGCGGCACTTAAACAACTTTCAAACTGTTTATAATTCTAAAAATATTGCACACAGATTTACTAAAGTTATAAAAACCTTAACCGGAAGATAAATCAACATAATTCAATCATTTTTAAAGCAAAAAATGTACAATTTACAAACATATAAGAGTAAAGAAGCTGAGATCACTGAGCTGGGTAACAGAGTGGATATATATATATAAATATATTTATATACGTTTAGTGCGGCCGATTGCAACCAAAATACGAGGTGCACATCTATATGTTATAGCAGTCCTATATACAAAATTTCAACGTTCTGAGGCTACTCGTTTTTGAGTTATGCGAGATACGTACGCACGTACATACATACGTTCGTACAGACGCCACGAAAAATTCTCTTCAGAATTAATTTTAAAGCGGTTTTATAATTTTTTGTAGGGAACGGGTCTTTTATTCTGTCCTTACGTAGAGATATCACGCAAAAACATCGTTAAATTGCATTCGATAGCGGTCAAAATGGCTATTTTCGTTGAAATATACTGCCTGAAACTTTTCGCGATAACAATACTTTCTTTTTACTTCGTACAAGGAAGTAAAAATAATTGAATGTGTTAAAATTTATAGACATTAGTCTATACATATTTCACACATTTATAATAGACCAATTTTTAGCAATATTTTCTATATACTTAGGCTAAACACCTCGTTTGCATATGTTCTAGTTTATTACAAAATTTCAAAAATAATTTTACCACGTTTGCCATAAAGGAACTTAGTTCATCCCCAAATAAGAAAAGTGTAGTTCAAGCGGATGTTGTCAAGGATGAAGAAATACGTCAAGAGCTAAGCCATCCTAAATTTCTGAAGTTTAATTGATTAACATAAGATATACTCCTTCAGCCCAAATAGCAAACAAAAGAGAAAAGTATATTTTATTTGGAACTTTCATAGATAACGTTAAATTTAGACTAAGGCGGAAATGATATCAAATATGATTTCGATCGGACCGCGAGATTTAGCGTCAAGAAATGAAAATGGCTGAACTTTATTTTCAACTCCTTTATATCTAACCTGTCAAGAAGAGATAGGATAGGGGCTGGGCAAGTTTTATGAATATTCTGCTCTTTCTTTCATTCGAATATATTCTCAACGCTCTGCCAGAGATTGAAATATTTGGAAATACATCCGTTATGCATAAAAGTAAAGGAGAAAAAAAGGTGAAGAGAGAGAAAATCTGACCCAGAGAAAATACACTCCAGGCATATTTGGAATGAAAATGTCTCTCGAATTTTTTTATACGCTATTTAAAAGTAGAATAATATTTTGCTCCCCGTAAATAGGAAAATTCTCAAGAGTTTCAAATAGCTGGCATCTGACACGGATCATTTTCAAATGGATGAAAAAACATCGAACTTTATCTTTGAATTTGATGTTTTTTTTTCCTCTCTGTTATACCCTTTTTTGAACAAAATATTGGTTACATTATTTTACTATCATCTATTTTATTACGGATATAAAAACTGTTGCTCCTGTGACGAAGAGGTATATCCTATATAGAATATTATTTTTAAAGTTACATAATTTATTTTAAGTTTTTATTAAAATTATGAAAGCTAAATGAAGATAATGCGAGATAAATGCACAAGCAAGCTAAATAAAATAATCTTGAAATAAAAATAATTATTATTAAAGTTAGGGTGATTTGTATATTTTTTCCTATTCGTATTCTAAACGATCATGAAATCCTTGGAATTGGAATGGAACACAATTTTAAGGATACAATTATTACAAATATATCTATATTTATTATGAACGTAAAACGGAAATTCAACAGCTACATTATTCATTACATTGTTAATGTATTATTAATTTATCATACATTAATAACTTATTAATACTGTTACGAATTTGGTATTTAAAAAGCTAATGTTAGTTCAATTATAAATCAAATGGTTTTATTCCCGCGCAGTGCAGCGCGTGACGGATAGTAAAAAAAAGCTAAGCCGGAAAATTGAAAATACAAGAGCGCGTGCATTAAACGTTTAATAAATATCTCTTTTTGATTTCGAGAAAGTACTAGAAAATTCTCGCACGCGATTTTAAAATCTTATAAAAGGAGGAAAACCTCTCAGCTCGTGGTAGTTGGTTAGTTTGTTGTTGTTTAAGAGTTTGTTTAGAAAACTGCTCTTGTTGATTGTAGCGAATTCGCGGATTAGCTTTCTTTAGGTGTTTTGAATTCAGTTCTATTGAACGTTTGAGTAGTTAGAAGATAACTACTGTTGTATATTGTGATACTGCACAATTATCTGAGGACATTTAATCATTTTTATTGTGATAATAATAAAATTTTGTTCATTTTTCATCGGACTTGTGCATTCATTTCCCCTTACGCACCCGTACGTATGTATTCGATTCTGCACTAATATTTAAGGATGAAAAATGATTCCACTAGCGGCCGAGCGGTAAAGTCGCTGAACACTGGTTACTATTCGTTCGCCGCTTTTTCGAATCACACAAACTGTCCATCATCATCGATAGACAGATTTGTATCATCGATAAGCAAGTGGGCATTGTTTATCGATTACGAAGTTTTCAAATAAATAAAATTAAATTAAACAATGATTCTTTTCTACATGTGCTATATCATAAGTAATTACTATTTTTAATATTATGCATACAATCACTAGATTCTAATACCTATTTTATAACCGTGCATTATCTATGCTTAGATAACAATACAGACTTATATTTATTTCCTTTATCTTTTAGATTCATTACATGCACAATTACAGTTTTTTATTAACAAGAGAACTAAACGAAGCGTATCCATACTTTTGATCACTGTATCAGCAGTATTAGCATGTTTCTGTTTATTAAGAATTTCATAAAGATCTCACGATGAACTAATTCGAATAATCGAAACGATTCCTGTATCGCAGAGATTTATTCGCATTGCGTTCAGTCGTGTACGCAACAAGAAAAAATCTGATATGTACACCCCATGACTTCCTTGTACCGAATATTAAATTATACGCATTTTTTCTTGCATTTCATTTAAACTTATTGGATTGAATTAAATCTACGTCGCCGCCACCGCATAAACCACAATAGAATAAATGCATTCTTTAAAATTCACTGTAGTGTGAGTTCACCACAGCGACATTCTGGCGCTAGATTCACTTAACAGTATTATATTTCGTTCATATTATAACTCATAATGCACAAAATTTATATCATTTAAAGAATAGAATTATCTAATCGTTGCCACGTGTTCTATTCAAATACTATAATAAAGCTAGAATGATGTATAAAAGAAATTAAGCAAAGAAAACAAAAAAGAAACAGTTTTTCACAGATGATTGAGTATTTCTCATTCAATTAATTCAGTTCTCACTTCGCGAGAAGGCAAAAATACATAAAATCTCAAAATATCTATATTAAAAATTACGAAGTAAATCTTAAACGCTTATTGCCTCGAAAAAATTCCAGAAAGGATTAAGCATGATTTAATTGGCAATAATAAATGAAGGCGCCATCTTTCTTGTTTCAAAGCAAAGTTTCTCTAGATTGGCAACAAATCCACTAGTTTGCTGTTTCAAATGTAAACAATGAATGGCCGCCATGAAAATAAAGGCTTAGCGGCACTTAAACAACTTTAAAACTGTTTATAATTCTAAAAATATTGCACACAGATTTACTAAAGTTATAAAAACCTTAACCGGAAGATAAAAACAACATAATTCAATCATTTTTAAAGCAAAAAATGTACAATTTACAAACATATAAGAGTAAAGAAGCTGAGATCACTGAGCTGGGTAACAGAGTGGATATATATATATAAATATATTTATATACGTTTAGTGCGGCCGATTGCAACCAAAATACGAGGTGCACATCTATATGTTATAGCAGTCCTATATACAAAATTTCAACGTTCTGAGGCTACTCGTTTTTGAGTTATGCGAGATACGTACGCACGTACATACATACAATCGTACAGACGCCACGAAAAATTCTCTTCAGAATTAATTTTAAAGCGGTTTTATAATTTTTTGTAGGGAACGAGTCTTTTATTCTGTCCTTACGTACAGATATCACGCAAAAACATCGTTAAATTGCATTCGATAGCGGTCAAAATGGCTATTTTCGTTGAAATATACTGCCTGAAACTTTTCGCGATAACAATACTTTCTTTTTACTTCGTACAAGGAAGTAAAAATAATTGAATGTGTTAAAATTTATAGACATTAGTCTATACATATTTCACACATTTATAATAGACCAATTTTTAGCAATATTTTCTATATACTTAGGCTAAACACCTCGTTTGCATATGTTCTAGTTTATTGCAAAATTTTAAAAATTATTTTACCACGTTTGCCATAAAGGAACTTAGTTCATCCCCAAATAAGAAAAGTGTAGTTCAAGCGGATGTTGTCAAGGATGAAGAAATACGTCAAGAGCTAAGCCATCCTAAATTTCTGAAGTTTAATTGATTAACATAAGATATACTCCTTCAGCCCAAATAGCAAACAAAAGAGAAAAGTATATTTTATTTGGAACTTTCATAGATAACGTTAAATTTAGACTAAGGCGGAAATGATATCAAATATGATTTCGATCGGACCGCGAGATTTAGCGTCAAGAAATGAAAATGGCTGAACTTTATTTTCAACTCCTTTATATCTAACCTGTCAAGAAGAGATAGGATAGAGGCTGGGCAAGTTTTATGAATATTCTGCTCTTTCTTTCATTCGAATATATTCTCAACGCTCTTCCAGAGATTGAAATATTTGGAAATACATCCGTTATGCATAAAAGTAAAGGAGAAAAAAAGGTGAAGAGAGAGAAAATCTGACCCAGAGAAAATACACTCCAGGCATATTTGGAATGAAAATGTCTCTCGAATTTTTTTATACGCTATTTAAAAGTAGAATAATATTTTGCTCCCCGTAAATAGGAAAATTCTCAAGAGTTTCAAATAGCTGGCTTCTGACACGGATCATTTTCAAATGGATGAAAAAACATCGAACTTTATCTTTGAATTTGATGTTTTTTTTTCCTCTCTGTTATACCCTTTTTTGAACAAAATATTGGTTACATTATTTTACTATCATCTATTTTATTACGGATATAAAAACTGTTGCTCCTGTGACGAAGAGGTATATCCTATATAGAATATTATTTTTAAAGTTACATAATTTATTTTAAGTTTTTATTAAAATTATGAAAGCTAAATGAAGATAATGCGAGATAAATGCACAAGCAAGCTAAATAAAATAATCTTGAAATAAAAATAATTATTATTAAAGTTAGGGTGATTTGTATATTTTTTCCTATTCGTATTCTAAAAGATCATGAAATCCTTGGAATTGGAATGGAACACAATTTTAAGGATACAATTATTACAAATATATCTATATTTATTATGAACGTAAAACGGAAATTCAACAGCTACATTATTCATTACATTGTTAATGTATTATTAATTTATCATACATTAATAACTTATTAATACTGTTACGAATTTGGTATTTAAAAAGCTAATGTTAGTTCAATTATAAATCAAATGGTTTTATTCCCGCGCAGTGCAGCGCGTGACGGATAGTAAAAAAAAGCTAAGCCGGAAAATTGAAAATACAAGAGCGCGTGCATTAAACGTTTAATAAATATCTCTTTTTGATTTCGAGAAAGTACTAGAAAATTCTCGCACGCGATTTTAAAATCTTATAAAAGGAGGAAAACCTCTCAGCTCGTGGTAGTTGGTTAGTTTGTTGTTGTTTGAGTTTGTTTAGAAAACTGCTCTTGTTGATTGTAGCGAATTCGCGGATTAGCTTTCTTTAGGTGTTTTGAATTCAGTTCTATTGAACGTTTGAGTAGTTAGAAGATAACTACTGTTGTATATTGTGATACTGCACAATTATCTGAGGACATTTAATCATTTTTATTGTGATAATAATAAAATTTTGTTCATTTTTCATCGGACTTGTGCATTCATTTCCCCTTACGCACCCGTACGTATGTATTCGATTCTGCACTAATATTTAAGGATGAAAAATGATTCCACTAGCGGCCGAGCGGTAAAGTCGCTGAACACTGGTTACTATTCGTTCGCCGCTTTTTCGAATCACACAAACTGTCCATCATCATCGATAGACAGATTTGTATCATCGATAAGCAAGTGGGCATTGTTTATCGATTACGAAGTTTTCAAATAAATAAAATAAAATTAAACAATGATTCTTTTCTACATGTGCTATATCATAAGTAATTACTATTTTTAATATTATGCATACAATCACTAGATTCTAATACCTATTTTATAACCGTGCATTATCTATGCTTAGATAACAATACAGACTTATATTTATTTCCTTTATCTTTTAGATTCATTACATGCACAATTACAGTTTTTTATTAACAAGAGAACTAAACGAAGCGTATCCATACTTTTGATCACTGTATCAGCAGTATTAGCATGTTTCTGTTTATTAAGAATTTCATAAAGATCTCACGATGAACTAATTCGAATAATCGAAACGATTCCTGTATCGCAGAGATTTATTCGCATTGCGTTCAGTCGTGTACGCAACAAGAAAAAATCTGATATGTACACCCCATGACTTCCTTGTACCGAATATTAAATTATACGCATTTTTTCTTGCATTTCATTTAAACTTATTGGATTGAATTAAATCTACGTCGCCGACACCGCATAAACCACAATAGAATAAATGCATTCTTTAAAATTCACTGTAGTGTGAGTTCACCACAGCGACATTCTGGCGCTAGATTCACTTAACAGTATTATATTTCGTTCATATTATAACTCATAATGCACAAAATTTATATCATTTAAAGAATAGAATTATCTAATCGTTGCCACGTGTTCTATTCAAATACTATAATAAAGCTAGAATGATGTATAAAAGAAATTAAGCAAAGAAAACAAAAAAGAAACAGTTTTTCACAGATGATTGAGTATTTCTCATTCAATTAATTCAGTTCTCACTTCGCGAGAAGGCAAAAATACATAAAATCTCAAAATATCTATATTAAAAATTACGAAGTAAATCTTAAACGCTTATTGCCTCGAAAAAATTCCAGAAAGGATTAAGCATGATTTAATTGGCAATAATAAATGAAGGCGCTATCTTTCTTGTTTCAAAGCAAAGTTTCTCTAGATTGGCAACAAATCCACTAGTTTGCTGTTTCAAATGTAAACAATGAATGGCCGCCATGAAAATAAAGGCTTAGCGGCACTTAAACAACTTTAAAACTGTTTATAATTCTAAAAATATTGCACACAGATTTACTAAAGTTATAAAAACCTTAACCGGAAGATAAAAACAACATAATTCAATCATTTTTAAAGCAAAAAATGTACAATTTACAAACATATAAGAGTAAAGAAGCTGAGATCACTGAGCTGGGTAACAGAGTGGATATATATATATAAATATATTTATATACGTTTAGTGCGGCCGATTGCAACCAAAATACGAGGTGCACATCTATATGTTATAGCAGTCCTATATACAAAATTTCAACGTTCTGAGGCTACTCGTTTTTGAGTTATGCGAGATACGTACGCACGTACATACATACGTTCGTACAGACGCCACGAAAAATTCTCTTCAGAATTAATTTTAAAGCGGTTTTATAATTTTTTGTAGGGAACGGGTCTTTTATTCTGTCCTTACGTAGAGATATCACGCAAAAACATCGTTAAATTGCATTCGATAGCGGTCAAAATGGCTATTTTCGTTGAAATATACTGCCTGAAACTTTTCGCGATAACAATACTTTCTTTTTACTTCGTACAAGGAAGTAAAAATAATTGAATGTGTTAAAATTTATAGACATTAGTCTATAAATATTTCACACATTTATAATAGACCAATTTTTAGCAATATTTTCTATATACTTAGGCTAAACACCTCGTTTGCATATGTTCTAGTTTATTGCAAAATTTCAAAAATAATTTTACCACGTTTGCCATAAAGGAACTTAGTTCATCCCCAAATAAGAAAAGTGTAGTTCAAGCGGATGTTGTCAAGGATGAAGAAATACGTCAAGAGCTAAGCCATCCTAAATTTCTGAAGTTTAATTGATTAACATAAGATATACTCCTTCAGCCCAAATAGCAAACAAAAGAGAAAAGTATATTTTATTTGGAACTTTCATAGATAACGTTAAATTTAGACTAAGGCGGAAATGATATCAAATATGATTTCGATCGGACCGCGAGATTTAGCGTCAAGAAATGAAAATGGCTGAACTTTATTTTCAACTCCTTTATATCTAACCTGTCAAGAAGAGATAGGATAGGGGCTGGGCAAGTTTTATGAATATTCTGCTCTTTCTTTCATTCGAATATATTCTCAACGCTCTGCCAGAGATTGAAATATTTGGAAATACATCCGTTATGCATAAAAGTAAAGGAGAAAAAAAGGTGAAGAGAGAGAAAATCTGACCCAGAGAAAATACACTCCAGGCATATTTGGAATGAAAATGTCTCTCGAATTTTTTTATACGCTATTTAAAAGTAGAATAATATTTTTCTCCCCGTAAATAGGAAAATTCTCAAGAGTTTCAAATAGCTGGCATCTGACACGGATCATTTTCAAATGGATGAAAAAACATCGAACTTTATCTTTGAATTTGATGTTTTTTTTTCCTCTCTGTTATACCCTTTTTTGAACAAAATATTGGTTACATTATTTTACTATCATCTATTTTATTACGGATATAAAATCTGTTGCTCCTGTGACGAAGAGGTATATCCTATATAGAACATTATTTTTAAAGTTACATAATTTATTTTAAGTTTTTATTAAAATTATGAAAGCTAAATGAAGATAATGCGAGATAAATGCACAAGCAAGCTAAATAAAATAATCTTGAAATAAAAATAATTATTATTAAAGTTAGGGTGATTTGTATATTTTTTCCTATTCGTATTCTAAAAGATCATGAAATCCTTGGAATTGGAATGGAACACAATTTTAAGGATACAATTATTACAAATATATCTATATTTATTATGAACGTAAAACGGAAATTCAACAGCTACATTATTCATTACATTGTTAATGTATTATTAATTTATCATACATTAATAACTTATTAATACTGTTACGAATTTGGTATTTAAAAAGCTAATGTTAGTTCAATTATAAATCAAATGGTTTTATTCCCGCGCAGTGCAGCGCGTGACGGATAGTAAAAAAAAGCTAAGCCGGAAAATTGAAAATACAAGAGCGCGTGCATTAAACGTTTAATAAATATCTCTTTTTGATTTCGAGAAAGTACTAGAAAATTCTCGCACGCGATTTTAAAATCTTATAAAAGGAGGAAAACCTCTCAGCTCGTGGTAGTTGGTTAGTTTGTTGTTGTTTAAGAGTTTGTTTAGAAAACTGCTCTTGTTGATTGTAGCGAATTCGCGGATTAGCTTTCTTTAGGTGTTTTGAATTAAGTTCTATTGAACGTTTGAGTAGTTAGAAGATAACTACTGTTGTATATTGTGATACTGCACAATTATCTGAGGACATTTAATCATTTTTATTGTGATAATAATAAAATTTTGTTCATTTTTCATCGGACTTGTGCATTCATTTCCCCTTACGCACCCGTACGTATGTATTCGATTCTGCACTAATATTTAAGGATGAAAAATGATTCCACTAGCGGCCGAGCGGTAAAGTCGCTGAACACTGGTTACTATTCGTTCGCCGCTTTTTCGAATCACACAAACTGTCCATCATCATCGATAGACAGATTTGTATCATCGATAAGCAAGTGGGCATTGTTTATCGATTACGAAGTTTTCAAATAAATAAAATAAAATTAAACAATGATTCTTTTCTACATGTGCTATATCATAAGTAATTACTATTTTTAATATTATGCATACAATCATTAGATTCTAATACCTATTTTATAACCGTGCATTATCTATGCTTAGATAACAATACAGACTTATATTTATTTCCTTTATCTTTTAGATTCATTACATGCACAATTACAGTTTTTTATTAACAAGAGAACTAAACGAAGCGTATCCATACTTTTGATCACTGTATCAGCAGTATTAGCATGTTTCTGTTTATTAAGAATTTCATAAAGTTCTCACGATGAATTAATTCGAATAATCGAAACGATTCCTGTATCGCAGAGATTTATTCGCATTGCGTTCAGTCGTGTACGCAACAAGAAAAAATCTGATATGTACACCCCATGACTTCCTTGTACCGAATATTAAATTATACGCATTTTTTCTTGCATTTCATTTAAACTTATTGGATTGAATTAAATCTACGTCGCCGACACCGCATAAACCACAATAGAATAAATGCATTCTTTAAAATTCACTGTAGTGTGAGTTCACCACAGCGACATTCTGGCGCTAGATTCACTTAACAGTATTATATTTCGTTCATATTATAACTCATAATGCACAAAATTTATATCATTTAAAGAATAGAATTATCTAATCGTTGCCACGTGTTCTATTCAAATACTATAATAAAGCTAGAATGATGTATAAAAGAAATTAAGCAAAGAAAACAAAAAAGAAACAGTTTTTCACAGATGATTGAGTATTTCTCATTCAATTAATTCAGTTCTCACTTCGCGAGAAGGCAAAAATACATAAAATCTCAAAATATCTATATTAAAAATTACGAAGTAAATCTTAAACGCTTATTGCCTCGAAAAAATTCCAGAAAGGATTAAGCATGATTTAATTGGCAATAATAAATGAAGGCGCTATCTTTCTTGTTTCAAAGCAAAGTTTCTCTAGATTGGCAACAAATCCACTAGTTTGCTGTTTCAAATGTAAACAATGAATGGCCGCCATGAAAATAAAGGCTTAGCGGCACTTAAACAACTTTAAAACTGTTTATAATTCTAAAAATATTGCACACAGATTTACTAAAGTTATAAAAACCTTAACCGGAAGATAAAAACAACATAATTCAATCATTTTTAAAGCAAAAAATGTACAATTTACAAACATATAAGAGCAAAGAAACTGAGATCACTGAGCTGGGTAACAGAGTGGATATATATATAAATATATTTATATACGTTTGGTGCGGCCGATTGCAACCAAAATACGAGGTGCACATCTACATGTTATAGCAGTCCTATATACAAAATTTCATAGTTCTGAGGCTACTCGTTTTTGAGTTATGCGAGATACGTACGTACATACATTCGTACAGACGCCACGAAAAATTCTCTGCAGAATTCATTTTAAAGCAGTTTTATAATTTTTTTGGAGGAAAAGAGTCTTTTATTCTATCCTTCCGTACAGGTGGCACGCAAAAACATCGTTAAATTGCATTCGATAGGGTCAAAATGGATATTTTCGTTGAAATGTGCTGCCTGTAACGTTTCGCGATTACAATACTTCTTTTTTACTTCGTAC
Organism: Stegodyphus dumicola; assembly: GCF_044657685.1. Lineage (NCBI taxonomy): Eukaryota > Metazoa > Arthropoda > Arachnida > Araneae > Eresidae > Stegodyphus > Stegodyphus dumicola. The sequence continues at coordinate 23,569,023 of NC_140772.1, forward strand.
AAGTAGTAAAAAATAATGATCACGCGTATTTCGACGCCATTTGATTAGCACCCTGTAAACAGTACCGAAAACTAAATTTTAATTATCTTTCATGTTATATTGTGGAAATGCCAGTTTTGAGTAACCACTAATATATAAATTCTTTTTTTTTTTTTTTTTTTCGTTTGTTTTTAAATTTACCGCTCAGCTGTTGGTACTAACAAAACCTTTTCATTTAACTACGAATTTTATTTGTCTTGTGGATATGAAAAATATGCTGCTAAGAATAAAATTTTGCACAACAATTTCAAAACATTCTCTTCTCTCCTGTTTTCTAAATTTTATTTCCAATTCTTAGTTCAAATGCTTTTCGATAAACGAATTGGGATAATAGCAGTCTTGTGGCTGTTAAGGGAGTGAATGCACATCAGCTTAAAAAATAGCTGTGTGTTTGCTGGGAAAACGTACCATTCCTTAGTATGTGTAATGGAGAAGTAAAATAATAGAGTAGACCATGCAGTCTGTGTGTCTGGCGCCATGTTGACATAGGGCTTGCGAATTCCTTCTTTTATCCTATTTTTTTTTCGATCGATTTCGAAGTAGGGGTAAAAGAGGTGGCTGTGATGTTTATCGGCCTGCACTCTCGCTTCGTGAACGTTTCTTGGGAATTTTTGTGATTTTTTTTCCCCTACTCTTCTTTCTCGCTTTCAATTTTTTTCTCCGTTCTTTTCCTTTTCCGAATTCTTGGCGTCAAATAGAACTTCCTCTCCCGCATATAGCGAGGATGTTCAGTGAAAAATAAAAACGGGATAGAAAGATATTTTTTTTTACTCTCTCTCTCTCTCTCTTCTCTTGATGTAGTACGCGCGCGATTGCCTAGAGCACGACCTAGAAATGGCGGTTTCATAAATGCGGAACTACTTGGAAGTTATTGCGGAATAAAAACATGCCAGTTGGAAAGTGGTGTTTATTTTTTTTTTTTTTTTTAGTCTGTTCCTTTCGGCTCTGCCGCTATCTTTTAGTTTAAGGAAAAGAGATGTCTACTTCTATGAAAGAATTTTCTTTTCCATTTTCACAGCGATGAAATTTGAATCCCAAAGTAGTGCCGCATACAGCTTTGGGATTTATTTTCTTCTTCGGGTGCAGGCTCATTAATCTTTGTTAATGAGCAGCTTTCAGAAAAGTTGCATGAAACTTCAAATTTTGCTCGAGGAAAATGCACGTGTAGCTGTAATAGAAAATTTGACGCAGATCTCTCACGTGAGAGATATCGTCTATCTTTTTTAAGGACTAGAGCCTGCCTACAGATCTATGTGTAAAAAGCAAATATAGTGAACATTAAAATTCATGACGCTTTTACCTGAGCATGTAGCCATGGCAGCCATCATAGGATATCACAAAAAATTAGTAAGAAAATTCTAGCAATTGTGCCACAGAATATGAAGATTAATCTAAACTTTTAATTTCAGAAAGCCCCAAAATAAATTATTAGTTCAAAGGGATTTGAGTCCCGAAGGACGTTTACTTTCGTTTTGGCATTTTTGCATCGGACACCTATCAATGTCGGTTCACTTTTCAAAGTGTTGCCACAAAATGTTACAGTCCTGCATTATATTGGAAGAAATTAAATAATGAAAAATATGCATAAATGTATGTATATTTCTCGCATTCTGGTAAAGCAACGGTATCTAAAGCCATCCAATTTTGAATGACGTAATACTACTGCGAATATGGCCATCTGAAATCCCAAATTTGAAATTTGGAATTTGTTTTATATCGATTTCATATTTTGTAAATCTTTAATGAATTTTTGTGAAACAAACTCAACGATTTAAAAGCGAGCAATGCCAATCTCTACGCGGGGGGAAACCTTTTTATCTCCAGCGCGTCGAACAGTGTATCGGAAATTTTAAAGATATGCTCATTTTAAAATTATTTTGCGACATTGCTATTGATATAAATTATATGGTTTAAGTGCGAAGAACATGATATTTAATAAATAAAGGTAACGCACAAAACGTTAAAAATAACGCCTCTTTGGACGTAATTTAAAATCTGAAACATTTTAGATTTTTTTTTATTAATTTTTCGGTGTTGTTTCTCTTGGTTGTAAGTTGATTCGTTGTTATAAATTGTTGTAGTTATTTCCAAATATTTTCGGTTTCCCGCGTCCTTTATATTTGCAATACACATTTTCCAAGATCTTATAATTCAAAGCAGTTACAGCTAGCAGGTGATGGGGTTGTTAAGTTATTATTTTTACTTCCTTGTACGAAGTAAAAAGAAAGAATTGTAATCGCGAAAAGTTTCAGGCAGCATATTTCAACGAAAATATCCCATTTTGAACTCTTTCAAATGCAATTTAAAGATGTATTTCCGTGATATATGTACGTAAGGACAGAATAAAACACTCTTTTCCTCCAAAAAAATTATAAAACTGCATTAAAATGAATTCTGAAGAGAATTTTTCGTGGCGTCTGTATGAACGTATGTACGTACGTGCGTACGTACGTATCTCGCTTAACTCAAAAACGAGTAGCCTCAGAACGTTGAAATTATGTATATAGGACTGCTATAACATGTAGATGTGCATCTCGTATTTTGGTTTCAATCGGCTGCACCAAACGTATATAAATATATTTATATATATATCCACTCGGTTACCCGGCTCAGTGATCTCAGATTCTTTAGTCTTATATGTTTGTAAATCGTACATTTTTTGCTTCATTCAGTCATTTTTAGACTGAATTGTGTTGTTCTTATCTTCCGGTTAAGGGTTTTATGCCTTTAGTAAATCTGTATGCAATATTTTTAGAATTATCAACAATTTTAAAATTGTTTATGTGACGTTAAGCCTAATAATGTTTTTGATGGCGGCCATTGCTCTTGTTTACATTTGAAACAGCAGGATAGCGGATTTGTTGCCAATCTAGAGAAACTTAGCTCCGCAACAACAAAGATAACGCCTTCATTTATTATTTAAATCAAGCTTAATCCTTTCTGGAATTTTTTCGAGGAAATTAGCGTTTAAGATTTACTTCGTAATATTTAATACAGATATTTTGAGTTTTTATGCATTTTTGCATTGTTGCAAAGTGAAAACTGAATAAATTGAATTAGAAATACTCAATCGTCTGTGGAAAACTGTTCCTTTTTTGTTTTGTTTGCTTAATTTCTTTTATACATCGTTCTAGTTTTATTATAGTATTTGAATAGAACATGTGGCAACGATTAGATAATTCTTTGAATGATATAAATTTTGTGCATTCTGATTTATAATATGAATGAAATACAGTACTGTTAAGTAAACCTAGCGCCAGAGTGTCCCTATGGTAAACAAAGGGAATTTTAAAGAATGCGTTTATTCTATTGTAGTTTATGCGCTGTCGGCGAAGTAGGTTTAATTCAATCTAATAAGTTTAAATGAAATGCAAGAAAAAATGCGTATAATTTAATATTCCGTACAAGGAAGTCATGTGGTGTACACATCAGATTTTTTATTTTATATAAAATTCTTATTTCAAATTCAGAAAAAAAAAACGATGTCGTTTGATTTTTAAAGTCATTTATGTGATCAGAATCTTCAAGTTAGCAAAAATTTTGCACTTTCATGTGTATAATGAAATATGTGTAGAACGTCGTTTCAATTTATGAAATAAAATAAAGATCTCCTGCAATGCAAAATGTGTTCTTAATGTCGACAAAAAAAATCTAAATTTGAATCTCTGAATGGATTCAGATTTTAAAGTCGTACTAAGCGATGTGTTAAGGTATTTTATGCTCTCGTTGAACATGCAGTTTATCTGTCTTCTCTTAGACTCATTCTGTTGACACAGCTTCTTTCTAAGCCCCTCATAGCTTTAGGCGCTCTTCAAAAAAACTTTTTTTTTTCAGATTATTTCCTCCATCCAACGCATATACCTATACAATGCTTTATGTCCAAAAATTCGATAGTAAGTTTTCAGTGAATAAACACACTAATTAAGAGTCCCCATAAAACGTTTTAGTAGTTTCACGATGATGTTTTTCAGTCTGTATGCATGTGTCTGCATGTGTACATAGGTAATGATTGTTTCGTCCACGATAACTCTTATATGAAACTTCCGAAAATTTCCATTTTATTATTTAAGCTTTCTATATCTATATAAAGCGTTGATTAAATTTTAGGTAAAAGTGGAGAAAAGGACATGGTACTTTACTTGAAGCACATGAAAAAAGTCCTGTTTACACTAATGAGACTTGGTGCCCAGGAAATGCTCATGAACTTGTGTCGCTGAAGAGGTAAACGGAACTTGCCATTTTTATCTCCAGCCAGACAGTATAAAGAGTGATTAGATTTTGTGTAAAACTGGATTACGGAAAGTGGTATTTTACAGGAAGCCCATAATAGTCCACAATAGGACAATTAAAAGTAGTACTGAAAGCTCATACTAAGGCTGATGTTCTTTTAATAAGCTGTCATGTTAAATAATAATAAAACTATGTAAATCAAAGACCTCTCTTTATTCTAAAAATAGTAATGCTTTTTTTTTTTTTTTTTTTCTATTTTCCGTCATTTCTAGATCAGTCCATACAATATGACTTGCATAACGCTGAAATAATAGCAAATTAGGAACGTAAACCGAATTTTTCTCTTAGACTGCCAAATTGAATTAACTGCACCATTTTGCCCCTATAGCTCTATTGCTGTTAAGACACTGGCAAGCTACATTTCTTCCTGTCGCAACAATATAAAAAATGTAACTGTTCTTGAATAGACACAATTGGAGTGCCAAGTGAATTGTGGTAGCAAGTGTCAATTGAAATAAAAATGAATATTTAATCTTCCTGTGTTGCCAAGTTTGCTTTTCAGTATGTATCAACATTCTAAGCCAGGGATGTCAAACTCATAGGTAAACTTGGGCCAAACAAACAAGGTTTAACTTTAGGCGGGCCGCAAAAAAAAAAAAAAATCAATATTCATAGAAACGTAGATTTATTTCGAATAATACAATAATAAACATCTATATATATATATTTATATAGAAAAGTACAAGAAAAATGTAATGTTTACGTCCTGATACTTCGTTTTTCGTTTAATTTTACTACCACTTGGTTTTGATATAGACATACTGAATACAAAGGGCTGGAATAAACACGGTTAACGTTAAAAAGTTAACAAAAATTTATACTTTCCACAAGAGATAAATCAAAATGCTGAAATATTTCTTCAAAAATATTCTAACAATATCACAAAATGTCAAACGTTTAGCAAAAATCAATTCAAAACAGAGAAACTAATTCTATCTCACAGCGAAATCGCTACAAATCAATCACAGCATTAAGTAAACAAACAGATCGCTAGAACTACAAACAGATCGCTACTACTGAGATGAGTTGTTTGTTCTCGGCTTTTATAAGCTTTATAATTAATTTCTCGAATATACTGGAAACATCTATAAATATCTGGATTTTTGTGGATGGCAACAGCAATTACGAGATATTTATTTATTAGGTATTAAATGCACGCGCTGTTCTATTTTTAATCTTCCAACGCAGCTGTCTTTTCAAAAATCATCTGCATTGCTAAGGCCACATGAAGCAAATCTAATTACAATTCTAAATATAAAAAAACTAACTAAATAAATAACTATGAAATCCGTAACAATATGAATTAAGTATTAATTATTAATAAAGCAATGTGCATGCACATGCATACACCAATATATAATACACAACTATGATTGGAAAACTGAGACCATGAGTTCGGCCACATTCGGCTGTCGGGGCATGCGTACAAGTTCTGAGTGCACGTGTCCCCCAAAAGCCGAAGGTAGCTGAACGCAAGCTACTCACACGCATTTGTAATTTAAGAATGTGTGTGTCAGCTCGCTGTGAGTAATCTAACAACACTGAATAAATTATCGTTAATTACTTAGCAGTAAACATTTCATTTTTTTCTTCGTCGATATGTTATTTTATTATTATATATTATTATTTGCTGATATATTGGCCGGGTCGCAAAAATATTTGTTGTGGGCCGCGAGTTTGACATCCTTGTTCTAAGCCATAAACTTATCTACAACATTATTATTACAGCTATTCGACAGGATGTCAAATGCGGGTGAGCCAATTGAAATTCATCTATGGAATTTTTAGGTGAGTTAACAAAAACTGAAGCTTTGTTACATAACAACAACTACTTTTTTATTCTGGATCCATATAAAAGCATCGCTCTTGATCTATTCGACATCCAGAAGTGGGAAACTAAAATTCGTATCATCCGCAGGGCTTTGAAAATTAATCCACAAAGTGTTTATATTAAAAGTAATTCAATGAATGTCTTCAAAGATGCGGTGTATACGAGCCAGTTTCCCTTAGAATGTCCTCCACGAAAGGCTTCCCTCCCCTTAGGCAGATAGCCCTAGTGTGCTTTGCCATAATTAAATACACCACCACACACACCATCTTCAAAGATGCAGTGTATTAACGTTTAAATTTTAGCATTCCAGCGATTCCAAGGTTATTAGTCTGTTTATAATATCTGCTTCAAGTGTGCACGTGTAAGAAATTTATTTTTTTTCGCTTTCTTAATCGCATAATTTGTCAAACGAAAAATTTAAAATTATTGTCTTAGAATTAGGTTCATTTCCAATGCAACAGAACACGAATAATGCGGTGGATTCTAAAATTTCACATAAGATCTTATATGAATAAAATAAATGAGTGCAGCTAGACATTTGTACGTTATAATCATATAGAAATTGCTAATCATTATTATTACATTACAAATTTGGGTGTCTAATGTTGTTTCTTTTATAATACAGAATTTTAAAAATGTTGTGCTGCTTTATGGAGTTGTGTAAAATTTTATGGTATCAAAAACTAAAACTTCTCTTAATTACGTTTAATAAACAAGGAGTTAAAATGTTTGTTAATATTTTACACAGGAAAGATTATAACATGATTAATTTCTTATTATTGTTTAAACATGTTTGAATTAATAATTTGAGTTTTGTTATTATTTTAACAACGAGATTATTGTTTAAAAATTTATAAGAATTTTCTAATTATTTTAAGAATAAAGCGATATAAACTTTGAAGACTCCTTCCTTATAATTTTCTTGTATATAATTATTATACTTACAGTAGAGTCTTTTTATAAATCTATATATATGGAAAGTTTTAGTGCAGTTCAAACAGACCAATTTCTTTTAAGGGGGCGCATGCACCTTAAACCCCTCATGATCTTCGAATATATGACTGTTGCAAGAATTGGAATATTTTATTTATTTTAGAAGCAATTACTTCCAACATTTTACAGCTGACTACCTAATATAGCTGCTTTGGAAACTAGTAAACAGAAAGTTTGTGTTGCCACAAATATTTTCGTAATTTAATCCGCTTTGTGACAAAATATTTCGCCATGTTTCCACCTTGCGCGCATGATATTTTAAAAATGGGTAATGATACATACTTGAAATTTGATGGAATTCTTTATATGGGCACTATTTTCTAATTAAACAAAAAACCCGATGAATATTTTAATATTAAAGAATTTTATGGACGAAAACATTACAGATTTTTTTAATAAAATGCATTTTATAAACTCAACTCCAAATAAAATAAAAATTTAACATAAAATTTTTAGAATTTTAGGTTCACAGTCGTTTCCAAATGTTATAAAAGCTATATATTAAATATGTAATTAAATTATGCAAAAGAATGTTTTAAACTGGGCGCGCAAGGTGGAAACATGACGAAAAATTTTGTCACAAAGCGGATTAAATTATAAAAATATTTGTGGCCACACAAACTTTCTGATTACTATTTCAGAAAGCAGCTATATTATGTAGTCAGCTGTAAAAGGTTGGAAGTAATTGCTTTTAAAATAAATGCGTTATTTCAATTCTGGCAACAGTCACATATTCAAAGATCTTATGGGTTTTGAGGTGTATGAGTCTCCTTAAACAAGGAAAACAAGGACCTTTTACGCGTTTTAGAAGTACTGTGTGGAGCACCCCACTAGCCATTGGTGAAAAATTCATAACATCAATTTGTTAATGTGAATTTCCCCGTAAGATAGACATGATCGCATTCAGAGAAAGCTGTGAGGTCTTCTAGTTTTTCTTTAAAATGTCTAAATAATAATAAAATGTGTAGTGTCAATGAAACTATTTTTAAGTGAAATTAAATGGAATGAGAATTAGTTATAAAATTTTTTAAATACGTTTTGATCATGGGCGATTATTAAAGGTATTGTTGTATTGATGAAAACTGAATTAATTACTTTTCTCATTCAAGAAAAACCTGAATTTTCATTTAAATTCTGTGAATTATTAATTTATTGTATTAAAATATTGTTAGGCAAATTCTCATTTTGGAAAAACCAATGCTTCAATAACATTTTTATTTTTTTTTTTTTTTATTTAAACTTAACCAAGAAAATCTTTGTGAGAGGATTCAGGAGAGGGGAGAAATTTCTCTGTGTCTCTCTGACGCACTTCCGGAGAACATTCTAGAAAGAAATTGCTTTGTTCCGGTTGCCTTGAATGACAGGAGTATGTGACGAAAGGTCAAGGGTGATGTTTCACCTACTAGGAGAAGTCATTGCTTTGGCGATCTAAGTGTCCAGTTTTAGCCCTGTTTTTGAACCGTGGCGCATTCGCAGTTTGAGTTTTGACTTCGGGAAGAAAAAGGAGAAATCTGGTCCCTAAAGGCGGTGAAAATCGAGTTTTTTGGTTGCCTGAGTTCTCTGTGAGAAGTGAAGGAAAATTCGAGTACCGGTCACTTTTAGAAACACTTTCGACTTTTGCTCTGAGTTGGATGAGGTGAAGTGGTTGGTCTTCTTGCAGTAGTTACGGCGGGGAGTGGCAATTATGCTCCCCGACCAAGTGTCTCTGAAATGCGCAGAATATGACTTTGTGTGGCGATCTTCTGAATTAATTAAAGAATTTTGAAATATCTAAGGACTTTAAACCATTCTTTTGACTTTATGATTTGCTGTCAGGTGATGAAGTGGTGTTCTTCCTTCTGTCGTTAATAACTGAGCTTTTAGGTTCTTTTCCCGTTGGATTCAGGAACAGTTCGGGAGTTGATGCCGGCTGATTCATGTTTGAATTACAAAATATCCAAACAGTAGGCCTCGACAATTTGCAACTTTAGCTTTTTGACTTGGCTACACATTTTTATTCTTCGTCAGCCATTAGCTATCATTTTTCACCTGAACTGCAGTTATGAAGTTCCAATTTCATTTCTTTGAGTGATAGTAGGACCTTCGATTTGATTGGTATACTGTAATTAAATTAATATGAAAAATAATTTAGGAAAATTTTACTCTGAATAGACTTTAATTACTACATTTTGGAAGTATCGTCTCGCTCCTCTTCCCAATTTTAGTTACATAAATTTAGGTTGAAAACTCCTCAAAATTAATAATGTAAATTTGTATGAAATAATTATTCGTCCAGGTATTAAATTAATGTTAAAAAGCAAAAGAGGAAATGTACCTATTTCCTTCTTTAGTTACCTTAATAGTTTGTTTTGGAATAGTAACTAAGTATGTCATTAAGACACAATAACACGCCGAATGAATGCTAATTCGGAAGTCAAACAACAAAAATCAGCGTTATATTTTCAAAATTTTCGCAGGACTTGTTTCGATGGTTTTACCGAACCACCATCCTCAGCTGCAAAACCGCAAATGAATGCTGAGGATGGTGGTTCGGTAAAACCATCGAAACTAGTCCTGCGAAAATTTTGAACATATAACGCTGATTTTTGTTGTTTGACTTCCGAATTAGTAAGTATGTCATATTTGTGATTTGGTACGAAAATTTGAATTAAATTAATTATGAAAATATAATAGGTAATTTATGAGCAATAATAATATTAAATTTAATTATAATCTGCGAAGACTTAATAAACTTAATTATTAATTGGAAATTCTCCTTATTATTATTATTTTTTTTCATTTGTGCATTGCATTTATCTTTTATCTGATTGTTACCTGAGCTCGGTCCCGGAATGGACGAAACACAATACAATGACTTTACCAAAATATACTGTTACGAAATGTGCAGGCATGGTAAGATAGCTTCATTGCAAAGCAGTTTTAGGGTTGCAATAAAATGGCAGTGGACGGCAGGGTTGCCACATTTGGCGAGACATCGCCCATTTGGCGACAAAATTGACGATATTCAATGGACGGATGGAAAATCTTCTGGAACGAATTCTTACCGGTTTAGCCCAGAATGTTCTCGAACACAAGCCGAAAGCTATATAAACTCCGCTGGTCCGCAGTCAGTCAGTGTGTGTGCCTCGTCGAGAGGGCGAGTGAGTGTGCCTCGCATAGAGTGCGAGTTAGTCAGTACCGAGTTGGTGTCTCGTCTAGCGAGTCAATCCCTGCGGAGTCAATCCGAGTTGATAGCCAGGCAGTGGGTCGTCGAGTTCACCGGAGGAGTCTCTTGCTGTATCGCGGTTAGTGCATCGTGGAGAGAACGTGTTGAGCTCCGGGAACGACTGAACCGAAGAGTCGGGAGCCGTGCTCTGTGTGTCGTCGAGTGCATCGCGAGTTGTAGCGTGGAGAGTCTCGAGAGTACCTGCAGTTTCGAAAACGACCGAGTAGAGTCAGGAGCTTTACTCTGGTGCTTTACAGTGAAGCTGTCTCCACCGTGATAGCCTCATAACCTGAAGGCTGTCTCGCTGATCGTGTCAACGTGGTTATAGTAGTTCATCGACGACTGTAAAACGTGTTTTGGAGCTGTCCTGACAATACTGTGTGTTTCGATACTTCATCAAGTAGTGTTTCGATACATAAGTGTGTTTCGATACTTCATCAAGTAGTGTCGTCATTATTCACTCCAAATCCATACGAACCCCGTACGAGCGTGAAGAAGAAAATAACGTAATAGCTAGTGTCAGAAAAGAAATTCGCAACAATGCGATCACAATAAATGTTGAATTGTCTAGCACCAATACTTATATGATCACCTTAGTGTTTGCTAGTTGGTTTAAATTTTAATGAGTTACTTGAATTTAATAACGGATTCACCAGATGATATTGTAAAACCCCAAAACTTACAATATTACATTGTTGCCGTTAATTTTAGTTACGGTTTCATCTGTCAGTTCTATGTCGGTATTTTATTTAGGTACCATACCCAAAACTGAACAGTGTATTCAAAATTTTTCTATTTTAATATTAGGTGGAAAATTTTAAAAGACATTCCCTAAAAAATTATGAAGAATCTAAATTTAATTATGACAAGTATCTTTCCAAATTTGACATTTTTCTCCTAATCTGGCTTCTTTTTTAAAAGGGCCTACCAGCGGCCGAGCGGTAATGTCGCTGAACACTGGTAGTTCGGTCCGAGGTTCGAATCCCGCGAACGGGTTGCCTGCATGGGTGTTTTCCTGGATTTTTCCATGTGTCACGTGTATACGAGCCAGTTTCCCTTAGAAAGTCCTCCACGAAGGTATTCCTTCCCTTAGGCAGATAGCCCTCGAGGCTTTGTCGTAATTAAAAAACATAACCTAAACTTACCTATCTTTTTAAAAGAAAGTTTTTCCTAAAATTATTACTGTGGGGTATTATAAACTTATATTTACTTAATTTTTAAGAGCTAGCTTGATTATACAAATTATACATCCTAACTTGAATTTAAATTTTTGTATACTTGTTCATTTTTATCTTTTTTAGTATTACCAGAGCTTTCTTTTTCGCCATTTCCTGCCTTTGTCATAATGAAAATGAGATCCACAAAATTGCACCACTTCAAAAGGAAAAAACTTAACATGCCACTTCGCGTGACGTAAATTAATATGTTAGAAACACGCATTTGAAACGAACGTTGTATAGAGCTGGAATAATCGCCTCTTCTTTGGGAGAATAAGAAAATACCTGCGAAAACCTTCTACTTAGTACGTAGTAAAATGTTACAATATGCTGAAATGTTTTACTAAATTCCCAAGACATAAAATTTTCTTTTCATTAATTTGTGAAGCAATTATTTCTCTTCTGAAATTTCATTATGAGTAGGTAATCCTACGATAGATAAATGAGATAATGTAGTTTTACTCTTAAGCAGAAGAAATGCTAGAACGTTTTGTAAATTGGTTTATATTGCGTTGTGCAATTTATACTCAAAGAATAATCAGATTTTCTCTCAAAAATGCGAAACAGTTAAACAAAATAAAATCATACATTTTCTACTGAATAACAGGCTTTAACTTTATTCTGTAGAGCACGTGATTACATGAAATAAGAATTTGCGATTATTGCTTACTAAAATTTAGAATTTCAGGTGTTTTATTCATACATTTCTTACACCCCATCTGGAGAGATCTAAAAAAGAAATGTGTTGTTATCCTAAATTGGTGTACAGATTGTAGCGGTTAATAATTTTCAGAATATTTTCCAGTTTAACTTAAAACACAAAAATGCATTAATTCGAAATGAATCTTATTGCTGCGTTCTATGGGTTCCCGGATTTGAAGCGATTGACTCCAACTCTTGGTGAAGAATCAAAACACAACTTATACAGTGGGTACAAAAAGTATTTGCACGCATACATTTTTGTTCACAATTTATAAGAAAATGCATTAAGAAATGCAAAAATTGGCATTTAAAAAATAGAATAAGCTTATTCATTTAAATTAATTACAAAAAATACAATAATATTAATAAAAAAACATTTTTTGCAACAATATTAAAAAAGCTTATGTCAAAAACGTATTTGCACACTCAACTCAACTTTAGCAAATTTGCATTTTTATGCTATTATTTGACAGTCATCCCGTAGTAAATAACATACGTAAGACGACTATAAAAGGAGGTGCTGTCGAAACGTTAATCAGTTGATTGTCGATTTCAAATTGTAATGGGACCTAAGAAATCGGAATTGCCGATTTCGTTGCGAGAAAAAAATGTTTCTCTACGTGAAAATGGCCTAAATTATCGAGAAATAGGTAAAAAAGTAAATGTTTGCTTCTCTACTGTTCGGTATATTATAAAACGTCATAAAGAAAGAGGATCTACATCAAATAACTTGCGCTCTGGACGCCCAAAGAAACTTTCACTGCGAATAAAGCGAAAACTCATAAGAGAAGCATCGAAAAATCCATTTGTTAGTGCAATTAATTTAGCCAATGATGTCGCTTCAACATCTGGAGTTCAAATCTGTGCCCAAAGTGTTCGAAATGTCCTGCACGATGCACACATTTATGGGAGATCTCCAAGGAAAAAAAAAAAAAACCTCTCATAACTGAACGAAATAGACTGAAGAGACTTGAATTCGCTGAGGAATATATCAATATGCCAATTAATTGCTGGAAAAATGTCATATTCTCCGACGAAAGTAAGTTCAATATCTTTAAATCAGATGGCAGGAAATGAGTTTGGAGAAAATTTGTACTGCTTTTCATACCAAAAATGTGTTACCTGCAGTTAAACATGGAGGAGCTTCTGTTATGATTTGGGGGTGCATGGCTAGCAAAGGAGTTGGTAATTTGTATTTCATTGATGGGAATATGACAGCTCGAAGCTATATTGATGTGTTGCGAGATAACTTGCCACGAAGGGCAATAAAATTGGGTATCAGTAATTCGTACTATTTTCAGCAAGACAACGATCCCAAGCACACTGCCGGTATAACACGTATGTGGTTGTTTTATAATGTACCCAGAAAACTTGCCACTCCACTTCAATCACCAGATTTAAATCCTTGGGAAAATTTGTGGAATTCTTTGGATTTAAAAATAAGAAAAAGGAAGATTTCAAGCAAATAAGCAAATCTGCCCTTTGACAAGCCCTTATTGAAGAATGGTCGAATACTGACCCTACTGTTACAGAAAATTTAATTATATCAATGCCAGCAAGATTACACGCAGTAATAGATGCTAAAGGAATACATACTAAATATTAGTTATTTGAAATTTGCTTACATATTTTATTTCTTTTGTATTCATGCAGGTGTGCAAATACTTTTTTGATACGAGATATTTTAATTTTGTTACAAAAAAGCATTGTTATTTATATTATTGTAATTTTTCTGTTTGTTTTGGATGATTAAACTTATTCTGATTTGGCAATACAATTCTTTTATTTCTCAATGCTTCTTTTTATGAATTGCAAACAAAAATGTAGGTGTGCAAATACTTTTTTTACCCACAGTATGTCAGTATTACATAGGACAGTTCCAAAGACGCGTCACAGTCGTCGAAAATCTACAACAAAAACGCTGAAACAATCAGAAACACAACCTTCAGAATGTCAAATTATAACGATGATGACAGCTTCACGGCAAATAACTAATGTTCGGCTCTCCGCTCGGTTGATCAATCTCGAGCTAATCTTTGAACTCAAATCACTACAACTGAACTGAATACAGTCAAAATACTCTTCAGAATAAACTGCTACTGCGCTTACATATTTGACCTGCCTTCGAGAATATTCTAAGAAAGAAGAATTGTGAGAATTCGTTCTAGAATGTTCTCGCTCCGTCAATGGCCTATAGCCAGTTTTATCGCCAAACGGGCAATTTCGCGCCAAATCTGGCAACCATGCTTTTCCTTCCTATTTTGGCAACCCTAAACCGCGGAAAGCTGTCTGTCCTGTGCATTTCGCAGCACTATGAAATTTAAAATCTTCTCGTCCATCTCTCTTGCTGCAATGACAACGTAAAATGAATTTCCATGTAGACCTATAGTCAAAATCCTGGATACATAGAAAGTATACATAAGGAGGAAGACGCCAGAAATTAGTCGAACGATCGTTCCAATAACAGATTCACACTTTACTGGAAAAGTATGATTGCATATGTCGAATTCTGATTCCAGCAAACTACTTCTACATGAAACTTAATTGTAAATACTGTTTTTATATGAGCAGATAATAGTCCACTATTGTTATGAGTTACATAAGTGAACATTAGGGTAAAATGATGCAATGTATTGTTAACCGTAATAATAAAATCAACAACCAATATATTTTTATTCAGTAAAAGTGTTGATATCATTTGAAATGCGTTTATGTGTTAGTTATGTGAGAATATGACAGCAGACTGTGTTTATATGAGTCTTAATACCTGAAAAAGCTATCACTTTCTTACGAATTTTAACAATAACATTAGGTTTAAAACAAATTTATGACTGGAAAATAATTTGAAAAAAAACTTGCCTATTGTAAGAAAATCATGTTATTTGAATAAGCACTCGCTTAAAGCGGAAAACAATAGTATTTTTTCAGACATTGAGTCAGCACCAAAGGCATCGAAAACAAATTTATTAATTTAAAATGTAAATTGTAGAAAAGGAAAATTTGAAAGGGTTAAGATTTTAACGATCGCCTAAAAGGATTTGTTAAAATTTTTCTTCGCTCTCGCTTAACTTGTGGTCTACAAGTCTGCCCCCTGTTGCACACACTCCTTACTAACCTTTCTTTTCGTCTTTTTAGCTTTATTTTTAAGTTATATTTTTATTGTACTTAAGCCGTATGCAATTCAATAGCAAAATTACAAATTTTTAAAAGCAATATAATAAGCTTAGAATTCCCGATGATGTGTTAAGTATTGACATAATATTTTTCTAATTTTTTTATTATTAAAGTTTTGTTTGTAATATTTATTAAATAAATATCACGTTCTTTTCAATTATGCAGCATAAAATTAAGATGAATAGGAAACTAACAAAATATTTAAAAGCAGCATATTTTTATAATTTAGGATAGACAACCTCATGTGCTGAGGATAACAATTTTTTAATCTGTACAATGTTGCCACTGTTCGCTTTCATATCGTTGAGTTTGTAAAACAATAATTAAAATTTCACAAAATGTGAAGTATAAAATTAGAAATTCGCTTCCAGGTGAACATGTTCGGGAGGAGGACTATGGTAATCAAAATTTGCTGCTCCTAAAGACCGGCGTTTATCGCAGTGCAAGAAACATACATACATCTATGCAGATTCTTCATTATTTACTTTCTTTAAAAGTAATACAGGAGACAATATTTCGTGGGAAAAATTCGAAAAGTGATTCAGACATTTAAATTGAAAACGACGCCAAATCCCGTTTTGAGACTAATATCCCATCAGAGCTAATGTCCTTTTGGGATAAAAATACTGAACCTGCCGGCATTTTTAATGAAAAATTACTTAAGTTTATAACATCTAATCTGTATTTATTTTATATCGTTTAATGCATGTATAGTGTAAATAAAATTAAAATAATCAACTATAGAAGAATTAAAAAAGATTGAGAAACTGCTATTATTTAATGCTTTCTTAGTGTTAACAGAAGTGAAATGAGTCATTCCTTGAAAACGTGGGCAACAATTCAAAGAGTTAAATATTAGAAAGAGCTGTCGAGAAAGTGCTAGTTTTTTACTTCTGGATATACTTTTCGTTTCCATTTTTCTGCTTCCGAATGTTTTCTGATGTTCCTTCTCTACTCGTTCAAACTTTTTGATGTCCCGAAGGAGCTAAATAGCAGCCAGATTTACTCTACAGTATTTTTATGTAATCTCCTTGCTGCAGTATTTTAACAAGCTCTAACATTACTTTCATTTCGGAATACAGTGAAATTTTTCTACTTCGTCAAACCTTTCCGAATTTATTACTAAGTAGATATGCTGAATGTTTTTACACATTATATTAAATACCTGAAATTTTCCATCTCTGTCGATGTTCCTATTAAACACATTTATACAAAAACATAAGAAGAAATCCGCAATGCTAAAAAATTATCAGTTTCAATAAAAAGTTATTTATTATAGAATTACTGATATAAGTGTAGGGCTAATTTTCTTCACAAGAATACTCGATTTCACAAGAAAATTATGGTATCTTTGTCATTTCAAAATGTTTTTATAATTTATTATTTGGGATTTAGTAATGACTAAAGATTTTATCATTGATTTTAAAAAAAATAAAATGAAATGAAATACAATCAAAAAGGTTTTTATACTGTAAGATTTTATGTAAAAGAATATGGCAATTAACGCCTTAAGGGGACTCATACACCTTTAAACCCATAAGACGTTCGAATAGGTGACTGTTGCAAGAATTGGGATAACTTATTTATTTTAAAAGCAATTACTATCAACGTTTTACAGCTGACTACATAATATAGCTGCTTTCTGAAATAATAATCAGAAAGTTTGAGTTGCCACAAATATTTTTATAATTTAATCCGATTTATGACAACATTTTTCGTCATGTTTCCAACTTGCGCGCACAGTTTAAAACATTCTGTTTCATAAATTAATTCCATATTTAATATATAGCTTTTATAACATTCGGAAACTACTGTGAACCTAAAATTCTAAAAATTTCATGTTCAATTTTTATTTTATTTTGAGTTGAGTTTATAAAATGTATTATATTGACAGATTTTGTAATGTTTTCGTCCATAAAATTTTTCAGTATTAAAATATTTATCAGATTGTTGGTTCAGTTCGAAAATAGTGCCCATGTAAAGAATTCCATCCAATTTCAAGTATGTACCATTAGCCATTTTTAAAATATCATGCGCGCAAGGTGGAAACACGGCGAAATATTTTGTCACAAAGAGGATTAAATTACAAAAATATTTGTGGCAACACACACTTTCTGGTTACTAGTTTCTAAAGCAGCTATGTTATGTAGTCAGCTGTAAAAAGATGGAAGTAATTGCTTTTAAAATAAATAAAATATTCCAATTCTTGCAACAGTCACATATTCGAAGATCATGAGGGGTTTAAGGTGTATAAGTCCCCTTAAGAGGAAAATACAATTTATCATATAAGTTAGTGGATATAAAAAGTATTAAATTAAACTATTTGCAGAATTCATCTGCAATTTTACGTCGTGAATAACAAAAGTGTGGGACGTCAAAATAACGAACTCTATTAATTTAATTGCGTTGTTAAATGAATAAGAACAAAATTAATGTAATCATTTTTCACTTCCTTGAATGATGTAAAGGAAGTATAGGAAACGGGAAAAATTTAGGGTATCCTATTTCAAGGAAAATATCTTTTATGACCACTATCGAATACAATTTAATGATGTTTATGCGTGACATCTGTACGTAAGGACATCGCAATTTAGAAAGGGGATGGACTCTGACCTAAGGTTGGCACTATGGCTACCAAACAGAGTACTCCATCCCCTCCAAAAAATATTACCACCATTCGCTAGCCACCGCCAGGGGACAGCTCGACACAACCAGACGACATTCATTTGAATAATCAAACAAATTGTTACATTGTAGTATATACAGTGGATGGACAAAAATATGGAAACACCTTGTGAAATGCATGTTTGAAAAGAAAGATTGATTTTAATGAAATATGTAGGTGGCGCGGACGTTTTTGACTACTGACGCCACCTATACAACTTCGTAAATGTGCTAAACAGTTCAGTTGTTGTCAGAGTACTGTTATGTGAGGTTGTCATTGCATTATGTCAGAGTTAACAGACTTCGAACGTGGGCAAATTTTTGGAGCACGTACGGTAGGTGCTTCCGTAAGCAAGGTAGCCGAGGTGTTTAGTGTTTCAAGAGGTACTGTATCGAAGATTTATTCCGCATATTTAAAAAGCGGAAAAACATCATCTGCTAAATCACAGCGCGGACGAAAGTGTGTCCTGAGTGATCGCGACAGACGATCATTAAGTGCAATTGGCACGAAAAATAAGACCACAGCTGCAAAAGTTACTGCTGAAATGAATGTTGTGTTACCGAACCCTGTGAGTACCAAAACAATTAGAAGGGAGCTTCATGAACAGGGAATTGCTGGCCGTGCTGCAATTGAGAAGCCACTCATCAGTGATGCTAATGCCCGTAATAGGAAAAGGTGGTGTTTAAGTCATAAAGCCTGGACTATAGAGCAGTGGAAGCGAGTACTATGGTCTGACGAATCTTCTTTCACATTGTTTCCACCTTCTGGCGAGTTTACGTCTGGAGAACGCCATCTCAAGCCTATAATACAGACTGCTTGTTGCCAAGAGTGAAACATGGCGGGGGTTCTGCATGTTTGGGCAGCCATATCGTGGTTCTCTGCTAGCCCCATGATAACTGTGTCAGGGGACATGACTGCCAAGACTTATGTGAATATTTTGGCCGATCAAGTTCATCCCATGGTACAAACTTTGTTCCCCGATGGTGATGGTGTCTTCCAAGACGACAAAGCCCCTGTTCACACGGCTCACATTGTCCAGGACTGGTTTTCTCAGCACGAGGATGAGTTGTCCCATCTCCCCTGGCCACCACAGTCACCAGACCTGAATATTATTGAACCTTTGTGGTCTACATTGGAACGGAAAGTGCGCTCTCGTTATTCACCGCCAACATCGTTATCTGAACTTGCCACCGTTTTGCAGGAAGAATGGTATAATATTCCCTTGGCAAACATACAGGAACTATATTTATCCATTCCGAGAAGACTGCAAGCTGTTTTGGATGCCAACGGGTTTCCTACACCATATTAAGCAAAGAAACATGTTTTTTAAAGGTGTTTCCATATTTTTGTCCTACCCCTGTATGTAGGAATACAATATATGATTATAATTCATAATATTATAATTATGAATTATAATTATAATTCACACTTAAATCCTTAACTTGAAGATATGCTTAAATATAAATATTCTTAGAATATGCTTAAATCTATAGCGTAATGAAAACGCTCAACAGTTCTAGGGTCTATTTTTTAATTTTAATAGTCTTTAATTATCATAGCAGTAGTAGGCGTTTGATGAAAGTTTTGTTCTCAAACACGCAAGATGCATTGTACGTGTATATGATAAAATGGTTCCAGGATGGTAAAGCGAAAACTTAGTAAATCCCTTTTTTTATTCTACAGCTCATTTTTGGAGAACGTATATTTTGCAAACACTGATATCGAAATTTTGTGCGCTAAATATTATAATTAATCATTCAGAATTAAAATTAATTTCTATCAAATTATATCCATTAAAATAAAATTAATTTAATTGTAAAAACACCCTTAATAAAAGTTTTATGAATTAGTTCAGCAGTGAAATTACATCGATTAAAAATGGAAAATTCAATCGATATAACGTATTTGTTTAGTACGAAGAACTGAAACCTGGTAATTTTGCAACACGTGAAACGGCAGCTTCCAGTTTCAATAAATTCTGTAACTCAAAAGCGCAGATCCCCTTAACTCCAGTTTAGATTTTGCGAAGCCTACTTTCTAATACGATTCATTTGGAAACAACTTTATTCTTTTGAAGATGTTACGTGCCAAAAATAAGCCTAACACTACAGCTAGAAACACGCTAACTTTAGGACTCACAGCTTGATTGCAAAGCATGCAAGATCGCCTCACCGTTCGATAGCAATTTGCGAAGGAGACCTTTATTTGCATGGTATTTTGCATGATGCCGCTTGCATAAGAATACGCCTGTAGTGCAACCATGGATTGCTAACTGATTGTGAAGACGTTCCCGCAACCATCTACGAGGATAGAATATCGATAGGGTAGCTCCCCCGAACCCCGTGAATTCCCGTGCAGGAGTAAAGCCAACAACAGGGCAAAGTTTTTAGATTCTGCATACCAACATAGGTGCCAAAAATCAAAAGTTGTTGACTTTTGTGAATATTTTATCATAGCTGTAAAAATATTTCTTTTAGGACACATATCAGCAGATGACTGTTTTTATCGACAGACTTCTGCGTATGTAGAAAAATATATATATAAAGAAAAACAAGAGGAGAAACTTAAAAAAAGTGCTCCCTCGCCGGGCTCGAACTTGAACCTCAAAGGGTGTTACCGTTACGCCACGAAGGCAGACAGAAAGGAGGGCGAAAATATCTTATATAATCCCTCATTTTTAAAGGGCGACTGGGGATTAGGAGACCCAGTCGAGAAATTCTGGTGATGAAGAATCCTCATCCACCACGTTTTCAGTTCGGGCGCCACTGTATGTTCATTATGATTTTTATTCGAACGAGGAGATGTGAAAAATGAGCATTGCTTTCGCCGGGACACGATCCTGGACCTCTTGAATAAGCGCCAAGTGTGCTAACAGTTACACTGCAGTTTTTCTATTTGTGTTCAGCGATGTCACTTTTTTGATTGTATACGTAATACATATATTACGAAGCATCAAAATTTAAAAAAAAATGTTACAAAGCGAAATTTCTATGTGGATTAAAACTAACTAATGAGATGCCCCTACAATAAAGTAAGAGCTTTAATTTACTTAATAGTTTGTTTACAAAAATAAATGAATAATTATGTTAACTCTAAATGTGGAATTTATCACTTTTTTACTTCCTTGTACGAAGTAAAAAGGAAGTATTGTGATCGCGAAAAGTTTCAGCCAGCATATTTCAAAGAAAATATCCATTTTGACCGCTATCGAATGCAATTTAACGATGTTTTTGCGTGATATCTGTACGTAAGGACAGAATAAAAGACTCGTTTCCTCCAAAAAAATTATAAAACTGCTTTAAAATGAATTCTGAAGAGAATTTTTCGTGGCGTTTGTACGAACGTATGTACGTACGTGCGTACGTACGTATCTCGCATAACTCAAAAACGAGTAGCCTCAGAACGTTGAAATTTTGTATCTAGGACTGCTATAACATGTAGATGTGCACCTCGTATTTTGGTTGCAATCGGCCGCACCAAACGTATATAAATACTATATTTATATATATATCCACTCTGTTACTCGGCACAGTGATCTCAGTTTCTTTGCTCTTATATGTCTGTAAATAGTACATTTTTTGCTTTAAAAATGATTGAATTATATTGTTCTTATCTTCCGGTTAAGGGTTTTATGCCTTTCGTAATTCTGGAAGCAATATTTGTACAATTATCAACAATTTAAAAGCTGTTTCATTGCGGTTAAGTTTTAAATAACATGGCGGACATATTTGTTTACATCATTTGAAACAGCAGAATTGTAGATTTGTTGCCAATCTAGAGAGACTAAGCTTCGCAACAACAAAAATATCGCCTTCATTTATTATTGCTAATTAAATCACGCTTAATCCTTTCTGGAATTTTTTCGAGGAAATAAGTGTTTAAGATTTACTTCGTAATTTTTAATACAGATATTTTGAGTTTTTATGTATTTTTGCCTTGTCGCGAAGTGAAAACTGAGTTAATTGAATAAGAAATACAAAATCGTCTATGAAAAATTGTTTCTTTTCTGTTTTGTTTGCTTAATTTATTTCATACATCGTTCTAGCTTTATTATAGTATTTGAATAGAACATGTGGCAACGATAAAATAATTCTTCAAATGATATAAATTTTGTGCATTCAGAGTGTCGTTATAGTAAACAAATGTAGTGAATTTTAAAGAGGTCATTTATTCTATTGTGGTTTATGCGCTGTCGACGAATTAGATTTGATTGAATCCAATCAATTTAAATGAGATTCAAGAAAAAAGTGCATATAATTTAATATTCCGTACAAGGAAGTCATGTGGTGTACACATCAGATTTTTTTAGTTCGCTGTCATGTACCGTTCATCATATTGTGACTAGGAGGACTATGGTAATAAATTTCTGATAAGTTTATATTCTAAAAAGGATTATATTTTAAATTTACTCATTAGAATTATTTTTTACAGAACAATAATGCATGAAACGTTAGTATCTACATTCACTTTAAATATATATATATATTTTTTTGCTTTTACTTTCCTTATCATTCTCATTTGGAGCGTTTTGAATGAATCTGCACTTGCAATTTATTGCTTAGAAAATTTCAATAAATTTTTCTCTTTGCATTTGAAATATATTAATTTTCCCGAAGAACACATAAGCTTTTATTCATTTCAATGTCGCCTTATTTTAAAGAAAACGCTTACTGTTTACTTTGAGTTTTACAGATCTCTTAACATTCCCATATCATTAAAACAACTCTTCTATTTGCGTTTGTTACCAAAAAATGCAAGTCGTATGAAATTTCTTTCTGTAAAGAGAAATATAAACAAACTCACACACTCCTCTAAAATGGCTCTGAAACAAACTCTAGCATGCGTAGTATTCGGAGATTTAATTCAGATTTAAAATCTTATGTAAATAATGGTACCTCGCTTTCATTTGCTCCGCTTCTTTCTTTATTCATGAATCAGCAGCAGATTACTTCAATTTCATCGCAGAATTTATAAATAAAACCGAGCTTTAAAGACAAGGATATTAGAGGGCAAGTTTTCTTTAAACTGGTTCCCAAGAATAAGGAATATCTTAAATATAAATAAGGTTTAAAACTCTTATTAAATACTTTAAAACGAAACAAAAAAGACAATTTTATCCATAAAATATTTCTAATTGCTAACGCTTCGAAAACTAAAATCTATCCTATAAAAGATAATTAAAATTATGAAAGCAAAAATGAAAAAGAAATTTGAAATCATTGTGAATACATGTTCTTCTTGTAACTGATATAATTCATTTTGATAGATCATTAATATGTTGTTTGTAAACTTTCGTTATTATTCAATATGTACAACAATTTTATAGATTTATTCAAAATATAAATCTTATTGTTTTACGAGTGTTATTGTTTACTACAATTCAGAATATGTTTCATTACCTCGGTTACACACACACACACACACACGCAAACGAGGAAGGGGGGGAGATTATAAAAGATCAGCTTTCCGGATTTACATTCTTGTTCTGCATGATGTTCTTGTCTTGAAATGAGTTTCTACAATTAAATCCTAATTACGCGTACAGAATCATTATTTATTATGTATTTTATTTAGTAAATAATGATTCTGTACTGAAGTTAGAGTTCAGTAATTAAAATACTTACTTGTCATTCAGATGAATGATTATTTCGACAAATTAGATAATTAAATCGTCATTACGCATACTGTAAAGCAAAATGCAGAGTAAATAATTATTTTCTATTGAAGTTCGAGTTCAGTAATTAAAATATTTAGTTGTCATTCATACCAATGATTAATTTGACAAATTAGACAACTTAATCGTCATTACGCATACTGTAAAGCATACTAAATAATGATTTTCTATTGAACTTCGAGTTCAGTAATTAAAATATTTACTTGTCATTCAGGTCAATGATTAATTTGACAAATTAAACAATTACATCGTCATTTCGCATACTCTAAAGCAAAATGCATAGTGAATAATGATTTTCGATTGAAGTTCGAGTTCAGTAATTAAGATATTTACTTGTCATTCAGGTCAATGATTAATTTGACAAATTAGACAATTAAATCGTCATTACGCATACTGTAAAGCAAGATGAATAGTAAATAATGATTTTATATTGAACTTCGAGTTCAGTAATTAAAATATTTACTTGTCATTCAGACCAATGATTAATTTGACAAATTAGAAAACTAAATCATCATTACACGTACTCTAAAGCAAAATGCATATTAAATAAGACTATTGAATAAGCTGCCTGACATATACTGAATTTAAAAATTGTAAATTTTTCAAGTGTTTTTCTCCTGTCTCCTGTAAATGAAAGCTTCAGATATTAAGGCTGTAAGAAATTCAAACATTTTTGGATAAAATATTTCAAAAATAACAGTAGGCTTTTCAGCAATCCAGTGGTGAAATCACTAAGCACTAGTAGTTCGGTCCGGGGTTCGAATCTTTGCGAAAGAGCTGGCTACACTGGCGTTTTCGTGGTTTTCCTACATGTAATGGGGCCACCAGCGGCAGAGCGGTAACGTCGCTGGACACTGGTAGTTCGATCCGAGGATAGAATCCCTCGAACATGCCGGCTGCATGGGCGCTTTCGTGGTTTTCCCCATGTGTAACTTGTATACGATCCAGTTCCCCTTAGAAAGTCCTCCACGAAGGCATCCCTCTCTTAAGGCAGATAGCCCTCGAGTGCTTTGTCGTAATCTAATAAAACCAAAACTAAACCAAACCTATATGTAACGTATACACTAGCCAGTTTCACCTAGAATGTCCTCCACGAAGGCATTCTAAAATTATGTTCGTAACTCGACAACCATATTCCATTCCTTCTACTTCTATGATTACACCGCTGATGTCGTACGTCACTCCATGTTACCGCTATGATAAGACCTGCATATTCCCTCTTTAATTATTATTTCTTGGTATTTATATCACCATTAATACCTATTAAGATTTCTCTTATTTATTATTAATATCATATTTAATTTTCTTCTATTCTTTAAACTACTTCAAATATTTAATTACATTGTTCGCATTCCCTGATCTCTGAATCTCCGATTCACGGCAAATCTAATTAAAATAATTTAGGTTACGCAATATTAAATTAATAATATCTTTTTATTTCATAGCCATAAAGAAAAACATTAATATGAGTAACATTTATATATATATGTGCACATAAACAGACATTAGAAACAGAAAATATTTAGTTAACAAATACTATTCATGTGGCTCAGTGTTGCGAAATTAGTTAATTAAATACAAATATAATGTATAGAATTAATATCAGCCCAAACTGCTGGATTTTCTAAAAGGAAGGCATGAATTAAAAACAGTTAGATCAGAAACTTGGAAGATAAAACCGAAATTAAAATTAATCAATACATATATAAAATTAAATTCAAATAATAGTAAATAATAATATGTTATCGGGACCGGATTCAGAAATGTATGCATATATATATATATATATATATATATATATATATATATATATGTATGCATGTATTTATGTGTGCATGTATATATATTTCTAATAATAAAATTCCATAATCAAGAATACACTTAAATTTCTAACTGTATGTTCTTTTCATTTTTAATGGCGACATTTTCTTATTTGGAAGTACGTGGAATTAAACCCACAGCCCCGTAGTCAAGTTGTTTTTCCCGCCTTTTCTGCACGTACAGTTATAGAATGTTCTGGAGATATTTAAAGCGAACTGGATTGGCTGACGAGGCTGACGTCATTTCTTGGATGCTCCGCCTTTCCAGAGGCTATAAAAGGACTCGCAAAAAGAATATCGGAGCTTTTTCTTTAATGTCACGATGGACGTGGTGCTATACTAATTAACCGTATGGTAGAGGCATCGTGCCCACGTCCCCCGTTCCTTATCCTTATCCTTATCCTTAATGTCACAATGCAGTAAACTTCATACAAAAAGTTATTAGTAATTCTTTTTATTTACTCCGGATATCTGATTTTTGTAACTGCTATTTTTCCTGAATAATAATAAATGGATGATGTTTTTTAAACTTATCGTCTGATTATTTAAGCTACGACTAAAGCTGACACATCACATACATGTATGAATGTATTTATGTCTGCATGTATATATGTTCGTACGTATGTATGTGGGTGTATGTACACACATATATATGCACATAGACGCGTTCATACATACACACATTTATGAATCCGGCCCCGAAACAGGAAGAGTGCCAATAATAAATTATTATTCTTTGGTCTTGTCAAGGAGCAGTTAAATAATACCAATAATTAATAATAGTTTGTAATTCCTTTAGCTGTTCTTTAGTAAAGCGATTAGCAAGTGAATATTATTTTAGAATTAAGAATGCTATATACAAGTAAATAAGGAGTAAATCCGTTATCAATTTTATAATTCCTACCAGATGGCGCTATATATCCTTAAAATTATTTCTGCCGTGGAAATAATGCACATTCAGACTAAATTTCCATGAATCAGTTACGTGATTGTTAACACATTTGATCTCTCCTTTACAGAAGCGTCATAGAGAAAAAAAAGTACCATACATATTTTTATAATCTTCCAAGAACCATTGAATATGAATTTTGATTATTGATAAATTTCGTATTTCTTTCTGGCTAAAACCTGTTCAAGTTTTTCATATGTACGTACAAGTGTGATAGATATTAATATAAGTAAAATATTCAATGAAAAAAGTATCTAGAAAATTTTATGGTGTTCGGGTATTAACGCAATCATCGAACAGAAGTCATCAGATTTTCGCCCACCAGCGCCCGAGCGGTAAAAGACGCTGAACACTGGTAGTTCGGTCCGAGGTTCGAATCCCGCGAACGGGCTGGCTGCATGGGCGTTTTCGTGGTTTTCCCCATGTGTAAACTTGTATACGATTCAGTTTCCCTTAGAAAGTCCTCCACGAAGGCATCCCTCCCTTTAGGCAGATAGCCCTCGTGTGCTTTGCCATAATTAAATAATCCAATCCAATCCATCAGATTTTCAGAATGTGCCGAACTCTGGCAACCATGTACCTGACCATTCTTCCGGCTACCATTCTCATAAAAATCCTTCAGTCAAGCGACGACGCCATTCTCGTATACGTTCTTTTTTGTTATTCAAACGGTCTTCATAAACAAATCGTAATAATTTTTGACTTAAACTTAGTTTTAAAAATGTCTTCGCAATTTTCTGATGATTTTTTAAGCGAAAACAGATCGCTGTGTACTTCGAGAAAAGAACTGTGGAAAAAATACAGAAAGACATGAAGACGAATGTAAGTATTTTATTTTTTTAATACATCACGTAACCTTTATTTAATAATTTAGATTTGTAAGTTAAACTGCTAAATTATGTTTTCATTTCTTATGTTGATGATGTTTACCAGTGTACGATAGATATCAATAGTTTGGGAATCTTTCTTAAAAATGAAAAGGGCAAGGAAACTACCAGCTTGTATCCGATAAGTAACTTTTACCTTTTCATCTGTAAAAAACAACCAGATTGTGCCAAGGTAGTTGCGTTAATGGGTAAGTACCAATTTTACTTCAATTCCAGCGTTTTTGATTAGGTATAAGTGCGGGCTACTTATTATTTACTGAAACTTTAATTAATTCCTTTCACACTTAACCCAGTTTCCTATTTTTACATATAAATATTTATAAAAAAATTTATAATTAATGAAATACGTGTACAGTCAAAAACTGCATCAAGTAAATTTTCATTTACAACAGGTAGAATAAGCACAAATTAGCTTTTGAAATGCAGAGTATAGAAAAATTATTCAACAGGGATTGGGATTATTCAATTATGGCAAAGCACACGAGCGCTGTCTGCCTAAAGGGAGGGGTGCCTTCGTGGAGGACGTTCTAAGGGAAACTGGCTCGTATACACGTTACACACGCGGAAAACCACGAAAACGCCCATGCAGCCACGTTCGCGGGATTCGAACCTCGGACCCGAACTACCAGTGTTCAGCGCCTTTACCGCTCGGCCGCTGGTCGGCAATTATTCAACAGGAACACGTGAAGTATGTAGTTTTGAAAATGAAACATTTAAAAAGATAGGGACTGGTGGAATACGGTGAAAAAATTACAATTAACGATATAACAAACATAAAATCTAAAAGCTTTCAAATTTTATACTAAGCCCAAAGGGGGATTTTTTTAACGTTTTGTGTGTTACCTTTATTTGTAAAATATCATGTTCTTCGTACTTAACCATAAAATTCAATTCAACAGTATTATCGGAAAAAAATTTTTAAATGAGCGTAACTTTAGACTTTCCGATACACAGTCACTCGCGCTGGACATAAAAATGTTTTATTTTTTGTACAGTGTTGCCATTGCTCGCTTTGAAATGGTTAAGTTTGTTAATATTTCACAAAATATGAAATAGATAAAAAAATAAATTCCATATTCCAAATTTAGGCTTATAGATATCCATATTCGAGTGGAGGACTACGCTATTCAAAATTTGATGCCTCTAGGTACTGTTGATTTGTCACAGTGTGAGAAACGGTTACAGCCGAAAACATCGCGGCAAAAACATCGCGGACAAAAACGTCGCAGAAAAAACAACGCAAGGTGAAAACGTCGTGCTACAAAACATCGTGAGAGAAAACATCGCAAAGAGCAATCATCCCAGTTCTAAAAACCTCGTGCTACAAAACATCGTATGAAAAAACATCGCAAAGGGAAAACATCCCAGTTCTAAAACATCGTGCTACAAAACATCGTATGAAAAAACATCGCAAAGGGAAAACATCCCAGTTCTAAAACATCGTGCTACAAAATATCGTATGAGAAAACATCGCAAAGGGAAAACATCCCAGTTCTAAAACATCGTATGAGAAAACATCGCAAACGGAAAACATCCCAGTTCTAAAACATCGTGGTACAAAACACCGTCGTCGAAAATAAAGCGGTTCAAAAACTTCGCAGTTTAAAACATCGTTGTCGAAAATATCGCGGTAAAAAATAAAGTATCTACAAATCATCGCGTGACGATAACATCGCAGACATGCTTTTTTCAGACATTAATATCTGCAAATAGATATTCCCATAGTAATTTGTGAGCGCAAGGTAGAAAGAAGGATAATTTTTACTTTCACATTTTTTTTTATTAACAAATAAATTTTTCCTGAAAAGGTACGAAGGAAACTTAAGCATAGAAAATTAAATGCAACTTATAGATTATACTTTTTATAAAAAATTACCAGTAAACACTTTATAAAAAATGATTTATTAATGGTATTTGTTAGTTAACTATGTCGGTTTAAAATTCTATTAAGTGCTATAAGTTGCATTAATTTTCTATGCTTAAGTTTCCTTCTTATTTTCTCAGCAAAATTTTATTAGTTAATGTAAAATATGAAAAACAAATTATCCTCCTTTCTATCTTGTGCTCACAAATTATTATGGGAATATCTATTTGCAGTTATTAAAGTCTGAAAAAAGCATGTCTGCAATGTTATCGTCACGCGATGATTTGTAGATATTTTATTTTTTACCAGGATATTTTCGACGACGATGTTTTTAAACTGCGAAGTTTTTGAACCGCTTTATTTTCGACGACGATGTTTTGTACCACGATGTTTTAGAACTGCGATGTTTTCTCATGCGATGTTTTGTAGCACGACGTTTTCGCCTTGCGTTGTTTTCTCTGCGACGTTTACGTCCGCGATGTTATCGGCGGTCACCGTGAGAAACATATTTACATTCATTCAGATTCCTTATTATTTTTTTTTTAAATATAATGCATAGCTCTAATATTTGGTAAGAACAATTTGAAAAATGAAAAGCCATTTATAGTGAACCAACCCAAAATGTCAAAACAAAATTAATAGCTTTTTCAGGCAAATTGGGCTAAAAATGAATGTCAATGGATCAAAGCTTTGCAAATAAATTTTCAACAGACTCTTAGTAGGGATTCGAGAGAAATGGTGTTAGAAAAATTCAGTGCATTATTGTTTAATGAGGAATGTTAAAGATGAAATAACAGAAATTAACTGCTTCCCACTATAGACGTAGTGTTGCATTTTGATTACTAAAATCGGTAATAAATATGCTGAAAGCATCTTAAAGGAATTCCATACACGCAGTGTCGTTTCTTCTTAAATATTATACTCACGTAATGCTTCTCAAAAAATAAATGTTGCTTAGTTATATTTGAAGACAGTAATTAAATTGTGACTTTTTATGATTTTTTTACTTCCTTGTGCGAAGTATAAAGGAAGTATTGTAATCGCGAAAAGTTTCAGGCAACATATTTCAACGAAAATATCCATTTTGACCGCTATCGAATGCAATTTAACGATGTTTTTGCGTGATATATGTACGTAAGGACAGAATAAAAGACTCTTTTCCTCCAAAAAATTATAAAACTGCTTAAAGAATGAGTAGCCTCAGAACGTTGAAATTTTGTATATAGGACTGCAATAACATGTAGACGTGCACCTCGTATTTTGGTTGCAATCGGCCGCACCAAACGTATATAAATATATTTATATGTGTAGCCACTCTGTTCCCCGGCTCAGTGATCTCAGTTTCTTTACTCTTATATGTTTGTAATTTGTACATTTTTTGCTTTAAAAATGATTGACTTATGTTTCTCTTATCTTCCGGTTAAGGTTTTTATACCTTTTGTAATTCTGGAAGCAATATTTGTACAATTATCAACAATTTAAAAGCTCTTTAAGTGTGGTTATGTTTTAAATAACATGTCGGGCATATTTGTTTACATTTGAAACAGCAGAATAGTAGACTTTTTGCCAATCTAGAGAGACTGAGCTTCACAAGAACAAAGATAAAGCCTTTGTTTATTACTTAAATCATGCTTAATCCTTTCTGGAATTTTTTCGAGGAAATAAGCGTTTAAGATTTATTTCATAATTTTGAATACAGATATTTTGAGTTTTTGAGTTGAGATATTTTGTATTTTTGCCTTGTCGCGAAGTGAGAACTGAATTAATTGAATGAGAAATACTAAATCGTCTGTGAAAATCTGTTTCTTTTCTGTTTTGTTTGCTTAATTTCTTTCATACATCGTTTTAGATTTATTATAGTATTTGAATATAACATGTGGCAACGATAATTCTTCAAATGATATAAATTTTGTGCATTCAGAGTGTCGTTATAGAAAACAAATTCAGAGTGTTTCTTTTTTGTTTTGTTTGCTTAATTTCGTTTACACATCATTCTAGCTTTATTATGGTATTTGAATAGAACATGTGGCAACGATTAGATAATTCTATTCTTTAAATGATATAAATTTTGTGCATTATGAGTTATAATACGAACGAAATATATAAGTTAGCTGTTTTATAATTATTGGATTATATAACAGTTAAGTTAGTTTCCGTTATATAATTATTATATAAGTTAACTGTCATATAATTATTAATACTGTTAAGTGAATCTAGCGCCAGAGTGTCGCTATGATAAACAAATACTAGAGTGAATTTTAAAGAGTGCATTTATTCTATTGTGGTTTATGCGCTGTCGAAGAAGTAGATTTAATTAAATCCAATCAATTTAAATGAAGGAAAAATGCGTATAATTTAATATTCCGTACAAAGAAGTCATGTGGTGTACACATCAGATTTTTGCTTCTCATTTCTGTGACGCTTAGAATTCATACACTTCTCGTAAAATGTCTGAAAGCTGACTTGAAATCAAGGAACCGCTCATTTATAGGGCGTAATTTAAGGATAATAAAAATTTCCGATACATAAATGAAGTGTTAAGTCATTGGCTATTTCATAAGTTTAATTGTTAATGATTATTATCATTAAATTCAAAATGCGTAAAAATATTTTCCTTTATGAACAGTTTGAAATGACTAACCGACTCTCGCTTTAGGTTTGTTGAATTGCAAGCATAGATATATTTATACGGTCTTCATTTGTCTGATAACAGTTTTATCTTAATGACATTATCATCGATTTTCAATTGATTTTTTTTTCAGGGAGAACGGCTTATCAGACATAAATACTTAATTACGTTAGCGTTGCGTTTTATTAGCGCTTTGAAAAGTGAAATAAATGAGCTATTTTAATTTGATTCCAGCATGTAGCTAAATGAGCTTATGAAATTAATGCGGTCTTTCATAAATACTCATTTGTTGAAACTTAATTTAAAACTGCGAAATCCATTGACAACTACGGAACTCATTACAGGTGTGAGATGTATGATTTTACTCAGTTTCATATTATCGAACAAATTGAATATTTTAAATTTAATTTTCGTTTGCGTTAATTTTAATAACAAGACAACTATTGCCAATTTAATTGAATAATGTAATTAAGTTGAAGTTGAAACTATATTTTTTCGGATATTGACACAGGAAGAAAACAACTTTTACAGAATGATGTTTCATTATTAATATAACAAGATGCTTATTTACAATGCGTTAAAAAAACCTGAAGCATTGAGTAGAGGAAGACATGTGAAACCAATATTTATTTCACGCCTAATTTATGCTGCAAGAAGAAATGATTACAAAAGGAAAATTGTTAGACATGTTGATTACAATTAATTAGAATATTGTAGTTCGCGTACGGCTTCATAATAGATTGAATATACATAGAATGGATGACAGCTTAATAAAATTTATTTTATCAAAATGATTTTATCAAGCTATCATTGCTTTGAGAACATTTATTTTCTCAAGCTATCATTGATTTGATAAAATTTATTTTATCAAAAAATTTTATCAAACTATTATTTCTTTGATAAAAATTATTTTATCATGCTATCATTGCTTTGATAAAATTTATTTTATCAAACGGAACACTTGTAGTGTCATTAGGTAAATTGGAAGCAGAAAAGATGAAAAATAGCAACCGCCTTCGAACCACGGACCTCTAGAACACCGGCCCAGCGTGCAGAACCACTGCACCAGGAAAGTGGGAAAAATATCTTATATACTCCCCTTTTTAAAGGGTGACTAGGGTTTTATGGGACCTAGTCGCCAAATCCTGGGTGCGGAGAATCATCATCCACAACCCTTTTAGTTCGGGCGCCACTTGTAGAGTCATTAGGTTAATTGGAAGCAGAAAAGATGAAAAATAGCAACCGCCTTCGCCGGGAATCGAACCACGGATCTCTGGAATACCGCCCCAGCGTGCAGAACCACTACACCACGAGGGACGCTAGGAAAGTGGAAGAAATACCTTATACACTTTTCACAGTTCTGGAACTTTCCACAAAAATACTCGTACAATTCTTCACAGTATCACAGACTACAATCAGTAATTACACTTCAAACTACTAAACGTTAAACACTACGCAATGCAAAACGCATTTTGAGAGCGAAGCTAACATGGATATCTCAATACTCCGAGTTCAGTTCTGAACTAACAACTATTGCTCCTCAGACATTGATGTTCTCTGCGGTTTTATATAGGTTTCCTCCGCCCGCAGAGAAATCTCTACTACTTTTCGAAATTACTGGAAGGCACATGAGGACAGGATACAGTTATAATTACACAGAGAACCAATTACAGTTTTTGAGTTACGGTACTCATTACAGTTATTTCCGTGCGACGGACCTTTCCTAAGACGTATAGTCATATCATTTTTCTGGAGTCTGTATCTATCCGGCTATTTGGCTTTCGGGATTCTTCAAATCCAATAGGTCAGCGTTGCAGGATCTGTACGGAGCAAGACGTTTCTGCCATAGAGGTATTGGTGGAATGCAACAATTTCAATGGAAAACAAATTCACATATAAATTCTTTAAAACTATATATATGTCATGTTTTAATGTGTAGAAGGAATCCGGTACTTTTATCAGATTGTGACTGTAGACAGGCTGAGTGGAAGGCATGATGAGCGCATTTAACCTTTTAACTGTCATGCCCGAAACAACCTCGGGCACGTCACTGGTATTCAAAAATGTTAAGCCCGAACATCACTCGGGCTAATTTTTTTTCAGTGCATCGTATTGTTATACCCGAATATATATCGTGAGAAGTTTATTTCGGCTTCAATTCAACAGTATTGGCAGGACTTTACTGAAGGTTTCAAAGGATAGAGGTTAAAGTTCAATGGGCACGGCATTTTATTTATTTATTTATTTATTTATTTTTTGATTGAGAGGCAAACTTTCATTTTTGGAATTAAAAACAAATTGACAATTTATGCACTCTAATCATCAAAATAACTTGACAGTTAAAAGGTTTTAATAGCACTGAGTTTGAAGTATCACAGTCTTTAATTTTACGCATATCAAATCATCCTTTTTCAGGCAAGATATTTTTAAATCATATTTAAATACAATAATTCCATCCACACGGATTTTAAAGTACGACGTCTTGTTTGATAAGTAAGCATAACAGAAAAGCGTCCTTCCAGGAGGAAAGCGTAAGCGAGAAGGACGTAGCGATTCAGAAGAAGAAGGGAGGGAGTCAAAAATTTCAGTTCCAATTTAAAATGTTTTGGTTTACAATTATTCGATTGGCAAGAGGTATCTACATTAAGCGTTACGTAGGATTGCAAGATTAATTTGAATGACGCAGTTTAGACTCATAGCGCTATGTGCTCAAGACAGAGAGAGAACATCCCCAAATGAAATAAAAAATAAAAGAGATTGTAGCCAATTAAACTTAGAAATTTGCTTTCATATGTTTTTATCTTACATATATACTATATACAGAATTTGTAACAATATTATATAACTATTACAAGCAGCAATAACCATTGCTACAAATGCCACAATAAAATCAAACAGAAAGTCGATCTGTATTTTTTTGGAAATGCCAATTCATGGGCGTTCAGATTAGTTCAGAAGTGGTAGCAGACGATTATGGTAGCTGTCTTGCAGGCACGGGAAAGGCATATGCACTTGGATATAAATGGTATGAAATGCAGGTTATGTCAGTCACGGCATATGGCGGCTATTGTCATATTATCGAGAACTGTATTCTTTTGGGTTGGTTTGGTTTATTTAATTACTATCAGCTACGCTGCCAGCCTACGTCTGGCTTATAAATGTACTGTAAAAATGCTTGAAGGGAACACCAAAAGTTAAATTTAAAAACTGCGCAGAATTTTACTCTGCAGAAAACTTCCGAAAAAAAAAAAAAACACAATTTTTTAAAAAAAAATATATTACTTATAAAAAAATTAACCAACTTTCCGTTGAAGAAAAAAAAAATCATACAAAACTTTTCAATATCTTACAAACAGTGAAATAAGCAAAAATAACATGAAAAAACACGAAAAACAAAAAAATTCCGCGCAGAATTTTACTTTGCAGAACTTTATCAAAAAAAAATCAATAAAAATGTATTATATATATAAAAAAATTACGAGATATGTCAATCTCTTAAAAACAGTGACATAAGAAATACGATGAAAAATTTTTGCCAAACCCATATTTCTAAAAGAATGAAACTCTTCAAAATGATGCGATTTCATCAAAAATCTATCAACAACAAATAAGAAAGGAAAATTGTTGCCAAAATCACATTTTTAAAGATGTGAGAAGTGTACTCGGAAGCTTCTTTTATTATTATTTTTTTAAATACAAAATATTATCATTTTTCCAAAATTCGTTTTGTAAAAGCAGTCTCAAGGATGAAAGTTTAACGTGTCCAAAAGTCAAAGAAAAATAAACTGTACATTTTTAAAAATAAACTTTTTTAGAAAAAAATCCCGTTGAAAAGGTGTTAAGCTCACTGTGTTAAATAAATTCGTATTGAATCTATTTATTGAAACACGAAATTTATCTCAAGTTCGTAAAATAGCTAAGTGCTTACGTTTCATGACGATGCGAAAATGGAGTGTGTAGAGTAAAATCTCGCTTTCCTATAGCCCATTATGTCTCAAAATGACGCGATTTCGTCACAAAACATAAAATAAAAAACATTGGAATTCGAATTTCGAAAAAATTACTTCGAGGTGCACTGGCTCTTGTCTAGATGCACCTATGTGCCAAATTTCGTAGCCGTGGGTCTATTAGTTTACGCGCAGCGCGAGCGAAAGACACACACACAGACAAACTGTCTTATTATATGTAGAGATGGGGCAAAGTTTGTCTGTCTAAGCAGAGGGTTGACTTCGTTGAGCAACTTTTATTTATGTTAAATTCGAAAAATACAACTGTTCCTGCATTTTCTAATCATATAATTTAACGTCTATATCTTAACTTTTAAACATTTAATGCTCCTCTACTTTATTTAAGCATTAAATATTACACACGAAGTTAAATCTTAAGAATTTCCTTTCCTTCCATGCAAGCGTTCAGTCCAAACTAACACCTGTTATTTTCTTTCGCTCTTTAGAGTCATAGACAGACCTGAGCAGTTCTGTGACAAGTGCACATAATAAAACATAACCTTTAAGTAAATCAATAAAATGACAAATGGATAATAGAGTGGTCTGAAAGAAAAAGGAAATATAAAAATTGACATGCAAGGCCTTTGAGAATAACAGAATATGAACTTGAGAAAGATATAAAATAACCAAACACTCTGAAATGAGAAGCTTGAATGGCACAATTACACCACGCAAGACTTATTCTTTCAACATTCTGAGAAACAAAAGGTCACCGTTCTGTGGACGTTCATGTCAAGTTTATTTGATCGAAAACCTATACATTCATCCTTTCGAATCACATGACATGGGATAAATAATAAATGGAAATATGAAGGAAAAAAGAGATACGAGACTGCAACAATAACTGCATTGGAAGTCAAGTTCTGTAAATAAAAAGAAACACATATTGAAAAAAATCGTCAGATATCATTTTATCTCATTATTAATTTTCCATGGCATGGAAACGTGTGAAAACTCAATACGTTTATTTCATTTATACTTTTCAAAAATTTAGCTATTAAAATATTGACAAATTTCCTTTTGAAGAACTTCATGTCGACTCAAATGTCAGCTGGAATAATAATTAAAATTACAACTTTTGCGATGAAATTTTAATTTTTTGTGTTGATCAGCGCATTGGAATACCATAAATGGCTTTGGAATGATGTATGTACGGCGAGAAAATTGTCCCGTAAAACATTTTCAAAGAAGAATATTGTAAATGACCAGTGAGAGCACAAAAGGAGAAAAAAATCTTTTATTGGAATTATAAGTTTTCAGTGTGCCTATTGTGACGATACAGTTACTAGAACCCCCCCCCCCGCGGGCACAGGTGCTGAAGTATAACTTCCTGTTTGTACGGTGTGTACGGTGTATTTAATTATGGCAAAGCACACTAGGGCTATCTGCCTAAGGGGAGGGATGCCTTCGTGGAAGACTTTCTAAGGGAAACTGGCTCGTATATACGTTACACATGGGGAAAACCACGAAAACACCCATGCAGCCAGCCC
Source organism: Stegodyphus dumicola (assembly GCF_044657685.1). Classification (NCBI taxonomy): domain Eukaryota; kingdom Metazoa; phylum Arthropoda; class Arachnida; order Araneae; family Eresidae; genus Stegodyphus; species Stegodyphus dumicola. The sequence continues at coordinate 23,606,459 of NC_140772.1, forward strand.
GTTCGCGGGATTCGAACCTCTGACTGAACTACCAGTGTTCAGCGACTTTACCGCTCGGCCGCTGGTGGGCACTTCCTGTTTGTTCGCGGACGAAATGGACCATACCTGCAAAAAGCAGGACTACAGATAAAACCCCCTGGGAGTTTCCGGACACAAGGAACTAATTATGTTTATCTTCGCAGATAACAAAACGAGTGAAATCTTTGTGTAAGAGTTCTTCATGTGATTTTGAGGCGACAGGACGCATCTTTTACGTTCTAAACCACGCCAGTGGTTTCTGTAGAACAATAGTTTTTTTTATGCTGTAACTACAGTAAAAAGGACGCTTTTTCGCGTCCAATCTGCGTTAGCGGATATTGTATGATTTAGGGCTGTAATGATCCGTTTATTTTTATGTTTTAATCAAGAAATCTATTTTAGTTTATCAAATAAATAATTTAAAAGACAACCTGTCTTTCTTTCACCCGACACGGGTGTCCTGGCGTTACACTATCTTTACAGACGATAATGCATTTCAGGTTGGAGATTGTTGATAATAATGATGAAGGTACCATCCAGTGTTACCAGATCGTGCGATGCTTCGTAAATTTGCGACTTTTGAAAAATTTTAATATTTGCAATTTTGAGAAATTTTTGCGACCTTCATCATTTCCTTATGCTACGTTTTGCGACTTGAAAGATTTTTTTGCTTTATCGTAAAATGCTTCCTAAAGCACAGAACTAATATTCCTGATTTTAGTGCTCTACAAATTTTGTTTTTAAGACAACCTCCCCCCTCCCCCCAGTTCTATGGTGATAAAAATGGAACAAAAAGACTTTCGACATATATTGGGTACATAAACAGAGAAAGAAAGAAAATTCATCCTCCTGGATTATAATATTACTAAGAACTAAGGAATAGAAATGGCTTAAACATGAAAGCAAGTGCGTTTTTCAAATAACAACACAAATAAATTTAGCAGTGAAAGAACAAACAAGGCTTTCTTACGTAATCAGAATCTGAAATAAGACCACCACTCAGAACGGGAAACTCACTGGATTAAAAAAAAATTAACTATCAACTCAAAACGTTTAGTACAAAAGGCGAGATAACAATCTAAACGTGAGGAATATCTTACTAGATATAAAAACAGAAATCTAAATTAAATGAGAATTAATTACAAAAGGAATGGATATTTAAGCAATTGAAAATGGGTAATATAGTTTTAAAAATTTCGTTAAAGCCAAGATACGTAATTAAAACGACTAAGAATGGAATACATACTGTATCTTATTGAAATTTGTGATGACGTCAGAGGTCATATGAGCACACGTAACTATGACGCCACAACAATCACGTGATATCTGACGTCATTTGCAACTTATTGCGAATTTTTTAGTCTTCATTTTCTACTTTAGTTGAAACTTTTCTGGCAACAATTGTACCGTTGCAGCATTTGCTATGCAACAACGTGACATCGCATAACATTTGATAGATATACCTTAGGTTTCGGATAACCCCAGAAGCAGAAATCCTTCAGAAGGAGTCTGGGGACCGTGATGGCTATGAATCTACCTTAAAGCTTTTTATACGTTTAAAACTTGTAATTTCAATGTAAGTTTTTTTGCCCTTTCCTCTCTTGAGTTGTCACTAGTTCTTTACAATATTTCTTCTTTACAAATGTTTTACTCCAGCAATTTTTCTCAATCGTGTATAGCTCCAACGTCATTTATGATTTTTCAATGCGTTGATCAATATGAACAGGAAACTCATGTTTAAAAAAATTTCGATTTTTTTTTTTTTGTTTAATCGTAAGCGTGAATGCTTTATTGTTTTAAATCATCACAGTCTTAGGAACACACCTTCATTTTTTTTTTTTTTTTTTTTTTTTCTCTAGTCCAAAGGGATTTGAATTCCGAAGGACTATTAGTTTCGTTTTGGCATTTTGCGTCGGACTCATAAATGTCGGTTCACTTTTCAAACTGTTGCCACAAAATGTTAGAGTCCTGCATTATATTTGAAGAAATTAAATAATGAAAAATCTGCATAAATGTATGTATATTTCTCGTATTGTGATAAAACAACGGTACATAGAGTCATCGAATTTTGAATAACGTAATCCTCCAACGAATATGAGCATGTGGAAGACCAAATTTGAAATTTGTTTTATGATCGATTTCCTATTTTTTAAAACTTTGACGAATTTTTGATTAACAAACTCAAGGATTTCAAAGCGAGCAATGGCAACGTTGTGCAGAAAAAACATTTTTATCTCCAGCGCGTGAGTCTCTGTATCGGAAATTCTAAAGATATGCTCGTTTTAAAACTATTTTGCGATATTGCTGTTGCACTGGATCTTATGGTTTAAGTGTGAGGAACATGATATTTAAGAAAGGTAGATACACAATAAAAGAAGATAAGAAAGGTAACACACAAAATGTTAAAAAACGCCCCTTTGGACGTAATTTAAAATCTGAAACATTTCAGATTTTTTTTTATTATTTTTTAACCGTAACCGTGGAGGCTTTATTGTTTTAAGTTATCATAATCTCGACAGCATACTTTCAAATAACATTTTTAGTCCAAAGGTCTTCGTCCCTGATTAACTATTGTTTTCGTTTTACGATTTTGCGTTGGAACCTGTAAACTGCGTATCATTTTTCAAATCGTTGCCATCCAATGTTAGAGTCCTGCATTATACTTGAAGAAATTAAATAATGAAGAATCTGCGTAAATGTATATCTGTCCGTCGCATTGTGATAAAACAAAGGTACCTAGAGCCATCCAGTTTTGAATGACGTAATCCTACCTCGAATATAGGCCCAAATTTAAAATTTGGAATTTGTTTTATTATAGATTTCATTTTGTGTAAAACTTTAACGAATTTTTGACTAACAAACTGAAAGATTTAAAATCGAGCAATGGCAACACTCTACGAAAAATAAAGCATTTTTATCTCCAGAGCGCGGCTCATTTTAAAATTATTCTGCGACATTGCTGTTGAACTGAATTTTATGGCTTAAGTGCAAAGAACACGATATTTAATGAAAATGGTAATACACAAAACTTTAAAAAAACACCCCTTTCGACTAATTTAAAATCTGAAACCTTTCAGATTTTTTTTAATCTTATTTATTTATTTTTTAACATCATTTTGATTGTTTGAGAGGATAGGTTGCTAGAGGTTTATTTATATAGCAGAGAAAGTTTTTTTAAAACTTCTTGAATTTTGTAACCTTCACTTGGAATCTCAGACGTGGATGAATTTGTTAGAGTTCATGTGATCATTGTACATGTGTTGCTGGATAGGAGGGGGTAGGTTTGCCGATTTTTAACGCAGGATTACATTCTTCCATAAAAACAGAACGCTATTTGAGGTATGCGCAAATGCATAAATCTTTGAAATTACAAATCTTACAATTAATCTAAATACATCATTAGATAGATGAAAGAACACATTAGCAAACACACACAAAAAATTCAAAATTGGATAACGTGTCAAAAGTAGCTAAATTTTAGTGAAGTTCCATGTGCATGCGCCACTGGGTGTAACAGTCGCGCCTACAGTGTTTAGTGTTGTCTGGTGGTGTTTGCTGTATTTTAATTTTATTTTGCAAAGCTAGTGATGCTTTTTGAGTGAAGCTAGTGAAGCTAGTGATGCTTTTTGACTAGTGAAGAGTTTTCTTTGGATCAGGGCTTCTTAAACATTTTTCAGTCGCGACCCATTTTAACCACTAAGATTTTTTTTTTCTCGACCACAGGACCCCATAATATTTACGAAAACTTTGTAAAGAATTGCGCAAAACCCCCATAAGTATACGAAATGACAGTGTCACGTGAAACGCAAGTAAAATGAAGGCGATATGCTATTAGAAAAATAAATAGCGATATGCTATTAGTCAAAATATACAAGGTCTTATGGGTGGCCCTGTTAGCTTAAAGAGTTAATACTTTGTAAAAGTACCGTAAATTATATTTAAATCAAAACGGAAAAGATAATATATAATAGACATATTGAAGCAAGGGTCTTACCAAGACCTAGAAAAAATCATTTAGAGAAAAAAATATTAAAAACAGACCGGTATCATTGCCGTCTTCCTTGGTGAACGAGGAAACTCGAAAAGGCTGGGCTAAACCCCGAGTGTGTCCACTGCCCTCCAACTCTCCGGATGACGTAGAAAGGGGGAAAACAACGTCGCTGATGTACACTGAAGTGACAAAAGTCATGGGATAAATACTTTGTCGGTCCTTATTTTGACCGGCGAAGTGCAGCAACTCAACGCGGCATGGACTCTACATGTCGTTGAAAGTCCCCTGCAGGAATATTGAGCCATGCTGCCTCTATAATTGTGAAAGTGTTGACGGTGCAGGGTTTTGGGCATGAACTGACCTCTCGATGATGTCCCATAAATGTTCGGTGGGATTTCATGTCGGGCGATCTAGGTGGCCAGATCATTCGCTGGAATTGTCAAGAATGTTCTTCTAACCAATCGCGAACGATTGTGGACCGGTGACATGGCGCATTGTCATCCATAAAAATCCCATCGTTGTTTGAGTACGTGAAGTGCATGAATATCTGTAAGTGATCTCCAAGTAGCTGAAGGTATCAATTTCCAGTCAATGATCGGTTCAGTTGCACCAGAGGACCGAGTCTATGTCATGTTTAAACAGCCCAGACCATTATGGAACCAGCACCAGCTTGAACAGTGCCTTGTTGACAACTTAGGTCCACGGCTTCGTGGGGTCTGCGCCACACTCGAACCCTACGATCAGCTCTTACCAACTGAAATCGTGACTCATCTGACCAAGCCACGTTTTTCCATTCGTTTAGGGACCAACCGATATGCTCACGAGCCCACGAGAGTCGCTGCAGGCGATGTCGTGCTGTCAGTAAAGGCACTCGAGTCGGTCTTCTGCTGGCATGGCTCAAGGAAGACAAATTTCGCCGCATTGTCCTATCGGACACGTCCCTCGTACGTCCGACATTGATTTCTGCGGTTATGACGCAGTGTTGCTTATGTGTGAACATTGACAACTCTGCGCAGACGTCGCTGGTCTCGGTCGTTAAGTGCAGGTGGTCGGCCACTGCGCTGTCCATGGTGGGATGTTATGCCTGAAATTAGATACTCTCGGTACACTCTTGACACTGTGGATCTCGGAATGTGGAATTCCCTAACGATATCCGAAATGGAATGACCCATGCGTCTAGCTCCAACTACCATTCCGCGTTCAAAGTCTGTTAATTCTCGTCGTGAGGCCATAATCACGTCAAAGCCTCTTCACATGTATAACTTGAACACAAAGGAAAGCCCTGCGAAAGCACTTCGCATTTATGCATTTTCTACGCGATACTACTGCCATCTGTATATTTGCATATTGTTATCCCATGACTTTTGTCACTTCAGTGTATATTATAAAAAGAATTCGTCGAAACGTTTCGTTTCTTCTTTGTCTGTATTGTCTTATCTTTATCTATTTTCAGATACACTGTGTAAAGATATTTGGTAATTGTAAAATTATTATAATAAGTTAAAGAAATATCAAAACTGCTAAAATTTTTGGCGACCCCCCCTGCTGCAGGTCCCGCGACCTTCATGAAATCGCAACACACAGTTTAAGAGACTCTGCTGTTGATGTTCCTAATAGTGTGATGGGAGCTATCAATGTAGACTTCAGACGAAATGAAAAGGTATTTAATTCTTTGAAACATCGTTTTAATATCAATAGGGTGCTCGGTAACTCTCCAAGTAGCGCTTGGTAATTCATTTGTATATTTAAGAGGGCTCATACACCTTAAACCCCTTATGATCTTCGAATATGTGACTGTTGCAAGAATTGGGATATTTTATTTATTTTAAGAGCAATTACTTCCACATTTTTACAGCTGACTACATAATATAGCTGCTTTAGAAAATAGTAACGAGATAGTTTGTGTTTCCACAAATATTTTTGAAATTTAATCCGCTTTGTGACAAAATATTTCGTCATGTTTCCACCTTGCGCGCATGATATTTTAAAAATGGCTAATGGTACGTACTTGAAATTTCATGGAATTCTTTAGATAGGCACTATTTTCGAAGTGAACCAAAAATTGGATGAATATTTTAGTATTAAAAAAATTTATGCACGAAAATATTACAGATTTTTTTTAATAAAATACATTGTATAAACTCAACTCCAAATAAAATAAAAATTTAACACGACATTCTTAGAATTTTAGGTTCACAGTAGTTTCCAAATGTTATAAAAGCTATATATTAAATATGGAATTAAATTATGCAACAGAATGTTTTAAATTGTGCGCCCAAGGTGGAAACTTGTGCACAAAGCGGATTAAATTATAAAAATATTTGTGGCAACACAAACTTTCTGATCACTATTTCGGAAAGCAGCTATATTATGTAGTCAGCTGTAAAAAGTTGGAAGTAATATCTTTTAAAATAAATAAGTTATTCCGATTCTTGAAACAGTCACATATTCGAAGAACTTATGAATTTTAAGGTGTATGAGTCCCCTTAACATTTACTAGGAATGTAACAAGAGACATCTTAAAATTCGTATCTCATATCATGGGCCAATTTTACATAGGGGCATTTTGAATGAATAAAGGTAATAATAAATCAACGAAGTGTTTGTAAAATCTTTTGTTTGTTTTAATTGTACTATAACATCTTCACACTTCCGTTAGTAATTCAACCCATTAAATACCAGCGACTCTTTAAATTAAAAGAGAGAGCCTACCATACTTTTATTTTCATGACGCATTTGATGGAAATAACTTAGCCATTTCCATTTGATTTTTTTTTTATTTAAGGCAGTTTTACTCTGAAACAGAAAAAAAAATTTAAAATACAAAATTTGTAGCGGTAAAAGTTGATTATTGAGCATTTTTCTTCCACCTTGAAAATTGTTCGTGCTAAATCTTTTCATTTTTACTTCGTTGTACGAAGTAAAAAGGAAGTATTGTAATCGCGAAAAGTTTCAGGCAGCATATTTCAACGAAAATATCCCATTTTGACCTCTTTCAAATGCAATTTAACGATGTATTTCCGTGATATATGTTCGCAAGGACAGAATAAAACACTCGTTTCCTCCTAAAAAATTATAAAACTGCTTTAAAATGAATTCTGAAGAGAATTTTTCGTGGCGTCTGTACGAACGTATGTACGTACGTGCGTACGTACGTATCTCGCATAACTCAAAAACGAGTAGCCTCAGAACGTTGACATTTTGTACACAGGACTGCTATAACATGTAGATGTGCACCTCGCATTTTGGTTGCAATCGGCCGCACCAAACGTATATAAATTTATTTATATATATATATCCACTCTGTTACCCGGCTCAGTGATCTCAGTTTCTTTACTTTTATATTTTTATAAATTGTACATTTTTTGCCTTAAAAATGATTGAATTATGTTGTTCCTATCTTCCGGTTAAGGTGTTTTTGCCTTTAGTAAATCTGTATACAATATTTTTAGAATTAGCAACAATTTAAAAAATTTTTAAGTTCGGCTAAGCCTAATAAAGTTTTTGATGGCGGCCATTCTTATTTACATTTGAAACAGCAGGATAGCGAATTTGCTGCCAATCTAGAGAAACTTAGCTTCGCAACAGCAAAGATAACGCCTTCATTTACTATTTAAATCAATGCTTAATCCTTTCTGGAATTTTTTAGAGGAAATAAGCGTTTAAGATTTATTTCGTAATTTTAATTAAAATTATTTGAGGTTTTATGTATTTTTGCCTTGTCGCGAAGTGAAAACTGAATTAATTGATTGAGAAATACTCTGTGAAAAACTGTTTCATTTTTGTTTTGTTTGCTTAATTTCTTTTATACATCGTTCTAGCTTTATTATAGTATTTGAATAGAACATGCGGCAACGATTAGATAATTCTTTAAATGATATAAATTTTGTGCATTCTGAGTTGCCTAGTGCACTTTAATGCGATCTACTGGCGAAAACTCTTTAATTGTTAATGACCAGAAAAAAGTAAGTCATAATGAACGAAATATAATACTGTTAAGTAAACCTAGCGCTAGAGTGTCGCTATGGTAAACAAAGTGAATTTTAAAGAACGCATTTATTCTGTTGTGGTTTATGCGCTGTCGGAGAAGTAGGTTTATTTCAATCTAATAAATTTAAATGAAATGCCAGAAAAAATGCGTATAATTTAATATTCCGTACAAGGAAATCTTGTGGTGTACACATCAGATTTTTTTAATAACGGCTAACATAGAACGATTAACTTGGTTAAGTAACCATTATTTAATTAAGAGAATTTACTCGAAAAGTCCTTACAGCAAGTCGGTAATGTTTAAATACCATTGCTGAATGATTTTTCCGTTTACGAGTAGATAATTTCATAAAAGAAAATCTCAAAGCAATTTGATTTCAAACTGAAGCACACTTAATGCTAAATACCAATTTTTGTTTTCGCTTTTTAGAAATGTATTAACCTGTGATTAACTGAGCGTATCAATCATAAAGAGAAATTTAAATAAACACCCGCATTCGTTAACCTAAATATTGCCCCAAAGCAGCTGAATAAAGCCTTTGTTTAAATTTAAAAAACTTATTTTTATCTCTTTGAAATTATAGAAAGACACACTGACTTTAGATGATATATATATTGCTTTTCATGCCAGATGAGCTAAATCTTATACTTAATCCCCAACCAAAAATGAAACGAATCTTTCGAAAATGAAAGCTGAGCCCTGAGGGACCCACAAAAATATAATCAGCACAAATCCAAGCATCTCATCTGAGGTGGAAATAACGATTGTGATGACCTTTCAGACTCTTGTCGTATTTGTGCGTCCCAAACAGAGGTCTTAAGGACCAGAGGATGAATAGGGAAAAAATTCCCCTTTCATCAATCACCCAGGGAGAAATCACTTTGTTATCTCAAGTAGGGGGATGTATCAGCAGAATCCCTGGGATTTTTACCCGGCAGGGATAATAAGGAGAAATGAGTGCAACTACCTCGTCTTCCTCAGCAATTGATTTCCTTTGGCTGCGTCGGATAAGGAAATTGGAAGGAAAGTGTTGTCCTGAGGAACTTAGTTATGTAAGCTCTGCCCTGGCAGAGATTAGTGGTTATCTAGTCATCTTTCCCGGAAGGAAGGCCTTTCCCCGTCCTAGGTATTCAACGAACTTTGCTGGAATGGGTAGAAAATATACGCAGCAAGAGTAGTGCGGAAGTTTCTCAAATCAAAAATTGATTCCTTTGAAGATAAAGAGCAAATATTTCTAATCTTTGGAGATTTAATTTTAGATTTAAAAGAAGAATTTTAAAAGAAAATCTGAGAAACGTTTAAGGTTTTTAACGGTCGCTCTCATTCCCACTAAACCCACTTTTTTTGTCTTTTTAGCTTTATTATTAATCATCATGTTCCTGCCACTAACGCCATGTACAATTCAACAGCAAAACCGTTAAATGTTGGCATACATTTTCTGCTTTTTTTTTTTCAGTCTTTTCTTGGTTTATCATATAAATATTCAGTTTTCTCACTCAGATGGCTTTACAAGACTTTAAGTCCAAAGGGATTTGAATCCCGAAGGACTATTAGTTTCGTTTTGGCATTTTGCGTCGGACTCATAAATGTCGGTTCACTTTTCAAACTGTTGCCACAAAATGTTAGAGTTCTGCATTATATTTGAAGAAATTAAATAATGAAAAATCTGCATAAATGTATGTATATTTCTCGTATTGTGATAAAACAACGGTACATAGAGTCATCGAATTTTGAATAACGTAATCCTCCAACGAATATGAGCATGTAGAAGACCAAATTTGAAATTTGAAATTTGTTTTATGATCGATTTCCTATTTTTTAAAACTTTGACGAATTTTTGATTAACAAACTCAAGGATTTCAAAGCGAGCAATGGCAACGTTGTGCAGAAAAAACATTTTTATCTCCAGCGCGTGAGTCTCTGTATCGGAAATTCTAAAGATATGCTCGTTTTAAAACTATTTTGCGATATTGCTGTTGTACTGGATCTTATGGTTTAAGTGCGAGGAACATGATATTTAATAAAGAAAGGTAACACACAAAATGTTAAAAAACGCCCCTTTGGACGTAATTTAAAATCTGAAACATTTCAGATTTTTTTTTTTTTTTTAATTTTATTTTTATTTTTTCCTTTTATTGTCAACGTTGAGTGTGTTTACTTTATTTACTAAATATCACATACTTGTATCTTACGCCATATAAACAACAAAATCAAAAAATATTAAAAACAACATATCTTTCGACAGGCAGTCTTGCGTGTTAGAGATAAAAAGTGTTTTATTCCGTAGTGTTGCCACTGATCGCTTTGAAATCGTTACGTTTATCAAAAAAAAAAAAAAAAAAAAAGAAAAGAAAAAAAAAAAAATTCGTTAAAATTTGAAATAGATAATAACGCAAATTCAAAATTCGTGCTTTTACGTGCCCATGTTTAGATAGGAAAACTACGTTTTTCAAAATTTGATGGTTCTACGTACCTTTATTTTATCACAATGCGAGAAACATGCAGATACTTCTCTATTTAATTTTTGACTCTAATAATACAGGGTGATAAAATTTAGTGAGAGTTATTTGGAAAGTGATACGCCATTTATAAATGTTCAACGCAAAATGCCGTTTCGAGACTAATATCCCAAATTCGGGACTAGCGCACCTTTTGGATTAAATCATTATTCATTTAGAGGGAACTGAACACATGATTGGATATATAGTTGTGTAGAAACATGTAAATACCTGGAAATATTACACGGGATACCTGGAAATCTCACACGCTGGTTGTATACAACTGAACATAGGGAAAAGGAAAAAGAAATATGAATAGCCCAATGTTTAATGTTGGTTTATGCAAAGAATGCTTTATCCTGTACCATCGCTACGTATGGGACATAGTATGTCTTCCACTATTAATCACAGCTGGAACATACGTGTCCTTCAGCTTTTGGCTTTAAATCCGTTTGTCAAAAAAATACCAAACGTTTACCCTATTAGTGACATATTTTGTTCACTTGGATAGCCGACGGGGTACTTTTTTTTTAAAATTCGTAATCAAAGGGTTAAGTTTTAGTTCTGGGAACCACAAATCAACGAACATTTTCCCATTGCAATGTCGAAATAGTAATACCAATAATCATATATGACACTGCTTCGAAAATCTGTATTTGCTGACTCATTCAAAGTTGTGTACTCTTTGAAAAATCGCTGCTCTGCTAGTGCAGCTAAATCATTGCTGTTTCATAAAATTTCTGTAGTTACACAGAACTTCTTTGTTTTAATCAGCTACATGATGATCACATTAGAACAGATTTCTTGACCTGACTGCCAGCATTTTCAAGCAAAGTTATTTCTCTGTCCGCCAAAATTTTGACTGTGCCTTATGATAGCAAAATTGTGAATCTTCTGATAGGAAAATCATGTCTTTAATAATGTACACCTTACAGGAAAAAAATGGGCAGTTCTATATCTACTGCGTCGATAGGCAAATTTTAACTTATGTCTTTCATGTCTCGAAGGCGCGAAGTAGGATATATGTTAGATTTATATATAACAATTGTTCTAGCATAGGTACTCTGACACAAAATTGGTCTTTTTTAAAATTTACATAACTAATTTTTCTATATTTCAGTTCTATGAGTCAAATTTTGTCAAAGTGTCAAATTTTATAAAATTCTCACGAGTAGCTTTTGAAAAATTAGCTCTCAAACTTTTAGCTCTACAGTGTTAATTGAATTTGGTATATACTAATTAATATCCTTTTTTCTATTAAACTTACTTGATTTCTTCTTTCACAGTTCAAAATTTATCCATATAAAATTCGCAGCTATTTTAAGACTGTTTTTTAAATTTGCTTTTTTAGTAATATTTGTAAATGTTTCGAGAAATATTTTGAATTACGACCTGTAACATTTTACTATCATCTTAAAGTAGATGTATTTCTAATCAAGCCTGGTAAAAATTAGAACATTTGATTCAAAATTTTCTAAGATATACCCGAATTTACATACTGGTGCATTTTAAAATTTGGCATGTTTGTATTAAGCAATAAGAACTGCAAATGTGTTTTATGGTTCACAAAATGACAACTATGATTACAAAATATAATATAAAGAAAATTATTTGAAAGAATGAATGGGGTACCTTTCTTTCCGCTTGTGCGTAATGAAAGCGGAAAGGGAAGTAGGTTATCATAAATTAAGAATCTCCTTGAGTGAATTAATTATTTTTTATCTAACTAGAAAACATGCGCGAAGATAAATGTTTGGGTTTCTCGGTAGGTTTCTCAATAAATTTTAGAAAATTTAATATATAGGCATAATTTGAGTAGTAGAATCGAAATATGAAAAACGTTGGTATGTTACTTCAGAAAAGTTGGATTTTCTGTCACTATACGTATGTAAGAACAATGCTATATATAAATCTGTTTCATATCCTAAGTCGTGCTTTCAGGACCTGAAAAACGCAAGTTAAATTTCGTCGACTGGTCCAGTAGAACAGGTGATATAGAAATGTCTCCTTTTTCTTGTTTAAGAATATAAATTTAGCGTTGTTTTACTGGTGTCGACTAGTATGGTTCATGTTCCTTTGAGTAGGTCCAGTTTATTATAACAATCTGCATATGCATGATTATAGTTTAAAACGATAAAACAATTTTCCCATTAAAATGACTTAACACGTTTTCTGTTTATAAGCTGGCATTTGAATTTGCCTTTATTATCAGTTGTAGTTAAAAATAATTTGTATCTTAATTGCAGTGTAATTTAAATATATTCTTAACCATAAAGTTATAGATTCATTAGGATTTTTTCGAAGCCAGCGAAATGAAAAATTAGCCGGGAATCGAACCATGGACCTCTGGAATACCGTCCCAGCGTGCTACCGTTACACCACAAAGGAACGCTATGGAAGTGGGAGAAATATCTTATAAAGTAACTTCTATTAAAAACTAATAAAAATGCAAAATAATCAAATTCCGTTTCCAATATTTATTCATGAGTCAATTACTTTTGAATGTTTAAAATTACAAAGAAGATATATTTTAAAAAATTATATATCGCAATATCTTACTGCAGCCATCTGCTAAGAAACCAGAAACATCTCAGGGAAAAAAGTAACTAAAATTTATGAAAAGGATTTTTATGAATTTCATGCAAATTATTCGATTATTCCAGAAAGCTTAATATAGCATTCTTATGAAGATTTAAACATATGTTTTAGCTTATTACGTTGTAGTAAACTGTAGCAACTTGAAGGAGTAATTAGTGAATTTAGTTAAGTTAATTACATTACAGAGGCTCAGGCACGGTAACAGGAATCTTCACACTCTGTGTTTTAATCACTCAGTTTTTTTTTTAATTATACATTAATGATAAAATTGCGAATACCTTCAGGCTTATCAACGAGATTAAGTAGAATACATCATTTAATCCTCCAACCGATAAATTTACCAACGGGTAAAAATCTTATTTTTTTTTTCTTCTTTCCTAAAATAAGAGGCCGATGTAATTATCGTTTTAATTTCACTTGGTTACAAAAAGAGCTCAAGAAAAAGGAAAAAGAATTTTGCACAAGTTTTGAAAGAATCTTATTAGCTTAAATAATTAGTCCGCACATTGTAGAATTTTAGTTGTATCTTTACGTTGAAGAGAAAAAAAAATAAATTTCTTCAGGGAAATCCTACGAACTTACCCTTGGGCTACCATGAGAATTTTCTTATAGCGGCAAATTAAAGATTTTGTAATTCATTAAACTGAAACTTTCATTTGTCTTTGAATAATCACGTTACAGTCCGTAGACTTCATGCGTGAATGGACTGCTAAACCTTTTAAGTTTATAAAAAAAGTACTTTGATGGTCTTGTTTTTCCTAGCTTAAATAACTCTAAAGAGACAGCATTTGTTCAGGTTGGAAATGAAATTGAAATTAATGTGTATAATAAATCCTGCTTAAAATTACCATTTACGGGTTTGTCATAATTTGCCTGTTCTTTAGATATAATAAAATAATCTTCTTTTGATTTAAATAATCATGCATAAGTAACATATTTTAGCTATTGAAATAAATTTTAATGCACATTAAAAAACTCAAAATTAATTTAAATACATAGGATATATATATAGACGGTTTTGTTATTGAATTTTAATTTTTATATTTCTACGGTTATGAGTTTTGTGCAATATTAGGTAAGAAATAGAGCCATTTTTTCAAAATTTTCGTAAATCTTGATTCATTGTTTATTTTTAAAACGTTTCTAGATTGGTTAAATTAATACAGAGGAAATATATAAACATCAACATTCTTTAGATTCAGATATTACTATATAATAAATATTAACATGATCAATTTTCTCTCTGATTACATTGCCAGATACAAAATACAAATGAATTACATTAAGTATAAGCCAGAAAATGGCCCAACTTTCTGAGCTCCAGAAAATGGCCCAACTTTGTAAGCACCAGAAAATGGCACTACACTCTCTGTGTGAAGATGCGCCATTTTGGTTTGAACTTTTGCTGTTCTCGCTTAACCCATTAATTGCCAAAACTGCAAGGAATGATTTTTGTCTTAAACAAATAATAATAAATAATGAATTAAGTATTTATAACATAATTTTAAGGCTGAAAATAAAAACTTGCGTTCTTGCAAGTCAGCGGAATAAGAATACGGATATTTTGTTAGTGTGAATGGACTCGTGCGAAGTTTCCTTTCAGTGGAGCACTGGATTACGTCTTAGCTATCCAACGTTTTATAAACGATCACTTTACTTGTAATTAATTGAACACTAAAATTTACATTGTATTTCTTTTATAAATGCTGATTATTTTCAATTGAAAGATTCAAGTATGAAAACCTTCATTACGATCATCATGTAAAGCTATATTACATACTTTGCATCTATGGAATAGTCTGGCTATGGCATTCTTTACAACGAAGTCTTCTGTTGTCCTCGTACTTTAGGATGACATGTCTACCAGCTCCATGCAATGGCTTTTGAATGCCGAAATTACTAGGTCTTCCTGTTGCTAATAAATTTTTGGATAATTCTACACTCTCAATAGGAGTTTGCAAAAGGAATTATGAAATATCGTGGCTGAAATTTTAAAGAGACTTTTTGTTTCCTGTAGCAGAAAGGTGTGATGTTTCTGATGCATTTGTCAATGATGCAGCAATGTAATTAGTAAATATTGGCCACCACTACTTTTTGTCACGAATTATTATTCTCTAATCGACTTCTAAATTACTATCTATTAATAAACATAAATCTAATTCTCTTATATTGGCATTGTATTGTTCAATAAGATGATGCTGAGATGCAAAACGTTTTTCTTTGCCTTTCTGAATAATAGGAACCACTTTTAACGGGATGCATTTTTCCAAATGTTGAACCAACAGTTACAAACGAATTTTCGTTCCATCGGCCAAA
Source organism: Stegodyphus dumicola (assembly GCF_044657685.1). Lineage (NCBI taxonomy): Eukaryota > Metazoa > Arthropoda > Arachnida > Araneae > Eresidae > Stegodyphus > Stegodyphus dumicola. Next base: position 23,621,871 of record NC_140772.1, read on the forward strand.
AATTATTTTGTTTTTCTCTTCATACTGGAAATCACAATAACCCCTGTTTTTCTTACGGACATATTTCACCGTTTCTAGTATGCAGCTTTCTTGAAATGTTCATCTCGCGCGAAAGTCTTTATTTTTTAGATGACAGAGAAGAATGACGTAGAACATTTATCAAAACAAATAGCATGAGTACGGGAGTTTCAACAATACTGGGCAAATGCATCCCCACTCTTCCATCGAGACCAAATTCTTCACATTATGACAATTTTGTTGACAATGTGGGATCGTATCTCCATTGAGATTGATCGTAACTCTAAAGACTCAGGCTTTGTCAGAGGGTCAATGATCTGGTTTCTCAACTTGACATCGATTTTGGAATACAGAAATTTCATTATCCCGCTGGCCCATTGAAACCAAAACATTTTCTGTCTGTCTTGAATTGAGTCAAAATGTGTAAAAAGTAGAAGACTGGGATGAAATCCTAATATCTGTGACATATGAATCTATTAATAAACATTACCCTGTTTCGCATTGGCTCAGGGTCTATACAGATGGGTTCTTGGGTGGAAGATTGTTCCAGTGCAGGAGCCGGTGTTTTCTGCAAGTTCTTTACATTTTACTCTTCAGTTGGTGCTCAGTTATCAGATTTCGACGGAGAAATCTCTGCTATCCGATTGGTCCTTCTTCAACTACAAAACCGATTGGAATGTTTTTGTGCAGTGGTGATTTTCTGGTACTCAAGAACAACTCTTCAGACCATAGACGCTGCTGGCCCATTCCATACGAAAGATATCAACGACTGAGTCAATGTTTTGGTAGGTTTAATAGATTCTAATAAAAAGTTGTCTTGCAGTGGATCCCGGCCCACTGTGAAATCGAGGGAAACGAGACCGCTGACGTTTCGCAAAAGAGGGCACCTGTTTTACAACTAAATAGCCAGAAACTGGCCTACCAATCTATTAAGATAATAATTAAAGGACACTAATGAGCTATTCTCTCGGGACGTTGCCTCTAGAAGTGGTCAAAGGTTTTGGTTCTATCATATTAAAAATATTCCTGAATGGCCTCGTAGTAAATCGGTGGCACTCGTACGGCTATTTTCTGGCCACGATTATCTCCGAAAGCTCCTTCATAGAATTAACTTGACTCTGGACCCTGCTTGTCCCTTATGTGATTCTGTATAGGATTTTAACATTTATGAAATTGCCTCATGTCCTGCTCTATCTCCTGTGTCTTTATGGAAACGATCTCATATTGCCAGATTTAAACTGGCGGATTAACAGACGTCTTTCCATCCTTATGTTCATTTCGTTTTGTTTTAAAGATATCCGTTGCTCTGTGTAATTGCCACTGCTTTTTGGAACTATGGACTTGCCCGAATAAATATTAAATTACAACATCAGTTTTATTCTGGTTATTACCATCATCTGTTTCTTCAGCAAAAAAATCATTGAAGGGCTTCTTCAATGTACGGTACCTTGTTCTGGGTACTTTTAAAGCATGAAAGGAATATCAACCAGAGCATCTAAATAGACATTGGAAAAACCGCTCTTTTAAGGGCTCAGATCGGGACCGTTAGCTGACTGAAATGAATCAGTTCTTTTTAACGATTCAGCGATCACTAACAATGACCTTGATGAATGCGCTTGGAACAGTCATGGATCAAGAGCGGTGTGCAAAGATAGGAAAGAAGCAAAAGGAATTGAACAAGGAGGTGGGATCATTGGCATCAGCTCAACCAAACCTCTCACTCCCCTAGGCTGATTTCTTTCAGCTGAACTTTTGAGATTCACTAAAAACATCTTTCTACATGCAACAAATGCTCAAACAGCGGAGAAGCACGTAAAAAAATTATGAAATCAATATAGAAGCAGCACAGAAGAACGTTATATATACACGAACGAACTAGAAAAATATCTTTGAAATAAATAATAGCATTGTTTGTTTAAAATTTTATTAAAAATGTATTTTTATTTTCATTTGCATTTCTTCGCATCGTCAAGCATCTCAACCATTTTCATTTTTTACTGTCTTTGAGTTTAGATGCGGTGGTTTTCTTTTTTGGCCCATCAGCTAAATTCCCTGAACACTGGTAGTTTTAACCTGGTTCAATTTCAAGCGAATTGGCCTGGCTACACGAACGTTTCCGTGTGTTTCCTCATGAGTAAAATGTATACAAGCTAGTGTCGCTTAGAAAATTCTCCACGAAGTCATATTTTTCCTTAGGCAGAGGGCTCTAGCGTGCTTTGCTTTAATCAACCAATTTAGTAAATTTTATAATTTAATATATGAGAGAGCGGGAATTAAACTCAATATTTAAAATCAAACAAATTTAAAGTGATTCTTTAGAGTGATTCTTCGTTTGTACAAATTTATAAAAGATTTCATTCTGAAGGAATCTGATAGAGGTGTCTTGAAATGCAAATGATTCACTATCAAATCGACCTAAGCTAGTGACTGAATTCCTCCTTGTTTTAACATTCAAGTTTACTTTATATAAGGCATTTTAATAATAATAAAAAAAAACAGCCGACAAGTTTGCTCTACCGATTTTAAACCATTTGTTTTAGTTCTGCCATATATTTCATTTGAGTGAAACTAAATATTGAACTTTATTTCTATTGACATTTGCAGCCACAATTTACTTGCCACTCTAATCTTTTCTATTCAAGAACATTTACATTTCTGAAAAACTTGTGATAGTATGTATTTAATTATGGCAAAGCACACTAGAGTTATCTGCCTAAGGAGAGGAATGCCTTCGTGGAGACCTTTCTAAGGGAAACGGCTCGTATACACGTTACACATACTTGTGATAGGAAGAAAGCAACAGTGTAGCGTCCTAACGCAAAAGAAGAAGTGAAAGTGCGCCATTATCCAGTATGGCAGCCTATTAAGAGTAGGTTTAAGTTGTTTACTAAGTGAAAGCTTCAATTCTTGAAATTTTTGATTCAAGTTCCCAATTGGCTACTTCATCAGCTTTTTTTAAGATGAATTGATCTAGAAATGGCATAGTCCAGAAGAGGACTATGCCATTACTATCGTTATAACAGGGAAGGGGGGAATAAGAAGCTACTGAAAATTTAAATAATAATACTGATTTATATAGTTTTTATTTTATAATTTTGATTTACGTATTTTTATCTTACAATTTTATTGTACGTATTTTTTATCTTACAATTTTGATTTACATAATTTTTATCTTGTAATTTTGATTTACATGTTTTTTGCTTTACTATATATATATATATGAACATATGTTACCGTGAAAGACCGAAATTGGAGAATGTCGACTTTCACCGGAGAATGTCAATATTCACCAAATACGTCGGTGAACGATCGAATATTTCTTTACATTCTTGCACATTCGGACCCTCACCAGTGTATGTCGACAATCACAGATATGCTGTGGTGTAGGTCGAAAAGAGAGGAGTATATGTACACGCTGCCATTCCAAAAGGAAGTGTTCCACAAATAAATGCAGATGTAAAAGCAAGGGCCTCTTGTGCAATTCAAAATGTCATAATAGTTTAAGTTGTTGCAATAAATAAGACTTGAATCACATAATTTGGTAAGTTTATAACTTCTATTATTTTTCTTTCTCATTTTGAATGTACTGTGTGTTTTAAGTTCTTATAGTCTTAAGTTCTTATTCTGAGTTTCAAGTGCGGTTTTTCGCGAATGAATTACGGAGAAGGAAATATAATATTCTTATATGTTCAACATTCACCATTAGTACATGGTGAATATCGATATTCACCGGTGTAAGTCAGAAATAAGAGTATTTGGAAAATATTTACATACACCAAGCGACTATGTGAATGTTGACATTCACCGGTTAAAATCGACATTTTCCAGATTTGAGTGTTTCACCGTAACGTATATACAGCTCACTGCGTAAGAAGTAAGTGAGAATTATGAATAAAGTGAAAATGCTTTTATTTGGATTTTAAATAGTGATTATACTTGCGGCATGTATTGCAAATACATATTAGAGTAAAGGTCAACTGGCTAAGTCCTGAGAACAGTGGTAGCTCATCTTGGACTCCAATTTCTGTTTCTGAGGCTTATTCAATTATGGCAAAGCACACGAAGGCTATCTGCCTAAAGGGAGGGACGCCTGCATGGAGGACGCTCTAAGGAAAACTGGCTCGTATACACGTTACACATGTAAAAAGCGCGAAAACGCCCATGCAGCCAACCAGTTCGCGGGATTCGAACCTCGGACCGAACTATCACTGTTCAGCGCCTTTACCGATCTACCGCTGGTGTGTTCTGTTTCTGAGGTAACTAACTGTAAGAGTTTCGGAATTAGTCCCATATCTAATGCAACTGCGAGCCATTTTCTTTAGAAAGTTTTTCTACAAGTACATCATTCAGTGTGTAGGTATGTGACACATTGTCAGCCACTTTAAAGGTACTTCTACAAATTTTTCTTTCTTCGAATTTCTAGGAAATTTTTCCATTTGCCTGGTAAGCTCACCAACATTTTAAATTTCTTAAGTATATATATTTTAATCCATTTTGGAATATAGGCCTTTGCTTTTAATATCTCACGTGACGATCGATCATCTGGAACGAAAAGCAGATACGGCAATAAATCATATAAAATATTTTCACTGTAGCCGATTTTTCTTTCCATTTTTGACTACATAATAATAGAGATTAGAGAAAATCAGGATTAGTCCCATAAAATTACTTTGTTTTGTAAGAGCAAGAGAGTGTTGTTTATGAATTTCAATCAAATTTCTATTGCCATTAAAGAAGTTTTCTTAGTTAAGTTAGTTAGAAGTTAATTTCAAGAAGCCATGGATAACAATTTTTTTTAAATATATTTTTAAGACATTCTTAGTTACCTTAATCATCAACAAATAATAAAAGACATTTTTTCCCAACTCTGAGAATTATTCGATTTATTTTATACGTTTCTATTTTTTAATTTCACACACAAGTCGACATGATTTTCTTCTCTGATCTCTTTCTCCTCTCCGAAATTTTTGTCTCTACATCTACAAAAAAAAAAAAAAAAAAAAAAAAAAATAATAATAATAATAATAAAAATAAATAAAATAAAATAAAATTAAATTAAAAAAAAATCTGAAATGTTTCAGATTTTAAATTACGTCCAAAGGGGCGTTTTTTAACATTTTGTGTGTTACCTTTCTTATCTTCTTTTATTGTGTATCTACCTTTCTTAAATATCATGTTCCTCACACTTAAACCATAAGATCCAGTGCAACAGCAATATCGCAAAATAGTTTTAAAACGAGCATATCTTTAGAATTTCCGATACAGAGACTCACGCGCTGGAGATAAAAATGTTTTTTCTGCACAACGTTGCCATTGCTCGCTTTGAAATCCTTGAGTTTGTTAATCAAAAATTCGTCAAAGTTTTAAAAAATAGGAAATCGATCATAAAACAAATTTCAAATTTCAAATTTGGTCTTCCACATGCTCATATTCGTTGGAGGATTACGTTATTCAAAATTCGATGACTCTATGTACCGTTGTTTTATCACAATACGAGAAATATACATACATTTAGGCAGATTTTTCATTATTTAATTTCTTCAAATATAATGCAGGACTCTAACATTTTGTGGCAACAGTTTGAAAAGTGAACCGACATTTATGAGTCCGACGCAAAATGCCAAAACGAAACTAATAGTCCTTCGGGATTCAAATCCCTTTGGACTAAAAATAAATCTGACTAATATCTGTTCTTCGTTTCTAGTCTCTCGAAAGTGTCTGGTAAATTCATTGGCCTTTGTTTGATGCATTTGTTCAGCTGCTGGCAAATTGCGGCTTGTTTTGGATGGCGAACCATTTCAGAAACACTCCTTTAACGTTCCTGTGCTCCACCTCGTATTTAATTTTTTTCATGAGCAGAAGGAACAAAAATTCGATTTTTTTCATATTTTACCAACTTCTGATTCAGATAAACTGTATTTTTGGCAGATATCGATTTGGCCGTATTTATATATATTTTGTATTTTCGAATAATATTGACCTTATTTTCAAGGCAGAAGCTTTACGTTTGAAGCTTGTGATGAGAAGTAATTTTTTACTTGAAGCAGAGTGCAAAGATTTTGGTAAAAGGTAAATTCTTATAAAGCTTCAAGTGAAAATATGATTATCTGCCTCCCATGATATGTATGGCTGTAATACAAGGATTTATAAAGAATATCTTCAAAAAAAACCTAAGGAATATAAAACCGTCATTCGGAGAATAGAGCTCGTGCAGCATTTGTTCTGAGACAAAACAATTCGACAAGGATCAAAGAGTTCCTTTCCCTGAAAAAAAAAAAAAAAAAAAAAAAAATCAACTGTGAAACCCTAAACTCATAAAATTTACAACTTCCTTTCTCCGTAAATAACGAGAATTTCAAAATTTCCATCATAGCCTCAGCCTTGAACAGTATTCTGTTTGACCCGTTCTGCCAAATAACTCAGTAAACCCATTCATGTTTTTGTTCAATGGCCATGAACACCATTTGGTTTCCTAAGATATGCTTATTGCATTCTCGTTCTCCTAGAGTTTCCCCCCCCGGGGGTCGACGTAGAGTACTCTGCGCAGTACTGGCTAGGATCTGTATCTAGGCAGTCTCGGCCACGGGGGCATAAAATTTATGAACTTGGCGGTTCCCGATGGTCCATGGGGTAAGTTTATACTTGCTCTTCATGGGCCGGGAGGTGTAAGTCCTTTCCACCAGGGTATTGGTAGCCAAATAGCAAACTGGACCATTGAGCGTCTGGTCACTGCTGTCCTTGGAATTCCATGTAAAGCCTAAGGAGAGGGGCATCCCGTGTAGTACTGGCAGGTAGCCCAAATTAATGGCCGGTCATCGACCCTAAGTTTCCATCGCCCACCCCACCGTGGTCTCGGTCCGGCCGGGACGGTGGTCTTGACCGGTCCGTGTTTAGCGGTGGGCTTTTTGATCGTTGAGCGATCAATAGAGGGTACCATAAAATTGTTGGTGTCTCGGGGGTGTGGGACCCTGGGCCCAGCAGGAGTGTTTCAATGTCATCGGTGGGTGACGCTTTCGGGATTTAACCCGTTCCCAGAATGTGATCGAGTTCACGAGCTGCGGTATAAATCTTAGTTAGTTAGTTAGTTCTCCTAGAGTTAAGTGTCATCTCAGGCTCTCATAACCTGTAATTAGAAAGCAGAGAAAAGCGGGGATAAAAATATTTTTATTGTGAATACGGCAAAGCAAGCTAGGGCTATCTGCCTAAGGAGAGGGATGCCTTCGTGGAGGACTTTCTAAGGAATACTGGCTCGTATGCACGTTACACAAAAATGTGGATCCTAATATCCTAAATGGGGAAGATTTTAATGATTAGTAAATTTTTCTTTAAAGTTTGAAAAAATCCTGGGGAAAATATCAAAAATAGCAAAATATTTTTAAAAAAAGATATCCATACAGTTTGTTATATTCGATTTTGACAGTCTTGGAGGTTCACATTATTCTTGTTGTTGTTGTCATGTTCATATTATATGGAACAATGGTTGACAGAGCCTACTCCAAAGAGAGATTGGAATTCTCTTTCCCACCCCCAATTTTGAGGGATAACACCTGGGGGATTTCAGGGGTCTCTCAGCCCTCTCCACTTTCACCAACCCACACAAGAGGACTCTCGGCTCGCTGTATATTTAGAGTGCCGCCATGCCGCACAGACAATATACATTTACAAACATCTATATCTTCTCCGGGATTCGAACCCGAGTCCTTCGTTACCGTAGGAGGCTCCCCTAATCACTATACCGTCTGGGCGACGGAGGTTCGCAATAATAGTGTAAAATAACATGAAGTGTATAGGAAATTTCCAGGGACCTAAAATTTCGATCGTTTCATCCGACAGTTTAGTTTAAAATCGAGTTGGAAATAGCAGTGGGGTTGACTATATTTAGTTTTTCATTTTACTAATAAATTACCTTATATTTAATTACCCTTGATTTTTTCTCTTGAGTTTAACATTTAAGCCTCATTTTTTAAGGAAGTTTCTAGAACAATTTGAAATTTTTTAAGAAAACCTAAATCATTTTTTTCCTACCAACCTTACTTAAAACTGCGGATTTCTCTTCGAAATGTAAGCATGATTGTAAATTATTTTTTGTTATTAGGCAGAATATCTACTGAGAAATGGCAACAACTGATTCTGGATATCGTTCTATTTTACATTAAGAAAAATGTATGATCAATATACACTGGTGTGCAAAACTTAAGCAACAATGTAAATTTTAATAAGATAGCCATAAAATTGCAGAAAAGGGGTTTTTTCGATCAGTACAATGAATGCGCAATTTAGTAGAAACGTCATGTGTATGCAAATGTCAGGAACAAAACGTCACAGGCGACGTGAGTGTACACAAAACACGTGCAGTCGTCTCTCTCAACTCGAGACTACAGTAAAAGGAAGGACGAAGACGCAATTAAAGATATTCGATGCAAGTACAGATGAGTTCTTTCGTGAAATATGGTTAGAAGAAATCACCTAGATGACTTCGCACGTGAAAGAATGATCGAAAAGCTGGAGGAGGAGCATAGTGTCACCAGTATAGCACAAGAGTTCGGAATGAACAAAAGTGTCGTTTTGCACACTTGGAAAGCCTTACAAACAATAGGTACAGTTTTTAGAAAGGTTGGTGTTTGCCGCCGCAGGAAAGCAACTGCTGTGGATGACCGATATATCGCCCTGAAGGCAAAAAGAGCCCGAAACCAGACAGCAAGCGCCATAACTCAACAAGTGTGTACAGCAACGGGGCGACAAGTGTCGCGGTTAACAGTGTCCTGATGTCTCCGTATCCAGATGCAGAAGGTAACCTTTTGCAGAAGGTCCACCGTTTTGAACGCTGCATCCGTTTGAAAGTTGGCCATCGGCGCCACCGTTTAGAGTGATGCAATGAGCACAAACTTGGACAGCTCATCAATGGAGTTTTGTCCTCTTTACGGATGAGAGTCGTTTTTAGTGCTACAAGAGATTGTGTCTGTGGCATGCTAGGTTCTCCCGAGCACTACCTATTTGACTGCGGTCTAACAACAAACCACCACTTACCACATCCAACGAATGATAGAACACTTTACTATCGTTTCATAATCAAACACCCGCCAGCTATCTGCGCAGTTGTACAGCGAATCAACGCCCTAGGGCAAGACATATGCGAGCCACAATAGCATGGTACTGCAGACAATGTACTCAACGATTAGGTATTCGCAGTATGTACACATTCTGTAAGCGCCACATTCAATTTTGAGCCTCATGTAAACATCTGCTTTCAATAGCCAGCAACGTACAGAAATAAATGTTACTGACATGTTTATCTGTGTAAAGCACTGGGCACCCAATGGAATGATGTGTTATCGTAAATCGAAATATATAATATCCGTACAATGCACGAATGTAGTGTATGCAACGAAATATGTAAATCATGCAACAGAAGCCCCTAATAAAAGTATGTACATTATGTATTATGGGAACTGAGCATATTTCCGCACAGCTCTTCTGCTTTACGCACACCTTACTATGTCTCATATGTTTCTTCTGTGTGCAATATTTGCATTTATGTGCTCTACGTGTTTCCATATGTATTCTATGATATGTATTCTCGTATGTATGTGTCATGATATGTATTCTCGTATGTATGTGTCATGATATGTATTCTCGTGTGTGTTTTTATGTTTTTATGTTACGTAATTACGAGTGTGTTTTTATGCTTTTACGTTTAATTTTGTATATCTATGCGTTTCAGCTTATATGAGTGTTTTAGTGTTTTAATGCTATCCTTTATATTCTTTTTAAGTTACTTTGTGTTATTAACAACGTCCTATGTAAAACCTACTTGACATCTAGCTCCTGTATGGCCATGTAAACTCCCGGTGCAGCCTTGCGGGGGTCCAGCGAGTTGCTTCTTCGAGATAGGGGAGGACTTGGGACATATGCCTGTTTACCTATGTTATACGCCAGGCGTCCCCGTCCTCCGTCACCTGTCACCTGCTACAAGAGATTCTCAACGCTAGTTGATTTGGAGAGAGGTCGGGACACGGTTTCATCCCAGCAACATCACAGAAAGAGACCGTTACGGTGTCCTGGAGTTCTCGTCTGGAGAAGCATTATGCTGCACGGGCGGATAGCTCCACGTTTTCGATAGAGATTCTGTAACCGGAGATCACTATTATGAGGAGGTAATCCTTTCCCATGTGCGTCTGTTCCGAGGTGCCATTGGAGCAGATTTCGTTTTTATGGATGACAATACACGGCCACACCGAACTCCTGTTTTTCAGAAGCTACTGGAAAGTGAAGATATCACTGGAATGGATTGGCTACCGTACTCCTCTGATTTAAATCCCATAGAACATGTGTGGGATGCTTTAGGAAGCCGCCTTGCGGCACGATTACATCCTCCGGAGAACACTCAACAACTGAACAGACGCTGATTGAGGAATGGACACTCTTACCTCATGATCTGTTGGACAATATGGTGCTGGGTATGAAACGATGGTGCAAAGCAACCATTGGCAGTAACAGGAGGGCATATCCCATACTAAGGAACATCTGCGTGTTGTTCTTCCTCTTGCGCACACAATCATGTGTAACGATACTATGAGTTCAATAAAGCCTTTTTTGTTTGATTCCTTACTGTATGCATTGTATTCAGTTATGCGCTGCTATTCTTCTGTCATCGTTTAAATACAAAATGCTGTCTCTCGTTTCTGAATTTCATGTATCTCAGATGATTATTTATGGAGTTATGGCCAAAAGAACACCTGTTGCTTAAGTTTGGCACACCAGTGTATATAGGTACGATGTAGTAAGAATGTTTTAAGTACGCTTAAGAATAGGTTACGTCAGTGCAAGCATACTTCGTGAATAATTTAATGTTATTAATCAGATTACCTACTGAAAAATGGCAACAGCTAATTCTGGATGTCGTTCTATTTGATATTTCAAAAGAGATTTGTAAGATCAATTTGCATACAGGTACGATGCAGTCTGTTATGATGACTGCATCATAATGACTGCTATGATGCATCATGAGTCTGTTATGATGACTGTTATGATGCAGTCTGTTATGATGTTATGCAGAACGTCTGTTATTATATGTACGCTTAGGAATAAGTTACATGTAGGCCTATCAAATTACTAGGATTATATTTTAATAAATGTTTGTTAGTCTTTTAAAATGAGTCTTATGAGTGACTAATTTAAATACAGAGGAAGCTAACAGATCTATTAATAAAATTAATATTGCTAATAAAATATGACATAAGATTAGTTTCTGGATAATTAAGTACACATAGGATTATAGACATGTTTTCAAAGTAAATTAGGAAAATAGCTTTACCATTTTCTGCTTAAAAGACAGGAATAAACTTTTATGCTGTATTAATGTCAATATTTGTATGCATTCAACAAAGCGAAGATATTAAACATTTGAGTATCTTGAGTTAACATTGAAAGAAAGTTCTCAGAAAATATATCGTTTTCTTTTGGAAACGTCCAGTTAAATTGAAATTTACTTTCCTCTTTCGCCTCAGAACATTTTTAAAGGAAGAACTTCGTTATTTATTTGCTGTCTTCTAGAATCCGTAAGTCCAGTTACAATTCAATATAGGTTGCTTCCAAAAAATATTATTATAGCTGGCGGGCAAGCGTTGTTTTACAAGCGACAGATCTATTTATGTGTTTGTACTAACATTCAAAAAAACTTCCATTTTCGAAAAGATTTGTCTCTAACTTTTACCCCCGAGATACATTCAGTTCTTTATTCTTTTACTTTCAATTTAGCTTCTGACATCAAAACGCAGTTTTTGACTGAACTTTATGCACTATAACCTCTTTCTAGAAATCAATATATCAATACATTTATTTATTTGTTCAATTTTTAATAGAAGTTTGAGTAATTATAAAGTAATTTCATGCGATTCTTTAATTCTTTTCATACTCATTTACTATGTTAAACATATTGTAGCTAATTATATTTTTAAGAGCTGAAACAAGGTTTCTTTTAAATAAATCATTCATATTAATGGTGACTGGAATTTCTCAGACCAATGTTATAATCTTAAAATTAAAGAAAAAATTTTAACATTAAGTTATTAAAGAGCAAATGTCTTGCTTTAATTTAAAGTACTTAAGCAAATTTTATAGTGTATTTGGTGCATAATTAATAGAACAAAATACTTTAAATGCTTGATAAAAAATTATAGATGCAAACCGATTGAATCTGCAAATTCAGTTTCTAACAATTTCGTCTATGCTTAAGGGGACTCATACACCTTAAAACCCGCAAGATCTTCGAATATGTGACTGTTACAGGAATTGAGGTAACTTATTTATTTTGAAAGCAATTACTTCCAACTTTTTACAACTTACTACATAATTTAGAGTCTTTCTTAAATAGTAATCAGAAAGTTTGTGTTGCCACAAATATTTTTATAATTTAATCCGCTTTGTGACAAAATTTTTCGTCATGTTTCCACCTTGCGCGCACAGTTTAAAACATTTCGTTGCATAATTTAATTCCATATTTAATATATAGCTTTTATATCATTTGGAAAATACTGTCAACCAAAAATTCTAAGAATTTCATAATAATTTTTTATTTTATTTGGAGTTGAGATTATAAAATGTATTTTTGATTAAAAGATCTGTAATATTTTTGTCCATAAAATTTCTTAATATTAAAATATTCATCAGATTTTTGGTTCAGTTAGATAATAGTGCCTATATAAAGAATTCCATCAAATTTCAAGTATGTACTACGAGCCATTTTTAAAATATCATGCGCGCAAGGTGAAAACATGACGAAAAATTTTGTCGCAAAGCGGATTAAATTACAAAACTATTTGTGGCAACACAAACTTTCTGATTACTATTCAAGAAAGCAGCTATATTATATAGTCAGCTGTAAAATGTTGGAAGTAATTGCTTTTAAAATAAATACAATATCCCAATTCTTGCATCAGTCACATATTCGAAGATCATAATTGGGTTTAAAGTGTATGAGCCCCCTTAACTTAATAGAAACCTTGTTGAAATATGTAGAAATTTATCGCCGAGTCAAAGTCTGTAAATGAAAAATCCAGACAAGGGTTAAACTCATCTTTTATTATCTCAAACTAAGAACGTCTTTCGGTTGAGAAACCCTTGTCTGGATTGTCAAAATTATCTAACGTAGTTGGCCCTTAATAAATTAACCGGCAAATATCAGAAGGCTCGTACAATACAGCCGAGCGTAGTTAGCTTTAAACAATGAAGTAGCCTGGCGGCAAACACGCCCCACTAAGGAATCCTGAGCTTTTCTGCGGAAGTAAGGGAAACCTTCCTTTAAATACTATTTCTTCTTCACGTACATGCGATACTAAAAGCGTATTCTGGTAGGTAATAGTAGGTGGAAAACAAGAATATACAGTAAATCATGTTTAAAAACTTAAATACCTGCTTAAAACTTAAAATAACCTCTACAGATTGCGAGAATCCTCGAAGATCCTATCACTCACATACGAGAGTCACAAATTTCGTAGAATCTTTCAAGTGCTTTTTTCTGTAACGGATATTTTCAAAGAAAAAAAGGATTTTCATATGCGGAATGTTTTTGATTCTGTCGTATATATGGAACATGAAATAACAAATATTGATTCAAGGGTTCTAAGAACCAGCAGCGACCTATTGAACAAATTAAAATATTTAAGTGAACGTTATTTTTTTCATAAAAGCTGGTGGAAAGTGCTTTGCTTAGCTTTGAATCCGCATCCACGTTGGATTCCTGGTTAGTATTATGAAATTTTATTGTGAAAGTAAATCGTAAATTATGTTGTGCAGGATAATTTACGATTTACTTTCACGATTACTTTTAGGTAAAATCCAGTAAGTCAAGATTCGGGTGTAGACGTAGATAAACAACGGAGCGTAAGACGGGTATAAAAGATCGTTTTATTACGAATTCAATTTACTGAAGAGAAGGCAGTTATTGTGCTTACAAAACCAGGCAGCATTTATGACGTAAATCGAAAAGTAAGGAATTCAAATTTAAACCAGTAATTTAAGTCGTAAGGTTAGCAAAAGGCTACACAGAAATAATTAGAGCGCAAGTTGCCTCAACCTTCATAACAAGCACTGTTGGTAAAAATAAAGCAACCCCGAAGACAAAATGCTGCCGTAGAATTTCAGTTAGTAGCGTGACCTCAGAAGGAGAACAAATAATTAAAAAATCTCCCTTTAAATGCTATTTCTTTTTAAATCATTTAAACACGCCAGAACTAAAATTAGCATTCTAGCAAGAAAACGGAAGGGAGAAATGACAGTAAAGTTACGTAACATATATAAGGTTATTTCTCTCACCTTCTTAGCATACCTTCGTGGTGTAGTGATTCTGCACGCTGCGCCGGTATTCCAAAGGTCCGTGGTTCAATTCCCGGAGAAGGCGGTTGCTATTTTTCATCTTGACTGCTTCCAAAAATATACCTACTGTCTCTACAGTGGCGACCGAACTAAAAGGCTGTTGGATGAGAATTCTCCACACCCAGGATTTGGCGATTGGCTCCTCTAAAAACCCCAGTCGCCCTTTAAAAAGGGGAGCATATAAGGTATTTATCCCGCTTTTCTAGCGTAATATCGTGGTGTAGTACTTTTGCACACTGGGCCGGTATTTCAGAGGTCCGTGGTTCGATTCCCAGAGAAGGAGTTGCTAACTTTTCATCTTTCTTGCTTCCAAAAAATTCCTAATGTCTCTACAGTGGCGCCCGAATTAAAAGGGTTGTGGATGATGATTTCTCACCGCCCAGAATTTGGCGATTGGGTTCGCTAAAGAAAACCCCAGTCGCCCTTTAAAAGGAGGAGTATATAAGGTATTTCTCCCACCTTCTTGGCATGCCTTCGTGGTATAGTGGTTCTGCAGGCTAAACCGATATTCCAGAGGTCCGTGGTTCGATTACCGGTGAAGGTGCTTGCTCATTTTTCATCTCTCTTTTCCAATTAACCTAATGACACTACACATAAAATAACTGATTCATTAGAATAAATAACGTTTAAACACAAAGCGTTACAAAAATCGACCTTTTTGTCTCAATATAAAATCTGAAAGGTTTCAGATTTTTACTTGCTTGTACGAAGTAAAAAGGAAGCATTGAAATCGCGAAAAGTTTCAGGCAGCATATTTCAACGAAAATATCCATTTTGATCGCTATCGAATGCAATTTAACGATGTTTTTGCTTGATATCTGTACGTAAGGACAGAATAAAAGACTAGTTTCCTCCAAAAAAAAAATATAAAACTGCTTTAAAATTAATTCTGAAGAGAATTTTTCTTGGCGTCTGTACGAACGTATGTACGTACGTGCGTATCTCGCATAACTCAAAAACGAAACGTTGAAACGTTCAGAACGTTGAAATTTTGTATATAGGACTGCTATAACATGTAGATGTGCACCTCGTATTTTGGTTGCAATCGGCCGCACCAAACGCACATAAATATATTTATATGTATATCCATTCTGCTACCCGGCTCAGTGATTTCAGTTTCTTTAATCGTATATAATTGTAAATTGTACATTTTTTGCTTTAGAAATGATTGAATTATGTTGTTTTTATTTTCCGGTTAAGGTTTTTAAGCCTTTAGTAAATGTGTATGCAATATTTTTAGAATTATCAACAATTTTAAAGTTGTTTAAGTGCCGCTAAGCCTTTTTTTATGGCGGCCATTGATTGTTTACATTTGAAACAGCAAACTAGTGGATTTGTTGCCAGTCTAGAGAAACTTCGCTTCGGAACAAAAAAAGATAGCGCCTGCATTTATTATTGCCCATTAAATCATGCCTAATCCTTTCTGGAATTTTTTCGAGGAAATAAGTGTTTAAGATTTACTTCGTAATTTTTAATACACATATTTTGAGTTTTTATATATTTTTGCCTTCTCGCTAAGTGAGAATTGAATTAATTTAATGAGAAATAGTCAATCGTCTGTGAAAACTGTTTTTTGTTTTGTTTTGTTTTGTTTGCTTAATTTCTTTTATATATCATTCTAGCTTTGTTACAGTATTTGAATAGAACATGTGGCAACGATTAGATAATTCTATTCTTTGAATGATATAAATTTTGTGCATTATGAGTTATAATATGAACGAAATATAATATTTTTAAGTGAATCTAGCGCCAAGTGTCGCTATGGTAAACAAAGTGAATTTTAAAGAATGCATTTATTTTATTGTGGTTTACGCGCTGTCGGCGAAGTAGATTTAATTCAATCCAATAAGTTTAAATGAAATGCAAGAAAAAATGCATATAATTTAATATTCCGTACAAGGAAGTCATGTGGTGTACACATCAGATTTTTTTTATTTTATTTTACAGAGTACATTAAATGAAATCAAAATGAGCCTCCGTAATAAAGTGACCAACGTTTGCACCGTTAGTAGTGAGCAAAGCCTAAAATGGTGAGTGCCCGGCGAAAAAAAAAATTCAATAAAATAAATAAAAAATAAAATTAAATATAGTAACAGCTAATTGAATCTCCTTAGCCCCTTTAAGCATATTAAAATACATCATCACAGCAAGCTCTTAATTTTTTTCCCTTAACACACTTGACATTCAATACCATAAATCTAAAGAAAAGTTAAAAGCAAATATTTTACAACCAAATAAAACTGAATAAGTACTTTGCTTTATTGAGTGAGAAAGAAATAAAAACTATATAATCAGCTACGCGCGAGTTTCCGATCGAAACTTCCCGAATCATAAGTCCCGAAATCTTTCTTTATCAGGCTTGAACGTCTTTACGCATTTCTGACCGTTATTTAGCTAGACGTAAAATTGGAATGAGCTTCATCAGGAGGGCTATGATCATTTCGGTACATAGGGTCCCGAAGAAGACCAGGGCTACGTGTAAACGGCTCGCACCGCCATAAAATCCAGATATCCAATCTAGGGCTGAGGTGTTAAAAGATCCGCCGCTATTCTCCACCTCCCAGATGTTCTTTCTTCTATCGAACACAAGGTACGTGGGAAGTAGTACCCGTGGGGATTTAGGTTTATGAGCTTTCGTCCAGTAGTTAGCGTAATTAAATTGTTTGGATGCTGTACGGTGGCTGTGGGCAAGGCAGGAGAGAAAATAAAGAGGGCATATCTTACATCTGCTTACACTACGAACAATTCAGGTTACACTGCCCCGATACTTGCTCGCTAAACCAAGTCAGCATGCTCCTAAAAAGAAGATAACCCGAGGAGCCATGTTAAGATTTATTTAGTTCTGGCATTTCGATAGCTGAATTAAGGTTATTTTAATGGTAGTTTAGCTCCCATCCATGATGCAGATTTAAAATTCCATAATTAAAAATATATGCAAGAAAAATGCTTGTTATGCACATACGTAGCGTAAAAATTAAAATGAAATTTACTTACTGAAATGAAATATTTGATGACTGCTTGTAGATGAATATTATTGTTAAGGGCTACAGGTTCAGGTTCAGGTGGAAATGTAGTGGGACACCCAATGTTTACTATAAGTAATGTAGGTATAGTCCCACTACACTTCGGTTTATTTTTAAAGTAATATTCAAAATAGCACATAGTATAATATAAACATAATATAACAGTATAAATAGTATATCGATATTTTGATTGATATATCTATTAGATATAATTATAGTAGATATAATAGGTATAATAATAGTAGGCTAACAGTTATAATTTATAACAGTTCATAATAGTTCCTTGAGATAAAGTATATTACATGAATCTGTATCTTCTTCCTCTTCTTTTTCTTTTTCTTTTTTTTTTTTTTTATTATATCATTATTACTGCAAGGGTTTGTTTTTAAGATAATTAGATAATAAAAGTTTTAGATGAATTGCAGCTTCAAAAATAAATTTTGACATTAATTACATTAGTGCTCACATAAATTTTTGCCTATTGAAGATAGATATTTGATTGTATTTTCTATTTTATTTTTTAAATGTTTGTTGGTAATTGCAAAACGAAGGAAGGCATTGATATTTGAATTAGGCAATTTAATATGAGTTGACTTTGTTAACGGACATTGAGTAATATAATGGATTGGATCACCTTTATTTCCACATACACATTGCTCAGAGTTAGAGATGTTGATTCTGAAGAAGTATGTGGGAAATGGCCCATGTCCAGTTAAAAAGCGGTTTATATAACCATTGAACCATTGTACATGTATCATTTACATGAGGTCCTCTTTGATGTAATTGTCTTCCTGTATTTATTGTTGTCCATTCTTCTTCCCACATTTGAAGGCTGATTTTTATGTAGATATTTCTTGAGGTATGATTTCGGCCAGGAGATTTTTCTTGAAGGGATATTATTGTTGGTAGTAGCTGATTTGGCTGTTGAATCGGCTTCTTCGTTACCAAGAACTCCGACGTGAGCCTTTATCCAATAAATGTTTGGTGATATTTGGGGATATTGGATAATTTTGTTAAAAATATCTTGAATTATTTCAGATGTGTGGTTGAGATTTTGTAGAGCTAGTATTGCTGATTGACTGTCTGAGAAAATATTGGTTTTTTGTAAATTGTTATCGCTTGAGTATTCTATTGCCATTCAAATTGCGTGTAATTCTGCTTGGAAGATACTATTTTCCTCGGAGAGTCGATTTTGGAGAGTTATTTTCTGTGTTTGATCAATTTGTATTATATATGCACAGCCAATTCCTAAGTCCATTTGTTAAGGACTACAGAAAAATTTAGACTGTATTTCAGTCTGTAAGGTATTTCTCTCACCTCCTTGGCATGCCTTCGTGGTGTAGTGATCTGCACGCTTTGCGCGTATTCCAGAGGTCAGTGGTTCGGCTCCCGGCGACGGCATTGCTCATTTATCACGTCTTCCGGCTTCCAAAAAATGTTTCTAATAACTCTACAAGTCTATGCTCTGTAATGAAAGCGACCAGATAAGCTATTTTTAGACCAAAAGAACGTTAGTCCCCAGTGGGATATTCTTCTGGAAAAGGCATTATAAACGGCGTATATCTTTTCAATTTTTTCTCACCAAATATTATCGCGCCGTATTATATTGAAAGAATTTAAATAATGAAAGAATCTGCATGAATGAATGCGTGTTTCTAGTGAGCAGTGACAACATTGTACGGGTTAAAACATTTTTATCTCCAGCAAGCAAGACTGCCTATCGGAAATTCTAAAGATATGCTGTTTTTAAATATTTTGTGATTTTACTGTTGAATATAATTTTATGTGGGGTAAGTGTTAAGAACGTGATATTTAACAAATCAAAAAAATGCATAAAACATTAATAATGAAAGACAAGAAAAACAATTCTAAAGGTATCTTAATGACAAAACTGAACATTGATACAATGAACAGAGAAAAGATTGCAAAAACACAAAAAAATATATAGCAACTCTTCACGATGCATTGGGATATTCTAAACGTAAAATGTAATGCTACTTTTGAAATTTTTGTAATTGTGCTCTTGAATTTTGCATATGGCTTAAGTGCGAAGAAAACAATGCTTAATAATAAAGTTGAAAAGACTAAAAAAGGGTTAGCGGGAGTGAGTGTGACAGCAGAGTGGCAGATTGGGAGTTCTGCGAAAGCAGAAAAACCGAGCTTCAAAAACACTTTTGGACGACTGTTAAAATCTGAAAACTTTCTGATTTTTAAAAATTTTTAACTGTATTAATTTTATTGAAGTACAGTACCATTGCAAAGAGTTATGTTGTTATTTTCTCCAAAGTTAACGTGCAAGCGCCTTCGCTTTTTGATACTATTACAATATATCTACAGTATTTTAATCTTGCTGTCTCTTTTAACCCTTTGCAGCACATTGTGTCCGGTCTGGGCACACCTAAAAATTTCCTTCTGTACGCACAGAAAAATTGAATGGAAAAGGATTTATAGGTTACTATGAGCCTTCTTTATGTATAGTAGATGGCAGCTCAACATAAACCAGTCCATATATTTTAGCCATGTTTAGTTTTTTAAGATCCTCATTTTTCACAGAAATCTTCCAGTTTTTTTTAGGGTATAAAAGAAATTGTTTGAAAAGAAATTTCTATGTTATTTTCTTGGCTGTATGCTTATTCTACATTCGTTTTAATTTTTACCTTGAAAACTGAGAGTGTGTGTTCTTTGTTTCATCGGTCAGTTCATTCACAACAATGCTCGTTTTAACACTCTTTTCGAAGCTCTTTTCAATCAGTGTGCCACTTTGGGCATACCCACAGAATTAAAACGATAAGTGCTATCTTCGCAAAATTTTACTTGTGTACTCTTCTAGGCCTAATTAGACTGCCTACCTTTTTACTTCCTTTTACGAAGTAAAAAGGAAGTATTGTAATCGCGAAAAGTTTCAGGCACCATATTTCAACGAAAATATCCATTTTGACCGCTATCGAATGCAATTTAACGATGTTTTTGCGTGATATCTGTACGTAAGGACAGAATAAAATACTCTTTTCCTCCTAAAAATTATAAAACTGCTTTAAAATGAATTCTGAAGAGAATTTTTCGTGGCATCTGTACGAACGTATGTACGTACGTACGTACGTATCTCGCATAACTCCAAAACGAGTAGCCTCAGGACGTTGAAATTTTGTATATAGGACTTCTGAACGCTGCTCAAGTGGACTGCCGCCCTAACTATAGTAAGCCTTACGGTATTTGTTTCCACTCGGCAGATGCTGTCTGATCATGACTCGCTGATCCGACAGCATTTATTATTTCAAAATCTTAGGTTTCATAATCACTCATTATTTTACATAGGTTTTTAGTATCTATAACTGCCTGGTTGTTATCTAAGTTCTATTTTAACTACTACGCTGCTAACTATACTACACTACTTTAACATGGGCAATGTTGCTATAATTCCTTTACACTACAATACTACTTCAATGTTTTACACTAGACCACACTACATTTTACACTGAGTACTATACATTGTAACAATATCATATATAAATGCAAGACATAGAAAAATATATAAATGCAAGACATAGAATATCCTATATAAATGCAAGACATAGAAAACCTGGTTATAAATATAATACGATAATATTAGATCATTTTTCTATCGCACAATTTCGAGTACAATACAATGCCTACGAAACTACTAAACACTCTAGTACTATAAGCTACAAAAGTACAAACTCGGCTAGTATTGCATTTTACATTGTGATTCTATTATATATATGTACAAAATTTACAAAATATAAAAGCATTAAAGTCGCATAACCTCATACTACTACTTATACAGATATACTGAACAATTACTGTAAATACAATAGCTCCATAACTTGATTACAATTCACACTGTACTAGTTAGCCATATTATTGCAAAATTTAGAAATAATATACAATGTTAATCAAACCATACACTGTTATTCATTATTGATGCAGGTACCCAAAGATAATACTATAAATGAAAAATGCTAAGGTTAGGTTACAATACACTTTTGAAAACCATTCCTAGTTAGCAAATACAGTGGAACTACCAACAACATGATTTAAACATTGATATTTCAAGCATAATCCAATTTATATTCTGTACTCTAACTTAAAATATATATATATATATATATATATATATATATATATATATATATATATATTAATTAGTAACAATAAGTTATGCCTCCATCTATGCTGAGTAAATTAATAAATATAATTCTGCCAATAATGGAATAGATAAAATTCAACAATGATACAGATATATAACTAGTAATTTTTACAATACGTTTTAATGATTCTTTCAGTTATGAGACTTATTAATTGTAGGGTAATCTAGAAGTCACAAAGATGTGTACAATGATAAATTAAGAATCTATACACAAATGTGGTTAAATCACACAAACATTAAACTATTCAAGGTTCTGCAATGGTTATAAAGCTAATGCTGTGTCATTCACAAGGAAGTCTTTACCCTAAGATGATCCTTTAATTGTGAGCGTACAAGGTACAGATGTGTGCAGTAATTGTCAATTATTCTGAAGTGTTCGCTCGGTTTATGCCTGCATGACTCTGTGCACAGTACTTTAAATATAGGACTGCTATAACATGTAGATGTGCACCTCGTATTTTGGTTGCAAACGGCCGCGCCAAACGTATATAAATATATTTATATATATATCCACTCTGTTACCCGGCTCAGTGATCTCAGTTCCTTTACTCTTATATATGTTTGTAAAGTGTAAATTTTTTGCTTTAAAAATGATTGTATTATGTTTTTTTTATCTTTCGGTTAAGGTTTTTATGCCTTTAGTAAATCTTTATGCAGCATTTTTAGAATTATCAACAATTTTAAAGTTGTCTAAGTGCCGCTAAGCCTTTTTTTAATAGCAACCATCGATGTTTACATTTGAAACAGGAGACTAGTTTATTTGTTGCCAATCTAGAGAAACTTAGTTTCGCAACAACAAAGATAACGCATTCATTTATTATTGCCAATTAAATCATCCTTAATTCTTTCTGGAATTTTTTCGAGGAAATAAGTGTTTAAGATTTACGTCGTAATTTTTAATATAGATATTTTGAGTTTTTATGTAATTTTGCCTTCTCGCGAAGTGAGAACTGAATTAATTAAATGAGAAATACTCAATCGTCTGTGAAAAACTGTTTCTTTTTTGTTTTGTTTGCTTAATTTCTTTTATACATTATTCTAGCTTTATTATAGTATTTGATTAGAACATGTGGCAACGATTAGAATATTCTGTACTTTAAATGATATAAATTTTGTGCATTATGAGTTATAATATGAACGAAATATATAAGTTAACTGTTATATAATTATTAATACAGTTAAGTGAATCTAGCGCCATAGTGTCGCTATGGGAAACAAATACTAGAGTGAATTTTAAAGAATGCATTTATTCTATTGTGGTTTATGCGCTGTCGGTGAAGTAGATTTAATTCAATCCAATAAGTTTAAATGAAATTTAAGAAAAAATGCTTATAATTTAATATTCCGTACAAGGAAGTCATGTGGTGTACACATCAGATTTTTTTTTTTTAAAAATCAAAACCCCGACTTTATAAGGTAGCGTACCGGAAAAAGTTAACCCGGCATTCTTTGCACGAGAAAAAAGAACAGGATTGCTCGTGCTGGGTATGACATACCCAGGACGGTTTCTTCCTCTCTTTTACAATTAAATTTTCACAAAATGTAAAAGAACAGAAACACGGAAGGGAAAATATAGTTTTAAAGATTAAAAATTTTACCTTTAATTTGCACATTTTTGGCAAATGCCTGCCATATGTATTCCATGCATACATGTTTTTCGCAGACAAATTTAGCTTTTCTGTCTTTTTTCGCCCCGCATTCAGCACATCTTTTATATGTCGTCTTTACCTTCTTAGCAGGAGGTGTATCAGCCTCACTGTTGCCCAGTTTTACTTTTGGGCTTTGTAGGAGCATTGCTGATGATTTCTTACAATCTTCTATTACTTGAAATGGCAGTGGTTTTAGAAATGAGTGTCAGGATCGGTGCCCAGTAGGTGGTTTCTTTGTTGATGACAAAAATTATGCGTGCATTTATTGCAGCAAAATTCAACATGGAATAAAAAAAGCAGTAGGCCAACGGCTTGTTTTTTTTAGCCGTTGAATACGTTGCAGCCATTTCATCCACAAAATATGTTTTTAGCAGAAATTCTAACATTTCCACGGAGTTTCATTTTACTTCAATTTTTTATACTATTTCCTATAAAATAGTCACTTTCATTTGAATCAGAAAGATCGCCCTCTAAATCGGATTCTATTTCAGGCTAAGATTCGCGTTCACTCTAAATTTCTTCATCATCCGCCTCTTCATTATCGGATAACTCATTACCTTCCTCACGACTTTCTTCACCCAAAGAAACAGTATCAAGTAAATTTCTTAAGTAGCCTCATACACCTTAAACCCCTCATGATCTTCGAATATGTGACTGTAAGAAAAAGGTTGTAAGAATTGGGATATTTCCAACTTTTTACAGCTGACTACATAATATAGCTGCTTTGGGAACTAATAACCAGAACGTTTGTGTTGCCACAAATACTTTTGTAATTTAATCCACTTTGTGACTTTTAAAAATGGCTAATGGTACATACTTGAAATTTGATGGAATTCTTTACACGGGCACTATCTTCTAACTAAACCAAAAATCTGATTTTAATATTAAAAACAATTATGCACGAAAACATTACAGACTTTTTTAATAAAAATCTGTAATGTTTTCGTACATTTTATAATCTCAACTCCAAAGAAAATAAAAATTTAACATGAAATTCTTAGAATTTTTGGTTCACGGTAGTTTCCAAAT
This sequence comes from Stegodyphus dumicola, assembly GCF_044657685.1. Taxonomy (NCBI): domain Eukaryota; kingdom Metazoa; phylum Arthropoda; class Arachnida; order Araneae; family Eresidae; genus Stegodyphus; species Stegodyphus dumicola. The sequence continues at coordinate 23,646,131 of NC_140772.1, forward strand.
GGTATAAAAGCTACATATTAAATATGGAATTAAATTATGCAATAGAATGTTTTAAACTGTGCGCGCAAGTTGGAAACAGGACGAAACATTTTGTCACAAAGCGGATTAAATTATAAAAATATTTGTGGCAACACAAACTTTCTGATGACTATTTCAGAAAGCAGCTATATTATGTAGTCAGCTGTAAAATGTTGGTAGTAATTGCTTATAAAATAAATAAGTTATCCCAATTCTTGCAATAATCCCTATTCGAACATCTTATGGTCTTTTAAGGTGTATGAATCTCTTTTAAATGTTGAATTTTTTCTTCATAACTTCGAAAACGCCGCATAATGAGAGTACGATTTCAATGCGTCTACCAGTACTCAGAATTGTAGCAGTAATGCTCGCGCTGGGTGTGACATACCCTGGAGTGGCGATTGCAAGATATCTATTTTTAGAGGTTGTAGGAAAAAATGTCACCCGGAAAAAAGGGAAACGGAAAGAATATCCCCGGAAAATAAGGAACGGAAAAAATGTCACCCTTCGTTTGCAATGGGAAATATAAGGCATGTTTAGAAAGATCGCCAATCTGGGTGATAAAAGTTTTATCTCAACAACCGTAACTTCGGATGACCGGAAACATGTGCGAGTAGAAGCAAGAAGATGTGTTGGCTGCTTGTTTCTTCCATGGAGCCTACCTCCATAGTTTCTTCGCTAAGGTTAAAAATAGAGGGTTGTTTAGAGAGGGAAGCTTTCGCGATGGACGCCAGGGGGGAAAGGCGGGTTGTCCAGCGTCGGTCATTGTCAGGTCTTTAGTAATTACTCTCCTCGCACTGCATGTAGTTATAGCCTTAAGCTGCGGTTTAGTGAAACATTTATTGACGCACAACAGAAAACTAATTCATCCTGAGCTTTGGTATAAGAAACAGTTGTAGATGCAATTTCAAATTACGGTTTGCGATAAGAATAGGACTAAATTTTTTACCTAATTAATTTTCGCATTTTTTTTTTTTTTTTTTTTTTTTCTCATTTGGTTTTAATTAAAAGTAACGCATCTGCACAGGAAACATTTGTTTAAATTTGCACTTAAGTTTGAAAACAAGAATACCACAGTTATTAAAATTAAGAGGTTTATTTCAAAATTATTAGTCCAAAATTATTAGTCTCTGAGCGACTAATGTTTTCATTTTGCGTCGAATCACTCTGAATGTCCGTTTCACTTTTCAAACTGTTGCCACCAAATATTGTGATAAAACAACGGTACCTACAGCCATCGAGTTTCGAATGACGTAATCCTACTGCGAATATGGGCAACTGGAAGCCCAAATTTGAAATTTGGAATTCGTTTTATTATCGATTTTATATTTTGTAACGAATTTTTGATTAACAAACTCAAGAATTTCAAAGCGAGCCATGGCAATGTTGTACAAAAAAAAAAACATTTTTATCTCCAGCGCGTGAGACTGTGAATCGGAAATTCTAAAAATGTGCTCAATTTAAAATTATTTTGCGATACTGCTCTTGAACTGAATTTTATGGTTTAAGTGCGAAGAATATGATATTTAATAAATAAAGGTAACACACAAAATGTTAAAAAAAGGCCCCTTTGGACGTAATTTAAAATCTGAAACCTTTCAGATTTTTTATTTTACTAAAATTTTAAAATCTAATTAAAATGGATCCTATAACCACGCGATCTGGATTTAAACATTTAATATGCAATGAACCCTCTTATGGCGACCTCTTCCAAAAAAATTTCTCAGAGTAGAAATTAACACTTGTACCGAGCATTATCTCTTTAAGACGACCACTTCCACCAAAGACCAAAATAATTAGAAACGTGGATGATCGTATTAGAGAGGATTTAATGCATTTTACAATGCACCAATGCGTAACCTACTCAGAGCCGGACCATCTAGTAGCCCATAAACGATTGGCGACCATCTCCTTAAGACGATCACTTCCAAAAGTGACAGGCATTTCTATGGGTATAAACAAACGCTTGCACTGAATATCATCTTTCTAGGGTGGTGATCTTCACAGAATACCAAAAATCAACTATGGCAATTTCAATTATGGCAAAGTGCATGAAGGCTATCTACCTAAAGGGAGGGATGCTTTCGTGGAGAACTTTCTAAGGGAAACTGGCTCGTATACATATTACTCATGGGGAAAACTACGAAAGTGCCCATGCAGCCAGCCCATTCGCGGTATTGAAATCTCGGACCAAACTACCAGTGTTCAGCGTCTTTACCACTCGGCCGCTGATAGGCTGAAACCTGATGGATGGCTGATGGATATCTTAGAAAGGATTTTTACTTATAGTAGTTATATTAATTACAACTACGGGTAAAGCTTATGGAAACTTAAAAGCGGCCAAGCGGTTAAGTTGTTGAATACCCTGGTTGTTAGATCTGGGTTCGATTCCTAGCAAAGCAGCTTTTCGTGGTTTTTCCTATATATAACGTGGTTACGAGCTAGTTTTCCTTAGGAAGCCCTCCACGAAGGCAACCATTCTCTTAGGCAGATACCTTTCGTGCGCTTTGTTATAGTCAAGTAAACCAAACCAAATTAAAGAAGCTTATTTATTCTACTCTCCAAATTGAGATCCAAATAAGTCATACGTGGGAGCTTTTCGTATTCATAACGTAAAACGTATCAAAATGGGGAAATTAAATAAATTTAATTATTTAACTTTGTTATCTAGAATTCCAGTTTTTAATTTATCTCTTGTTTCCAAAAATCTGAGCATGAATAAATGTGTAATAAAGCATAGACAGATAACTTTGAAATTCAGAGAATAACTTAAATGACCTTTGACCACTAGCAGCCGAGAGGTAAAAATAGTTGAATATTGGTAGTTCGACTGGCACGCCACGATAATTTCCTGGTAAGCAGCACATCAAACCATGGCGGATGTGCTACTTACCAGGAAATTTTCGTGTTTTTCTCCATGTGTAACATAAATACGAGGCAGTTTCCATCAGACGTATGAAATAATTTTTGTCAACTACTCGCTATAAACAGTCCTCCATGAAGGCATCCATATTCACTTCGGCAGATAATCTTATGGTACTTTGCCATAACCTAAATAATCTGATTTGATGATTATGCTAATTTTTTCTCATACTGAATCCTGTGATGCTTTAATTAATGTTTTATTTATCATAAACTGTGTTAACTGCTTAAATTAACCAAATCAGGATTTTTTTTTCTGTTAGATTTCCTTTTTGAAATTTTTCACATCATTTTAGAAGCCTAAATATGTCAGATCGTTTTAGTAAGACGTATTATTTGTAACTGTTTTACATATAACTACAGAGAATCTCATGACGGCGAACTCTAAAAGTGTTTCCTACAACATAAATAAACAGGCTTTTATACATTTGCCTCTCTAATGCAACCATCTACTATATAAGTGGCCTAAAAATCGCTTGAAGCCACCGTTAGTGGTCGCATTAGAAAAGTCTCATTATATTTGCATTTTTGTGGCATTTAATAATTTCAGTTACATGTCTGCCTTATAAACTATAATATTGATTTTTTAAGGTCGTGTAACAACTTTCAATATAAATTAGAATAGTAATAATCTTTTACATTCCATTCGGATTATTGTATTCGTATGAAAGCCTTGAATCAATTGTTGATTATTATTTTGTATGTATGCTATTGCAAAAATTTAAAAATTCTTAATTATGATATTTTCCAATATTCGGGCTTTAAATGCCCAAGTTATTTAATTTTATGCCAAGATTTAAACTTTGTGCATTTACAATAAGAAGGTCTTAATTCTGGAACTTTTTAACATTTGAAGCTGGTTAAAACTGGTTGAACTGTGTTGCAGTCGCAGTTCGTATGCAAAACCATTCTCGCACTGATTTGTTTTATGCTTAATTTATAGCAATTTCCCTAAGTAACCAAATTTTAGATTTATATCATTTTTTTTTTAAATTGTGAAAATAAACAAAAAGAAAGGAGAAAATTTTTCTTTCTTACATTATAATTATTTTCAGTTCATCTTTTATGATAATTAGTGTATTTTTCAATTTTCCTCAACTGTCAAATCTTGTTGTATTTCTAAATATCTTTAGATTATTTACAGTCCCTGCAATTTTAGAGGTTTTATGTTAAACTCTAAAATAGTTATTAGAAGAATTATTAGAAGCATTTGATGTAATTAATGACGTACGTCGCCCATAGATTCGCAAATTTTGAATTTTCAATATTGTTGCAAGCACTTGAGCAGAAAATTCGTCTTTTCTAGCAAATTGCAAATTTTAAAATTCAAAAAATTCAACTCCATCAATTCAATTTTCAGACTCAATTAAAGGCACTGAAGTTATTTAACATTTAAGAACTCTCGTTGATTTAGAACTCCCCGGAATTGGTACTCAAGAAATGATTTCAAAAATGCTCTTCTACATCTATTAATAATTGTTCTCCCTTGAATAGCTAGTATCTACTGCATTTTCTCCTCATTTCTTCTTTGGTGGTTATTTGAATCATGGCAAAGCACGGGAACTTGCCTTCGTGGAGGACTTAACGAAGTATGAGAATGGGAAACTTGATTGTATTTACCTTACACAGGAAGAAATAACTAAATTATCTTGCAACCAGCTTGTTTGCTGGGATTTGAGCCCCTGTCGAACTGTCAATGTTAAGCGACCGCCAGAGTCGTAGCTAGGGTTTTCAGCGCCCAGGGACAACTGAAGATTAATTCTACAATGTCGTAATATCAGTTTGGCGCCCCTTGGATTCTGCGCCCGGGGACAGATGCCCCCTTTGCCCCCTTCTAGCTACGGCCCTGGCGACCGCTGGAGCGCTGATGAGCTGCATTATGTATTCTGCTTAAGAATATAGAACACAAATGACTGTCAATTTTATTATATCATCAGTGTTTGGTAACTTTCCCTATGAAAATAAAATTGTTAGAAATATGAGTGAAAAGACATGTAAATATTTTGAATTTGGATTCAATTTAATCCCCTTCATGTAACATATAATGCAGTTTACGTAATAGCATTTAAAATTTTTGAATATATTAACACAAAAGAATACGGCAATGCTGTTACGGCATTCGACAAAATATGTCTCGTTTACGTATATATATATACGTATATATTCTTTGCAGAAGGAAGAAAATTATAGCCAATGCAGAAAATTTCTAAATTCAATTTCGCCAGATAAATTTCACATAAAATGAAAAAACAATTTTCAGTACATATAAATAATTAATTGAATGAATGTAAATTTTTACTGCAGAATACATAAACTTATTTTCAGCTCAATGTAAAACTGTTCCCACGCAAAATTTATATTATAAGAAAAAGTTAAATGTCTGTTATGTCGAATATTTCTTCACTTAGACTGCAGAGACATTCGATATTTTATGGAAGCAGGAGACTTGAAAAATGAGCAATCCCCTCTCCGGGAATCGAACTGCGGATCTCTGGAATACGTGCCCAGCGTGCAGACCACTACACCACGAAAGCACGTCAAGAAGGCTCAAGTCTAAAATTTATGCATATTTAGTATTAATTCTATATTTTGCATATTAACATTTTAAAAATACCTGACTAAATTACTCCTGGACGGTTGTGTATAAACCTATGGTTTGTTTGATCAAGTGCGACTCATTTGTAAAGTATTGAATGGTGTACTCGCTTGCAAAACCTTGTGAATTTTGTTTTTCTTGAAAAATCGGCAATACTAAGTATGATTGCTAAATATTACATTCTTTTTAAGGGAACGTTATAGTATAATAATAAGAATATTTTCTCCTGGGATATACTTTTATCAATGATATGTTACTGTAGCGCAGTTTTGCTAAATTCCTATAAATCAGTTCTAATTATTCTAAGCTGATTTACTAAGACTTGGAATGATGCTCAAGGCCGGCGCTAGACGTTTTGCCGCACGGTGCCTGCTTTACAACTTCAAAATTCTGCCGCCCAGCTCTTTCCAAAGTTCTAAAAATTTTGCGTTCTCTCAATTCTGCCGGCCGGTGCGGCCGCACCGATTGCATATGCTCTGGCACCGGCCCTGATGATACTAGGAATGACTAGGAAACGATAATTAAGGTAATACTTATTATCTGAATTGTCATTTCCTCATAAACATGATGCTTATTAAAAATTACAGATGTTTTAATTAATAACAACCTTAAAAACTGGTTGTTAGTAGCTTTAATTTTGACTCCATACACTTCAACAATTAAAAAAGCCAAAAGATAGGAAGTTTCCTTGTCAGCTCTTTTTGAGGCCTTTTCTAATACTGCTAAAATTCTGCATGATATTTGTTTTAGAACTGCTAACAAAATGCTAACAAAATTTTAAATACAAAAGTTATACTGCAATTTTAAGTCTGAAAAGTAATTAATTCAGACTTGAAAGCTCTTGAAACATAGAACTTGAGCTCAAAACAATAAGAATAGAATTTTGCATCTATTTTTTTTAATTATACGATTGTTGCTTCATTGATAACAATGTTATAAATAGTTCATTTAGAATTACACTACAATTGCTGCATTAGAATCCATATTTCTTACTAATTATTTAAACATGAAAAATGAGAACTATAATATTTATATATACTTTTTAATCTCCAAAGTCATAATAAAGTTTTCTCATAAATAGGAAATTGACTGTTTTCAACAGTTTTCACCTCTTCGTCAAGATGCATTTCTTTTACGGTCCTAATTAAAAATTACAGAACAGCAGAACATAATCTTCTATCTCACAAAATTTGCTAAAACAAATTCTTTCGCATTAATTTTGAATTTTATTTAACTCTAATTTATTCAATATTTCGAGTTCTGGATAATCAAATTAGCGGTATCATTCTAAAGCTGCAAAATGTAATTAAGAAGCTCAGCTTCGTTTTTAATGATTCATTTTACCAAGCCACTGGGGAAAAAAAAAAAAATATCTGAGTTTTCAGATTTTCAATTACGTCCAAAGGGCGTTTTTTTAACATTTTGTGTGTTACCTTTATTTATTAAATATAATGTTCTTCGCACTTTACCATAAAATTCAATTCCACAGCAATATCACAAAATATTTAAAAAGCGCAAAATTTAAGAATTTCCAATACACAGTTTCGGGCGCTGGAGATACATTTCTTTTTTCGTACAGTGTTCCCGTTGCACGCTTTTAAATCGATGAGTTTGTTAATTAAAAAATTCGTTAATGTGTTGCAAAATTGGGAATAGCTAATAAAACAAATTCCAAATTCGGAATTTCAAGTGCTCATGTTTGGTTGGAGCACTGCGTTATTCAAAATTGGATGGCTCTAGGTACTGTTGTTTTTTGAAAATGCGGAAACATTCATGCAGAATCTTCATTATTTAGTTTCTTTAAATATAATGCATGGCAATAATATTTTGTAGCAACAGTTTGAAAAGTGAATCAACGCAGAAAGTGAAACCACGCAAAATGTCGTTTTGAGATTAATAGCCCTTTGGGCTTAAAAAAAAATAAATAAATGTTAGATTAACAAGTTAAAAGTCAGAAATAGCAACATTTAACCGATAAGAAAGTCAGAACTCTTTACTACCTCGCTCGAAGAATGCAATTTTGAATAAAATGATAATTTTGCTTCTTTATTAAATTATTCTTATAACAGGGCTTGCATGAATGGATTATATTCTACTATAAGAAATTTTTTCATACCAATAAATTGCCACAGTTAGAGACAGAAAGTACAGTAAACCCTTTCTAAGATGACCACAGGTTCATAAGATTTTGGGCTTTTGCGAATTAGAGAAATAGCTCTCAGCACCGATGTCCAAGTTCTCAGAAATACTGATCATCATAGGAAGATAATCACCAGAAGAATGTTCACTGTTCACATTCGGAAGTGCATTATTCTATAAATGAAAGTACATTAAGCCGATTCGATTGCGTGTATGGCCGTATCTATTTATATATAGGAAAAATTTTAATATAAAATAAATATAGTGTAAAATATATGTTACCGTTAAAGCGTATAATTAAGTTATTTCCTCGAATAAGTAAATATTTGGCGGGGGGGGGGGAACTAGCCAAGCCGGTTTAGCTAATTATTTTAAAATAACTGTATTAATTAGTATAGAATATTATATTCTATAAACTAACCAATGATAAATGCCGTTCAGGCGGTGTAGTGGTTAGGGGAGCCAACTTCGATACCTAACGGCTTGGGTTCGAATCCAGGGGAATGCATAGTTCTAATGGTCCGTCCCTTTATAGGAGGCAAAGGTGGCCCACCTATTAGGTGACAACTGCTTCTGGTCAAGTCGAAGTCGCCTGAGGGACCATCATTCATATTAAAAAAAAAAAAAAAACTTAATAACAAACAAAAAAAAAAAAAAATCTCAAAGGTTTCAGGTTTTAAACTACGTCCAAAGAGGGCGTTTTTTTTTTTTTTACGTTTTGTGTGCTACCTTTATTTATTAAATATCATATTCTTTGCACTTAAACCATAAAATTCATTTAAATAGCAATGTCGCAAAAGAATTTTAAAAAAGCATATCTTTAGAAGAATTTCCGATACACAGTTCCGCGCGCTGAGATATTTTTTTTTTTTTCGTATAGTGTTGCCATTCCTCGCTTTTAAATCGTTGAGTTTGTTAATCAAAAATTCGTTAAAGTTTTACAAAATATGAAATAGATAATAAAACAAATTTCAAATTTGGGCTTCCAGATGCCCATATTCGCAGGAGGATTACGTCATTCAAAATTCGATGGCTCTATGTACCGTTGTTTTATCACAATGCGAGAAATATGCATATATTTATGCACATTTTTCATTATTTAATTTCTTCGAATATAATGCAGGACTCTGCGAAAAAAAATGACACTATAAAATATCTGTCGTTTTATAAATTAACTGATGATAAACCGTTAGTGTTTAGAAAATTATATTTCATATTACGGATAGATTAAATAATAACGGAATGCATAATATAATATTATTGCTAGATTCGTTAAACCGTAATAAGAAATAACAAACAATACTACGCCAATAGTTTAGCAGCTTTCGTGTGCCGTCTTTACTGACAATTCGTCATTTATCAACACTTTAATGTGTTGATAAATGACGAATTGTCAAACAATTGTCAAACTTAATGTGAACAAGCTGTTAGCTTCCAGTTAGGGATGGATGAAATTTAGTTTAAAGACCGGCAATCATTATTTAACAGAGGAGAAACATTTGCTCCCCGTGAATTCTTTCCTTCCGGGTGAGGTGGGTCGGTTTCTTTAAGGAAACGGGTGAAGCAAACCCATGAACCACGGGGGAGAACATACGATTTTCCCGCAGGCAAGTTTGAAAAACCTGCTATCGAAATGACCTTGCTCAGCTGCAGCCAGCTCAACGTCTTACCCTTAAAACCTCCCTCAAGAGAGCCCGCTATAACCCTGCCCGTTTGGCAGGTTTCCCCATCTCCAATCGGCGACATTATTTGGCGAGATTTTAGAGTTCCTTTTTTTCCGTTCCTTATTTTCCGAGTGACATTTTTTCCGTTCCTTATTTTCCAGGGACATTCTTTCCGTTTCCCTTTTTTCCGGGTGACATTTTTTCCGCACACCATTTTTAGAACACTTTCCCTTATTCTTCCCTTTCAAGGTTATGACCTTGGGGGCAGCTATAAGAAAAATACCTATTTTTAAAAAACCGGATGGAGAGAAACAGCAAAAAAACGAAGGGGGTGGGTGTGACATACCCAGCGCTATCAAACCCGGGTTGACACGTTTCGTAAATTTAAAAATTAGCTCTTGATTACATAGCTTCAAATTTGTAAACCAATATTACTTACTTTTTGCACATATTCAGTCGAATTATATAATGCAAATTATATATTTTGCAATTTTATGACCAAAACACATTTTAAGTTTTAGAGATTTAAGGATCAAATTTCGGTGACTGTGTTTTCAATGGTACTTTGAACTGTTATCTCTCAATTGAGAGAGCAGTGATTGATTGATTTTATGATTTTTATTCAAATTTTTTTTTACCCGAACGGCGGGAAATATTTATTCTTTTTTCGACGTTGACCATTCCTAAGGCCGGAAGTCACTATTTTATTGTAGTAGTAGTAGTAGTAACGGAAGATGTGGGCACGATCCCTCTACCATTACGGTTAATCGGTTCTACCCACGTCTGCTCTTATCTAGTATTTATTAATAAATCAAAGGTTTTTACATTGCCATATAGTGTGCCATATAATGCTATATAAAAAAATAAATAAAAATAAAAATCCTAAAGTAGTTCTTTATAGTCCTTCATATATCATTTATCTTTTTACTTAATATAGCGAATAAGAAATCCATCTTTATGAATTACTTGTTAACATATTCTTTCCATCTTCTACAGAAAAATTTTCTTTTTTCTTTTTAAAACCTTTACTAGTAATTTTATACCTTTTCCCTTTAAATATTTTTCCTTTGAAGGCTCCTTCTTTTGCCTTTCCATAAACGGTTAAGTAGTCCATCATTAGCTATATCCTCTTGAATACTACTCCTTATTTCCTAAATTTTTCATTATCCTTATATTATGGAGTATCTTCATCTATATCTCTATTCCTTAAACTTCTTCTACTCAGCTTCTTCTCTTCCTGTAACTTCCGTTATGTTCCCTTCATTCTTCATATATAGGACAAATATGAAATCCATTATTATGAAATATTTCTTCTTAAATTCTCACTTCCCTTTTCATTAATTTCATCTTTTTCTCGTCCTCGTGGATTCTTCAAAATATAACTTAATATCTTATTCTTTATTTTTTTCCTTGTACGAAGTAAAAAGGAAGTATTGGAATCGCGAAAAGTTTCAGGCAGCACATTTCAACGAAAATATCCATTTTGACCGTTATCGAATGCAGTTTAACGATTTTTTTGCGTGATATCTGTACGTAAGAACAGCATAAAAGACTAGTTTCCTCCAAAAAAATTATAAAACTGATTTTAAATGAATTCTGAAGAGAATTTTTCGTGGCGTCTGTACGAACGTAGGTACGTACGTACGTATCTCGCATAACTCAAAAACGAGTAGCCTCAGAAAGCTGAAATTTTGTATGTAGAACTGCTATAACATGTAGATGTGCACCTCGTATTTCGGTTGCAATCGGCCGCACCAAACGTATATAAATATATTTATATATATATCCACTCTGTTACCGGGCTCAGTGATCTCAGTTTTTTTACTCTTACATGTTTGTAAATTGTACATTTTTTACTTTAAAAATGATTGAATTATGTTGTTTTTATGTTCCGGTTACGTTTTTATGCCTTTAGTAAATCTGTATGCAATATGTTTAGAATTATTAACAATTTTAAAGTTGTTTAAGTATCGCAAAGCCTTTTTTTTTTATGGCAGGCATTGATTGTTTACATTTGAAACAGCAGACTAGTGGATTTGTTGCCAATCTAGAGAAACTTAGTTTCGCAACAACAAAGATAACGCCTTCATTTATTATTGCCAATTAAATCATACTTAATCCTTTCTGGAATTTTTTCGAGGAAATAAGTGCTTAAGATTTACTTCGTAATTTTTAATCTAGATATTTTGAGTTTTATGTATTTTTGCCTTCTCGCGAAGTGAGAACTGAATTAATTGAATGAGAAATACTCAATCGTCTGTGAAAAAACTGTTTCTTTTTTTGTTTTGTTTGCTTAATTTCTTTTATACATCATTCTAGCTTTATTATAGTATTTGAATAGAAGATGTGGCAACGATTAGATAATTCTATTCTTTAAATGATATAAATTTTGTGCATTATGAGTTATAATATGAACGAAATATAATAGTGTTAAATGAATCTAGCTCCAGAGTGTCGCTATGGTAAACAAATACTAGAGTGAATTTTAAAGAATGCATTTATTCTATTGTGGTTTAATCGCTGTCGGCGAAGTAGATTTAATTCAATCCAATAAGTTTAAATGAAATGCAAGAAAAATGCGTATAATTTAATATTCCGTATAAGGAAGTCATGTGGTGTACACATCAGATATTTTTAATATAACATCTTCCTGTAAAATTTTCCTCTTCTTCTTTTAAGCTATTTTATTGTGAAGATACCTAATAGGTGGCCACCGCTACCTCCTATGAAGGAGCGGACAGTTACAACGATGCCTTTTCCGGGATTCGAACCCTGGCCTTTCGGTATCGTTGTCGGCTCCTCAGACTATCTGGGTGGCTCATTCAGAATGTGTACACTGAGTGCTGATTTATTTCTTACGTCACTGTTTGTCTAGATATATGTATATATATATATGTCTAGATATATGTCTAGATGTATGTGATAGTTATTTACACATATATCTCACCAACAAAGTTAAAAATTATTATTCTACTTCATCGAAATGGTACTCACATTAAATAGCTATTAGAATGCATACAACTGACCAATTACAGATATCTCGCTGAAGTAGATATTAAAACGCAGATTTTCAAATATTATTCCTATGATCCTAAGATAATTAAATTAACTTGAAATGTTCAAGACACATCAAGTAAATTCACGAAATACTTTATTAAATTTATTGAAATAGTCCATTATTCTTATTAAAGCAAGTTTTTTTCTTTAGTAAAGAGTGAAGAATATATAATTTTTTTTAAATATTAGTTTAAATAATTAACATAGGAAACAAATAAAATACGTGAATTTATCTTAATATTATTAATATATCAGACTAGTGGATTTGTTGCCAATCTAGAGAAACTTAGTTTCGCAACAACAAAGATAACGCCTTCATTTATTATTGCCAATTAAATCATACTTAATCCTTTCTGGAATTTTTTCGAGGAAATAAGTGCTTAAGATTTACTTCGTAATTTTTAATCTAGATATTTTGAGTTTTATGTATTTTTGCCTTCTCGCGAAGTGAGAACTGAATTAATTGAATGAGAAATACTCAATCGTCTGTGAAAAAACTGTTTCTTTTTTTGTTTTGTTTGCTTAATTTCTTTTATACATCATTCTAGCTTTATTATAGTATTTGAATAGAAGATGTGGCAACGATTAGATAATTCTATTCTTTAAATGATATAAATTTTGTGCATTATGAGTTATAATATGAACGAAATATAATAGTGTTAAATGAATCTAGCTCCAGAGTGTCGCTATGGTAAACAAATACTAGAGTGAATTTTAAAGAATGCATTTATTCTATTGTGGTTTAATCGCTGTCGGCGAAGTAGATTTAATTCAATCCAATAAGTTTAAATGAAATGCAAGAAAAATGCGTATAATTTAATATTCCGTATAAGGAAGTCATGTGGTGTACACATCAGATATTTTTAATATAACATCTTCCTGTAAAATTTTCCTCTTCTTCTTTTAAGCTATTTTATTGTGAAGATACCTAATAGGTGGCCACCGCTACCTCCTATGAAGGAGCGGACAGTTACAACGATGCCTTTTCCGGGATTCGAACCCTGGCCTTTCGGTATCGTTGTCGGCTCCTCAGACTATCTGGGTGGCTCATTCAGAATGTGTACACTGAGTGCTGATTTATTTCTTACGTCACTGTTTGTCTAGATATATGTATATATATATATGTCTAGATATATGTCTAGATGTATGTGATAGTTATTTACACATATATCTCACCAACAAAGTTAAAAATTATTATTCTACTTCATCGAAATGGTACTCACATTAAATAGCTATTAGAATGCATACAACTGACCAATTACAGATATCTCGCTGAAGTAGATATTAAAACGCAGATTTTCAAATATTATTCCTATGATCCTAAGATAATTAAATTAACTTGAAATGTTCAAGACACATCAAGTAAATTCACGAAATACTTTATTAAATTTATTGAAATAGTCCATTATTCTTATTAAAGCAAGTTTTTTTCTTTAGTAAAGAGTGAAGAATATATAATTTTTTTTAAATATTAGTTTAAATAATTAACATAGGAAACAAATAAAATACGTGAATTTATCTTAATATTATTAATATATCAGACTAGTGGATTTGTTGCCAATCTAGAGAAACTTAGTTTCGCAACAACAAAGATAACGCCTTCATTTATTATTGCCAATTAAATCATACTTAATCCTTTCTGGAATTTTTTCGAGGAAATAAGTGCTTAAGATTTACTTCGTAATTTTTAATCTAGATATTTTGAGTTTTATGTATTTTTGCCTTCTCGCGAAGTGAGAACTGAATTAATTGAATGAGAAATACTCAATCGTCTGTGAAAAAACTGTTTCTTTTTTTGTTTTGTTTGCTTAATTTCTTTTATACATCATTCTAGCTTTATTATAGTATTTGAATAGAAGATGTGGCAACGATTAGATAATTCTATTCTTTAAATGATATAAATTTTGTGCATTATGAGTTATAATATGAACGAAATATAATAGTGTTAAATGAATCTAGCTCCAGAGTGTCGCTATGGTAAACAAATACTAGAGTGAATTTTAAAGAATGCATTTATTCTATTGTGGTTTAATCGCTGTCGGCGAAGTAGATTTAATTCAATCCAATAAGTTTAAATGAAATGCAAGAAAAATGCGTATAATTTAATATTCCGTATAAGGAAGTCATGTGGTGTACACATCAGATATTTTTAATATAACATCTTCCTGTAAAATTTTCCTCTTCTTCTTTTAAGCTATTTTATTGTGAAGATACCTAATAGGTGGCCACCGCTACCTCCTATGAAGGAGCGGACAGTTACAACGATGCCTTTTCCGGGATTCGAACCCTGGCCTTTCGGTATCGTTGTCGGCTCCTCAGACTATCTGGGTGGCTCATTCAGAATGTGTACACTGAGTGCTGATTTATTTCTTACGTCACTGTTTGTCTAGATATATGTATATATATATATGTCTAGATATATGTCTAGATGTATGTGATAGTTATTTACACATATATCTCACCAACAAAGTTAAAAATTATTATTCTACTTCATCGAAATGGTACTCACATTAAATAGCTATTAGAATGCATACAACTGACCAATTACAGATATCTCGCTGAAGTAGATATTAAAACGCAGATTTTCAAATATTATTCCTATGATCCTAAGATAATTAAATTAACTTGAAATGTTCAAGACACATCAAGTAAATTCACGAAATACTTTATTAAATTTATTGAAATAGTCCATTATTCTTATTAAAGCAAGTTTTTTTCTTTAGTAAAGAGTGAAGAATATATAATTTTTTTTAAATATTAGTTTAAATAATTAACATAGGAAACAAATAAAATACGTGAATTTATCTTAATATTATTAATATATCAGACTAGTGGATTTGTTGCCAATCTAGAGAAACTTAGTTTCGCAACAACAAAGATAACGCCTTCATTTATTATTGCCAATTAAATCATACTTAATCCTTTCTGGAATTTTTTCGAGGAAATAAGTGCTTAAGATTTACTTCGTAATTTTTAATCTAGATATTTTGAGTTTTATGTATTTTTGCCTTCTCGCGAAGTGAGAACTGAATTAATTGAATGAGAAATACTCAATCGTCTGTGAAAAAACTGTTTCTTTTTTTGTTTTGTTTGCTTAATTTCTTTTATACATCATTCTAGCTTTATTATAGTATTTGAATAGAAGATGTGGCAACGATTAGATAATTCTATTCTTTAAATGATATAAATTTTGTGCATTATGAGTTATAATATGAACGAAATATAATAGTGTTAAATGAATCTAGCTCCAGAGTGTCGCTATGGTAAACAAATACTAGAGTGAATTTTAAAGAATGCATTTATTCTATTGTGGTTTAATCGCTGTCGGCGAAGTAGATTTAATTCAATCCAATAAGTTTAAATGAAATGCAAGAAAAATGCGTATAATTTAATATTCCGTATAAGGAAGTCATGTGGTGTACACATCAGATATTTTTAATATAACATCTTCCTGTAAAATTTTCCTCTTCTTCTTTTAAGCTATTTTATTGTGAAGATACCTAATAGGTGGCCACCGCTACCTCCTATGAAGGAGCGGACAGTTACAACGATGCCTTCTCCGGGATTCGAACCCTGGCCTTTCGGTATCGTTGTCGGCTCCTCAGACTATCTGGGTGGCTCATTCAGAATGTGTACACTGAGTGCTGATTTATTTCTTACGTCACTGTTTGTCTAGATATATGTATATATATATATGTCTAGATATATGTCTAGATGTATGTGATAGTTATTTACACATATATCTCACCAACAAAGTTAAAAATTATTATTCTACTTCATCGAAATGGTACTCACATTAAATAGCTATTAGAATGCATACAACTGACCAATTACAGATATCTCGCTGAAGTAGATATTAAAACGCAGATTTTCAAATATTATTCCTATGATCCTAAGATAATTAAATTAACTTGAAATGTTCAAGACACATCAAGTAAATTCACGAAATACTTTATTAAATTTATTGAAATAGTCCATTATTCTTATTAAAGCAAGTTTTTTTCTTTAGTAAAGAGTGAAGAATATATAATTTTTTTTAAATATTAGTTTAAATAATTAACATAGGAAACAAATAAAATACGTGAATTTATCTTAATATTTTATTTAAAAATGAAAATGATGAATAAATCAAACATGACTCAGTCTGAGATTGCTAAGGCTAATAATGATTTAGAAATTTCTGATAATAACAAACATTTTGAGCAAATAGTGATTTCTCCCTCTAAACGTGTCCATAGTAATCTGATTGTATTCATAACAAAACAAAGGTGTTACAGTTGTTACCTTTTAAAAATAAATCCATCTACAGAGGGAAAATACTTAATTGACATTTTCGACGAAAATCTTGCATTTGCATAATAAATAAGTTATTTTTCGGATAAACTATATGTAAAGAATAAATAAAATACTTTAAATTGCGTGATTTTTCATTTGTAATTTTTGATTAAATTCAAATATTGTCATTGTAAATTTATTTTCAAAACTTTCTTTTTCTTTATTTTGGCGTGCAAATTATTTAATTGATGCAAAAATGTTAAAGCAAGTTTATTGTTTATTTATAAATATTTTTATTTCAATAACACAAAATAAAATAAACTTTGATTACATTTAAGTAATTCGGTTTTATAT
The DNA here is from genome assembly GCF_044657685.1 of Stegodyphus dumicola. Taxonomy (NCBI): domain Eukaryota; kingdom Metazoa; phylum Arthropoda; class Arachnida; order Araneae; family Eresidae; genus Stegodyphus; species Stegodyphus dumicola. The sequence goes on from NC_140772.1 coordinate 23,663,156, forward strand.
AAAAGATAGGCTGTAGAAAAATGGATAAATTTTAGGTTAGAATATTTAGCACTAATTACTCAGTGCGAACAAACCGAACTTTATTTTGTACTACATCTAATGTGACAGTATGTATATAATAGCTATATTTATATAAATTATTTATTTTGTACATATGTAAGCAAAAGAAAAGTTAATGTTGATGTATTTAATTATGGCAAAGCCTCGAGGGCCTAAGGGGAGGAATGCCTTCGTGGAGGACTTTCTAAGGGAACTGGCTCGTATACACGTTACACATGGGGAATTCCACGAAAACACCCATGCAGCCAACCCGTTCGCGGGAATCAAACCTCGGACCGAACTACCAGCGTTCAGCGACTTTACCGCTCGTCTGGTGGGCCAAGCAAATGGAAAGAAGGACCATTTAAGAATCCTGCGCCTAAGCTGCAATGGTTTAATATAATTAAATGAATGAAATGGGAATACACTCATCGAACATTTCAATAAAGTAAAAATTAAGAATGCGAATTAAGAAAACTAAGAGATGCAATTTGAAGGCAACATAAATTCCAATCTACAAATTCGCAATAGGAAAACGAAGAAAGCGAAAATTAAAAATTGATTTAATAAAAACCAAAAGGGGAAATAAAAATAAAAATTGATTTTATAAAAATTGTTTCTTAAGAGAATTTTGAATTTGCAAAAGAAAACGTGACAGATGAAAGAAACTGCCTTACAAGCACTAGCTAATTGTTGTGGAAAAGCAAATTAAATTGAGATGCAAAGAAATTATAGCAATATCACAGAAAAATGACCAAAAATTGGACGATTGGAAAGGTTGCTATGCAATGATGACTCTTCTGGGGGGGTATGTTTATTTCACCCTCTTCCCAACTTCCCAACTGCTCAGACATCATGTTTCGTCCTAGCCATGCATATGTAATTTAACATTTTTTATACTTAAATATCAATTCCCCAAATTAAGTTATCTCATATGCATGTTAAGAATTCCTCTACACGATGCAAATCAATTAAATTATTCAGAGCATCCATATAACTGTATAGATTTCCTGTTTTCAACATCTGTAAAATATAAATTTTGATTTTTATCCCAAGGCACAAAAGAAGATGTATTTCCCTTACTCTCCAGATACTGATTTTATGAATTTGAGTTAGAAATAATTAATTTACCTTATAAGGTATTTCTCCCGCCTTCCTAGTTACTGGTAGTTCGGTCCGAAGTTCGAATCCCGCGAACGGGCTGGCTGCATGGGTGTTTTCGTGGTTTTCCCCATGTGTAACGTGTATACGAGCCAGTTTCCCTTAGAAAGCCCTCCACGAAGGCATCCCTCCCCTTAGGCAGATAGCCCTAGTGTGCTTTGCCGTAATTAAATACACCAAACACCTTCCTAGCGTGCTTTCGTAGTGTAGTGGTCCTTGCCTACTGGGCCGGTATCTAGAGGTCCGTGGTTCGATTCCCGGTTGCTAATTTTTCATCTCTTAGGCCTCGAAATTACCTAGTGTCTCTACAACCTTACAAATATAACATATCAATCTAAATTTAGTTTTATTTCGATCATCGGTTACCCAAGTTAAGATATTTATTTCTATTTTGTCCCAGCACTTGCAGGGGCTGTTAATTAGTGGAAAGGTTTTATTATTGTATTCGAAATTATTCATTTAAGTTTCTTTGACGTAATGCAGTGTAGACGGTAGAATTGTGTGCAAAACAGCTGGAGGAAATAAATTTGTCCCAACAGGACGGTAAGCACAAGTATGGCTTACTCTCACATTATCCCAAAGGTCATGATGAGACGTGTCATAGAGGCATAGCCTCGAACAGTGCCTTCTAAACAGAAGGATGATATTTAGAGGATAATATTTTCAAGATTCGATAATATATTTTGAACTGCCATATTATATGCATATTTTTATCCCATAGTCAAGCTGGAGGGAGAGAGAAAATACCTTATGTACTCCCTTTTTCAGAGGGCGACAGAGGATTAGTCGCACAATCTTAGTTAGGACGAATTATTGTCAACCCCTTTTAGTACGGGCGACACTTGCAAAGTCATTAGGATTTTTGCAGCAAGACACAGGAAAAATGAGCAATGCCCTCGTCTGGATTCGAATCCTGGACTGCTCGAATATGCGTCGAGTATTCCAGAACGCATGTTGGAAGGGGGCAGAAAATACCTTATAATATGAAGCATATGCATATACATACGACAAACAAAAATATTGTTGGTAGTTTTAAAATGAAGAAATTAATTTCCATATTTCTCTTAAATGTGTCCGTTGCTGAACTGATTATTCCCAATAGTCTGAGGTACAATTTGCAATACGTACATGAGTATCTTCTTAAATTTAAAATTGTACACGAAGAAAACCTTATCTTAATTTTCAGCAACGAAACAAAAGACTACAGTGGGCAAAGGAACACATTAATTGGACAGATGATCAGTGGTCACAAGTTATATGGAGTGATGAAACTAAGATATCGTTATTTGATAGCGATGGGCGAAAATACGTAAGACGGAATATAGGAGAAGAGCTACATCCTGACTGCATTCAAGCAACTGTGAAGAACCCAGTTAGTGTTATGATTTGGTCATGCATGTCAGCAGATGGCATTGGTCGCCTTCATGTCGTCGATGGGACACTGAATGCCAGAAAATACATTGACACTATTCTAGAACCAAAACTTCTACCTTCCATCAGAGATCTCTTTCCCAACAATGCTTCGTTTATTTTTCAGCAGGATTCTGCTCTTTGCCACACGCCAAAATATGGAAAGAGTGGTTTCGTACAAAGAGCATTAAATTGTTGTCATGGCCTGGAAACAGTCCTGACTTCAATCCTATCGAAAATTTGTGGCATCGTTTGAAAACTCTTGTCCCAATGAGGCGCCCATCAAATAAAAGGGAACTAATTGAGACTAATTATTTCCTGGCATCATGTGACAACGAAGGAAGAGCTTAAAACTCTTGTCAGCTCAATGAAACGTCGATGTGAAGCTGTAATCAAAAATAAAGGGAACCCTACTAAGTACTGATAACTCAGTGCAATCATCACTATCTAATGCATATCGATAACTATTATCGTTTAACTCTTTTGTATTGCAAATAATTGAATTTTGTGTTTTGTATTGAATTCAGTAATAAATTCTCTTTAAAATGATATATACAAGTTTGCATTTTGTGAAACGTAACGTTTTCTATAAGCATACAAATTTCAAAAACGTAAAAATTTCCAAAAGTGTCCACAATTTTGGCCACCACTGTATATAATTTCCGCAGCATATCAGACCACCTAGTGCAGTAAATAGGATTGATAGAAATAATAAAAAATTTTTATTAAATTTTCGGTCTGGATATGTTAAATATTATTTATTGCTTTTATGTCATAAAAACTGAAACAAGTAGGCATGGATACGAGCATAAGACATATAACACAATATAAATTTAAGTTCAAAATAATCCGAACTTGGCATTGGTCGACACAGTGTCTGATTATGTAACTTAATGAACCAACGGAAAAAAAAAGTACATCTTTTAATCTCATTAACTGAAAGATATTCTCAACACGGATGTCGTGGCACTGACTTTAATTTAAGCGAATCAGTCACGAAGTTGCAAATTTTTCTAAATTAATTAGTTATGCTAAAAATGCAGCAAAGAAGAACAAAATATGATAGTGATCGGTAAGCATTTCGCATTAATAAAGCTTATCTCCAGAAAGAGTTCACATGGGCATTATAATCTTAAAAAATTTCCTTGCTACTCAATTTCGTGCACGCACCACTACATCCGTATAGGTTTTAATTAGCTGAAGACTTTGACTCTTAAAAGATGTTCTGGCGAAATTAGAAACCATGTCTCGTATTAGGAGAGCTCTTTTTTCCTTCAAACCGTCGAGGGATTTCGCTATGAACAGAACGTAAAAAAACGGAGAAGAAAGTTTTGAATCGGGAAGTTCTTGCCATCAATTAGAACAGTGTGTTTGAGTAGTATATAGAAGCAAACACTGCACGGCGTGTAATTAGTAATATTATTCTGGGGTATTTATTTTATTAGAGTCATTAGCGTAAAGTTTAATGAAGCAAGAGACAGGAATTAGAAAAATAGCAAATGACGAGAGAGAAGAAATTGAGTGAGGCTGCTTACTACCAAAAACTGCTCATCACAACAGGTGCAAACGATTAAACATAACATAAGTAAATTAATGGATACGACAGAAATTACAAGTTGGAAAGTTCTTAATTATGATGCATCGTAGATGAGCAATTCAATTTCTTGCGCATTTCTAGCAGACTTTTTCCGATCAGAGATGAATATTTTCCTTCATCTCAGTTTATTAAGTTTATTTTTATCATTGAAAAATAAAGCATTCAACAGAGCCTCAAGATTAAAGATTAAAAAATTAATCTGACTCGAAGCAATTTTGTAACTGACTCATTTTCCTGTTTGGTTCATTACGACAATCAAAGTGTAAAAATATTAACTCTTTAAAAACCGAAGTGTTCTCTAACCTTTGTGCATAAAATACCGAACAGCGCGAAAAGGTTTTCGAGAGTCGCAATTTCGTCCCCTCTCCAGCCATTAACGCACAAAGAAAGATTTCAAATGTCATCCTGTCTACTTCCAGACAAATAAAGATAAGAAAGCATAAATAAATCCTTTTAGGGCAAGCTGTCTGCAATGCACTGATAGAATGCATTTGGGGAAACTGCACCTGCTACTGCATACCTTAGGGGAGGGAAGAAAACAACACCGGAATTTTGGCCGTTTTGGGCGGTTGTGGTGGGTTGAATGAAAGGCCGTCTGGGACGTTATGGTCTTCAAAGAGTTAAAAAGTATTGTATTTTTATTAATTGTTTATTAAATTATTTATGGCAAATAATTAATTTTTATTAATTCTTCCAGAATTACAGAATACTTAGTTTCCACAGAAGAACTCGTCACCTTGAGCATATGGCACTTGAGTAAGTTTCAGACGTTTTTGTGAAAGGTTTTAAAATGTATTTTTATTATTATTATTAACAGTTGAATATCTACTTTCTCTAAATTATATATATGTAAGAAATATAAAGAATATGTAAAAGATTAAATTCGCAGCGTAAATTAATTTCCCTTCTTTATTCTAAAAATAGAAACCTCCATTTGCACTGCGTCATTTCGAGAAAATTCTATGTCATACGATTCTTACGTAATTATGATGATGTAAATGGAACTAAAATTCAAACAACCAATAGTAATTTTACAGCAATATTAACCATCCAATCAGAATGCTTTGAGAACCAAAACTAACTCAGTCTGACATAAGATTTCATCCTGAACATTACGCACTTGCTTTCCACGCTTTGGCCTAGCTGCACTGCCTGTCTGTCTGCTGCTGCATTCTTGCTACAAAGTTATCGGAAATGTAAGCCTTTTGGAACAGGCACATATAATGTGCCGACTTGTGTGTAGCCGTAGCATGTTGCTGCAAATAAAACTGAAGATTTAATTTGCCTTTGCCTCCAATTTTCTAGTCATTGTGAATCATCACTTCTAAGCAATTAAAATTCCTGTTCCTTCTGAGTTTGTTGCTACTTTTGAATATATTGCATATATTTGCATTTTTTGGAGAATATATAATAAACTGCGCATCGATGGTTAGTGGTAAGTTGTGATTACCTTTCATTCTGCAGAACGACTCTTGCATTTTATAAATTCTTTTATTACTACACTAAATATTTACATATCGTTCAGAAATATTCGTAGCCTCGCTCACATTTCCTTGACTCCCGATTCTCGATTACAATCGTGCGCCCTCTATCGGCGGCTTTATCTATCGGCTTCTTACACTTCTTTGTGCGGCCTATTAAATTGCACTCTTTTTTGCTACACTTAAGGGGACTCATACACCTTAAAACCCATAAGATCTTCGAATATGTGACTGTTGCAATGATTGGAATAACTTATTTATTTTAAAAACAATTACTTCCAACTTTTTACAGCTGACTACATAATAAAACTGCTTTCTGAAATTGTAATCAGAAAGTTTGTGTTGCCACAAATATTTTTATAATTTAATCCGCTTTGTGACAACATTTTCCGTCAAGTTTCCACCTTGCGCGCATAGTTTAAAACATTCTGTTGCATAGTTTAATTCCATATTTAATATATAGCTTTTATAACATTTGGAAACTACTGTGAACCTAAAATTCTAAGAATTTCATGTTAAATTTTTATTTTATTTGGAGTTGAGTTTAGAATGTATTTTATTAAAAAATATGTAATGATTTCGCGCATAAATTTTTGTAATACTAAAATATTCATCAAATGTTTGGTTCAGTTAGAAAATAGTGCCCATATAAAGAATTCCATCAAATTTCAAGTATGTACCGTTAGCCATTTTTACAATATCATGCGCGCAATGTGGAAACTTGATGGAAACTTTTGTCACAAAGCGGATTAAATTACAAAAATATTTGTGGCAACACGCACGTTTTGGTTACTAGTTTCTAAAGCAGCTATATTATGCAGTCAGCTGTAAAAGGTTGTAAGTAATTGCTTTTAAAATAAATAAAATATCCCAATTCTTGCAACAGTCACATATTCGAAGATCATAAGGGGTTTAAGGTGTATGAGCCCCCTTAATTTAAATGTATTTCCTCTAATTTCCTTATAGATACATTTCTCATTCAATCAGTTGAGGTGTCATTTCGCGGCAAGATAAAAATACATAAAAATTCAAAATATCTTCATCAAAAGTCATAAAATACAGAAAACCTAAAATAGTAAATAGAGCAAAACGCTTAAAATGGAAAAAAATACAATCAAAATTAAAGTTCTAAGCAAAAACAAGTAATTCGTTGAACGGGCAAGGAGACCACATGTTTCCTGCATAAAATTGAAAAGTTAACATTTGGCCGCACTGGGCAAAACGTCACCGATATTGGTGCACCAAATGACTTAATTAATTATTCTATTACGAGTTTCAAATGTTAACAAATGGCGGCTCCGTTAGACTTAGCGCCACTTAAGAGGACTCGTACACCTTAACACCTGCACAATCTTCGAATATGTGGCTGTTGCAAGAATTGGGATAACTTATTTATTTTAAAAGAAATTACTTCAGACTTTTTACAGCTGACTACATAATATAGCTGCTTTCTGAAATACTAATCAGAAAGTTTGTGTTGCCACAAACATTTTATAATTTAATAAGCTTTGTGACAAAACCTTTCGTCGTGCTTTCACATTGCGCGCACAATTTTAAACATTCTGTTGCATAATATAATTCCATATTTAATATATAGCTTTTATAACATTTGGAAACTACTGTGAACCTAAAATTCTAAAAATTTCATGTTAAATTTTTATATTATTTTGATTTAAGTTTATAAAATGTATTTTATTAAAAAAAATTTTAATGTTTTCGTCCGTAATATTTTTTAATATTAAAATATTCATCAGATTGTTGGTTCAGTTAGAAAGTAGTGCCCATATAAAGAATTCCATCTAATTTCAAGTATGTACCGTTAGCCATTTTTAAAATATCATGCGCGCAAGGTGGAAACATGGCGAAAGATTTTGTCACAAAGCGGATTAAATTACAAAAATATTTTTGGCAACACAAACTTTCTGGTTACTAGTTTCCAAAGCAGCTATATTATGTAGTCAGCTGTAAAAATTTGGAAGTAATTGCTTTTATGTAGTCAGCTGTAAAAATTTGGAAGTAATTGCTTTTATGTAGTCAGCTGTAAAAATTTGGAAGTAACTGCTTTTAAAATAAATAAAATAGCCCAATTCTTGCAACAGTCACATATTCGAAGATCATAAGGGGTTTAAGGTGTATGAGCCCCCTTAAACTTTCAAATTGTTGATAACTCTACAGATATTGTATACAGGTTAACTGAAGACGTAAAAGTTGTAACCGGAACATAAGAACAAAGCAGTTAAATTCCTTTCAAAGCAAAAAATGCACATGTGCATTTTTTTCCTTTGAAAGGAATTTAACTACTTTGTTCTTATGAAGTAACATACTCAAAACTAACATTCTAGATTTGGTGATCTCCCCCTAAATTCATCTGTTCTTCCAAATTTTTGTTTTTGTTTCAGCTGTTTGGTTGTGTTGATTCCAGAGATCCCATTCCTTGTTCAATTTTTTCCCGCTTTTCCTCCAACTTTGCGCACCACTCTTGATCCACGCCTGTTCTGAGCGCATTCATCAAGGTCATTGTTAGTAAGCGATAAAGTGCTAAAAAGAACTGATTCACATCAGCGAGAGAACGGTTCCGATCTGATCCCTTAAAGGAGCTGTTGTTCCCATCCGTACACTTTGAGAGCTTCATGGTGAAAATCTTCACTAACTTTGAGAACTTTCCTTGTTATTTTGGATTGAGACATATTTGAGAGCTCTTGTGTTTGTAATGAGATTTACGACGCCGAAAACAGTGATGCACCAGGAAAACGAATTTACATATATTAGTTGCGATGAAAGTTGAACGAAATGTTTAATGGAAAAGAAGCTATTATAAAAATAAAGTGTCGGAATATCTAAATTAATTAAACTGCAAAATTCTACCAGACATTCCGAATATCATGATTTTGCTTCAACTATTCTACAAAATCTCTCTCTTAAACTTTTTCCTACGTTCTTCGTGAAATTCATAATCCTAGTTAAGTTCACTGCCCTTAACAAGAGATTAAGTGGAAGAAAAATAGTTGGAGTTGCCAAATGCATTTGGCTGCTTTTCAGAAACGATGCAGAAAATGAAGGAAATTCCATTAAAATTTTGGAGAACAAGTACATAACATGCATTCATATTATATACTCAGTTTTCCAAGCGGATTACAAAATGAAATGCTAGAATTAAATAACATAAGTTGCCTTTTTAAAACTATCTGAGATTATTATTTTCAAACTAGTTTATTTTTGACAAGTATTTAATAGTGCAGATCATATTTTCTACTACCGAAGGGCATATGTGCATCCGTTATTTGTTCATAAGTGCAAACAATAAGTTTAGAAAATTATAATTTAAATATAACTATTGGAAAACAGGTTTTTCACGATTTTTATAGATTTACTCAATAGATTAAAATTCATGTACTTATGGGGACTCATAAGACCTTAAAACCCATAAGATGTTCGAATAGGTGACTGTTGCAAGAATTGGGATAACTTATTTATTTTAAAAGCAATTGCTACCAACTTTTTACAGCTGACTACATAATATAGCTGCTTTCTGAAATAGCGATCAGAAAATTTGGGTTGCCACAAATATATTTATAATTTAATCCGCTTTGTGACAAAATTTTTCGTCATGTTTGCAACTTGCGCGCACAGTTTAAAACATTCTGTTTCATAATTTAATTCCATATTTAATGTATAGCTTTTATAACATTTGGAAACTAATGTGAACCTAAAATTCTAAAGATTTCATCTTAAATTTTATTTTATTTTGAGTTGATAAAATGTATTTTATTAACAAAATTTGTAATGTTTTCGTCTATAAAATTTTTCAATATTAAAATATTAATCATATTTTGGGTTCAGTCAAAAAATAGTGCCCATATAAAGAATTCTATCTAATTTCAAGTGTGTACCATTAGCCATTTTTAAAATATCATACGCGCAAGATGGAAACATGGCGAAATATTTTGTCACAAAGAGGATTAAATTACAAAAATGTAAAATTAAATTACAAAAATTACAGTTAAATTACAAAAATGATTAAATTACAAAAATTACAAAAATGATTAAATTACAAAAATGATTAAATTACAAAAACCAGAATGTTTGTGGCAACACAAACATTCTAATTACTAGTTTCCAAAGCAGCTATATTATGCAGTCAGCTGTAAAAGGTTGGATGTAATTGCTTTTAAAATAAATAAAATATCCCAATTCTTGCAACAGTCACATATTCGAAGATCATGAGGGGTTTAAGGAGTATGAGACCACTTAATTAAGTAGATATTTAAATCAGAACTAGCAACTACTTTGGCAGAATTCACAAAAAGACTGTAGAGATGTTAGGTTACTTTGAAGCGACAGATGTGAAAAATGAGCATAGCCCTCGCCGGGGCTCGAACGATGGATCTCTCGCACACGCGCCGAGTGTGCTGACCACTACATCCCGCAGGCATGCTAAGGAGGCGGGAGAAATATCTTATAAGGCATTTAGTATAAAATTCACTAATATTCATTCGTAACTGCCATATGAATTTGAATAAATTCCAGTATATACTTCTCACTCGAAATCGATAGAATTTCATTTAAATTCTATGCATATCTTTTCACCTCAGACGGAAAATTTTCCCAGAAGGGCTCCTAATTTCGTTCTGGTATTTCGCGTTGGTTCACTATATGAGTGCGAATAACCTTTCAAATTGTTGCCACCAAATATTAGAGCTCTGCATTATTATATTTAAAGAAATTAAATAATGAAGAATCTGCATGAATGTTTCTCGCACTGTGAAAAAAGCGGTATCTAGAGACATTAACACTTTGAAATCCAGACCCTTCGCTAACCTGCATCCTCAAAATACCGAACCGCCCGAAATACGTAGCGTATTCGGAAACTAAGTACCGTTTCATTCTAGCGCCGTCGCAGCGCTGTGGTAGGCGTTCCGCGCATGCGCACTGGTCTTTCTTGTTCACTGACTTTCAATTGTCGCCATTTTGGTTGCTCTATGTTGTGTTTTCAGTTTGCTGTGCACATTCAAAATGTTTAAGACAATTAGTTCTCCCGCTGACTGTGAGATTCGTGCCGTGATTAAATTTTTGAACGCGAGGAATGTTAAACCGGCCGAAATTTATCGTCAAGTGACAGAAGTTTACGGTGAATACGCGGTAAGTGATGGAATGGTTAGAAAGCGGGTAAGAATGTTTAATGCAGGTCGAAAAAAATGTCCACGCCGATGCTCGGAGGGGTCGGCCTTCTGTTGTCACCGATGATTTGGTAAGGAAAGTTGATGAAGCAATTCATGAGAACAGAAGCTTCACAATGACAACTCTTTCAGAGGCATTTCCACAAATTTCACGTACTGTTTTGTTCGAAATCGTGTCTGACCGCTTGAATTATCGCAAACTGTGTTCGCGATGGGTTCCAAAAATGCTCATTGATGTTCAGAAAACAAAGCGACTTGGTAGTGTCCTGACATTTCTCACGCGGTACAGTGATGAGGGAGAAAACTTTTTAAACTAAATTGTGACAGGTGATGAAACTTGGGTGTGTCATTTCACACCAGAATCGAAACAACAATCAATGGAGTGGAGACACACTGATTCTCCGAAAAAAATGCTGTGGAGTCGTGGTTATCGAAACTGGCGGGAAGTTTCTTTGACGATGGTATGCAAAAACTGGTCACCCGCTATGACAAGTGTTTGATCATTGGCGGAAACTATGTTCAAAAATAGTTTAAGACATGTATTTTCATGTAAAAATAAAATTGGATTCGAAAAAATTGTTTTACTATTTTTTTTTTTTTTTTTTTTTTCAAAACGGTACTTAGTTTCCGAATACGCCTGGTACTTTTCCAGATTCACAGCAATTTCCTCCCCTCCCCGCCCATTAACGCAGAAAATAGGTGTGAAGATTTCGAATGACATCCTTTGTACTTTCAAACAAAGATTCCATTAGCCTTTGACCCCTTTCTTTATAAACCTATTCTGAAGGTCAAACCAGCAAGCCTTTCTGGCTTTGTTTTGATCACGACTGAGATTTTGTTTACTTCAGTTATTTTTATAGGAAGGAATAAACTGATTAAAAATAAATATATACCTTAAAGTTTTAAACTGCACTTTTATCGCTGTTTAAAGCTTAAAAACACACTGTACCAAAAAAGAATTAATAATGAAATGTCACGAGTAACCAAGAGATAAGAATCCTCTTAGGACAATCTGTCGGCAGTAATCTGATACAATGCATTTGGGGAAACTGCACCTGCTAAAGCATGCCTTAAGAGGAGGGAAGAAAACAAGATAGCAAACTCGGCCGTTTTCGGGAGGTTCTAGTTGTCTCAATGTAGAGCCGTGTGGGGCGGTTTGGAAGTGAAAGAGTTAAATTATTAATAACGTAGTCCTCGGGGAGCTCAGTTTGGAATTTGTTTTATCAATTATTTCATATTTTGTAAAACCTTTACTAATTTCATATTAACAAACTCGACGATTTTAAAACGAGCAAAGGCAGCACTGTACGAAAAAAAAAACGCATTTTTATCTCCAGCGCGTGAGACTGTATATCAGAAATTCTAAAGATTATGGAGTTCCTCACTTTAAATTGTGCTAAATGAAGTGTCGAGGAACAAAGTGAACTGTTAAGCAAATTATCACTTAGCTCAAAGGTTTGCCACAGCCAGAATCTTCGTCCTGGAATAAACCTTTCGAAGTTGGATATCCGGACCATGGATGACCCTTCAATGGCGGCGCAGACCCCACAGTCCCTGCCCGGCTTTATACGTAGCCTCAGCAAGGGCGAAAACGTTGTTACTAAATTCAAAAAAAAAACGTCGTTTTGCCACCTCGGGTCACCACTTCCTCGGTAGCAGATAAACTCGTTTCGGTGCCTTACCTTACTCCGTCAGTCCTCGTCACTGGGACTATGAGGGCTAAACCCCCATCGAGAAGGTCAGATATATCTACTATTTTGCTCCACCACAGCCAGAGGAACAGACACAACAGTACCAGTACAGTCCCTGCTAAGCCTGAACCAGCTTAAGTACAACTATTCGGGTTCTAGTCCAGTGAAGACAATTTATATAACCCCGAGGTTGAGACTGCCTAGGTACAGATCCTAACCAGTACTTCCCAGGAATTCTCCTGAGTCAACCCCTTGGGGGGAGCTCAAAGAACAGGTCGCCAAAGTCTGGACTGTCGTCCTGGATATACCTTCCGAAGTTGGATGTACCGGGCTTTGTAGGGACCCTTCAGTGGCGGCGCAGACCCCACAGTCCCTGCCCGGCTTTATACGTAGCCTCAGCGAGATCAAAGAAGAAATTAAATACAAAAATACAACACTCAGTCACCTTTGCCTCGGGGCACCACTCCTTCGGCATCAGATACATTCATTTCGATGCCTCACCTTACTCCGTCAGTCCCCGTCACTGGGACTGTGAGGGCCAAACACTCACCAAGAAGGTCGAGTGAGATCTTAAACTCAAGAAAGGTTAACTACCCTTTATTTCACTCAAAATAAGATTAACAGTCGGCCCCTTTCTTCGGGTGTACAGCAAAGCCTCCACTTGGGCTTAAAAGTAAGACATAAGAGAAAGTAATAAAAGCAGGAAATACGAACTAAATATAACTAACTAAGATATTTAGTCGAAGCTAACGCAATTCTAAAGTGTTTGGCCTGTAATCTGAACTACCGGCGAACTATCAAAAGGCACGTATTAATAGGCCGAGAGTAATAACAACAGCTTAGAGCGACGTAGCCCAAATGCAAACGCGCCCTACTCAGGATTCCTAACTCTTTCTCCCGAAGTTAGTTGAACTTTCCTTTAATACTATCTCTTCCTCATTTTCATTCGCGATTCTAAGAACTCATTCTGGTAGGGAGTTGTAAATTGAAACGAGGCAAGATAGGAAAGGCTCACTAAATTAAAATAACTGTTAAGAATTATTATATACCTTACACGCTTTTTAAATAATTTTGTGATATTTATGTTGAATTGAAGTTCAAGTCATGGACGAACAGGATATCTAATAAATAAGGGCAACACGCAAAACGTTAAATAAACTTCCATTTGGTCGTAATATAAAATCTGAAAGCTTTTAGATTTTTGTTTAATTTTTAAATGTTACGCTAGTATGTTATTTTCCTTTCATTTCTTCTAATAAATACAGGATATAATATCTACTACATTAGACAAAACATAAAACTCCGGAATCTTGACAAACTCAAACTTTAAATATTTGCAAAAATTATCTTCTTTAACAACCCATATACATATAAATTACAAGACTACTACAATCCCATATTATTGCGTTTTTCCTTTTCTGACACCAGTTGTTACGTTATTTTCTTCTTTCTCGTTCGTACGGAGTTCCTGTGGATTTGGAGTGAATAACGACGATACTTGATGAAGTATCGAAACACACTTTATATAGCCAATCTTAATCACGACAGCTCCAGTAACACTTTTTACAGTCGTCGAAGATCTACTATAAACACGCTGACACGATCAGCGACACAGCCTCCAAGTTATGAGGCTATCAGGTGGAGACAGCTTCACGGCAAAGCACTAGAGCACAGCTCCCGACTCTGCTTGGTCGTTCTCGGGACTCCACGTACTCTCGAGACTCTCCACGCTACAACTAACGATGCACTCGACGACACTCAAAGCACGGCTCCCGACTCTTCGGTTCAGTCGTTCCCGGAGCTCAACACACTCTCTCGACGATGCACTAACCGCTATACACTAACAGACTCCTTCGATGCACTCGACGACCCACTCGGCACTCGCTGCCCGGCTGTCAACTCGATCGACTCCGCACGTCTCGCTAGACGAGGCGCACACACTAACTGGCTGCGGACCAGCAGGGTTTGTATAGCTTTCGGCTTGTGTTCGAGAACATTCTGAGCTAAGCCGGTAAGAATTCGTTCGAGAAGGTTCTCCCTCCGACCATGATATATCGCCAATTTTATCGCCTAATGTCGCCAAAGAGGCGATTTCTCGCCAAATGTGGTAACCTTGTCTTCCCTTGCCATTCTATGGCAACCCTAGAACTGCTTTGCGTGAAAGCCATCTCACGGCGCATGTACGTTTCCTAACAATATACTTATAAGAAATGCAAGTGGTATTGTATTTACGGCTAGATTATTGAATATAGCAGGAAACACAAGGCTTGTCACACAAGGGCAGTCATGTCTTCATGGAGGATTTCTAAAAGAAATTAACCCTCATTCACGTTACATATGAAGAAAACCAACCATGCAGCCAGCCAGTTCGCCTGCGAAGGAAAGCGCATAGAACTTCTATTATTGCAGTATTTAAAACATTACTGTGGATGGTATTGTCTTAAATAACAAAATTTATGAAAAACAAATAAATATACTTAGTTTAATGGAAAAATTAAGGAATAAAAATAAATTTTCTCTAAGAAATCAAGATGTTCTTCTCACGTGCTTTTATAATTAAGTACCAGCACATCGAGGGAGCTATATGAAATTCTTACCTTAAACTCTGGATAAACGCACATTTTATTTTCATCTCTTATAGCAATTGCAATTTTATCTTTTCTTCAGAATCTTAATATGTACAAAAATTCTTAGACAAAGAATGTTATTTGCAGAACGGCTTTTATAAGCAGGAAGGTCATTCATATTCTTGGCAGTACGATAGTAATTATTACTCGATTCCGAAAATCTCAGCTCCCAATTTTTATTTCGTTATTTTTCATTTTTTATTTAAAGCTAGTAAGAATGTATGCATATTCTCATTTCATTAGTCATATTCCATTCTACATAACAGCTTAGCTGATATAATCCCCGCTGAAATATCACAATAATTTAAATAACACCATCTTGATGACCGAAAACTATTCAAAAAGAAATAACTGAAACCATAACAAATAATGTGACTACAAAGAGCTAAATAAGGGCGGGTTTTAATATTGGGCTCTCTTTGAAAAATGACTCTCGATAGTTAAAACCGTATCTTTAACACATTTCGTTCTTCTTCAAAGCAATAAAATTAACAAACCGCCTGAGTAAACTTTCGCAATTTGTTCGCATTAATGTTCTCAAAAAACATTCTCAGCGCGGCTTAAGAACAAAACCGCCATTTGGACAGCCAAGAGGGTTATGGAAATGTTCTTAACTGTTGCCAGAGATTTTCTCCTATACAATGTCTCAAGTTATGACAGTCATTTGAAAATTAAAGCCTTTCCCTCAAATTGTTTTAACGGCGCAAAGCGCACAATGGGCTTGGTTACTGTCGCAAAAATTAAGCCATAAACGATAATTTAGTGTGTTTATGACTTTTAAAAGTCACCGTGTAATCTCTAGAATGGAATTTTTCTCGTTCGTTTCGAACACATTCATATTTCAATGCTTCGGGGCACGGTTTAGAGGAAGGTAGATAAAGCATAATATTTTTTTAAAATTTATCTCAGATTTAAAATTTGTGCAGATTCGTGTGCGTAACAATGAAAGGTAAAGCATTTTAAAGAAGCTAAATTTGAGCTGAATTTGTTAACTTGTTTGGACTCTCTGTAAGTGAAATAAATACATTAGGATAGTTTTAAAATATGGAAGAATATAATATGAAGTTACAGAGTAACAAATGTAGTCGTTCTACATGCAAGATTACAGATTAAAATGTTAAAACCAATTACACTGTGTAGATAAAAACGTAATAGTATTTCACATGAAATAAAATTATAAGATTTTGTTACTTTGTTTTATATCTCGAAGATGCGTCATACTTTCAAGTTTCGTTAAATTCACGTCCGATTTAAATAGGCATTGTTTGTAATCGACGATTCATTTATTCATAATACTAAATAAAAATGGGTGCGTTGCTGTAGACTCTAGAGAGTACAAAGTTAATCATTCAAGAGTTCAGTTTATTTTCACTTTTTAACAACTTTTCACAGCAAGCATAATGTCGTTTCACGAATATTACAAGTCCAATGTTTTTTTACGAAAGTAGATCAATTACAAATTATAAAATTCTGATCCTGCGTATTATACACAATAAAGAGCTATAACGGTTATACAGTGGTGACCAAAATTGTGGACACTTTTGGAAAATTTTATGTTTTTGAACTTTGTATGCTTATAGAAAATGTTATGTTTCGCAAAATGTAAACTTGTATATATCATTTTAAAGAGAATTTATTACTGAATTCAATACAAAACACAAAATTTAATTATTTGCAATACAAAAAAGTTATATGTACTTTAATATAAATAAAAAACACAGTTGTGAAGTGGTTTGTAATGTCTAGCTTTCCTGGCCAATCACTGTACTTGTTCTGAGAACCAATTAACCTTCTAAAACCGAAATTGGTTTTGAATTGGTTGGCCGAAATTGGTTTTGCAGGTACAGTAAGACACCGCTTAACGCGGGGGATACGTTCCATCGAAGTAGAGCGTAATGCGAAACAGCGCTAAGCGAGGCTATCTTAACATGTAAATAATGGGGTTAGGGGAAGACGGATAAAAAATGGTTAGGCATTAAATTTAATAATGTTTTTTTTAATAAAAATAAAATCAAACATTTATTTCTTACAAAAATAAAAACAATATAAACGCATATACTTTTAAAAACAAATAAAATTCTCAGTCAGATCATTCATTCTATTCTGGGTTTCCAATTTTCTGCCTTTTTGTCAAGAAGGCATTATGATAGATTGGCTTAATGGCATATTGCGTTCAATTTCGTCGTCAATCCATATAGACAGTCGTTTTTCCATTTCCTCTATAATGTTATTTCTAGAACGGGTAATTCTAGTTGCAGAGCTCGACGTAGTTGCAGTTGCCGATGACAGTATTTTTTCTTTAAGAATTGTCCTTATTGTTGAAGTTGCCAAAATCAATACAGCACTAATTTGAGATTGACGTTCACCAGAATCTAATCTTCTAATCACTTGCATTTGAGTTTCCAGTGAAATGCTTTTTCTGGTTGCTTTCTTTTCTTGTTTTTTTATTATCACCCATGATAAAAACTAAAGATCATAATATTTGTCACTTACAAATTTAAACTTACAATAATGTCAACAAATGTTTCAAATGATAAAAATGCGTCCACCAAGCAAGAAACACAACTACACTGTTTCGGATATGTTTTTTGGAAACCTAGCGCTGCGCACAATTTCGGAGAATCCCCGGGTTGAAATAAAAGAGCACTAAACCGAAACAGCGCTAAACGAAACAGCGTCTTACTGTATAGGTACATGTAGAAGCTAGGTCAGCATGTCCGTAATACCATAGGTAATTGAAGTATTACTGAACTTACCTAACTGCTAAGCTTCCACCCCAGTTTTTAAAGAGAACACCCGGGGGGAGATACGAGGGACTCCCACCTCTCTTTCCCCTACCACAACCTCTCGAGAGGACTTCCGACTCGCCGTGTATCTGAAGTGCCTCCATGCCTTGCGGACGCTGTACGCTTCCAAACATTCATGCCTTTTCCGGGATTCGAACCCAGGCCTATATGTACGGCAGTCCGTGACATCAACAACCGACTCACGAGAATCTTTGCCGTTCACTTTGCAACATGCTATTATCTGACTCAGCTCTGTAATAACCATTCGCTTGCATTCTTTAGATGGGTATCTTCTTGTTTTGCACAAGTATTCTATTTGGCAAAGATCTCCACCAATATTTTGCATTTGTTTTATTATCTTGCTTATATTTTCTCTTGTTTTGTTTTAATTAAAAACCTGCAGGATAATAATAAAATAAATGCAGGATGTTTGTGGTTGGACATCTTACGTGTTTTTGTTCTCTAAGCCCGAAATTAAATATATGTTGATGTTTAATTTCGGGGCTTCCCTTTCTTAACACACGCATGTACAGGGGTTGGACAAAAATATGGAAACACCTTTAAAAAAACTTGTTTCTTTGCTTAATATGGTGTAGGAAAGCCGTTGGCATCCAAAACAGCTTGCAGTCTTCTCGGAATGGATAAATACAGTTCCTGTATGATTGCCAAGGGAATATTATACCATTCTTCCTGCAAAACGGTGGCAAGTTCAGATAACGATGTTGGCGGTGGATAACGAGAACGCACTTTCCGTTCCAATGTAGACCACAAAGGTTCGATAATATTCAGGTCTGGTGACTGTGGTGGCCAGGGGAGATGGGACAACTCATCCTCGTGCTCAGAAAACCAGTCCTGGACAATCTGAGCTGTGTGAACAGGGGCTTTGTCGTCTTGGAAGACACCATCACCATCGGGGAACAAAGTTTGTACCATGGGATGAACTTGATCGGCCAAAATGTTCAGATAAGTCTTGGCAGTCATGTGCCCTGACACAGTTATCATGGGGCTAGCAGAGAACCACGATATGGCTGCCCAAACCATAACAGAACCCCCGCCATATTATAGGCTTGAGATGGCGTTCTCCAGACGTAAACTCAGCCAGAAGTGGGAAACAATGTGAAAGAAGACTCGTCAGACCATATTATTCGCTTCCACTGCTCTATAGTCCAGGCTTTATGACTTAAACACCACCTTTTCCTGTTACGGGCATTAGCATCACTGATGAGTGGCTTCTCAATTGCAGCACGGCGAGCAATTCCCTGTTTATGAAGCTCCCTTCTAATTGTTTTGGTACTCACAAGGTTCGGTAACACAACATTCATTTCAGCAGTAACTTTTGCTGCTGTGGTCTTCTTATTTTTCGTCACAATTGCCCTTAATGATCGTCTGTCACGATCACTCAGGACACACTTTCGTCCATTTAGCAGATGATGTTTTTCCGCTTTTCAAATATGCGGAATAAATCTTCGATACAGCACCTCTTGAAACACTAACCACCTCGGCTACCTTGCTTACGGAAGCACCTACCATACGTGCTCCAACAATTTGCCCACGTTCGAAGTCTGTTAACTCTGACATAATGCAATGATAACCTCACATTACAGTACTCCGATCAACAACTGAACTGTTTAGCACATTTACGAAGTTGTATAGGTGGCGTCAGTAGTCAAAAATGCCAGTGCCACCTACATATTTCATTAAAATCAATCTTTCTTTTCAAACATGCATTTCACAAGGTGTTTCCATATTTTTGTCCATCCACTGTATCTGTGTTCGGGATGTTTCTTTCGAGAAAGTATGTTGGAAAGGAAACGTGCACCGTCATATAGTAGTTCATAAATGGGTTCCTACGTAGTTCTCCTGTGTTGACCTTTAAGATTAAGTCATGTAGAATTATCCCTTAACTGGCAGTGTCCCATTGCTTTTGCTACAAAGATTCTCATTTTTTCTAATTTATATTTTAGTGCAGATTTCGGGCCAGGATTTGCACGCAACACAAGGATGTAAATGCGCATGAAATTTAAAGAATTTGGAATATAAAGCCAAGTGAGCAATTTCTTTGCACACAATATTGCAAATATTTAAGTAGAAAAGGAACGGTACAGCACCTAAACAACTTTTAAATTGATGATAATTCTACGACTATTGCATGCAGATTAACAATAGGCAGAAAACCTTAACCGGAACGTAAGAGTAACATAATCCAATCAGTTTTAAAGCAAAATATGCACAATTTACCAACATATAAGAATAAAAATTACTGAGCTCACCGAGTCCAGTAACAGAGAATATATATATTTGTAATAATAAAATTCCATAGTCAAGAATATACTTAAAATTCTAACTATATGTTCTTTTCATTTTTAATGGCGACGTTCTCTTATTTGAAAGTACGTGGAATTAAATCCACAGCCCCGAAGTCAAGTTATTTTTCCCGCCTTTTCTACATCTACAGTTATAGAATATTCTGGAAATATTTAAAGCTAACTGGATTGGCTGACGTCATTTCTTGGAAGCTCCGCCTTTCCAGAGGCTATAAAAGGACTCGCAAAAGGAATATCGGGGCTTTTTCTTTAATGTCACGATGCAGTAAACTTCATACAAAAAGTTATTAGTAATTCTTTTTATTTACTTGGATATCTGATTTTGTAACTACTATGTCTCATGAATAATAATAAATAGATCCTGTTTTTTTTTTTTTTTTTTTTTTTTTTTAACTTATCTTCTGAAAGGAAAGTGCACAGCTACAAGTTATATCAGTCATATGTACAAAATTTCAACGTGCTGAGGCTACTCGTTTTTCAGTTATGGTACGCATACCTGCGTACGTACGGACGTACAGATATCACGAAAAATTCTCTTCCGAATCGATTTTAAATCAGTTTTATAATTTTTTTAGTGAAAAAGTGTCTTTTATTTGTTCTTACGTACAGATGTCACGCAAAAACATCGTTAAATTGCATTTGAGAGCGGTCAAAATGAATATTTTTCTTGAAATATGATACTCGGAATTTTTCGTGATTACAATACTTCCTTTACTTTGTACAAGGAAGTAAAAAACGGCCGCCCGAATTAATAAAAATAATTTTTAAATTGCAATTTTAAATCCAGGAAAGGAAAATTATTAAAAATGGAAAACTATATACATCATTGTTGCTACTTACTTGTACAGCAGTGTGCCATTTCTGCGAAAATAAAGCGTCATTTATTTACATACCCAAGTTCTCTTCCTAGAACCACAACCCAGTAACAATTGTTTTTAAATTCAATGATATCATGTACGAAAACATGTAAATCTCTCTTACGAAACATCTGCTTAACTATTTAAATAATTTATTTAAGTTTTATTAAATAATTCATATTTCGTTTTTGCGTGCTTGAACGCCACAAAGAGTAAATGAAGTGAAATCAAATAATGCTATCTATTAAAAATAAAAAAAAGATGTTTTAGCTAATGCAAATTTATGACATCGTAAATTTCAGGATAATTATATTGAAACAGTTACCAATGTTACAATAATATTTTTTTTTTTTTTTTTTTCTAAATTTGTTAATTTTTGGTGAGAAGAAGAAAGCCCTAAATTATGATAATCTTATTATTTTCTGACAGGCTAACGATAATTTATTTATAGATTTAATTTTTATATGATAACTATGAATGCTTATGATTCTCGCCTGCATTTTGAAAACATACCAAAAATTCATTCATTTGGAGGTGGGGGAACGGCTGTATTGCTCAATTGGGTGCCCCTTCGATTAGCGACAAATTTTGTTCAGTTTTGATGATGAAACCCCATTTCTGGTTACCATGAAAGTTTTAACTTTGTTTTAGCTTCCTGATTTTTTTAAGTGAAAATAGATCGATGTGTACATGGGCAAAGTTAACGCAGTGCGTAGTGTCTAGTATGTGCAATTCTCTGATTTTTTTTTAAGTGAATATAGATCCATGTTTATATGGACACCGAGTTTGTGCAATTTTTTGTTTCCTTATTTTGGTTTTGTGCAGCGACCATCTTGAAATTGTGCCTTCCTGGCGCCGATTTTGGCATTGAAAAAGAATCGCCAAAAGCCGAGAGGCACCCAATTGTAAACTTTTACCGGTAAAACCTTTAGACATCTTTCCTAAAAATACTATATTTTAATTTGGAAGTGTTGTATTCAAAATTCTAATAAAACATAATACGGCCGTTTTAACTATGGAGGTTATTAATACGGCCATTTCAGTCTTTTCAAATATATATTTTTGTTTCCAAAAGAGGTTTGTGACATCAGCTATGCTCGTAAAGTGACAAGAAGTACTCTGATATGTATTTAGTTTGCAGTTTATTCTCCACTCAGAAATTATTTTGAATTTTACTTGTTATAGTGTGATAATTTTGAAATTATTAATAACATTTTACACATTTTCACTATCCTAAGTCAAAAATTAAATATCGTAAATATTATTTTGGATGCATCAAAATTTGAAATACAAGTTCCCGCGTAAAATAAAATTTAAATAGATAGGTACATTCTGATTATCAGTGAGGAACCTTTAAGAATCGATTCTAGCTTCTGAATACAAGTGTGTCTTTTGATAAGAAACAAACCTTTTGACGGAAGTTGAGATTTAAGAAAAGGAAAGTTCTCACCCACATATCAATGCCTTCAATGAATTCATAGGGAGTAAGTTTTCCGTTCGAAAATTCTAGAAGTGATCACCGTTTCAGTGACTTTCCATGTAAACGAGCACTTTTGTAAATCTTTAACGAATTTTGGGTTAAAATACTCAATGATTTCAAAGCAAACATTGGCAACCCTACACAAAAAACAAAACATTTTTATCTCCAGCGCACGACTGTCTTTAGGAAATTCTAAAGATAGGCTGTTTTTAAATATTTTTAGCCCAAATGATCCCAAAACGTGTATGTGTATGTAACTAAAAAATAATGAATTTGTGCATAATATAAAATCTGAAAGCTTTCAGAGTTTTTACTTCCTTGTACGAAGTAAAAAGGAAGTATTGTAACCGCGAAAAGTTTCAGACAGCATATTTCAACGAAAATATACATTTTGACCGCTATCGAATGCAATTTAACGATGTTTTTGCGTGATATCTGTACGTAAGGACAGAATAAAATACTCTTTTCCTTCAAAAAAAATTATAAAATTGCTTTAAAATTAATTCTGAAGAGAATTTTTCGTGACGTCTGTACGAACGTATGTACGTACATGCGTACGAACGTACGTTCGTACGTACGTACGTATCTCGCATAACTCCAAAACGAGTTGCCTCAGAACGTTGAAATTTTGTATATAGGACTGCTATAACATGTAGGTGTGCACCTCGTATTTTGGTTGCAATCGGCAGCACCAAATGTATATAAATATATTTATATATATATCCACTCTATTTGCCGGGTCAGTGATCTCAGTTTCTTTACTCTTATATGTTTGTAAATTGTAAATTTTTTGCTTCAAAAATGATTGAATTATGTTGTTTTTATCTTCCGGTTAAGGATTTTATGACTTTAGTAAATCAGTGTGCAATAATTTTAGAATTATCAGCAATTTTAAAGTTGTTTAATTGCCGCTAAGACTGTTTTTAATGGCGGCCATTGATGTTTACATTTGAAACAGGAGACTAGTGGATTTGTTGCCAATCTAGAGAAACTTAGCTTCGCAACAACAAAGATAACGCATTCATTTATTATTGCCAATTAAATCATGCTTAATTCTTTCTGGAATTTTTTCGAGGAAATAAGCGTTTGAGATTTACTTCGTAATTTTTAATATAGATATTTTGAGTTTTTATGTATTTTTGCTTTGTCGCGAAGTGAGAACTGAATTAATTGAATGAGAAATACTCAATCGTCTGTGAAAAAGTGTTTCTGTTTTGTTTCGTTTGCTTAATTTCTTTTATACATCATTCTAGCTTTATTATAGTATTTGAATAGAACATGTGGGATTCGATAATTCTTTAAATGATATACATTTTGTGCATTCCGAGTTATAATATGAATGAAATATAATACTGTTAAGTAAACCTAGCGCCAGAGTGTCGCTATGGTAAACAAAGTGAATTTTAAAGAATGCATTTATTCTATTGTGGTTTATGCGGTGTCGGCGAAGTAGGTTTAATTCAATCTAAGTTTAAATAAAATGCAAGAAAAAATGCGTATAATTTAATATTCCGTACAAGGGAGTCATGTGTTGTACACATCAGATTTTTTTTTAATGTTTTTAGCTTCAAATTAAATTTCGAGAATTAATTTAAATTAACAGAATATAAAATAATATAGTTAAGTGAAAATTCAGACAAACAATTATTATTACTGCCATATGTTACATAATTATGAATTTCTCTCTGCATTCATTTAGTAAACTAGATTTTAAATTCAGCATAATTAAGGTGCTTTTAAAGAAGTTTCGTTAACTTTCGAGTTAAGTTCATTCGTTTAAGGAAAATTAACTTTTTTAATGATAGAACAACTTTTAATTCCATTTCGGGCACGATAGTAACTCAGTTTCAGAGCTCGTAGTTAAAAATATGCTTTGCTCGTAGATTATTAAACTATTCGCTGCATCTGTGGTTTCTTTAATGTTGCCAAAATGATGCAAAGAACTGCCATTGTTTTATTCTCATGCATAATCTCTTTATACTTTGCACATGAATGAGAACTTTAAATTTATGCTGCAGAAACATGGTGATGACTCAGCAGTTAATGTATCACGTTGCATTAGGATTCCGAGATGCTTAAAAATATAAAAATAGTTCCCCCTACATAATGCACTTTTTTCATTAACGACAACACCAGAAAAATTGAGGAAATCAATCATTCGAGCGTGTGTTTCGAAACTTAGAGAGAATAGCTGTCTTCCTAAACTCTAAAAATCGTTATTTTTGTTAGCGAAATCTGATACTAGTTCACAATGGCTAAGGGCCAAATTTGAGATAAAAGATGCTGTACTCATACACAACAAAACTGTATAGAAAATAAAACAGCTTTGTGTGCTGAAATTTAAATTAATATCAAAATTTTACAAACATTTAAAAATAATTACAATTGAAATGCTAAAAAAATTGCACATGTTGATCACTGAAGCATCATCTTAACTTAGAAACTAATTTGTATTTAGTCAATAGAATTTAATGCAGAAGAATTTCATGTTATCATGATTTTTAAAGTCCTAAAGATGCTTAAACATAAACATCAAACATAACCACCAGGTTTGAGTCAAATTACAAATAATTGTTCTTAGCATAAAATGCTGAAGTGATTAATAATACTTCCATCTTATAAATCAAAATATTTTGTTAGAGCTTTAACTAAATTTATCACAATAATTATTGAAATAATCATAGAATTTAACGTAGAAGAATTTCATATTATCATGATTTTTAAAGTCCTAAAGATGCTTGAACATAAACATCAAGCATAACCACCGGTTTCGGGTCAAATTACAAATATTTGTTCTTAACATAAAATTCTGAAGTGATTAATAATACTTCCATCTTATAAATCAAAATATTCTGTTAGAATTTTAACTAAATTTATAACAATAAATATTAAAATAATCATAGAATTTAACGTAGAAGAATTTCATGTTATCATGATTTTTAAAGTCCTAAAGATGCTTGAACATAAACATCAAACATAACCACCAGTTTAGGGTCAAATTACAAATAATTCTTAACATAAAATGCTGAAGTGATTAATAGTATCTTATAAATCAAAATATTCTGTTAGAATTTTAACTAAATTTATAACAATAAGTATTGAAATAATCATAGAATTTAACGTAGAAGAATTTCATATTATCATGGTTTTTAAAGTCCTAAAGATGCTTGAACATAAACATCAAACATAACCACCCGTTTTGGGTCAAATTACAAATAATTGTTCTTAACATAAAATGCCGAAGTGATTAATAATACTTCCATCTTATAAATTAAAATATTCTGTTAGAGGTTTAACTAAATTTATCACAATAATTATTGAAATAATCAAAGCAGCAGAAATCTAAAAAACTGAGTTTCATTGAATTCCTACTCTATAAATTCGAAAGAGTCGTATTTGCCTCATGCGGAGTGATATCAGACTTTCCCCTAGGAGCAAAATCGCACCAACCTCCACAGAACGACGTTTCAGTCTGGTATAAGATAGCCCCTTTTCATCCGAAAATGGAGTGACTCTTTTTCGTTCGTCCTTCTCGAGAGTGAAAGATATCGCACGATATTTGAATGAAACCACACACCTACTTTTCATCTATCTTTCCGTTTTATCACTAAAATTGTAGAGTCATTAGGTTAATTGGAAACAGAAAAGATGAAAAATATGCAACCGCCTTCGCCGGGAATCGAACCACGGACCTCTGGAATAACGGCCCAGCGTGCTACCGTTACACCACAAAGGCAAGCTAGGGAAGTGGGAGAAATACCTTATATACTCCCCTTTTTAAAGGGCGACTAGGGTTTTAGGGGACCTAGTCGCCAAATCCTGGGTGCGGAGAATCATCATCCACAACCCTTTTAGTTCGGGCGCCACTTGTAGAGTCATTTGGATTTTTTTTTTTTTTTTTTTTTTTTTTGAGGCCAGAGAGATGCTAAAATGAGCAGTCACCTTCACCGGGAACCGAATCACGGACCTCTGGAATACCGGCCCAGCGTGCTACCGTTACACCACGAAGGCACCGTAGGGAAGTGGGAGAAATACCTTTTAAAATAAGAATATGCCGAACAAATTCCCCCCGGGGGTTAACGTAGAGAATTCTGAGAGGTTACTGGCTAGGATCTGTACCTAGGCAGTCTCGGCCACGGGGGTATAAATTTCATGAACTTGGTGGTTGTGAAGGCCCTGGGAAAGGTCACTCATTGGCCGGCCTCGGGGGTCTGGCATGTCCTGAGCGGTTGGATCCGTAGCCGGGGGGTTAACCCCCGGTTTGCTGGGTAACGGCCCTCTGCGACGGGCTCGCCCATGCGACTGGCAGGAGCAATTGACAGCCAGTGCTGCCTGGTGTCATATCTGGTGGAGTGCTGCTCCCCTGGAAGAATAATAGTGGAGGTTGAATCTCCACGAAATGCCCAAAGGGAGAGTAGACCCTTAATGTGATTTAGTTCACTAGGCGGGGCAGCCTAGATTATTATTATCCCGAACAAAGTATACATTAAAAATTATATAAATACTATTATTAATTAAAATTATAACGTACTGCCCAAAGCTGTGCTGTTTATAATTTCTGCTTCGTGAAAGGAAGGGAGGCGAAAGAGATTAGCATAGACCTGGCCTACTTTGTCATGGTCAAATAAATTAAACCGTACGTAAAAATGACATTTCATGGGAAAAAAAAATCTTCCTGCAATTAATTTCATAATTTACTGGTTAACAATGAAGCTAATTTCAGAAAATCTGAAAATAATACGAATCTTCAAATACCAGTAACTCGTGATTAGAAAAGTACAAAAGAGCTACCACCAACATGCACGCGTTCGCCATTATGGACACCAGCGTGACCACTTGACACCAGAATGAGCAAAACAACGTTTTCTCTGAAGGTATATAATGAAACTACTTGAAGCTAGCAAATTTCCAAACTTAAGAGGATCAAAGGCGGTATTTTTTTATTCGGAAATGAGTGAGAAATGTGATTACCTTTCTAAGACGTTAAATTCTCACTCAAAAGAAGTAATTGGTGTGATGATGATTCTCCACCACCAGGATTTGTCGATTGGGTTCCCTAATCCCCAATCGCCCTTTAGCCCTTTGCTGCACAGTGTGTCCGCTCTGGACACACCTAAAAATTTCCTTCTGTACGCACAGAAAAATTTAATGAAAAAGGATTTATAGGTTACTATAGGTTACTCTGAACCTTCTTTATTTATAGTAGGTGGCAGCTCAACACACACGATATGTTTTATCCATGTTTAGTTTTCGAAGACACTCATTTTTCAAAGAAACCTTCCAGATTTTTTAGGGTATGAAAGGAATTGTTGGAAAATAAATTTCTATGTTATTTTTTTGGCTGTATGCTAATCTCCTTATTCTATATTAGTTTTAAATGTTTACCTTGAAATCTTGCCTAAAATCAAACGGCGAACCCTAGGTATGCCCAGACCGAGCTCACCGCTAATCTAGGACAATTGTGAGTCTGTATGCTTTGTTTCTCCGCATCTCATCGGTCAGTTCATTGACAACTCGTTTCAGTACTCTTTTCGAAGCTATATTCAATCAGTGTGCCATTTTGGGCACACCCACAGAATTTAAACGATAAGTGCTATCTTTACAAAATTTTACTTGTTTACTCCTCTAGGCCTAATTAGACTGCTTACCTTTTTTTTTAAACAAAACTCCAACTTTAAAAGGTAGCGTGCCGGAAAGGGTTAAAAGGGGGTAGTATATAAGGTATCTCTCCTACCTTCTTAGCATGCCTTCGTGATGTAGTGGTCAGCACACTCGGCGGGTATTCGAGAAGCCCGTGGTTCGAGTCCTGGCAAGGGCATTTCTCG
Source organism: Stegodyphus dumicola (assembly GCF_044657685.1). NCBI lineage: Eukaryota > Metazoa > Arthropoda > Arachnida > Araneae > Eresidae > Stegodyphus > Stegodyphus dumicola. The sequence goes on from NC_140772.1 coordinate 23,691,611, forward strand.
TTTTTCATGTCTCCCTGCTTCAAAAATACCTAATGTCTCTACAACCTTTTAAAGATGACTTAATGACTGAACATTGAAATTTTGGTTATTAATGGCGATTGAGAAAAGTGCTATATTTTCTGTTGAGTATTTAGTTCAAATGCGTAAAATAAATATGCTAAAGTGCAAAAATTGAGCTAGTTTCTTAAAAGTTTTCGTGTCTGAGATTTGGTTTAATATATGCAAGAATACCATGCGTATGGAACAGAAAATTAGAATTAATATTGTTGAGTTGTGCGGGTTTGGATTGAGGGATCACACTTGATGAAGAATCAAAACACAGTTTATTTAATTTATTACTTAGGGCACTTCTAAAGACGCGTTACAGTCATCGAGAAACTACGACAAGCAAGCTGAAACAATCAGCTGCACAGCCTTCATGCTATCAAGCTATAACAGTGAAGACAGCTTAACGGCAAAGCACTAAAGTACAGCTCCCGACTCAGTCGACCATTCTCAAGCTAATCTCTGAGCTAAAGACACTGCTACTGAATATACTCTCACATTCCGTGCACAGGCAGGGTATATATAGCTTTTGACCCGCCTTCGAGGACATTCTCGGGGAAACCAGTAAAAATTCGTTCTATAATGTTCTCGCTCCGTACATGGCGTATCGCCGATTTGTTGTTAAATGGGCGATTTCGCGTCGAATCTAACATCCGCCTTTTCTTTTTATTTTCTGGTAACCCTAAACCTGGTTTTTTTTGGAAGCTATCTTTTCGCAACTGTGCTTTCGTAGCAAATTTTTTATAAACCTGATCACTTGTTCTAGTTCTAATACTTTAAAATAGAGTTTATTAGATGGAATAAAAATCTTCAAGTATAATTAAGTTTTTGACCTCCTACAGCACTAAAACACGCTCTGGGAAAAGTTATATTTTTAAACATTCTCCCGCAATTAAACAACGACTGGACGAAGCCACTAGACCCAACGAACGAAATCCAGATTTTTATAAGTTACTGCTCATTTCATTAGAGTTTGGTAGTGAGTTTAGACCTTAGATTTCGAAGTAGGACGCCTCAAAACAAACTATGCGCTCGTTGAGATTCATTACACAGATCGTCGAATTGTTAGCTGGACATTTTACCACTTACGCCGCCACCTCAGAATATGAGAAATATTCAGAAAAAATTTTACGAATTTTCAAAATTGTCTTTGTAATAGTGTTACATAATCTGATTTAGATAAAATTGTCATTTTATTTTAATATTATGGGAAGAATATTTTTAATACTCGGGATATGATATTTAAATTTATCTCCATTTTTGAGGTTTATGAGAAAGTTTTAGAAAAATAAGAAAACCTTCGACAAGTTCATATCTGTCTGATTTTTTTACCTGAATATATAACTTAATAAAAACCCAGATTCGTTCAGAACGAGATTTAATTATAATTCAGATATTTACTTCATTACTGTTAATCATAGGGATTAGAAGCAAATCTGTAAGTATGGGATTTTAAATAAGGTAAATTAATCTCTTAAAATATCCTGTTTTTTTCTGAGTTTGGCAGTCTTAAAAGAGGAAAGAGGATTATTGGATCATAAAATACATTTGCTTTTCTTTTTTACTCATTTATTATTTTTTTTCCAAATTCGAGATAAAACATGGAGCTTTATTTTAATACCTCTTCCGTTTTTCAGTTCAACTATAATGCTGAAAATTAATTTTAAATATCTGTAGGTAAAGAATTTGTGTCTATAGGAATCTTGTTAATTAAATACAGTTCTTTATTCTTTCTCATTTTAAAATATTCCTTAAGCCTTTCTGAGAAGTTTCGTTGAAAATGGCGAAACTACTTTTTAATGCAAGCTTTATAACGTTCTTTGAATAGACAATTTAATTTAACTCCAGTGTTTTTACTTCCTTGCACGAAGTATAAAAAGTATTGCAATCCAGAAAATTTTCGGTATTTCCATATTTGAAAGTATGTGCCCATTTTTGAAAATTTCGAAAACATTTGAACGAAGGTTTTGCGTGATATTTGCAATTGCGGACAAATAGAGGATTGTTTTGGCCAAAAAGATTTGTAAAATGGATTCAGAAGAGATTCTTTTCGTAACGTCTGTACGTACATTTCAGGCATAACTCAAAAACGATTGCGCCAGAACTTCGATAATTTTGTATATGTGACTACTATAACATCAAGTTGTGCACCTCCCTTTTCGTTGCAGTCGGCCGCACCAAATATATATAGAAAAACCTATACCCGGCTCGGTGAAATCAGTATTTTCATTCTTGTATGACATTAATTGTGCATTTTTTTGCTTTAAATGTGATTGAATTATGTTTTTCTTACATGCAGGGTTCTGTTATTACGCTTTTAGCTTACCTGCTTGCAATAGTTATATTATTAAAATGTAACCGACCTCGTTCGAAGGGCGTTTTTCAAAATGTTTGTTCTATTTTTTAATTTACGTAATTTTTTAATGAATTGTACTCAAAATTAAATGTAATCATTGCAAAAGCGATAAAAACATCATTATTTTGAGAAATGTATGCAAATAACTGAAAATTTTATATCAAAATTAATAAAAATATCAACCATCACTGACAGGAAAATATTGCTGATAAAATTCTATTTTTGGCTTTATTTTATACATACTACTTAGAAACATGCATTGAACCAGAATAATTTTAAAATATTGATTAAGTAGCAAAATACGGTCAAATATGTCAGTAAACACTAAATTTTTTTCAAAAAATGACACGCTATTGAAGAAAAAATTATGTAACTTAAATTCTATGGGATTAATTTTTTTAACTTCTAGTCTACATTATGCATAATAATGTACAAAACGTGTGTGCAAAATTTCAAGTGATTATATAATAAACGTTTAGAGTTATCATGGTTGCCGTGAACAGAAATCATGGAAAAATCAACTAATCAAAAATCACGTTTAAAGTTTTCAGATTGTTACATGACATTATATACACAAATATTCATTAAAAATGCTCCTGCATTATACGTGACAAAGTGAGAGTATAATATTTAAAAGAATAAAAACCTCAACATTATGATTGCCTTTTAATTCATCAAAATCACTTTTTTCATTTGCAATAAATGTTCCAGATAATTTCATAGACAGATGTTTCAATTTGATTGTGATTACCAGCATGAGCAGTCACATATTTTGTGTATTCGTCGCTGTAAAATTTTCGCTTTTTTGAATGACTACGTATAAATTTTGGCATTCTCGAACTTTCAATTATTAAACAAAATAAAAAAAGGGCAGAAAAATGAATCTTTAGCTGATAAATTAGCGCCGGAAATTTATACACAAAACCGAAATACCGAAAGCTCAATGTAAACAAAACAATAAGTTTGAAACGTTGTTGTCAAACGTAAGAGAAAATACATAATGAAAATACTTTGCCAGATTCTCCAAACATATCGAAAGGCTTAAAATTGTTTAATTTATAAATAACACAGAAAAAAGTGGAGGTTGCACCTTTAATTTGTCCTTTAAACTTTAACTTCCGGTGTGGCAGACAGTTACTTCCGGTCTGTTGTATCTCAGAAAAACGGGTATATCTCCACTTCTAATCAACATATCAAGAAGAGAAAAGCTGTTTTCGATAGCTAAGAATATGGCCTTAAAATATATTAAATTAAAAAAAAATGAGTTTTTCGGTCGAAATGGGCCTTTTGAACGAGGTCAGTTTAAAAGTTTAAGTGGCACTAGGTCTCACGAGGCCGTCATTTGTTTACATTTGAAACTTAGTACAGTAGTGAATTAAGTCAGTTTATGCATCAACTTAAGGAGACTCATACACCTTAAAACCCATAAGATATTCGAATAGGTGACTGTTGCAAGATTTGGATAACTTATTTATTTTAAAAGCAATTACTACCAACTTTTTACAGCTGACTACATAATATAGCTGCTTTCTGAAATAGCAATCATAAAGTTTGTGTTGCCACAAATATTTTCATAATTTAATCCGCTTTGTGACAACATTTTTCGTCATGTTTCCAAATTGCGCGCACAGTTTAAAACATTCTGTTTCATAATTTAATTCCATATTTAATATACAGCTTTTATAACATTTGAAAACTACTGTGAACCTAAAATTCTAAAAAATTCATGTTAAATTTTTATTTCATTTTGAGTTGAATTTATAAAATGTATTTTATGAAAAATTTTTTTAATGTTTTCGTCCATAAAATTTTTCAATATTAAAATATTCATCAGATTGTTGGTTCCGTTAGAAAATAGTGCCCATATAAAGAATTCCATGACATTTCAAGTATGTACCATGAGCCATTTTTAAAATATCATGCGCGCAAGGTGGAAACATGGCGAAATATTGTCACAAAGAGGATTAAGTTACAAAAATATTTGGGGCAACACAAACTTTCTGGTTACTAGTTTCCAAAGCAACTATGTTATGTAATCAGCTGTAGAACGTTGGAAGTAATTGCTTTTAAAATAAATAAAATATCCCAATTCTTGCAACAGTCACATATTCGAAGATCATGAGGGGTTTAAGGTGTATGAGTTTCCTTAAGTGTCTTTTCGACCAGTAGGACCAAACGTTAACTTTCGGTAATTACAAAAAAGTTTTTTTTTTTTTTTTTTTTTTTTTATTTTTTTTTTTTACTGTTTCAAACAGTATTTTAGTTTTTTTCTGTATTTTATAATTTTTAAGTAAGTAAGTTTTTATATGTATTTTTCCTTGCAGCGAAGTTATAATTAAATTGATTGAGGAAGAAATATATTTCTAACGAAATTCGAGGAAATAAGTTTAAGTTTATATGAAGTGGAGGGAAAACTGTGTATAAATTTAATAGGCCATACAAAGAAGTCATGTGGCGGCCACATTAGACACTTCCAAGAATAAATACGCAGACGATTACTTCCTGTATTTAACTCCGATCTCACAGGAGACCATTACTTTCTATGTAATGTAGCATATTTAGAAATTACATTAGAGAAATATTTATCTAATAAGCAGGTTGAATCTCAGCTGAATAGATATACAATTTTCGCCCAAGAATACACTTTTACAGCATTAAAGCCCTGCTCGAAATTTGCATGTTTTAATAAAAGCAGATTAAAATCTACACTGTTAAAATTTGTGTCCGTTTGTCTATTTGTTTGTTTATTTATTTATATGGTAGTTCGGTCCGAGGTTCGAGTCCCGCGAACGGGTCGGCTGCATGGGCGTTTTCGTGGTTTTCCCTATGTGTAACGTGTATAGGAGCCAGTTTCCCTTAGAACGTCCTCCACGAAGGTATACCTCCCCATAGGCAGATACCCCTTGTGTGCTTTGCTACAATTAAATACACCAACACCAATACCTATTCTCTCCGGAACGCTGGGAAGTTCAGCTTTGTGAGAGGTACTCCTGGATTTCAAAAATTCGTTAGAAGCAATTTCGACCATTCGCATATTCGTACGACTTTAATTAGCCAAGATATTCATTAAAAACTTGTAAAAACCCTAATTTTGGCGCTCATTTTTCCGAATGCTCACGGCCCAGTCTCCTGCGTTCCGGTCTCGAACAATGGAGATGAAAATCTGCTTGATTTCGAAAAGTGCTCTCACTGCTTGCTTTCAAATCGCAGAGATTCTTAGTAGAAAGTTTCCAAGTTTTTTAAAATGTGAAATTTAAGTAGCATTGCGAAATATTAAATATATTATTCCTGATACCAAAAATTGGTTGGAAGTCACTTCGACCATTATCATCTTCAAACGATTCAAATCAGCAGAGATATTAATTAAAAACGCTGAAAACGCTAATTTTCGCACTAAGTTTTCTGAGTGGCAACAGTCTTGGACACTGGATATAAAAATCTGCTTTAGTTCAAAAAGTGTTGCCATTGCTTGCTTTGAAATCGTAGACTTTTAGTAATAGATTTGTAAGTTTTACAAAATAGTATTGCCAAACTTTAAATTATTATTATATAAGATCATATTCTGACGTTGAAGAAAGCAAGGGATTGCATGTGACCTTATTATATGTCAAAATTGTTTCATTCTTGTCAGCATCTCTACATACGAGTATAATAAAAGAAATAGTCTGTCTGTGTGTTTCGTTCGCGCTGCGCGTAAGCTGATAGACCCACGGCTACGAAATTTGGTACATAGGTGCATCTAGACAAGAGCCAATGCACCTCGAAGCGATTTTTTCGAAATTAGAATTATAATTCTTTTTTATTTTATGTTTTGTGACGAAATCGCGTCATTTTGAGACATAATGGGCTATAGGAAAGCGAGATTTTACTCTACACACTCCATTTTCGCATCGTCATGAAACGTAGGCACTTAGCTATTTTACGAACTTGAAATAAATTTCGTGTTTCAATAAATCGATTCAATACGAATTTATTTAACCAAGGGAGCTTAACACCTTTTCAAGAAGATGTTTTCCATAAAAGTTATTTTTCATTGATTTTTGGACACGTTAAACTTTCATCCTTGCGACTGCTTTTACAAAAAGAATTTTGGAAAAATGATAATATTTTGTATTTTTAAAAATTTTTTCAATGAAGCTTCCGAGTGCTTTTCTCACATCTCACATCTTTAAAAATGTGATTTTGGCAACAAGTTTCCTTTCTTATTGTTGTATATAATAAAAGAAAGAGCCCGTGTGTCTTTTCGTTCGTGCTGAGCGTAAGCTCATAGACCCAGGGCTACGAAATTTGGTATATGTGTTACGGTGAAATACCGAAATCTGGGGAATATCGACTTTCACCGGTGAATGTCAACATTCACATAGTCTCTTGGTGTATGTCCGAAATATTTTCCAAATAATCTTATTTCTGACTTACACCGGTCAATGTCGACATTCACCATGTACTAATGGTGAATGTTGAACATATAACAATATTATATTTTCTTCTCCGTAATTCAGTCGGGAATAAACGCACTTGAGACTTGAAATAAGAACTTAAGAACATGAGAACCTAAAACACACAATACATTCAAAATGAGAAAGGAAAATAATAGAAGTTAAAAACTTACTTAATTATACAGTACGTTCTAAATGAGAAAATAAAATAACAGTAATAAAAAACTTACTAAATTATGTCATTCAGATCTTATTTATTGCAACCACTTAAACTATTATGGCACTTTATGACCTCTCTTTTCGACTTTCACCAGAGCATATCTGTGATTGTCGACATACACCGGTGAGGGTCCGAATATACAAGAATGTAGTGAAATATTCGGTATTTCACCGACGTATTTGGTGAATGTTCATATTCTCCGGTGAAAGTCGACATTCTCCAATTTCGGTCTTTCACGGTAACATATACACTGGTGTGCAAAACTTTAGCAACAATGCAAATTTTAATCAAATAACCATGCAGTTGCATAAAAGGGGCTCTTGCTATCTATCGGTACAATGAACACGCAATTCAGTAGAAAGTTCATGCATATGCAAATGTCCGGAAAAAAAAGTCACAGGCTACGTGATCATACGCAAAATGCGTGCGCCCCACTCGAGATTACCATAAAAGGAACGACGAAGACGCAATTAAAGACATTCGCTGCAAGTACATGTGAAATCTTTCGAGAAATATGGCTAAGAGAAATCATCTGGATGACTTCACGAGTGGAAGAATGATCGGAAACCTGGAGGAGGGGCGTAGTGTGAGCAGTGTGGCTGAAGATTTCGAAGATAACAAAAGTGTCGTTCCGCGGCAGCCTTCCAAACCATAGGTACAGCTATTAGAAAGGTTTGTGGTAGCCGCTCCAGGAAAACAACTGCAGCAGATAACTGATATATCGTCTTACAGGCGAAAAGAGCCCAAAACCAGTTAGCAAGCTCTACAGCTCAGCAACTGTGTACAGAAAATAGCGACAAGTGTCGGGGTTTACTGTGTCCAGACACCTTCACAAAGATGGCCTATTCGCTCGCCGCCCTGAACATTGCATCCCTTTGAAAGTTGGCCATCGGCGCCACCGTTTAGAGTAGTGCAAGGTGCGCAAAAACTAGGCATCTCATCAATGGAGTCGTTTCCTCCTTACGGATGAGAGTCGTTTTAGTGCTTCAAGCGATTCTCAATTCCAACTTATTTGGAGGGAGGTAAGGACACGGTTTAATCTCAGTAACATCACGGAAAGAGAGAGAGAGAGAGTAAGAGAGTTACGGTGTCTTGGAGATCTCGTCTGGGAAGGCATTGAGCTGAACGGGCGGTCAGAGCTCCACGTTTTCGACAGAAGTTCTGTAACCGGAGATCGCTATTGTCAGGAGGTGATCCTTCCCTATGTGCGTCTGTTCCGAGGTGCAATTGGACCAGACTTCGTTTTTATGGTTGACAATGCACGGCCACATCGGACTCCTGCTGTTCAGAAGCTACTGAAAACTGAAGATATCACTCGAATGAATTGGCCAGCGTACTCCCCTGATTTAAATCTCATAGAACATGTGTGGGATGCTTTGGGGAGGTGATTACATCCTCCGGCGAACACCCAACAACTGAAACAGATGCTGATTGAGGATGGGGCGCTCTCACCTCAAGATTTGTTGGACAATCTGGTGCTGAGTATGGGGAGACGGTGAGAAGCAACCATTGGAGTAAGGGGAGGGCATATCCCATACTAAGGAACATCTGCTTGTTGTTCTTCCTCTTATACAGACAATCATGTGTAACGATACCATGAGTTCAATAAAGCCTGGTTTTGTTTAATTCCATACTGTATGCATTGTATTCATTTTTGCGCAATTATGCTTTCGTCATCGTTTAAATACAAAATGCTGTCTCTTATTTCTGAATTTCATGTCTCAAATGATATCTCGTGGATTTATGTCAAAAAGAACACCTGTTGCTTAAATTTTGCACATCAGTGTAGGTGAATCTAGACAAGAGCCAGTGCACCTCGAAGCGATTTTTTTAAATTATATCGCATCATTTTGAATAGTTTCATTCTTTTAAAAATGTGGTTTTGGAAACAGTTTTTATTCAATTGTGTACTGGACTGCTGACTGTTGAAAATCAGCACTTTGCCACTCTGAAAAAGGAGAGCGATAATTCTGTGCAGTTTTTAAATTTCTTGTTTCTCTTGGATAATGGACGTTTGTTGAAAGAAGACAACAGGAAGTTGGTTAATTTATTTATTAGGATAATTAATATTTGTATTAAGGGATATTGTTTATTTCATTGCAATTTTGTTATATGTAATAATTTTCTTTTTTAAATTTGTGGGGGTTCTTTTTTTATGAAGTTGTTCTGCAGAGTAAAATGCTCTAATTAATTCTGCAGAGTAAAATTTTTAAATTAAACGTTTGGTGTTTCCTTCAGGCATTTTTCGGTACATTTCAAAGCCAGACGAAGGCTGGCAGCGTAGCTGCTAGTTTTAAATTTTTAGTAGTTAGCTCATACTGTTTCTATATGTTGTTCAAACTTTCAATCGTTAATAAAATACTTTCTATTCATCCACTAAATTTCAAATATATTTTTTAAACTTATAGTGGATGACACTTGATATTAATACAGTTTTTCCCATATAAAAATATTTAAAAAAATTAAAGTCAAATCTTACTTACAACAGCAAAGAAAAATTTTATTTGAGTTACTTTTTATTAACATTATTAAAATTTTTTCGTTTATAATTTACGAAGCTGATGGCTGTCTATAATTTCTCATTCTATCCATGTCTTGTTGTTTATTACAAGGAATCTTTCCAGTGTGTTTCGAGCAGTCCAATTCTTCAATAATTATTCCATCTATAACGTGTGTGTGTGATTATATGGCAAAGCCTCGAGGGCTATCTGCCTAAGAGGAGGGATGCCTTCGTGGAGGACGTTCTAAGGGGAACTGACTCGTATACACGCTACACATGGGGAAAACCACGAAAGCGCCCATGCAGCCAGCCCGTTCGCGGGATTCAAACCTCGGACCGAACTACCAGTGTTCAGCGATTTTACCGCTCGGCCGCTGGTGGGCTCCATCTATAACGAAAAAGAAAAATTTTTTTTTTTCCATCTATAACGAAAAACATTTTAGTAGTGAAACGAAATAATGTTAATATGAAACAAAAAAATTTTAATAATGTTAATAAAATGCAACTAAAATACAATTTTTCTTTGTTGACATATGTAGAAATTGACTCTACATTTTTTTTTCTTTACATTACGTTACATTACGTGCTAGTTTCAGGTTAGTATAATTGACACGCTATGTTATTGCCACGTTAATTTTTTTATTGATATTGAGAAAATCTTATTATATTATATTAAATTTAAATTATGACGTCGTACGTGTTAACTTGAAGTATCCAAAGCTTTTGTTTCCTAGTTTTGCAATAAAAAAAGATTATTTACGAATTGGTTGTTGCTTGGATAAAGTGAACTGAGTTTATTCATACTGAAAAATGTTTCTACATTTTATTGCTATTTAATTTAAATATTTTGTTATTATTTATTATAATTTTTGAGTGTTTAACTTCAAAATGATTTTTTTTTTCTATTCTAAGGGGCTCATACACCTTAAATCCCTTAACACCCTTCGAATATGGGACTGTTGCAAGAATTGGGATATTTTATTTATTTTAAAAGCAATTACTTCCAACTTTTTACAGCTGACTACATAATATAGCTGCTTTGGAAACTAGTAACCAGAAAGTTTGTGTTGCCACAAATATTTTTGTAATTGAATCTGCTTTGTGACAAAATATTTCGTCACGTTTCCACCTTGCGCGCACGATATTTTAAAAATGGCTAATGGTACATACTTGAAATTCGATGGAATTCTTTATATGAGCCCTATTTTTTAACTGAACCCAAAATCTGATGAATGTTTTAATATTAATCCGCGGGAAAGCGCGTGGGGTGTATCATACCCCACCCTAAGTGGAATATTCCTATCATGTGAAACTAAAATTCTGTGTTGCATTCAGTAGCTGAGTTTCTAGCCCCTTGGCGCCGACTGTCACGTATACGTGCCAGCAACGAACACACTTACCTACCGGCCGACACGCAGGCGTGCCAGAGGATTGTTCCGTTCTCTACCGACTGTCACGTATTTGTGCCAGTACTTTGGAACGTTTTTCAAACTATAATTTCTGCCACAAGATGGCACTGTATGTCCATATGGTTTCAGATACATGTACATTAGACCTTCTACTCGAAATGAGAGAAGCATGACTCACATACACGTGTTTTTGATTATATAAACAAACGGGGAAATAAATGTTTCCGAATGGCGTGATTTATGACGTCTCTTTAAATCGCACTTTATTCGCACGTGGTAGTTGTTTACTGTAAGTAGAGAAGTTTTATTTGCTCTAAAGCGTTGGGTATTTCGGTTTGCAGTTCAGTTTTTAGAAAATAATTAGATCTTGTTAGACGTGAATTCTTTGTTTTTACCGTTGCAATGTCGAAGCGTCGAAAATGTTTAACAGAGCATGAAATAGCAGAAATGATTCAAAATATTTCAGATATTGATTCTGAAATTCTGATATTCTGATATTGATTCTGAAAAACTAACTGAAAGACATTTTCCAAAGCTTTCTTCAGAAGAGACTGATAAGAAAATGAGACGACGATGCTTCGTTTGTTCATATTCCCGGAAAAATCCTCAAAACGGCAAATGAGTTATTACGAGTGCAAGGAATGTAACGTAGGACTGTGTGTAGATCCCTGTTTTCAAATTTTTCATACGAAAAGAGAATTTTAAGTAATATATTTAGTTTTCAGATGTATAATGTTAAAATTCATAAAATGGTGAGTAATTAAAATAAAATGTGTAAAATATGCATTTAAACAAGAAATAAGGTAATTAAAGTATATATATATATAAATATCTATAAAGCATAAGCCGTTTAAATACTCTATAGAGCATTATTAAACAATGCGTTGATACTTCGGAAATTTCATGGATTTAGGTTTAGTAGCAAAAAATCCCCCGGCCCTGGAGAGACGCTTGCGTAAGATACTGCCGGCCTCAGCGATAAGCGCGCGTTTTCGCTACCCGGCTCGAAGGGGCTAGTTGTGGTTGACTTTCAGAACCGCTTTTGCTTTGCCTGTGGGTTTCAGAAAAAGATTTATTGGTATTTTGTTGGAAGTGGGGTATGACACACCCCACGCGCTTGTTCGCATAACTGTTTTTCTGACTGAATATTTAGTTCAGAAATTTATTTCTAGAGTGTAACAATAAATACTTCTACTCGTAAGTGAAAGTACTTGACATTAAATTCTTAAAAATTTTTAATCGCATTATGGTAAAAAGAATGACTTCCTATGAATTGGAGATGCAACGCCTTTGAGATTTATTAGAAATATTTGAAAGCAATGAAGATCGCATTTCGAAAACTGAAGATGAAACTAGGAATATTTTCTACACTGTTTTTGGTTTCGCAAAAGATAAAACATTAATTCCTAATGTTCCTAAAAAAGGAAAAACTGTTCTTATGCTTTCAACATTATATAACGACCGTACTATAAATGATACTATTGGAGAAAATGAAACATCAGGAATTATATGTTTTTATAATATGACTAAAGGAGTAGTGGATATGGGGAATGAGCCAATTATTCAATTGCCAGTATAACAAGGAGGTGGCCAATGGTAATTTTCTTTCCTGCACTGAATATTGCTGTAATAAATGCTTGAATTATATTACATTCAACTGCTAATCCACCAACCAGAAACAGAAGTCTGTTTTTGCAGGACTCAGCATTACAATTAATGAAAAAAAGTATTGACCAAAGATCAGAGATTAATACTTTAACAAGAAACTGACGTACTGCATGAAAAACAAAAGCAAAAGTTTCGACGAAGAATTAAAACGAATACATGAAATTTGAAACACCTAAGTATGAAAGATGTGATAAATTGCCATCGCGCCAAGAACAGAAGAACTTGAATGCAATGTTTAAAATGTGAAAACATTCTGTGCCAAGAAAACATGAATGCATTTCGTTCAAAGTGTCAAGAAATAAAATAAGCATTGTGTATTAGAGATGCAATGAAACTTAAAGGCATGATGTTTATTTTTTTATTATTTTCATTTATCTTAATTTTAACTCTACGATTATTTGGAAATTAATTTTTTGAAACCCAATTATTATTCACATATTTATGATACACGAACACAAGAAAAACCGCTTTAAAACAAAATAAAACTATTTTTATCGTATTTTAAATACTGGGGTATGTGATACCCCACGCGCCCACTCTAGCGACTTCCGCCGGGTTAAAAAATTTTATGGACGAAAACATTACAGATTTTTTTAATAAAATACATTTTATAAACTTCTCTCCAAATAAAATAAAAATTTAACATGAAATTCTTAGAATTTTTGGTTCACAGTAGTTTCCAAATTTTATAAAAGCTACTTATTAAATATGGAATTAAATTATGCAACAGATTGTTTTAAACTGTGCGCGCAAGGTGGAATCATGACGAAATATTTTGTCAAAAAGCTGATTAAATTATAAAAATATTTGTGGCAACACAAACTTTCTGATCACTATTTCAGAAAGCAGCTATATTATAGTATAGTCAGTTGTAAAACGTTGGAAGTAATTGCTTTTAAGGTAAATAAGTTATCCCAATTCTTGCAACAGTCACATATTCAAAGATATTATGGGTTTTAAGGTGTACGAGTCCCCTTGAATGTTTTGTTATTTAAATGTTTCTGTATCTCTATTTGTTTTCCAGGGTTACAAAGAACTTATAAATTCTGCTTCGGCTGCAGCACGCTCATCTGGCCGACTTGCTCGCTAGTAAGCAGGATATAATATGAAATAACGGCATTACATATAAACATATGAACAACAGCATTACAGTTATTAAATAACCAGAGATAAAAAGAGCGGTAGCAGAGCATTCAGAATGAAAGAAGTAATATCACCTCCACCTTTTCTTTTATGCTCTTCTGAAGAAGAGGAGCAAAAAGAAATCACAAAGTCAGATTATTTTCTTGAAGAAGCATGCGTGCGGTGGAAAAATTTGAAGTAAGAAGGAAATGAAAGTATGTGTGTGTATAAATAGATAAAGAAGAAAACGCATTAATGTTCAGAGAATGCATTTCTATTTCCCACAGAGAAGTTCAGCGGAGGAAGAGGCGGCTTGCTTTTTGCCGTCCGAAATGAAAAGCCGCAAATGGAGTTTCGGGATTCTCAAAATGTGAGTTTTAGAATTCTCACTTGGAAAATTAATTGTTTCTTAAGTAAATAAGCCCGACAGAAAGCCTGCGTAATGCAGTTTAAAAGTCTGGGATGGGAAATTATTTTATTCGGTTCACGTTGCTTTGATTTGTTTTTGGAGATTCTCCCGAAGATAATAGAAACTTGGAGAAACAGTCACGACCAAAAGAAACGAAGTGGAAAAGTAATACGGAATCCGTGCTTTTAATACATAACTTGTTCTGACAAAACGCGAGAGCGTACTGTTATTTTTATGAATAGTCATTTACGTAGAGTCTTTCTTGAATAGCAAAAACATTCAGAGCTGTGCAAACGTAATTATAAGTACTAGTGATAATTTTGGTTGTTAGTTACACGTTGCCACAGATATTCTCTAAAATCATTAAAATTGACTTGCGGCTTTGTTTAAATGAAAATTATCTTAGTTAACATCTGCAAAATGTTTTCTTTTTATTTCCTATCCCATTAACTAAAAAAACCAAAGTTGTAAAAGTAGTTGTTTTAGATAAAATGAGTTTGAAACGCTTGAGGTATAATAATTTACATTAAATTTAAGTATAGTTTTAGGGAAGATGGTTTTTATTTCAAATGCCGGTTAAAAAAGCACGCAATTCAATTTTACCTACTAAGAAACGCACCTCGTGTTCAGTAACACGAACATGAGCTTTAGGTGACAGAAATTCTGCAGTTTAACTACTATGTTTTTATTTAAATACTTCTAACGCCTTTACTGTTCTTATTATAAATTGGAAGACGTGAAATGTATATTTTGAATTTTGAACTCTATATGCTTAAGCCAATCATTTTATGCGTATAGATAGTGCCCACTAGTGACCAAGTGGTGAAATCGCTGAACACTGTTAGTTTCGCCCTGGATTCGAATCCAGGCGAACGGGCGGCAGTACAGGCACTTTCGTGGTTCTCCCCATGTGTAACGCGTTTACGAGCCAGCTTCCTTTAGAATGTCATTCACGAAGGTACTCCTCTCCTTAGGCAGATAGCCCTAGTGTGCTTTGCCACAATAAACTAAGCCAAACCAGCTTATAAATCTTTTGTACCACATAGCGCGTACCACAATCTTTGTACCACATAGCGCGTTTTGAGAAGCTCGCTTAAGACGTTCGCTGACTTTGACCTGCGAGTTACCTCGTAGGTCAAAGCTTGTATTTAGGTACTAGCTACGAGTTAACCTTCTAGTACGCGCGTTTGGCAATTTTACATGAGCACGCGCACGTAGTATTTTTTACGCCATCCGTTATTTTACCGTTTTGGGCACGAAAAACGACAGAAATGAGTAAATCTAAAGCCGTGAAAGTATTGACTGTGCGGTATTTGGCTGGTGTTGTTTGAGGTAAAAGGTATTTTTAGTCCAAAGGGGCTTTGTCCCTAAAGGACTATTGTTTTCGTTTTGCGATTTTGCGTCGGACTCCTATAAACGTCGGTTCACTTTTCAAACTGTTGCCACAAAATGTTAGAGTCCTGCATTATATTTGAAGAAATTAAATAATGAAAAATCTGCATAAATGATTGTCTATTTCTCGCATTGTTATAAAACAATGGTACATAGAGCCATCGAATTTTGAATGACGAAATCCTACTGCGAATATGGGCATCTGAAATCCCAAATTTGGAATTCGTTTTATTATAGATTTTATATTTTGTAAAACTTTAACGAATATTTGATTTACAAACTCAATGCTTTAAAAACGAGAAATGGCAACGTTATATAGAAAAAAAAATACTTTTATCTCCAGCTCGCGAGACTGTGTATATCGGAAATTCTAAATATATGCTTAATTTGACATTATTTTGCGATATTGCTCTTGAACTGAATTTTATGGTTTAAGTGCAAAGAACATGATATTTAATAAATAAAGATAACACTCAAAACGTTAAAAAAAGCCCCTTTGGACGTAATTTAAAATCTGAAAAATTTCAGATTTTTTATATATATATATATATATATATATTCTGTGTCTTCCGTTTTCGTTTAATTTTTGTTGCAGGTTCCAGGAATAAAGAAAGATATAACGGATGTTTCAAACCCATTTATCTTTTTTGAATTATCATTTGATGAACTGCTCGTGCTTCATATTGTTACTGAAACTAACCGTTTTGTAGACGAGTATATGAACCAACACCTTGCAAACGAAAAATCAAGAACAAAATCGTGGCATTCAACCAGTTCAAAAGTCCAGTCAGAACTATATGTTCTTTTTTAGGCATACTTAGATTTGCATACTTAGATTTTTTTAGGCATACTTAGATAACCAAACGCCTAAACCACCACTGGTCTAAAAATGAATTGATTGAAACTTCTATTTTGTGAAAGTATACAGTTTTTAGAAAGTAAAACTTGCACTTATTTTTCTCCCTAATACAACGCATAACTACGCGCGCCTGTGCGAAAAACCATGGCACTGGGAAATGAATCTTCTCCGTTTTCCGCGGCAGTTAAGAGGTTAATAATAGGTAATATATCATTCGCATTTCATTCCTTTGGTGAACACAAGTTAGTACACATGCACGTCCTTAGTAATTACGAGGAGGGCTAAAGCTTCTTTTTGCAAAACCGTAATGTCTATATTTGTTCTATATAATCTCTCTAGTGACACACAGTTAATTTATAAATGTTCGTGTAAATTATTTGAATGTCTTTAAATAAATCAGCAGAAGTGTAATCTTATCAGTTTGAATGATCAGAAATATATGAAGTGCTTGCACGTCACCTTGTAAAACACACGATGCTTACCACATGATAAGTCAAAACATTAGAAAATGGCGATAATAATGCTTAGGGCTAATAATATTAATGTCAATAATGTGGGAAATATACAAAAAAAAATCAATCCAGAAATAATTGACTGTCCGTAACGCTTAACTTTACTGATGTTAAAAAAGCGCAATATCCTATGTGATATTTTTGCAAATTTTAAACATTAAGGCGTGTTGGAACCCCGAAAATCTTCAAAAAATAGTGATTTCAGATTTTTCCATTTTCAAATTCTCTACACCTTTATCTTTCTAAAAATACCATTCTTTAATCTCTATGAAAATTAGAACTGTAAAAAATCTAGTTTTAATTTGTCATTGATCAATGAGGATTTTCACATAAAGACGCGTTTTTCTCCAAACGCGATTTTTTTACACTCGATATACCTTTTCTCAGGAACTACTGTTCCCAGGTTTCTAACATTTTCATGGCTTATTTATTAGGTTTCCTAATATTTACTGAAATTAGCTTTTCGTGATAAACTAAGGGAAAAAAATTAAAATTTTTTTGTGTGAGAAAAGCGCTAAATTTTACCATCCCTAACAAAATATTCTGTAAATTATAATTTCAAGCTTGTATCTACAGCAGATTTTGAGAAAAGGTACATCGAAAATGGCTAATTTAACATTATCGGTATAGGGATTCCTGATACCTCTTAAAAAATAAATAAATAAATAAAACATTCAGTTTATTTTTTTAACAATTTAATTTACATTTTATTTTATTTTAAAATTTAATAGTTCCTTGTGTTTCATTTTTAAATTCCTTCTAAAATAGTATATTCTCTATTCTCCTAACTTTAAATGGCCCACCAGCGGCCGAGCGGTAAAGTCGCTGAACACTGGTAGTTCGGTCCGAGGTTCGAATCCCGCGAACGGGCTGGCTGCATGGGCGTTTTCGTGGTTTTCCCCATGTGTAACGTGTATATGAGCCAGTTTCCCTTAGAAAGTCCTCCACGAAAGGCATCCCTCCCCTCAGGCAGATAGCCCTCGTGTGCTTTGCCATAATTAAATACACCAACACCTAACTTTAAATTGTTACTTTTAAGTAATCCATACGATGTAAGATAAATTTCAAAAGTTAAACGTCCAAAGGGACATTTTTTTAACGTTTTATGTGTTACCTTTATTTATTAAATACCATGTTCTTCGCACTTAAAACGTAAAATTCAGTTCAACAGCAATATCGCAAAATAATTTTAAAATGAGCATATCTTTCGAATTTCCTAAACACAGGCATGCGCGCTGGAGATAAAAATGTTTTTTTTTTTTCGTATACTGTTGCCATTGCTCGCTTTGGAATCCTTTAGTTTTTACTTCCTTTGCGAAGTAAAAAGGAAGTATTGTAATCGCGAAAAGTTTCAGGCAGCATATTTCAACGAAACCATTTTGACCGCTATCGAATGCAATTTAACCATGTTTTTGCTTGATATCTGTACGTAAGGACAGAATAAAATACTCTTTTCCTTCAAAAAATTATAAAACTGCTTTAAAATTAATTCTGAAGAGAATTTTTCGTGGCGTCTGTACGAACGTATCTCGCATAACTCAAAAACGAGTAGCCTCAGAACTTTGAAATTTTGTAGATAGGACTGCTATAACATGCAGATGTGCACCTCGTATTTTGGTTGCAATCGGCCGCACCAAACGTATATAAATATATTTATATATATATCCACTCTATTACCCGGCTCAGTAATCTCAGTTTCTTTACTCTTATATGTTTGTAAATTGTACATTTTTTCTTTAAAAATGATTAAATTATATTGTTTTTATCTTCCGGTTAAGGATTTTATGCCTTTAGTAAATCTGTGTGCAATAGTTTTAGAATTATCAGCAATTTTAAAGTTCTTTAATTGCCGCTAAGCCTGTATTTAATGGCGGCCATTGGTGTTTACGTTTGAAACAGGAGACTAGTGGATTTGTTGCCAATCTAGAGAAACTTAGCTTCGCAACATTAAAGATAACGCATTCGTTTATTATTGCCAATTAAATCATGCTTAATTCTTTCTGGAATTTTTTCGAGGAAATAAGCGTTTGAGATTTACTTCGTAATTTTTAATATAGATAGTTTGAAATTTTATGTATTTTTGCCTTCTCGCGAAGTAAGAACTGAATTAATTGAATGAGAAATACTCAATCGTCTGTGGAAAACTGTTTCTTTTTTGTTTTATTTGCTTAGTTTCTGTTAGACATAGTTCTAGCCTAATTATAGTATTTGAATAGAACATGTGGCAACGATTAGATAATTCTTTAAATGATATACATTTTGTGAATTCTGAGTTATAATATGAACGAAATATAATACTGTTAAGTAAACCTAGCGTCAGAGTGTCGCTATGGTAAACAAAGTGAATTTTAAAGAATGCATTTATTCTATTGTGGTTTATGCGCTGTCGCCGAAGTAGGTTTAATTCAATCTAATAAGTTTAAATAAAATGGAAGAAAAATGCGCATAATTTAATATTCCGTACAAGGAAGTCATGTGGTGTACACATCAGATTTTTTAATCAAAATTTCGTTGAGGTGTCACAAAATATGAAATAGTTAATAAAACAAATTTGAAATTCAAATTAGTGCTTCCACATGTACATATTCCGTGGTAGATTGAGTTATTGAAGTTTTAATGGCTCTAGGTACCGTTGTTTTATCACAGGGCGAGAAACATGCATACATTCATGTAGATTCTTTATTATTTAATTTCTTTAAATATAATACAGAGCGATGATATTCGGTGGCAACAATTTAAAATGTGATTCGCCGTTTATAGTTTTCAACGCAAAATGCCAAAACGAAATTAATAGTGCTTCAAGGCAAATTGCCCCTTTGGACTGAAAAGAAGTCTTTCTTATAATTTTGTGAATGCATTAACTATAGTATTTGTTCTCTTAATTTCAATATTTCCAACTCAAAGAACAATACATTCATTTTATTAGAAATTTACCACTTCCCTTTTAAACGCCTTTCCCTAAATAAAAAAGCTTTTATTTCTGAAAAAGAATGGCTTAAATTCGAATAATTAAGCTGAAGCTCATGATTTTGAGCGAGGCTCATATTTTTCCGAAAGCATTAAACGATAAGAATAATTTCATAAATTAATAAAGTCCCGTAATATTTATGTTATTTGTTTCTTACTCTTAGAATGATATCTAATGAACAAAGTAATACGATATTATTCTCATGGATGAAATATTGGTATCTTTAAGCCTTTTTCATTAAGTTCATAGCAAATAAAATTAAAATATTCGCAACTCGTTCCAGTCTTTAGCAAAATGATGTCATTTATGCGTAACATTTTCAAGTTTAATGTCCCCAAACTTCATTAATTAAGGCGGAAAAACATTTAGAACCGACGACAAAGCTAATGCCCATAAAAAAAGAGTTCGCGGGGAAAAAATTCCTTTACTTTTGATTGATATATTAATTAATGAATCGCAATTATCATAATAATTATTCTTTAGAAAACTGGAAGACCTGAAAAAAACGGTAATGACACGAGGTGATTCTACTTATAATTTTGTAAAATGGAAAAACTTTAATTATTGCCTCTGATACTTTATTTCTCTAACACTTTAGACTTTATTTTTTCCTGTTTGGCACTTAATGCATTTACGTCTTATACCTTGAATTTTTTTAAGTAGCTGGTAAATATTCTCTGCGTAAAAAGCCATTTAAGAAAAATTACCTAAATTAAAGAAAGAATGTACGATTTTGCTTTCAAAAATAAAGATAAATGACAAAACTTTCATCATTATTCACGTTAATTTTTAGGGTTAATGAACTTAACATGTCGAATATTAACACTCTCCATATAAATGAATGGAATTTATAAGTATTTCTCATTGTCGGCATCTTTTCATTGAGGGAAAGTTTAAGCAGAATTACAATTTCGAATACATATGAAAGCAGTTTGAAAATAACGAATATGGGATTTATTTTTGTAATTAATACATGGATCCTGCATATCTACTTACTAACAGCTGTAATTAAAATGCTTGTTTGTTTCTAATAGCAAAATTATTTAATATAGATACCGAATGCTATGCAAGTTCTCTGAGTATTGTAGATAAAAATTCTGATATGTACACCACATGACTTCTTTGTACGGAATATTAAATTAGACGCATTTTTTCTTGCATTTTATATTAACTTATTGAATTGAATTAAATCTACTTCCTCGATAGCACATAAACCACAATAGAATAAATGCACTTTTTAAAATTCACTCTATTTGTTTACCAAAGCGACACTCTGGCGCTAGGTTCACTTATTTCACTTTTTATTGATTGCAATTATTTTAGAACAAATTGACAAAATCTGCAGTTATTTAAGAAGTAATCGTCGTAGTAAATGATATCATTTGAAGTGTTCGGAAGAAATGCTTTCATAAACTATATGAACAAAGTAAACTGAACATTTATAAGTGGCAAAAGCTTAAATTAAGTATTTTTCTCACAGAAGATTCAACTGTGAGGAAGAAACATTAAGCAAAATAATAGAATTGAAGAATTCCAGATTCTATTTAGAAGAGTGAGGATATCTGGCATAATATAATGAGAAAGCCGAAAAGTACTTTTTTTTTTTTTTTTTTCAAAATGTATTCAATTAAATTTACTGTTCGTAGAAGAAAACTGTCTGAAAATAAAAAAAAATAGAAATTTCTAATATCAAAAAAGAAGTAAATGTTTGTGCAAATATATTTGATGTTTGATAAAATATTATTAAAAGTGTTCGTTTTGGCCATCAAGAAAGAAACAATATCATTAACCATCTACATAAATAAATGCATAAAGAGTTTGTTTCAAAGTGTGTGTATGTGTGAGTGTAAGAAAAGTACGAGTGAGAGAGTTTCCTGTAACTTTTTATTTCTGTGTGATAATGGTAATTCTTTTAGGAAGGATGTGCTAAATTTCGAGAAGGTTTGTTTGGAAAATGAAACAATAAATTTCAATCTCCGAAAAAAAAAGATGAGTAGTGCGGTCTAGTATTAGTACATTTGTTTCAGTAGGGAATAAAAATTTCAAAGCAGTGTACACAAGGTGTCTCAAAAGATTGCCAAACTTATCACGCTGGTTTGTTGCATCATGACAAATAAGATTTATGTAGGAACTTGTGTCCGAAAATACGAACTTCGACCTCTAGTTCCGACTTCGCAATGTTCGCAGGCTTTTGAAAGCGTGGGAAGTATAATTATTTCATCCAAGGCCGTTACATGAGAAGGATGTAACATTTGTGGGGCATTTTGTGGGGACAGCGTCGCCGGATCTCATGTTTGACGTTTCGGCAGCTGCACGCCGAAATATCCGGTTTCAGCATGATGGAGTGCCTGTGCATTTTAATAATATTGTGCGGTAATACTTCGATAGGACATATCCTGGTCGCTGAATTGTCAGAGGAGGAGTAGTCGCATGGCCACCTCAATCTCCCGACCTGACTTACTTGAATTTCTACCTGTCGGGATACATGAAGGCTATGGTGTACGAGACGACTGTAGCTTAGGACATGGATCGGGTCGTCAGGATCTTGGAAGCGGTGGCACGTGTTCGTGACACACCTGCCCATTTTGAACGGGTCTGTGAATCCATGCGTCGCCGTTGTGAAGCATGCATTGTGACGAATGGAAGGAATTTCAAATATCTTCTACGACTTAACTATGTTCTTTAATAACAATCATATGAACACCTCTTTCGACATCCTTTCTTTCGTCTCCTCTACGCTTGCGAACTTTACCCTCTAGCGGTTGGCCCTCTAGCGAATTTTCGGACACGAGTTCCTATGCATGTCTTATTTGTCATGGTATGACAGACCAGCATGTTAAGTTTGCCAACGACTTTTTGAGACACCTTGTCAGGAAACGTATGTCTCTTCACTTGTTTCGGGAACATACTGTATCCTGAGTAAGAATAGTTAATTTACGAAAGCGCTGTTCCAGACTGTGTGGAATAGACGACACAAGCATGAAGGGTATACTAAACCTTTTATTCTCTATTACTGTACAGGTACTCCCGAACTTCGGGATACAGAGACCAACCACTTTTGGTCTGAACGTAAAACAATAAAGCTATTAACTAAAACTCTAACTAAAAGCTAACTTTGAATTAGTATACAAATGCCTAGCACTAAGACTGGCTTTTATATAACCTTTTGAAGACGGAATGGTCATTATAGTGGTCATAGAGTCCTCTCTTTGAAAAGACGGGGTTGTCCCCTTTAGTGGCCATGTCTTTTTCCCCCATGTTCCAGGCTGAAAAGTGGGGGGAAATGTCAAATTTTAGGTCCCTAGGGTTTTAACCACTTATCTCTTTCAAAGATCTTCCTTTTGCGACATAGATGCCCCCTTCTGAGAATCCATTAAACTACACACAAGAATCTGTTGCAAATAAGATGTGATTTCTTAAAGGGGGGAAAGCATTCGGTTCAAGATTCCCCGCCCTTTGGTAGCTTTTACTGCTACCAAAGCCCCGGCCTCAAAAGGTTAAAAGAGTACGTCTGTAGTACGTCGAGCTGCTGAAACTAAAATACGTTTTCAAATATCAAGAGGCCTAAGCCTCTGGCCTTAAAGACAAACAGCAACCGAGTAAAAAACTCGTAAGCCTGCAGCGGCAAGCGGCTCGCTTCCTAAATCTCCTTTTCTCTCTCTCTCTTGGCAAAAAGCCACAACTTAAATACTTGGGCGTTAGCAGGACAATTTGCATAAACAAGGTAAAGCATTTAATTCTGGCCGGAAGTAGAAAATAAGAAGTAATAGTACAGTTTTAAAATAAAATAAACATTATAAGGTATTTCTCCCACTTCCCTAGCGTGCCTTCGTGGTGTAACGGTAGCACGCTGGGCCGGTATTCCAGAGGTCCGTGGTTCGATTCCCGGCGAAGGCGGTTGCATATTTTTCATCTTTTCTGCTTCCAACTAACCTAATGAATCTGTTACCGTGAAAGACCGAAATTGGAGAATGCCGACTTTCACCGGAGAATGTCAACATTCACCAAATACGTCGGTGAAAGATCGAATATTGCATTACATTCTTGTACATTCGGACCCTCACCGGTGTATGTCGACAGTCACAGATATGTTCTGGTGTAGTTCCAAAAGGGAGGTCACAAAGTGTCATAATGGTTTAAATTGTTGCAATAAATAAGATTTGAATTACATAATTTAGTAAGTTTTTTATTACTATTATTTTATTTCATCATTTAGAACGTACTGTATAATTAAGTCAGTTTTTAACTTCTATTATTTTCCTTTCTCATTTTGAATGTACAGTGGGTATTAAGTTCTTATATTCTTAAGTTCTTATTTTAACTCTTAAGTGCGTTTTTTCGCGACTGAATGACGGAGAAGAAAATATAATATTCTTATATGTTGAACCTTCACCATTAGTACATGGTGAATGTCGACATTGACCGGTGTAAGTCAGAAATAAGAGTATTTTAAAAATATTTCGGACATACACCAAGCGACTAGGTGATTGTTGATATTCACTGGTAAAAGTCAACATTCTCAGGTTTCGGTGTTTGCCGTAACAAATCTACAACATTAGTTAAACTTAGGATCCTTGCAACCTTGTAAACTTGACATTAGTCTTACTAATGAGTAGTTAAAATGATGAGCGAACTTTCTTTTTTATTCAAAATTAAAATAAGAAATGAATGAATACGTGCGAGAATAGTTGGATTGTGCATAATAATGTAAGGGTTTGATGAATTATTATAACATTAATTTCCATAGACTGAGTCATTTTTCTAAGAGTAAAACAAGCAAAGAAAAAAATAATTTTCAAAAGCTATATTTTATTTATGCAGCTTTATATACTCTTTAAAAAATTCTACCTTCATTGTGTATAAAAATTATTTTAAAATTTTCTACATTTTACCTACATTTAGAATTTTAGTGTAGAATTTTATACACTAAATTCTACCTACATTTTTAAAAAAAATTCTACTTACATTGTGTATTGTAAAAAAAGCCATCGAACTATTTCAGGAAGCCAAACATTTTTTTTAATTTTTTTTTTATTTTTAATTACCTAATGCTTGAATACTTATTAAATGTTTGAAAGCTTGAAAATAATCATGGATTATCGAATCCAAATAATGCAAACATTAAATATATCGGAATACATATATAGGAAATGAATTGGAAAAATTAATTGTTCAAAATATCATTTTATTTATCAGTTCAAAATGCAGTCATTAAATTAATCTAGCAGCTGTTTTTTACATCATTCTCCCCCCCCTATTTCTTTGAAAGGAACTTGCATTTGGAGATTAGCCCAAATCGGAAGGAAAGTGAGCTGATTATTCAAATCAATACACGAAGGGGAGCCGAACAAAAAACATTTGCATTCAGATGTTACAATGGATGCTATTAAAACAAAAATGGCAATAAAAATAATAACTTATTAATTATTCGTTATTCAGATAATGTATTTCAGCTAAGTATTGGAGGCGATATAATAAATTGCAACTTATAATAAACTGAGAAGCTTAACAGCATTAGAACTTTGCTTTATCAGTGAGTAAAACTTGTTTACCTAGAACACAAACATAGTTCTATAAGATTCCCGTTTAGAAATCTACTGTAATGATCTAAGGAAAGATATAGTTACTTTTATTTTACCCCTCTGAGCGGACCGGAATTTTGAATCTCCTCATGACTTTCTGTATTTGTACAAATATTTATAAGTAAATCCTTTTGTTACTTCTACTTTATTACTGAATCCTTTTCTTTTACCTTTACCAATATACTAGATATCAAACTGTTTCAAATGAGTCATTCATTTGCCGATGTAAAATCAAACAAACAACACATAACTTGTGACCTAAAGAGCTGTTAAGGCTCTGTCATAGTAAGAAGGCTGTATGATAGTACGACTTCAGTGGTGTTGCAGTAATTTAAGAAAGGAAATTTAAATTCAGTAACGTCCATATGCATAGAAGATTTGACGAAAGAACTGAAAAACTGAAATCAATGTCGGCAAAATGTCTGCTATCTTTTTTAAGAAAAAACGAAGTACTCTTCCCTGTGTTAACAAGTCTCTTAATTTGGGGGTGATTCATCACAAAATCTCTCTCATGGACACCATACATTACATCTATTATCCATAACATTCAAGTATTTAAAGCTAGACTCTACTCCTTAATTGCTTGAAAAAGCGTTCTCCCTGGTGATGATAATTACTTATTTATGAATTTATTCTACGCCCCATGCTGTGTCAGGCCTGTCCAATCGAGGTGACAAATGAAACAAATGAAAACGAACCAGAAAGGTATGCTTAAGCAAATTACAGATTTCTCTCGTATATCAATAATAATAGTGTTACGTTATTTTCTTCCTTCACGTTCGTACGGGGTTCGTAGATTTGGAGTGAATAACGACGACATTTGATTAAGTATCGAAACACACTTTATTTAGCCAATATTAATCAGGACAGCTCCAAAATACTTTTTACAGTCGTCGAAGATTTACTATAAACACGTTGGAACAGTCAGCGACACAGCCTTCACACTGTCAGGCAATAACGGTGGAGATAGCTTCACTGCAAAGCACCAGAGTACAGTTCCCGACTCTGTTTGGTCGCTCACGGAACTCCACGTACTCTCGAGACTCTCCACGCGATGCACTCGATGATACACAAGAGTATAGCTTTCGACTCAGCACAGTCTAAGACAAAACTCGACGATGCACTAATTCGCGATGCACTAGAAGACTCTCCCGATGCACTGGACGGCCAACTCGGCGCTAGACTTCGAGACACTCGCTCAATGACTAACTATCAGCTCGCTAGACGAGGCACACACACTCTCGATGAGAGACAGACACTTCCTGACTGCAGACCAGTACAGTTTATATAGCTTTCGGCTTGTGTTCGGAAACATTCTAGCCCACCAGCGGCCGAGCGATAAAGTCGCTGAACACTGGTAGTTCGGTCCGAGGTTCGAATCCCGCGAACGGGCTGGCTGCATGGGCGTTTTCGTGGTTTTCCCCATGTGTAACGTATATACGAGCCAGTTTCCCTTAGAAAGTCCTCCACGAAAGGCATCCCTCCCCTTAGGCAGATAGCCCTAGTGTGCTTTGCCATAATTAAATACACCACCACACCATCGGAAACATTCTGGACTAAACCGGTAACAATTCGTTCCAGAAGGTCCTCCAACCGTCCATGGTATATCGCCAATTTTGTCGCTAAATATCGCCAAATGGACGATTTCTCGCCAAATGTGGCAACCCTGCCTTCCCTTGCCATTTTATGGCAACCCTAAAACTGCTTTGAGGGGAAGCCATCTTACCGCACCTTTACATTTTGTAACAATAGGATACATGAAGATCTAAAAATTGCCCAGTTATAAACTGAGTTATACGTATTTATCATCATTTTGCTCATAAATGCGCTCCTATTTTTTGCCAGGAAAGGGGAAAGGAACATCCTTTTGTGGTAGAATTTTTTTTAAAAAATTACAATTTAAAACAGCATTTTATAAAATTTATTTCATATTTTTTGCTGTAAATGAGCCACAGGCGGTGAAGACAGAGTCATGAAAGCAAATGCAATGTTCTTTCCCTCAGCACCCTTTCCTGATGAGTCTTTTATATCAATTCTATTCATATTTTCTAGTCTTACTAGCTTTACCCGAAACTTCGCTCGCGTTAATGTCCTTAAATAAGTTTCAACTCCGCGTAAAATTTCAAACTAAGGAACATTCGAGCGTCTTAAAATAATAAAACAAATTTTTTATTGCCACCCTCTAACTGTACTCCTATCATCAAAGAGTTAACAATACCAAGCGGAGTATTGTTTCATCTGTGATTAATTAAGCTGGAAATAATTAAGCCACAAAAACAGTTACACCACCATTGTTCCTATCATTGAGAGAGAGACACAAGTTTCTAAATTTCGAGAAATTTGGATAATTAAATAAAAAGTTCCAATTCAAAGAAATTTGGATAATTAGATCAAAGTTTTTATCACCAATTTATTTCTCCCTCACGGGAAGACTTGAGAAAAAATCCTTAATGTCGCTAAGGAGTCGCATTCAAATTAGCGTTTTCAGAGTTTTTAATTAATATCTCAGCTGAATAAAGTCGTACGAAGATGAGAATGGTATCGATGGATTCCGAAGAATTTTTTGAATCAGCGGATATGTGTCTCGAAATTCAACTAACCGCCGTTCCATAGATATTTGTGAAAATATAAATTGGCGCGTAGCCAAAATCCCTTTAATAAGGAAAAACCCAACAAAGTAAGGGGAAAATGTAGGGGAAAAGTACTTTTTAATACTGCTAATCAAAGTCGTACGAAGACATTTTATAGCCTATAACGTTTTCTAATACATCAAAAATATTTCATGATGATCGGTTAAGTAATTAAGGCGTGAAAGCGTAATAAACAAACACACAAACTAACTCACATTCACATTCATAATATTAGTAAGGATTTCTAAATTGAAGCAAGTAGAAATGACAGAACTACATTCTTCGGTGGACGGACATGCTTTTAGCACATCTAGTACTCTTTCTTAGGTTGACTGTTGGTATGATAATGCGTATGAGGCGTATTCGGAAACTAAGTACCGTTTTGAAAAAAAAAAAAAAAAATAGTAAAACAATTTTTTCAAATCCAATTTTATTTTTACATGAAAATACATGTCTTAAACTATTTTTCAACATAGTTTCCGCCAATGATGAAACACTTGTCATAGCGGGTCACCAGCTTTTGTATACCATCGTCAAAGAAACTTCTCGCCAATTTCGATAACCACGACTCCACAGCATTTTTCGTGTCATCGTCAGATCCAAAGCGCTTGCCATGTGCAGAAACAAGTGATCGTCGGACGGCGCCAAGTCCGGGCTGTACGGCGGGTGATCGAATTGTTCCCAATGAAACTGTAGAATTAACGATTGAGTGACACCAGCAGTATGGGGCCGAGCATTGTCATGGAGCAACACAATTCCTTTACTGAGCATTCCTCTTCGTTTGTTTTGAATGGCACGCCTTAGTTTTGTTAAAGTATCACAATATCGTGCCGTATTAATGGTTTCACCTCTGGGAAGAAATTCAGTAAGCAAAACGCCTTTCCTATCCCAGAAGACAGTGCACATGATTTTTTGTGATGACATTGTCACTTTGAACTTTTGTTTTTTCGAAGAATGAGTGTGTCTCCACTCCATCTATTGTTGTTTCGATTCTGGTGTGAAATGACACACCCAAATTTCATAACCTGTCACAATTTGGTTTAAAAGGTTTTCTTCCTCATCACTGTACCGCGTGAGAAATGTCAGGGCACTACCAAGTCGCTTTGTTTTGTGAACATCAGTGAGCATTTTTGAACCCATCGAGAAAACAGTTTGCGATAATTCAAGCGGTCAGACACAATTTCGAACAAAACAGTACGTGAAATTTGTGGAAATGCCTCTGAAAGAGTTGTCATTGTGAAGCGTCTGTTCTCATGAATTGCTTCATCAACTTTCCTTACCAAATCATCGGTGACAACAGAAGGCCGACACCTCCGAACCTCGGCGTGGACATTTCTTCGACCTGCATTAAACATTCTTACCCAGTTTCTCACCATTACATCACTTATCGCGTATTCACCGTAAACTTCTGTCACTTGACGATAAATTTCGGCCGGTTTAACATTCCTCGCGTTCAAAAATTTAATCGCGGCACGAATCTCACAGTCAGCGGGAGAACTAATTGTCTTAAACATTTTGAATATGCACAAGAAACTGAAAGCACAACATAGAGCAACCAAAATGGCGACAATTGAAAGTCAGTGAACAAGAAAGACGAGTGCGCATGCGCGGGACGCCTACCACAGCGCTGCGACGGCACTAGAATGAAACGGTACTTAGTTTCCGAATACGCTATATATATGCTAGAAATGTATATGTACTGCAGACACAGTCAAAACCGATGAGCATCTTTGCTGTTGATTTTGGAAGTTTGCTTTTAAAATTAGATAGGAAACAGAAAATTTTGCACAGGATTCCATAATGGGCCCGATTAAGGAATTGAAAAGGTCACATTCATCTTGCAGGCCAACTTTTGCCAAGCTCCGATCAAACTAAACCTTTTCACGAAATCCAAGGTCGAATCAGAAATTCTGAATTAAAAATCTGTAACTAGGATTTTAGTAATTTAGATAATAGCAAAACGCCAATGGCCATATTAAATACCGAAATAATTACGTAAAATAAGTACATGTATGTCGTACTAAGTAATAGTGTGACCTTTTTAAATTATCTATATATTATGCATTTTCGCCACCATTTGATTTGTGGTTATCTTTCTTAATTACATTTTCGATAACTTTCAGTTCTATCTATGTACGCATGTGTCTGCAAGTTGATTTTTTTTCTTTTCGTATATTGGAGTTATATATATTGGAGTTCTGCGCATGTCGCTTTGGATGGTGCATGGAGAGTGTGTTGCTTAAAATTCAAAGGCTTTTAAACTTGTGCATATTGATTGTGGTATGTTAAAAGTGCAAGATTTGTGTTCATTGAGATCTCAGCTTTCTGGAAATATAAGGTTTCAAGAAAGAAAATGTATATTTAGGAATTTATAAGCGTTTTATCATCTTCGACCTTGCGGAAACGCCCACCTGGCATGGTCGGGTAAGTTTTTTCTGATTTCTCTTTGAATATTTTATGCAAACTTATTCTGATTGAAGATTTTTATTCCTTTTATTCGTAATTTATTGTATATTTAAAAGCACAGCTCTGTCATGCATATATTTAAAGATATTTAACTTTTAATTTCTTGAGTGAGGTAAGCTTAACAAGGCGGATTTTGTTTACGTTTGAAGTATAAGCACTTTAAGTGAAGGAAATCTTTTGGTGTACCATTTCACGGAGGATTTCAGCCCGGTGGGAAAGGGAATTATGAAACTCTTTGGTGCACCAAATTGTTTAATATTTCTGCCCGTTGGACAATTTGCTCATTCTGCGTGCCAGAACGTTGTTTTAAACTTTAAAAATTATTTTCGATCGTTTTAAATCGTTTTCACATCTCAGATTTGGCAAATTTTTAATTTTAGAGTTTTTTGAGATTTTAAAAGAATTTTTCTTTGTGATAAAATTTTATTTTAATGTTTTAGTGCTTTTATTATCTCTTTTACCGCAGTATATATTAAATTTTAGATTATCGCTTTTATTGTCTATTGTTGTAAAATGAATGAAAGAGATAGAGAAATGTTCGATATAATTAAGGAATTTTATAGAATAATAGATGAACTTAAGACGAAGCGTGTGCCTAAGGATTTAATTACATAATAAAATCTTAGAAATGGAAATGGTAAAGAGCAATGAGGAGACTTTTAGAATTTAAACAGGAACTTAGGCAAATGATTCTCTTGATAGTAGAAAAAATAAGGAAATAGATGATTTGGTACAATTCGGTTTCGAGGGCCGTAAAAAAATTGCAGCGAAAATGTACGCGCAAAAGCACCAAATCTAGCAAACGCGCCCATTTAACAGCGCGCCAAATCTAGCGTACGCGCTGATTTCAGATTGCGTACGTTTATATAGTTCTACATTTCTTAAGACACCATTGAAATACTAGATTAATTTTTAAATCCTTTTTTGATTTTAAATCCTTTTTTTGATATACTATGGATTAACAATTTGGGAATTGCCCCTGAAGAAAACTCGGCAATAGAACTTTGGGTAAAGTGCAGAATCACCGCACTGCTTGACGCGTTTTTAAGAATTGCACATACTCGGTATCCATGTACACATCGACCCATTTTCACTTTAAAAAAAATCCTAGAATTGCATAAAAATGGCACTCCGCACACCCTTGACTTTATCTATGTACACATCGACCTATTTTCAGTAAAAGAAAATTGACAAAATTTCAATTGTTTTTACCTTGTAAAAAGCGGCAAACAAATAAGTGAGAGATTCTGCACTTTACCAAGAATATTTTCGTAGAAAAGTCATCATTCATTATAGAAAATTACGTTTGAACAACCAACGAGATGAAATTATGCTTTAGCGATAAGTCGGTAGCGAAATAGCGATGCCGGCATCCATTCAGTTATGTTTAGCAATTTTTATATAAATTATAAGAATGATCTGAAATAGTTATTTACTCTTATGCTTCCATTCAGTCGTGTTTAGCCTTTTTCATATAAATTATAATAATAAAAAGGTATTGTATGAAATTAACCTTTCATCTAAATTAAAACATCAATCTTAAATAGTTATTTACTATTATACTTCCTTTCGTGCCGCAATTATTAGGGTTTCCGCAATTATTTTTGGCAGCATTGGCATCAACAATAGTTTGGCGATTTTTTACGGCCCTCGAAACCTAATAGTACCATTTTCTATAATGAATGATGCCTTTTCTTTGAAAATATTCTCGGTAAAATGCAGAATCTCTCACTTATTTGTTTGCTTCTTTTTACAAGAGTAAAAACAATTGAATTTTTGTCAATTTTTTTCACTTTTTAAGTGAAAATAGTTCGATATGTACATAGATAAAGTGAAGGGTATGCTCAGTGCCATTTTTGTGCAATTCTAGGAATTTTTTTTAAGTGAAAATAGGTCGATGTGCACGTGGATACCGAGTATGTGCAATTCTTAAAACCGCGTCAAGCAGTGGGTGATCCTGCACTTTACCCAAAATTCTATTTCCGACTTTTCGTCATGGGCAATTCCCAAACTGTTAAATCCATAGGATATCAAAAACGGACTTAAAATCAAAAAAGGATTTAAAATTTAAACTAGTATGTCAATGGCGTCTTAAGAAATATAGAACTACATAAACTTACGCAATCTGAAATCAACGCGTACGCTAGATTTGGCGCGCTGTTAAATGGGCGCGTTTGCTAGATTTGGCGTTTTTGCGCATACATTTTCGCTGCAATTTTTTTACGGCCCTCAAAACCGAATAGTACCAATAAATGTTTATCCCTTCATACCTTTCCTGATATTTGGAAAGTTGGTAGATTAATTGGTACTTTTCCGTTTAGCCGGCGCAGGCAATAAATTCGCCAATAATGGTAAAACTGATGCCAAACGGAATATCTTCGCTGGTAATCTTTTACGCCTCATTTTCAAAACATGTCGCAGCTATTTCATATCAGATTGATTGTCTTTCAATATTGGCATACAATTACATAGAAATTTTACCCAGATAGTTCAATTTTATGCCCCAAGGCCATTCGCGGTAATTAAGTCAATTAGGATACAATCACACACTCACCCGAAAATATAGAAAGTCAAGGGTTCAATTCATCAATTCTAATGAGAATACACTAGCGAAGTAAAGCACTGCGGTTTTGAGTAAGCTATTCGTACGACTTGAACTAATTCTTGCATTTAAACTTGTATTCCAAATTCAGATTTAACTTGAAATTAATAATGTAGATAATTACTGAGAGAATTAGCTTTTTGTAACGTAGTTTACGTGAGATGACATCACTTGGGGTCACGTGATATAAACCGGCGAATCAGGATGCTGAACTATGAAAGCATAGTAAATTCTTAAATTAATGTCTTTATTTAATTACAAAATTAATGCCTTTTACAAAATTTTAAACTATATTAAAATGTTTATACCTTCAAAATAAAAAATTCTTAGAACCATTACCATTCAAATGTTAATTTGTTAACATTTTTTATGTGTATACTATATGTTGCCGGCAATAAAGTCTGCTTGGCGAGATTTGCGCCGGCGAAACGGAAAAGTACCGATTAATTCTATTACCAAAGAACGAAGAAAAATTCCGTCCGATTTGTTTGCTAAAGGTTTTTGCCAAAATTTTAGATAAATTGATTGTCAAAAGACTTTCATATGTAATTAATAATAGGAATCATCTTGCGGACAACCAATATGACTTTAGAAGAAGAAGATCAGCCGACTTTGCACTGTTTAAGGTTGTCGATACAATACGGAAATTGAAAAATATTGCTGTAGTTTCATTTGATGTTAAGGCTGCTTTTGACTCTGTACAATGGTCCTCTGTGCTAAATAAATTGATTGAATTAAATATTACAAGTGATTTATTCATGGTCATTAAAGATTATTTTAATAATAGAAGAATTGTATTTAAAGGTTCATCAGAGAGCATCGCTATTAATCTGCAATTATATAAAGGATGCACGCAGGGATCATGCAGTGCTCCCCTGTTCTTGGCCCTTATAGTAAATCCACTTCCTGTCAATTTTAATGTTTTAAACGCTGAGATCATATGTTACGCTAATGATATCTTACTTGTCATCAGGGGCACCTCACTTGAAAAAATTCAGGATACCTTTGCCGATGTTGAAAAGTTATTGCTGAATTGGAGTCAATCTGAAAATATTAGATTTAATATTGATAAGACATTTGGACTCTTTTTTTTTTCCTATGGGAGGGGCCAAAACTAGAACACCAAAATCGAAATTCAATGGGAAAAATATTAAATTTCAAAATTGTATAAGGTATTTTGGTGTGGTTATATATGAGAAATTAAATTTTATTGAACATTTTGGTTTAATCCTAGTATCCGGTGCACACGGGATTTGGCTACTTTTGGCGACCTTATGATGAGCTGTAAAAACGGGACATATACGATGAGTAGTTAACGGGTCATTCATAGAAAATATATAGTTAAACATAGTATATACTATGTTTATATGCACACATAGTATATAGTGTATAGTATATATGTATAGACATTCTTTTTTGGTGTTGGCGATAATTTTCAAAGTCGCGTCAAGGCTGCACCGTATACTAGGATTTTACCAACATTTTAAACATATACATAGAGACATCGAGAAAATTTTACAATTTTATAGAAGTAATTTTAATGTTGAGATTTTACATAAAAAAGCGCCTATATTAAAAAAGATTTTTAACTGTGTTATATTACCTAAGAATTTTTATGGAATAGGTGCTTGGGGTGCTAGGACGGGGGAAGCTGATTCGTTTAAGAAATAAACTCTGTTATTTTTACAATCACTACTAGAGCCTTTGTCGTAATTTTCATTTTCAAAAACAGTATCATCTTCCGTGCCGTCTAGTTCGTTGCTAATACTATCAGGTTCAATGTTCCGCCTTACTTGCTTTGGGAACATGCAAAGACCTGACTCGGAACAGGGAGCTTACTAAAGCTATGTTCAATAAATGTGGGAAGTAGACAAGATACACAGGAAGGGTATACGAAACCCTTTATTTTTCACTCTTTACAATAATTTCCGGACTTTGGAATACAGAGACCAACCACTTGTGGTCTGAACGTAAGAATATAAAAATATTAACTAAACTCTAACTTAACTTTGGAATAATAAACAAGGGTCTACGTGGAAGACTGGCCGTATATTAACAGGAAGCCGTATGTAGTACAGAGAACTGTCAACACTACAATACGTTTAAAATTATCAAGAGGATTACACCTCTGGCCTGGAAGGCAACCAACAACCGAGTAAAACTGCTAAGGCAAGCGGCCTGCTTCTACTAACTCCTTCCTCTCTCTCGCTTGGCAAAAAGCCACAACTTAAGTACTTGGCGTTCGCCAGACAAATTTGCATAAATAAGTTAAAGCTTTTAATTCTGGCCGGAAGTAGAGAATAAGAAGTGATAGTAAAGATTTAAAATAAAATAAACGTTAGTAAAACTTAAGATCCTTACAATACAGCATTTTTTAAATGATTTTATAATCATTTCAGAGGGTATTTCGTTCCAAGCATCTTTAACCCACTGAGCAATTAATGTAATATCGGGCTTTTTAATGTTGCCTACCTTTGTAAGTGTTGGTCGACTGGAACTAATCCACTCTGCCCAATATTTTCTAACATTTTTTACTTTGAAGGGCTTATTGAGGCAGACATCTAGGGTTGAATGACGGATGTCAATCCTCTCGGAATTACGGCCACAGTCGTTTTTAGGTGTTTTGTCACTTCTTCAGAAAAGTATCCACGAAAAGAATCGTATGCTAAAAGAGAAGGATTTTTGAAAGCTGCTCCCGGTCTTTTATCCCATCGGTTGTTCGGGGGCCGAAAATTCTTTGGTTTAATCGAAACTTACTTTAGTTAAAGTATGAAACTCTGTGATTAGTTCGTCACATAATTTAAGTCATGAAATTACTTCAAGTAAGTGATTTATTTGATAAGTCGTCCAATTTGAGTGCGGGAAGAAAAGAAATGCATTATACCGAGTGATCAAAAAGTCAGTATAAATTTGAAAACTTAATAAATCATGGAATAATGTAGATAGAGAGACAAAAGTTGACACACATACTTAGAATGACATGGGGTTTTATTAGAACCAAAAAAAAAAAGTACTGTTATCGGGCCTTTTTTTTTTGGAGGAAATGCGTGATTCTGGTTTTATAACTGCTACCGTGACTGGCGAGAGGTACGCCGATATGTTACAGAATCGCATCGTCCCCAGCCTGGCTGATAAACACCAGCTGGAACGTACGATTTTTATGCAGGATGGCGCTCCACCCCATATTGCTAGACGCGTGAAAGATTTCTTGCACGCGTCGTTTGGTGATGATCGTGTGCTCAGCCTCCACTTTCGTCATGCTTGGCCTCCCAGGTCCCCAGACCTCAGTCCGTGCGATTATTGGCTTTGCGGTTACCTGAAGTCGCAAGTGTATCGTGATCGACCGACATCCGACGCCAATGCCTCACCATAACTCCGGACATGCTTTACAGTGCTGTTCACAACATTATTCCTCGACTACAGCTATTGTTGAGGAATGATGGGAAACATATTGAGCATTTCCTGTAAAGTACATCATCTTTGCTTTGTCTTAATTTGTTATGCTAATTATTGCTTTCCTGATCAGATTATTGCTTTTCTAATTATTGCTTTTCTAATAAAACCCCATGTCATTTTAAGTATGTGTGTCAATTTATACCTCTCTATCTACATTATTTCGTGATTTATTAAGTTTTCAAATTTATACTGACTTTTTGATCACCCGGTATAAAGAAATTTTTTAACTTCCGATTCTTTTAATTTTTTATGACCCCGCGTATAAGTCGACCCACCCCCACTTTGAAGTATTTTTTTGTCCAAAATATCTCGACTTATACGCGTGTATATACGGTAAATACGTTGCGCAGAAGCTGGATGCTTGCAGTAACAAAAGCTTTTAGAACAGTTTCCACAGAGGTGGTTTGTATTCTTGCTGGAATTCCGCCCCTCTCGTTCCTGTATAAATTTTATTACCAAAAATTCTTACTTGTGAATAATTTGGTTTGTGACATAAACTTGAGTGAATGTATTATTAAAAGCGATGCTTTTCAGAGTTTTAACGAAGATTATATTCATCTCAATAATAAGATTTCAATTCCAATTCAGAAGTCAAACAACAAAAATCAGCGTTATATTTACAAAATTTTCACAGGACTAGTTTCGATGGTTTTACCGAACCACCATCTTCAGCTTCAAAACCGCAAATGAACCAGATAGGAAATAATGATTAGATAAGATAAGAAAGCCTGGACAAGAATAAGCAAGTGGCGCCATCTGTTGGTGAAACCAGAACTAAAACATAATTTCTTTAAAGGCCGAAGGCAAATTTGGATTGGAATTAGGATCGTTAACTAGAACAGAAAGATTTTTATGAATGTGAAATGCCTCTAGAAAATCCAGTTCTCCAATGGAAGATGTTTTTTGAATAATTTTGGCAGCAGAAAAACTGGAAGTGTGGTTTTCGGACCAACAATGTTGAGCAACAGAAGACTTCTGTGTTTCCTTTTTTCTAACATATGCCTCATGTTCCTTGACGCGAAATTTTAAGGCTCTCTTAGTTTGGCGAATGTAAATTAAACCACACTGGCAAGGAATCCTATAAATACCCCAGGAATTCATATCCGGAATGGGGTCCTTGAGTATGGAACTCGGAATTTTATTGATGGGAGAATAAACAACCCGAAAGTTAAGTTTCTGCAAAATATGTGCAACTTTATAGCTAATTGATGGAAAGAAGGGAATGACAACAGAATTTTTATAATCTCCTAAAACAACTTTATAGCTCTTAAAGCAACTTTATAGGGAATTCTGTTGTCATTCCCTTCTTTCCATCAATGGCGCCACTTGCTTATTCTTGTCCAGGCTTTCTTATCTTATCTAATCATTATTTCCTATCTGGTTCATTTGCGGTTTTGCAGCTGAAGATGGTGGTTCGGTAAAACCATCGAAACTAGTCCTGTGAAAATTTTGTAAATATAACGCTGATTTTTGTTGTTTGACTTCTGAATTGGTATTTATTCGGCGTGTTATTGTGTCTTAAGATTTCAATTGTATATGAGTGTATATATTTAAAATATCAGAAGTTGGATATTTATACAGACGGATCAGGGCTCGAGGTTGGTGTTGGCTGTGCCTTCGTGGTTTTCTTTTATGGAATCGATATATATAAGTATAGATTCAAGTTACGCGATATGAATTCAGTCTATCAGGCGGAGATGTATGCAGTTTTTGAAGTGTTTACATGTATTAAAAGGACACCAAGAGTTAGATATTGCATACATATCTACTTGGATGCTATGTCTGTTTTACAAACCCTATCGAGTCCTGAAAATAAAAATTCTTTGGTTTATCCCTTTGCGGCTCTGTGTTCCACTACATGGAACACCCAAATTGAATCGCTTCTGAAACCTTTAACTTCAACCGTAAATAGAAAAAAAATGCCTTTATAATATACTTTGAACTTTTCTTTTTAAACAGTAGATAGCAGCATATCACAAAGAGACGCAGAATTTTCATTTATTATGTGTTATTAAAATCCACTTTTTTTCAAGTAGTTTTCTCTAATTTTTAATGATATAAAAAATTTTATTTGGAAAAAAAATTTAGACATAATTTTGCTGGCTGTACTCCAAATTATCTGTTCTATATTTTTTTTAATTTTTCAGACAAAAACATTACGCAGAATCATTGAATAAACCCGGGTGTTCCATTAGCGGGAATACTGCGCCTTTAGTGATCTCATGCTGTTAACGAATCAGAACATATGTGCTTAGGAGAGAACATCCGTTGTTTACGTTTTCTGTTTCCGTTGCTTTGGGGGGGGAGGAATGAATTCAAACAAAGCAGTATTGAGGGGTGAGGTGTGTTTTGTGTTATGAAATCTTGGGAGTAGTTTTTAGGCTGGAATTTTATTAGTAGCTTGACACATCTTTACATAGACCTGCGCGAATTTTTTGCTGTCGCATTTTAGTCTCATTCCTATTTATTTTTAGTAATTGTGTAGATATTTTTCGTGTATGTATATATTATGGGCTTGTTTTTCTTTATTGTTAATATTAATCGTAGTTAATTTTTTTATTATTAATTTTTCATAAATGGCGCGGAAAGGTCTAACTCTTTCCGACACGCTCTTTCGGAAAATTTGTAAATATTTTTGTATATAGGACTTGTGTATATAGATATTTATCTCATTTATCCGTATATATTCAAGAATATTGTGTATATCCAGGAAACCATGTATACAACCATAAAACAGAGTTTTTTCATTCTTATACAAACGCTTCTACTCATTTTCGCGCTTCACTGCAATGCTCGCTTAGTCGCACTTTTAAAAGCTCTGGCGGCGCAGTGTTCCACTTCATGGAACACCCACAGAATTAAAACGGTAATTGCAATTTTTACAAAATTATACCTGTATACTCCTTTAGGACTAAATAGACTGCATACAACTTTTTTGTTGAAATTCCGACGTTAACATATAGCGCGCCGCAAAGGGTTATGATATAAAAGATTTATATATACAGTTGAAAAATATTCATAATATGAAATTAAATTGGATGAAAGCACACGAAGGACATGAAGGGAACGAGAGGGCTGATGCTTTAGGAAAATCTGCGGTTATAGACGAAAAGGTTAATATTAAATATATTCCTGATTCTAAAAAAAAAGGCCACCTCTGTTTTATATAATGATATTTTACAAAAATGGAAACTTGACTGGGAATCTTCAGATAAAATCACGGATTGTTAAGAAATATCATTATAGGGAATAAAACGGATATTTTTACAGATATCGATGTAAATAAAATTTTAACAGGACATGGTCGTTTCCCAGCTTATCTAAAACGGTTTGGCCTTCAAGATAATGAAAAGTGTAATTTGTGCAATGTAATTGGAAATTCACAACATTTCTTTGAGGACTGTGTTATTACTGGGAGTGCAAGGGGAAAGTATATAAAGTTTTATTGCATTGATTTTAGAAAAAAATATAAGACTTTTGAAGAATATTGCAGAGAAATAATGAAGATTTTAAACACAACTAAAGAAGCGGAACTACTCTGATATGCGCCCTCAAGACGCCAAATATTTTTGGCGAGAAACTCCACGCTGCCGTATTGCTATCTAAATTTTTGTCTACATTTCGAACTTTAAGCCTAAAATGTCTCCAAAAACACGGTTTAAACACACAATTTAAGCTAAAAATCCGAAACAAAAACAAAAAATTTAGGTAGCAAAACCGTGAAGTTTCTAACCAAAATTATTTGACAAGAGTCCATGTACACAGCGATATGTTTTAACTTAAAAAAACATCTACGAATGGCACCATTAGGCAACGAACGAATTTACGAATACGCACACCTCTCTTTAATAAATTAACATAACAACAATAAATTTCAAAGAATACCATGTAAACAGCGTTCTGTTTCAACTTTAAAAAACATCTACGAATTTCACAGTTTAGACGGTACGCACTAATAAACAAAATAACTAAAATAAATTTCAAACAATTCAAAAAAACAACAATAACGACAGAAATTCATACTAACATAACATTCTACAAAATAAGAACAAGAATAAAATAGAATGCACTTATGCATTAATGCTTTCTCCAACAACAGAAATACCAATTTCATACCGCCTTTAACATACCGCCACGTAATCACTATCGTATTTATATGACAGCCAGACACACTATCCAGAAAATTCATACTATGGTTCACAAATAAATAAAAGGTTGATCTTTACAATATGGTAACTGGTAGTTTGGCGACATTTTGGAGGCGATAAAGGTTACTACCTGGCACTTTGGTAATAATGTGAGCAGTACTCAGTTCCGATTACGCATTATTTTGTGTGAGGGAAATGAGAGATCATGGGATATGTCATGTGATATTAATGGACGAATTACGGTTCTTTAATCGGAAAAGGGGGGAAATCGGGAAAAAATCTGGAAATTTTGTATTTGGCTTTATTCTGTATTGTGTGAAACAGTATTCGTGAATTTTTGGATCCCATGGCCGTAACTAAAGTGAATTCGAAATGGGTATTTATGTATGTATTAATTTAATGTATGTGCTCATTTATATTTTAAGTAGTGTTTTTGAAATTAATTATATTTTAATTAAATGATAGTTATTTTGTGATTGTAGTGTATTATATTTGTAGGAATTTGGTATACGTTTTAGTTGAAGTAAACGTGCATGGAAATAATTTAAATATCTGACAATAAGTATTTATAATGGTTGCGGTATGAATTCGTTGGTGACGTGTATAATGTAATAGATGATTTAGAGGTAAAAGTTTTTGGATATTTTAACGTGCATGGAAATAATTTAAATATCTGACAATAAGTATTTATAATGGTTGCGGTATGAATTCGTTGGTGACGTGTATAATGTAATAGATGATTTAGAGGTAAAAGTTTTTGGATATTTTATTTATTTTATATGTGGAAATGTTCATTACTTTTTCGCGATCAGGTAATTTCATATATGTTCTTTTTACCGGGTTTAAAGATTGAGAAAATTGTCATGTATTTTCGTGAAATTTTTCTAATTTATGAGAAAAATGCAGTGTACATGGATATAGTGAAGAGTGTGCGCAATGCAATTTTTGTGCAATTCTGGGATGTTTTTTTAAGTAAAAATAAGTCGGCGTGTACATGGTTTATGCGTATGTGTTATTTTGAAAAACGCGTAAGGAGTATGGTATTGTGCACTTTTTCCCAATTTTGCAGTGAATATTTGTCATGATTAAGCAGTTTTGTTAGATAAAATTTCTAGCATAAGTGTAATTCGGCTAGTAGATTGTTGGAAGAAGTGTTCAGTAGATAAAAAGAAAAGAAACATGTCTTTACTTCGTGAAGACAAAATGGCGGGGGGAAAAAAAATAGAGGGTTTCTGTAGGAGAGTTGGTCGCCAAATTTTCGCCAAAAAAACGCCAAGTTACCATAATGTAAAGATCAACCAAATAAAATAACAAATAATCACAAATCCCTACTTCTATCAAGCACAGCCACTAAAAATAATCTCCCATACCTTCTTTCCACACCTCCAAATACCCATTGTCGTTCAACAGGATGGCCACGACGATATTTCCTTATGCCGAACTTCAATTCAACAACTTTCACCATTAAATCTTTTCCCCCTAGCTTCTCAGACACAAATCATGACGGGAACCAACGAACTCCAGCGAAAGGTTTTTCAACGTCAACAGGGTTGCCATAGAACACGCAATCGTGCCAAAAACCAGCGCAGAACACATATCGCCACATTTGGTGAAAATTACAGCGTATATCAGTGTTGTACGAAAGAAGCCACTGGAATTTATGTATGAATGATGTGTTTGTCTTTTGTGTGAATGTTTGTTTTACGTGTTGTTTTATTCTGAGTTTCTAACAATATTTTTTTATTATTTTTTAAGTTCGTTTGTGTGAATGTATTAGGTCCAGTGATAATATGAATTTCACTGGTCGTATTTATTATTTTGTTTAGTTTACGTTTTACTAACCTTTTTAGTTACTCGGTTCCCGGGGCTTTTGGTTTTCTGGGGCTTGTAGTATTAGATAATTTTTGTTGTTTTATTTATATTTTCGTTTTGAGCAC
This sequence comes from Stegodyphus dumicola, assembly GCF_044657685.1. NCBI lineage: Eukaryota > Metazoa > Arthropoda > Arachnida > Araneae > Eresidae > Stegodyphus > Stegodyphus dumicola. The sequence continues at coordinate 23,734,328 of NC_140772.1, forward strand.
GGCCGGATCGCTGGCTCCTCGTTTGTTGTTAGATGGACTGGCTGCTGTTCCAAGCTATATGACCAAGCTGTCTTGGTTAGGTGGGCTGGGGGGGCTGTGACCCGTTACTCTACCGTATATACTTCTTAAGTTACCTGAAGCAAAACTTCGGAATTTCAAATTGGTTTCGGTTTAGATATTTTTCCTTATTACGTGCTCCGCCCTTAGGCCCTACACGGAAAGGGAGGGATGCCCCGTGGAGGTCATTCTAAAAGAAACTGGCTCGTATCTACTTACTACGTCACACACGGGCAAAACCACGAAAACGCCCATGCAGCCAGCCCGTTCGCCGAGACTCGAACCTCGGACCGAACTACCAGTTTTCAGTGGCTTTTACCGCTCGGCCGCTGGTTGGCCCCTTCGGTTTAGACTAAGGTTTAAAGTTCAAATACTCAAGTTTGCAATACCGCTTTGATAAATCTAAACTTAGATTCTCATTCGTTGTTTCAATTCAACTTAGATCGTCATGCGTTAATTTGACTGAACTTCGATTCTAATGCGTTATTTGAACTCACATCATTTACATTTTATGGTAGAAAGAATGGAAGTGCAGTAAAGATTCAAAACAAAAAATGAATTTAAAATTTAACTTGAAAGATATTTATTTGGAACAGGAATCGCGAAACTGATTGGTGACGATTAGAGCTGAAGAAATGATGATTTCAGAAGAACTGAAATGATGATGCTTAGAACTCCGGACATTCCGATTGCTAGCTAGACCTTCTTCCACTTATCTCACGATAGCATGCGGCGTGGAATTAGAAAATGCCTCACCTTCTCCCCCACTTATAGGGCGACTGAATTAGAAGAGGATCCAATCGACAAATTCAGGTGGTGGCGAAGGTGGCGAATTTTATTCCATAACATTTTAGTCAGGCGACACTGTAGAGGGTTTCAAAAATTACTGGATTCAAAATTAGCAGGAAACTCAACTACATCCTCTACGGGATACGAAATCTCCGACTGCTAGCCTGACATGCTTCCAATCACACCACGAATACACTCAGTAAGAAGGGGAAAACATTACATTTTCGGAACATAGTTTTTTATTTGGTTTATGCAAAACAATACAGTACACAATAAAGCTCATGGAAAATTTTAAAAATATAAAATATACTCATAATCCCCTTTTGAAATTTATGTGTTGATAATTTGATACATGTTTCAATTATGACAGCAGTTTAATCCAAAATTATTTTACCTCAGTTTTAAAGTATGTAATGAAGCTTTGATTTTGGTGAAAGAATTAACGAGTTTATCAAATTAGGGTTAAAATGTTTGAAGTGTGTTTGAATAGATAAACCTATGACAAAAACTACTGAAATATACAGGATATACAGAATATAGACTTATTAAAACCCGGCGGAAGTCGCACCAAGAAAAGTTACTAGAGTGGGCGCGTGGGGTATCACATTCCCCAATATTTAAAATAACATAAAAATAGTTTTATTTAGTTTTAAAGCTGTTTTTTTGTTCTCGTATATTATAAATACGTGAATAATAATTGGGTTTCAAAAAAATAATTTCCAAAATAATCTTAGAGTTAAATTTAAGATAAATGAAAATAATAAAAAAATAAACATCATGCCTTTAAGTTTCCTTGCATCTCTAATACGCAATGCTTATTTTATTTCTTTACACTTTGAACGAAATACATTCATGTGTTCTTGGCACAGAATGTTTTCACATTTTAAACATTGCATTCAAGTTCTTCTGTCCTTGGCACGATGGCAATTTATCACATCTTTCATACTTAGGTGTTTCAAATTTCATGTATTCGTTTTAATTCTTCGTCGAAACTTTTGCTTTTGTTTTGCATGCAGTACGTCAGTTTCTTTTTAAAGTATTAATCTCTGAACTTTGTTCAATACTTTTTTTCATTAATTGTAACGCTAAGTTCTTCAAAAACAGACTTCTGTTTCTTTTTGGTGAATTAGAAGTTGAATGTAATATAATTCAAGCATTTATTATAGCAACATTCAGTGCAGGAAAGAAAATTACCATTGGCTACCTCCTTGTTATTCTGGCAATTGAATAATTGACTGACCCCATATCCACTGCTCCTTTAGACATATTATAAAAACATACAATTCCTGACGTTTTATTTTCTCCAATAGTATCATCTACAGTATGATCGTTATATAATGTTGAAAGCATAAGAAAAGTTTTTCCTTTTTTAGGAACATTAGAAATTAATTTTTTATCTTTTTCGAAACCAAAACAGTGTAGAAAATATTCCTAGTTTCATGTTCAGTTTCCGAAATGCAATCTTAATCGTTTCCAACTATTTCTAATAAATAGCACAGGCGTTGCATCTGCAATTCATAAGGAGTCATTCTTTTTACGATAATGAGGTTAGGAATTTTCAATAATTTAATGTCAAAAATCACTTGCGAGTAGAAATATTTACTGTTACACTCCAGAAATAAATTTATGAAAAATACTTACGCGGACAGGCGCGTGGGGTGTGTCATACCCCAGTTCCAACAAAATACCGATAAATCTGTTTCTGAAACACACAGGCAAAGAAAAAGCGGTTTTGAAAGTCAACCATAACTAGAAATTCAGCTACTGAATGCAGCACAGAATTTCAGTTTCACAAGATAGGAATATTCCACTTTTATTTAAGGGTGGGGTATGACACACCCCACGCGCTTTCCCGCTGGTTAAAAAGTTATAATTATTTTTTGCCAACAGAAACCCATCTTGGTTGGACCCGTTATAGCAGCTCTTTTTCCAAGTTGTGGTCATGAATATATTAAATGAAGAATAGAATTCTGCAAAAAAGCTACTTTAGATTAACATCTGCAGAATGAGTGTCCGTAAGGTACTATATATCTCCCTAATCAGAAGGATAATCTTGTAAATAATGTGTATATACTTAGTGGCCAAATAAACGAGCTAATAGGAAAACGTTTCTATGACGTAAGATGTCATTTATTTTGATAAATAATGGCATTAGCGAATTTTACAATCAAACATCTTTTAGAGGCAATTATAAAGACAAACGCCTTCGAAATTTAATGAATAATAGCATAATTCTCTCTCTGAAAGCCAAACATGGCGATAATTCTTTCCGTGATCGATCGCAGGGAGGACAAAAAAAAAGAATCTCCAAATAAGTAGAAAAAAGTAAATAAATAAAGGAAGATAAAGAACAAGGGGAAATCCGCAAAACTTATAATAATCGCCTTTTCACAAGACGCCTGCGTTTTTTACTGCGTGCAATAAGTCGTAGAGAGTAAAATTATGGGTTAGCTGAGCTGGCATTAAAGTGTTGTCATGCTGACAAAAAATTAAACACCATTAATAGAACATTTTATTTAAGGTAGTTGACTCAAAAATGCAACGAAAGAAAATTTTGTGTGCATTAATTCACTAAAAAGTTTAAAAAATACAGTTAAAAAATAAAAGTTACAAGAACACATTTTTGGTGTTTTCTAGATACCCACTTTTATCTTCGCTCAAAGTTTCAATATGTTATACATGGAAAATTCCGGTTATCTTGTAGAGTCATTAGGTTAATTGGAAGCAGGAAAGATGAAAAATGTGCAACCGCCTTCGCCGGGAATCGAACCACGGTCCTCTGGATACCGACCCAGCGTGCAGAACCACTACACCACGAAGGCACGCTAGGGAAGTGGGAGAAATACCTTATAGTCTTCCCACATGCAATAAGTATGCCAAATTTTAGCAAAGAGGTCTTTAACCTTTTGAAGACGGGATGGCCATTATAGTGGCCATAGAGTCCTCTCTTTGAAAAGACGGGTTGTCCACTTTAGTGGACATGTCTTTTTCCCCCATTTTTCAGTCTGAAAAGTGGGGTGAAATGTCAAATTTGACGTCCTAGAGTTTTAACCACTTATCTCTTTCAAAGGTCTTCCTTTTGCGATATAGATGCACACCTCTGAGAATCCATTAAACTACACACAAGAATCTTTGTTGCAAATAGGAGGTGATTTTCTGAAAGGGGGTAAAGCATTCGGTTCAAGATTCCCCGTCCTTTGGTAGCTTTTACTGCTACCAAAGCCCCGGCCTCAAAAGGTTAAGCATTTTTCTTGGCCCAACAGCGGCCGAGTGGTAAAAGATTAATCTCTTGGCTGCTCTGCCCCCCGTAACGTTGAAAGTCCGCAGATCCAACGGACCCGGCGCGGTGGTTCAACCTCCGCTGTGCTCCCTCAGAGGGGCTCGCGCACCACATGGAATTCACCAGGCAGCACTGGTCGTTAAGTTGCTACCTGCCAGTCGCATGGGCGAGCCCGTCGCAGTGGGTCATTATCCAGCAAACCGGGGATCGTCGACTCCCCAGCTACCAGAGCTGTACCACTCAGGACATGCTAGACCCCGAGGCCGGACAATGAGTGACCTTTCCCAGAGCCTTCAGAACCACCAAGTTCATACATTTTATACCCCCGTGGCCTAGACCGCCTAGGTACCGATCCTAGCCCGTGGCCTAGACTGTCTAGGTACCGATCCTAGCCAGTAGCTTCGCAGAGCTCTCTACATCGTCCCCAGGGGGGGAGTGGTAAAAGATGCTAAACACTGGTAGTTCTGTACGGGATTCGAGTCCCGGCAAGCCGGCCGGTTGCATAGGCGCTCTCTTTGTTTTTCCCATGGGCAATGTGGATACCAGCCGGTTCCGTGCAGTGCCTGAGGGCGAAGCACGTAATAAGTAAAAAATATATCCTCTTATACATTTTTGATTTTGTGGGGAGTAAAAAAAATGCATGAAATATACCTCAATGTTTATCTCTGGCTGAATGATACATCGATACATAAATCTACACGAGAAAGAATTGATATTCGCCGTTGGAGGTCACATTAGTATGCGTAAGAAATCTTTCTCTCTTTTGCGGAATTTCAAAAGAAAGACGAAAGTAAGACTTCTTTTCAGACGTTTCAGTTATTTTTAGACATTTAAAGTAGTGCTAATAATTTAAATTTACGAAAGGGTTTGAACTTCTTCAATAATTGCTGGTTTTCAGTAAATTCTGTCATAAATATAAGTTCGATAATAACTGAAAAAGAAGTCCATAGCTTTAGTAAAACGTTTCTTTTCCACCTTCTTTAACTTCTGCAACATTTACTTGGTTTTGCATGTTTAATTGAGAAATGATTTCTTCAGTTCAATAGGATAATATTGCATGAATATTAAGAACATACCACATTCTTCCCTCTGCGTTAGTAGAAATGGGGGGAATACATTAATAAATAAATCTTTTCATGAGGACTCGAGGGCGAAAAATGCACTTTCTACATAACGAAAGAAATCACTTTCAGCCTGCTGATAGGAGCGCTGTCAGCAGGAAAATTCTACAGAACAAAATATATCGAATCGATTTTAGAATGATGATGAGGGGAGTTCCTCTCCCTATAATGAAGGCAGTTTGCTTAACGCACTTTGAGACTTTTGGGGTGTATGAGGCAAATGGAATTTTATGCTCTCATTGTACGGTTCAATTGTTCCAGGGTAATTTTGCAGGTGCACACACCCAAACATGACTCATCTTTGCTCTGCACATGTCATTGGGGATAAACGACACATTTCGTAAATGATCTCGATAGGATTTCCTACCTTTTTAATATACTTACGTACTAATAAGAAGGCATAGAGATTTAGAACTCTATGAAAATTATACGTTAAGAAGAAATTAATATTTGAAATGGAATGATATATCACAATAGCTCTGATTAAAAGGCACGCAATCAATAAAATCTATTTGGTGAAAAGTACATCTACTATTTGTTCGAAAAATATAAAATCTTCTGTTGTATTTTTAACCATTTTGTTAAAGGTTTTTAATAAATAAATAAACTGATTGCTAAGCTCATAAATATCTTTTATAGTTTTTTTATTTAGTAGATATTTATTACTGTTTCCCCAAAAATTAATAAAAAAGAAACTAATTGTAATATATTAAAGAACAAAAGCGTATGTGACGTTTTTATATTTCATTTAATGAAAAATATTCTTAAAAATGTGGTTTAAAAATTTGAATTTCTTTCGAATTTGTAAAATTTTCATGTTGCATATCGTTTTACAATTATTAAAAACTGAGTTTCGTTTTGATTTGAAACATTTAAGTTATGAATTTTACTTCCGATTTTACTTTTAATTCCGATTTTATTTATAACCGAATTGAATGAGAAAACTGGAATGTGTGTGATTTTTTTTTCAGAATCCTCATACTTGAATGTATGTAATGTATGTAAGAATTCATTCAAACATCTTCGAGGGCAGCTATAATAAAACCAGTTGGACAAGAATCTGAGTTTTGACAGCTATGCATTTTAACCTTGCAGGGTCATTAGGATATTTCGAATCAGAAGAAGTTAAAAATTAGCAATGCCCTCGCCGGGACTTGAACCTTTCGAATACGCATCCAGCGTGCTGACCATTAAACTACGAAGGCATGATAAGAAGGCGGGAGATATTCCTTATATACTCCCCCTTTTAGAAGACAACTGGGGATTAAGGAGCCCACTCGCCAAATCCTGGTGGTCGAGAAATTTTTTTAGCTCCATCCACCACCTTTTTTAGTTCAGGCGTCACTGTAGAGTCATTAGGATATTTCGAAGCAGAAGAAGTAAGTGAGCAATGCCCTCGCCTAGCGTGCCAATACGCGCCGAGCGTGCTGCCCATTACGCCATGAAGGCATGCTAAGAAGGCGGGAGAAATACCTTATAACCTTATACAAGTAAAGCAATGTACAGAACTTAGTGTATAAAAAGCCCAACAGCAGCCGAGCGATAATGTCGTTGAACACTGGTAGTTCTAACCTGGGTTCGATTCCAGGCGAACGGGCTGCCTGGATGGACACTTTTGCGTTTTTCTCCATGTATAACATGTATACCTGACATTTCTCATAGAAGGTTTTCCACGAAGGCATCTGTCCTCATAGGTAGGTAGCCGTCGTGCACTTTTCCATGATTAAATAAACAAAGCCAATTTACAAACACTATTGCTATAATTTGTAGCGTTATTAGGTTCATCTGCGCCTGAGATATAAAAACTCAATTATGCTCTCGTCAGGCTTCGCATCAGGGATTAACCAACTGCTAGCTGGTAATGCTACCAATTATACCACAAGAGCACACACGACAGAAAGAGTAATTCCTCAGCAAATTGATCAGGAATCCGATAATTAAGAAATTGTGGTTCTCTATTATTTATAAGTTAAGAATTATATTATCGAATAAAATAACTACAATTCAGTATATTTCTGTGTTTATAATTAAATTACAGCTCCTAGCAATCTGCAGTGATTATGAAACCCAAAAAACTTCTACCAAACAATTTGTAAAATTTTCCAGAAAGAGATCTCATTCTCATGAACTAAGACTGCATTTCAGAAGTAGTAATTTAAAGAATTATAGAAAGCATTCTAGCATAGAATAATTTATCAAGGTATTTGCAGAGAATTTATCGGCATGCACATTTTTAACAGATTAATATTTGCATGCTCTTGTTGAATATCTAAAAATTTAGTTATTGTATACCTCTTTAAAACTTTAAACTTAACTGACTGTGGTGCCGGACAAATTAGCTAAAAAAATAATATAATCAAAACAACTCTAATACATAATATATCAAAGATCAATTGAATAAACAATCGTATATCATATCTATTAATCGTATAGTGGTATTTGGTTTAGTACAATAGGGCGCGTTGTGAAGCCCACTAGGGAAAAATCAATAACCCGAATTCAATAAAACTCCATGTTTCTTAAAAGCCTCCCGGCTCAAACAAATGGAGGGACATGACAGACCACAGTAAATTATACACTAAATTAAACATATGAAACATAAAATATATATCAAACACATTTATTAAATTCTAGTATTAGTAATTCTAGTATTAGTAGTATTAGTAATTCTAGTATTAGTAGTATTAGTAATTCTAGTATTAGTAGTATTAGTAATTCTAGTATTAGTAGTATTAGTAATTCTAGTATTAGTAGTATTAGTAATTCTAGTATTAGTAGTATTAGTAATTCTAGTATTAGTAGTATTAGTAATTCTAGTATTAGTAGTATTAGTAATTCTAGTATTAGTAGTATTAGTAATTCTAGTATTAGTAGTATTAGTAATTCTAGTATTAGTAGTATTAATAATTCTAGTATTAGTAGTATTAATAATTCTAGTATTAGTAGTATTAATAATTCTAGTATTAGTAGTATTAATAATTCTAGTATTAGTAGTATTAGTAATTCTAGTATTAGTAGTATTAGTAATTCTAGTATTAGTAGTATTAGTAATTCTAGTATTAGTAGTATTAGTAATTCTAGTATTAGTAGTATTAGTAATTCTAGTATTAGTAGTATTAGTAATTCTAGTATTAGTAATAGTATTAGTATTAGTATTCTAGTATTAGTATTCTAGTATTAGTAATTCTAGTATTAGTAATTCTAGTATTCTATTCTGTTATTAGTAAATACCTGGGTAACTGATCAGTATCCCCTACCACATATTTTTCTATGCAAATAACACATAATATCACACCAAATTACAGCTTACATTAATTAAGATTAACATTATCAAATACTACTGTATCATAAGTGTAACACTAGTATTTCTCCCATTTCATCTTCTAACTTTAAGTATTTATCATGGTAATTCCCTTTAAGAACACTGAAAATTTTCACATCGGTTAATTAGTTTAAGTAATTACTCAGATTTCAACAAACATTAAAATGACGACTCTTGCTTGAGTATTGAGATAATTATTAAAGTACAACAATAAAAAAAAAATCACTCACGGGGTGAAGTCCATACCGCACACTCCCATTACTCGGGAATACCTTTGTATACTGATTAATAAGGCGATTTGACAGCTCCACACATCGTCCAGCGTCCAAAGTTTACTCGAGCACCACATTCTTCCTGCTGTCCCTTTATTCCCAAAATCCTCCTGAGTTTGGAGACGGACAAATCTTGCAAATTTTAAAGATGACTTGGTTGAAACATCACTGAAGCTGTCCTTACAATTAATAAATTCCAGAGCACGGAAGGATGAAAAAAATCGACGCAGCTGACACAGGCAGAATAAACAGCATCGCACATCTTAGACAGATCCTACACGAGTCTCTTTCATTCTGGAAGCCTCGAAACCCACCAAAAACGTAGAACACCTTTGGAACAAAATCTAATTAGGAAATCAAAGTCGGGAAAAACAGGAATACCGCATGAGGATCACCACGAGAATCTGCATTACAATTCTTGGAACAAGAGAATCGAAATTCTATGCTGAACTCTACGCCTTATGCCATTGCAAATTCTCGCTAGCTAAAAGCCGAGAGAAAATCATATCCGCTGCTCGCTGGTACACGCCGCCCGCTGCAAGGCAAGCCGCAACAGGGCCAAACGTCCCGATACCTTTTTTTTTCAGCTTAACTTCACATCGCAGGACTCAAATCAGACTCCAAATCCGACGCAATAGCCGGCGCTCGCGAGAGCAAGACCCGCAAGGATCAAGCCCCCACTCTTTCTCCTCTTACTCTTAGCTTGAAAATCAGAATCAGGAATAATTACTCTAGCCTGGTGCAAGCACCCAGGAAATCTCGGTTTTGAAGCCTGTATTTGAAATCAGAATAAAAAACGATAAGCGAAATTACTTACTCTCTGTTTCTCTGTATTTTAGTTCAAATAATTGTGGAACAACTTACAACAATTGAATATATCTCAGTTCTTATTCCCGAGTATGACTAATGTAACTTTAAAATTGGTGCTGTTAAAACTATGCGTATATCTAATATCACATTCAGATTTTTCCACAAACTTCTCAAGAGAGCTAAAGCAAGACATATTCAAATTTTGACCTTCAAATTAAATGATTATTTAGAGTTTTTTCCTCGAAATAAAACTGTAAACGACCTTTCCTTTGAATTTCTCGCTTTCTTTGTGCACATGCTCACTTTTATAAATTAAAATTTTAAATGGCGCTCCCTAAATTAATTTGAATTTTTTAACTTCTGAAATAAATGTTGATATAGAGAATATATTTAACTTTTATAAATTATATTAATGTTAAATTAAACATTACTCGAATCAAAGTATTATTACACTCTATATCGTTTCTCTAATCAAAATGTTGTATTTACTTTATATTTCTTATTCTGCTAAATCACAGTCTTCAAACTCGTATGTCTTAGATGAAAAGAATAAAAAAATTATTCTGAATTATCATTTTATTCTAATTAAAATGAGAATGCTTAGATTACTTTAAATTAGTGTTATCTAATGCTTATAGTTTAATTAATTCATTGTTAATTATAGACACAAAGACTAACAAGGATTATTCAATTTTATCATGCTATTTTCTAATTCCTTACGCGTATAAAGAATAATCTAAAGCTGAAAAGATAGTCTACAATTTGAATGTCTATACTGAAAGGTTTACTCAGCTTGCAGCAACGTAAACAGAAATGAAAAATAAGCAACAGTTCTGAACACAAATGCCAACTCCTGGCGAAGAAATGTGATGTTAATTTTTACTTCCTTGTACGAAGTAAAAAGGAAGTATCGTAATCGCGAAAAGTTTCAGGCAGCATATTTCAACGAAAATATCTATTTTGACCGCTATCGAATGCAATTTAACGATGTTTTTGCGTGATATCTGTACGTAAGGACAGAATAAAGTACTCTTTTCCTTCAAAAAAATTATAAAACTGCTTTAAAATTAATTCTGAAGAGAATTTTTCGTGGCGTCTGTACGAACGTATGTACGTACGTACGTATCTCGCATAACTCAAAAACGAGTAGCCTCAGAACGTTGAAATTTTGTATGTAGGACTGCTATAACATGTAGATGTGCACCTCGTATTTTGGTTGCAATCGGCCGTGCCAAACGTATACAAATATTTTTATAAATATATCCACTTTATTACCTGGCTCAGTGATCTCAGTTTCTTTACTCTTATATATTTGTAAATTGTACATTTTTTGCTTTAAAAATGATTGAATTATGTTGTTTTTATCTTCCGGTTAAGGATTTTATGCCTTTAGTAAATCTATGTGCAATATTTTTAGAATTATCAGCAATTTTAAAGTTGTTTAATTGCCGCTAAGCCTGTTTTTAATGGCGGCCATTGATGTTTACATTTGAAGCAGGAGACTAGTGGACTTGTTGCCAATCTATAGAAACTTAGCTTCGCAACAACAAAGATAACGCATTCTTTTATAATTACCAATTAAATCATGCTTAATTCTTTCTGGAATTTTTTCGAGGAAATAAGCGTTTGAGATTTACTTCGTTATTTTTAATATAGATATTTTGAGTTTTTACGTATTTTTGCCTTCTCGCGAAGTGAGAACTGAATTAATTAAATGAGAAATACTCAATCGTCTGTGAAAAACTGTTTCTTTTTTGTTTTATTTGCTTAATTTCTTTTATACATAGTTCTAGCTTTATTATAGTATTTGAATAGAACATGTGGCAACGATTAGATAATTCTTTAAATGATATACATTTTGTGCATTCTGAGTTATATTATGAATGAAATATAATACTGTTAAGTAAACCTAGCGCCAGAGTGTAGCTATGGTAAACAAAGTGAATTTTAAAGAATGTATTTATTCTATTGTGGTTTATGCGCTGTCGGCGAAGTAGGTTTAATTTAATCTAATAAGTTTAAATAAAATGCAAGAAAAAATGCGTATAATTTAATATTCCGTATAAGGAAGTTATGTGGTGTACACATCAGATTTTTACTTTAAGCTTTCTGAAATAAAATGCTAATTTGGAAAATCTGTTAATCCAATTACTTAAAGAACATTAAAACAATTATTTGTATGCAGTACATTTTTGATAAATTAAAATGATTCTTTATGCAAACAATTTGTATCTAACCTCGAGGAACGATAGAAACTTCCTTCAAGTGGGTTAATGTTATTTTCGGAAATCATGAAGATAATCTGTCTTCAGTACGTGATAATGCAAGGCAATTAAATATATCTTGTTTATCTCGAAACAATAGATTATTAGTTCAAAGTAAACAAGATTTTTTTGAGTCCTCCTTAAGATTCCTAGCTTCTTTGGTTAACTCTTGAGCAATCTTGTTATTTCATTGAAATATGGATGTGGTGTCTTTGTTCTGAAGTGATGAGTCATTTAATTCACAATAGTTGTCTTTTGATTATTTATTGTTAACAAAAACATTCATGATTAAAACAAATATGAAATATCATACGCGGCACAGTGCCGAATCTATACATCTTACGACATCATTGTTTCGTTCCGTTCTGTTGTATTTTCTCCTCGCCGCGGGAAAAGTGAACATCAGTTTATCCCTTTAGGGAATTTTAGTTGGAACAATGGACAAATGTCATTGTAATATGTCGGAGGATTTCATCTGACTAATAATGACAAGTATGAGATGTATATTTTAAAGAAGACTTAAACAGTTTTATTTAATTTATCCAAGAGTTGACTTGGAGTCTATAAAAATTAAAATATCGCTTTCTTTTTTATTTTTATATTGTTAGTAGGTTGAGTTATTATCGCTTGAATAGCTACTGAATAATAAAAAAAAAGGAATTATGAAAGCATTATAGAGATATTAGGTATTTTCGGAGAAGGAAAGATGAAAAATGAGCAATGTCTTCGCAGGGAATCGAACGACGGACCTCTGGAATACGCGCCCATTGTGCAGACCACCGCACTACGAAGGTATGCTAAGAAGGCGGGAGAAATACCTTACATACTCCCCCCTTTTAAAGGGCAACTGGGGTTTTAGGGGACCCAATCGCCAAATCCCGGGTGTGGATATTCATCATCCCTCACCTTTTTAGTTCGGACGCCAGTGTAGACTCATTAGGCATTTTTGAAGCAGGGAAGATGAACAATGAGCAACGCCTTCGATTTGAATCAAACCACGGACCTCTGGAATACGCACCCAGCAGGCAGACCCCCCACACTACGAAGGCATTCTAAGAAGGCGGGAGAAATAACATATTGCTTTTCAAAGAAATTGTAAACAATCCCATTTAAAGATTTTATAATGCTCCCAAAGGGGCGTTTTTTAACGAGCATATCTATAGAATTTTCGATGCAGAGTCTCGCGTGCTGGAAATATTTTTTTTTTTTTGTTTGTTTTCCGTACAGTGTAACCATTGCTGGCTTTGAAATCGTTGAATATTTTTAATAAAAAAATTCACTAAAAGTTTAGAAAATATCAAATAGTTAATAAAACAATTCAAAATTACAGATTTGGACCTAGAGATGCCTAAATTCGGGTGGAGGACTACGTTATTCAAAATTTGATATCTCTGAGTACCTCTTTTTTCAAATTACGAGAAACATACATATATTCATGCAGGTTCTTCGTTATTTATTTTCTTTAAATTTAATGCAATATTCTAATATTTAGTGGCAACAAATTTGAAAGTGAAACGCCGTTCACAGTGAAACAACACAAAATGCCAAATCCAAATCAATAGCCCTTCTGAGCAAATTGGTCTTTTGGGTTTAAAAAAAAATTATTTAAACATAAACTGATAATTATTGATTAAATTCACACAAGGGAATAAATTTATTTATCTAAAAAATCTCAAAGATAAGTGAAGAATTATCACTTTCGCTCGGGATAGCAATATGCTGAAGATCTATTTCAGAAAACACACAAAAAGAGAACAACAAACTCTTTCAAAAATGTTTTGAAAAACATCCAGTAAAATTGGTAACACAAGCTGTAAAACTTTGTCACCAATAAACATTTAAGGGTCTTGCAAAGAGAACCGAACTGTGGGTAAAACTTCATCAAAAATTGATTTGCTAATGATGGGCGGTATTTATTATGAGGTTGATTAGTAAGATATTATTCAACACAGTGCATTTCTATGCTAGGGATACTTCGAGAGGGTGACGGAGATTTGCCATCTATCCAATTAAATATTAAAATACTTTCGAATTGGCAGCATTAGAGAAAATGAGGAAAATGTACTTTTAAAGAGAGCGTAGATGGTATCTACTTTGCACACTTGTTTTTTTAAATAATTTTTTAAGGCAGCTTAAAGTTCTGCTACCTATTGTCCCCTTCCTAATTAGTTCGTCTTAAAAATCGAGCCTGTTTTTAATGTAGCAGTTTATATACATTGTTACGCAATGCCAAGGCGCCGTAAGATGGATTCCCCGTAAAGCAGTTTTAGGGTTGAAATGGCAATGGCAGGCAGGGTTGCCACATTTGACAAGAAATCGACAATTCGGCGATATTTGGCGACAAAATTGGCGATATACCATGGACGGATGGAGAACCTTCTGGAACGAATTCTTACAGGTTTAGCACAAAATGTACTCGAACACAAGCCAAAAGCTATATAAACCCTGCTGGTCAGCAGTCAGTCAGAGTGTGTCTCTCATCGAGAGCGAGTGTGTCTCGTCTAGCGAGTCAATCCCCGCGGAGTAGATCGAGTTGACAGCCGGCCAGCGAGTGCCGAGTGGGTCGTCGAGTGCACCGAAAGAGTCTCGTGTAGTATCGCGGTTAGTGCATCATCGAGAGAGCGTGTTGAGCTCCGGAAACGACTGAACCGAGAGTCGGGAGCTGTGCTCTGTGTGTCGTCGAGTGCATCGCGAGTTGTAGCGTGGAGAGTCTCGAGAGTACGTGGAATTCCGAGAACGACCAAGCAGAGTCGGGAGCTATACTCCGGGAAGCAGAGTAGGGTGCTTTGCAGGAAGCTGTCTCCAGCGTGATAGCTTGATAACCTGAAGGCTGTGTCGCTGATCGTGTCAGCGTGTTTATAGTAGTTCATCGACGACAGTAGTACGTGTTTTGGAGCTGTCCTGACAATATTGTCTAAATAAAGTCTGTTTCGGTACTTCATCAAGTATCGTCGTTATTCACTTCAAATCTACGAGCCTCGTACGAACGTGAAGGAAGAAAATAACGTAACAGCTGGTGTCAGAAAAGGAAAAACATAACTATTGGTGTCAGGAGTGCGGTTTGAGGGTGAATGCCAGTGGTAAGAGAAATGGAAGAACTAGTAACACAGCTCGTGACTGCCTTTGCTGAATTCCAAGAAAAGATGGAGGCCGGATATGATGAGATAAAAGCTGGATATAAAGAGATTAAAGCCGGACTGAAAGAGATGAAAGCCGGACTAGAAGAGAAGAAACCCCGACGAGAAGAAATAAATGTCGGCCAAGAAAAGATGCGAGAGCAACTCCAACAGGTGAAAGGGGAGCTTGCAGAAGAACAAAAAAAAATCGTAACAATATCTATAATTTCAACCCTGTGAAAAAAAATGCAAATATTATAATCTGTTAGCTTTTTCTTCCATAAAGCATTTAAAAAACTCGGTGACGTAACTGCAGGCCTTGGCCTAATGGGTCAAGGCCTGCAGTGCCCGAAATCTGCTTTCTTGACCGTGGGCCCCGGGGCGCGTAAGCATGCCCTGAACAAGTGGTCAGCTTGGTTGCAGGACCCCCAGTGTTTAGCCCCCAAGCGAACTCGGTATTCATTTTATCGACCCAAGTGATGGAAATGAAGGTATGAAAGGCTGAGTCGACCTTGCCCAGCCCGGGAATCGAACCCCGGACCTGTGACGCTGCTGCGCGATGCGCAAGCCACTGCCACCGAGCCTCCCATAAAGCATTTAAATTATATTAATACGTAGCATTATCAAACCTCATTTGGTTTAAAATTTCCGTGAATAATCCACTTACATGCTCAGTTATAGATAACTATGTTTAGTAATAACTTTGTCACTAACTTTAGTAATAACTTTGCTTAGTAATATTAAATGAATTTTATTTTTTGTTTTTATTTCTGTAGCTTTCATTACTTTCTTGTGAGATCTGTACGTACGGATAGAATAAGACACTACTTTCTCCAAAATTTCTTGTAAAATTGATTTAAAATACCAGATTCAGAAGAGATTTTTTCCGTAACATCTGTACGCACTTAGTATCTCGCGTACCTCAAAAACGAGTAGCCTTGGAACTTTGAAATTTTGCGAATTCAACTGCTATAACATCTAATTGTCCATCTCCCTCTTTCGTTGCAACGGGCAGCATCAAACGGTTATATATATATATATTCCTAACCTGATACCCGGCCCAGTGAGCTCAGTTTCTTTACTCTTATATGCTTGTAAATTGTACATTTTTTGCTTTAAAAATAATTGAATTTATGTTGTTTTTATCTTCCGGTTAAGGGTTTTATGCCTTTAGTAAATATGTCTGCAACAATTTTAAAATTGTTTAAGTGCCGCTAAGCCTAATTTGATGGCAACCATTGCTTGTTGACATTTGTAACAGCTGAGCCTTCATTTATTATTTAAATCATGCTTAATCCTTTCTAGAATTTTTTCGAGGAAATATGCGTTTAAGATTTACTTCGTAATTTTTAATACAGATATTTTGAGTTTTTATGTATTTTTGCCTTGTCGCGAAGTGAAATCTGAATTAATTGAATGAGAAATACTCAGTCGTCTGTGGAAAACTGTTTCTTTTTTGTTTTGTTTGCTGAATTTCTTTTATACGTAGTCCTAGCTTTATTATAGTATTTGAATAGAACATGTGGCAACGATTAGATAATTCTTTAAATGATATACATTTTGTGCATTCTGAGTTATAATATGAACGAAATATAATACTGTTAAGTGAACCTAGTGCAAGAGTGTCGCTATGGTAAACAAAGTGAATTTTAAAGAAAGCATTTATTCTATTGTGGTTTATGCACTGTCGGCGAAGTAGGTTTAATTCAATCTAATAAGTTTAAATAAAATGCAAGAAAAAATGCGTATAATTTAATATTCCGTATAAGGAATTCATGTGGTGTACACATCAGATTTCCAAAAGGATTTGAATCCCGAAGGACTATTAGTTTCGTTTTGGCATTTTGCGTCGGACGGATAAATGTCTATTCACTTTTCAAACTGTTGCCATAAAATGTTAGAGTCCTGCATTATATTTGAAGAAATTAAATAATGAAAATCTGCGTAAAAGTATGTATATTTCTCACATTGTCATAAAATAACGGTACATAGAGTCATCGAATTTTGAATAACGTAATCCTCCAACGAATATGAGCATGTGGAAGACCAAATTTGAAATTTGAAATTTGTTTTATGATCGATTTCCTATTTTTTAAAACTTTGACGAATTTTTGATTAACAAACTCAAGGATTTCAAAGCGAGCAATGGCAACGTTGTGCAGAAAAAACATTTTTATCTCCAGCGCGTGAGTCTCTGTATCGGAAATTCTAAAGATAGGCTCGTTTTAAAACTATTTTGCGATATTGCTGTTGCACTGGATCTTATGGTTTAAGTGCGAGGAACATGAACGATATTTAATAAAGAAAGGTAACACACAAAATGTTAAAAAACGCTCCTTTGGACGTAATTTAAAGCCTGAAACAATTAAGATTTTTTTTTTTTTTTAATGTAACTTTAATGAATTTTTTTTTTTTTTTTTATTTATTTTTTTAGTTAGAACTGAAGGTATTGAAGTAGAAGTATACCTCTTATGAAATTCGAGGAAATAGCTTTATGAACTGTAGCAAAATATATATATATAATTGAATGAGCGGTACAAAGAAGTCATGTCGTGTTCATTTCATATATTTTCCTAATTGTACGTCTCCGAAAATCGTTTCTTGGATGTATTTGCATCCAATCGTTATTCCTTGTATTTGAATCACACCGCTCGTAATCATATTCTGGAATATTTGTAAATAACTATAAGATGCATAAAACATATCCCAACACAGAAACAAAATGATAGGAATTTCATCTCTAGGCAGTCGAATGAATATGTAAATTTGCAGCTTTAGAACAGCGTTACCAGAAAAAGCACGTGACATATATTTTAAAACTAATAAGATAGGACTCACGATATAAGATCATAATCCAAGCCTTTTTATGTAAAATCTATATCTTCTCTCTGGAAACTATGCATGTGAAATCATATAAAGCAGAAAAAAGAGGAAATGTTATTGGGAATCTTCTTTGCAGGTACACTGTTTCTATGAGGAGAATTCAAGTGAGTAACAAATAATCCCAGGTAATCTAAACAAGTATTGAAAGGTCACAAGATATGAATAGTTTGTTTGGATACACCATAGTCCGATGCCGACCATAGTTGGTAATGCAATCAGACACCGTATTAGTACACTGAGATCTGTCCTTTGTGTTCCCTGACCATTAAAGAAATAAACGTCCCATTCATTAAAGGGACTCTTACACCTTAAAACCCACATGATCTTCGATTATCTAACTGTTGCAAGAATTGGAATAATTTATTTTAACAGCAAATGCTTCCAACTTTATACAGCTGACTACATAATATAGCTACTCTCTGAAATAGTAATGAGAAAGTTTGTGTTGCCACAAATATTTTTATAATTTAATACGCTTGGTGACACAACTTTTTGTCATGTTTCCACCTTGCGCGCACAGTTTAAAACATTCTGTTTCATAATTTAATTCCATATTTAATATATAGCTTTTATAACATTTGGAAATTACTATGAACAAAAAATTCTAAGAATATCATGTTAAATTTTTATTTTATTTGGAGTTGAGTTTATAAAATGTATTTTATTTAAAAAACTTGTAATGTTTCGTCCATAAAATATTTTAATATTAAAATATTCATCAGATTTTTGGTTTAGTTAGAAAATAGTGCCCATATAAAAAATTCCATCCAATTTCAAGTATGTACCATTAGCCATTTTTAAAATATCGTGCGCAGGAGGTGAAAACATGGCGAAAACTTCGATCACAAGGCGGATTAAATTACAGAAATATTTGTGGAAACGCAAATTTTCTGGTTACTAGTTCCCAAAGCAGTTATATTACGTAGTCAGCTGTAAAAGGTTGGAAGTAATTGTTTATAAAATAAATCAAATAACCCAATTCTTGCAACAGTCACATATTCGAAGATCATGAGGGGTTTGAGGTGTATGAGCCCCCTTAAAGAAATATATTTCTTTGATACATGCAGTGAACAGCTAAGAAAAGGAGTAGGATGTCTGCTGCTGTATTGAAGAGTGTATTATTACGATTTCTAAACTCATTGTTATTCCAATGTAGTAGCTATTATAGAAGTTTCCAATAAAAACATTAAGCACAATGCGAAATTTCGTTTTAATGGAATATATATAATTCATCGAGGATAATGATATTAATTTATGCAATTGTTATTTGAAAACTATATTTCTATGTAAATTATGATGCGCTAATATTGTCAAAATTTTTAAAATAGTAAATATTGTATGTAAACATATGTGTGTATTGGTGTATTGAGAATATGGCAAAGCACACTAGGGCTATCTCTCTAAGGGGAGGGATGCCTTCGTGGAAGACTTTCTAAGGGAAACTGGCTCGTATACACGTTACACATGGGGAAAACCACGAAAACGCCCATGCAGCCAGCCCGTTCGCGGGATTCGAACCTCGGACCGAACTACCAGTGTTCAGCGATTGTACCGCTCGGCCGCTGGTGGGGCTGTAAACATATGAATCGGCGCTGTTCATCTTTACATATATCTCACAAAACTTCTTACAAAAAGTGTTTTCACTTATATGCATTATGTAACCTTTCAGATTTTTGCCACCAAACATTATCTCCTTGTATTATATTTAAAGAAATTAAATAAAGAATAATCTGTATTTTACTCGCATTGTGATATAATAACGGTACTAGAGCCATGAAATTTTGAATAACGCAGTCCGCCACACGATACGTGGGCACCTGGAAAACCAAATTTTTAATTTCCAATTTGCTTTATTATTTATTTCATATTTTGTAGAACTTTAACGAATTTTTTTATTAACAAACTCAACGATTTCAAAGCGAGCAGTGGCAACACTGCACGGGAAAAATATTTTGTCTCCACCGTGCCAGTCCATCTATCGGAAAATCTAAAGATATGCTGTTTTTAAATATTTTGGGATTTTGCTCTTGAATCGAGTTTTATGTGGCGTATGCACCATGAACATAAAATTTAATAAGTAAAATAAACAAACAAAACAATAATAATAAAAGGCAGAGAAAAATTTGTAAAATCAGCAAGAAATCTGATTATTTATATGATCAGCTGACAAAAGATTAAAATAAAAACAGAAAAATGTATGCTAACACTTAATGCTGCATCGGGAATTTTACATTATACTAATATGCTGCTTTTAAAATTCTTATAATTTTGCTTTTGAATGGTGTATGATGTAAGTGTTAAGAAAATGATGCTTCATAATAACGCAAAAAATATAAAAATAAATGGGTTAGTAGGTGTGATTGTAACAGCAAACTGGTAGACTTAGCGGGAGCGTGGAAAACCTTAACAAACTCTTTTGGCGATAGTTAATATTTGAAACGTTTCAAATTTTTTTAAATTGTTATTTATTAACATAACAGTGCCTATGAGGCGTAAGGATAGCCAAGCAAATATTTTCGCCATTTCTGATCATTAGTACTTTTTTGCAATGTCGCTAATGAGTTGGCGATTTTGCAAAAAGGTACGAATAGTCAGAAATTAACGATACTTCGAATGGATTTCTCATATTCCTTTTACATAACGCATAATATCTGCCATCCAACTATTAATTTCTGTTTATGCTACAAGTAGTATTAAATGGCATAATATGTTTGACAAACTATTTTCGTAGAGAATAAATGATTTTGCAAGAAAGAAAACAATTTTCGATGAATATCTCTTTCACAGAGCTCATCCTTTATCAAACAATTAAAGCGCTGGCCAGAAATACTGATATACATTCAAGGCTATAATGAAACTCATCAATCATAGAATTAAAACGATAAGATAGAAGCAACTTACACAGTCGTAGCAATTATTGTTCTTACGAAATCTCTTTTCTTATAGAAAAGAATTTTGTTCAGTTCTAACATTCATAAAACATAGCCAATAACATCGGTATTTTTTGAGATGTCAGCTCAATATATTTCCAGATTTGACAGACGATATTAGACCCTGAGGAAATACTCAAAGCTATTAGTCAGTAGTCAGTATCTGGCGATCCTTTGATAGGAAAAATGTCCTTGCAGAAACAGAACGTAAGATAGCTTCCCTTGCCTGTATAATATTTGTGCATGAGTATTTCATTTATATTTTTGGCATATTTTGTACATGCTATATGATGTTAGCTACGGTATTTTCTATATATTAATAAATACGAAAGTATTTGGTGTTCGATATCTGTCAAAAGTAACAAATAATCCTTCTAGTAAAGACGTGGGCTTTTATTAAGGGGACGAACTCATACACCTTAAAACCCATAAGATCTTCGAATATGTGACTGTTGCAAGAATTCGGATTACTTATTTATTTTAAAAGCAGATACTTCCATGTTTTTACAGCTGACTACACAATGTACCTGCTTTCTGAAATAGTATTCAGAAAGTTTGTGTTGCTACAAATATTTTTAAAATTTAATCCGCTTTGTGACAAAATGTTTCGTCATATTTCCAGCTTGCGTGCACAGTTTAAAACATCCTGTTGTATAATTTAATTCCATATTTAATATACAGCTATTTATAATATTTGGAAACTACTGTGAATCGAAAATCTTAAGAATTTCATGTTATATTTTTATTTGGAGTTTAAAAAATGTATTTTATTAAGAAAACCTATAATGTTTTCGTGCATAAAAATTTTTAATATTAAAATATTCCTCAGATTTTAGGTTCAGTTAGACAATAGTGCCCATATAAAGAATTCTATCAAATTTCAAGTATATACCACTAACTGTTTTTAAAATATCATGCGCGCAAGTTGGAAACATGACGGAAAATGTTGTCAAAAAGCGGATTAAATTATAAAAATATTTGTGGCAACACAAAGTTTCTGGTTACTGGTTCCCAAAGCAACTATACTATGTAGTGAGCCGTAAAATGTTGGAAGTATTTGCTTTTAAAATAAATCAAATATCCCAATTCTTGAAACAGTCACATATTCGAAGATCAAAAGAGGTTTAAGGTGTATGAGACCACTTAAATATTCAGATTTTAATATAGTTACTCTTAACAAAACGCTGCATGTTTATTTGTTTTCTGAGTATTATATTTATATTATGATTAAATAATTTTGTATAGATATCTTAATAAGGAATGATTTCTGGCGTGAGAAATTTATAAATCGCTAAAGCCGCAAAACATAATTATTTCTCTCTGAGTTCTGTATTCGAATGTTGAAAGGGATATTTATAAATGTTTCCATTCCTGACAAATGGGACTATCCTTTTAGAATGACTTCCATGACTGCATCCCAATTCTTAACCCTTTGACTACTAACACGACATATATGACATACTAAAAGTTTAAAACTTACTGCTGGGTTAAAAAGGACTTAGAATCTCCTGAATGCTGGGGATCATCTTTTAATGGCAGAAAAATCAAGGCACCGCTTCGCTCATTGTACACAAATGAACACAGAGAACAGAACAAATATGAGCTGCCCAATGTGTAATGCTAGGTTATGCAAAGAATGCTTTATCCCTAACCATACGATGTAAAATCTGTTTCATATAATAAAGTTCTTCAGAATAATTAGGTGCTCTTATAGTAAATCGATCGCTACGTGTGAAACATATCTATCCCACCATTAACTACGGCTGGGTCATATGTGTCTTAGCCTTTTGTTTGAAAACCGTCTGTCAAAAAAATCCCCAATGCTGAATTTATCTTATTAATGACATAATCTGTTCACCTGGGTAGAAAACGGAGTATTGGTTTTTTAATTCGGTGTCAAAGGATTAAACAGATGATTGTAGTTGTGTGATGTGATTGAATCACATAGTCCAGGTAGATCATTTGTCAACCGTATTTTACAGAAAGTTAGTTTTTGCAACTCATTTGAATTGACTATTTATTACTGAGCTTAAAATTAATAAAAAATAAAATTCTCATTAATTTCATAAAAAATAATAGTAAGTAAAACCACATGCAATCGATAAAATATCTCATGTTTGCCTTCCTCTGTTATTTGCCCATTGCATTGCCTTAAAGAATTGTGAGCCATTCTTTCAACCATTGAATTGTAAGGATAATTTTATTAATAGTTAAATTTTAAGTTAAAGTTCCTTTCCTGTCAAATTCTTAACTTAACCCTTTAACTGTCAAGTTATTTTGATGATTTGGGTACACAAATTGTCAAATTTTTTTATTGCAAAAACCAAATGTTTAGTACAAAATAAAATATACTTAAGTAGTTAAAAATTGATATTTTGACGTACATGGGTAAAATTTTTAAAGTTTTGTAGCCACTGCATATTTTCTTTGAGGCAGCTGTCACTCAACATGGTAGTTGCAAAGTTCGCTTCTAGTGGAGCATTATTTTCTAAAAATAGAAAAAAAAAATTAACATTTTTCTAAAACATAAATAAATATAAGTGAATACCTATTAGTAGTTCAGTAATTCAGTCTTATGTGGTAAAACTGGAAACAATTTTCCAAGCACAAACCAACTCCACAATCACTACACCAGAATCGTGATTCCTTCCTTATCTTTTCCCCATTTTTATCCTTTTTCGAACAACACACTTTGCACTGTCTTGTAGGCTCACGTTTCGCAGGAATAGGAGGAAAATGGGATATAAAATGTCGTGGTCAGGGTTATCTATTGTAGGTGGTCTGCCAACATTCTTTTGTCCAGAAGCTGCATCATCATATTTATGTAAAAGCTCTTCTACAACTTGGATTCGAAATTCTAAAAATGTGATACGTTTCCCAACTACATTTTTATAGAGCAAATATAAGTTCCAGAGTACCTTGTCTAGTAAATGTAAAAATATCTTTTTATAATATTTTATCTGACGTTTTCGGATTGTTGGATGAAAGGATATTTCCTGATCACAGCGATCTACACCACCCATAGTTAGACCGTAATTAGAAACAAACTTCGGCTTGAGTATATCTCCATTTTTTATTTTTGAGGCTGACCATGGAAGTATCATGAATACTGCTCATCAAAAACACATCCTTCACCTTCGGTTGAAGAATCTAAATCATCTATATAACGTTTCAAAGAACTGGAGGCTATTTTACAACAAAAAGACCCCATGCACTTTGAACCAAATAACCTCTAACCTTTGAAATCTTCAGTAAAGTGCTGTCATCTATTGAACTGAGCGCACATTAACTTTTCCCGAGATACAGACGGGTTTGACAAAGAGATGAAGCCGAAATAAACGTCTCCCGATATATATTCGGGTATAACAATACGATGCACTCAAAAAAAAAATTACCCCGAGTAATACTCGGGCGTGACATTTTCGAACACTAGTGCTGTGCCCGAGATTATCTCGGGCGTGACAGTTGAAAGATTAAACTTACTACTTCCGGCCAGAACGTAGTTTTGGAATCAGCTCTGAATACATAATGAGGAAGAACGGTATTTAACCGCGAAGTTCTACTTGCTGATTAGAGAGAATCAGAGTTTCTGATTAGCGCGCGTTCGCCTTTTGGGCTACTTCCCCTCAAAGCTTTTATTACGCACGGCCGTACTTAGGCCCTTGATATCTTCGCAGTCAATTGGCGTTATGGGGCCAACTCGGTTAGAATCCTGATATCTTCGGCTATATCTCTTAGTTTAGATTAGATTTATACTTCTTAGCCTCTTAAGTTCAAGTTCAAGTGTCGGCTCTTATTGTACACTCCAAGACGGGGTTTTGTTAAATCGTATTTGATTAATAATAGGTTATTTACCCTTCCATCTTGTTGTTTCTTGTGACATGAATTCAGACGATTATTCGCTTAACAGTTCTTAAGATTCTTCACGTTCAACAATAACTTAGCATTTACAAAGTGAGGAACTCTATAGAATCATTATGAGTGAAACCATTGAGCGGTTGTAATTTACTGCTCATTTGGTGCTGAAACTCTTGGAATTTATCTTAGGAATTTCGTAATATATATGACGTAAATGATTACTGGATTTCCTCGCAGAAAAATACACGTAACCGTAATCAGCACACAGAAAAACGTAATTAGGCAAACTTTAACATAGCCATTTGCATGTAAAATTTAAAAATGATTGTATAAATGCAATTAATTGCAGAAAAAATGCTGAATTAAAAGATATTAAATGGCAGAAGTAGTAAGACAAATTTTTGTATGAAATCATGAAATAGTGAATATGGTTCTGAAGTTAAAAATGAAAATGATTAATTTGTTGTAATGCATCAAATGTGAAGACACATTAAACTCATGATTAAAGATAATGTAAGTTCAAAACTAAACATTTCTGTATCTCCAAGACTTTAAAAATATGGAAGGAAAAATGCTCAAATTCAAATATAAATGATATTGTTACGGATTTGGTATTTAAATAGCTAATGTTAGTTGAATTATAAATTAAATTGTTTTATTCCCCGTGCAGTGTAGCACGTGACGAATATTAAAGGAAAGCTAAGCCGGAAAATTAAAAATACAAGAGCACGTGCATTAAACATTTAATAAATAAATATCTCTTTTTGATTTCGAGAAAATTCCAGAAAATTTTCGTGCGCGATTTAAAATCTTATCAAAAGGAGGAAATTCATTTTATTTTAGTTAGTTTGTTGTTGTTTTAAGAGTTTGTTTTGAAAACCGCTCTTGTTGATTGTAGCGAATTCGCGGATTAGCTTTCTTTAGCTGTTTTGAATTAACTTCTCTTGAACGTTTGAGTAGTTAAAAGATAACTACTGTGATATATTGTAATACCGAAAGAATATCTGAGGAAATTTAAGTATTTTTGTTGTGATAATAATAAATTTTTTTCAATTTTCATCGGACTTGTGCATTCATTTCGTAACGAACCCGTACGCACGCAACGATATTAAAGCACATTGTTGAAATTGAAGAAACATTTTGCGCAGAAAACTTTACAGTATAAATTCATGTAGAAGCTATATATTAAGAAAATTAGAAATTTATCAGGAAATCTGTGAACGCGCAGGATATTATAAATGTCGAAAAAAAAAAAAAAAAAAAACCTAATGAAATTAAAAATATGGTACTACTTTGGTAGACGGTTGCACGGATTTTTGGCGATTTACGTTGGCGCAATTTTTATAAACGTCAGGCATCTTGAAAAACGCTGTTTTTACGCATAATAAAATATTGGAAACTTAAAAAACAATAAATATCGTTAAAAGTAATGGATTAATTTTTTGTTGAAAATGTCGTTTTTTAAGATGGCAGGCAAGTGTAAATAAATACATTTACTATGAGTATAAAATACTAAAGTAAGGTTATTATTACTTTCATATAGCAAAAAAGAGAATAAAAACACCGCTATAAAAACATTGTGCCAACATTTAATTAGATTAAAATATTACTGAAATTGAATATCGAATTAAAAAACCATCCTACCAACATTTAAAAGTATTAAAATATTATTAAATTCAAATATTTTAAAATACGTTATATAAAATATAATTAACATTAAAACATATGTGACAATAATTATCTCAGCAATTTTTGAAAATAGTGTATTAATTTTTCTAACAAAAATTTAATTATACAATTATAAAATAAAAGAAAAATATGTGCTTACATTTTTTTGACTCATTTAACCTGTTGTTTATTGATAAGAACCACAAAAGAAATCGGAATCATAATTTAGATAACATCTTTGAAGGAATTCGAAGATATGAATTAAATTTTAAAACGGCGCGGAAATGCACAAATTTTCAGTAACCAATCAAGGAGCTGATTACAGCTGGTTAATGCACATATATTCTATAACCAATCAGAGCTTGTTACATCACGCCTAGAATTAAAATTATTTAAAAATTCATACACAATAAAATAATTTTTTTTAAAAATGCAAAATGAAATTGTATTTTAATATTTAACAGCCATAAATAATGTTTAAAACATTACATTAAATTTATACATATTAAAACCAATTACTTTTAAAGTAAGGTGACGTCATTGAGTACATCCTCAACAACATAAAATTATATAAAATATGATAAACAACAAAATTTTTATTTCAAATAAAAATGTAAAATTAAATTGATTTTTCAATATTTAGAAGCCATAAATAATATTTAAAACAGGGAATTTATGCATAATAAAACACATTATTTTTTAAATAAAATGACAACAAAGTATCGGTTACCATAAATAACTTATCCAGCAATGAGTTTACCGTAAGTCGTATTACTCGCCAAAAGAAATATCGCCAACAAATCGCCAAAATCCGTGCAACCGTCTACCAATGTAGCACCAAAAATATTATCTAGAATGATTTAAAATATTAGAATTAATAAAATTGAAACTATTAAAGATGAAAACTTACAATATAAGTAAATTAATATACAACTATGGACCAAGGTAAGGATTTGTGTGAATATTGTTAAGTTTAAAATTGGCCTTAAAATGAAGTACTTGATTTAAGTATCTCGATGTGTAAAAATTTTTAATTAAACAAGTGAAAAAGAATTCTCCCTAAAATTAAGTGAAATTGTATAAGAGACTTAAAATTAAAACCTTTATTAAGCAAGGAGGTTAAAACACAACTTCCTCTGAATTGCTCAGTCTATCTTGTTTTTGTAAGACTCTCCTTAACAATTCCCGCTATGACATCATTGAGAGGGAGTATGAAAAACATGCATCACTATTACTTACCGGCAAAGATTCTGTCAATTATGTAATTGAAATGAAAGATGCGAATAGCAATAGGCTGCGTCATTTATGAATAATATGATGGGCTATTTATGACACATCGGATTACTTATCCAGTCACACTCTTTATAGTATCAGGAGTATTAAGAAAATCGGAAGATGAAAAATAAATTTTTGTCAGAATTATTGTATGAATTTGTTAGTTTGAGCCATAAATTTATTCCTTTTTGTTTGAGACGGGGGAAAAAGAAAACGGAGCAGAGAGTTTCACGTCACATTGTGAGAAGTAAAATCAGGTATGAGAATTATAACAAATGTTTGTAACATCTAGTCACAGTAAATGTGCAAGTTATTTGTTTCGTTTCAATATGAGATCAAATATTTTATGTGAACTTTCAAAACAAAGGACCTCAAGAAGCGAAACACTTGATTTTTTTATTCCCTACCTTTGATGGCTCTAGATTATGCTTGCGGAGCAATTTAAAAATGTTCGGCATGACTTGGCCAGTGAACGTATCTGTTTTCGAAGTCCAGACTGCTGTTCTCTGTTTTTCTTCGTATTACTTATCATGTAATGTTCAATGGCCTTGTATTTGTTCTTTTTGAAGGCCATTCCGAGATTTGTTTTCTTAGACACCGTATACGGAATGAATGTATAGTTTTTCAAGCAGAACTTCTGTGCATTTATCTTGCCGTCAAATGGATCCAGGATCATGGGACAACATCCTCAAAGTACCTTATTTGTTCTGATTCTCTTTCTTCTCTGCAACTTTTGAACAGTATTACCAGCTGCGATAAATTAGTTATCGAAACCCTAGTAACTGTTAGTTTACTTAGAATTAGAGGTATTGATATCTGCTTTGCTTATGTGCGTGCTCATTATGGTTTCTACGGAAATGAAAGAGCTGAATTCTTAGCTAAAGATGCCTTAAATTTACCCATTCATATCAACATTAGCGTTCCAAAGAGTTATTGGAAGTCCTTTCATTATAAAAAACTTTTAGCTATGTGGAATGAGGAATACTTTTCATCTTGTAATGCCGAAGTCACCAAAAGGTTCCTTCCTTCTATTTACCATAGACTGAATTCCGAGTCTTTCCTCTCGTTAAATTTTAAAGTGTCTCAGTTTTTATCCGGTTACGGTAAATTTGCAAGTATCTGTTTCGTTTTAATCTACGATCAAACAATTTATGTGAATGTTCAAAAATAGTTCTTCAGTATGTGGAACATTTGATTTTCTCGTGCCTACATTTGATGGCCCTAGATTATGCTTACAGAACGATTTGAAAATGTTCGGAGTGACCTTGGCCAGTGAACTTATCTGTTTTCGTGAAGTCCAAACTGCTGTTCTCTGCTTTTGTTCGCTTTATTTATGCATGTAATTTTTAATGTTTATTTTTACATGTAACCTTTAATATTCTAATTAACTTACTTCTGTAAGCCCCACGTTGTACATATGTGGTGCACGGGGAGTCTGTATGTTCTCAAAGGAAAAAAAAAAGATGAGAAATTCAGTAGAGTCCCAACTGAGGAATATCATCTTTTCACTATTCGTCAAAATAAATTGAGTCTGTTCTCGTTCTAGGGTAAGAGGCATATTTTGGAAGCATTATAAAATTATATTATAAAATAAGCTATATAATTATAAAATACAGCTTGAAATGTAAGGAGGAAATTAATATTTTTCAGATGATAGCTTTGGTTGTTGTCTTACAGTAAAGTTGTGAGAAAAGGCTGACACATGGGAATTAAAACAAAACATGACTGTGAAACTTTGAGAGAGATCCTCAGGTATTGGATTCTGAGGCATTTGGCGAAAACCCATGTGTGAATGCTTGTCTGTAGGCCGAATGTGTGATATACGGTTGGTGTTACCACGCGCAAGGAAAGTATTTTCTTATCCACTGTAATAAGTATTGTCATGCCTGAAATGAACGTTAAACAAATTAGCATCAAAAACAACAAAATTAAATGTATAAAATAAAAAAAAAAAAAAAAGGAATGCCTCATAACATTGAGATTTCGAACCATTCAAGCAGTAACGCCAAAAGCATTCTGCTGTTCTTCCAGAAGGATTGCAACTACCCCAGTTGAAAGTTTTGTAACATTATTTTAAAAGCCTCTGTAGTCTCTGTCATGGCAAACCATCCTGCCACAAACGTGTAGCAGTGCAAATTAATTTTTTTTTTCTTTGCAGAAGTTTCAAAAAATTATAAGAGATGGAGCTGTTACATCGTCGTAGTAACTCATGGTAGCCCTAGCCCCTTACTAAATATAAAAATAAACTTTCATCTTTCCAGTCAGAGTATTGCCACTCATAAAATTCCAAAATTTTCTATCAGCAGCATTAAAATTATTGCACTCCTCTTCAAAATGACCCAAACTAACTAAAGTTTAGTAATTTTGTCCACTACTATATGTTTATATATTATATATTTATTATTTTTCCATATATATTTATTTGTTTATGTGCTGAAAACAAGTATCGTTCTGAGAAATATATAGAAATAAAAGTAATGTTTTATTTTGTGTATTATTCTTATTTCATGCTTCATAATTCTCTAATATTTAAATTTAATGTTTCAAAAAAAAATTCCCCCGAATGATATTATAGTAGCAATATTCAAATTTGATAAAATACAACATTTTTCAGAAGACAAACAACAAAAATCAGCGTTATATTTACAAAATTTTCACAGGACTAGTTTCGATGGTTTTACCGAACCACCATCCTCGGCTGCAAAACCGCAAATGAACCAGATAGGAAATAATGATTAGATAAGATAAGAAAGCCTGGACAAGAATAAGCAAGTGGCGCCATCTGTTGGTGAACCCAGAACTAAAATATAATTTCTTTAAAGGCCGAAGGCAAATTTGGATTGGAATCAGGATCGTTAACTAGAACAGAAAGATTTTTATGAATGTGAAATGCCTCTAGAAAATCCAGTTCTCCAATGGAAGATGTTTTTTGAATAATTTTGGCAGCAGAAAATTTGAAAGTGTGATTTTCAGACTAACAATGTTGCGCAACAGAAGACTTCTGTGTTTCCTTTTTTCTAACATATGCCTCATGTTCCTTGACGGGAAATTTTAAGGCTCTCTTACTTTGGCCAATGTAAATTAAACCACACTGGCAAGGAATCCTATAAATACCCCAGGAATTCATATCCGGAATGGGGTCCTTAAGTTATGTTATAACCTAAGTCCTTAAGCATATGTAAGAAAAAAGGAAAACAGAAGTCTTCTGTTGCGCAAAATTGTTGGTCCGAAAATCACACTTTCAAATTTTCTGCTGCCAAAATTATTCAAAAAACATCTTCCGTTGGAGAACTGGATTTTCTAGAGGCATTTCACATTCATAAAAATCTTTCTGTTCTAGTTAACGATCCTGATTCCAATCCAAATTTGCCTTCGGCCTTTAAAGAAATTATGTTATAGTTGTGGTTTCACCAACAGATTGCGCCACTTGCTTATTCTTGTCCAGGCTTTCTTATCTTATCTAATAATTTTTTCCTATCTTGTTCATTTGCGGTTTTGCAGCTGAGGATGGTGGTTCGGTAAAACCATCGAAACTAGTCCTGTGAAAATTTTGTAAATATAACGCTGATTTTTGTTTTTTGTCTTCTGAATTAGTATATATTCGGCGTGTTATTGTGTCTGAATTATACAACATTTTGTTTGACTTAATTTTGTGCTTAAAAAGCTAGTACACATTTAGTGTCACTAGCTCTGTTTTCTTTATTCCGAAGCAGTTTATGTCTTCCTTAAAATTCTCTTTAGATTGAAACCATACCAATTTTCTCTCAAAATAAACTGCGAGTTTTCATATGTAGTGAGGTTCAACGCAAATTATAATTTTACAAATAGCTAACGCTTTTCATATGGATCTCAAGATTTACAGGAGTGTATTAAAATGCTCAGTGGAACTCAGTTTCAAAAGTAAAATTTTATATATGAACAGCAGTGTGAAATAAAATTAATTTACAGTAAATAAACAAATAAATCTGCTACTGAGAATATGAATTTATCACTCGTGAATGAATCTGCAAAATTAAATAAGCAACGAATAGCTATGTAATTTTAATGATTGCCTAAATTAATAATTATGAACAAGGTAGTAAAAATTATAGTTCTGTCATGAGAGAAATGTATTTTTAATAAGTGAAATGGAAACGAAATTGTTTACAAAATATTATGGTGCATAACCGTAACTGATCAAACAAACAAGATATTATGCTTTTTAACCTGTTATTCTGTAAAGTCTGAGCAATACCTTGTTAATTTTCGCTTTCTGTTTAGAAGGATTCCAGAAAACGGAAAACATATCTTACTGAATTTCGTTTCTGTACAGAAATCAGGGTTTGAAAACTAGAATAATCTACAATATAAACCTCGCACCTTACCTCCTGGTGTTATATTAAATTCCTTCTATATTTTTAGCCCAAAGGCGAAATTTGACCACAAGGGATATTAATTTCGCTTCGGCATTTTGCTTCATGCAGTACAAAACGGCTTTCGCATTTCAGATTGTTGCCACCAAATATTAGAGCCCTGTATTATATTTAAATAAATTAAATAAGGAAGAATCTGCATGAATGTATGTATGTTTCTCGCACTGTGGGGAAAAAGTCCTTAGAGCCATCAAAATTTGAATAACGCAGTCTTCCATCCGAACATGGGCACATTGAAGCCAAAATTTCGAATTTGTTTTATTATTTATTTCGTATTTTGTAAAACTTTAAATAATTTTTGATTAACAAACTCAATGATTGATATACTGTTCCTAAATATTTTGTGATATTGCTGTTGAACTGAATTTTGCGGTTTAAGTGTGAAGAACATGATATTTAATGAATAAAGGTACCACACACAGTGTTAAAAAACACTGCTTTGAGCGTAATATAAAATCTGTAAGCCTTCAGTTCTTTTTTAACTTTTTTGCTATACTTCATTTATATCAGTTACACCTGATTTGCCACTGTAAAATGGAATTCTGTGAATTATTATTTATGTGAAGTTATTATATTGAACGTTTATAATTTTCCTAAAATAATTTACATATTTTCCAACCATCTTTTTAGTAAAAATAACTGCTTCCAGATTTTAAATAGCTTCGGAATTTATACTTGGACCCCACAACCTATTATTGTGTGTTATAACTGGCATTACCCCAACTAGCACGAGAATGTTCAGAGAACATTCAGAGCAAGAGCTTCACAAACGTGTCGGGAACGTTCAAGCAGAACGTTCAAAATGCCGTCTATATGTTACAGTTCTAAGACGGGCAATAACAAGTCAAATACTTGTGTTTGAAACACTTTCATGCAACGTGTCATTAACGTTCTAGTACAACGCTTTTGGCACGTTTTACCTGAAAGTTCTGAACCACGTCTATGTATTGCAGTTCAATAACGGACAGTAGTACGTCAAAATTAGAATGATCATTAATTAGAAAATTAGAATTAATTAGAAAATTAGAAAATTAGAATGAACGTTATAACAAAGTGATACTACTATCACTTTTTTATAACGTTCTATGAATGTTCTTCTAACGTTCTAACAGAACGTTTCTTTAAAGTTCAGGCAGAACGTGGTGAATCACGTCAATATGTTACAGTTCGGGGTAGTAGAACGTCAAAAAATGGTGTTACTAACAATTTTACAAAACGTCCCTTGAACGTTGTATGGAAGCTCCGTTACCTTCTAACGGAACGTTCCTTCAACGTTCTAGCAGAACGTTTCTTTAACGTTCAGGCAAAACGTTCTGAATTACGTCTGTAAGATGTAGTTCATTAATTGACAATAGAACGTCAAAATGTGGTACTAGTAATAATTTTATATAACGTTCCTAGAACGTTCTTTGAAAGTTTCTATAACGTGCTAGCAGAACGTTCTCTTAACGTTTGGGCAGACGTTCTGAATGTCGTCTATAGATTAAAGGTTTATAACGAGCAATACCACGTCAAATACTTGTACTGTTAACACTTCTGTATAACATGCAAAGAACGTTCCGAATCACGTTTAACTAGAACGTTTTGAGTTACGTCCAACTAGAACGTTCTGAATCCAGTCTATATGTACAGATTCTGAAGGACAACAGTACATGAAATATTTGTGTTTGTAATACTTGCGTCTAATGTGAAACTTAGTTTCCAAATAGTGAATTCATATAATAATTTACATTTCTTTAACGTAACAAAACGGCAAACGGAAACTAGACACTGAAACCTGGTATGTCTCCTTAGAGGACTTCCTAATGGAATGTAGGAGTTGAGTCGTATTTGCATTGTGCATTAGATAATACCCTTAGCTTTTGATAATTGCTTACTGAATTGAAAGAATTTCAGTGGACGTGTAAAACTCACAATCAACAAAGCTATGGTTTCCTCACTATGTATGGTACCAAAAGAAGAGTTACTTTTCTTTATGCAGTTCTTTTATTCTCGCGACACCCTCACTGGAGTATATTGAAACGTGATTAGCACTTCTGGGAATATTCACAGACACTGGTACTAAATGATAAGTGACGGGGTACGCGGGCGCTGTCCCTTTACTATAAGGGTTAATCAACACTGGTGCTAAGTGATAAGTGACGGAGGACGTGGGCACTGTCCCTTTACCTTAATGTTCAATCAGTACAGCACCACGTCCACCATTATCCAAAGCCGCCGATGGGGTTCGCTGCCGTCCAACTGCCCGGGTCCCAGTGTTTGTTGATATCTGAGGAATATATAAGTACATGGCTATACAGGGGCTTTTGTAACATGCTACTTTTACAATACGTTACGATACTAATAATTTAATTATAATACATTTAAAAACTAATTTTGCAGCATGCACTATATATTACGATACTGATTTATACAATTCATACATTACCAATTATACATTACAATACTAATTATGCAATTTCAATACATTACAATACTAATTATGCAGTACACACATAGACTTTACAGTGTATGTTACGATGAATAATAGAAACATTACCATTTATACAATTATTATACATTACAATACTAATTGCATTACCAATTATACAAATATTATACATTAGCAATTATACAATTATTATACATTACAATACTAATTACATTACCAATTATACAATTATTATATATTACAATACTAATTATGCAGTGCTACTGCTAGTAATTCTGATAAATATTACACATAGTTATGCAGTAATTCACAAATGTATTCTCAAGCTTGTAAGCACATATTGAACAGCAGCAATTTTGAACTGTTTGGCACTGATGAAGCCTAAGGCAGAAGATATGTGCATGACTTTTTTTATTATATTCACGCAAATAGACGATTGATAGTGTATTCACTTGCAAGTGTCTTTTCAAGCACATAATTACATGAACATAGTCAACACTGGTACTAAGCATCATCGCTTTAAGCCGATTACTTTATAAGGTAGTTTCTCTCTCCATTCTGCATGCTTTCGTGGTGTAGTGGTAGCACAATCGGCACGTATTCGAGAGGTTTAGGTTCGAGTCTCGGCAAAAAACCTTAATGCTTCTACAACTTCCGTAAAAACCTAAATTAAGCAAACTTTGTTGATTATCGTATACAGGATACTGTATAGGTTCTGTCTAAGAAAACTAACCCATGCAAAATAAGTTACAGGAAATTAAATGAAATCTACTGAATTATACTAATGTAGGTGATTTTGTGCTCAGTTTTAGGAATGAAAAACAGAACTTTCAGATCTACAATTACGAAATGCTTTTAATAGATTCCCATTTTTTTTTTTTTTTTAAATAATGAGAAAAAATGGGAACTAAATATACCATGTTTAATTCAAATCTATCTTATAAATCGCGAATTTCGTGCGATTTTGGGATTAAAACAAGGTAGAGAATGACAGACATTTATTTTTTAATTCGGAATAAATAACAAACACAACTTTTTTCCCCTTTGCTCAAAACCAAAACATATCAAGAACACATAATTAACCGTCATTCGTTTTACACGTTTCTTAAATTCCTGTCAGAAAAAGGATTTAGTATGCAATGAGGAAAGAAAACCGAGAGAAGACAATTTAGCTGTTTTCATTTCCTAAAAAATCTCAAAGTGCAAGACATAATTTTATACCGTAATCTAATTTGAAAGAAAAGTTGTACGAAAACTGACACTTCTGTTTTCTTCTTACGTACTTAAAATCGCCGACATGGAGGAAAAAATAAATCACAGTTTGTTTTTTTTTTCGAAAATAAATGATGTTGAAATGTATTTTTATAAATGGCAAATAAAAGCAATTATCTATGAAAGGGGAAAATATAAAATTGGCCACAAACAGAACAGAAAAAATGCAAAAACCAAAGTTTTTACGGAGTGGACGTGTACTTAAAATGCACTTTAATTTTGTTATTTTCTTTCGGGTGCTTTAAAAAATGCCAACCATACTATTAAAGAAATTGCAAAACAAATCATCTTGTAAAGTTTCAAATTACATGCATTTGTATTCAGTAAAAGCTTTTAGAAAAATGTTTCTGAAATTATTTTCAGATTTAATGTGCTCCTTTTGATTATAAGTCAACTTAAATATGCTTTCTTTTAAGGGTTACTCAAATAGAAAATGGTCATTATCAGGGTTGCTTGCCAACTTAACTCTTTAAAACAGTTTAACTTGAGAATAACTTCTAACTTAGAATGTTGCCTAATGTTTGGTTTCAGCATAAGCATATGTATATTTTTTTGTTACAATTTTCCTCTTCCTGTCAAGAGTGGGAATTTAACGTGATATATATGTAATATGCTTCAGACGCATAATTTGTAAACGATTCAGCGGAAGCAAAATTTTAGTTTTCAAATGGACATGCTTGAAGTGTAAAACAACTTATCTAACTAATTTAAATATTTCACGAACTTATTCTAAGTCTGTTTTTAAATTTTTAAACGTTTTTGCTTGATTTGCGAAAACTTAGAGGTTTGATGTTGCAGAGTCGTTAGATTTTTTCGAAGCAGCATACGTGAAAAATGTGCAGTACCCTTGCAAGGTCTCGAACCTAGGACCTCTCGAATACGCATTGAGTCGTCTTTCAATTACACCACGAAGGCATGTGGAAAGGATGGAGAAAATACCTTATATACTTACCCTTTTTGAAGGGCTACTGGTGATGAAGGGACCCAGTCACTAAATGCCAGATGCTGGTGGTGACGAATTATCGTCCACCACATTTTAATTCGGGCTCCTCTTGTAGACGTCCAACACCTTTTAGTTCTAGCGCCTCTTGTAAACTCTTTTAGAATTTTTCGTAATCTTGTAAACCATGTAAAGGATATTTTGAGCAGGAGACATGACAAATGTCATGGCTCTTTCCAAGATTCGAACCTGGACCTCTTGAATAAGCGCCGAGTATGCTATCGTTATGCCACGATGGTATGTAGAATATAGGGAGAAAATACCTTATAACCTGACAGAAAGTCGAACTGTGTACCACCCGAATACGTGTCGAGCGTTCTTACACCACAAAGGCATGAGGAAAGAGGGAGAAATTTCTTACAATATAAATATCTTAATATACTTGAATTTTGCAAAGCCATTTTATTTCATAATTATCTGCATGAAAAATATTGTGATTTAGTAGAAAAGTTAGTAACGTAGAATTAAGTTATGTGAGAGCAAAAACAATCGTTAAAATTTGAAGATTGCTGTCTTAGAAATTTTCTTTCTAAACAAAGGTTTAAAACTAATTCTAAATTAAATTATATTTTTTAAACACTTAATACCTCGCGTATATAATTCTGAAACAACACACACTAATTTTTGGACGCCGCCTTTAAATGTTATTTCAATCAAAATCTCTCTGAAAGCGAAACAGTTTAGCAGACACTACAACTGTTTATGTAAATAAATTTGTAAATGTTTTAAAATAATTCTGTAGCTAACATGCCGCACATTTCTTGATGCTTACATTAGTTTTCTCGCTTTAAGGAGAAGGCAGTTAAACTCTATGCTAGTAACTATTCAGAAAATCAAAAAAAAATCGGGAAAAAAAGCTTGTGAATAATTCAGATGAGCTAGCTGTTTCCTATTTTAAAACATTTCTGGCATGCATTTTGTATCGGCATGCCAGAAATGTTTTAAATGAAATGCCAGAAATGTCATCGCAGTTTTAAATTCTTAATATTTAGAAGTCTTCAAGTTTATTATTTAGATTTCTCTTTTCAGAAAAAAGAATGTGTTTATATTTGTTGGAGTTAACAGCTCATTCTAATTCAGCAGCCATTTCACTGTTTACGTAAATGTATATATACAGAATGTTTTTTATTTCATTAGTAGCATCCCAGACATTCACATAGAATTATAAAAACATAGCATATACTCATACATTACAAATTATGCGTAACTTACAATATACATATACAACAAGAACTTACAATACATGCATACACATAACACAAAGCATAAAAGTAAACACATAGGAAAAAAATTTAAACAAAGGTAGTTCTTATTGCTGCATTGTCATAACGATACTGTTAGTTTATATTGCACTGCTGTTATTTCAGGATTTAAATCTTTTAAGAGTTTAAAAAATTCTTCATGTTTTCATTAGTTAGTCATCTTCAGCTGATGTAAGCATTGTCACTGCTGAGAATGTCCAGTAGATTTGAAATAATGACTTAGTCAATAATTTAATTTAACTTAGCTCACAAATGTATTTCCTTATCGCTCTCAGTATATTTATACTTCTAGAGATATCATTAATTGCCACACAATTTTTACTATACATTTTGTGTGTACTGTATCGTAGTTGGGTTTTTACCGTAGATGATTTGAGTCTGTCAAAGAGCAGTGGAAGATATAATGTTCTGGGAAGTCTTCAATTTCACAAACGCAGACGTTTGTATCTGAGATGCTAAACCTATTGAAGTACGCAACAGATGGAACATGACCTTGAATTGTGTTAGGTGCGGAATGCTTGTCAGACGTTTAGTGGAAAATTTTATTAGTTATAAAGTTATACGTTCGTCTTCCTGTTGCAGCCTGATCCTATTCATTTTGCCACTTTTAGACTGCTTTTTCCAAGAAAGTTCTTTTAAGTCTGTGTGTGTGTGTGTGTGTGTGTATTTAATTATGGCAAAGCACACTAGGGCTATCTGCCTTCTTTTAAGTCTGAGGGAGAAGCTGTATAAGTAAGTGCAAACACTTCTACAATATTATCAGCAGCTTCTTTGGCTAGTTTGTTGGCTATTTCATTACCTTCTTTTCTTGCTTGTGCTTTCACTCATTTTAGGCCTATATGCATGTGTCTATTGTTTCGTAGTTTCTGAATGTTAATCCTGATTTGTGAAGTGTGCTTACGATCAGAGATGGCTAAAAGTGCAAATATGCTATCAGTGTGTATCATTGAATACCATTTATTCGAATCTATTATATGTTGTACAACTTTCCCTTATTGAAAGCGCTTCTGCTTTGAAAACGCTGTTGTAATTTGTTAAATATGCTCTCTAGCTCTATATTTGATTTCGATTTTTGAACTGCACAAATGCACTTCCGACACTCACACTTGTTTATGAATTATCCATATATATAAGTGCATGTTACTTGTAAGATGGAAAGACTCTGTACTTGTAGAGTCATTAGGATTATTTTAGAGGCAGAAAAGTTGAAAAATAGCAAGCGCCTTCGCCGGGAATCGAACCACGGACCTCTGGAA
The DNA here is from genome assembly GCF_044657685.1 of Stegodyphus dumicola. Taxonomy (NCBI): domain Eukaryota; kingdom Metazoa; phylum Arthropoda; class Arachnida; order Araneae; family Eresidae; genus Stegodyphus; species Stegodyphus dumicola. Next base: position 23,773,606 of record NC_140772.1, read on the forward strand.
TACCGGCCCAGCGTGCAGAACCACTACACCATGAAGGACTCTAGGAAAGTGGGAGAAATACCTTATAACTTCATCAGTTTTGACATACACACCTATACCTTTGCTCCCTGGACAGATCTGAAGTATGTTTCTTTGGAAATCATACATAATTGGACTGTGCAGGGTGTCGTAAACAACCTCTTATTCTGCACGAATATGGATGGGGATCAGACCTGCAAGGATAAGTGCAGCATTCGTTGCTATGATTTTACTTATGCCCTGCATAAGTTTAAGGCGAAAGGCGCGGAATTTGTCATGCCCCCCATTGGTTGCGCCCAAATGGCGCAGCATATAATATTATTTTTTCTACTACTGTATAGTATAATAACTTTTGCAGATGTGGATTTTGTCTCCAGTTCCTTCCTTGAAATTTTCGTGCAGCTTTGGCAATTGTGTTTGTTTTGATACACAGTTCTTTAATGCGTGGGATCCTGGTTAGTCCCTGATCCCATGTTTGTCTGAGGTATTTTAAAGTACAGATCATTTTGATATTTCTACCTTGAAGTTTGATGCGGGGACCTGTCTGAGTCTGGTCTAGGAATAACTAGAAAAGACACCTTCTCTGTGATATTGTAAGCAAATTGTGATAGTGTTTTACAAATAAGGTGCAGACAGTAGTACCGCGTGTTTCTAACTCACCTCGAGTACGTTCTTTAAATAGGATAGCCGCATTGCCATCATAGGCTAATATGGTGGTGTGAGCTGACCAGTTAACTTCCAGTACTAGACTGAAAGTAAGTTTGCACAGGAGTGGTCACGGACAAGAACCCTTCGGGCAGCCTCTTTCGTGGGCTTTAGAGCCTATGCCGCTTTTATGAGCGATAAGCAGAGATCGATCTGTTAGATAACTGCATGGAATGTTATATAAATTAATGGGACATTGAGCCTCTCTGAGCTCTGCTTAATAGCAAGCTACCATAGATTACCAAATGCACTCTGTAAATCTAGGGAAATAAATGCCATGTGCATGTTACAGATTCTATTAAGTTCAATTTGCTGCCTTATTTTCTCTAAGGCGTGTATAGTTATAATCCAGTAGGAAATCCAAATTGTTTTTCACTGAGAATATTATTGCTATGTAGATGGTGTTTCAATCGATTAACGAGTAGCTTTTCATAGATTTTGTCTAGTGCCGGAAGAATACAGATAGGACGAATAAAAATTGAATATTGAGGGCTCTTATCGTTTAAAGATACAGAACAACTTGTCCGGTACATTTGATATTGAATGTGCTTATTAAAACTTTCTATAAATAGGCTGAACGTGCTTTATAGGTAATTTTAATGATAGAATAATCTAGTCCATCTGGTCCTGGAGCTTTTTTACTTGGAAACAGTCGAAAAACTTGTTTAATTTCCTTGTCCGTGATGGGGATATTCATTGTACGTTGATGGAGCTGTAGTATTCTCTCGAACAAGACGTTGAGCTGGGCTGTCTTCCGTAGGATATCATATTTCAGGAAAACTGTATTTAAAATAATATTTGCTGTCTTTTGCCTATAGCTTACATAATCATCTGAGGTTGTAGGCTGTTTATAAATTTGAGTGGGATAGAAAACTGTATTTGATGCTATTTTATATAGGTTGCCATAGGGACTAGAACTGTTTATACAAAATTTTCTCCAGCTGAAATTTTATGCTCTGAGGATGTATGTTCTGTATTTTGCACGTTCTCTTCGGAATATGGTGAGATAATGAAGCTTATTAGATTCGATTTGCAGTTCTTATTCGTAGTGCTCTACATTTCTGTCTCTGTTAACGAAGTTCCTTCGACCACCGTGAACCGGCTTGAAGACTTTTGGCTATACGGCAGGACGAAGTTATTCACAGTTGGGATTGTAAAAGTTTTAGGAGATGATCAGTGTGTATATCTGTATTTTCAGAGCTATTGCAATCGTTAAGTTCATTTTCTTGAGTAGGTATGTTCAAATAATCATTTCATTATCATTTATAATTTCATAAGGAACGTATTTTGCTGAGGCACACTAACTCGAGACACACTATCTCGCTCTCTCGACGAGGTACGGTCTAAGAAAAACTCGACGATGTACTAATTTGCGATACACTAAAAGACTCTCTCGATGTACTCGACGATGTACTCGGCGGTAGACTTCGAGACACTCGCTCTATGACTGACTATCAGCTCGCTAGACGAGGCACACACACTCGCACTCTAACTCACTGTGGACCAGCAGGGTTTATAAAGCTTTTGACTGGTGTTCCAGAACATTCTGGGTTAAACCGGTAAGAATTCGTTTCAGAAGGTTCTCCATCCATCCATGGTATGTAGCCAATTCTGTCGGCAAAGGTCGCCAAATAGGCGATTTCTCTCCAAATATGGCAACCCTGCATTCCCTTGGAATTTTATGGCAACCCTAAACTTGCTTTGCGGGGAAGCTATCTTACCGCGCCTGTACATTTCGTAACACTATATATTTAAATTTATATTATTTTTAATCCGTTTTATAAATTAAACACGGAAAAGTAGAGAAAATGCAGATTAATACCAAAACGTAGTAAAAGAATTCATTTCTACGTTTGTAAACTAAAATACTTAACAGGTCCTCCCTTCTGAATCTATGAAATTGTCCCTAAGGGAGGAATTCTTCCACGATTCAGAAACCGATTCTAGATCATGTTTTTCCTAGATGTATTCATATTTATATACAGATGTGTTATACTAAATTTGTATCACCTATTTGCGCAGTAGGTTTGGTATATTTGACTACACAGCTTACGAGGGCTATCTGTCTAAACTGAGGGATGTCTTCGGTGAGGACTTTCTGATGGAAACTTACTTGTATGAGGAACCAAAATTCGCCTGTTCGCGGGATTCGACCCTCGGATGGAACTACTAGTGTTCAGTGTACCGCTCAGCTGCTAGTGGTCGGTATTTTCACAGTAAATATAGATATTCTTCTGAGTTTATATATTTTAATTTGTATGCTAAGAAGAGGTAAATCGTTTTGTGACTCATTGTAAGGAAGAGTAAACAAACTTACGATAAGTTTTAAACTAAGCTTCTTGCTACCGAGGTGTAACGGTTACTTATGCTCAAAACTAGAATGTATGTCGGTAGTTAAAAAAAAAAATCAAACTAAATTAGAAGCTTCCGCAAATCTCGACTTTCAAGTACCGCAATAAACCTTACCTTCCGAAAGCTTATCTCGTTTCTCATTATTTCCTACGCCATGTTTGTAAATCTATGCAGCAATAACTAATGATGCATGCACACTTCTCAAAATGATAGCTCACAGTCGGTTAGGAATCTACCAGTGGTCGAGGGATAAAATCACTAAATAGTATTAGTTCCAACCTGTGTTCGAACCAGGCAAGCTAGCTCCATGGGCGTTTACGTGGTTTTCTCCATATGCAACGTGAATAAGAGCCAGTTTTCCTTAGATATCTCTTCCCTAACTTAAGGGGGCTCGTACACTTTAAACCCCTTATGAACTTTGAATATGCTACTGTTGCGAGAATTGGGTTATTTAATTTATTTTAAAAGTAATTAGTTCCAACCTTTTAAAGCTGACTACATAATATAGCTTCTTTGGAAACTATTTACCAGAAAGTTTGTGTTGCCACAAATATTTTTGTAATTTAATCCTCTTTGTGACAAAATATTTCGCCATGTTTCCACCTTCAGCGCAGGATATTTTAAAAATGGCTAATGGTACATACTTGAAATTGGATGAAATTCTTTATATGAGCACTATTTTCTAACTGAAATAAAAATATGATTAATATTTTAATATTGAAAAATTTTATGGACGAAAACATTACAGATTTTTTTTAATAAAATACATTTTATAAACTCAATTCAAAAAATAAAAATTTAACATGAAATTTTTAGAATTTTAGGTTCACAGTAGTTTTGAAATGTTATAAAAGTTATATATTAAATATGGAATTAAATTATGCAATATTTTAATGAATATTTTAAACTGTGCGCGCAAGGTGGAAACATGACAAAAAAATTTGTCACAAAGCGGATTAAATTATAAAAATATTTGTGGCAACAGAAACGTTCTGATTACTATTTCAGAAAGTAGCTATATTATGTAGTCAGCTGTAAAAAGATAGAAGTAATTGCTTTTAAAAAATATAAGTTATCCCAATTCTTGCAACAGTGATATATTCGAAGATCTGGCGGGTTTTAAGATGTACGAGTCCCTTTAAGGCGGTTAGCTCTAATAGGCTTTCCCGTTATAACTAAACCAAACCAACTCAGTTAGTTAGTTGCTATCGGTAATGCTCTAAACGTTCAGTATCTTCTTTATTAGTAGCATAAGTTTTGCCGTCTTGGGTCACGAGGTTGTATAATTCTGAAACAAATAATAAAAAAATAGAAAAAAAGGCTCAACCAAGTCAACATTTAAGAGGCTTAGTTATTTATTATATTCAGTTATGTTCACAAATTTCGCGGAAAATGCTTTTACGCCATTTCCATTTGAAATCTAAACGAAAATGTTACCAGCCACCTTCAAAGAAGCATTAAATGCCCTTTCACGCTTTGGTGTTAACGGATTAGTTGGTTTGATTATGCAAAATCACTCGAAGACTATCTGCATAAGGGAAGAGATGCGTTCGTGGAGGACCTTTCCAGAGAAAATGCCGCCCTATACGCGCTATACATGCAGAAAACCACGAAAACACCCATGCAGCCATCACTTTTACCGGGATACCAAACCCGGACAGAAGCGCCAGTGTTTAGCGACTTTGCCGCTCCAGCGCTGGTCGGATGTGACATAAATTGAATTATTTGTTGCATGACTGTTCAGGTGCCTGTCATAGAAGAACCACTGCGTTGTTTTGAATAGTTTCAGTTGTACGTAAACAATGACTCTTTAGAAACATCTTAGTAAGAAAGAAAGCACAGAGTGAAAATTATGGCAAAATATTGATTTGCAATGACAATTTCTTTCTGATGAAAGAATTCAAATATTTTTGTTCTAACTTTCATGCTTAAAATGCGCTTTACGTCGAGTGATCAAACGGTATTTTTACTTCGTTTGCACTAAAACAGGAACTAAGCTGTTACTTAAAGATACTAAAAGCTTGTTAAGATAACATCACTAACGTTTCTTATGTAGAAAATAGGTTAGTGCGTTCTGGTAGATTGATTCAATTTATGCAGCCCATCAGCGACTGAGTGGTGAACACTGGCTGTTCGGTCCGAGGTTAGAATCTCGCGAACGGGCTGGCTGCATAGGCGTTTTCCCCATGTATAACCTGTGTACGCGCCAGTTTCCACTAGGATGTCCTCTACGAATAATATACTGGCTTGTATACACGTAACACATGGTTTTCCACATGTGTAACGTGCATACGAGCCTTAGTAAGTCTTTTGCACTCTCTTCGATATAAACTGCAATTGCAAAAACAAGCGTTCTAAATCCTACCCTATACACGTTAATACATGTTACGCATGGTTTTTCCCCATGTGTAATGTGTATACGAGCCAATTTCCATTAGTAAGTCTTTTGTGCTCTCTTCGATATAAACTGCAATCGCAAAAACAAGCGTTCTAAATCTTAAATTCTACCCAGTACACATTAATACATGTTACGCATGGTTTTCCCCATGTGTAACGTGTATACGAGCCAGTTTCCCTTAGTAAGTCTTTTGTGCTTGCTTCGATATAAACTGCAATCTCAAAAACAAGCGTGTCAAATCCTAAATCCTACCCTATATACGTTAATACACGTTACACATGGTTTTCCCCATGTGTAACATGCATATGAGCCAGTTTCCTTTAGAAAGTTCTCTACGAAGGCATCCTTCCTCTTAAGTAGATAGTCCTCGAGGTTTTGCCATACTCTTATAAAACCAAACCAAAACAAAACATTATTGCAAATTTTACGCACGTAGCAAGTGAATCTTTTGAATAGATGAATAATCTTGTAACTCAACAAAAACTTATATCTTGCTCTGTCTCGTTACATACGGTTTTCCCCATGTGCAACGTGTATACGAGCCGGTTTCCTTAAAATGTCCTCTACGAAAGCATCCCTCCTGTTAGGTAGATAGCCCTCGAGGCTTTGCCGTAATCTTATAAAATCAAAACAAACCATTCTTGCAAATTTTACGCATGTAGCAAGTGAATCTTTTGAATAGATGAATAATCTTGCAACTCAACCAAATCTTAAATCCTGCTTTGTCTCTTTACATATTGTTGTCCCCATGTGCAACGTGCATACGAGCCGGTTGCCCTTAAAAAGTCCTCTACAAAAGCATCCGTCCTGATAGGTAGGTAGCCCTCGAGGCTTTGCCGTAATCTTATAAAACCAAAACAAACCATTCTTGCAAATTTTACGCACGTAGCAAGTGAATCTTTTGAATAGATGAATAATCTTGCAACTCAACCAAATCTTAAATCCTGTTCTGTCTTTTTGCATGTTGTTTTCCCCATGTGCAACGTGCATACGAGCCGGTTTCCCTTAGAAAGTCCTCCGCGAAAGCATCCGTCCTGTTAGGTAGATAGCCCTCGAGGCTTTGCCGTAATCTTATAAAACCAAAACAAAGCAAACCATTTTTGCAAATTTTACTCACGTAGCAAATGAATCTTCTGAACAGATGGATGATCTTGCAACCCAAGATAATAATCACAAATCTTTAATAACTTTGCTAAATGTGACGCAATTTATCTTTTTTCTTCAGCGGATCGCATTATGTATCCAACCCCCTAAACGTAAATAAAATAGGCTCGAATAATCTACCAGTGCAAACTAATGAAGCTGCACAACGGAATGGCAGAAGGAGAAAGAAGAAAAAGAAGGGAGGAGAAAAAAGAGTGTAGTTTGTGCTCGCATAGAAAAATCTACCCTGAGATAAGTGGCTTCGTTTGCGATTTGCCAGTTTCTCTCACCGCGTGCTTTTGTGCTGGCTTCGATATAAACTGCAGTCGTAAAAACAAGCGTGCCAAATCTTAAATCCTGCCCTATCTTGATATTCGGCAACGGTGGAAAGTATCGTTGCCCTGCTTTTACTTATCAAATAAGTAAGTATCGTTGAAGCTAGGGGACGAGGATTTTCTATCCTTATCCCCATTCCTGTACCTTAAAGCAACAGTTATTCCAGTTTCTTGTATCTATACATATTTCGCGTGCGCATAGTGCTGACGTATCACATTGACTAGAAGAAGTGAGAAGCGGAGGAGGGGGCGTGTAACTTTTTACGACTGCTTAGCATTTTACCCTTCTCTGACATGCTTATGTTGTTCGTTTCTTTTCTTCTTTATATACATTTTTTAAACAATCTTTCTTATTATTTTGGCTGAGTAAGCGTTTTCAAGCTATAAAACGTTGTATTCCAAATATGTTTCATTCGTTATTTTTTTCTGAAGGGGGGGTGTTCCTTGTGGTGCATAGCAATGAAACTGTTTGTACAGTGGTTTCAGCAAATTTGAAGAGTGTCGTTAGAGGTTTGGATTTGTTTTCATGTTTTGTAGAAAGGAAAATGGCGGTTGCGTTTACAAATCCAGATAAAATTTTGCATTTTTTCTATTCGTCTTGCTTTAAGCGTTTTTTTTTTTTTTTTTTTTTTTTTTTTCAGAAAATTCACTTCAACTTCAAAAGTGATTTTTTTCACTGTGGAAATGTCTGCTCTCTGGGACAAAATTATTAAGAAGAAATCCGATTCTGTCGATTTGGACAAATATATCTGTATCCTTAACACTGAATGAAAATATTACTTTTCATTTAAACATAGTTAAAAACTAGAGTTATATTTTAACAGCTGTGCAACTGGAAACAGATTAGCAATGCCAATAAAAGTTTATAAAATATCTGTTCGTTTTAATTTTACCGAATAACTTTTAAATAGCTACTTCTATTTTTCTGAAATTTAAACGAAGTAAAATAGAATAAAGAGAAAAAGCTTTTACATTTACATGAGATTCTGAGCTCGGAGCATCCTTTATGAATGCAAAGTTAACTTTGGACCACTGGAATCTGTTTAAATTGTGCTTCTAAAGCGTGTTAATGACCGATCAGGGTGACGTTTTGGCTTCATAACAAATTTTCCATTTAAAAAACTGGAGCTATTTTAAAATGTTCCATCTAGAGAATGCAAAGCTTGTCAGGACTGCTGTTGCTTCTAACTGCCTTTGGAAACATTTACAAATCCTCAATGGGAGTAGGGAGCTTACTTAACCCTTTGACGAGCGCGATGTTATTTTTATAATTTTTTTAACTAAAAACTCTAGAAATTGAATATTATAATCCTAGAGACAAATAATATATGAATTTTAAAAAAAAAATCTACCCTTGCCCATTGTTCTGTGGTTGGTGAATCGCACTGTGAAACCACCGCGCATCTAGGATTTTGAAACCTACTGATGTAGCAGGGGAAAAAAACTTTCCGTGCGCGTTTCCAATAAATGACGAAATTTACGGATTTAAAAAAAATGTATGTAAATGTTGCATTATATAGAATTTTTTTACATTATTTTAAAAAGTAAATCGTCAGAAAAAATTAAAATATAAACATTTATGTAATTTTTCTATAGCAGTGAAAATATAAGTACCTACATAATAAGGACATTTGGATAAATGGATTAAAAAACTCAATAAAATAAGGATAAAAAGGACTCAATGTTTTTTTTTTTTTTTAATTTCAAAGAAATTTTTTTTTGTGACACTGTTCAAAGCATGTTTTGTCTTTTTGGTACATGCATAGACCCACACTGCACGTTTCGCCCATACATCTTGTTCTATGAGGTTTCTTCCTCGTGCTACAAAATGTACACTGCCTAGATTTAAATTTCACTGGTATATGTCCAGCGTTATTTAGTTTCTTTTCATCTGGCACATGAAATTTGTGGTTGTTTATGTTAATGGGGGGGGGTTGGACTTTTTGGCTTTGTACGGATCGTTCGTTTTCCATTCATACTTATTTTATTCGTATTTCGTCTCAAAATATTCAAAAAATATTTTTAATTTAAATAAAACTTATTATAGAATAGAAACGCAATTTCTATTTTTAATTATAGCAAAGTATATTTACATTAAATTTAAACTACAGGAAATAATTTATAAAATCACAATACTAGCTTGGGGAGCAAGTGTGTTGATATCAGAGAAAGGTATTTGGAAAAGAAAGACCTTTTTACTGGGCAGGTGCATGTATTGTTTAGTAATAAAATAGCTCTGTGTTTTCAAAGCCCTTTATCTATATCCGGGTAAAAATAAACATTCCTATTTGAAAAGCAAGCGAACGCCATTGAGAAGCAAACGCCAGTGGTTTCAAGGCGCGACCACCGAGCCTCTAGAGCAGGGATCGCCAAACTTTTTTGATCACCGCCCCCTATATAATTTTTCGAAATCTCCAAAGACCCCCACAAAGGTAATTTTCACGTAATTAAAATAAAACTATATATTAGTCTAAATATTTAATAAATCAGAAACAGTAAGTAAAGTAGCTACAGATTTTTTACTTCTTAATGAAATGAGTGTGCCTGGTGTTTCTTGGCAAGGTTCGCTATATTGGGTTCGAAATTAGTCAATTTTAACCGTAAATCCCCTCGAAGCTCCACATTTAATTTATTTCTGTGTTTAGTTAAGGGGACTCATACACCTTAAAACCCATAAGATGTTCGAATAGGTGACTGTTGCAAGAATTGGGATAACTTATTTATTTTAAAAGCAATTACTACCAACTTTTTACAGCTGACTACATAATATAGCTGCTTTCTGAAATAGTAATCAGAAAGTTTGTGTTGCCACAAATATTTTTATAATTTAATCCCCTTTGTGACAACATTTTTCGTCATGTTTCCAACTTGCGCGCACAGTTTAAAACATTCTGTTTCATAATTTAATTGCATATTTAATATATAGCTTTTATAACATTTGGAAACGACTGTGAACCTAAAATTCTAAAAATTTCATGTTAAATTTTTATTTTATTTTGAGTTACGTTTATAAAATTTATTTTATTAAAAAAAATTTTAATGTTTTCGTCCATAAAATTTTTCAATATTAAAATATTCATTAGATTGTTGGTTCAGTTAGAAAGTAGTGCCCATATAAATAATTCCATCCAATTTCAAGTATGTACCATTAGCCATTTTTAAAATATCATGCACGCAAGGTGGAAACATGGCGAAATATTTTGTCACAAAGAGGATTAAATTACAAAAATATTTGTGGCAACACAAACTTTCTGGTTACTTTTTTCCAAAGCAGCTGTATTATGTAATCAGATGTAAAATGTTGGAAGTAATTGCTTTTAAAATAAATAAAATATCCCAATTCTTGCAACAGTCACATATTCGAAGATCATAAGGAGTTTAAGGTGTATGAGTCCCCTTAAAATTGAATTAACGTGACTGAAACCAGCTTCAACCATATACGAACTTGGAAACGCCAGCATAAATGGCTGAGCCATTTCGTAAAGTTTCACATATTTTTTCTTTATATTTATATTTTTCCAAAATTTATGTAATTTTTCTATAGCAGTGAAAATATAAATTTTGTCAAATTTTTAATAAGCGTTTTTGCTTCAAGATCGGACAATAGTTCAGCAAGCTCATCTTGTATGTTGATGTCGACGTTATCAATTTGCGCCGAAAATGGCGCAATAATCCAATCAGGGATGTCGATGTTTTCCAAATCAACAAAGCGCAGTTTCAAGTCGTCGCTTAATTTTTAAAGATGATTTGTATATATTTCCAAGTCTTCTTCTTTTATTTTTAATTGTTGCAGATTTGAAAAATATTACTTATAATCCTTACGTAGCAATGAAGATCTAAATAAATTTAATTTTACTTGGAAGCCTAACAGTATTGTCCGAGCTTGGATAATTGTTACATTTTTTCCTTGCAGTTTTGTTTGAACGTCATTAAATTTTACAAATAAGTCTGCTGAATAAAAAATATGGTTCTTATTGTTTTGGAGTTCATTGCTTAGAACAGGATTTATTTCGTTCAAAAATTCAAATAAATTGAAGTCAAATAAATTGAATTGTTCAAAAATTGGAGTCAAATAAATTGAAGAGCCGTTGCAAGCATACACCTCTAGACAACCATCTAACCTCGGTGTGCAGAAGTAATTGGTTAAATAACTCATTGTTTTCCTCACAAAGTTTGGCAAATAATCTTGATTTAAGAGGTTGAGCTTTAATTTGATTAATAGATTTAATACAAAACTGTAAAGTTTCATGTAACTCTGAACTCAGATATTTTGCTACTAAGTTGTGTCTATGCAACACACAATGAGTACGAATACCGGGCACGAATACCCGGTACGAATACCGGGCACTTTTTCTTTGAGGCATGTAGCAAAACCTCAATAACGCCCTACTATAGAAGGAGCGCCATCTGTGGCTATTGCTATTATATTTTCAAGCGGAATGTCATATTTATTTAAATATTCTTGTAAACATCTAAAAATTGACACTCCCTTCCCATAGGTTTCAAGATATTTAGCACATAAAAATTCATCAATGACTTCTCCTTTAATTTTACTGAAATATCTAACATACGCCATAAGAATAGCAGAATTTTTCCTTCGAGTCCCAATAGACCCCCATTCGACCTCTTGGGTCAGATAGACCCCTACTGTTGTTAAATAGACCCTAGGGGTCTATATAGACCACTTTGGCGACCCCTGCTCTAGAGCATTGTAAGCATTGTGACACAATGCTCTAGTGGCGCAGTGGTCGCGCCCTGAAACCACATAGCAAATGCCATACATATAGAGGGTTTTTTTTTATATATGCAGTTTTATTACTGCAATTTTTTATTGTTTATCATAGAAATCATGATGTGCGATGATTAACTTTTGAAATTTAAAGTTGTTTATATTAATAAAAGGAAGTTATTTTGTCTCATCGAAAACGAATTTTAAAAGGCATCCGATCTGAAGTATTAATACCTAAAACATATATGATTTTACAGTCATTTTGTGTTATTTAAATGTAAAAGATCAGTAATCAATTTATTGATTATTTTTTCCTTCAAAAATTTCGGAAAAACGAGGAGGAAAAAAATTCGGAAAATGGTGGTTTCAGGGCGAGACTACCGCGCTATGCTCGTCTGTTTGTGGGACAAACAACATCATTAAGAAGGGTTAACATTACTCTTTATTTTTCACAGCGTACAGCCGGATATAGAGATCATCCCTTACGGTCTAAAACGTACAAAATAAGAAGTAAACTAACTTAACTAAATAAGAACTTAACTTAGATGCTTTACAGAAACTATTAACGCAAAGATTGGCCTTTTGACACGACGTATGTAGTGAGCGAAATGTAAAAACTACAATACGTTTTCAAATATCAGCGAAAACTAAGTTCTGGTCTTAAAGCCAGACATGAACTGACTGAAAAGCACGCGCGTGGTAAGGAGCAAGAAGTCTCTTTCTTCTCTTGGCTAAAAGCCACATCTTAAATACCAATACAGTTTGCAATCTTATTAACATTAACAGTTCTACTAGCGTTTATACTGGCCGTAAATGGAAAATAAGAGAGGATAGCAAAGTTTTAAAATAAAATAAACGTTAGTTTAAATAAAGTTTTAAAATAAATCCTTAAAAGCTTCCATATCAATCAAATTCAATGGTAAAGCTATTGTGTAATTGAACAATAATTCTATGATGCTTAAATAATTATGCGATTTGAATTTTACATAAATGCATGTATTAAAACTAAGTCTAAGTTCAAATCAAAGTATTTTGTTGTATTTTAAATCATTCTTCCATATTTTCCAACAACTGCTTGTTGTTTACTACCTTCCATTTTGCTCTGGTGTAATTTAGATGCAAAATAAAGTAAAATCTGAAGGTTAAAATGGACGCTAATGCACACGTAGCGAAGGATTTGAACTATAGTGTTTTGAAATACCGTATTTATGTCTTATTCCTCCCACTTCTTTTTTAACAATTTCTAGCACGAAACTCTAAAGCAGACAATTATGCAAATAATTTAATTTCCAATGGACAGGGTTATAATAAGAATACAACAAATAAAAAGTATTCATGGATAAATTACCGCTAACTCATACAATATTCTGCCTTAATTAATGCCTGAACCCGAGAATTGGGAACAATTGTCGCCAGTAGTGTTTCAGAGGTTAGGCTTAGCACGAAGAAGAAAATTATTATAAATTGTTTTTAACACTTATCAGTTATGCGAGATTTCTTAGGTTTTGATTAATTCAAATATATTGCTATAAAATGAATTGAAGATATGAAACCAAAATGATCTTTGACGAGTTCTAAAGTATTCTATTTTATTTGGCTATCCAAGCGAAGTAACACGAAGAAGTGAAAATTTGATAAATTGCTTTTATCACTTGTCAGTTATATGCGATTTCTTAACTTTTTGCCTCCCTGTTTTAAATTTACTACAAAGGAAGCTTTACGCAAATGGAATTCTCAAAATTCCGAACAAATGAAATTTAAAAAAACGTTTGCGAGGCTTCACATTTTAAATTACGTCCAAAGGGGCATTTTTTAACGTTTTGTGTTCGACCTTTACTTATTAAATATCATGTTCTTCGCAATTAAACCATAAAAGCATATCGCAGAATAATTTTAAAATTAGCATATTTTTTAGAATTTCCGATACACAGTTCCGCATGCTGAAGATACAAAGGTTTTTTTTTCCCCTGCGTACAATGTTGCCATTCCTCGCTTTTAAGGGGTGTTGGAACCCCAAAATCTTCAAAAAATTGTGATTTCGGATTTTTGCATTTTCAAATTCTTTACATTTTTATCTTTCTAAAACTACCATTCTTTAATCTCTATGAAAATTAAAACTGTAAAAAAATCTAGTTTTAATATGTTATCGACTGCTTTGAGCAATGAGGATTTTTATATAAAAACACGTTTGTCTCCAAACCTGATTTTTTTATACTCGATGTACCTTTCCTCAGGAACTACTGCTTATAGGTATCTAAAATTTTTATGGCTTATTTATTAGGTTTTCTAATATTTACTGAAATGAGCTTTTTGTGATAAACTTAGAATAAAAATTTTAAAATGTTTTTTGTGTGAGAAATGTGCTAAATTTTACTATGCCTAACAAAATATTCTGTAAATTACTCTAAAATTCAAAATCTTTCAAAAGCTCATTTCAGTATAATCAGATAAGTGTACTTTAATTACACGAAAAATTTCAAGCGTGTATCTACAGCAGATGTTGAAAAAAAGTACATCGAAAATGGCCAATTTAACATTGTCGGTATAGGGGTTTCTGATACCCCTTAAATCGTTGAGTTTAATAATCAAAAATCCGTTAAAGCTTTACAAAATATGAAATATGTAATAAAACAAGTTCCAAATTTGGACTTCCAGATGCCCATATTCGGGTGGAAACGTAGGTCATTTAAATTTGGACGGCTGTAGATACCGTTGTTTGTTGTTTTATCACAATACGAGGAAACATACATACATTTATGCAGACTCTTCATTATTTAATATCTTTAAATATAATACAGGGAGATAATATTTGGCGACAACAATTTGAAAAGTGAATCGGACATTTAATAGTGAACGAACGCAAAATGCCAAAACGAAAATAATAGTCCTTCAGGGCAAATTGCACCTTTGGTCTAAATCTTTTAGCTATTGTCTTTGATGTATTTACCACGAAGCAAGAGGGTTTTGTCTAAATGTAATCACCACTCATTATTATGCTATACGGTTTTCACGAATTTTCGGCCAGAAATATAGAGACAGAAGTTGCAGTAAAATTAATCAAGGTGATATCAGTGTTTAGCTACTTACTGTTTAAATTACTTATATTATTTAGAGCCTATTTGGTAAAAACGAATGGAAAGAAAGCCGATCCATTCTTTCCCGAAATATATTACTCCACCACAAGGAAAAATAGCTTAATGAAATCGTGAAAAATGATTTACGTTCATAAAGTCGCTATAATTTGGCTAATGATTGCAGAAATTCCCTCACCTCATTACCTTGCCATCCTTCTTCGGTATCAAAATAATAATGGCAATAACAAACAAGAGTAAAAGTATTCCGAGTGCGTAAGAGATAATGAGAAAGATTTAAGGAAAATTTAAGAAACTGATTTTCGAGCATCAAATGACATATTAACACGACATTTTGTTTGTAACATGAGACTAAGCTGTCGTTAGTTATGCCAGGGGAAATGGGTTTCTGTGGGAAGAAGAAATACGAGAACTGTTAAAACAGAATTTTACTTCTTATCAATGGCTTTTGATTTACATAATTACTGGAATACGAGAAAGCCATCGGATTTAAGGTCTTTCGGTTTAGATATTTTCATTCCCTGCAGCAGCAATTAATATATGCGATGGAAATTACAGATATTTTTTATAGCTCTGGAAAAGAAGCGATTAATGGGCACGGATTATGCGGCTGGTTTTAATGAAGCATGTGCATCTCAGGAAAGAAGTAAAGAATGAAGCGAATTTTCAGGAATTATGGAAATACATTGCCAGCGAAAATGATAAATATTTCATAAACCTAATGTACAAAGTATTTCGTTCTTATCTGATGATGTGAGATATTAATTGAAATTATTATTTCAGTCAACGGTTTGCAGGAACAGCTTTGTTGGTCATAGAAATAATAAAATACACTCATGTCCATAAATTAAGGATAATGCAAAATCAGGAAAAGGAAGAGCTAGAAGCAAAACAAATTTGACTTATCTGTAAAGCTTATTTATTAAACAAAAGGTAAAGAACAACAACAAAAAAAAAATGCTATATGTTTGATATTATTAAAAAAATTGGCGATTTTTCTCCCTGGAGCAAATTACAAAAAAACCTATTTACAAAAAAACATTACATGGTTGGTATGATTGTTAATACATTGTATGTCTCCCAGACGATGCAATACAGACCGTACAACGCCTAGGCATGCTGAGTATCAAATTATCGATCTGATCTTGGGAGATATTACACTCAAAAAGCAATGCTCTCCGAAATTCCGGTAGACATGTAGGAGGAGGTAGACGGGCTGCAACTCGTCGGCCAAGCATGTCCCACACGCGCTCTACTGGATTCATGTCCGGTAAGAATGCTGGCCAGTCCATACGTGTGATATCCTCCGATTGAAGGCATTCGCTTACGATGTTTGCACGGTGAGGACGGGCGTTGTCATCCATAAACACAAATTGTGCGCCCATGGCGCCTCAAAACAAACGTACATGTTGTTCCAGAATAACGTCCCGATAGATTTGGCTTGTCATGGATCCAATTTGAACATGCAGGTCACTTCTGGAACCAGAATAATTCCACCCCAAACGAGCACTCCTGCACCACCGTAACGGTGTCGTTCAGTGATGTTTTCTTGTTGGTAACGGGTACTTGGACCTCTGCATATGAAAGTCCGGCGAGAATCAGACTGCAATATAAACCTGGACTCGTCGGAAAACATCACACAGGCCCACCGTTGCGGTGTCCACAATGCATGCTCTCTACTCCAGGCTAACCGCAGGCGACAGTGAGTTGCAGTAAGTGGAACGCATCTGACAGGTCTACGAGCATATAGACCAGTCTGCCCTGAGCGTCTGTACACTGTCTGCCTTGAAATTGTCGTACCAGTGGCTGAAGAGAGCTGACGCTACAGGTCTGAGGCTGTGCTCCGCCTGTTTCTTTTGGCAGTAACTGCCGAATACCAGTCCTCATTCGGCGTCGTAACTCTGGGGCGACCTGTGCTGTAACGTTTACTCACATTACCATCATCTTGGAATCGTTGCCAAAGCATGGAGATGACAGTCTGGGCGATTCCAAGTTCGTCTGATACTTCCAGTTGGGTACGCCCACATTCCAGACGGCCGATAATTCTACCACGTAAAAAATCATTCAAATACGTCCTTTGTGTCATAACTATTCGGTTATTGCACTGAAATACTTGTAAAGCACCTGCGAACAATTTTACTTCTTTGCCTGTATTCTTTATATATCACTCTCTTACACTCTCGTCATTGTGACGTACCATCGGTGTCATCTGGTTACTTCCTGAAATTTGCATATGATTCTTGAAGATGTGTGTAGTGATTTTACAGGTGATATACTTATTTTAGAGTTCGATTTCCGCGTGACTCCGAATTATCCTTAATTTATGGACATGAGTGTAATTCATTTAAACATGCAAGATGTTATTATGGGCATATTCCTAAAACTTAACTTAGAAATACATAATTTTTACATAAAAATGGTGCGCAAAAGTAAGTACCTTTACTGTTAAATATCTACTGACATCAAATGTTATTATTCCAAAGGACGTCAGCCTAGAAGGATTATTAATCGTTGACATTTTGCACCATTTCCCTATAAACGGCGTTTCAATTTTCAAATTGTTGCCACCAGATATTATCGCCCTGTATTATATTTAAAGAAATTAAATAATGGACCATCTGCATGTAAATGCATGCATGTTTCTTGCATTGCGATAAAGCAACGGTATCTAGAGCCATCCAATTTTCAATAATGTACGTTTCCTACCGAATATGGGCATCTGGAAGCCCAAATTTTGAATTTTTTTTATTATTTTGTTATCTATTTCATATTTCGGAAAGCATTTATTACTTTTTGATTACGAAACTCAACGATTTCAAAGCGATCAATGGCAACACTGTACGAAGAAAAAACGTTTTTATCTCCAGCGCGCGAGACTGTGCATCGGAAATTCTAAAGATAGGCGCTTTTTATATTGTTTTGTGATATTGCTGTTGAATTGAATTTCATGGTTTAAGTGCGAAGGACATGATACTTGATAAATAAACGTGACACACAAAGCGTAAGAATCCGCTTTGAACGTAATATAAAATCCGAAAACTTTCAGACTTTTTTTTTAAATTTATTTATTTACTACCAAATAAATGTAAACTTTTACGTAAGCAACCAAGTTCCAGGAAACTTATAGTTCAAGTAAAGAATAATTCTTTCCTTTTAATATCTATTTCTTAAATTAAAAATTTTTCGTTTATTTAAAATGAAATTTTAATTATATATTAAACTTTTACTTATTAACTTGTTTTATATTAGGTAATATCACAGAAGAAATAAAATCACAGTATCACATAGCAATTTGCAATATCAAATTTTATTCAAACAACATGTTATTAAATTTTTATTAAACTCCACGTAGTAGTATTGCTTATAAACGCATTTTATTCGATTAAATAGCAAAATAGATAATTTATGTCTAAATCTGTTCAACTGTTCATGTAATAGGAACTAAAAACAAAAATAAAAAACAATATTTAGTTGAAGAAAATTAAGGTAATTGTATGTTTTATAATGATCGTAGGTAAGTTCTACTCTATGAAAAATATCTGATATAGATACCCCATGGCTTCATTCTACGGCCTATTAAATTATATATATTTTTGCTGCACTTCATTTAAATTTATTTCCTCGAATTTTATTATAGATATATTTATCATTCAACCAATTGAGTTCTCACTTCGCGGCAAGGCAAAAATACATAAAATTTAAAAAAAAAAAAAAAATAAATAAATGCAGTGAAAAAAATTTTTGCAGTTAAAATTTACGCAAAAATAAGCATATTGATCAAAGGAGGGGGAAACGAAATTTTCGTTGTACAAAATTCAAAGTTATCTTTTGGTTCTATTTGGCAAACAAAAACGGAAGTTTGTGCACCAACTAATTTAATTCACTATTCTGCTAAGAGTTTCAAATTTAATTCCTTCCATAAGCTACGAAAGAGTGCGTTTTCTACAGAAGTTTAATTTCACGGTCGCTTTTCTCCTAACTATAAAATTATCATTTCCATATTTAAAGACCCCCATTCCGAATATGAACTGCTGAAGTTTTAGTCAAGAGAGCTTTGAAATTTGTCATTAAAGAAGCATGAGCCATATTTTAAAGGAAAAAAATTCTATTGCGCTATAGTGCTGGTCAAAAAATCACATTTTCCAATTTTACGAAGCAAATATTATTCAAAACGTGGTTTTAGCGCATATGATGAATTTTGTAGATGATTTTCACATTTAAAATTCTTTCAGCTCTCATGATCTCAGATCTAATCCGTCTTTTCTTTTAGCTCCTAAGGAATTTATTTCATAGTTATTTTACTTTTTATGGATATATGGCGGCCGTACATTTGTTTCGTTTCTTAAGTGGAACATTTAGGATTTTGCTGGTCTATTGTTATCGCCTGAGCGCAGGTCTTTTAGTCTTCGTAGTTCAAACCACTGAAATTGGTTCGGCAAATTTGCCACATTTTCATTATTGTTGTTTCCGTATCTTGAAATCTACTATTCTTTGGCGTGTTGCTTTAGTTAAGATTGTACTACATACTGTTTGGGATTGACACAGAATCTTACGCTTATGTCAGCTTAAAGACAGAAAACCCGTTCAGTCACTGTAAAAAAAAAATGCCCATGAATGCTAAGAGTTGTATTGTCTTTACTGATATCTTTGCGAGAAGTTGCAATTATTAATATCAGGGACCCACCAGCAGGCGAGCGGCAAGTTCACTGAACATTGGTGGTTCAGTCCGATGTTCGAATCCTGCTAACGGGCTGGCTGCATGGGCATTTTCATGGTTTTCCTCATGTATAACAACGTATGTGCGATTTTATTGTATTTTATTAGGGTAAAAATTAGGTGGACCCTTCACTTCTACATAACATAATATAACGTATATGCGATCCAGTTTCCCTTACAAAGTTCTCCACGAAGACCTTCTTTCCCTTAGGCAGATAGCCCTTAAGGCTTTGCCGTAATCACACAAACCAAGCCAAACCATTAATATCAGGCATTCATGCTGAAAGGCAATGCCAATGTTATGTATATCGATGATGAGGCATTTCATGTAATGTTCATGCAAGGCATTCTAAGTTAGGTATGACGTTGTTTTGATATCCAGAATAATACAGGGCTGTAAACTCCAGAGCCATCGATAACCGAACCATTAATATCAGGCGTTCATTCTGAAACCCAAATTATGTATATCGTTGGCGAATTACATGTAATGTTCATGCAAGAAACTCAAAGATATACAGGGTGTTCGGGATAAATTTGACAGTTTCGTAAGGAAAAAGCAAATCCGCTTGTATGAGTAGTAGCGAAGGTCTTCATTGAGTGCAAGATTCATAGTAGAGGCTGCAACATTCATTTCACGTGACAAAGCCCGAATTCCAATGCCAGGGTTCTTCAACACCTGTTCCTGCAGATTTGCGAGGAATTCGCAATCAGATCGTCTTTTAGGGATCTTTCTTCTTGCTACATCCTGGTAGTCACCATTGCAAGTCTCTAGTTCATGCCTGATTGTTTTCGCTGTGTTCAGGGAGCATTGGGCAGCAGTCATAATATCCTTATTTTGATGGCCGGCACTAATCATCATGATGCAACGTATTCTCTTCCATGATTCAGGTGGGTGTCAGTCATCAATCCTTTCTGACATCTTGTATATGAATGAAGAAGTGTCTAAACTTTTAAATGACGAGTAGTGTGTGTCAATACCTCCAACCTACGGAAAAATATAATCAATTATAAATATGTCAAATTTACCCCGAAAACCATGTATATTATTACAAGTTTGGTATTTAAATAGATAATGTTAGTTGAATTATAAATTAAATTGTTTTATTCGCCGTGCAGTGCAGCGCGTGACGAATATTAAAGGAAAGCTAAGCCGGAAAATTAAAAATACAAGAGCACGTGTATTTAACATTTACTAAATAACTATCTCTTTTTGATTTCGAGAAAATTCCATAAAATTTTCGTGCGCGATTTAAAATTTTATAAAAAGGAGAAAATTCATTTTATTTTAGTTAGTTTGTTGTTGTTTTAAGAGTTTGTTTAGAAAACTGCTCTTGTTGATTGTAGCGAATTCGCGGATTAGCTTTCTTTAGCTGTTTTGAATTAACTTCTCTTGAACGTTTGAGTAGTTGAAAGATAACTACTGTGATATATTGTAATACCGAAAGAATATCTGAGGAAATTTAAGCATTTTTGTTGTGATAATAATAAATTTTGTCCATTTTTCATCAGACTTGTGCATTTAATTCAAACGAACCCGTACGCCCGCAACAATATTATGTTCTTTAGATGCCTAGAATAATTTTAAGGCGTTAAATTCTAGGGCTGAAAACTTCTGCACCAGCATTCGCAAATCGAAGACCAATTTGAGGACAATTATTAGAAAATTTCCGTTTTGGCCCACTAGCAGAAGCTATGGATCAAAAAACCTGGCACATTTAACTATGACCTGTATAATGACTAACCACTAACCATGGACATTTCAGTAAGTGTTTCAAGTACTGAAATTTATGTAATTTTTTTTATGTTCAAAATTTTGTCCTCCATTCTCTACGGATGATATTTTGCCCCTCACCTTTAATGTAGTAGTATAGTTAATCGTATTCGATTTTCGAAAAGAAAATGTTGAAACAATTAAACAAAATCTAAAAGTTTTCAGATTTTATATTACGAGTAAAGGGGCGGGCGTTTTTTGATGTTTTGTGTGTTTCATTTATGTATTAAATATCTCGTTCTGCTCACTTAAACTATAAAATTCAATTCAACAGCAATATCACAAAATAATTTAAATAGAAAACATCTA
Source organism: Stegodyphus dumicola (assembly GCF_044657685.1). Lineage (NCBI taxonomy): Eukaryota > Metazoa > Arthropoda > Arachnida > Araneae > Eresidae > Stegodyphus > Stegodyphus dumicola. Next base: position 23,795,174 of record NC_140772.1, read on the forward strand.
CACAATTTCCGATGCACAAACTTGAGCGCTAGAGATAAGATTTTTTTCCGTACTGTGCTGCCACTGCTCACTTTGAAATAGTTGAGTTTGTTAATTAAAAATTCGTTAAACTTTTACAAAATGTAAAACTGATACAAAAACAAATTCCAAATTTGGACTACGTTATTCAAAGGACTACGAAGGACTACGTTATTCAAAATTTGATGCATCTAGGTAACGTTGTTTTTTATCAGAACGAGAAACATGCAGTCATGCAGATTTTTCATTATTTAATTTCCTTAAATATAATGCAGCACTCTAATATTTGTTGGCAACAATTCGAAAAGTCAAACGCAGTTTATAGTGAACGAAACCAAAATGCCAAAACGAAATTAAAGCCCTTCTGGGCAAATTGCCCCTTTAGGCTAATGAGAATTCATTTAAAATAAAAATACCTTTTGAAGTTAAAAACAAATTCCGTCTACATAAAAGGAAGGAAAAAGTGTAATGAATGAATAAAATAAAGAAGAATGAAAGGAAAGAATAAAATGATGTTATTTTTAGGTGTATTTCGGGGAAATATTTTTGAGTCAGCTAAGCAAAAATTATCGATTTTAATCCTCGAACAAACGAAGAACTTTGCTTAATTTAAAATTTGAATATTTTTTTTTTCAAAATTAGTAGAAACTACAGAATATTTCTTTTATTTTTAAATGTGGGATATTCTTTGCAACAAATGAAAATTCGACTGTGGAAGTTTTTGTAGAAATGCAAAACCATTTTGATTACGAGCACAGGGATTGAGGGAAATAGATATGTTAATTCTGTACTCAAAGAAGGTTTATTCAAAAGTATATCATGGAAAGATTAAACATCATTATTCCTCAGTGCCCGTGATAGAAATATATCCATGATTCAGGAGTTAATTACGGCCGGCATAATATCGACGGTGACGAAAGTTACACCAAAATCTCCCATTTCACACACAATTCCGCGCAATCCACCCAACTCTCCTGGCCCACAATAGCAATCAGAGGCTGCAGTATATAATGAGAGCTCCACACAAAACTCGCCCTCGTAATGCTCCCCCAAATCGCAGGAACTCCTCAAATTTAACTAAGGAATGGGGGAATCCAGAGAAAATTATTTCTCCTAATCGCTCTGCAACACAGGGAGTGTAATTATTTTCCGTAGACAGTTTATCGCGATGGGGGAAACGGCGCGTTCGTTTTCTGTGTTAATTAACGAGAGGCAGCACTTTTGCATTTCTCTCGAATATTTCGAGAGAAAAGTTCAAATTCATAAACTCTCGTGGAAAACTCTTTTATTCGAGCCTCTGCGCTTAAGCCTCAGAGATTAATCGTCCTTCAGTTGTCACGAACAGAGTAGATGCGCTTTCAAATTTCAGATTTTTGTGTTTGCAACGAAATAAAAACAACGAGAGTAGGTACCGGATAAAAGACATTCAGGGTGTATCTGGGTTAATGACATTCTCGAATGATCAGAAAGAAAGAATCCACTTTGACATCTTTTCTAAAGCAGATTTTTCTGATACGAAATTCGTTACTGTTTTATTAAGTGCGTTTTGTAAATTTAACAATATCCTCTGTTATGAATAAAATATGGAGCATACGCAACTGATCATTTTAAAGAGGACGTTTATGTTTTTACTTCCTTGTACGAAGTCAAAAGGAAGTATTGTAATCGCGAAAAGTTTCTGGCAGCATATTTCAACGAAAATATCCACTTTGACCGCTTTCGAATGCAATTTAACGATGTTTTTGCGTGATATCTGCACGTAAGGACAGAATAAAAGACTCTTTTCCTCAAAAAAATCTAAAAAACTTCTTTAAAATGAATTCTAAAGAGAATTTTAGTGGCGTCTGCACGAACGTATGTACGTACGTATCTCGCATAAATCAAAAACGAGTAGCCTTAGTATTTGAAATTTTGTATTTAGAACTAGTATAACATGTAGATGTGCACCTCGTGTTTAGGTTGATATCGGCAGCGCCAAACGTATATAAATATATTAAGGAGGCTCATACTCCCTTAAAACCCTCATGATCTTCAAATATGTGACTGTTGCAGGAATTGCAATATTTTATTTATTTTAAAAATACTTACTTCCAACCTTTTACAACTGACTTTATAATACAGCTGCTTTGGAAACTAGTAACCAGAAAGTTTGTGTTGCCACAAATATTTTTGTAATTTAATCCTCTTTGTGACAAAATATTTCGCCATGTTTCCACCTTGCGCACATGAAATTTTAAAAATGGCTAATGGTACATACTTGAAGTCGGATGAAATTCTTTATATGGGCACTATTTTCTAACTGAACCAAAAGTATGATAAGTATTTTAATACTGAAAAATTTTATGGATGAAAACATTACAAATTTTTTTAATAAAATACATTTTATAACCTCAACACCAAATAAAATTAAAATTTAACAAGAAATTTTTAGAGTTTTAGGTTCACAGTAGTTTCCAAATGTTATAAAAGCTATATATTAAATATGGAATTAAATTATGCAACAGAATATTTTAAACTGTGCGCGCAAGGTGGAAACATAACGAAAAATGTTGCCAAAAAGCGGATTAAATTATAAAAATATTTGTGGCAACACAAACTTTCTGATTACTATTTCAGAAAGCAGCTATATTATGTAGTCAGCTGTAAAAAGTTCGAAGTGATTGCTTTTAAAATAAATAAGTTATGCCAATTCTTGCAACAGTCACCTATTCGAAGATCTTATGGGTTTTAAGGTGTACGAGTCCCCTTAATGAACTGATATGAATTCATTACTAGAGTGAATTTTAAAGAATGCATTTATTCTATTGTGGTTTATGCGCTGTCGGCGAAGTAGATATAATTAAATCCAATAAGTTTAAACAAAATGCAAGAAAAAATGCGTATAATTTAATATTCCGTACAAGGAAGTCATGTGGTGTACACATCAGATTTTTTTAATATCGATTAAATTTTATTTATCAATATTTTTTTCTATGAGCTGTTTAACTCTTTGAAAACCGAAGTTTTTGCTAACCTGCACTCATAAAATACCGAACCGCCCGAAAAGGTTTTCGAGAGTCACAGTAATTTCGTCCCCTCCCCATCCATTAACGCACAAAGAAGAGTGAAGATTTCAAATGGCATCCTGTCTATTTCCTAACAAACAAAGTTAAGAAACTACAAATAAATCCTTTTAGGACAAGCTGTCTGCAATAGACTGATACAATGTATTTGGGAAACCGCACCTGCTACTGCATACCTTAGGGAAGGGAAGAAAACAACATCAGAATTTCGGCTGCTTTGGGCAGAATTTCGTTTGAATGAAAGGCGGTCTGGGGCGTTATGGTCTTCAAAGAGTTAAGATTAAAGAAACCATTATAAGGAATTTAATTATTATGGTTAAAACGAGGCTGGCTGGGATGTAAATGTGTATTTACTAAATCCCTACAGTATCAAGATTCTTTGCGTATTCCACATATTATTGAAAACTTTCTCATTGAAGATGTTCTATAAGAATGACTACAGCTTCCCTTCAAGATGAAAGGAATAAAAAGTTTCAGGCTGAAAATACTATGTTTAACATATCTAAGATTTTATTCTCAAAGTATTAAAAAGTTCAAAAATATTTTTAAAAAATTGAAAATATAAAACGGCCATAACATTTAAATTGAAATTGTATTCTGTTATGGGCCTGTAGATTTCAACACTTGAAAATATCTAATGTCGACACAATAGATATTTTCAAGTGTTGAAATCTACGACACTCGTTTAATGAATTCAAAGGGCAAAACTATATAAAATGTCAAAACGCCTTCATAAAATATTATAAAATACAGAAAAATCTAAAACACCAAATTGAGTTAGAAATAAATTTTACAATTAAAATTAGAGCTTATACACTTAAACAGGTAATTCGAAAAACGAACGGAAAGACAAAAGTTTTGGTGCATAAAATTGAAAGTTACATTTTAGCCCCACTTGGCAGGTGACGGAGGACGGGGACGCCTGGTGTTTAACAGAGGTAAACAGGCATATGTCCCGCGCCCTTCCCTATCTACCGGGAGTTTATTGAGATCTTAAAAGAATTATTACATTGCCATACAGGGGTAGATGAGAGATACATTGGCTATTTATATTTGTATTACAGATTTTAGGTTTGCAAGGCATACATTACATAACATACTGGTTACACATTAAAAACAACATGAACATAACACATACATGACACATAAACACTATTAATAAAGGAGGTGCATGCGCTTAGCATAAGGAAGATACACATAACTAGCACATTAGGCACACATTTTTGTATAGTGTAGGTACTTATGCTGAGGATCAATTTTGAATATGCTTTGGATATACAGAATACATAATGCGAAGTACACTAACACTTCTTTTTGCCAAGTGGGGCTACACTTAATGTAACCCCACTTGGCAAAAAGACAGTGAAGTAGGCGCAAAAAAATAATTTAATTCATGTTCTACAAAAAGTTTCGAATGTAAGCAAATCGTGACCTTGTTATACCTAGAGCCAATTAAACTTTTAATTTACTGATAGTTCTCCAACTATTGCTTAGAGTTTAACTTGAGGCATAAAAACCTTAACCGGAGCAAAATAACAACATAATTCAATCGCTCTTAGAACAAGAAGAATGCCAAAGTTTGGCTTCAAATGGAAAAATTGCTCCAAATACATATCTGTAGAAAAAGCGTAATGCTTCGAGCGTTAAAGTTAAGATCATCAATGTTAATGGAAAATCCGCCAAGTAAAAGGACAGTTTCGAAATCGTAATTCCAATGCTCAGTGTCAAAAGTAAACAAAGTGATTAATTCGGATTTCAATCTTAAAAGGGGAAAAAAACGTAATTCGCATCGTCTTTCCTCGCGATATATCGCCAAACCCAAAACGCACTGTAGAATTCTTCGTGAAAAACATTTATCCGGACAAAAGTGGAAACATTTTGTCACACTATATGAATTTTGTGTGTATTCAAATGACGCCAATAAAACGAGATCAGTTTATTTTCATCAAAGAGTAGAAAATAGATCTGAAAACACGGTTCAAACTATCGAAAGAAAGATTTTATGATTGTTGCTGTTTTTTTACTTCCTTGTACGAAGTAAATAGGAAGTATTGTAATCGCGTAAAGTTTCAGGCAGCATATTTCAACGAAAATATCCATTTTGACCGCTATCGAATGCAATTTAACGATGTTTTTGCGTGATATCTGTACGTAAGGACAGAATAAAAGACTCTTTTCCTCAAAAAAATCTAAAAAACTGCTTTAAAATGAATTCTGAAGAGAATTTTTCGTGGCGTCTGTACGAACGTATGTACGTACGTGCGTACGTACATTCGTGCATGCGTACGTATCTAGCATAACTCAAAAACGATTAGTCTCATAACGTTGAAATTTTGTATATAGAACTGCTATAACATGTAGATGTGCACCTCGTATTTTGGTTGCAATCAGCTGCACCAAGCGTATATAAATATATTTATATATATATCCACTCTGTTACCCGGCTCAGTGGTCTCAGTTTCTTTACTGTTATATGTTTGTAAATTGTACATTTTTTGCTTTAAAAATGTTTGAATTATGTTTTTTTATCTTCCGGTTATGGTTTTTATGCATTTAGCAAATCTGTGTGCAATATTTTTAGAATTATCAACAATTTTAAAGTTGTTTAAGAGCCGCAAAGCCTTTTCTTTGACGGCGGCTATTGATTGTTTACATTGGAAACAGCAGACTAGTGGATTTGTGGCCAATCTAGAGAAACTTAGCTTCGCAACAACAAAGATAACACCTTCATTTATTATTGCAATTAAATCATGCTTTATTCTTTCTGGAATTTTTTCGAGGACATAAGTGTTTAAGATTTACTTCGTAATTTTTAATATAGATATTTTGAGTTTTTATGTATTCGCGAAGCGAGAACTGAGTTAATTGAATGAGAAATACTCAATCGTCTGTGAAAAACTGTTTTTTTTTTTTTTTTTTGCTTAATTTCTTTTATATTCCTTCTAGCTTTATTATAGTATTTGAATAGAACATGTGGCAACGATTAGATAATTCTATTCTTTAAATGATATAAATTTTGTGCATTATGAGTTATAATATGAACGAAATATAATACTGTTAAGTGAATCTAGCGCCAGAGTGTCGCTATTTTAAACAAATAGAGTGAATTCTAAAGAATGCATTTATTCTATTGTGGTTTATGCGCTTTCGGCGAAGTAGATTTAATTCAATCCAATAAGTTTAAATGAAATGCAAAAAAAATGCGTATAATTTAATATTCCGTACAAGGAAGTCATGTGGTGTACAGATAAGTTTTTTTTTCCATATAATGGCAAATTAAAAAAACAAGAATGGAGAAAAATGTTGAGATCAACTCCACATATTATCAGAATCATATTGTATACCCAGTTTTTAAATATGAAATACTCTCTTTTTGCCCATAGTGTCATCAGTTAGTCGAACTGACCAAGAGAATGCAACCAGCTATTCGTCAAATACCACTATTAATTTTCTAGAAAACGTGTAACAAGAAACTGGTATCAAGACCATATCCTTCGCTCATATCCCTATTAAATCTCCGTATGTGTTGTAGAGACATTAGGATTTTTTGGAAGCCAAAGAGATGAAAAATTAGCAAACGCCTTCGCCGGGAATCGAACCACGGACCTCTGAAATACCGGCTCAGTGTGCAGAACCACTACACCACGAAGAGGAAAGTGGGAGAAATACCTTATAGTGTCACCCATGGATTTTCGGCTTTTGGACTTTTAAAAAGAGTTTTCCAAATGAGACCTACAATCTTTCTCGGACTTTGGAAAGCTGTTCAAGAAGAATGGAATAAAGTACCTTTTCCGATATTACAAAAGGCTTTATTGTCTCGGAAATTACGGTTAAGGAAGATAGTGAAGAATTAGGGCTATCAAAAAGAGAAGGAAACGGTTTAGGCAAAATATTTCTGTAAATCAAATGATAATCATTTGACAAATGTGTAAACAACCTCTCTATACTTTAAGAAGTATTAGTATAGTATAATTTTATTAATACTGTAGAGACATTAGGTATTTTTGAAGCAGAAAAGATGAAACATGAGCAATGCTCTGGCTGGTACTCGAACCACGGACCTCTCGAATACACCCCGAGCTTGCTGACTACTACAGCACAAAGGCATGCTAAGAAGACGAGAGAAATATCTTATATAATTCCCCTTTTAAAGGGCGACTGGGGTTTTAGGGGACCCAATCGCCAAATCCTGGTGGAGAGGAATCATCATCTACCACCTTTTAGTTCGGGCGCAATTGTAGAAAATTAGGTAATTTTTTTTGGAAGCAGACCCATTTTGGGGTAAAATTGTCTTTTATTCTATCCTTAAAAGCGCTCAAAAACTGCATTCGATAGCGGTCAAAATGGATATCTTCGTTCAATTATGATACCCGAAAATTTTCGCTATTACGATACTTCCCTTACTTCGCACAAGGAGGTAAAAATAGCAATGAAACCTATACTAGATAAGTAAAATCGCCTCATAATATGCACGTTACACACTTCCATTCTCAACAAAGAGCTGTCAGTCTAGCAAGTTTTGCAAACATTGTTTTAAACAACAAAATGTTCGAAATCTCATCTCACGTGTAAAGAGAGGTTCGGTTCTTGAGTTCATTACATCCACGTCAGGATAAGTTACCAGAGAAAACAACTTCTCCCTCCCAAAACACGTTGTACTCCCAGGGCTCTAAGCAATCAAACTGGCTGAGTAATTATTCGTCTGTTTCAGTAACGTTCAAGTTGTGTCATCCGCAGGAAAATCACTCTTGAGTGCCGTTGATTCTGTTATTCTTTGCAGAGAGTAAACTATCCTTCAGAGAATTTCCGAGACAGGGCATAAATGAGTGCTTGCGAGTTCGGTGTACCTAATCTAATCCTTCAAGGATGTCTATAAATTGAAAATGGTTCGAGATATAAGTAAACGGTCGCGCGTATCGCCAGCATTAATTGTGATTGTTTTATCGGATGTTGTATAAATAAGTAATTACTTGATCGTAACTTTATTATAAATACACAAGTGGGTTGCAGCCAAAACAAAATTTGTTAGTCCCGTGTAATCCTTAAAAGCAAATGTACGAAAATATTTCAACAGGAACGAAATTCGTTCATTCTTTGCAAGCAACAACGAATTTGTAAATAATTTTTTATTACTGAATCAGGAAAAAAAAAACTTTTAACAGTTCTTGTTAATGTGTATGACGTCATGATTTAACGTTAGTGTAATATAACATTTCCCCGATATCAATATAAGAGTTAACGTGGAAATAACATATCATGTCAATTGTACTAACCTGAAACAAATAGCTATTTATTTAAAATGCTGATGTTAACGAATAATTTTCGACACACAGTGACGTCATGTGCAATCGTGTGCTTTCTGTAATGTTAGAGTATGACCTTATGTAATAATAATACGTTGGATGTTCAGAAATTATTTTTATTTCCTATTTTATAAAACATATATATTTTTTATTAACAATGAAAGCGGGCAGTGGCAACACATTTCGAAATAAAGCATTTTTTATCTCCAATGCACAAGACTGTTGCCACTTGGAAAATGAATGCAAAAATTAGTGTTTTAAGAATTTTTAATTACTATCTCGGCTGATTAAAGTCGTACGAAGATGAGAACAGTCGAAATGGCTTCCCACAAATTTTTGCAATCGGGGAGGGAGCAGATTTTAATAGTATGGATTACATTCTATGTCAAATGATCCAAAATAGTGTTTCTTAGATTTAAGAGACTGTTGTATCTATAAAGTATTCCCTACTTTCAGTTTGGTGCATTTTAAAAATTATTGATTTAGTAACAAGTATAATATTCGTTCTTAGTAATTCAGGAAAGTTATCTTTTTGATCTGTAGATCTGAGATACATCACTTCTATGGCGCCCTCAATTAATAGCGGATTTTATATAGAAGGAAAAATGTGCATTTTTGATTTATTGAAATATGGTATTTTTAAATGAGTATCATACGTAATTTGTGTTTTATAAATATTTAAACATTAATGATATGTACTAATGATAAATTTGTTTTCAAAAATCGATAGCACTGCAGTGATGTGTTAGAAAACTAATTTAAAGTGATAAGATTTTTGAGATTAAACTATAACTTGAATAATTTAAACAAACAGCAAATCAACAAAAATGCGGTAGTTACCACTATATCTCTATTGCCAATAGCAGCCAGTAACAGAATGTTTCGAAATTTGATTTCAAGTTCTTGAACAAGTAAGGTCAAAATATAGAGGATTTTAATAACGATTGTTTGATCATTACGATCTGTAATTTTAACAGAAAGAGTCAGCATTACAGATAAGATTTTCTTAACCCCTTCGCGCCGACTGTCACGTATACGGGCCAGCAACGCACACATTTATCTACCGGCCGACACGCAGGCGTGCCAGAGGATTGTTGCGTTCTCTACCGACTGTCACGTATTTGTGCCAGTACTTTGGAACGTTTTTCAAACTATAATTTCTGCCACAAGATGGCACTGTATGTCCATATGGTTTCAGATACATGTAAATTAGACCTTCTACTCGAAATGAGAGAAGCATGACTCACATACACGTGTTTTTGATTATATAAACAAACGGGGAACTAAATGCTTCCGAATGGCGTGATTTATGACGTCTCTTTAAATCGCACTTTATTCCCACGTGGTAGTTGTTTACTGTAAGCAGAGAAGTTTTATTTGCTCTAAAGCGTTGGGTATTTCGGTTTGCAGTTCAGTTTTTAGAAAATAATTAGATCTTGTTAGACGTGAATTCTTTGTTTTTACCGTTGCAATGTCGAAGCGTCGAAAATGTTTAACAGAGCATGAAATAGCAGAAATGATGCAAAATATTTCAGATATTGATTATGAAATTCTGATTATCTGATATTGATTCTGAAAGATTAACTGAAAGACATTTTCCAAAACTTTGTTCAGAAGAGACTGATAAAAAAATGAGACGACGATGCTTCGTTTGTTCACATTCCCGGAAAAAATCCTCCAAAACGGCAAATGAGTTATTACGAGTACAAGGAATGTAACGTAGGTCTGTGTGTAGATCCCTGTTTTAAAATTTTTCATACGAAAAGAGAATTTTAAGTAATATATTTAGTTTTCAGATGTATAATGTTAAAAGTCATAAAATGGTGAGTAATTAAAATAAAATGTGTAAAATATGCATTTAAACAAGAAATAAGGTAATTAAAATATATATATATAAAAATATTTATAATGCATAAGCCGTTTAAATATTCTATAGAGCATTATTAAACAATGCGTTGTTACTTCGGAAATTTCATGGATTTAGGCTTAGTAGCAAAAAAGCCCCCGGCCCTGGAGAGACGCTTGCGTAAGATACTGCCGGCCTCAGCGATAAGCGCGCGTTTTCGCTACCCGGCTCGAAGGGGTTAAACTTTAACATTGAATCTATTCAGCCAGTCACATTTCAGTTTCTGTTTCTAATTTTTATTTTCGACCTCCATTACTAACGCATTACTCGTAAAACATACTATTATGAAAAGGCAAAAATACATTTAAATATTATTTAGAACGGTACATTTGGAAACAATTCGATTTATGTCCAGGTATATTTTCTTTAACGAATTCATTTATACTGTGCATTCATATGTTGTATAAAATTGAGAGAACGGATGGCGCTGCTTTGCAGCGGAATGTATGTAAACAAGAAGAATTTTTGAACGTATTGGCATGCAAACATTATGAAATATTTTTGCCAATGGCCGCACTGGTATTAGACGTTGGCCACTACTAAGGCCGGAGGCAGTGGTCACTTTATTACGGAGGCACTTAAAGGTGGGCCACCGTTGCCTTCTATGAAATGACAGACAATTTACTTTTAATATCTTAATGAAATTTTAATATCTGAATAATGAACCAGAACCAGGATTCTATAGAGTTTTTGTCAGCCTGCTCGAAGCGGACTCCCGAAATAATTTGAAAATTGAAACGCCGTTTATAGGGAAATGGTGCAAAATGTCAACGATTAATAATCCTTCTAGGCTGACGTCCTTTGGAATAATAACATTTGATGTCAGTAGATATTTAACAGTAAAGGTACTTACTTTTGCGCACCATTTTTATGTAAAAATTATGTATTTCTAAGTTAAGTTTTAGGAATATGCCCATAATAACATCTAGCATGTTTAAATGAATTACACTCATGTCCATAAATTAAGGATAATTTGGAGTCACGCGGAAATCAAACTCTAAAATAAATATATCACCTGTAAAATCACTACACACGTCTTCAAGAACCATGTGCAAATTTCAGGAAGTAACCAGATGACACCGATGGTAGGTCACAATGACGAGAATGTAAGAGAATGCTATATAAGGAATACAGGCAAAGAGGTAAAATTGTTCGCATGCACTTTAGAAGCATTTCAGTGCAATAACCGAATAGTTATGACACAAAGGACGCATTTGGATGATTTTTTACATGGTAGAATTATCAGCCGTCTGGAATGTGGGCGTACCCAACTGGAAGTATCAGACGAACTTGGAATTGCCCAGAGTGTCATCTCCAGGCTTTGGTAACGATTCCTAGATGATGGTAATGTGAGTACACGTTACAGCACAGGTCGCCCCAGAGTTACAACGCCGAATGAGAACCGGTATTTGGCAGTTACTGGCAAAAGAAACAGGCGCAGCACAACCTCAGACCTGTCTCGTCAGCTCTCTTCAGCCACTGGTACGACAATTTCAAGGCAGACCGTGTACAGACGCTTAGGGCAGACTGGTCTATATGCTCGTAGACCTGTCAGATGCGTTCCACTTACTGCAACTCACTGTCGCCTGCGGTTAGCCTGGAGTAGAGAGCATGCATTGTGGACACCGCAACAGTGGGCTTGTGTGATGTTTTCCGACGAGTCCAGGTTTATATGGCAGTCTGATTCTCGCCGGACATTCATATGAAGAGCTCCAGGCACCCGTTACTACCAAGAAAACATCATTGAACGACACTGTTACGGTGGTGCAGGAGTGCTCGTTTGGGGTGGAATTATTCTGGCTTCCAGAACTGACCCGCAGGTTCAAATAGGAACCATGACAAGCCAAATCTATCGGGACGTCATTCTGGAACTACATGTACGTTTGTTTCGGGGCGCCATGGGCGCACAATTTGTGTTTATGGATGACAACGCCCGTCCTTACCGTGCAAACATCGTAAGCGAATGCCTGCAATCGGAGGATGTCACCCGTATGGACTGGCCAGCATTCTCACCGGACTTGAATCCAGTAGAGCACGTGTGGGATATGCTTGGCCGACGAGTTGCAGCCCGTCAACCTCCTCCTACATGTCTACCGGAGGAACTTCTGGGAGCATTGCGTTTTGAGTGGTGTAATATCCCCCAAGATCAGATCGATAATTTGATACTCAGCATGCCTAGGCGTTGCAAGTACTGTATTGCATCGTCTGGGAGACATACAATGTATTAACAATCATACCAACCATGTAATATTGGGTTTTTGTAAATAGTTTTTTTTCTGTAATTGCTCCAGGGAGAAAAATCGCTGATTTTTTTTAATAATATCAAACATATAGCATCTTTTTTTGCTCTTTACCGTTTGCTTAATAAATAAGCTTTACAAATAAGTCAATTTTGTTTTGCTTCTAACTCTTCCTTTGCCTGATTTTGCATTATCCTTAATTTATGGACATGGGTGTAGCTGGAAAATCGAACATATTACAGTCTGCACGTGTGCTCAACAGGCATTACAAAATTAATATAAAACATGGAAAAAACACGCAGCGAGTGAGAACAGAGAAGCACAGAGAATGGAATATGCAAAGTGAACCAATAGGAACAAATTGCTAATCGAATCAACTTGCCGATCAATATTATATGATGTCAGAAATACACAATAGAATCGTCCGAAATTCAAAAGAAAGCAACATATATTAAGATCTGTACAGCAACACACTATTATAAATGAACCAAAGAACACTAACAGTATGATGAAAACGAGCAAGCAGATAAACTTACAAAAGGAGTTGCACAAGGCACAAGAGCGCCGAACAACATACTCTAGGTACCATTACCAAGATAAAACTTTTTACTTCAAAAAGGATTTCATCAGCAGATACTTGTATCTCCTGTAATTAGGAGACAGTCTACATTATCCGTTTAGACGCCCAATAACAAAAACCATTCCACATTAGTTAGTCATCACCAATTACTCCAAAATCTATATCCTTCCTAATGAAAAAAGAAAAAGAATAAAATGCTCATTACCTAAAATATCAGGCAGCATTAGTATAAAACACAAGTTCAGATTTTATGTCATCCATGATGAAGCAATTTTCCATCTGAAAGAAAATTCTAATCCCTCAAAAGATTTTTCTTTTGTCTTTAGAATTATTTTGCATGCATAAATGCATCAAGTCATTAGCTTTCTACAAGTTCTTCTACAACCGTCAAGAAGTAATCATTAACCTTAAAGCACTGCATCGTCTAAATTTCAAAGGCCGCACAGATATAGCGATTTGGTCTTTGTAAATATGTTCTGGTACTGACGCTGGAGAAAAATTATACCTTCAAGCAACGTTTCATTCCCAGAATTTTGCAACTGAAGGACAGTCCGTGTTAAGCCCATGCTAAAGCGCGGTAGCCTTCGTCTCCTTTCAGCATTCAATTATTAACTAAAACAGATTAGTCGTATCTTAGCCATGTCAGCCATTATCCAGTGGTAGAAAGCTACTCAACAAAGCATGGTCTTCCGAAAATGAGCGAAATCCAACTTAAATAAATATATTAGTTTCTGTGTACATGTATGTAAACTACCTTTCCATTATTAGTCTAAAAGAGGGAAGCTATAACACTGTATGGTTTATATTTATATTGAGTAGTTTCAAGGTTATGTACATAATAATACACAACAGAGTACAGAAACACTCCAAAGGGAACAGTAAGGTAAACATGCAATAAAATGTGAGAAAAAATATGCATTAGAATACAAGATGTTAAGATATTAAGTGTGTACAATTTCTGCATAAATATAGAAGGTGCAATCAAAACGTTTCGGGATTAACTTTTTCTGATGAACTTTTGATATTCACACAGATAGATATACGGCAGTAATTTACAGCCTTCTCTTAGATAGAAGTGATTTAAGCAAAAATGATTTTATGGGTATATCTATGGAATACATTTACATCGGTACGGTTATCAGGACTTGTGTTTGTCTTTATTTGCTTTGGAAACACGAATGGTCCTGAATCAGAATAGGGAGCTTACTCAAGCTATGTTCAAGAAATTGTGAAGCAGACAACACAAGCAGGAAGGGTATACGAAACCCTTTATTTTCAATCTTTTACAGGATCTTCCGAACTTTGGAATACAAATACCAACCACTTGTGGTCTGCACGTAAGAATATAAAAACTACAAACTAAAACTCTAACTAAAAACTAACTTTGAATTAGTATACAAATGCCTAGCACTAAGCTTGGCCTTTATTTAAAAAAGGTACGTATGTAGTACGCCGAGCTGCTGAAACTACGATACGTCTGCAATTATCAAGAGGGCTAATCTTCTGGCCTTAAAGGCAACCAACAACAGAGTGAAAACTCTTTAAACTACAGTGGCAAGAGGTTTACTTCCTGTAACTCCTTCCTCTCTCTCTCTCTTGGCAAAAAGCCACAACTTAAGTACTTAGCGTTAGCAAGACAATTTGCATAAACAAGTTAAAGCATTTAATTCTGGCCGGAAGTAGAAAATAAGAAGAGATAGTACAGTTTTAAAATAAAATAAACATTAGTAAAACTTAAGATCCTTACACGGTATTATTTATGTATATTTAGAAATGTTGGATGATTAGTGGAGGTAGACAATTAAGTCCCAAGAAGCTGGCAGGAAAATAAATCTATGTAAATGTTAAAAATAAATTTTAGCCATTGAACATTTCCTTTGCCATTCAGATTAATGGCTACTAACAACCTGTTGCAAAAGAAGCAAGTTTAGAATAATTTTTATATAGTAAAAGAAGCTGAAAGACTAGTTGCATACGAAGGCAACTAGTTGCTGTCAAGGCTACTCGTTTTTGGTGACCTAAGATTATCAGGATTCAACGTAGGCCCGGCTATGTTGTTGATGGACCAGAACTTGCTAAAGCATTAGCAAGTGTTGCCCCTGCAAGCAAATTATGCCCCTGAGAGCACTGACTTTATACAAAGCCTTGATTGCATACGAAAGCATTTAGTTAGCAAACATTGAATGCATACGAAGGCAACTAATCACTATGAAAAGTTCTTTATTGGTAACCTAAGGGTTTCCAATCACAGCGTAGTCAGAACTATGTTGTTGCAAGGGCAGCACTTGCACGTGTTGCCCCTTCCAGCATTGACTGCGTACGAAGGCAACAAGTTGCTATCAAGGTTTCTTTATTAGTGACCTTGAAGATTTCACTCTGTTCGCTATCATGCAAGTGACTTGATCTTAGTAATAAGTCTGGCAAGAGCTATAAAGAATAACAGTACAGGGAAAGGGTGTAAATTCCCCTTTATCCTCAAACACTTTAACAAAAAAAATGTGCGTACGTCGTGCAAAACACCGACTAATTGAGGTGAGAACTCAAGGTAAATTTAATAATAAATTCGAAAAGGTAAAACGTAGTGTTAGACTAAACAATTTACTTAAAGCTAAAGTCTGACTCAACAACCTACACTGGCAACAGATTTAATAATAAATGGCCAGAATGCGTAGTCGCAACTAAGATTAACAGCTGGAGGACAGAATAGCAACGTGCGCTAACTAGAAAAATCAAGCTGTGGCTAACTTTCGTGTTTCGCCTATTACAAAAACATTTTCACTTAACCCGGCGGAAGTCGCACCAAGAAAAGTTACTAGAGTGGGCGCGTGGGGTATCACATATCCCAATATTTAAAATACGATAAAAATAGTTTTATTTAGTTTTAAAGCTGTTTTTCTTGTTCTCGAGTATTACAAATACGAGAATAATAATTGGGTTTCAAAAAACTAATTTCCAAAATAATCTTAGTGTTAAAATTAAGATAAATGAAAATAATAAAAAAATAAACATCATGCCTCTAAGTTTCATTTCATTTCTAATACACAATGCTTATTTTATTTCCTCACACTTTGAACGAAATAAGTTCACGTGTCCTTGGAACAGAATGTTTTCACATTTTAAACATTGCATTCAAGTTCTTCTGTCCTTGGGACGACGGCAAAGAATTTATCACATCTTTCACACTTAGATGTTTCGAATTTCATGTATTCGTTTTGATTCTTCGTCGAAACTTCTGCTTTTGTTTTGCCTGCAGTACGTTAGTTTCTCGGTAAAGTATTAATCTTTGATCTTTGTTCAATACTTTTTTCATTAATTGCAATGCTAAGTCCTTCAAAAACAGACTTCTGTTTCCGGTTGGTGAATTAGCAGTTTAATGTAATATAATTCAAGCATTTATTACAGCAACATTCAGTGCAGGAAAGAAAATTACCATTGGCCACTCCTTGTTATTCTGGCAATTGAATAATTGGCTGACATTTCATTCCCCATATCCACTGCTCCTTTAGTCCTATTATAAAAACATATAATTCCTGACGTTTTATTTTCTCCAATAGTATCATCTATAGTATTATCGTTATATAATGTTGAAAGCATAAGGACAGTCATACCCCAGTTCCAACAAAGTACCGATAAATCTTTTTCTGAAACACACAGGCAAAGAAAAAGTGGTTCTGAAAGTCAACCACAACTAGAAACTCAGCTACTGAAAGCAGCACAGAATTTCAGTTTCACAAGTTAGAAATATTCCACTTTTATGTAGGGTTGGGGTATGATACACCCCCATGCTCTTTTCGGCGGGTTAACTTAATTTACATAATGGCGAGGTAATGCGAGGGGAAATAAGAAGTTCGGAAAAGATACCAAAATTAAAGTAATTGGTTATTCCAACCAAGGGAAACCCTACAACCTAAGGGTTTCCAGTCAGCAGCGTAGGCGCGACCATGTTGTTACAAGGCCACACTTTCTAAAGCATTACAAAGCAAATACGTTATAGCATAATTCTTAATGTACCTGTATAGTAACATTACACTTCGAAGCATATAAAACTTAACAATGTTTAAAATCTAGTTCTAAAGATAAACTAAGTAATGACCTGAAATCTCGATGCAATCAAAAATTAAGAAAGTGGTTTTGTTTTCTGAATTAAAGATTGTGATTACTAGCATAAGTAGAACGGAAAAAATGCTCTTTTGGTAAAAGTAATAGGAAGTTTTCGACAGGTTTCGAAACAGCTCGCAAACTTCATCTTAAGAGATAATGCATGTAGCTGCACGGGAAAATTAATATATATTGCTTTCTAATTCCTAAATATTTATTTGAAAATTTCAGACTCATTTAACATACAGGGTGTTTATAATGTCCCGGACTCATTTTGATGTTTAATAACTCATAAAATAATAAAGATAGATTAAAATTAATAACATAAATGGTTAGATAGACTCAAAAAGTTTCATGACCCTTGTCAATGAACTTCCACGTGTGCCCCCTTCGTCGCACGGAGAATATAAAGTCGATATTTAATTTCACGCCAGGTACCGGCAAGCATGTCGGCATCCACAGAGACTATTGCGGTTGTAATTCTGTAAACTCTCCTCATATAAACGTTATCCTTACTTGGACCTCCTCGTCCAATCCATCTTCCTGTAAAATGGTCATTCAAAGAACTACAAACGATGGTACTCCAGTGAGGTGGTGCACCATCTTGTTGCAAAAAGACATGTGGCTGAACTTCTTCTAGTTGTGGAAATACGAAGATTTTGAACATCTCTAAGTATACGACTGATGAGACCGTCTTTTCTGTAAAAAAGGTTCTGTAAGGTTCTCTAAAAAAGGCCCAATGACTCAGTCGTGCATTAGTCGAAGCCACACATTAACCTTTGGGTAATCCCTTTATGCCTCACGGTATTCATGGGGGTTCTCAGATCCCCATATGCGCAAATTATGGCGATTACCAATGCCAGAAAGATGCCAATAACAAAAGCGAGAAAAATGCAATTAATAAGCATACGATATTTAGAAAAGTACAGATATTTAGACTGGAAAATGAAATTATCTGAAATTAACCACACGCGCAGACGATATTTACAAAAGTAAAAATATTCAAATCTGAAAAGGAAAATATATAAGTTATTCCATCAATACATGCCATAAGTTTGTTTATATCTTCATTATTTTATGAGTTATTAAACATCAAAATGGGTCCGAGATTTTATAAACACCCTGTATTTTAAATAAGCTAAACGGTCACTGATTTTGTAAATTATATAATAAGGGGTGTTTATCAAATCGCCTTGTTAACTACGTTTGTTCAGAACTTTGCATATTCAGTTACAAACACTGCAGGGTTTCAGGTAGCTAATTTCAGGATTCCATAACGATCAGAACAGAAACCTTTTCTTCCATATCCGAATAAAAAAGGAATCGCATATTCTGTTCAAAATGCGGAATTAATAAATGCATAGCTTCAAAAGATTCTTTTTTATGCAACGTAATGACTGTCTCAGAGTAACATGTAAATCCCACGAAACGTAAGCCTCATGTGTTGAATTAAGTCTTTAGAAACCTTGTCGATACATTTTACTTGCCTTATATTCTCCTTCTTGTTTAAGGGGATTCATACA
This sequence comes from Stegodyphus dumicola, assembly GCF_044657685.1. Classification (NCBI taxonomy): domain Eukaryota; kingdom Metazoa; phylum Arthropoda; class Arachnida; order Araneae; family Eresidae; genus Stegodyphus; species Stegodyphus dumicola. Next base: position 23,813,904 of record NC_140772.1, read on the forward strand.
CCTTAAAACCCATAAGATGTTCGAATAGGTGACTGTTGCAAGAATTGGGGTAACTTATTTACTTTAAAAGCAATTACTACCAACTTTTTGCAGCTGATTACATAATTAGCTGCTTTCTGAAATAGTAATCAGAAAGTTTGTGTTGCCACAAATATTTTTACAATTTAATCCGCTTTGTTACAACATTTTTCGTCATGTTTCCAACTTGCGCGCACAGTTTAAAATAGTCTGCTTCATAATTTAATTCCATATTTAATATATAGTTTTTATAACATCTGGAAACTACTGTGAACCTAAAATTCTAAAATTTTCATCTTAAATTTTTATTTTATTTTGAGTTGAGTTTATAAAATGTATTTTATTAAAAAAATTTGTAATGTTTTCGTCCATAAAAATTTTCAATATTAAAATATTCATCAGATTGTTGGTTACGTTAGAAAATAGTGCCCATATAAAGAATTCCATCCAATTTCAAGTGTGTACCATTAGCCATTTTTAAAATATCCTGCGCGCAAGGTGGAAACATGGCGAAATATTTTGTCACAAAGAGGGTTAATTTACAAAATTATTTGTGGCAACACAAACTTTCTGGTTACTAGTTTCCAAAGAAGCTATATCATGTAGTCAGCTGTAAAAAGTTGGAAGTAATTGCTTTTAAAATAAATAAAATATTCAAATTCTTGCAATAGTCACATATTCGAAGATCATGAGGGGTTTAAGGTGTATAAGTCCCCTTAAAATGTTTTTTTGCACTAGATGGGTTATTTATCCCTGCAACATTTCCCACAAAATACATATTTATATAAAGAATGCATTGAAATGAAAGAAAATGCGCCTCCACCAATTCATATCCCAAGTGGTATGTAATACAGAGCAGAGGAAGCCATTCCGACAAGAAATATTTCAAATACACGAAGCAGTTTGTGTATTCCCAAGTAAAAACTTTTGGAGCTACGTTTTTATTCAAATTCATCACTGTTCTAAAGAAAGATGTTTTTTGGAATATATATAAATATACATGTAAGATAAATTATATGAATCAGAATTATAATATAACTATAAACATTAATCCTTCCTCTCTATTCTAAAATCGTAATAACCTTCTCTGCATTGCGTCATTTCTAGATCACTCTATGGCCCGAGCAGCATGACGTAATGATGACGTAATAAGGTCTGGTGACGTAATAATTGGGAACTGAAACTGCCATTGTAAACCAAAACTTTTCTCTTCGCCGTGCTTCCATTCTTCATAACTACGCACTTCAGCTTTTGCTCTCTACTGTGCTAAGATGTAATTTCGCTGGCTTGCTTTCTATCTCAACAATATGAAAAGATGTAAATCTTCTGTGGAAAGGCACGACTGGAGTGCCAAGCGATTGTGGCCACGAATATCAATTGCAAATAAAAATGGAATTAAATTTACCTCGATTGCGAAGTTCTTTATATATTTCCAAGTTAATATTATTGGCATGCTGCGCAATCAAAATCTTCCTCAATATGGGTCTAATCACGCATCTACAGTGTTCCGTCTTTTCCATTGCTTTTATTATGTCATACCCCAGTTTGTCATAGCCCATAGTTTGCATAAACAATACTTTTTATTAACTGACAACATCCCGTATAGAGTAATAAACTAGTGAAAGTTCAGAAACGTAATTATTAAACAGCAAAGAAACTTAATTTATCTTAAATAACCTTTACTCGTATAATAAACATCGTTAACATTTATCCGTATTTTAAAACATTTGTCTACTATTCATTAGATGTGAGTAAATGCAATTTAAGGTATGTTTTTATAAACATTTAATGCAATGAAAAGAAAATAATAATTCTTATTATTATTCTAAACTATTTTACTTATTTAATATTTAAAAATGCAAATTATAAAATGTAATCTTGAACATCGACTAATTGCAATGCATCGTTTTAATAAGAATGTTAGATTAGCAGATTTATTTTTCTTCGCGAAAAGGAGGAATTTTGTTCTTCTTTGTATTATTTATGTTATTGCTAAATTTCGATGTCTCTGACGAAAATTTGTAATATTTAAGGAAATACTTTAAAATTAAATACATTAAAAGCGTAGAGACTTTAGGTTTTGTTAATGCTAAAGACGATAAAGGTGTACAATGTCCTTGCTGAGATTAGAACACCATGCGGATAGTTGGGAGAAAATACCTTATACATCCCCCTTTTAAAGGGCGCCTGGGGATGAGGTTACCAAATTACCAAATAATACGTATTGATTACATTAATCAGTAACATTATTTGTTACATTAATCCATACAATCTGCATCCGTTACATTAATCCAATTATAATTTGTGGAATGCGACCTAAGCGTTGATAGGCAAATGAAGCTTTCAGCAGAATTTACATTTCTTTCCAATGTGTCAGCGTCTGATTAAAATCATAGTTAACATACTATTACGTTTTTCATTTCTGACACCAGTTGTTATGTTATTTTCTTCCTTCACGTTCGTATGAGGTTCGTGTGGATTTGGAGTGAATAACGACGACACTTGATGAAGTATCGAAACACACTTTATTGGCCAGTATTGTCAGAACAGCTCCAAAACACATTTACAGTCGTCGAAGATCTACTATACACTCGCTGGAACAATCAGCGACACAGCCTTCAGGTTAACAGGCTATCACGGTGGAGACAGCTTCACTGCAAAGCACCAGAGTACAGCTCCCGACTCTGCTTGGTCGTTCTCGGAACTCCACGTACTCTCGAAACTCTCCAAGCTACAACTCGCGATGCACTCGACGACACACGAACACAATTCCCGACTCTTCGGTTCAGTCGTTCAAGGGGCACAACACGCTCTCTCGACGATGCACTAACCGTGATAGATTAACAGACTCCTTCGGTACACTCGACGACCCACTCGGCACTCGCTGCCCGGCTGTCAACTCGATCGACTCCGCAGGGATTGACTCGCTAGACGAGACACCAACTCGATACTAACTTGCACTCTAGACGAGGCACACACACAGCAACTGACTGCGAACCAGCACGGTTTATATAGCTTTCGGCTTGTGTTCGAGAACATTCTGGGATAAATCGGTAAGAATTCCTTCCAGAAGGTTCTCCATCCGTCCATGGCGTATCGCCAATTTTGTTTCAAAATGTCGCCAAATGTGGCAACCTTGCATTCTCTTGCCATTTCATGGCAACCCTAAACCTGCTTTGCGAGGAAGCTATCTTACCGCGCCTGTACATTTCGTAACAATACTATATGTTCGTCCTCATTTCCGAGTGCTTTAGTGATGTAATTAGAATCATATTCAATGCGTATTAGGGAAGTTCAAGGTTCGAGGCAAGTTCAAGGCATGGGGACTGCGCATTTTTCACGTCTTCTTCTTCAAAATAAGCTAATAACACTGTAAGGTTTATCTTAAATTTTTAGCAGTTTTAGTTTAAAACTACTTTCCTAATTTCAGTTTACAATTTCTTACCAGAATGCGGTTTTATAATCACGTTTAATGCAAATGAGTAAGAGCGGTTTTAAGTCGAAGTTTCACTGACTTCGTTAGAGAGCGAAAATTTCTGACTAGCTCGCGTTACCTTTTGGATACACTCTTTTTAAACTATTACTACGTTTCGCCGCACTTCAGGCCATTGATAGCTTCGCCAGCTTACTTGATATTTAGGGGCCAACTACTTAGTAATATTGATAGCTTCTGCAATATATTTTTAGTTAAGCATTAGTTAAGTATATTTCTTATTACTTTGAGTTCAAGGCAAGTGGAGTATTTGCTGTACGCTCTGAGTAGTCTATGTGCAGTTCTTATTTTGAGAAATGAAGAATAATTAACCCTTCTTGACGTTTCTTAACGTTTCTGTTTCTGAACTAAAGCGATTATTCGTTTACTTGTTCATGAATTGCTCATGGTTTTCAATTTTCATGGCTCATGGTTTTCAATTATTTTCTTTACTCTTTATTTTTTTCGATGAAAATAAATGCCCGGATTTTATGGCTCTTTTATGTTTTTGGCAACACTGTGTTGAAAAGTAGGTACCATTCATGTAAAAAATTGGGTAAAATGCACTTGATAGGAAGGCTTCGTCTTAGGATATTTTCATAGATTCGAGAGCAACCCTGTAAAGTGTTGAAAAAGAAGATACCATTGCTAACGCATTAAATTCATAGATAATCAGGGAAACGCTGTAGTAAAATTTGAACGGAAACACATAGTGCTGCTCTAAAGTCCGCAAAGCCTAGTGGCCTCAAGAGTGCTTTTTCCGAGGAAGCACATTCTGCTATCAGATCAATATACTAATGAGGAAAAGACTGCAGTTTGATCACTAGTTACGCTCTGTGCGTTACCACCTCTATTACTAGCAAATGTGTGCTCTCGATTCTCTCATCAGTGCAGAATGTAAGAGTCATTTCTGTAATTCAGAAAATGAGAGTATATTTATTTGTTAACTAGTTTGCGTTCTGATGAGATTAGACGAAAATACAACTGAAAATAAAGATTAACTAAAAAAAATATATTTTAAAAATGAAATCTGAAAGTATTCAGATTTTACGGGACGCCCAAGGCGACGTTTTTTTTTTAACGTTTTCTGTGTTATCTTTATTTATTAAACTAGAAATCCCGGCGATCATACGAAATGACCGCTGTTCTAGATATTATAAATTGTAATTAAAATGGTTTGTGCAAAGGTGTCTGCTAATTCAACCTGAATTACCCAGGGCAGGCGGCGAGGACGCCTCTTTGCTTACTGCCCCTCGGAGATTCCCTCTTCTACTTGCTTAATTGCTTAAAGTAGAGTGCAATGAAGAAAACCACTGGCGGTATATTTCTTAAGAGCCACCGTTAGCTCACCAAATAAAGGTGATTTAAATAATAAAATGTTAATTCACATGTCAAAGGTCTCTTTGTGCACACCATTTCTTGTGTAGATCTTTCCATCATTTTTAAGCTCGCTTTGCAGAGGACCATCAATTATTTTTAATTTTTCGTTCGTTCTTTCACGAACGCTTGAACAGGCAACATAAAGTTGACCGTGTCCAAATGCAGGGTCGGGTAAAAAAATGCCAACACGCTTAAGCGTTTGGCCCTGAGACTTATTGATGGTCATAGCAAAGGCAAGTTTTGCAGGAAATTAGGAAATTGTCTACGTCTCAATTGAAACGGCAACACTGTGCCGTGGCAATTCACCCCATTGTCTAGTACATTTACGCAAGCAACCAATAAACTAAAGGCGACAAACAGACACTTAAGCAGTATATATATATATATATATATATATATATATATATATATATGGGGTGAAGAAACATTATCTCCTCCGAAACGGCAGGCTCCCGGGCTTAGTGAAGCACACCGTTGGATTCCGCAGGTCCGTGGCACGCCACTCTGACCATTCGCGTCTTCGTGGGAATTTAATTAGCCGAGATAGTAATAAAAAACTAATTTTCCCCTACGTTTTCTCTACATTTTGCACTTTCTTACTTGGTTTTGCCCTATTGGAGGGATTTGGCTACATGTCAAATTATTTTTTCTGGAGTATCTACGGAACGGCGCCGAGTTGAAATTCGGGACGCGTATCCTCGGATTCCAAAAAATTCTCCGAATCCATTGATACCGTTCTAATCTTTGTACGACTTTAATCGGTTAAGGCATTAATTAAAAACTTCGAAAACGTTAATTTCTGAGCTCATTTTTCCGAGACGGCAACAATAAACTATCGGCGACACACACTTTAGCCGCTTATATGTACGATGTCGTATAAAGACATCATATTCTTTGCACGTAAGCCATAAAATTCAGTTCAACAGCAATATCGCAAAATAATTTTAAAATGAGTATATCTTTAGTATTTCCGATACACAGACGCGCGCGTTGCAGATAAAAATGTTTTTTCCCCGCACATTGTTGCCATTGCTTCTTTGTAAACGTTAAGTATGTAAATCAAAAATTTGTTAAAGTTTTATAAAATATGAAATAGTTAATAAAACAAATTCTAGGTTCCAAATTTGGGCTTTGAGATACCCATATTCGAGTGGAAACGTATGTTATTAAATATTTGATGGCTCCAGGTACCGTTGTTTTATCATAATGCGAGAATTTATGCTACATTTATGCAGATTCTTCATTATTTAATTGCTTTAAATATAATGCCTGGCTGTAATATTTGGATGCAACAATTTGAAAGGTGAACCGACATTTATCGTGAACTAAGGCAAAATGCCAAAACGAAATTAATTGTAATAATTAGGGCCAAAATTGCCCCTTTGTACTAAAGATAAAACATTAAAATTCGTTCAACTATTTATGAATCATTGAACGGAGTGATATTTTACAGTTTCTCCCCAGAAAACTGATTTGTCCTATTACTTGAAAGTAAATAATTTTAAATATATTTCTCGGATAGCCTTGTTCTTAAATGTAATTCATTATATTCTAAGAAAATAAATGCAAAATAATCCACCATAATATAATCCGTATAAAATAAATAAGGAATCTTATTAGAAATTGCATTAACTTCTAAGAATTTTCTTCATGTACAACATGAAATAAAGAAGAATTTCAATTAATGATCGCATTCTAGTGGAAAAGCGTATTTTAACTTATTCATAAGCTTTGAAATAAATAAACTTCTTTCTCTGCTTTTATATTGAACTTTGTGTAAATATATTATTAACGATAGGCTAAGGAAGAAAAAAGAAGTTATATTAGATTTTATAGCTCTTCCTAATAACTTCATTACGAGAAAAGCATTTTTGCATCCAGGCTGTTACATAATCTTTGATCTCGAAGTTACATGCTAATTTGCAATTCATTTAGTGCATAATACTGTTATTAGTAAAATGTCAATTTACCTTTTTCTACACATTTAAGTTATGTTAAACGAAGCATGTTAACAAAATTTCCTCCGACATTTTCTGACGAAAATGTATAAAGCATTTTCTTGAAATACTCAAATAGATTTTTTCCTTCATATTATTCTAACCATCAGTTGGACTGCGTCGTTTTTTTTAAAGAATATGCATATGCGATTTCCATGCGAAACTATATATCGTTACATATTCATTAAACATTGATAAATATGCTAATTGTTTAAGTGCAGTGATTTTTATTCAGCTTAATTTGCGTTTCGTGGTCCTTTTTTGTCCCAGTGAAAGGTTTCCTTCAGATCCTAAATGCTTTAAACTTGCTCAAGCTTATTAACCTTAACTGTCGTCTGCTTAAAGTAAGAATAATATAACACTGAATTAAATTTGAGTAATTGAAGAACTGCTATCAACAGACGAGAGTTGAATTTTGTAAAACAAATCCGAAAAAATAATGGGAAAACTTCTGAAATTCTGGTATTTTATTTTCTTCAAACTTATTGTATTTATTACGTAATATTTTTAAAGAGAGTTTAGTCCTCTTCCTGAAATAAAACTAAAACACATTTTTTATCACACAATTTTAAGTAAAACAAAGTTAGCAAATTTTGTGAGGTGAATTTAATGCAAATAATAAAAGAGTTCTCTGAAGAGTATGCTGTAAATTAAGAACGCTGTTTTTAAGACATGAAGAGTTTTTGTACTAGGAATTAAAGATTACAATGTCATTAGTCAATTATTTAAATAAAAATCCTGTCTAAATTTGTGGTATCATTAAAGAATCATGTTAATAATATAAAATTTGAAGACTAAAAAATAATAATATATTTTCAATCAAAAAACACATTTGAATGCTCAAGCTCAACAATTCTATTTAATTTAAATTTATCCGATTCCCAAAATATAAGTATTTAACTTTGCGAGATGCCTAACATTACATTATGTTAGTAACATTTGACAATATATAGTTCATAAATCTCCCACTTTTAAAAATAGAGTCTTTTATTGGGGAAACAGAATGAGATTAAATAACATCCAGCTTCTTTCTTGCCTGCCTTATTGTATTACATAACTAAAATGATACTCTTTGATCCCTTTAATACACCTTTCTTAAACTCATCGTGAATCGTGAATTAATATTTTTACTGCGCGGTTTCAATGAGAATGGCAGCTATTTTTACTTCCTTGTACGAAGTAAAAAGGACGTATTGTAATCGCGAAAAGTTTCAGGCATCATATTTCAACGCAAATATTCATTTCCACCGCTACTGAATGCAATTTAACGATGTTTTTGTGTGACATCTGTACTTAAGGACACTATAAAGGACTCTTTTTCCCCCAAAAAAATTGTAAAACTATTTTAAAACGAAATCTGAAGAGAATTTTTCATTGCGTTTGTGCGTACGTACTTATACATCTCGCATAACTCAAAAACGAGTAGCTTCAGAACGTTGAAATTTGGTATATAGGACTGCTATAACATGTAGATGTGCACCTCGTATTTTGGTTGCAGTCGGCCGCACCAAAACTATATATAAATGTAGGTATATATATATTCACTCTGTTACTCGGCTCAGCGATCTCAGTTTCTTTATTTTTATATGTTTCTAAATTGTGCATTTTTTTGCTTTAAAAACGATTGAATTATGTTGTTCTTAACTTCCGGTTAAGGTTTTTACGCCTTTAGTAAATCTGCATGCAATATGTTTAGAATTATCAACAATTTAACCGTGCCTTCGTGGTGTGGTGGTCTGCACGCTGGCCGCATATTCCAGAGGTGCGTGGTTTGATTCCCGGCGAAGGCATTGCTAATTTTTCCCATCTCCTGCTTCCAAAAAAATTACCTAACGTCTCTACAAGTCTAGCATGTTGTTAGGTAGATATTTAGCTGTGTTTAGACGAAACAGGTGAAAATTTTAATTGCTGTGAAATCGATTACTATATTCCATTTTAAACTGAAACTTGAAATAATTGCTTTAGAGTTAGCTGAAATAAATGTAGTTGCATTTAAAAACTAGACCAAGTACTCCTAAAAGCTATGAAGATTTATTTCTTATCTTTATCTGCTAGTCTATACATCTATTTATCTATCTAGATATATTCCTATATCTCAACCTATCTAACGATCCGTCTGTTTGTATTTATTTTTATACTACATATTATTTCATTAAAAGGATCATTTTCAAATATGTAATGAATTTAAATATACATGTGATGTACCAGCTTTTGTCCGCAATAAATAGATTGGTGAAGAAATATAGATGTAGTCGCAGCTTTAATTATCAGACGATAAGTTTAAAAAACAGGATCCAGCAGTTATTGGTCAGGAGAGATAGCAATCACAAAAATCATATTTCCGGAGTAAATAAAAACGGATTACTAATAACTTTTTGTATGAAGTTTACTGCATCGTTACATTAAAGAAAAGACCCCGATATTCCTTTGCGAGTCCTTTTATAGCCTCTGGAAAGGCGGAGCTTCCAAGAAATGGCGTCAGCCCCGTCAGCCATTCCAGTTCGCTTTAAATATCTCCAGAACATTCTATAACTGTACGTGTAGAAAAGGCGGGAAAAACAACTTGACTACGGGGCTGTGGATTTAATTCCACGTACTTTCAAATAAGAGACCGTCGCCATTAAAAAATGAAAAGAAAATACAGTTAGCATTTTAAGTGTATGCAATTTAACATGGACTATGGAATTTTATTATTACATACATATAAAATTAACAGTAATTGCGCACGATTTAAACCATTTTCCGCCATGCTAAGCATTCATAAAAAGCTACTTAAATCTCATTCATAGACATTAAAGCGTCCTAAGTACCCATTTTTGCCCGAAGTACTTTGGCTTTATCTCTATTAAAGTATATTAGAAGTAATATTTTAATTGTACACCAGGTTTACATTTACAGATTAAACGTATTATTGCTTCAAAGTTAATTGTGGAAAACTGCTCAATTAATATAATTTTAATTCGTAGAAAGAGTTCACTTTGTATTATTTAATTAGATAATATTATTGAATAATTTGCAACAGACAGAATATGATTGCTTAATTTATTCATCCGCATAAACTGCGAAGTGTAATTGAGTTTATGTCAAGAATTTCAAATCTTTGAAAACATTTATTATGAAATAGGCAGGCTAAGGAATTATTTCCAATCTAACTAAATAATTACTAAAAGGAGAACTTCGATCATTGTAATTAGACGAAAATTAATATATTAGAAAATTTAACAACCATAGGTAGCATTTTCTACAGATTGCTGCTTCCACTTTAATGGTTTGCCATGCAGTCATTTTGCTATAAGGGAAAACTGAATTAAAAGATATTTGGACCGCAAAGTATTCCATAACCAACTAAATTCATGCGCTGTTTTGTTAATTCTAATTAATGTTCGATATTTATAGCAAATGATTTTACCGCTCATTATTTCTAAAATTGATATACTTAAGGTAAAAGGACTATTGCATTTGTAAAGTGCAGATGACTTCGAATTAGACACATTAGCTTCTAGTTTAACTGTTTCATATGACTAAGAAAATCCGATGTGCACACCACATGACTTCCTTGTATTGGAATATTAAATTGGAATATTAAATTATACGCATTTTTTCTTGCATTTCATTTAAACTTATTGGGTTAAATTAAATCTACTTCGCCGACAGCGCATAAACCACAATAGAATAAAAGCATTCTTTAAAATTCCCTCTAGTATTTGTTTACCATAGCGACAGTCTGGCGCTAGATTAACTTAATACTATTAATAACTATATAACAGTTGACTTATGTAATAATTTTATAACGGAAACTTCCAATAATTATATAATAGTTAACTTATATATTTCGTTCATATTATAACTCATAATGAACAAAATTTATATCATTTAAAGAATAGAATTATCTAATCGTTGCCACATGTTCTATTCAAGTACTATAATAAAGCTAGAATGATGTATAAAAGAAATTAAGCAAACAAAACAAAAAAGAAACAGGTTTTCACAGACGATTGAGTATTTCTCAAGTAGTTCAGTTCTCACTTCGCGAGAAGGCAAAAATACATAAAAACTCAAAATATCTATATTAAAAATTACGAAGTAAATCTTAAATACTTATTTCCTCGAAAAATTACAGAAAGAATTAAGCATGATTTAATTGGCAATAATAAATGAATGCGTTATCTTTGTTGTTGCGAAGCTAAGTTTCTCTAGATTAGCCACAAATCCATTAGTCTGCTGTTTTAAATGTAAACAATTAATGGCCGCCGTCAAAGAAAAGGCTTTGCGGCAATTAAAAAACTTTAAAATTGCTGATAATTCTAAAAATATTGCACACAGATTTACTAAAGGCATAAAATCCTTAACCGGAAGATAAAAACAACATAATTCAATCATTTTTAAAGCAAAAAATGTGCTATTTACCAACATATAAGAGTAAAGAAACTGAGATCACTGAGCCAGGTAACAGAGTGGATATATATATAAATATATTTATATACGTTTGGTGCGGCCGATTACGTTCGTACAGACGCCACGAAAAATTCTCTTCAGAATTAATTTTAAAGCAGTTTTATAATTTTTTTGTAGGAAAAGAGTATTTTATTGTGTCCTTACGTACAGATATCAGGCTTTCTGCCTGATATCTGTACGTAACATTGTTAAATTTCATTCTATAGCGGTCAAAATGGATATTTTCGTTGAAATATGCTGCCTGAAACTTTTCGCGATTACAATACTTCCTTTTTACTTCGTACAAGGAAGTAAAAAATGGGTGTATTTCGAAAGGAAATTCTAAGCATGAAGTAACAGACGTGTCATTCCAGAGTCCGTGTGATTTTCATTCCGTGTCATTTTCATATTTGAAATTTTCATTCAATATGTTCTCAAATCAAATTAGTTCTTATTTAATTTTCTTAAATTTATACATACATCACATGGTTATAGTGTTTCATAATAATGATGTCTTTTTACGTTTCCTCAGCCGCTGTGGTCACGTGATGGTAGAGAAACGGGCTACACTAGTTTTTTGCCCGGGTTCTAATCTCGAAGAAGGCTTACAATGCTTATATACAAGGTGTAAACATTAAAAAAAAAAAAAAAGAGCCTAAGTGTGTAGCTCAAAAAAAAAAAGGGTGGAGCTGGCAACAACTGTTTTGACGACGTCATCTCACACCCCTCCTCTATCCTTGCAGCCAATTTCGACTTAAACGATCACATTAGTTGGGAGTACTGCGTCATTGAATGAACACGTGCAGCTGCATTTTACCGGAAAAAAAATGTCTAATGTAAATATCGAACAGCGAATCAACATCACGTTTCTTGTGAAACTTAAAACATCAGCCAGGAAAACATTTCAAATGTTAACTGAGTCTTAACGAGATGAAAGGTTTCTCGTGCATGTGCGTTTGAAAGGCATATAAGGTATTTCTCCCACTTCCCTAGCGTGCCTTCGCGGTGTAACGGTAGCACGCTGGGCCGGTATTTCAGAGGTCTGTGGTTCGATTCCCGGCGAAGGCGTTTGCTAAATTTTCATCTCTCTGGCTTACAAAAAATACCTAATGACTCCACAAGTGGCGCCCGAACTAAAAGGGTTGTGGATGATGATTCTCCGCACCCAGGATTTGGTGACTATGTCCCCTAAAACCCTAGTCGCCCTTTAAAAAGGGGTAATATAAGGTATTTCTCCCACTTCCCTAGCGTGCCTTCGTGGTGTAACGGTAGCACGCTTGGCTGGTATTTCAGAGGTCCGTAGTTCGATTCCCGGCGAAGGCGTTTGCTAATTTTTCATCTCTCCGGCCTCCAAAAAATATACCTAACGTCTCTACAGGCATAAGCGCTCTTTAGGGAAAAGCGATAAAAACGCATGTCAAATGTTTTCTTCGACATTAATGGAATTGTAATGATGACTGGGTTTCCCAGTGATTAGACTGTTAATCAACACTAGTACACTGAAGTACTAAAAAGACTTCATGAAAACAATTAAGATGAAAAGGCCACAGTTGTGGTGTGATGGATGGCTGTTGCACCAGGACAATACACCCGCTCAGCATGGCCCTATCTGTCAAGCAGTTTCTGACCAGCAAAAACATTACTGTGATGGGGGCATCCTCCTTATTCACCTGATTTGGCTCCATGCGACTTTTGTTTATTTCCTAAAGTTAAAATCCTGCTTAAAGGGAAGTTATTTTACCCCAGTTGAAGAGGTTCTGGTAAAAATGGGGAATCTCCTCAAGGGCCTTCCAAATATTTCGTTCCAGAGCTATTACCAGTAATGGTAGTACCTAATGCGGAAGTGTGTGAATGCTGAAGGTGATAATGACTTTGAAGGTGATAATGTTGCGGAGAACTGATTCTGTAAATAATTTATGTAATGTAACTGATTTATTGGAACAGTCTCTTTTCTGTGTGTGTCATACCTCGTATGTGCAGGAGGACACTTATATTTTTTAGCCTAAATATCTGTAGAGAATCTGTGAAACGTCGTTAAATTAATTGTATGTAAGATTCACTTTCAAAAACTGGACGGTAATAGAATTCTTATAGACTATTATAAGGTCTCCGAGGTCTTATTAATAACAGATGAAAATCTTGCCTGTTCTTAAATTTGATCTGAAGTTACTATCAAACTAGTCAGATAAATCACAGTAACTCATTCATTTTTGCGCGTTTTTCACTATGCATGATGCATAAATGTTATTAAAAGACAAAATCATATTTGACAGGATAAAAAGTCAAAGAAACTCATTCCACAGGAGATGTTTTCTGATTGAGTAGAAAAGATTGACCACTGATTGAACACTTTAGCTATTAATTCCTTTAAAATTTCTGTTGTATTTGCGACCAAGATAAAGGTTACCTAAAGAACACTCATATTTCTTGACATATTTCATAAATATATTTACACTAAAAGTTTATCAAAATATTAAAAAATATTTAAATCCTGTTAAAATTTCGACTGTATTTTAACCAAATGGCTCCTGCTTGTCCTCAAACCTAGTAGCTAAGCACAGTAAATTTTGCCTAGTGGTAGGCGAGTTTTAAGACGATAACTCGGCTACCACTAGGCAAAATTAAACTACTTGTTAAATTATTACTACACAGAGCAAAGCTAAAAAAATATCAAAAAGCTTTATTATCCACTACTTACATATAATAAACCTAAAATATAAACAAACTGAATTATGTAACTTTTTCTAGACAGAACAAGAACTATTTGCTGGTATACCAATGTTAAGTCTCGATTACAACAGCAAAACATACCCTCCTCATATCTGCAGCACACTTTTATCGCAACAGTAAAAAAACTATTTACTATATTCCGTCAAGGCTTTGGAATCTCTCAATTTCTATTCTGCAAATATATGGCGAAGATGTAGAGAAGAATTTCGGATCGGATTCTTCAGAGCTCACGAATAGGACGGGGAATTAAGTGTTAAGCCATTTCATTTGCCATAAAAGTTGCATAAATCTTTCGTATGAGACGGTATCTTGACGATGTAAAGATATATGAAAGAAATTAGCATCAGGCTTACCGTTAGTAAAACTTGAATCACAAATGTTACATTATTACTTAGAGATATGCAATGTGCCCTTCTCATATTTAATCAGAAACGGTATCATTTATAAAAAAATTAAATAATACTTGATGAAATTTTGGTAATTTGATTTGCTTGCTTTATACTCACAGAAAGTTTCCATAATGTTAATACATATCTACCTAAGTAAGACACTATAACATGCCGAACAAATACTAATTCAGAGTCAAACCACAAAAATCAGCTATATATCTTCAAAATTTTCACAGGACTAGTTTCGATGGTTTTACCGAACCACCATCCTCGGCTGCAAAACCTCAAATGAACAAGATAGGAAATAATGATTAGATAAGATAAGAAAGCCTGGACAAGAATAAGCAAGTGCCGCCATCTTTTGGTGAAACCAGAACTAAAACATAATTTCTTTAAAGGCCGAAGGCAAAGATGGATTGGAAATAGATTGGTTTCCTGACATCCAACTTCAGTACTACGGTTTACCGTAAACCTTCATCGGTTTGCCTTCCACCACACTTAAAATCATGTCATCCGACTAAACAAAAGTTAGTTTCATTTTATTCCTATGTTTTCCGTGCTCTTTAAGTTTGCCCCTCCAAACTATCCCTTGATGAAGAACTAAATTATTTAAAAGCAATTAGCTATTGCCAGGGGCTTATCACCCAACATTATTAATCAAGCAATTAAAAATTCTCATCTCAACACACTAAAAGGCACACTCTTGTTTTAGGAGATTACAAAAATTCTGTTGCCATTCCCTTCTTTCCATCGATTAGCTATAAAGTTGCACATATTTTGCAGAAATTTAATTTTCGGGTCGTTTATTCTCCCATCAATAAAATTCCGAGTTCCCTACTCAAAGACCCCATTCCGGATATGAATACCTGGGTATTTATAGGATTCCTTGCCAGTGTGGTTTAATTTACATTGGCCAAACTAAGCCTTAAAATTTCGCGTCAAGGAAATATTTCAGATTATAAACATATGTTACGGTGAAAGACCGAAATTGGAGAATGTCGACATTCAAGGGAGAATGTCAACATTCACCAAATACGTCGGTGAAAGATCGAATATTGCATTACATTCTTGTACATTCCCACCCTCACCGGTGCATGTCGAAAATCACAGATATGCTCTGGTGTAGGTCGAATAGAGAGGAATATATGTACACGCTGTCATTGCAAAAGGAAGTGTTCCACAAACACATGCAGTTGTAAAAGCAAGGGCCTCTTGTGCAATTCAAAGTGTCATAATAGTTTAAGTTGTTGCAATTAATAAGATTTGAATTACGTAATTTAGTAAGTTCTTAACTTCGATTATTTTCCTTTCTCATTTTGAATGTGTGTGTGTGTGATTATGGCAAAGCCTCGAGGGCTATCTGCCTACGGGGAGGAATGCCTTCGTGGAGGACTTTCTAAGGGAAACTGGCTCGTATACACGTTACACATTGGAAAAACCACGAAAACTCCCATGCAGCCAGCCCGTTCGCGGGATTCGAAGCTCGGACCGAACTACCAGTGTTCAGCGTCTTTACCGCTCGGCCGCTGGTGGGCTCATTTTGAATGTACCGTGTGTTTTAATTTCTTATGTTCTTAAGTTCTTATTTTGAGTCACAAGTACGTTTTTTTTTTTGCGACTGAATTACGGAGAAAGAAATATAATATTCTTATATGTTCAACATTCACCATCAGTACATGGCGAATGTTGACATTTACCGGTGTAAGTCAGAAATAGGAGTATTTGGACAATATTTCGGACATACACCAAGCGACTATGTGAATGTTGACATTCACCGGTGGAAGTCGGCATTCTCCAGATTTCGGTGTTTCACCGTAACATGTATATATTAAGAAAATGTAAATCTTATCTTTTAAGTTGCTTTCCTGGAAAGTCTTTCCCTATTTTGGGTGGGTCATTAACACGTTAGGCATTTGAATTACCAAATAAACAATTAAAAAAAATAACTAAACTTTAAATAGTAACTATATCTCATCGGTTGCGTAACGTAAAGTATATTTACTAACTAAATTTCGGCAAGTTGCAAATCGCCAATTACACAATAACTTATTAAGAAGGGCAATAAATAATTCCAAAACATTTTTGATGTTCACAATTAAAGAAACAAACTAACTAAAGGTTTGATTTGATTTATTTTATTACGGCAAAGCGCTCGAAAGATATCTGCCTAAGTTGAGGGATGCCTTCGTGGAGGACTTTTTAAGTTAATTTCAATAATATATGCAGTACACATGGGGGCAACCGTAAAAACGCCCATGCAGCCAGCCTGTTCGCGAGGATTATTCTTCATCCTTCCAAATAAATTCTGCTCTCACGTCTAAAGCCATAAAACAGTATCCAGAGCACTGATTCTTAAGTTTTCAATAGGCAGTAGCATAAGTAAGAGAAACGGAAAATATTCAACGATTCTCTATTTACTTGCTCAGCATCTAAATGAATTTGTGAGACATTGATGAAATTCAGTTATTGAGCATAAATAAAGCTATATGAACATCAGACATAAAAAACTATTATACGCGAATTATACAATACTTATTCCGCGTTCACGTTGTTCGGAATATACATTTTCTTTAAAATAAATAAACTTAATTTACCGTAAATGCAGATTTTATGTTATATGTTAACACATGCTTTCTTTTCCGTTCTACTAATTGTTTTCAGAATTCTATTAATACGCTGAAAGTAAAATACAGTGGATGGACAAAAATATGGAACCACCTTGTGAAATACATGTTTGAAAAGAAAGATTGATTTTAATGAAATATATAGGTGGCGCTGGCGTTATTGACTACTGACGCCACCTATACAACTTCGTAAATGAGCTAAACAGTTCAGTTGTTGTCGGAGTACTGTTATGTGAGGTTGTCATTGCATTATGTCAGAGTTAACAGACTTCGAACGTGGGCAAATTGTTGGAGCACGTATGGTAGGTGCTTCCGTAAGCAAGGTAGCCGAGGTGTTTAGTGTTTCAAGAGGTACTGTATCGAAGATTTATTCCGCATATTTGAAAAGCGGAAAAACATCATCTGCTAAATCACAGCGCGGACGAAAGTGTGTCCTGAGTGATCGTCACAGAAGATCATTAAGGGCAATTGTGACGAAAAATAAGAAGACCACAGCTGCAAAAGTTACTGCAGAAATGAACGTTGTGTTACCGAACCCTGTGAATACCAAAACAATTAGAAGGCAGCTTCATAAACAGGGAATTGCTGGCCGTGCTGCAATTGAGAAGCCACTCATCAGTGATGCTAATGCCCGTAACAGGAAAAGGTGATGTTTAAGTCATAAAGCCTGGACTATAGAGCAGTGGAAGCGAGTAATATGGTCTGACGAGCCTTCTTTCACATTGTTTCCCACTTCTGGCCGAGTTTACGTCTGGAGAACGCCATCTCAAGCCTATAATACAGACTGCTTGTTGCCAAGAGTGAAACATGGCGGGGGTTCTATTATGGTTTAGGCAGCCATATCGTGGTTCTCTGTTAGCCCCATGATAACTGTGTCAGGGCACATGACTGCCAAGACTTTTGTGAACATTTTGGCCGATCAAGTTCATCCATGGTACAAACTTTGTTCCCCGATGGTGATGGTGTCTTCCAAGACTCACATTGTCCAGGACTGGTTTTCTGAGCACGAGGATGAGTTGTCCCATTTCCCCTGGCCACCACAGTCACCAGACCTGAATATTATAGAACCTTTGTGGTCTACATTGGAACGGAAAGTGCGTTCTCGTTATCCACCACCAACATCGTTATCTGAACTTGCCACCGTTTGCAGGAAGAATGGTATAATATTCCCTGGCAAACATACAGGAACTGTATTTATCCATTCCGAGAAGACTGCAAGCTGTTTTGGATGCCAACGGGTTTCCTACACTATATTAAGCAAAGAAAGATGTTTTTTTAAAGGTGTTTCCATATTTTTGTCCAACCCCTGTATGACGTAAAGAGAAAAGTCCTGAACTATATTTCTTGTAAATAAATTTATAAATTTTACTCATAAAGTTTTGTGTAAATGAATGTATAATTTTAGCTTTGAAAGAAACATAAGTTTAACACATTAATATGCAAGTTGATCTATCAATATAATAAAATTTTTTGTTTCTCTTTTTGTCTGTTTCTTTCTCTCTTTGTACGTTTTTTTTTTCTTTTTTTTCCTCTAGAGGAAAGTGCTATCCGCTGCAGAATTTTTACATAAATATGCTACTATAATTCCTTTTTAACCCGTGGGAAAGCGCGTGGGGTGTATCATACACCAATCCTACATAAAAGTGGAATATTTCTAACTTGTGAAACTGAAATTCTGTGCTGCTTTCCGTAGCTGAGTTTCCAGTTGTGGTTGACTTTCAGAACCACTTTTTCTTTGCCTGTGTGTTTCAGAAAAAGATTTATCGGTATTTTGTTGGAATTGGGGTACGACACATCCCACGTGCCTGTCCGTGTAAGTGCTTTTCTGACTGAATATTTAGTTCCGAAATTTATTCCTAGAGTGTAACAGTAAATATTTCTACTCCCAAGTGATTTTAAAGTACTTGACATTAAATTCTGAAAAATTTCTAATTGCATTATAGTGAAAAGAATGATTCCCTATGAATTGGAGATGCAACGCCTGTGAGATTTATTAGACATATTTGAAAGCGATGAAGATTGCATTTCGGAAACTGAGGATGAAACTAGGAATACTTTCTACAGCGTTTTGTTTTCGAAAAAGATAAAACATTAATTCCTGATGTTCCTAAAAAAGGAAAAACTGTTCTTATGCTTTCAACATTATATAACGATCATACTATACATGATACTATTGGAGAAAATAAAACGTCAGGAATTATATGTTTTTATAATAGGACTAAAGGAGCAGTGGATATGGGGGATGAAATGTCAGCCAATTATTCCATTGCCAGAATAACAAGGAGGTGGCCAATTGTAATTTTCTTTCCTGCACTGAATGGTGCTGTAATAAATGCTTGAATTATATTACATTAAACTGCTAATTCACCAACCGGAAACAGAAGTCTGTTTTTGAAGGACTTAGCATTGCAATTAATGAAAAAAGTATTGAACAAAGATCAAAGATTAATACTTTACCGAGAAACTAACGTACTGCAGGCAAAACAAAAGCAGAAGTTTCGACGAAGAATTAAAACGAATACATGAAATTCGAAACATCTAAGTGTGAAAGATGTGATAAATTCTTTGCCCTCGTCCCAAGGACAGAAGAACTTGAATGCAATGTTTAAAATGTGAAAACATTCTGTTCCAAGGACACGTGAACTTATTTCGTTCAAAGTGTGAGGAAATAAAATAAGCATTGTGTATTAGAAATGAAATGAAACTTAGAGGCATGATGTTTATTTTTTTATTATTTTCATTTATCTTAATTTTAACACTAAGATTATTTTGGAAATTAATTTTTTGAAACCCAATTATTATTCTCGTATTTATAATACTCGAGAACAAGAAAAACAGCTTTAAAACTAAATAAAACTATTTTTTATCGAATTATAAATATTGGGGTATGTGATACCCCACGCGCCCACTCTAGTAACTTTTCTTGGTGCGACTTCCGCCGGGTTAAATAAATATATGACACTAAGCAGAGCTTACAGTGTGTACTGATGTGAATGTAAGACAGCCCTGCGCTTTTTATGATGCTTTGAAAGAAAGAATAAAGCTTGTAACCTCATGTATATGAATTAAATATGTTAATTTATTCTAATAGGGATGAGAAGTAAATAGTATAAACGCCTCTTAGAGCTGCTAGTCTGTGCATGTAAAGAAGATAATAATACAAATTTCCATTTTAAAATATAAAAAACATTGTTCTTTTTTGGAGCAGCTGCAGTAATTAATTTATTAAACATCTTGAAGGAAATACAAAATTTCAAGTTCTTATGGTTTCTAGTTCGCACATTTTATGTCCTAGAACAATCGGAATATTCTTTGGAAGTACCGCCACTTTATGGAATTATTAGCTGCAAACCTCGGGCAAAAGCTATGCAGAGTAACATATGCATATCTTAAATAATTAAATCTTATTTTAAAAGTGCGTTAGTCTTTGTGTGGTTTTAATTTATAGATAAATAACAACATGGCAATTATCTTTTACAGTTTGGTTTTACCACTTTGAACAGCTTATTTCACACGCGGTCACCTGAACTTTACTTTTCATCTATGGAGAAATGCTCTTTAAACTGAAAGTTAATCGTGAATGCTGAACTCAAAATAATTTCAGAATTTAAAACTAAAATTTGCATGTAAAGATTAGACAAATTTAGTTTCATTTTAACATTTTTCAAAAATTTTAATTAATTTTTAACCTTTTGAAATTTCAGTTCTAAATTCTTTTTGGAATTAAGGCGACTCAACATCTTACAACCCATAAAATCTTCGAATAGGTGACTGTTGCAAGAATTGGGATAACTTATTTATTTTAAAAGCAGTTACTTCCAGCTTTTACAGCTGACTACATAATATAGCTGCTTTCTGAAATAGTAATCAGAAAGTTGTGTTGCCACAAATAATTTATAATTTAATCCGCTTTGTGACAAAATATTTCGTCATATTTCCACATTTGCGCGCACAGGTTTAAAACATTATCTAGCATAATTTAATTCCATATTTAATGTAGAACTTTTATAACATTACAAAACTACTGTGAACCAAAAATTCTAAGAATTTCATTTTTAATTTTTATTTTATGTGGAGTTGAGTTTAAAAAATGTATTTTATTAAAAAATATGTAATGTTTTAGTGCATAAACTTTTTTAATAATAAAATGTTCATCAGATTTTTGATTCAGGTAGAAAATACAGCCCATACAAATAATTGTATGAAATTTCAAGTATGTACCATTAGCCATTTTTAAAATATCCTGCGCGCAAGGTGGAAACATGACGAAACATTTTGTCACAATGCTGATTAAATTACAAAAATATATGGGGCAACACAAACTTTCTGGTTACTAGTTTCCAAAGCAGCTATATTATGTAGTCATCTGCTATATTATGTAGCTATATTATGTAGTAAAAAGTTGTAAGTAATTTATTTTTAAATAAATAAAATATCCCAATTCTTGCAACAGTCACATATTCGAAGATCATAAGGGGTTTAAGGTGTATGAGCCCCCTTAAATTTTAAAGAGAGGGTTTTTAGAGTTTTTAATCTTTCTCCTCATAAACTGTCTTGCTGATAATACACGCTGGCCCATAATCTTCTTCATGTCTTTCTCATAATTTTTCTTGCTGATATAATCAGTATATGCTTTATCTGTAACATCGGTTAAGACAGATCATTCTAATTACAATTATCCACCTAAAATGAAAATATCAGTAAAACGTTCTAGCACAAGATGCTTTTGTATGAAAATTATGAGGTATACGTTTGGTAAGAGAAAGAAACATTTTACGTTTATTCATAATTATATTTATTTTATATATTTACGCATCAATGAAATATTGTCAAATAATAGTTTAGATAAAAATGTAACTTAAACACAATGAAGTAATGAACTAATATTGCTGTCAGGAAAGCTCGTCTTCTAACATTAATATCTGTCAAAACATATATCTCAGTAAATCGGAATTTAAGTTTAATTTTAAAATAATGTTGATATTTGCAAAATTACTCTCTCGAGTTTCATAATTAGATTTCATAATGGTACAGCAACGCTGATGCTTCAATTCCATGGACAAGTGGAAACATAGTGATACATTGTACAGGTGTATGTCCTTGAATGAAGTCGATTTGTGTGCTAGAGAACTTTTAAAATGAAGAACTGAAAGTTGAATTTGTCCCATGTTATGCTATCTGACCTGTTATGCTATCGGAAAGACATAAGCGTGGCACCGTAAATAAACTATTTCAGATGCACACTGGGAACATGCTTCGTCGATAACAAATTCCGCTTTGGACAGTTTTACAACAAAAATGACTACTTTTCTGGAAAATAATCAAAGGATTAGAACTTGAAAGATTGTCTCAGCTCTCACCGACTTAAAATTTATACTTGAATGCTGCATTTGTTTCACGAAAACACTTATGCCGAGTGTTTTAGACATAAGTGTACCTACCATTTTTAGCTGTTTTCTAATATTTCTCTTTTTATATCGTTTAATAAGAAAATATGAAAAATGGGTACTGTGATGAAAAAAGATGCGATGAAAAAAGAGCTGAATAAAGTAGATGAAATTGAAGAACCCCTAAAAACAGCTTCCTTTCACCTAATGAAAGTATTTCTGTCTATTTACTGGAATAACAAGAGAATTATATTCTTTTAGTTTCTCCTATAGGGCGAAACATCACAGCAAACAATTGCAGTGAATGTCATCAAACTTAGTATAGTTATTCACCAAAATTTTCGAATTTTGGTCACATGAAAGTGGTCTTCAGGCCGCCCAAGTGATGCTTTAAAGTTAAGGGGCTCATACACCTTAAATCCCTTATGAGCTCGAATTATGTGACTGTTGCAAGAATTGAGATATTTTATTTATTTTAAAAGCAATTACTTCCAACGTTTTACAGCTGACTACATAATATAGCTGCTTTGGAAACTAGTAGCCAGAAAGTTTGTGTTGCCACAAATATTTTTGTAATTTAATCCGCTTTGTAACAAACGTTTTCGTCATTTTTCCACCTTGCGCGCATGATATTTTAAAAATGGCTAATGCTACATACTTAAAATTTGATGGAATTCTTTATACGGACACTATTTTCTAACTGAACAAAAATCTGATGAATATTTTAATATTAAAAAATTTTATGCACGAAAACATTTTAGATTTTTATTAATAAAATACATTTTATAAACTCGACTCCAAATAAAATAAAAATTTAACATGAAATTTTCAGTTTTTTTTTTTTTTTTTTTTGGTTTACAGTAGTTTTCAAATGTTATAAAAGCTATATATAAACTATGAAATTAAATTATGCAACAGAATGTTTTAAACAACGCGCGCAAGGTGGAAACATGACGAAAGTTTTTGTCACAAAGCGGATTAAATTTTAAAAATAATTGTGGCAACACAAACGTTCTGATTACGATTTCAGAAAGCAGCTATATTATGTAGTCAGCTGTAAAATGTTGGAAGTAATTGCTTTAAAAATAAATAAGTTATCCCAATTCTTGGAGAAGTCACATATTCGAAGATTTTATGGGTTTTAAGGTGTATGAGTCCCCTTAAAGCAATTATAATCGGAATTCTGCCACCATCTACTGTGTTAGCTACACCTTCCTCCTGTAGATTTTCATTTGTTCTGGTCTCTGTAAGATTATTTAAATGATAAGCTGCTAAATTTGATTCTTGGGATGATAACAAACGGTATCCATTTCGTGGTTCAAATTTTTCACATGGAATCTGAAAGCCTACGAAACACTGGAAGATTAAAATAAAATATGGCGGTGATTTTTCCCACATGCAATAGCACCTGTTTCTTTTCACATGTGAGTGCTTATATGTTGTTACTCAATCGAGGACAGAATTTTGCAATTATCCAGTAAGTGGCAAACGGAAATGTATACTCACATCGCAGAAAAATTCAGAATTAATAGTCTAAATTACATGTACTGGTGTTAACCTAGTGTATGTAGATAATATAAAAAGCAGCCTAAAAACTGGAGGTATTTTTATTACTTACAGTCATTCCTCTTTCTCCCAACTGTTGTTGTTTTCAGTAACTAAATTATAGAAGCATAATAGTCGTCATTATATTATAAGTTACTTCTCCCACTTCCCTAGCGTGCCTTCGCGGTGTAACGGGAGCACGCTGGGCCGGTATTCCAGAGGTCCGTGGTTCGATTCCCGACGAAGGCGGTTGCATATTTTTCATCTTTTCTGCTTCCAATTAAACTAATGTACAGTATTAAAGTAATTTTGACATCTTTTAACCATTTTCGGAAAACACTAATGAAATGCCTGTCTTTATTTTTCGTTCCCAATTTATAGGTTTTTAAAGAAAACAAACATTCATCTCCAAATATACGAAGTAAACAATAGAGAGACTTTGAGCAGGCTAATGGTCCAGGAGTTAAAGAAACAACTGGCTTTAAGTTTCAGCTTTTTTTTTCCAGAAATTAATGCTTTGCACCAGAAAAGAAATTTCTGGTCGTAAATTTATCGCAATTTACATTTTACTTATTTAATCACATTTGTTATTTATTTTTTATATTAATTCTTTTAAGAGCCGCTGAATGTGGGGAGGGGGGGGCAAATCGCCCCCCTCTTGCGTGTACAAGGTTTGAAAACTGACACTAAATTTTGCAAAACTTCTGCATTCTTGTTCATGGCTTTAACAGTGTATTTCATTTGGTCTAATTTTATATGTAAATAAGATAGACATATGTTGGTAGGAATTACCAACGGAGCATGTCCAAAATTATGTTGCCCTATTACAAAAATCTTAGTAAATTTCCTACCGTTTTCTGCACAAAGAAAGAAAACGTTACTTTGAAAGTCTTGCATTTAGTCCCAGTAACGGGGTAATAATCTCCGCCCATTTGTTAGGCCACTCAGTTGGGATAATGGTTAGTGACTCTGATTGCCCTACAGAAGGGCCCAGATTCGAATCCCGGAGAAGGCATGGATGTTTGTAAATGTAAAGTGTCTGTGCGGCATGGGTGAATTATAAATATGCTGTGAGCGGAAAATCCTCTCGGGAGGTCCATGGTAGGGGAAGCGGGGGGACACCCTCGGATCCGTCCCCCCAAGGAGCTTTCTCTCAAATTTGTGGATGAAACTGAGCTACAGTTGGGTTGCCACCTATATGGTGCTCAAGGCTCAGGTAAGCAGAACACTCTCTAAACTCAACTTGCAAAACCTTCGCTTAAATAGCACGTCTAATTCAATAGCACCTCTTCCTTAACCTGAATAAACGTTCATTATCTCTATTACATTCTGGCATGAAAAGAGGGGTGAAAATGAGAGCGACATAGAAGTTACTTAACTCAAAATTAACTAGTATACAAAAGTAAACACATAAATCCTCACAACCTTAATTTCCCAAAGGGATTTTATTTGATACATTTCATGAAATTTAGCTCTGTTTTGTCTATAGTGACCTTAGCGTAAAATTATTAATGATTGCTTTAAAAGCATTATTCATATTAAATAAAATGAGAATTTATTTCTATATAGTGTGGAACGTTTTGCTATAGAATGAGGTTTTTATAGCTCATGCAAGAAATGATTTAGTTAATTTCAATACTACTTAGTTATATCTCGTCGTGAAAGAATTTAATTATTTATAAAATTAATGGATGAGATGGATCCTAAAGCAACTAAAAACTCATTTAAGGCATCTGTTTTCATCCATGTGGCAAAAGATTGTCTAATATAATTTGCATCAAGAAACAGCAACTTCAGCTAAAGCAGGCTTCCAAATAATAATAATGATCCGTAATAATCTCAATGATTGAATTATGTAAACTTATTAAAATTTACAATAGTAAATTTAAAAAATTATTTTAATAATACCAAAAAATTTGATATTTGTAATATTTTTATAATAAAGAGCAAGCAGACTAATTTTAAAAATATTACATTGCATTTCTAAATTCTCTTTTCATTTATGATCAGTTTGGAAGTTGACTTTTTTTCACAGCCATAACCAAGGTATTAACAAAGAATGGAACACCATATAAAATTTTATTTCCTGCTCATAGAACTTCTTAAGTCCATTGACTTCATGACTTATGGCTTCGTAGAAATAGACACGCGCTGCCTTTATGTGACCTATATTTTGTTTTAGCTTTTTAGCTTGATATCTGGTGATATAAATCTTAGTTGAAATCTTTTAACACAGCTAGTACTAAGAATAAATCCAGGAAAAGAATTGTTTTCCACAATGTTTTTCTAAATAGATCTGCAAGCTGTATTTTGGAGGTGAGATTTTTGTAAATAGATGAGTTCGAATATTCCTGTTCTCATAAGTTCATTTCTTTTAAATTCAGCGTTTAAAATTAAAACTTCTGCAATCATATTTCAGTACAAATTTTGTTTTTATATATCTTTATTCAGAAAGTAAAGCATTCGAAGGCTATCTATCTAGATACTATAGTATGACTTTCCTAAACGACATTCTAGAGGAAACTAGTTAGTATCTACGTTACACGGTAGGAAAACTACGAAAAAGGCTCATGTAACCTGGATATTCGGCTGGAATCGAAACTAGACCGAGCTACTAGTGTTCAAACTTTGTCGTTCGGTTGCTTGTATATATATATATATGTGTGTGTGTGTGTGTGTGTGTGTGTGTGTGTGTGTGTGATGTAACAGCCTTTGTCCGGAATAAATAGATTGGTGAAGAATCATACATGCAGTCGAAGCTCCAAATTTCAGACGGTAAGTTTTAAAAAATAGGATTCATTTATTATTATTCAGGAGAAATATCAGTTACAAAATATCTGATCTCCGGAGTAAATAAAAAAGAACTACTAATAACTTTTCGTATGAAGTTTACTGCATCGTTACATTAAAGAAAAAAGACCCCGATATTCCTTTGCGAATCCTTTTATAGCCTCTGGAAAGGCGGAGCTTCCAAGAAATGACGTCAGCCTCGTCAGCCATTCCAGTTCGCTTTAAATATCTCCAGAACATTCTTTAACTGTATGTGTGGAAAAAGTGGGAAAACAACTTGACTACGGGGCTGTGGATTTAATTCCACGTACTTGCAAATAAGAGACCGTCACCGTCGCCATTAAAAATGAAAAGAACATACAGTTAGAATTTTGAGTGTATTTTGACTATGGAATTTTATTATATATATATATATATTATATATATATATATAAGTTAATAAGCTTCTGTGGGCATATTTACATATACACGGTGCAAAATAAAATGGGACAGTTTCCCGTTCTACTGGGCCGACTGAAAAAATTCAACTTGCGTTTTTCATGTCTCAAAAGCACTACATAGGATGTGTAGTAGATTTATATATAGCATTGTTCTAATATAAGTATTATGACAGAAAAATCGGACCCTTTTTGAAATTAAATGCCAATTTTTTTCCGTACATGGATTCTACGACTCAAATTATGCCAAACTGACAAGTTTTGTAAAAATCACACTAGTAGATTTTAAAATCTTAGCTCTCAAAATTTTAGCTTCTCAGTGCTAATTGAATTTGATATGTATTTAATAATGTCTCTTTTTTTATTACACTTACTTGATTCCTTCTTCCAGAATTCGAAATCTATGATTTAACTTTCAAATTCGTATTTTAAATATTGTTAATAATTTTTAGAACACACTTTTGTCTGTTTCACAATTTTGTACACTTTTGTGTATAAAATTGTTAATGTCATTTTGAATTAGATGTATTTATGGGCTTACCTGCATAAAATTAGGGTTCTCTATTGAAAATTTTCTAAGATACACATGAATTTACATATATGCGCCTTTTAATATTTGACACTTTTTTTGAGCAACAATAACGCCAAATGAGGCTTACAGAGATTTTTTAAAGTTATTTGAATGTAGGAACGATGACTTTTTCCTGCTCGTTTACAATGAAAAAAAGAAAAGGGAAATAGGTTGCTACAAATTAAAAAGATCGCCAATTGAATTATTCTTCGCGCAAACTGAAAAAAAAAATTAGCCGAGATAAATTTTTGGATTTCTTTATGAGTTTGTACCAAATTTTACAAAATTTAATACTTAGGCATAATTTCAATCATAGAATCGAAATATGGGAAAATAATGGCATGTCATTTCAGAAAAAGTCCGCTTTTGTGTCAAAATACCTATATTAAAACAATGCTATATAAAAATCAGATATATATGATAAGTCACGCTTTCGAGACAGTAAAAAGTCATTTGAATTTGGTCAATCGGCACTGCAGAACGGAAAATACAGAACTGTTTCATTTTTTCCGCAGTATACATGCATTCGTATTCGAAGGAAAAGGTACTGTAAAACGGCTTTCTTTGTGTTAATACTATTTCCGTAAGGAAAACACCTTTACAGAACATTTCTCCCGTTTGCTCGACAATTTGTTTTTTTTTGTGTGTGTGTGTGTGTGTTTGTGTGTTTTTGAAGTTGCTTTTCGAGTTTAGTTTTAAAGTTTTAATATGACTTCTAATTTAATAGTTTTCAAGTGAAAACATAAATAAAAACTACTGTAATAGTTTATATGTTGCAGTGAAGCGTTATTTTGTATTCAGAGACAATGGTAAAACAAAAGAATATTTTTTATTATAACATCGTCTGCGGTTGTACACTAAATCCTTGCCGAACGCTGATTTACTGAAAGCATATACA
The DNA here is from genome assembly GCF_044657685.1 of Stegodyphus dumicola. Lineage (NCBI taxonomy): Eukaryota > Metazoa > Arthropoda > Arachnida > Araneae > Eresidae > Stegodyphus > Stegodyphus dumicola. Next base: position 23,842,576 of record NC_140772.1, read on the forward strand.
CTTCTTTTTATTGTTGGCATTCAATTTTTTGAACGCAAAACGGCTGCGTTGCGATAGTTATCTTTGGGTTGCAAATTATTTCACTAATGAAGTCAAACTTGGCTTAGAATAGCAAACCTTGTCATTTAAAGGTCTTCTAATTCTCGATGTCCTTTCAGAATACAGTGCTGAAGTACTAACAGCAATAGAATTCTAATGTCATCATGTTATTTCTTTTCCTTAATCGAACTGAGATATTTGAAATTTGAAGCTTATTATGTCAGGCATGTTTACATCTCTGCAAGTAAAGCACTACACGAAGGAATGCGCGTCACGCTTATGAGATTTTGGAAGTAATTTAACATACCACAGTGCATAAAAATGATTAAATAAAAAGAAAATGAAGCTATGGAAATCCTACAAGTCATACAAATATTAGGAGGTGAAGGATTTTGGACTTGGGAGAAGGAGAAATCAAAGATTTACATGAGAATGACAACCGTGAAATGACAAATGAAGAATTTGATGATCTTGAAGAACTGACTAGTAGACGGTGAAAGCAGCAATAGTAAAGACTTTTGTTGGATTTTTAACTCTGAACAAAATTAAAAATTGGAAGTCTGCATAAACTACAGCCTTCATTTATTAGGCTTACAAAATCAGATTACAAATCAGTTAACACATATTAATTTTAATTAAGAAAATACAAATGGTGATAATTAACTGAGCAATTCACTTTAATAACATAAGAATTGATTTTAGTTACTCAGCCTTTTTGATAACACATTACATTACCAGAATAAATTATGAGAAATAAAAGCAAAATTTAGTTGCTGATTACTTTAATGTAATGTTTTGAAACGAACGAATCTCATGATTCATTCCCCCAACAAGCAGTCGAAATTACGTTACTTAATTCGTAATGGAACTCTGGTAGTTATCCCGGCTTCGTTACAAAGAGCTTGCATTTTTAAAGTCTACTTCTCATCTCAAATTTGATAGAGAGCTCCTTGGGGAGCTGTTGTCCTAGGGTTTTATGGCCATAGTCGTGTTCTATAAATACGATATGATCTTATGAAATATAAATTTGTTATTTCATTTCCAGTTCTCAGCTCATCTCTTTTAATTGTAATTCCTAAACATTAACATTTTAATTACTTTTCATGTTTATAAACACTTTAATACTTTTTAATCTGCCTGGTGTATTTATAAAATTATTGAAATCATTTATTTGTACGTTTTTTTCGCTTTTGTAATAGAACATAGTCATCAATGTACTCTATACAGAGGCTGTTCACACATTTTTAGACGATGTATATTGTATACACAAAACTAAATTACATAAAATTCTTGTGTTTTAAATGTTCTACTTGACATCCCTTATTCTGAACTATCTTTTGACATCGCAATTTCCAGGATAATATGCTTTTTGAAGCTTTTGAAGCTTTTGAAATGGAATTTTTTGAAATGGAATTTGGTAAACAAGCTTTTGAAGCTTTGAAGCTTTTGGAGCTTTTGGAATTTTTGGAATGCTTTTTGAAGTGGCAGAAGAGATTGTAGAGTTGCGCGCCTCCAACCTGCACGCAACCAAGAGGTGACTGTTGAAACTGGAAAATAGACAGAGTCTTGCTAAGAATTTAAGTCCCTTTTTATTCAAATTAATAAATTACAATTGCGTGCTCTTGACGCTCACAAACTACGCCGACCCGGCGGTAAAATAAAAATAAGAACCTGAAAAGAAATAATAACAAGACTCTAACTACGAGGCTCTCTAAAAGTAACTAACCTCACCGCGTTTTACAATACCGCTGCTAATTCAGCAACTTTTGAATATCACGTTAAAAGATTAACAATTCTCCGAGGCAAGCACACAGGCCGAAACGCGGGGTTCTTCAATTTCTGGCTAACTACCTCCGCGCTCGTGAAGTAAGAACAGCACATCTCGAAATCGTTTCCTTTCTATTTAACTCAGAATACTTCCGCTGATAATTTGAATCCTTGCGCGTTCTACTAAAATTTACATACTCTGGCATCGGCAGTTTCAGGGGAAAGTAAGGCTTGACAGGAAAGATAGTTTAAACTTAAAATAAATGTTAGTTAAAATAAATATAAACCCTACTAGATATTCTATCGCATTCCTCCCGAACAGCTTTCCAGAGTCCTGTTAGGGGTTTTGGGACAACGTTTGGATAATGCAGTTTTTAAAAGTCCGAAAGGACAAAAATCCATAGGTGACACATCGGGAGATTGGGTAGGGATATCAGTGAAGGGTATGGCCTTGATACCAGTTTTGTGTTCCATTTCCTTTAGGAAATTTACAGTGGAATTTGATGTGTGACTGCTAGCTTTGTCCTGATGGAGTCTCACAGATTGATGGCACTGTGTGTTAAGCGATGCTATTTCATTCAGAAACATTGGCAATAAAATATGTTTCTGATAGTATTTGGAGTTAATCTTGACATTTTTTGCGCTCTCTTTATTTTTAACTTGCCATTATAAGAAAAACCAGCAACAATCATGAATCTCTTAGAAAAACTTTCTTTCGATTCTTTGAACCATGTACTTAAATTGTTTTCTCCCCTTTTATGATAATAAATGGCTCTTTTTTCTTACAATCATTTAAAAACACTCACGCTTCATCTATTGTGACAATTGTTTTCCATTTTTCTTTGGATACGTGTTTCTCATATAGAATTCTGCAGCGTGTCCTGCGTTGAGCGATATGCTTTGGAAGAAGACAATGCACATTGCGTTTTTTTGCTTTCTTAAGATTTAAATCGACGTTTATCATTTTGTTTACAGTGGACACCGAGAATTTTAAGGATTTTGCAACTGTCCTTTGACTAGGGGAATTTTCTTTTAACATTAAACAACGTACCTTTGCAACAGTCGAATATGTCCCTTTTTTCCTTGGATACTTGTTTGGAATTTTTGTCCCACTTGAGGCTCCAATTGGACTTTTTTTTTCCTTTTTTGTTGATGATATTACCTACCGATGCTTTAGATATCACAAAACCATGACTCTCACCTAGTTTTTGGATAACGAAGTATGCATATTTCTCTTCGGAAAGAGCGTAAATGTAGCCTTCAAACCCCTGCTTTGTTAAATTTGCCATTTTGAATAAAAACAATAATTTTAAGCCACAGACGATAATTTCGACTTTTGAAAACATAGTACAATTGCAAGTACTTCTTTTGCAGCAAACTATTTTTTATTACCGCTTATCAAAATTGTCTAAAAATGTGCGAACAGCCTCTGTACAATTAAACTGTTTTTAGTATAATTAAGACTAGTAAGAATGAATTTGTTGTAAATTCCGAATATCAACAAAATTTGAAAAATTGCGAAAAGGGGAACACACTTTTCTTAACCAAGTTGAAAACATCCAAAAGTAAAACAAATATGTAAAATTTAGTCTGCTAACATGAACGGTCAATTTAGAAGGGTTATAAAGAGATTGTCTTGAACCAAATTAAGAACTAAGCAAATTTTAATACTCAAGTTAATTAGACTAGTAAAAACTATTATAATGCACTGAAAATGCTGACATTGGGCCATTAAAACTTTTGCAGAATTTTAAAATTTTAGGAATTTTTTTAATGAAGTTTTTCTTTCGTGATTATAATTTTTGCATGAAACATTGAGAAAATGTTGCATGAAACGTTAGAGGAAAATGTGTCAATGTACTTAATAGATATTAAATCTGTCTTTCTTTCACTATGGGTTTCTGTCCCACAATTATTATTTCTGCGAAACAAATATATCAATGGATGTGAATAATGTACAGTAATCTAAAGCGTAATATTTATTAATACGAGGCATATTCGGAAACTAAGTACCGTTTTGAAAAAGAAAAAAAAAATAGTAAAACAATTTTTTCGAATCCAATTTTATTTTTACATGAAAATACATGTCTTAAACTATTTTTCAACATAGTTTCCGCAAATGATCAAACACTTGTCATAGCAGGTGACCAGTTTATGTATACCATCGTCAAAGAAACTTCCCGCCAGTTTCGATAACCACGACTCATCAGCATTTTTCGTGTCATCGTCAGATCCAAAGCGCTTGCCACCAAGCTCGCACTTCATGTGCAGGAACAAGTGATAGTCGGAAGGCACCAAGTCCGGGCTGTACGGAGGGTGATCGAACTACTCCCAATGAAACTGTCGAATTAACGATTGAGTGACACCAGCAGTATGGGGCCGAGCATTGTCATGGATCAACACAATTCTTTTACTGAGCATTCCTCTCCGTTTGTTTCGAAAGGCACGCCTTAGTTTTGTTAAAGTCTCACAATATCGTGCCTAATTAATGGTTTCACCTCTGGGAAGAAATTCGGTAAGCAAAACACCTTTCCTATCCCAGAAGACAGTGCACATGATTTTTTGTGATGACATTGTCACTTTGAACTTTTGTTTTTTCGGAGAATGAGTGTCTCCACTCCATCGATTGTTGTTTCAATTCTGGTGTGAAATGACACACCCAAGTTTCATCGCCTGTCACAATTTGGTTTAAAAAGTTTTCTCCCTCATCATTGTACCGCGTGAGAAATATCAGGGCACTACCAAGTCGCTTTGTTTGTGAAAATCAGTGAGCATTTTTGGAACCCATCCTGAACACAGTTTGCGATAATTCAAGCGGTCAGACACAATTTCGAACAAAACAGTAGGTGAAATTTGTGGAAATGCCTCTGAAAGAGTTGTCATTGTGAAGCGTCTGTTCTCATGAATTGCTTCATCAACTTTCCTTACCAAATCATCGGTGACAACAGAAGGCCGACCACTCCGAGCCTCGGCGTGGACATTTGTTCGACCTGCATTAAACATTCTTACCCACTTTCTCACCATTCCATCACTTATCGCGTATTCACCATACACTTGTGTCACTTGACGATAAATTTAGGCCGGTTTAACATTCCTCGCGTTCAAAAATTTAATCACGGCACGAATCTCACAGTCAGCGGGAGAACTACTTGTCTTAAACATTTTGAATGTGCACAGCAAACTGAAAACACAACATAGAGCAACCAAAATGGCGACAATTGAAAGTCAGTGAACAAGAAAGACTAGTGCGCATGCGCGGGACGCCTACCACAGCGCTGCGACGGCGCTAGAATGAAACGGTACTTAGTTTCCGAATACGCTACGTATATTACAATATATAATATGTAATCAAAAATAACAACTTTAAAAATTCGTGCTTTTTAGGTTTTTATGTTTTCATAGTGATTTACTTCGGTAAACGTTTAGCCTGGAAATTTTTCCGCGTAAATAAGCGGAGAGACAAATGCGTTTCCAAATTGTATATGTAATTCCAAATTGTATTTTGTATTTACTGTAAATGCTATTTTTTACGTAAGCACAAAACTGATCACAAAATTGTATATTTTTAGAACTGATCTTCCAATTGATAAGTGTAATGCTGTCCTAGTTACATTCATTTCATCCCCCGTGAAGCATGCATTATCTTTTTTTTACATAGCATTATATTAAATTCAATATTTCACATGAAAACCTGTAAATTCACTTTACTGAATAGCCAAACCATTATGAAAATTTATGGTTCTTGTTTACCATATACTTTCTTAAGTGTCTTTATTTTTTTAATTTATTTCCATTTATTTTATTTAAACAATTTTATTTCCATTTCTTTTATTTTAAAAACTTGTAAGGATTGTCTTAATTATATTAACAATTAAATTTTAAGTTAAAGTTACTTTCCTGTCAAAAATTCTTTACTTAAACTTACTACTTTCGGCTAGAACGTGGTTCTGGAATCACTCTGAATACTTAATGAGGCGGAGCGGTATTTAAACCGCGAAATCTACTTGCTGAGTTAGACAGAATCAGAGTTTCTGATTGGCGCGCGTCTGCCTTTTGGCTACTCTCTGTCTCAAAGCTGTTATTACGCTCGGCCGTACTCAGGCTCTTGATAAGCTTCGTAGTCAAATAGAGTTAAGGGGCCAACACGGTTGGAAACTTGATAGCTTCGGCTATATCTCTTTAGTTAATCTTAGGTTTAGTTTAATTTCTAGTCTCTTAAGTTCAAGTCCAAGTGTCGGCTTTGATTGTACACTCCAAGACGGAGTTGTGTTAAATCTTATTGGAATAATAAAGGGTTAGTAACCCTTTCTTCTTGTTGTTTCTTGTCACACGAACTTAAGCGATTATTCGCTAACTGGTTCTTAAGATACTAACTACAGTAACTGAGACACTTTCTACAGTAACGGAGAAATACACTAGTGGGAATCTTACAAACTAAATTTATATTTATTGAAGATGAAATGAAAGAGCGAAGGGAAGAAATTGCATACGCCTTTGAGCTGTGGAAGACTTAGGTGAAACTTTTCATGGAGAGAGAATGAAAAAATATCCATAATGATCTTCGTTATCACGCGACGTTAATGCTCTATATCGATTTCATTAATACTAAAGCGGTTACATATATAACACGCAACTATTATTTCAGATATTTACTTTATATTATTTTTATAATTTACTTTATGATACATTTTACCAGTTGAAAACAAACGCACATTTGCCTCCTTCTTTTATAAAGATACTTTTGTTATCAAGATTGCATTTTCTCAAAGACTTATGAATGTGCTTTAGTTTTCTTTATTTATTATGATTAGCTAAATATTCAGCTAAATATTTGTTACCGTAAAACTCACATTTCGAGGCTATGAACATAGTAAGTTTATAATAAATGCATGTTCCCATACTTTATACATGAAAGACAAATACATTTTGGCATGATGTATTGCTATCCTGCACCCATAACTCAAAGTTCTTCTCTACATAGCAATTTGTATTTTTTATAAAGAATAAAAAATGTCCCTTTTCTAATTATCGAGGTTCGTTAGCCCTTCTTTCCTCTCTAAATTCCTAGTGCAAATAAATACCATAACATCGCTATGAACCTCAGCAATTGGGGACAAGAGAAAGAAAGAGATTAGGGGTGGGAAATATTTGATGGCATATGGAACGCGAGACCCGCTTGGTCTTTCCTGCTTCATAACTCTCCAGAACAGGGGCAGATCGTGAAAAATAAATACTCCACCCATCCCCAGCATCATTTGAGCCGAGAAGAATGAAATTGATAGAAAGCCTCCTATTCGAGAGGGGGGGTATTTCCACGTACTCTCGACCAAACCAAGTAACTGGTTATTTATGACACACGAACTGCTTTCTAAGTAGGGACAGGTCGGTCGCTAGAGGGCGCCTCACAAGCCTGAGGGACACAGGACGTTAAAAGCATCTCCTCACTAGGTAGAGTCCGGCTTCAGTGGCGGGATAGTCAGCTGCGAGCAAGTCTCTTGATCCTGAGGACTTTCACACTTTGCATAGCTTTCGCTTGCCGCCGTTGAGTGCTACGGCTTATGGGTTAAAGGCTTTAACTTCCGCACAAGCTTATTTCGGCTGTCGTAGATGGAACCTTTTCCGAAAATCTGAATCCAAGTGTTTATGTCGTTGACTAGAAATAAGGTCAAGCTATCTTAATTATTAACATACTGTAAATAAAATGTGATAAATAAATAGCATAGTCATCAGCTTCGGCTAGACTTCGTAATTACGAATGCATATAATATGATATAATATTAAGCATTGAAACAATTTTATTTACGTGATATAACTTCTGAATTTTATAAAAATAAAAGTAGCAATTCATGTTTATATTAGTCTCAAATGAAGACTTCTGAAAACTCTTCTTTAATAAGAATAAGCTGTGAAAATGAAACGATTACAGCAGATCTGTGACTGAAGAAAGTTTCCTTTTTAACATTTAACGAATGTTTCTAACATCTGAAGTTTCAAACTATTGCTTCGTTTAATGCCGTGAGCTTTACTTCATGTGCTATGTACAAGAAAAAGAACATTTGATAGCGGAAAAGCATATTCTGATATGCATATTATTTCACATAACTTAGTACGTTGTCAAACATATAATTTAAAATTTCCGCATATGCTTAATTAAATATTTAATAAATTTCTTAGCAAATGTAAGTAAAACATTTCAAAAGAAAATATCATGTCTTTGAAGAGACGTCCTAATCCGAAGTTTGTAACTCCATGCAGTCCGATGTCCAGTGAATATTTTTATACGATGAAAAGTATTTACTTTCTTTTCCAAGTACTTGTGGTATTTTTAACTCCACCCACTTTCGTCATGACTACGGGAAATATGGAAATTGTTCCGGGTAAGTTTACATTTTGCGCACTTTTTTATTTATTTATTTATTTTTGTTATAACATTATGCAGAAAATTGTATAAAATATTCAATGAATATTCTTTCACATATGTATTGTTTTACCTAGTTCTTGTATAAATTTATTTGCAAACAAAAAGGAATTTCTACAATTAATTTTTAACAGAATATGTATGCATATCTCTATTACTTACAAACGGTCATTAATTTCAGTACTATAAAAAAGTTGTAAAAGAAGCAAACGATATTGTATTACAATTTATTAACAGATTAGTAATTTTGAATTAATATTACGTAATCGGTAATGAACCTAGTGCAATGACTTTTTAAGTATGAGTACATACAATGACAAACTTTATTTATAATTTATTTCTTATCAAAGTTACTATTACGATATCATTTTCTCTATTTTATATATATATATAATTTACCACCTAATTCTTTAAGAAACAAATTCTACTTTTAAGTAATGTGAAAATTGGAGTATTTGCACTCTGAAAATGAATTAGGATATAGATCTAATTTTTAGGGAACAAACTGAAGAAACTCTAATAATTACTATTATTTTTAATTTTTATTGTGATTCCGGTATTTACACTGGTTACTTATTTTAGTATTAGCGTAAGTAGTGAAAAAAATAAAATTAGGAAGAAATTTAAATATTACAATTACGTTTATTATTATTAAACTATTATTTTGATTTCGTGTATGAATTAAAAAAAGAGTACTACGTATCAATTTACCAAAGATATATGCATGTGTGCGTGTTATTTTAACGCGTATATAGTTCATTGTAGTCATTAAATTTCTTAAAATCTTTCTGATGTTCAATATATTTGTACATCCTTTCCTTTGCTTATGAGACAATAGGGAAATCAGATATAAAGATATGCATCATAACTTTCTACAAAGTTTATATTTTGTTGTGCATGAAGTAAGAATAGAAACAATTATAAATGATTTATTACAACTGAAAAGTAAACTTTCTAGCTAGTATTATAGTAGAACATCATTATTATATAATATATGTTTAAGGTAAATAACCGGATGTTGCAATTATTTTGTTGACTAGTATGCGTTTTATATTTCATTATAGCAAGACTTTGTTTTAATTATTTTCACATATTCTGTGATATTTTTCCTTGTTAATGTCAAATATAGTTTTCACTCAAATGTAATATCACAAGTTATAGTGCTGTGAAAGTATAATTTAATTCTAGCACCAAAACTGCCTACTATGCCTTTCCATAAAGAAAAAAAAAACAGTCATTTTCTTCCTCTAAAACTTTCTACTTCCTCCTTCCCCCAAAACAAAATCATAACTTATCTAGATTTTGGAACGTTAGTTTTTTAGATGTTAGATTTTAGAATGCATTATCTGTACTTAGATTTTGAAAATTCTAAACTTACAACAGATACTAATTTCTTTCCTCCTACCGGCTACATTAAATAATATGAAATTGCATTATATAAATATTATTACATCTCAGTTAACGTTCTGAAACAGGGTATGATTTCCCTTTCCTAAAGTTATGATACGTTTCTTTCGGAGTAGTGTTTAGCTTCGCTTTCAAAAAATTACATTCATTTTATAATGGAACTAAAATTACATTTTATTTATATAGATCTGTCTTTTACATGGACGTCAAATAGAAGACTTCTTTACGAATTCAAATCTTCGACATTAATGCAAAATAAAACTTATATCGCTTAAGCTTTAAACGCAGTAGTTATGATACCTATATCTGTTGCAAAAGTACTCAAGTTTCAACAAGAACAGGAAAAATCATTTTCTAAAGTGCATTCTAATCTAGCTTTACAATTTCGTGTTTTGAACTATTTCACGGTTTACTGTGAAATATTAAATAGTAACTTATAACTAATATTACTGTGAAATATTAGATAGTAATAGTGTGCTGAATATTAGTAACTTTGCTTCGCATGGTTTATTAATCTGCCTGCATGAAGTATGATCTGCGTTATGTCATATGGTACCATGATATTACTACATACGTGTAAAACATCATGCTGACAAATTTTATAAAAATTTAAATTATTTTTTGCTACACAATGACAAATAATCCATCTGGTGTATAACGACTTTTATTAGCCCAAAAGGACGACTTTTATTTGCCAACAAATATTATCGCCTTGTATCATATTTAAAAAAATTAAATAAGGAAGAATCTGCATGTATGTGTGCATGTTTCTAGCGTTGTTAAAACGTCAGCGGTACCTAGAGCCCTCCAAATTTGAATAACGTATCCTTCCACCCGAACATAGGCACCGAAATTTTAATTTGTTTCATCATGTATTTCATATTTTGCAAAACATTAACGATTTTTTGCTTAACAAACTCATCGATTTTCTAAGTTAGCAGTGGCAAAATTACAGAGAATAAAACTTGTTTATCTTGGCGAGACTGGCTATTGGAAATTCTAAAATTATGCTGTTTTTTTTAATATTTTGTGATTTTGCTGTTGAATCGAATTTTATGTTGTGTAACAGCCAAGAACGTGATATTTAATAAATCAACTAAACAAATAATCAACTAAACAAAATAAAAATTTTAATAAATCAACTAAACAAAATAAACAGTCAAAACGTTAAAAATAAAAAGATAATAAAAAGTTTTGTAAAGCATCTTACTAACAAAAATGAACATTGAAATAATGGACTGAGAAAAGATTAAAAAAAAACAGAAAAACGTATCTTAACACTTAAATCTGAATAGAGAATTCTAAATGTATACCGCTATGCCGTTTTCAAAATTTTTGTATATTGTTTGTTTAATAGCATACGGCGTAAGTGAAAACAAATAATGCTTAATAACAAAGCTAAATAGACAAAAAAAAACATGGGTTAGCAGGAGTGAGTTAACAGCAGACTTGTGGACTGCGAGACCAGCTACAGCGTAAGAAACCTTAACAAACTCTTTTGGGCGACCATTAAAAATCTGAAATCTTTGAGATTTGTTCTTAATCTACTATTTTAATGCAAATTTTTAATCTGGAGGCTGTTTGTTAATTTCAGTAATCGTAATGTAAATAAGATAAAAAAATGTAAATCAAAATTCAACCTAAATTCGCAATAATCCCTTTAATTTTAATTTGGTATTTCCCCCTTGTGTTCCAAAAAAGAAATAAAAATGAATAGGATATAATAAACGTCTATAAACTGTTATTTTATAATTAATAGCTATTAGTAGTCATATGACTTTTACATAGCGCGGGTGACGTAGATGGTTTTTGCGTACCTAATCTAAAACAGCCAATAATGATTTTACAGAGTTATTAATTAGCCATTGAAAAGATATCTAAATAGAAAATAAATCATTCTGCACATACATTTTGTTGAGAAGATATGACATTTTCTGTCCATCTGCTGTTAGCTAGGCGTGTTCTCGCTGCTTTCTTTCTTACCGCAACGCCGTCAAAATGTTAAAGCCCTGAAAATAGGCTATCTTATTTTAGCCAGTTTATTTAGACTGGTTTATTAAAATATTTGGCTAATGGGAAATAAAAGAGCATTTTTAAATTCGGGAACTTCTGCAAATTTTTCTGGTATTGTTCAATATTTTCCTTCGAAATATATCAAAATTATTACAAAAATGTCTATATATATATATATATATATATATATATATATATGTAATAATTTCTGTAAATCTTTTCATGATTAGAAGAAGATAGCTGTATGATCTTTGGCAGCTGCTTTTAGTACGTCATTAGAATAACGATTCCTTGTATAAACTTGTCAAAAGCTGGCAGCGTCCTAGATCCGTAACAGTGAAGAAAAAACCCACAGACATTGCGTTGACAATACATAATTTATATAGGACGTTCTTCAAACACATATTCTCAATCACACATCATTTTGGGTGCGATAGGCGCTCCACTGTTTTGTATAACTATTCATACCTTTAAACTATGGTCGAAATAGTGCGGTGAATGTCACCTGCAAAGGGTAAGAGAGAAGTATAAACGTATGTGCGCAGTTAGCAGCAGCGATATAAAGGTAGTTGGTTCTTTGTTGAAATTTTTATCTGTGATTGGATATGAGCTACTGCAAAAGCGAGATTATATAAGATGGCGTGATAAATTGATTTTGAGATAACGAAAATTAAATTCAATAGGATAAGAATGGGAACTAGAAAAAAAGGCTATTGCCAAATTAAAATTAGTGGTTTTCTTTTATGTTTCATATCTTACATATATATGTATATATATACAGAGAGAGAGGGAGATGAAGGAAGAAAGAGTGGCAGGGTTTTATATACGTAAAAACTTTGAGTTTTGAGTGTGTTTCAGATTACGAGTGTGTTCTCTTCCTCTTTATTATTTGCCAATTAATCTATATGCAGCGCAAATAACATTTAAATAAATACAATATCATTCAGTATCAAAATTATTATTTAATATCCTATTTGTATCCTCTTAAAAACTGATACACTTGTATGTACACTGAACGCAACGACGCATGTAGTACGAAATAACAGAACATAATTTATTTCTTAATCCCCAATGGGTTTATTAGATTTTTTTAATAATCAGAATCATTTTACATATACTATATACAATGAAAACATCTGACCATGTCATTCAAATGGAAATTCCTCGTGGAATATATATGATGAGTGTCATTCACTTTCTATGTTCAATAACCTGAACTTGCACTTCTACAGAACAGGAATGTTAATTCATGAAGGTCAGAATATTAATAACAAAGAAAAATAAAAGAAATCTGCTGCGTAAAAATTTAATTTTTTTGTGTATGAACGTTATGAACGCTATATATGCATATGTATATATATTGTTACGAAATGTACAGGAGCGGTGAGATGGCGTCCCCGCAAAGCAGATTTAGGGTTGCCATAAAATCGCAAATAAAAGCTGGGTTGCCACATTTGGCGAGAAAGCGCTTATTGGCGACAAATTGGCGATATGCCATGGACGGATGGAGAACCTTTTACAACGAATTCTTACCGGTTTAGCCCAGAAAATTCTCAAACACCAGGCAAAAGCTATATAAACCCTGCTGGTACGCGGATAGTTAGTATCGAGTTAGTGTCTCGTCTAGGGAGTCAATCCCTGGAGTCGATCCAGTTGACAGCCGGTCAGCGAGTGCTGAGTGGGTCATCGAGTGCACCGAAAGAGTCTTCGGGAGCGACTGAGTGTTGAGCTCCGGAAACGACTGAACCGAAGAGTCGGGAGCTGCGCTCGGTGTGTCGTGGAGAGTCTCGAGAGTACGTGGAGTTCCGAGAACGACCAAGCAGAGTCAGGAGCTGTACGCTAGTGCTTTGCCGTGAGGCTGTCTCCAACGTGTTAGCCTGATAACCTGGAGGCTGTGTCGCTGATTGTTCCAGCGAGTTCCTTCGACGACTGTAAAAGTGATCTTGGAGCTACATGTTTAATATTGGTAAATAAAGTGTGTTTAGCTACTTCATCAAGTATCGTCGTTATTCACTACAAATCTACGAACCCCGTACGAACTCAACGTAACAACTGGTGTCAGAAAAGAAAAAAACGTAACATTATATATATATATATATATATATATATATGTGTATGTGTAATGATTTCAAAACTGCGTAGATGAAAACAGTAGAACTTTTAAAGCTTAGGTACTGCGTAGATACCAAAAAGACTGTAGTGGCTTCAAGGTGGCAGAGTAGAAAACATGATGACGGTAATTTAGCGCAACGTATCTTGAAAAATCATAATCATTATTATTTTACGTATATCAAACGATCTTTTTTTCAGATAAGATGTTTGTACGACGTCATCTTAAGCAAGTAAGCGGCAGCAACATGGATTAAAAGCGTCTTGCCAGCAGACGAGCTTACGCGAAAAGGTGGGAGTGTCATAGCACTTTCGAGAAAGAAGGCTGGAAAGCGGAAAAGATTCAGTTCAGAGTTTTGGTTTACAATTAATTTGATTGGACAAGTGTGTATTTAATTATGGCAAAGCTCACTAGGGCTATCTGCCTAAGGGGAGGGATGCCTTCGTGGAGTACTTTCTAAGGGAAACTGGCTCGTATACACGTTACACATGGGGAAAACCACGAAAAACACCCATGCAGCCAGCCCGTTCGCCGGATTCGAACCTCGGACCGAACTACCAGTGTTCAGCGACTTTGATTGGACAAGAGGTATCTGCATTAAAACGTTACGTAAGATAGAAAAATCTGGAACATGTGAGAAGAGATGAATTTAGGCGCAGATTACCAAATTTAGAGTGTTAATTTTGAGATCGCCAATTATTTTTTTGAAACAGCTATCATATTTTCTTATATCTTACATGTATATATAATATATGAATTTAGCTGCACTTCGCGCTAAATTATTCCTTTTAGTACAAACGTACTTCTTTCTTCCTAGTTGATTGCTTCGTTTCTTTCGTTGCAACATTTGCGCAAAATTCTTTGGTACTTCATGTACTTTGTCTTTATATTTCCACCAACTTCACAGTGTGAGAAAGTGAAGTTTTACCAAGAAACGCTTTTTAGGAGATATTTTTTCCCCTTAAATAAACGCATTGTAAAGCAAGTTAACTCCCTCTTGACAGTTACACCGAGCTCAGTTATTCTTAGATTTTTACATTGCTATTTATCATACATTACATTGCTTGGCGGAATTCATGTCTTCTTACTCATTAATTGAATCTCTCCTTACTTTTAAACTATATATATATATATGGCATAATAGAGCAAGGAAAGGACGCAACACTGTTGATGCCTAGTTATGCTACATTGAAAAGGAATAATTTTGATTGTGTGAGTAGAGTGTCAAGTGATTTGTGGCCACATAATATCAATTGTAAATAAAAATGGAATTAAAATTACCTCGACTGCCAAGTTCTTAAGATATTACCAAGTTAACATTATGAGCATACTACGCAATCAAAATTCTTCTTCAATATGGATCTAAGCAAGCATCGATACTGCTCCGACTTTTATATATATATATATATGTATATATATGTGTGTGTGTGCATATATAGCGTTCATAACGTTCATATACAAATAGTTAAATTCATGAAACAATTCACAATTAATCCGAAATTCCTTATATTGCATTAGAATACCTATTAAAATAGATAATGATCTATATGCGTTGAAATGGGATTACATTTAATACTCCTTCTCAAATGTTGTCTTTCGAGGGCATATAAATTTCGCTCTAAAGGCAATTTCATCAGCATTTTATACCTTCTGCACCCCACCAAAAAACAAGAGAATAATTTACAACTTTTGCATTGCTTAAAACTTAATGAAATAATTTCATGTAGATCATGCGTAAGAAATCATTAACTTTAACTGCTCGGCCGCTGGCGGGCATCATGTATACATATATATATATATATATATATATATATATATATATATATATATAATATATATATATGAACTGAGTTAACATTCTATGATAGATAAAGGAAAACAGAACCTATACGCCCAACGTAAAATTTCGTTCCCACATTTTCTGCAAAACTGTTACAGTTATTTCAACATTGAATATTCAGAGTAGAAAATAGAAATTATAATAGAAAACGTTATCTATATATATGAAATAATTATAGGAAACCAAATCAACGAGAGCTGCCCAAACAGCAATTTATGCTTTTACGTATGTATAAAAAGCTCCTCTCTGTACTTCGCAGTACAAGAGTATATGAACCCAATATTAGAGCAAATGTTAGACGATATTTAGAGACTTAATATTTTGAGCAGGGCCTGATTAAACCAATCTGAAACCCTGTACTCCACGTTCTTTTAGGTCTACAACTTACAGTTTCCTATTTTTAAACAGATTTATAAAGGTTAGTCATAATCAGTTTCTGGCACACGAGCGGTAACGTCGCTGAACACTGGTAGTTCGGTCCGAGGTTCGAATCCCGCGAACGGGCTGGCTGCATGAGTGTTTTCGTGGTTTTCCCCATGTGTAACCTATATACGAGCCAGTTTCCCTTAAGAAGGCCTCCACGAAGGCATCCCTCGCTTAAGGCAGATAGCCCTCGAGTGCTTCGCCATAATCTCCTTAACCAAACCAAACCATAATCAGTTTGTTCCCCAGACAACAACAAAAGCATATACAAAACTTTACATCAGTGTTATACTAAAGCTTGTAATTTTTTTAAATTCATATATAAAATTCACAGTTAATTGTTTAAAAACATCTCCCAATTCGGAGTAGTAGTTAGCGGTGCTGGCTGCTATATCGTTGAGTCTGGTTTCCAAACTCGGAAAAGAGACTTGTCATTTTAATGTTGTTTCCTCACTTCTTGCGCGTGCAATATAGATCTACTCCATTATGTACTATTCTCAGAATTGAGATGTTTCGACTATAACCGAACAATTCGTGACAGGTGACGGAAGACGGGGACGCCTGGTGTTTAACAGTGGTAAACAGGCATATGTCCCACGCCTTCCCCTGTGTAGAAGCAGCAACTTTATTTAAATTAATAAAAGTATTTACAGTGCAACAAGGGCAGATGAGCTATTGTGTTACATTGCAGTACAGGATACATTAGCATGTCATAAATGGTCAAGTGCAAGACATACTGAGAAAGGGTCTTAAATTAAAATAAAAAAAAACGAAAACAACACATTAATCACATAAACATAAGGCGTAATTAGATACCAATACCCTTCACTCAATACATAAACTTGAGCATATTGCAAATGCGTGATAGGTTTGTATATTGGGAATACTGAGGTATCTAGAGATTCTATACTTACTACAGGATGTACAGACAGTGAACAAAAGCTTAGTAAAACATGGTACTTGATCAAATACAGGACAAAATACATGCAATGCATTGATACAATACATGAGACACGGAATACATTGATAAAATACAAGAGACATGAAATACATTGATAAAATACATGAAACGTGATGCAACTTTAGAAATAGTACACAACACTAAAAATGTGATATACAGAGCAGAATATGTATACAAAGGTATTAACAGAATACAAAACAGAAGATAGTGCATTAAAGATTTAAGTACAATGGATATATACATAATTCGCAGATGCTATTGCAAAGATAATTTGAGTATTATAGAATTTGCGCAGCTCGTATAAATTACAGGAACAAATGTTATAATGAATGCAGATGCATTGTTACATGTGCAAGTGCTAATACTTGAAGAATGCGCTGAGACACTGATGGACGCTAAGAGATTGGTGCACTACTGGGTACTGATGGTAAAATGAAAGGTCCAGTTATTTCAAAAAATAGGTTTTCAAAATATGGTTTCGATATTTCTGTATCGAATTTTAAATGAAAAATTTATGGGCATATTTTATATCGATAATTAATTCATGCCTTTATTTAATACTTTTATACCATAATGTAAATTGATTACATTTAGATTAATTTGAAAAACATCAAAACTATCATCAGTTATGTATTTTGAATAGTTAAATATTTAAAAGATATTCCCATAATGTCTGTTTCTTGTCTGTAATCAAATGAATTCTGCAATTTAAATATTGCTCTGAAAATATTCATCAGTGCACTTGTAATAAGTTTAGCAAAATCTCATAAAGTATGCACTCGAAATCTTTTCATGGCAATGCACTAATTAGATCTTGGAAAAATCTTGCTTTTTTCACTCTCTAAAACATACCTCCTTCAATTAGTTTTAATTGCGTTTTTAAAACGTCGGTTATAGCATTATATTCAGTTCAGATTTTCGTCGTCTCTCGTTTTTTAGGGAATTGCATCTGCTTGAATATTCATTAAAATTTATCTTACATATGGTTAAAAATTCCAAGAAAGGAAATGAATGAATGATGTATTAAAAATTTGAATTTACTTCAAAATATTTTTCAATGAAATTTAACAGTCATTTATTAAAGATCTGTCTTCTAGTTTTATGCATTTGTTTTATGAATGGTATTTAAAAGTATTCCAAATTTTCTTTTTTTTTTCAATATTTCTGGAATTCATTGTCTTAGATCTTAATAATCTGCAAAATGTGCTTTTTAATTTATAAATTCAAGAGGATAATTTTTTTCATATAGCAAAATAATGGACATTTAACGATAATATTTTTTAAAAATTAAATGTGCGATTGTTTAAAGAATACAATGAAAGTCGCTTGTTCTTTTACCTCCGTAATTTTAATTTTATCCTTTTAATTTATTTGTTTATTAATTTCCAGTATAATTATTAAATAGTTTAGATGCAAGTAAAAATGAAACAATTTCATTTACTTGCCCCCCCAAAAAAATAAATATTAACAATTGCTTGAAAGTGATAAAGATTTATTTAATTTTTAAGCAGGTTTCATTGTCAAAAATAATATATTAAGTTCTCTGTATGGGGAAATGTAATTATTACTTCCTTCACGGGAAATCCATTTTATTTTTGAAACGTAATATCGAATATTTAATAAAGTTTAAAAAAGCCATAAACATGACATTTTCTGTTTCTAAATGCTAAGAAAATGCCTGGAATACTCGAATTATTAAAAATAGAATTTAAATACGACTATTTAAATTTAAAATAATTTAGTTTATTTTACAGACTTTGTCAAAGATTTCTATCATGTAAATATTTTATGTTAAAATGCTTTGGAGATTTTTGCACTGAATATTGTACATTTTTATGTAACTAGATGAGCATATGGGGTTTAAATTTACTAGTAGTATAGTGTCTTGTTTCTGTCATATGAGGATACCTATAACAAATATCCTTCCATAACAAGAACCACACTTTCCAATATATTAATAAAATAAAACTCGTATATTTTTCTATTTACTTAAAAACCTAAAGGTTCTAGTGAAACGATCTCCAAAGTATCAACGCTATTACATTTACTTAAAATTGTAATATTTTAATGAGTATACTCAATAATTTTTGTTATGTAACGTTACCAAATTGTATGTAAATCTATTTATGTTTAAAAACAAAACCGTCAGTGTATATCTGTAGTGCTTCTTAGGAGAAACAGCATACGGTGGATTTAAATCTTTCAATCCAAATAAACTCCCCCTGATGCTTTTGGAACAGTCACGAGCCTGCAGCTTAGTCTCATTCTACACTCATCCTCACCGAAACTTATGAGACTTCATGAGGCTGTCAAACTGTAGCTGGTTAGTATATAAGGTATTTCTCCCGCCTTCTTAGCGTGCCTTCATGGTGTAGTTGTCTGCACGCTCGGCGCGTATTCGAGAGGTCCATAGTTGGATTCCCGCCGAGGGCTATGCTCATCTCTCCTGCTTTAAAATACCTTAATGTGTCTGCAGTGGCCCCGAACAAAAAAGCGTGGTGGATGACGATTATACACCACCAGGATTTGGCGATTGGGTCCCGTAATCCTTAGTCGCCCTTTAAAAGGCGGAGTATATAAGGTATTTCTCTCGCCTTGTTAGCGGGCCTTCATGGTGTAGTGGTCCGCACGGTCGGCACGCATTCGAGAGTTTCGAGAGTTCCCGGCGAGGGCTATGCTCCTTTTTCATCTCTCCTGCTTCGAAATAACCTAATGTCTTTACAAGTATATTGGAGCATTACTTTTCGATTTTGTAGTGAAGTCCCTGGTGCCATATGCACTTTTGCCAGTTTATTTGCTATCAAAACCTTTTTCAAATTTATAATTTTTAAATGCAGCAGTACCGATTATAATATCCAAACTCAGGCCCTATGACACTAAATTGTCTCTGATGGCTCAGAGAAAGATTTGGTTAACTAAATAAAATGCAGTGTTAATTCGGCTACGTCTGTAACAATTTGTTCATTATGAATACACAACACATCATTAAGTCTTCTAAGTACTTTTATAATATGCTTTAACAACTGTGCCGCCAGAGAAATTCCTGTATATATTTTTTTACAATTGTGCATAAATTTATATTTAATTTTTAATTTGTAATTGTATTACATTTATAATTTATAATCGTGATCCATTTATGCTTAATTTCTAGTTTATAACTGTGCAAAAATTATCTCTAAAGTTTCTGATATTTTTATTTAATTTACGTTAATACCTTATAAAATAAATTAGTTTCGTTTCCTTCAAATTTTGAACTCAGCCCATTGATATTTATTTCCCCAATGGTTTTACTGATTTACAATTCCTAAAATTCTTATTTTATAATGTATATTTTACAGTATTATTTGTTTAGCGTCACGTCGGACTACATTATATGTTGATAATTGGTTAAAAGAAAATTTCAAATTTTATTTTATACTTAATTTTATTGCATTCTTTATCAATTAATTTTTTTAATGGTCTTGCATTATTATAAGTCCAAACGGGCAATTTGCCCAGAGGGATTATTAATTTCGTTTTGGCATTCTGCGTTGATTAACTACAAGTGTTGTTTCAATTTTCAAATGTCTGCTACCAAATATTATCGCCCTGTATTGTATTTAAGGGGACTCATACACCTTAAAACCCATAAGATGTTCGAATAGGTGACTGTTGCAAGAACTGGGATAACTTATTTATTTTATAAGCAATTACTACCAACTTTTTACAGCTAACTATATAATATAGTTGCTTTCGGAAATAGTAATCAGAAAGTTTGTGTTGCCACAAATATTTTTATAATTTAATCCGCTTTGTGACAACATTTTTCGTCATGTTTTCAACTTGCGCGCACAGTTTAAAACATTCTGTTTCACAATTTAATTCCATATTTAATATATAGCTTTTATAACAATTGGAAACTACTGTGAACCTAAAATTCTAAAAATTTCATGTTAAATTTTTATTTTATTTTGTGTTGAGTTTATAAAATGTATTTTATTAAAAAAAAATTTAATGTTTTCGCCCATAAAACTTTTCAATATTAAAATATTCATCAGACTGTTGGTTCAGTTAGAAAATAGTGCCCATATAAAGAATTCCATCCAATTTCAAGTATGTACCATTAGCCATTTTTAAAATATCATGCGCGCAAGGTGGAAACATGGCGAAATATTTTGTCACAAAGAGGATTAAATTACAAAAATATTTGTGGCAACACAAACTTTCTGGCTATTAGTTTCCAAAGCAGCTATATTATGCAGTCAGCTGTAAAAAATTGGAAGTAATTTCTTTTAAAATAAATAAAATATCCCAATTCTAGCAACAGTCACATATTCGAAGATCATGAAGGGTTTAAGGTGTACGAGTAAATCAAATAATGAAGAATCTGCGTAAATGTATGTATATTTCTCGCATTGTGATAAAACAACGGTACCTAGAGCCATGCAGTTTTGAATGAAGTAAACCTACTGGGAATATGGGCATCTGAAAACCCAAATTTAAAATATGGAATTTGTTTTATTACTGATTTCATATTTTGTAAACCTTTAATGAATTTGTGATTAACAAACTCATGTACTTCAAACCGAACAATAGCAACGTTGTACATAAAAAACATTTTTATCTCTAGCGCGCGAGACTGTGTGTCGTAAATTCTAAAATGTGCTCATTTTAAAATTGTTTTGCGTCATTGTTCTCGAACTGAATTTTATGGTTTAAGTGCGAAGAACATGATATTTAATAAATAGAGGTAATTTAAATAAAATTTACGTAATAACGTAGTTTCTGATCTGAAACCTTATAAGGTATTTCTCTCACTTTCCTAGCGTGCCTTCGTGGTGTAGTGGTACTGCATGTTGGGCCGGTATTCCAGAGGTCCGTGGTTCGATTCCCGGCCGGAGAAGATGTTTGCTCATTTTTCATCTTACCTGCTTCCAAAATAATAATAATAATAATAATAATGAGTGTATGTATGTTTCTCGTACTGTAGAAAAACAATGGTTCTTAGAGACATCCAATTTTTTAGTAACATAGCCCTCCTCTCGAATATAGGAACCAGTAAGCTCAAATATGGAATTTGTTTTATTGTATTATAGATTTCGTGTTTTGTAAAACTTTAACGAACCTTTTATTAACAAAGCTAATTATTTCAAAGCAAGCCATGTCAACATTGTACGGAAAGCGCGTGGAATCAACAATACCTGTCTGATATCCATTGGCTTCAGTATCGAATATAGCCTGTTCAGTCAGTGCTACGTCATCCCAGGTTTATACAACGAAACAGAATATTTATCAAGATTCCGACCTGTAATCTGTATATTTTAGGGCCATCCTAATTTGCTTTTTGTTGAGAATTTGAGTTATCAGATGGGTTATAACGAACATATAAATCGGTATCATCGGAGCATGATGTTCATTCAGAAAGCAGAACGTGTATTTGTATACAGTTTTTCACAATTACTTATTCAATTTATTTATTGCATGGTCGGTTCTGCGTGCCTAGTACGTAAAACTATTTCCCTATGTATCAAGACATTTTATCCATATATAGCTTTAATACTTGCTGGAAAACTAGACTAGAATTGGGAAATTTATCTCTCAGTAGCATTTGCATGAATTCGAAATGTTATCTGAAAATGAAATCACGATTTAATAGGTAAGTAAACTTCTGTTGCTCCATCTTGATTATATGAATTGAGTTTAACACTTGTGTTCTCTTCTAATGAATATTAGAGTAATTCGGGGTTCTGAATACTCATCATCCTGACAATTATCCAATTTTCTCATTTCCGTATTATTGAATCACAAAAGATGAAAGCATTTCATATTCATTGTATAACTGAATGTCAGAAGGCCACCGTGGATCATTAGTTGGTTAGTTGAATTATTCAGTTGAGATAATAGTTATAGATCATTAGAAAATTAAATTTAGATTTTCTTTAATTCCTAGCATTTCTTTCACGTATTTTGCAATTTAATTCTGAAAAGATTTAATCAAATGAAGAGCACTTTGAGAAAATTTATGGTAAAACTGTAAAACATAAGGATTTGTTGAAAATTCCTTTGAATTTTGTATATGCCATTTAATTTCAAGTTTTTAATTCCCTTTCATTAAAGGAAATATATTTAAATGACATGGAAAGCTTTATTTAACGCGAAATTTTAAGGCTCTCTTACATTGGCCAAACTAAGAGAGCCTTAAAATTTTGCGTCAAGGAACATGAGGCATATGTTAGAAAAAAGGAAACACAGAAGTCTTCTGTTACCCAACATTGTTGGTCCGAAAATCACACTTTCAATTTTTCTGCTGCCAAAATTATTCAAAAAATATCTTCCATTGGAGAACTGGATTTTCTAGAGACATTTCACATTCAAAAAATCTTTCTGTGCTAACGATCCTAATTCCAATCCATCTTTGCCTTCGACCTTCAAAGAAATTATATTTTAGTTATGGTTTCATCAACAGATGGCGCCACTAGCTTATTTTCTGTCCAGGCTTTCTTATCTTATCTGATCATTATATCATATCTCGTTCTTTTGCGCTTTTGCATCTGAGGATGGTGGTTCGGTAAAACCATCGAAACTAGTCCTGTGAAAATTTGAAAATATAACGCTGATTTTTGTTGTTTGACTTCTGAATCAGTAACAACGTTCTTTAAATCATTATCATTAATCTGAAAACAATAATCACAAGTAATTTAAAAAATGATAAGACGTAAAAAATGTAAGTTCCAATATGTTAGACGAAACGCACGTAGATGTGTTAGATATTTTCGATATTTCATAATACCTGAATTTTTTTAATAAATTAAGATGTCAATATTGAATGAAACATTTAACACTTTCACTTCGAAGTAGCCCCAAAACGCCCGACCTTTCAGGCATCGGTAGGTCTCCAGAACACCTGAAACATTTTCTAACTGGCGGTTTCACCCATCACACTGAAGCATGGCCACAGCTTTCGGGCGTTATTCAACGATATGTCAGACATTCTTTTGAAGCGACTCAAATTCGGTATTTGAATGCACCCTTCCCCGTCCTTTGTTTAGAGTCAATATTTAATTATTTATGCTCGCATTTGCAATCCTATTCTAAGGGGAAATTGGACACATTGGTGAAACCGCATGAAGATCCCAAGAGAGAAGTTATCGTTTCAAGTAAGTAGGTTAGTGTTAGTAATGTAGCATTCTAGTTAGCCCCTGGGGGCAAGGAAATCCGTTGCAACAAAAATAAGTATATACGTTCATTTGAGTGAAACAGATTCTGGGTTCTACCGACGCGAAAGAGTTAGTTGTAATGTAAATACGCTGATTGTTCTTAGTATATTTTGTTTTATTGTAACAGAATAGCTCACAATACTACCAAAATTGGTTATAAAACTGTAGCATTGCATTTAACTTATGTTCACTATTATTCGACACAAGTTAGTATTCTTGTAATTCATAAAGTTGCCGCTGTAAATATATGGTTACTTTTTACTGTATTTGCTTTCTTTGAGTGTAGAACAGAGTGAGTTCAAAAGTATTATACACTATCTTAGGACGCAACGTGTTAAAACTGTTTTTTGTGAAAGAACAGACATTTCAAAAATCTATTTTAAAAATGTGCTAATTTCCTAATAAGAAAAAAATAAGATTTTTTTATTTGATAAACTCGATTATGCATCATTTATGTAAAACATAGCATTATATTAAATCCACTAAATCACGAAAATAAAGTAATGTGGTGAAATTTCGTGAATTTTAACCCCAAAATACTATTAGTATCGTAACACGATTTTGCGTTGATTCATCTTAATTGTAGGCCACTGTAAATATGTTGTTTAACTTTTCATTAAAGTATGTTGCATTGAGCAAAATATAAGATATTTATTATTAAACTCTAATTTGTCTGTTATTGAATAAGAAATTAAGTTGCTTGAAAGTAATCGATGGATTTCTTAGGAATATTTTTTTTTCCTTTTTAATGTTATCGATTTAAATATTTTTTTTATTCCCCATTATATTTAATTAAAATATTTAATATTTTTATCGAATTACATTATGCATTTTTTTCACCCTTCAGATATACAGAAGATGTATAAAGTTCTCATTTTAGTCTAAATGTATATCAATCTACAGAATCGCTATATAGATATACTTAAGACGTGAAAAACGAGCCATGCCGTCACCAGGACTCGAACCTGAAGCTTTAGAATACGTTCCGAGTGTGTGCTATCATTACACCGAAAAGACATGCAGAACAGAGGGAGAAAATGCCTTAAGGGGGCTCATACACCTTAAATCCCTTATGAGCTTCGAATTATGTGACAGTTACAAGAATTGAGATATTTTATTTATTCTAAAACCAATTATTTCCAACTTTTTACAGCTGACTACATAATATAGCTGCTTTGGAAACTAGTAACCAGAAAGATTGTGTTGCCACAAATATTTTTGTAATTTAATCCGCTTTGTGACAAAATTTTTCGTCATTTTTCCAACTTGCGCGCATAATATTTTAAAAATGGCTAATGGTACATACTTAAAATTTGATGGAATTCTCTATACGGGCACTATCTTCTAACTAAACCAAAAATCTGATGAATATTTTAATATTAAAAAATTTTATGCACGAAAACATTTTAGATTTTTATTAATAAAATACATTTTATAAACTCAACTCCAAATAAAATAAAAATTTAACAAGAAATTCTCAGTTTTTCTTTGGTTTACAGTAGTTTCCAAATGTTATAAAAGCCATATATAAACTATGGAATTAAATTATGCAACAGAATGTTTTAAACTGCGCGCGCAATGTGGAAACATGACGGAAGTTTTAGTCACAAAGCGGATTAAATTATAAAAATATTTGTGGCAACACAAACTTTCTGATTACGATTTCCGAAAGCAGCTATATTATGTTGTCAGCCATAAAAAGTTGGAAGTAATTGCTTTAAAAATAAATAAGTTATCCCAATTTTTGGAGAAGTCACATATTCGAAGATTTTATGGGTTTTTAGGTGTATGAGTTCCCTTAAACATAAGGTCTTTAACATATCTCCCATGCACTTTGTGCTAGAGAATTCACAGACTATTGACATTCGGAAAAATAAAAGATCTTTAAATCATACTTTGAATTCAAACAATTTAATTTAAATGCACTAAAGGCATAGATTTTCAAATAATTTAGGCCATTATTTTTATTTTTAATAACGATAAAAAATAAGTACATAGGGTATTGCATGATTCATTAAATAGTATTTCTGATGTCATGTATTATATGCTCGTTACAGAGTCCTTACTTTAATGCAATTTTAAAACTCAGTATTATTTCTCATCTTTTCAATTTAATAAAACATAAAAATCCTAGCACAATATGGGCTATTACGTAAAATAATATTGATTTCTGAAAAATGTATGTTTCAGAATCAGAAAGCACTCACTGGTTCCTTAAAGCTTTGAAAATAAACGAAATCTAAACTAGAAAAACAGAAAACTAGTTGATAGTTTCAACGATATTTCAGTTGGGTTGTTGTGTGTATTTAATTATGGCAAAGCACACTAGGGCTATCTGCCTAAGGGGGGGGGATGCCTTCGTGGAGTACTTTCTAAGGGAAACTGGGTCGTATACACGTTACACATGGAGAAAACCACGAAAACACCCATGCAGCCAGCCCGTTCGCGGATCGAACTCGGACCGAACCTCGGAATTTCGAACCTCGGACCGAACTACCAGTGTTAAGCGACTTTACCGCTCGGCCGCTGGTGGGCCCAACGATATTTCAGATAAAAGAAGGTGCAAAAATGACATGCCGTGGATTTTCTGTATTGATTGTGATTCATTGTAGTATGCAAATCTAAAATTTTATCGTCTATCCCATCAAAAAATATCCGGGAAGGCTTGCGATAGGAAATAAAGTTGCACGCATAATTCTTGCAACAGTCACATATTCGAAGATCATAAGGGGTTTAAGGTGTATGAGCCCCCTTCAAATCGTAACCGTTAAAATCTGAACCTTTCAGATTACGTTTGGTGTCGATAATCTTAATTATACTATCATTAATTAACATAGCTTAAATTTATAGTTAATAAAATTAGTTTCTCCAAAAAGCGGTTCCTTCTCAATTTTTAGCTACTTTAACTGATTTTAAATACTAAGATTCTGTAAGATTATATTAATTTGAAATGACTTGTATTTCTCCATCTTATAATAGTATGTAAATTGCTGAATCTCATCAACAAAGTTTGCTGACATTTGTAAAAATTATGCCGAATTATTAGTTCAAAGGGGCTTTGTTCCTGATGGACTATTATTTTCGTTTTGCGATTTTGCGTTGAATCATTATAAATGTCCGTTTCACTTTTCAAACTGTTGCCACCGAATGTTAGAGCCCTGTATTATACTTGAAAAAATTAAGTAATGAAAAATCTGCATAAATGTAGGTATATTTCTCGAATTATGGTAAAACAACGGTACATAGAGCCATCGAATTTTGAATGAAGTAAACCTCCTACGAATATGGGCATGTGAAAGACAAAATTTGAAATTTGGAATTTGTTTTATTATCGGTTTCATATTTTGTTAAACTTTAACGAATTTCTGAGTAACAAACTCAACGATTTAAAAGCGAGCAATGGCAATACTCTACCGGGGGGGGGGCGACCTTTTTATCTTCAGCGGGCGCGGAACTTTGTATCGGAAATTCTAAAGATATGCTCATTTTAAAATTATTTTGCGACTTATGCTACTGAACTGAATTTTATGGTTTAAGTAACATGATATTTAATAAATAAAGGTAACACAGAAAACGTTAAAAAAACGCCCTTTTGGACGTAATTTAAAATCTGAAAGCTTTCAGATTTTTTTATGTATTAATTCATTAATGTTTTTCCTTTAAAAGTGATGGAATTATATTCTTCTCATGTTCCAGTTAAGGATTTTATGCCTTTAGTTAATCGACATGCAATAGTTTTAGAATTATCAGTTTAAAGGGTTTTTTTATTTCTTTTGTTTTTGAATTCTTTAATTGGTATTTCAACTTTCGTTTGAAATTATTTTAATTATGCAAAACAGCGAATTTGTAGGGCAACAGTCTTCTTGTGCAAGAATATTTAAATTTTTAATGGGGAAGGGGGTGTTTTTTTATTGTATTTATTTGTTTTTGCTTAATTTCTTTTATTTTTTGTTTGTTTTGCTTTGTTTTGCCTCTATAATTAACGTTTGTGTGATAATCTTGCAAAACCCATTTTCCCTTAACGAACATAAAATTACAACGAAAAGTTTGATATTTATTGAGCTTTACGTGAATAGCGTGCCGACCAAAATATCGTGATGTTAAACAAAATAGTTACATAATTTTTTTTATCTTAGATGTCGAAACGTCTGCAGAACAATTTTTATGTATTATACTGCGTATAGTTGGAGATTTAGCAAAATGTTTGTATCTTTAACATCACGCAATTCTTTATTTCCATGGACACTTTTGCTTTCCTTTCTGCTGATATCTTCATAAGTTTCATGATGGACTCTGACATGTCATTATGAATTGTTTTGCTTTCTGTTAGGACGAAAACAATTTTCAGTGTGACGTTTGACGGAATCAATGATGTAGACTTATTCATTAACAGCAACACATTATTCTGGCAACAGAAAAAATAATGTTATTGTTTGCACCGTGTTGATTTTGAATTTATGTAACCGACAAAATGTTTTTGTTTTGAAGCTGAAGGTAATAAGAATTGACACACATATTACTGGCTAATTTCTCTAAAATACGAAGATACCATAACTTATAAAAATCATCAAATGTTTGTCAGGTTATAGTTTCAGGAAATTAGTACAGAAGCTGTTCACACATTTTTAGACGAAGTATATTGTATTCACAAAACTATATTACATAAAATTGTTGTGTTTAAAAGTTCTATTTGACATCCCTTATTCTGAACTATTTTTCGACACCGCAATTTCCATAATAATAATGCCTTTTGAAGTGGCAGAAGAGATATTCTATCCCATTCCTCCCGAACGGCTTTCCAGAGTCCTGTTAGGGTTTTGGGACAACGTTTGGAGAATGCAGTTTTTAAAACTCCGAAAGCACAAAAATCCTTAGGTGACACATCGGGAGATTTAGCAGGAATATCAGTGAAGGGTATGGCCTTGATACCAGTTTTTTGTTTCATTTCGTTTAGGAAATTTACAGTGGAATTTAATTTGTGACTGCTAGCTTTGTCCTGATGGAGTCTCACAGATTGGTGGCACTGTGGGTAAAGCGATGGTATTTCATTCAAACCAATTGGCAATAAAATATGTTCCTGATAGTATTTGGAGTTATCTTGACCATTTGTTTGCATTCTCTTTATTTGTAACTCGCCATTATAAGAAAAACCAGCAACAATCATGAATCCCTTAGAAAAACTTTCTTTCGATTCTTTGAACCATGTACTTAAATGTTTTCCCCCTTTTATGATAATAAATGGCTCTCTTTTGTTACAATCATTTAAATGCTTCATCTATTGTGACAATTGTTTTCCATTTTTCTTTGGATAAGTGTTTCTCATGTAGAATTCTGCAACGTGTCGTGCGTTGAGTGATATGCTTTGGAAGAAGACGATGCACATTGCGTTTTTTCGCTTTCTTAAGATTTAAATCAACGTTTATCATTTTGTTTACAGTGGACACGGAGTATTTTAATGATTTTGCAACTGTCCTTTCACTAGGGGGATTTTCTTTTAACATTAAAGAACGTACCTTTGCAATAGAAGAAAGATGTCCGTTTTTTCTTTGGATACTTGTTTGGAATTCTTGTCCCACTTGAGGCTCCAATTTGACGTTTTTTTTTTCCATTCTTGTTGATGATATTACCTACCGATGCTTTAGCTATCACAAACCCATGACTCTCATATCGTTTTTGGATAACGGAGTATGCATATTTCTCTTCGGAAAGAGCGTAAATGTAGCCTTCGAACCACTGCTTTGTTAAATTCGCCATTTTGAATAAAAATTTAAATTTAAAGCCACAGACGATAATTTTGACTTTTAAAAACATAGTACAATTGCAATTACTTCTTTTGCAGCAAACGAGTTTTTATTACCGCTTACCAAAATCGTCTAAAAAATGTGCGAACAGCCTCTATAAATGCTTTTTTACCCCACATTATCTCATCAGAAATAATTTTAGATCTCAATAATTTATTAGCTTATGACGGCTTTTAGCCCCGAATGGGATATTAGTCTCGAAACAACATTTTTTGTCGTATCACTTCTTCAAATTGTTGCCATCCAAATTATCGCACTGTAGTTTATCTAAAGAAACTAAGTAATGGAACTCTGCATGACTGTATGCATTTTTATCGTATTGTAAAAAACAACTGTACCTAGAAGCCATTAAATTTTGAATAAAGTAATACTCCATCCAAATATGGGCACTTGGAAGACCGAATTTTGAATTTTCTTTATTTTGTATTTCATATTTTGTAAATCTTAAATGGATTTTTGAATAAAAAATTCTCCAGTGCGCGAGACTATCTGTCGGAAATTCTAAAGATATGATGTTTTAAATATTTTGTAATTTTGCTAAAACATTATTAATGTAAAGATACAAAAAAATTTAACCCATCTTTTTAAGAAAACTGAACATTGGTACAATGAACTGAGAAAGTCCAGAAAAGTGCTTGCCAACACTTGACGCTGCATCGGGAATTCTAGACCCATACTGCTATGCTGCTGTTAAAATTTTTGTAATTTTGCTTTTGAATTTTATATGGCCTAAGTGAGAAAGAAATGATGCTTAATAATAAAACTAAAACGACAAAAAAACTGGTTTAGTCTGCGTAAGTCTAATAGCAGACTGGTAGACTGCGAGTTAAAGGGGCTCATACACCTTAAACCTTTCATGATCTTCGAATATGTGACTCTTGCAAGAATTGGGATATTTTATTTAATTTAAAAGCAATTACTTCCAACCTTTTACAGCTGACTACATAATATAGCTACTTTGGAAACTAGTAACCAGAAAGTTTGTGTTGCCACAAATATTTTTCGAATTTAATCCTCTTTGTGACAAAATATTTCGCCATGTTTCCACCTTGCGCGCATGATATTTTAAAAATGGCTAATGGTACATACTTGAAATTGGATGGAATTCTTTATATGGGCACTACCTTCTACCTGAATCAAAAATATGATGAATATTTTAATACTAAAAAAATTTTATGCACGAAAACATTACAATTTTTTTAAAAATAAAATACATTTTATAAACTCAACTCCAAATAAAATAAAAATCGAACATGAAATACTTAGAATTTTTGGTTCACAGTAGTTTTCAAATGTTATAAAAGCTACAAATTAAATGTGGAATTAAATTATGCAACAGAATGTTTTAAACTGTGCGCGCAAGGTGAGAATATGACGAAATATTTTGTCACAAAGCGGATTAAATTATAAAAATATTTGTAGCAACACAAACTTTCTGATGACTATTTCAGAAAGCAGCTATATTATGTAGTCAGCTGTAAAGAGTTGGAAGTAATTGCTTTTCAAATAAATAAGTTACCCCAATTCTTGCAACAGTCACCTATTCGAAGATCTTATGGGTTTTAAGGTGTACGAATCCCCTTAACCCATTAACCGCCAAAACTACAAGGAATGTTTCTTTTCTCATGAAAATAATAACAAATATTAAATTAAGCATTTATAACATAAATTTACATTGAAAATATAAAAAAAAATTATCTTACCTGTGGAAAACGCGAGTGTTGCGTTCGCGCAACGTCAGCGGAATAAGACTACGGATGTTTAGTGAGTAGGATTGTACTCGTGTGATGTTTATTTTGAGTGGAGCGCAGGATTACTTTTTAGCTGTATAACGTTTTATAAATCTACAAATCACTTTACTTGTAATTAATTTAATATTAAAATATACATTGTATTTCGTTTACAAATATAGATTATTTCATTTGAAAGATTCAAACATGAAAAGCTTGATTACAATCATGATGTAAAGCTACATTACATACTTTGCATCTATAAAGTCTGGCTATGGTACTCTTTACAACAAAGTCTTTTGTTATCAACGGACTTTACGATAAAATGCCTACCGTCTCCATTCAATGGTTTTTGAATGCTGAATTTACTAGATCTTCCTGTTGCTGATCTATTTCTGGCTAATTCTACACTCTCAATAGGAGTTTGCAAAAGGAATAATACATTCCGGCGTCTGAAATCTAAAAGAGACTTTATATTTCCAGTAGTAAAAAGTGGTGATATTTAGTAAGTTTAGATACGGTCTCACCTCATATAATTTATCAGTATTGTTAATTTGACTATTGTCAAATGCAAATTCTGCTTCATATTCCTGTACTGCAAACGTGATATAGATTCTCGTACAACAGGAACAGAAATGTCCTTATCAAAAGACCAATACATGTTTTCTTGAGGTAAAGAATGATATCCTGTAAGCAATAATATTCCAATAAATATTCTCATATAGGCTTCAGATGCAATTAATTCTGGGCTTTTTTATTTTTTTATTTTATTTATTTATTCATTTATTTTTTATTTATTTATTTATTTATTTTTTGTGGTGATCGTATATATTTGTCTGTTCAACGAGAAGAGAGTAAATGTCTAAACCAAAAAGAAAATCGAAAATCTGTGCACTAGTTTTACCTTGTGTTTTGTCTTTTATAATTTCTCTTCTATCTCTTTCTTCATGTTCTTCCTGAGACATAACTAACAGTTCCTTTTTTATCCACTTCAAGATTTCAGTCTTCTGCTTTTTAAACTTTTTAGTATGTCTATAACTGCTTTTAGAAGGCTGAAACTCGTGAATTTCAACTTCCCCAGCAGTATCATTTGGTAAAATATCATTATCATTATTTAAAACATTGCCATTTCTTTCTTCTTCGTCACTAGCCTCTGCAATTTCTGGGGAAACAACAACAATATCAGTTTCATTCTGGTCATTATTAACATTATCATTATCTGTTTCCTCATCAAAACATTTTTGAAAAGCTTCTTCTAATGTAAGATACCTGGTTCTAGGCATTTTTAAACAACCAGAACATCGAAAGGAATGAGTGAAAAAGGAGATTGACTACCCGTTTCCTGCTGACGTTGTGTCAACGCAACACCTGTTTTCCCTTCCTTCCCAACACAAATATAAACATCTGACTGATGTAATGTTCTGATAAACGGTGACCTTGACTACAAATAGATCAATCATAAAGACGGCGATTCTTTCGTTAAATATTTTCAGCAAAAATACCCGGTCGAAAGTTTTGCTTAAATTTTGCTTAAAGTATGAGATGAATTATTATCAACAAAATGATTTTTGAAGGCAAATATTTTTTTACAGA
The DNA here is from genome assembly GCF_044657685.1 of Stegodyphus dumicola. NCBI lineage: Eukaryota > Metazoa > Arthropoda > Arachnida > Araneae > Eresidae > Stegodyphus > Stegodyphus dumicola. The sequence continues at coordinate 23,875,874 of NC_140772.1, forward strand.
AATAATCTTCATAATATTCCCTACACAAAATCATCTGCTGCTATAAAATATCTTAGGTTGTTATATTTATATACGCATTTATTTTTACCATTGCGTCAACGCAACACCAGCGGCTAATGGGTTAAGCAAGAGCGTAATAAACCTTAACAAACCCTTCTCGGCGACCGTTAAAATATGAAAACTTTCAGACTTTTTTACTTTTAATTTTTTAGTTTTATATTTTGTATTATTATTTTTATTATCATTATTTATTGTATATATTATTGTACGTATTTATTATATATTTATTGTATATATTATATATATTGTATTTATTGTATATATTATTATTATTTTTTAAATCATTCAAGAGAGAGTTTGTCGTAAAGCTTTAAAGTACACGTATATTCACACGTATGTGAAGACTTTCCAAATGTAATATTAACAATACGTGTAATATGCACATTGTAATCAAAGCAATTCTGATAATCTGAATAAATAGGGAATAAGCCATGTGATTTATTTTATAAAGAACGTTCATCGATGTACGCATTTGTACATCGATTAACCATATACCAGTAATTTTGTTAGAAAATCCTGTATGTGTAACTTTCAGAATGTAGTTTTCCTTGTCAAAATTTGGCTGTAATGCAGGGGTATATGCAAATTATCAGCGAATCAGAAGAGTAGCATTCTTAATGTTTCGCACTCAAAGATGAATTATGTGTGTGCATTTATGTATACGAATGTTTTAACTCTTAGATAAACAAAGTCTTCGCTAGCCTGTATGCTTAAAATGCCGAAACCCCTATCCTTCCCGTCCGTTTACTCCCCTTTTCCCCGTCTATTTACGCGCAAAGAGGTGCAAATATTTCAAATGACATCCTTTCTACTTCCTAACAAAGAAGCTTCCGTTAGCGTTTTAGATCATGTTCTCTGCAATAAACTGATGCAATCCAATACTGCGTAACTTAGGAGAAGGGAAGATAAACACATCGCGATCTCGGCCGTTTCGGGCGGTTGTAGTCATTTGGATGAAAGGCCATCTTAAGCGTTTTGGCGTTCAAATGTTAAGGCGTCGATTATAAGCTATACTAAAATACCTGTGCATTATTTATAATATTCAACAGATGAAATAAACGTAAATTCAAGTTGAGAGTATCACATTATTTTCTCATATTTCGTGGAAGTACATGTACTTGTTCATCAGGTTCTGAAAATATACGGATGTGTTCACCTGTACTTATAAGGAGAGCATACCACATTTATTCACAGCCATACATAGACTGCAAATATGGCAAAATAAATGCACACTTGATATTTAATGAACAATTTTGATTTTTGTAATTTACTCTATTTATTTGTGTGTAAATATTTCCACTTGCACGCGGGTTCCTAATGAGCTGAATGCACACAGAACAGATGATAGCTTGATAAAATTTATTTTACCGAAAGAAACACTTTACAGTTCCTGAAATTTTCACAAAAATGCTTGTATAGCTCTTCTCAGTATCTGAGTACAATCAGTTGTTACACTTCAAACTACTAAGCACGTTATGAGCAACGCACTGCAAAGCGCATCTAAAGGGCGAAGCTCTCGGGAATATCTCAGTACTCCGAATTCAGCTCTGAACGAACAACTGAGAAGATGCTCTATCCGATCTCGTACAGTTTTCACCCGGTCGCCAAGAAATCTCTAGTACATTACCTTTCTCAAAATTACTAGAAGGCATATACGGTTAAAGTTATATCTAAGGCCCAGATACGGTTACAGTTACATATACTGATCAATTAGACTTATTCATTTATAGTATCAGCTACACAGGGATCTATACTATACAGGGATCGGAACGATATGTCGCCAAATGGTCGCCAAGCTTGGCGACTTTGGAGGAATAGACTTTCCCTCTGTAATCTTATTTTTCTAGCAGTATTCCTTTTCTTTCAAGCATTTCATGTTACCTTACATAAAAAATTCTGATGTGTACACCACATGACTTACTTGTACGGAATATTAATTTATACGCATTTTTTTCTTTCATTTTTCTTATTGGATTGAATCAAATCTTCTTCGCCGACAACGCATAAACCACAATAGAATAAATGCATTCTTTAAAATTCACTCTATTTGTTTACCATAGCGACACTCAGGCGCTTGTTCACTTAAGAGTATTGATTATATTTCGTTCATATTATAACTCAGAATGCAAAAAAATTACATCATTTAAAGAATTATCTAATCGTTGCCACATGTTCTATTCAAATACTGTAGTAAATCTAGAACGATATATAAAAGAAATTAAGCAAACAAAACAAAAAGAAACAGTTTTTCACAGACGATTGAGTATTTCTCATTCAATTAATTCACTTCTCACTTCGCGAGAAGGCAAAAGCACATAAAAACGCAAAATATCTCTATTAAAAATTACGAAGTAAATCTTAAACACTTATTTCCTCGAAAAAATTCCAGAAAAGATTAAGCATGATTTAATTCGCAATAATAAATGAAGGCGTTATCTTTGTTGTTGCGAAGCTAAGTTTCTCTAGATTAGCAACAAATCCACTATCCTACTGTTTCAAATGTAAACAAGCAATGGCCGCCATCAAAAAAATTATTAGGCTTAGCGGCACTTAAACAACTTTAAAATTGTTGATTATTCGAAAAATATTCCATACAGATTTACTAAAGGCATAAAACCCTTAACCGGATGATAAGAACAACATAATTCAATCATTTTTAAAGCAAAAACAAGCAAAAACTTATATTACAAACATATAAGAGTAAAGAAACGGAGATCACTGAGCCGGGTAGCAGAATGGATATACATATAAATATATTTATGTGCGTTTGGTGCGGCCGATTGCAACCAAAATACGAGGTGCACATCTACATATTATAGCAGTCCTATATACAAAATTTCACCGTTCTGAGGCTACTCGTTTTGAGTTATGCGAAATACGTAAGTACGTACGTACGTTCGTACAGACGCCACGAAAAATTCTCTTCAGAATTCATTTTAAAGCAGTTTTATAATTTTTTTGGAGGAAAAGAGTCTTTTATTCTGTTCTTACCTACAGATATCACGCAGAAACATCGTTAATTTGCATTCGATAGCGGTTAAAATGGGTATATTCGTTGAAATATGCTGCCTGAAACTTTTCGCGATTACAATATTTCCTTTGTACTTCGTACAAGGAAGTAAAAATACTACCATTTCACATATAATTTCAGTAAAATTATTAACATATGAAGAAAATCCGTATACGTAAGTACGAATACTTGAGCTTAATTCCCCAAAGTAAATTACCACAATGCACAATCCATTGCGTGCATTTTAAGAATAATGCATTACAAATAAAGGAATTGTTTTCTAAAATTATTTCATTTTAATTTTTATACAAAACTACACTTTTCTCAAGAATCTCATTAAATTAAAACTTATTGTGAAACCATGGCAATAGAGTATGCACTGGCGTTAATATCCTATAAACATTATTTTACTTGGATCCATATTATGGGCACTTAAAAAAAATCTCGTATTTTAATTTAAATGCAAGACCAATTATTCGCTTTTCAAGGTGTGTGAATTTTCACAAAAGCCGAGACATTTACCGTCAAAACAACGCCCACCAGTCTCTGAGGAAAATTGATCGAAACCTCTTCTAGTTGATGAAGAAAGAAAAAAGAAAATATGTCATGTCGCTCTCCAATTCTTCTATCAAGATTAAGGCATGTGGGTGCATATATATATATATATATATATATATATATATATCAGGGAGATCTGGAAATCTGTTTATCGGAAATTGGAATGTTATCTCGCAGCTGGATTCCGTGCGTGATTAATTATTGGTTTTTGTTCGCTCTCCTCATCTCTTAATATTAATATATATCTCTTGTCTAGCATCAAATGGAAATTCTCGAAGAATTCTTTTTTTGTGTGTGTTGGTGTCTTCCGATGTCGCGTCTTTTGTTCTTTCTATCGTGAGCTTCCTATGTGCACTCACTCTCTCTTCCTGTTTCTCGTTATTTGTTTATCTATTTTTGTGTATGGTATGATAGTGCATACGGGAACCATTCATCGAAACGGTTTAATGGTTTCATAAAGGTTGTTTTGCCTCATAATTTGTCATGGTCTATGGCGTATCTATTACTGTGGCATTTCCATTACAGGAATAGAGAAAAAGTGTTGTTTGCGCTATAATGTCTCAGAGCTAACTGTTCAAGAAAATTACAGCGTTCCGAAAATGGTATATGCTATTCGCTTGTAGCACAATACATGCTGTCGTGTATTATGAGATTGTCAATGTATACCTGGCGAAAAAAAATCTGATGTGTACACCACATGACTTCCTTCTACGGAATATTAAACATACGCATTTTTTTCTTGAATTTCATTTAAATTGATTGGATTGAATAAAATCTACTTCGTCGACAGCGCATAAACCACAATAGAATAAATGCACTCTTTAAAATTCACTATATTTGTTTATTATAACGACACTCTGGCGCTAGGTTCACTTAACAGTATTATATTTCCTTCATATTATAACTCAGAATGCACAAAATTTGTATCATTTAAAGAATTATCTAATCGTTGCCACATGTTCTTTTCAAATACTATAATAAAGCTAGAACTATGTATAAAAGAAATTAAGCAAACAAAACAAAACAGAAACACTTTTTCACAGACGATTGAGTATTTCTCATTTAATTAATTCAGTTCTCACTTCGCGACAAGGCAAAAATACATAAAAACTCAAAATATCTATATTAAAAATTACGAAGTAAATCTTAAACACTTATTTCCTCGAAAAAATTCCAAAAAGGATTAAGCGTGATTTAAATCGCAATAATAAATGAAAGCGTTATTTTTGTTGTTGCGAAGCTTAGTGTCTCCAGATTGGCAACAAATCTACAATTCTGCTGTTTCAAATGTAAACAAACATGTCCGCCACGTTATTTAAAACTTAACCGCACATAAACAGCTTTTAAATTGTTGATAATTGTACAAATATTGCTTCCAGAATTGCGAAAGGCATAAAAACCTTAACCGGAAGATAAGAACAACATAATTCAATCATTTTTAAAGCAAAAAATGTACAATTTACAAACATATAAGGGTGCTACTTTGGTAGACGGCTGCACGGATTTTGGCGAGTTTTTGGCAATTTTTCTTTTGGCGAGTATTACGACTTATGGTAAACCCATTGCTGGATAAGTTATTTATGGTAACCGATACTTTGTTGACATTTTATTTAAAAAATAATGCGTGTTATTATGCATAAATTCCGTGTTTTAAATATTATTTATGGCTTCTAAATATTAAAAATCAATTTAATTTTGCATTTTTATTTGAAATAAAAATTTTATTCTTTATCATATTTTATGAAATTTTATGCTGTGGATGATGTAATCAGTGACGTCACCTTACTTTAAAAGTAATTGGTTTTAATATCTATAAATTTAATCTAATGTTTTAAACATTATTTATGGCTGTTAAATATTAAAATACAATTTAATTTTGCATTTCTTTTTTAAAATGATTTTATTATGTATGATTATTTAAATAATTTTAATTCTAGGCGTGATGTAATCAGCTCTCTGATTGGTTTTAGAATATTTGTACATTAATGAGCTGTAATCAGCTCCCTGATAGGTTGCTGAAAATTTGTGCATTACCGCGCCATTTTAAAATTTAATTCATATCTTCAAATTCCTTCAAAGATGAATGTTGTTTTTGATAAGTACCAAGAATATTTGGTTTCGGAATCAAAAAATTGTCCTTTGAGACCTTATTTTCGCCAGCCTGGCTTTCCTAATCAAAGATTTATTTATAAATTCTTACAAGGGTCAGAGGAAATTTATTTTAAATTTTTGAAGGAAACGTCGCTAATTGTTTCTTAAATGAAGTGCGAAAATGTAGATCACAGATGAAGACCGTTAGAAGAGCCGATTCTGAGACGACCGTATATGATATTATGGCCATGTTGGAAGAAATAACCGCTGTAACGGTAAGAAAATTATTAGACATTCCTCCTTTTTTACCGACAATAAACTAATTGCTGTCATTTTAGCTCTAGTGTACGAAGCGTTCTTATTTACTTATTAATTAAAATATTTAATTTAAGTAATATTTTAATTCTTTTAAACGTTGGTATGATGGTTTTAATTCGATATTCAATTTACGTAATATTTTAATCAAATTAAACGTTTGCACAATGTTTTTATAGTGGTATTTTTATTCTATTTCTATGCTATATGAAAGTAATAATTTAACCTTTCTTTAGTAGTTTATACTCGTAGTAAATGTATTTATTCTATATAAAATATATATATATATATATATATATTATATTCTATATAACGTATTTTAAAGTATTTAAATTTAATAATATTCTAATTCTTTTAAATGTTGGATGATGTTTTTTATTTCGATATTCAATTTCAGTAATATTTTAATCTAATTAAACGTTGGCACAATGTTTTTATAGCGGTGTTTTTAATCTCTTCTTTGCTATATGAAAGTAATAATAACCTTACTTTAGTATTTTATACCCATAGTAAATGTATTTATTTACACTTGCCTGCCATCTTAAAAAATGACATTTTCAACAAAAAAATTAATCCATTATTTCTAACGATATTTATTTTTTTTAAGTTTCGAATACTTCACTATGCGTAAAAACAGCGTTTTTCAAGATGGCTGACGTTTGTAAAAATCGCGCCAACAATTGCGCCAACGTAAATCGCCAAAAATCCGTGCAACCGTCTACCAAAGTAGCATCCATATAAGAGTAAAGAAACTGAGATCACTGTGCCGAGTAACAGAGTTGATATATATATAAATATAGTATGTATATACGTTTCTTTTCGAGTTATTCGAGATACGTACGTACGAACGTAAGTACATACGATCGTACAGACGCCACGAAAATTTCTCTTCAGAATTCATTTTAAAGCAGTTTTATAAATTTTTGGAGGAAAGGAGTCTTTTATTCTGTCGTTACGAACAGATATCACGCATAAACATCGTTAAATTGCATTCGATAGCGGTCAGAATGGATACTTTCGTTGAAATATGCTGCCTGAAACTTTTCGCGATTACAATACTTCCTTTTTACTTCGTACAAGGAAGTAAAAAAAGGATGGCAATGAGTTTCCCGTTCTATTGAGCTGATTGCCAAAATTTAACTTACGTTTTTCAAGTCTCGAAAGCGCGACATACGATATTAATTAAATTTATATGTAGCATTGCTCTAGCTAGGTAGTCTGACACTAAATCGGATTATTTTCAAAAATGGCATATGGATGTTTTCCCATATTTCGATTCTACGATTCAAATTATGCCAAACTGCCAAGTTTTTATAAGTTTCATTCGAGTGGTTTTAAAACATTAGCTCTCAAAATCTTGCTTCCTCAATATTAATTGAAGTCAGTATATAATTATCAACATATTTTTTTATTCAACTTATTTGATTCCTTCTGTCACAATTCGAAATTTAGTTTCAATGCAAATAGCATTCGCAGCTTTTTTAAAATTTAGGAATGTATTTTTTCGTGAATTATATAAATTTTTCATGAAAACAATTAAATTATAACCTATTAAATTATTTTCATAAACTTCAAGTAGATGTATTCCTAGGCATACCTGCAAAACTCTAATTTATTCAAAATATTTTATTCAAAAGTTATTATTAATTTATTCAAAATTTATTTAAAATTTCTCAAGATATGCGTAACTTTATTTATTGGCATTTTCCGAAATTTACACGCATTCTGTTAAAATTATTTCAAAGTTTAGTTTAAATATTACGCTGAATAACAATCAGAAACAATGCCCAACATTAAGAACCAGCGCAATGTTTTAAAAATTTACACTGATTCTTAATGTTGGACTTTGTTTTTGATTATTTGAAAGTTATTTGAAAGAATGTGCATGTGCGACGAACATTTTTCTCCTCTCGTGCACAATGAAGAAATTGGAAGGAAAATAGTTTATCATTAATTAAAAACTTCACCAACTAAATTATTCTTCTCGCAAATTAAAACGCAAATGGGCCGGGTATTCTTTAGAATATGGTAACAGGTAGTTTGGCGACATTTTGGTAAGGCGATAAAGGTTACTGGTCTGAGAAATACACAGTTCGAATCACAGATTATTTGTCTCAGAGAAATGAGAGATCATGAGACATGTCATGTGACATTTTCCGGAAAAATCCGATCGAGATTTTAGCTAATAAGCACTTAGAAACAATTTCGCTGCTAAAGTGCAGAATCGCCCACTTATTTGTTTGGCGCATTTTACAAGAGTAAGAAGAACTGGATTTTTGTCAATATTCTTTGACTTTTTAAGTGAAAATAGGTCGATATGTACATAGATAAAGTCACGACTGTGCGCAATGCCATTTTTGTTAAACTCTGGGATGTTTTCGTAAGTGAAAACAGGTCGACGTGTACATGGATACCGTGTATGTGCAATTCTTAAAAACGCGGCAAGCAGTTTGCGATTCTGCACTTTCTCCCAATTTCGCACCTAATCTTCCTCATGATTAAGCATTTTTGTTCCATAAAAGTTCTAGTATAAGCGTAATTCGGCTAGCAGATAAAATGGCGTCCAAAACAAAACTATCAGGTTGCTGTAGCAGGGTTGGTCACCAAATTTTCGCCGAAAATCGCCAAGTTACCATAATGTAAAGATTCACCAATGGGCCAAAAAAACTTTTCAGTTTCTCTGCATGTTTCTCACCAAATTTAACAATTCAGAAAATGCCCAATTTTGTGTCAGAATACCTATGTTAGAACAATGCCATATATAAATTTAATATGTATCCAAAGTATTGTTTTCGATGCATACAAAAGGCAATTAAATTTCATCAATACGCTAATAGAAAGGAAGATATAAAAACTGTTCCTTTTTTTTTTTTTTTTTTTTTTTTTTGTTTTGTTTTTTGTGCGGAGTGTACATTTCCAAACAATTTTTTATTAGAAATATAAATTAAAGATTTAATAGAACGCAGAAAAATAACTCTTCTTAGTACTAGCAATTTTGCGAGTCATATGTTCGATAAAGGAAAGATCTTATGGTTTGGTTTTGTTAATGGTTGGGGTTTGCTCTTACGCTGTGTCATGATAAAAGGCTTACGTAAAGGCAACAACAACGAAAGCATAAATTAGCACAGTTTTTAATGATAAAGGTCTTATTAGTTTCCTAACATAAATATGAGTTGCACTTTTATCCTGTGAAAGCACTGAAGGATAAATACTTGTGATAATTAATGCATTTCATTAGGCAGTGAGTGCGCTTGTTTTTCTCTACACTAGCGCCGCAAAGTGCTATCCGTAAGAACTTCAGAAATGTTTATGGTGCAGACTCTATCTATTCTCCTCATAAGATACCTCTTTTCCTTCCTTTGCCAAATTAAAAGCTGTTTCTCTTGTAAAATATAAAGTTCTAAAACCAAACAATTCTGTATCATTTATGTAATACACGATGTTTAAGTATATTTCTTAATTTCTGTCAAGTATTTTAGCCGTCTAGCACGCGCGCATGCCAAAATTTACAACAAATTCAATTTTTAATGCACATTTTTCGCATATCGAAGATGAGACGTCTGAAGGTCATTTCTATTCCTCCTTTCTACCCTTCCTTACACCATGGAATGTGAAAATAGGAAGTCACTTTCTTTTAACTGGCCTTTTGTGCTACGCGGCAGCTTTCTCATAAAAGTTACGACACGCGCGTGGTCGTGTTTTAAAATTCGGAAAATATATTTTTTTTCTTAAATATTTTGTAATTTTGTGTTATTAATTGCCATGTATTATTTTAATTTGAATGCATTTGCCTCTGTCAATTTTATATCGGTTTTCATGGCAATAAAATATGTGCAATCTGCTGATTTTTCTGGGATTCTTGAAGAATTATCTGATCAAGAAAAAGAAGACAAGGGAACATTTTGATGGGTGAACAATAGAGATTTCCATTGCTTTTTTTTTTCTTTTACTTCTATTTTTTAGAATTAAATAAAAACACTAAAGTTAGTTTAAAGTGCGTTTTTGTAACCAGTAAGAAGTCAATTTCCTTGCAGAAGTAAGTAATGCTAAACTTACTTTTTTTCCTACCACTTTTTTTCCTTCTATATTATCTATACTTGTCTTTGATGAATATTAAAATTAGCTTCGATTTTATAATATAATTATTAAATAATAAATTTAAAACTTCCTATAATGAAATACATCATTGCAGTTCCATCTCACAAACATAAGAACTTAAAAATAATTTACTTATAGTTGAATGGGATATCATTTGTATTTTGCGATAATAAGATTAAAATTTCCTAACAAATTTATTATCAATATTCACTCATTTCTGCCGTTTTTCGTGCCAAAAAAAGTAAAATAACTGATGTCGTAAAAAATAATACGCGCGCGTGCTCATGTAAAATTTCCAAGCGCGCGTGCCGGAAGGTTATCTACATTTGCGTCAATAATATACATCATTAAGAATTTAGATAAAGTTTTAAACTGATAAGAATTTAGATAAAGTTTTAAACTGATAAGAATTTAGATAAAGTTTTAAACTGATAAGAAATGCCTTTGAGTCTTTAAAATTTTTCAGCTTCTTTTCAGGCAACTTCAGATTGATATAATTCGAAAGATTTGAGAATTGAATTTTTGGTTTGATCCAAACACTGGGATTATGTTTTGCGCTGGACACATGAAAGATAAATTAAGCATCTCAATTTTCACGCAATGGTAAAATTTATAAATTAACATTATATTATAATGTAAAATAATGCTCTATTGCATTGCGTTAAGGCGACGTAACGCAATGCGTCGTAACGTACCAAATTAAAAAATATGATGCGGACGCCATATGACTTCCTTGTACGGCCTATCAAATTATACAAATTTTTTGGCGGCATTTCATTTAAGCTTATTTCCTCTATAAGGTATATCTCCCGCTTTCATATCGTGCCTTCGTGGTGTAGTGGTTCTGCACACTGGGGCGGTATTCCAAAGGTCCATGGTTTGATTTCCGGCGAAGGCGTTGATAATTTTTCATCTTGTCTGCTTCGAAAAAAATCCTAATGTGGCGCCCGAACTAAAAGGGTTGTGGATGATAACTCTCCACATCCAGGATTTGGCGATTGGATTCCCTAAAAACCCCAGTCGCCCTTTAAAAGGAGGAGTATGTAAGGACTGTAGAGACATTATGATTTTTTTCGAAGCAGACAAGATGAAAAATTAGCAACGCCTTCGCCAGGAATTGAACCACGGACCTCTGCAATACCGGCCCAGAGTGCAGAACCACTACACCACGAAGGCACGCTATGAAAGCGGGAGTGATACATTATACCTCCAATTTCATTAGAAATATATTTATCGTTCAATTAGTTCAGTTCTCATTTTGCAGGAAGATAAAAATACATAAAAAATTTAAAACTATAGAAAAAGATAAAACAGCAAATACAGTTAAAAAGCAATTTTTTACTCTTAAAATTAGAATTTCTTCGCAAAAACAACCAATTCGGGGAGAGGGCAAAAAGGCAGACTTTTCGATGCCGAAAACTCAAAGTTTACGTTCGGTCCCAATGGAAGAAAAGACATTGAAGAAGCAGAAACTGACTTAACTGACTACTTTGCTAATTCTCAAATGTAAACAAATATTTCTGCGATGGTAAACAAAGGTTTGGATTAGCCGCACTTGAACAACTTTTAAATGATTGCTAATTCTACAACTATAGCATGCAGATTAAGTAAAAACATAAAAGCATTAACCGAAAGATAAGAAAAATGTAATCGTATTATTTTTAAAGCAAAAAGTGGACAATTTACCAACATATAAGTATTAAAAAGCTAAGCTTGTCGAACCGTGTAACAGGGTTATATATATATATATATAATTTTTAGTGCTGCCAATTGCAACCAAAGAGAGTGGTCATGTTATAGTAGTCCCAAATACAAATTTTCAATGTTCTGAGGGAGGCTATTGGTTTTTGAGTTATGAGAGATACATAGGAACAGACTTACGGACGGACGTCAAAAAATATCTCTTCTTGAATCCATTTTAAATCCGTTTTAGGAAAAGGATAACTTTATTCTGTTTGTTCATACAGATGTTACGCAAAAACTTCGTTTAGATGCCTTTGAGAGCGGTGAAAATACATATTTTCTTTGAACTATTATACCTGAAATTTTTCTCGATTACAGTGTTTCCTTTGTAAAAAGAGTGGTGATGTATTTAATTATGGCAAAGCTCACTAGGGCTATCTGCCTAAGGGGAGGGATGCCTTCGTGAAGGACTTTCTAAGAGAAACTGACTCGTATACACGTTACACATGGGAAAAACCACGAAAACACCCATGGAGCCAGCCCGTTTGCAGGATTCGAACTTCGGACCGAACTACCAGTGTTCAGCGACTTTACCGCTAGGCTGCTGGTGAGCCCCTTTGTAAAAAGAAGTAACAATTTTAAAAGGAATCTACTTAAGCTGTTTTAAAATGTTGTGTTTAGAAAACTCATATAGCACTATCAGTTGGGTTCAAGGAAAACAAACGGGAGGACGGAAACAGTTTTTAGATTTACAGCTAACACTAGTTTATCTGAAGAAATAAACAGCCTGTGTTATTCTGAGCAAATTATAAACTGTTTCATCTTGAGGAAAATACAAATACGGTGCATTATGATAAAAAAACGCATTACACAGAGGAATTTAAACGTAAATATCAACTGAATTGAAACATAATGCTAGATTTAAAACAGCTAAGAAGCTAAACATTCAAAGAGGAAAAAGTTAGTGCTTATTTGAATATCTTTTTATAAAATCCTGGTAGACTTTTTGACTTTTTATAGGTATAAATATAAAAATGAAAATTAAATACCTGAATACACATATGTCTTTTACAGATTTCAGCTGTTACACATTACTCAGAAATGACAAACCAAACCAATTATCCCTCGAATTGAAAGCAAATGCAAACCCACATTGATAATGGCAATTGCAATTTCTATGCAAATCAATGAAACAGTTTTACTTTTATAACACAACGTTGCACGATGAGCTAATGTAATTTTAAAATACATAAAACGAGAGAAATCTTCGCAAGAAATAATTTCCGACCATCGTTTTAATTTGAATGGGAAATGGGACAGGTTATTCGACGAAGCGGCAGCTAGAAGATCGCGTCCAAAGTTTCGAACAAATTTAATTTATTTGTGATGAAACGTAGCTTCTTAAAAATGCAGGAAGTTGAATGTGCTTTATCTCTGAGGCATTCATGCCATTATCAAAACTCTTGAAAATAATAAGATGTAAAAGAATCGATTTTATTAAATTAAGAAGGGCATTCAGACGAAAGGAAAGCATCTTCTTCGATGTATATAAAATTCCGCAGGAATGCATTTTCGTTTATCGTTAAAAATACCTGAAAGTAAAAAAAATATATATATTTATATACATTAAAGCAGAAGTTTTTTTTTCAATTATTTTTAATTTTGTGGAGTGATTTTATATCTATATCAAATTGTATTCCTTAAAAAGAATCAAAATGAAACCGATGTTATATTTTTTCTCTGAAAAACGCAATACTTTCTGTTACAGTTACAAATGTAAAAGAAGCACAGAAAATGAGTTTTTTACGCACAGAAGAGTACAGCGAGGCCTTACTCAGACAGTAAACATGCAGCCTTAGTTTCGGTCTATCACACAGCTAACTGCCACTACCTACTTATATTTAACAGTTTAAAAACCTTATACTTTAAAGTTTTATTAATTCTTTATTTTATGAAATTTACCTGAACAGTTAAAGAGTACACAGGCTGTTCGCACATTTTTTAGACGATTTTCATTGTATTTACAGAAATATTTTACCCACACTTTTGTGAGTTAAGGGGACTCATACACCTTAAAACCCATTAGATGTTCGAATAGGTGACTGTTGCAAGAATTGGGATAACTTATTTATTTGAAAAGCAATTACTACCAACTTTTTACAGCTGACTACATAATATAGCTGCTTTCTGAAATAGTAATCATAAAGTTTGTTTTGCCACAAATGTTACTATAATTTAATCCGCTTTGTGACAATATTTTTCGTCATATTTCCAACTTGCGCGCACAGTTTAAAACATTCTGTTTCATAATTTAATTGCATATTTAATATATAGCTTTTATAACATTTGGAAACCACTGTGAACCTAAAATTCTAAAAATTTCATGTTAAATTTTTATTTTATTTTGCGTTGAGTTTATAAAATATATTTTATTAAACAAATTTTTAATGTTTTCGTTCATAAAATTTTTCAATATTAAAATATTCATCAGATTGTTGGTTCAGTTAGAAAGTAGTGCCCATATAAAGAATTCCATCCAATTTCAAGTATGTACCATTAGCCAATTTTAAAATATCATGCGCGCAAGGTGGAAACATGGCGAAATATTTTGTCATAAAGCGGATTAAATTACAAAAATATTTGTGGCAACACAAACTTTCTGGTTACTAGTTTCCAAATCAGCTATATTATGTAGTCAGCTGTAAAAGATTGGAAGTAATTGCTTTTAAAATAAATAAAATATTCCAATTCTTGCAACAGTCACATATTCGAAGATCATGAGGGGTTTAAGGTGTATGAGTCCACTTAAATGTTTCATTTATTACCAGGTATTCTTCACTATCTTTTCTACACCGTAAATCCAAGATATTAAAGCCTTTTTTAGTATAAAAAGAAGTATTTTATCCCATTCCCCTTGAAAAAGTTCCCAAAGTACGAGGATGGTTGTAGATCGACGTTTGGTCAATTTGTTTTATAAAATTTCAAAAGCGCAAAAATCTGTGGTTAAATAAATAAATCAAACGGTTTAGTAGAGATATGAGTGAAGGATACAGTTTGATACCTGTTTCTTGGACCATTTTTTCAAGGAAATTAACGGTAGATTTTTGATGTGTCGCTGCTTGCTATGTCTTGATGCAGTTCTACTGGTTGATCATACTGTATGTATACAGAAGGTATTTCATATTTGAGAATTGGGTATAAAATTTGTTCCTAATAATATGTGGAGTTGACTTTAACATTTTTCTGCTGTGTTTAATTTTTATTTGTCGTTATATCAAAAAACAACACACTAACTTTCAAAAACTTCTCTTTAGATTCCTTGAACCATGTTCTAAGAATTTTTTTTTTTCCTTTTTACTTCCTTGTACGAAGTACTGTAATCGTGAAAAGTTTCAGGCAGCATATTTCAACGAAAATATCCATTTTGGCCGCTATCGAATGCAATTTAACGATGTTTTCCGTGATATCTGTAGGTAAGGACAGAATAAAATACTCTTTTCCTTCAAAAAAATTACAAAACTGGTTTAAAATAAATTCTGAAGAGAATTTTTCGTGGCGTCTGTACGAACGTATGTACGTACGTGCGTACGTACGTATCTCGCTATAACTCAAAAACGAGCAGCCTCAGAACGTTGAAATTTTGTATATAGGACTGCTATATAATGTAGATGTGCACCTCGTATTTTGGTTGCAATCGGCCGCACCAAACGTATATAAATGTATTTATATATATAACCACTCTGTTACCCGGCTCAGTGATCTCAGTTTCTTTACTTGTATATGTTTGCAGATTGTAAATTTTTGCTTTAAAAATGATTAAATTATGTTGTTTCTATCTTCAGGTTAAGGTTTTTATGCCTTTAGTAAATCTGTATGCAATATTTTTAGAATTATCAACAGTTTTAAATTTGCTTAAGTGCCGCTAAGCCTTTTTTTTATGGCGGTCATTGATTGTTTACATTTGAAACAGCAAACTAGTGGATTTGTTGCCAATCTAGAGAAACTTAGCTTCGCAACAACAAAGATAACCATTTCATTTATCATTACCAATGAAATCATGCTTAATTCTTTCTGGAATTTTTTCGAGGAAAGAAATGTTTAAGATTTACTTCGTAAATTTTAATATAGATATTTTGAGTTTTTATGTATTTTTGCCTTCTCGCGAAGTGAGAACTGAATTAATTGAATGAGAAATACTCAATCGTCTGTGAAAAACTGTTTCTTTTTCGTTTTGTTTCCTTAATTTCTTTTATACATCATTCTAGCTTTATTATAGTATTTGAATAGAACATGTGGCAACGATTAGATAATTCTATTCTTTAAATGATATAAATTTTGTGCATTATGAGTTACAATATGAAAGAAATATAGAAGTTAACTGTTATATAATTATTGGATTATATAACAGTTAACTTATTTTCCGTTATATAATTATTATATAAGTTAACTGTCATATAATTATAAATACTGTTAATTGAATCTAGCGCCAGATTGTCGCTATGGTAAACAAATACTAGACTGAATATTAAAGAATGCATTTATTCTATTGTGGTTTATGCGCTGTCGGCGAAGTAAATTTAATTCAATCCAATAAGTTTAAATGAAATGCAAGAAAAATGCGTATAATTTAATATTCCGTACAAGGAATTCATGTGGTGTACACATCAGATTTTTTCATCTTAAGAAATGGATCTCTTTTTATTGCAGTCAATGAAATATACCCAAGATTCATCTATTATGACAGCAGTTTTCCATTTTTGCTCGGATAATTGCTTCCCATAGAGAATTCTGCAGCGCGTTCTCCTTTCCGCTCGATGCCGTGGGGAAAGACTATACACATTACGTTTTTTTGCGTTTTAATGAATCAAATAAGCATTAATCACTTTATTTACAGCAGTTGACACTGTGCGTTTTAAGGGTTATTCAGCTCTCTTTTGATTTTTCAGATTTTCTTTGGACATTAAAGTCCTTATTTTTGCAACATTGGAAACATTCCGTTTTGCCTTGGATATGTATTTTGAATTTTGTTTTCCTTGAAGTCAAACTCTGGCGATTTTCCCTTTCTTACTGATAATTTTATCTACCTTTACTTTCGATATCGAAAAGCATGGCTGTCACGGCTTTTTTTAAATACCTAAATACCAATAATGTTCTGTCCATTGCTTCTTTAAGAGTGCCATTTTGCATGAAAACAAAATTGTCTAACAGCAGATGATAATTTACACTTTGGAAAATATAGCTGTAGTTAAGGAAAAGATTTTCCAAGTAGGCAATTTTTATAGCAAAGGAAAGTCATCTAAAAATATTCCAAGTCTCTGTACACCTAAACCATGTCTTAAGTTTATGAGACTAGCTATATAATACATTAATTAAATACACGTTAGAGTAGTATATTGATTAACTCTGCACATAATTTCAATTAGTATTTTATTTTGAAACCCTAATAACCAAAATGGCAACTAATGTTACTATTACACTACACTTACAATCTACTTTAATGATATTAACCCGGCGGTAGTCGCACCAAGAAACGTTACTAGAGCGTGCGCGTGGGGTATCACATACCCCCAAAAATATGATAAAAATAGTATTATTTAGTTTTAAAACTTTTTTTTTGTTTTGTTTTTTGTTCTCGTGTATTATAAATACGTGAATAATAATTGGGTTTCAAAAAATTAATTTCCGAAATAACCTTAACAGTTAAAATTAAGATAAATGAAAATAATAATAAAAAAAAAATAAACACCATGCGTCTAAGTTTCATTGCATCTCTAATACACCATGCTTATTTTATTTCTTCATACTTTGAACGAAATACATTCATGTGTTCTTGGCACAGATTGTTTTCACATTTTAAACATTGCATTCACGTTCTTCTGTCCTTGCCGCGAGGGCAAAAAATGTATCACGTCTTTCATACTTAGTTGTTTCGAATTTCATGTATTCGTTTTAGTTCTTCGTCGAAACTTCTGCTTTTGTTTTGCAATGCAGTACGTCAATTTTTTGAAAAATTATTAATCTCTGATCTTTGTTCAATACTTTTTTTCATTAATTGTAATGCTAAGTCCTTCACAAACAGACTTCTGTTTCTGGTTGGTGGATTAGCAGTTGAATGTAATATAATTCAAGCATTTATTACAGCAACATTCAGTGCAGGAAAGAAAATTACCATTGGCCACCTCCTTGTTATTCTGGCAAATGAATAATTGGCTGACATTTCATCCCCCATATCCACTGCTCCTTTATTCATATTATTGAAACATATAATTCCTGACGTTTTATTTTCTCCAATAGTGTCATCTATAGCATAATCGTTATATAATGTTGAAAGCATAAGAACAGTTTTTCCTTTTTTAGGAACATCAGGAATTAATGTTTTATCTTTTTCGAAACCATTGTAGAAAATATTCTTAGTTTCATCTTCAGTTTCCGAAATGCAATCTTCATCGCTTTCGAATGTTTCTAATAAATCTCACAGGCGTTGCATCGCCAGTTCATAGGGACTCATTCTTTTTACCATAATGCAGTTAGAAATTTTTAAGAATTTAATGTCAAGTACTTTAAAATCACTTGCGAGTAGAAATATTTACTGTTACACTCTAGAAATAAATTTCTGAACTAAATATTCAGTCAGGAAAACACTTACACAGACAGGCGCGTGGGGTGTGTCATACCCCAGTTCCAAAAAGATACCGATAAATCTTTTTTTGAAACACACAGGCAAAGAAAAAGCGGTTCTGAAAGTCAAGCATAACTAGAAACTCAGCTACTGAAAGCAGTGCAAAATTTCAGTTTCACAAGTTAGGAATATTCCACTTTTATGTAGGGTTGGGGTATGACACACCCCACGCGCTTTCCCGCGGGTTAATATGAAGATATATTTTTTAAAATCCAGCCCTGTAATTAAAGTTTTTTTTTACATTAATAGCCATTGAATCATACATTAATTTATAATTCTAAATTTTTTACATAAAGTGTGGTATCTGATAGAAATTTATCTTTGACATACGTAGGTTTAGGATCCATAAGCTAATTTTGATGGAGGTCATTTATCAAATGTGAGGTTAAAATTGTTCCCTTCGTCATTATCTGGCGGCATCATCCGTGCATTATACATTTTCCTGATAATGAAACATAGCATAGACTATTTCTTATCTCTTTGCGTAGAGGAAAATAAATAATTGCACACTTAATTGAAATGGATCCATTACGAGATAGGATAGCCATACTGTTATCAAATATGACCGAAACGGATGAGATAAGTTGTCAGAGCTATTACATCATGTGCATATGAATATTTCAAATTTTATTCTTTATCAGATTTTCAATGCAGATTTTGTAAATAAGTTTCACTTACATGGCTAGAGAAATACGATAAAGTTTTTAAATATTCATCTAGTTAAGCAATAATGAAATTTGAATCTGTAATCATTCAGAGAGGAAAAAGGTTTGAAAATCTCTATCGTTAATTAAGTACTGCGATTGCGGATAAACATAATAACAGTGGATGAGGATGATTCACTTATAAATATTTGTATTTTCTCCCTCACGTATAAATATTTGTCTAGTCTTTGGAATATGGTAACAGGTATTTGGCGACATTTTGGTAAGGCGACAAAGGTTACTAGCTAAGACTTTAGCAGAGTACATGGATAAATTCAAGAGTGTGCGCAATGCTACTTTTGTGCAATTCTGGGATGTTTTTTTTAAGTGAAAATAGGTCGACGTGTACATGGATACCGTGTATGTGGAATTCTTAAAAACGCGGCAAGCAGTGGGCGATTCTGCACTTTCTCCCAATTTCGGACCTAATCTTCGTCATGATTAAGCACTTTTGTTCCATAAAAGTTCTAGCATAAGCGTAATTCGGCTAGCAGATTGTTGGGAAAAAAATGTTGAGTTAAAAAAAAAAAAAAAGCAGGCTGCTGTAGCAGGGTTGGTCGCCAAAGTTTCGCCAAAAGTCGCCAAGTTACATATTCCAAATATTTGTATTTTCTGCATGCCTTCGTGGTGTTACGGTAGCACACTCGACGCGTATTCTATAAGTCTAGGTTCGAGTCGGGCATTGCTTATTTTTCGTGTTTCCTACTTCAAAAATCCTAATGACTCTACACGTGGTGTCATTCATTGCATATAACTTCCGTCCATTAAAATTAATTCTTTCGTCCATTAAAATTAATTATGCAAGAATATTATCTTTCATTATCTTTCATAGTAAATTCATGTAATGCTATCAAAACTAGCAAGTATAAGGCAACACAAATTAAACACTCGTTAATTAAAAATGTATATAACACAGGTTCACACACTAATTAATTCAAGGAAAATGAATTAAAAATTTACATGTATATTATTCACATCGTCTTTCAGGATGCAAAACATTTCATCAGAAATCAGGGATCGCTTTTGATAAGTTTTAGGCCTTACACTTTTCTATCAGACATATCGTGCGCGCAAGGTGGAAATATGACGAAAAATGTTGTCACAAAATGGATTAAATTACAAAAATATTTGTGGCAACATGAACTTTCTGGTTACTAGTTCCCAAAGCAGCTATATTATGTAATCAGCTGTAAAAAGTTGGAAGTAATTGCTTTTAAAATAAATAAAATATCCTAATTCTTGCAACAGTCACATATTCGAAGATCGTAAGGGGTTTAATGTGTGTGAGTCCCCTTAAGTTCATGTTTTGTTATCTTCATCTGTAAGCCTTCACACTCAGCTGCGACGATTGCAAGTTAATTCCTTTTCTATGTTCCCGGAATCATGACATATGTATATATAGAGAGAAAGAGAGAGAGACAGGGAAAGTGTAAATTTTTTTTCTAGACCTGTTGAAAATATCCGCTTTCTTATATTTTTGCGAAATGGATCCAATTGCACGAATTAACACAAAGATTTATGACTAAATATACATAAACTAGTATATAAATATAAAGAGAAACATATTCGTAATCTTGAGCACTACATCTCTAGATCATATGCCTATTATCAGATTTTCAAACGACATTTATCTTTTGAAATATTTTGTAAATTCAAATTTTTGTACTTCAATATTTTCAAAACATTTTAAATAGCTATATTACGTTCGTTTGTACGTTATTTAAACTTATATTTGTTTCAGGAAAGATTAACGAGCGTCGATACTGCGTATAACATGTAAACATTCAGCTATTCAGAAATACAATTCCATCTTAATGGAACAACATTTTTTCTAACAACACTCTTATTAAGATAAACTACTACTCATTATTTTTATACTCAAATTCTTTTAGTTTGAAAGACTTAATTTAGAACTTACAACTTCGAAGTATCAGTGCCTGACTAGCTATTTTTAAAGAATCGTTTCAAAAATAGTTCAAAATATGTTTGAAAATACGCGTATCCCTCAAGCATACACATAAAGCTCTTTCAAATTACGCATTACTACTTTTATTGCACTGATATTTATGGGACTTCGTCTCTTATGAAGTGAGTATTTTTCCCGAAAGCCACTTAACAATATCTTCGTTTCCTCTGCGCCCAGAAATGCTAGTAAGTTACAAAAACAGAAAAAAAATTCTTTCAAGTGACTCTTCTTTTCAAAGTTGCTTGAATATTTTATTGACTTCTCAGGCAAAATATGTATTTAATATCCAATTTCTACTTTTTTGTCGAAATATGTTCTTAAATAAGAAAAAGGACTTTTGTAAACGAAACTGCGCGATTTGAATGCCTGAAAAGGAGAGAGAAAAAGAGAAGGCAATGCAGAAGATATAAATTTATAAAAAGAATTATTTAATTCTACCAAAATATTCTTTAAGAAATATTTAATTAAGAAAAAGAAGCTTCTTTTCAAAAAATCTTATTTTTGGATTTCGTGAAAGACTGAATCAGTTGAGATGGTTGACCTAATTGCCTTTCGGGTTCAAGAAATTAATTTTTACTTTTGTCTGTACGCGCAGTTACAAATTATAATGACATGCATTTGACTTGAAAGGAGGCTTACGTATAATGCTTTTGATGAGCGGGTGTATGAAATCTTGAATTTTAGTAATTTAAATTCACCCATTAAAGAATAAAAAGAAGCATATATTTTAAGCATTTTGAAATCACTCTGCTGTTTCAAATGTAAACAATCGATGGCCGCCATGAAAATAAAGGCTTAGCGGCACTTAAACAACTTTAAAATTGTTGATAATTCTAAAAATATTGCATACAGATTTACTAAAGGCATAAAAACCTTAACCGGAAGATAAGAACAACATAATTCAACCATATTTAAAGCAAAATATATACAATTTACAAACATATAAGAGTAAAGAAAGTGAGATCACTGAGCCGGCTAACAGAGTGGATATGTATATAAATATATTTATATACGTTTGGCGCGATCGATTGCAACCAAAATACGAGGTGCACAGCTACATGTTATAGTAGTCTTAGATACAAAATTTCAACGTTCTGAGGCTACTCGTTTTTGAGTTATGCGAGATACGTACGTGCAGACGCCACGAAAAATTCTCTTCAGAATTCATTTTAAAGCAGTTTTATAATTTTTTGGAGGAAAAGAGTCTTTTATTCTGTCCTTACGTACAGATATCGCGCAAAAACATCGTTAAATTGCATTCGGTAGCGGTAAAAATGGATATTTTCGTTGATATATACTGCCTGAAATTTTTGGCGATTACAATACTTCCTTTTTACTTGGTACAAGGAAGTAAAATTAAAAATAAAATATTCAAGTCTAAACTTCGTTTGATTTTAACTCCTTATGTGTGATTTAACATTATTTTTTACTATATCCTTTAAGTTCCACGGACTCTTGATATTTAATTTTTAATTAAATTAATTAATAGATATTAAGTTTAATCTGGCGGGACCATTGTTCAGAATCTACGTAACGGTAAGAGATTATCAGTATAAATAAATGGACAGAATATTTGGGTGCTGATTGTCTGCATTAATAATTATTGCGAAGAAAAGGTAAAAAATCACACTAGTAATTTTCTTCTGGTGAAAAAAAGTAAACTCATTTGTTTGTAATGACGAGAGGCGTCGCTAGTGGTGAAATTGTGCCATCACCCCCCCCCTTTGGTGAACCAATAAATGAGAATCTCTGGAGTATACTTGAATGTTTTGAGGCTGTTAAACTTCGTGTGCTTGGACGCCGAAAAGGGGGAAGGGGTTTCGAATCACGCGATATGAACGTTATCAGACCATTTTGTACACGAAATCGTAATTACATTTACCCAGCAAAAAGACTTTTGTTCAACTAGTGTGAACTGTAATATGTTGTCCTGAATATCGGATGATTCCAAGCGAGAGGTGGGCTTGGGCAAAAATCGAAACAACTCAACTCTCAAAAGAAAAGGATTCTTCTAATGGGGAAAACATGGCAGTAATTACGTTGATATGATTAGTTTTGAATTTTGTAGATAAATATTATGAATAATGTATGAAAAGTAGTATATTTTCTGCACGAAATTGAGCAGCTGCATGAAATGCAGAAGACTTTTCTCGAAGCAATATTTTTCTCAATATATCGGAATCCTTTAGATTGTTATTAAATTTCAATGCGATAACAATAAAGAATAACTTGCTGATGATACTGATAACTATGTCCCATTTATGAAGAGAATAATTAATTTCGAATAGGAGAGGAAATTATGATTTTGATTCATAACTCTACGAAATTTCGCAGTTTAAAAATATCTATATGAAAGTAAGTATGAAACTAATGATACGAAATTCGTTAAAATCGCACTTTTATACCATATTCAAAGAGGGACATCAACAACGCCTCCCTTCAGCAAAAAAAAAAGAACAAAAAAAAAAAAAAAAAAAAAAAGAACGATCAATTAGCACATGTCGATGGTCGTTTTAAGTCTGTATCCAGAACATATCAAAATACATTCTGAAATCCTTTCTGAATGAATTTTTATTTAGTTTTGAAAAGTGCAATTTGACATAATTCATTAACAACATAAAGCAATAATAGGTATACACATATATGCTGTACATAATTGTTTTTTTTTTTGTGTGTGTGTGTGTGTGTGTGTGTGTGTGTTCATAACTGTTATAGCTAAAAAATGTGGAAGAAAGTATGACGTGTTAAAATCTTATGCAAAAAACACTCTGATATTTATGTAACCCAACGTTTTAGCAATAAACTGTCCCTCAATCTATACCAGATATTGTAATTTTAATAAAACATTTCATTCTTATTTAAGGCCCACCAGCGGCCGAGGGGTAAATTTGCTAAACACTGGTAGTTCTGACCTGGACTCGATTTCAGGCAAACGAGCTGATTGCATGGGGTTTTCGTGATTTTCCCCCATGTGTAATGTGTGTACGAGCCAGTTTTCCTTAGAACATCCTCCACGAAAGCATCCCTTCCCTTAGGCAGATAGCATTAGTGTGCTTTGAAGTAATTTTAATTAACTCATTCCTCCGTCTTTAGTTTACTTCTTCTAAAATTAGACATTCTTGTTTTGGTTTTCAATTATTTTCTTCTCCATTGACCACCAAGATCGTACATATACTGTCCAAACTGTTTTGTGATATCTGTAAGAACATATACGTTGCACCTTAAAATATGTTCAAGAAATTAAGGCAATATATTTAAATTATTACATAAATTCAGGTATAAATTCACAGGGGCATTTTGGCATTAAAAATCAAGAAAATAATTCTTTCTCATGGTAGTTTTGGGATCTTTTGTTTTGAATCAAATTTTAATAAGATTTTATGAAATGAGTTTCGACATTTAAATCCTTCAGTTCTTGGTTTCCATTAAAGTCAAAGAATTTAGTTTCTTACAAGTAATATATACGTATCTTTATTTTTATAAGATTTCTAATTAAACAAAATTCTAATTAAAAAAGCGATTTCAGAGCGTTAAAAGCAGGTATTGTTTCTAATACATACCTTGCAGAATTTACAGTTTTTGGCATTAATTTAGGATAT
The DNA here is from genome assembly GCF_044657685.1 of Stegodyphus dumicola. Classification (NCBI taxonomy): domain Eukaryota; kingdom Metazoa; phylum Arthropoda; class Arachnida; order Araneae; family Eresidae; genus Stegodyphus; species Stegodyphus dumicola. The sequence goes on from NC_140772.1 coordinate 23,900,637, forward strand.
CCTGGTTGTAAGGACTTCATTAAAAAAATCTGATGTGTACACCACATGAATTCCTTGTACGGAATATTAAATTATACGCATTTTTTCTTGCATTTCATTTAAACTTATTGGATTGAATTAAATCTACTTCGCCGACAGCGCATAAACCACAATAGAATAAATGCATTCTTTAAAATTCACTGTAGTATTTGTTTACCATAGCGACACTCTGGCGCTAGGTTCACTTAACAGTATTATATTTCGTTCATATTATAATTCATAATGCACAAAATTTATATCATTTAAAGAATAGAATTATCTAATCGTTGCCACATGTTCTATTCAAATACTATAATAAAGCTAGAACGATGTATAAAAGAAATTAAGCAAATAAAACAAAAAAGAAACAATTTTTCATAGACGATTGAGTATTTCTCATTCAATTAATTCAGTTCTCACTTCGCGAGAAGGCAAAAATACATAAAAATTCAGAATATCTATATTAAAAATTACGAAATAAATCTTTAACGCTTATTTCCTCGAAAAAATTCCAGAAAGGATTAAGCATGATTTAATTGGCAGTAATAAATGAAGGCTTTATCCTTGTTTTTGCGAAGCTAAGTTTCTCTAGATTGGCAAGAAATCCACTAGTCTCCTGTTTCAAATGTAAGCAATTAATGGCCGCCATAAAAAAAAGGTTTAGCGGCATTTAAACAAAATTTTTGATAATTCTAACAATATTTCATACAGATTTACGCAAAAATTATACAATTTACAAATATATAAGACTAAAGAAATTGAGATCACTGAGCCAGGTAACAGAGTGGATATATATATATATATATATATATATATATATATATATATATATATATATATATATATATATATATATATATATATATTTAACTGTTTCAAAAGAATAAATTGAATTTAAATACAAATTTAATTAATTCTTTGCGTCATTGCTGCAAGGAATGAAATTTAAATTTTAACAAACATGTCTATACGTAAAAACGCAAGGTGCGACCAATTGCAACCAAAATACGAGGTGCACATCTACATGTTATAGTAGTCCTATATACAATATTTCAACGTCCTGAGGCTACTCGTTTTTGAGTTATGCGAGATACGTATGTACATACGTTAGTACATAGTACAGACGCCACGAAAAATTCTCTTCAGAATTCATTTTAAAGCAGTTTTATAATTTTTTATAGGAAACGAGTCTTTTATTCTGTCCTTACGTACAGATATCACGCATAAACATCGTTAAATTTCATTCGATAGCGGTCAAAATGGATATTTTCGTTGAAATATGCTGCCTGAAACCTTTCGCGATTACAATACTTCCTTTTTACTTCGTACAAGGAAGTAATAATGCAGAGTAACAGCATTTAATTAAACTTCCTGAAGGCTTATGCCTCATCAAAATTAAGCAGTGTTTCCAGCTATATTCTCTATGGTTTAATCAATTATAGTTTCGTCGATTTAAATTAATTTTTCAGAAGAATAACAAAACTATCTCATCAATGTTTAGCGTTTAAACTGTTATATGACTAACACATTTCTTAATATCCAGCTGTAAACACACAGCTTCATCTAAGCGTAACTACAGTTTTTATTTTTAAATTACCGATAAATGAAATGTATTTTGAAATTAATTTCGGAATTTTAGTTAGCATATCAAATTTAAAATTGTAAATGTATGCATAGAAATATTTATCTAAAGCACGATAGTATTATTTGGCAATTAGCATATTTTCTAATATTCACAGCTGGTATTTACCTGCACATTTTGCGAATTAAATAATTATTATTAAATTTTAAAATATTTATCTGATTGATGAAACCAGCAGCTCAATGATTTTCTTTTGATAAAACCGTGTTTAAAGCAACTAAAGATGATTTAGTGATATATTAAGAACTATATTTAAAAATAATTATAATTATATATATATATGTGTGTGTGTGTGTGTGATGTACCAGCTTTTGTCTGGAATAAATAGACTGGTGAAGAATCATAGATGTAGTCGTAGCTTAAATTATCAGACGATAAGTTTAAAAAACAGGATCCATTTATTATTGGTCAGGAGAAATAGCAGTTATAAAAATCATATTTCCGGGGTAAATAAAAAATAATTACTAATAACTTTTTGTATGAAGTTTACTGCATCGTTACAGTAAAGAAAAGACGCCGATATTCCTTTGCGAGTCCTTTTATAGCCTCTGGAAAGGCGGAGCTTCCAAGAAATGACGTCAGCCTCGTCAGCCATTCCAGTTCGTTTTAAATATCTCCAGAACATTCTGTACGTGTAGAAGAGGCGGGAAAAACAACTTGACTACGGGGCTGTGGATTTAATTCCACGTACTTTCAAATAAGAGACCGTCGCCATACAGTTAGAATTTTAAGTGTATTTTTGACTATGGAATTTTATTATTACAAAATATATAATGCTTGTTGTAACTTTAAGCTGTTACGATTTATTTTCCTGTTAAGCTTTAATATTGATCTCGACCGAAAATAATTGATGTCACGTAGGCATTTCATGCAATGTAAAATCGTAAAACAGATTTTTGATGTTTTGGAAGAAAAATTTTTTTCACAACTTCAACAGATAGATTATCGTATATTCAATTGAATAAGTATTTTCAGACATAAAATGAAACAGAGAATTATTTAATATAAATGTAGGCACATGATATTTTTTCGTTATTAATCCTAATTAAAAATTTAGATTGAATAGTTTTAATTAAAATAGTATACTAAAAGTTAATATTTAATATGCTTGGTAACTAAATTAACTATCCGTAACAGAAGGAGGCACTGAACGCTCCTTGTACGAAATAAAGAAAGTCTTGTAATCATGAAAAATTTCGGATGTCATATTTCAACAGAAATATTTATTTTGACCTCACTCGAATCTATTAAGACGCTTAATCTATTAGACAGAATAACATTTTTTCTTCTACGGCAGATTCTAAAATGGATTTAAAATGAATTCAGAAGAGATTTTTTTTCGTGGCGTCTTTTACGTATGTACGTACGTACGTCTTTACGTACGTATCTCGCACAACTCGAAAACGATTAGCCGTAGACCGTTGAAATTTTTTATATGGGACTCCTATCATATGCAGCTGTGCAACTGTTTTTTCCAGTTCAATCGGCCACAGAATATATATATATATATATATACTCACTCTACCGGCTCAGTGAGCTTTACGTTTTTGTTCTGAGTACTTGTAATTTTTACATTTTTTGTTTTAAAAAATTATTAAATTATGTTGTTTTTATGTTTCCGGATAATGTTGTTAAGCCTTTAGTCATCTGCGGCCAATAGTTGTAGATTAATAATAATTTTAAAGTTTTAATAGAGCTAGGCCTAATGAGGACGCCATTCGTTTACATTTGAATATATTATTGCATTAGTGAATTAAGTCAGTTGCTGCACCAATTTCAATTTCTTTGTATCCTGTGGGATCAAAAGTTAGTTTTCAGCTGTGTGCACCAGAAATTGTGTCTTTTTCTTTGTTGGCGGAATTGTTTGTTTCTGCGTTAAAACTCTAATTTTAATTGTGTATTTTTAACTGTTTTTAACTTTAATTGGCGTTTTAGGTGTTTGCTTTTTCTATCTGACAATTTTAACGAAGATGTTGTAAGTTTTTATGTATTTTATGTATTTATGAGAACTCAATTCCTTGAATGAGAAATATGTATCTGTTCGAGGGAATAAGACTGAATAAGTTGCTGCAAAAAATGTGTACAATTTAATGCGCTGCACAAGGAAGTCATGTGGTTTCCACATCATATTTTTTTTATTTCGTTTTACAAATATGTTATAGTAGGTCATCTATAGCAAATGACCTTTCCTGATCAAATGTATCAAACTGCGAAGTTAAATCATATAGAAGCTTCTTCGTTTAGTGTTATGTAAAAAACAAACAAACAAAAAAAAGTGTCTTTCAATACCTGTTTTATATATTTTTACGCCTCAAAGGACAAGCTTCTTTTAGGTACATAAAATGCATCATTTATTCGAAGGTGTTATGTTTCTGAACTATTACAGTTTTCTTACTCAATGCGTAACCTGAAATGCACCTCATAACCATTTTTGAGTTTTTCCCTTCCCCCTATTATATTTTTTTGTGTGCTGTTACACATACAGCTACATCGTTCACCTTTCAATGCACAATATACGCCTAGGTTTCTTCACGTGGACAGTTTTATTTCTTTTACATACTTCAGTGTTTTCTGCTACACATTACCTGCATCTATTTAAGTTTTGCGTAGTTTAATAGCACGTAAAGCAGATATAATGAGGGTAAATTCTTTATTTCTTCTTTAGCATGAACGTCGAGTGGCGAGAAAACGTTTGCATTAATAAGTGCACTGCATCCGCATACACTCGTCTTTCATGAATTGTAACTGGATATGCGTCAAGATGTATATTGTATATATACCTATACATCATTCATATACATATGTATATATCCCCTTTATGATTAAATCTTTCGCATCGAAGTCGCCCCAAGCGCCCGAGCATTCAGACATCGGCTGGACGCCCGAAACGCCTGAATTTTTCTAGCCTGTGCTTTCCCCCATCACGTTACTGCATTACTCATTGCTTTCAGGTGTTGTTAAATCACATGTCAATCATTCTTTTGAAGCTACTAAAAGTAGCTTCCTTGTTTCTTTTGTTCTTTCCTTTCCTTTGTTTACTGTCAGTGTTTAGCTTTTGATGCCCGAAGTTGCAATCCCTTCCCAAGGAGGAACTTCACGCAGTGTCAAAGCGTCGAAGAAAGAAGTTCTCGCTTTACTTAAGTAAGGCTATTGTTAGCACTGTAGTATTCAACTTGTCATGGGGGAAGGAAAAGCATTCCAGGAGAAATTCTTAGATACGGGCGTTTTTGATGTTTGGGGAATTGAGATTTTGCCCTCTCTCGATGCGAAAGAGTTAATTTGGTATTTCCTTTCTGTAATCTAAAACTGGTAATCTTTTTCTGCATTCCGTCATTTTGAGATTAATCCATATCATATGACTCTGACATAACACTGATCATGTAAATGGAACTAAAACATCGAATATTAATTACAGCAGTTTAAATTATCCAATCAAGTGTACTGAAACCCGAAACTAAGTCATTTTGAACTACGAGTTCATCCCGGAGCAGAGCTGCGCTTGTTTTCTACACATCGGCCTAGCTGTAATCGGCCTAGCTGCTTACCGCTCTCTTCTTACTGCAAAGCTACTAAAAATATAAACGTGTTTGAATTAGGCTCCAATGAGTGTGCCAAGTTGTTCGTGGCCGCAACATGTTTACTGAAATAAAAGCGAAGATTTTACCTGCCTCGGCTGCGAAGTTGCTCTTCATCATGTATATACAATCTATGTATGTGTGCCATCGTTACATCTAAGTTTGTTTTATTACAAGTATGCATGTATATATAAATCGAAAGTACAAGATATTTAGTAATAATCTTTGTACGTTTAATCTACTGTTATATTTACACTCGCACACTCACAAATACATACATATATATATATATAATAATTTATTTCCTAAACAGTATTGATTAATTGATTATATCATCTCCTAAGTTGCGCAAGTAATAATAACTAGTATACGCACTAAATGGATTTAAGATCATATAACATATATATATATATGTGTGTGTGTGTGTGTGTGTGTGTGTGTGTGCGTGTGATATACCAGCTTTAGTCGTAGCTTAACTAATAAGACGATAAGTTTAAAAAACAAGATCCATTTATTATTATTCAGGAGAAATAGCAGTTACAAAAATAAGTTATCCGGAGTAAATAAAAAGAATTAAGTATGAAGTTTACTGCATCGTGACATTTAAGAAGAAACCCCGATATTTTTCTGCGAGTCTTTTTATAGCCTCTGGAAAGGCGGAGCTATCAAGAAATGACGTCATCCAATCCAGTTCGCTTTAAAATACTTCCAGAACATTCTATAACTGTACGTGTAGAAAAGGCGGAAAAAACAACTTGACTACGGGGCTGTGGATTTAATTCCACGTACTTTCAAATAAGAGACCGTCGCCATTAAAAATGAAAAGAACATACAGTTAGAATTTTAAGTGTATTCTTGACTATGGAATTTTATTATTACATATATGTAGTATCTGTAAGTGCGACACAACCACTAGAGGGCCTCACCGATGCCCCAGCAGCGAGGTGAAAGAGGAGTATGACAGAGACTTTCTTCTGCTATCCCACGCAAAGGTGGTGAGATTTTTGTCTACACGTGAAGGTGTAGAATAAGGAAATGCAGTTTTCCACGCGAAGGTGGTAAATTGACTGTATAAACATCAGCAAGTGCGAGCAGGCACTAATCGGTTAAGTGAAAAGACTGGCAAAAGCTATGCAGAATCCTGTTTGTATCAAACGGCACTTGTACTTAATCTAATTTGTACCTTTTCTGATTATCTTTATTAAATGTTCTGTGGTTTGGAAAACAACGCTGGAATTGTTATTTAGCATCTTCAACTCCCCCACTACATATATATATATATATAGAAAGAGAGAGAGAGAATTGTAGAAGAGTTAGGTTTGGGAGAACTTCCCCTTGATAAGTTTGTTTCCTGCCTGCTCAACAACTATTCACTTATGCAATTTTTCGAAATAATAAATTTAATTTTTTGGAATATATTTTTTCATGGTTTTAGGTAAGTGTAATTAATTTACATATGCTCATAGAATATAAATGATATTGTAAATAAGTTCGCATCAATAATAATTATTTTTGTTTTTATTTCTTTGCAATTAAAATTTCTTAATCACATTTTTAATTTTATATTACATATGTACACTTATATATATGTATATATGTACACTTATATGTATGTAATAAAACTGCGGTTCGATGACACGACATTAATGATTCAATTGTGAATGCCGCACAAACTTGCATTAAAATTTTCGGTGAAACAGGACTTTTCCCACGATGTATATTTCTAGATAACTGACCGAAATATGTAATGAAAGCACACCATTTTTGAATACTCTATAATAACTAACTTTTAGAATGACGAATTTGCAGATACTATTGTACAGAAATCCAACTGAGGAATTAATGTTCCATTGAGGTTAGTAGCACGTACTCCAATCCTGTCGGCTAAAAATGTAATGAAAGCACAAATTTGTAAGTACTGTTGTAAGAACACTGAGACGTACAAACATAGAAATGCTGATGGCGGGATACTTGGTGCTTAGAGCCCGATATCCAAGGAGCAGTCGAGCCGGATTAAATTCCATATATATTTAAATTCTCATTTCGTGGCAGCAATTCACTTGGCACTCCAATCGTGCTTTTCCAAAACAATATTGATACTACTGCGATAGAAGCAATCACTGCAGTAGCGTCTTGTTAGGATGAAAGCGCAAGCGAAAAGGGAGAGAGTGTCGCAGTAGTAAATGCAAAGGAAGAAGGGAGGCAGGCAAAAGTTTCAGTTTTAAGTTTTGGTTTACAATTTCTTTAATTGGGCAAGAGACATCTGCACTAAGCGTTACGTAAGTTCGCATGATTACTTTGAATGACCAGTTTAGACTCACGACGCTATTTTTAGACAGAGAGAGGAAATCTCCAAATTAAACGAAACTAAAAGAGATTATAGCCAATTAAAATTAGAAGTCTGCTTTTTATATGATAATGATAATGGTTTTGTCAGACATGATAATGGTTTGTCACACTAATAAAATAATTATGTTAATAACAGCAATTTAAATAATGAACATAGTAGAAATACATGCAGATAGAAGAATAAATCTTAACTTTTCGAAAGAAGACTTGAGGGTTTATTCAGAGAAAATATAGAATAAAATTAAAAATGAAGAAAATTCTTTTAAAAGAAATATTTATTGCACACTATTTCTTCTTTAACACTTCTGATATTCTTACCGAAACCCGTTTGAATCCTTAAACCATCATACCAGTATGAATGTCATAATAAGCGGCTTTCGTCTTAAATTCTAAAATCTTAATTTCAAGTAAGGTTTGATATTTAAGACTCTACAGTTTATAAAACTTACTGGAATCTTCAGTAATTACGATTATGCTGTCTAATAAAGTTTTGAGCAGCTGAAATCTAAATTTATTTCAGTAAATTAACATAGTTAAAAATTATTCAATAAAATAGTTTTAAAAGCAAATCTAAAGTACTGAAGTTACACTGTGATGCTTTATACTCGTCACAGCGCTGATGAACATGATAAATTATTGAGCTCAAAGCTAAAAGTGTAGTTTGCAGAAAGACTAATGAACATTGTAGGATTACTTTATTTATTATGATTGCTTTATTCATTACTCACTTTCTCCTTTTTAACTCGAGCATACCTGTAAAAAAGGTAGACTTTTCCCGACAAACTCTGAGACGTCGGAATTCTGCCAGACGATTCCTTTCTAAATGACACCCACCATCATTAAAATTGATAGTTCGAATCCCGGTAAATGGGCTGGCTGCATGATGTGTAACATGTGTACGAAGCAATTTCCCTTGGAAAGTCTTCCACGATGGCACCCCTCCTTAAGCAGATAGTCCTCCTGTGCTTTGCAGTAATCATCTAAACCAATTCAAAACCTTCCTAAATTACAAAAATCTCTCCCGCTTTAATTCTGCCTATGTAAAATGATTTTTGAACGCTGCATCTCTTTCTTTGCTATAAATGTATATACATGCAACTTTCATTCAGATATGTCCATTAGTTATTCAGAAATTCTCTTAATTCTGCCTCGAGTGCATATATGTTCCGTGAGAGCTTTGAAGTCTTGAAGAGTCTAAATAATTTCTCTCAGGTTGAGATGAAACAGGTTGAGAGATGTTGGACATTGAGGAATAGGAAGAGTTTTCCCTAAAAGTTATTATGCTATTTACATAAGTAATTATTAAGAAACTCGTCTAATCGTTCAAGGAACACAAAAATGTTTGAAACTCCGAAATTAAATTATGGTTTAAATTATTACGCAGCTTTGCAAAAATGGAATAAATTTTTAAAATCACTGTAAGTTACTTTTCCTGCAATGACGCCATCTTTGCTGGATAAACTGTTGTACAGCAAATGACGCGTTACTCTTATTTGGTACAGCTCATATGCGCTGCATACACACATATTTATAAAATTAATATACGAACTTCTTTTAAATAAGTTAGCTAATTTAAAATTTTTATGATATTATAAACATAAAACATATAAACGGTTTATTTAATTAAAAGTATCAGGCTAGTAATTGTTGCTGATTTTAATGACCCAATTTCAAATGGAAGTAGTTTTTTTAACCAAAAAATTCCTATTTGTGTGTTTGGTGTTTCTCTTATTCATATATCTCCTGGCATTTGACTGTTTCATGAAGTTGCTTTTCAGTTTTGGTGACTAGTGGTCTACTCGGTGGTTTCAGTTTGGGAATCAAAATTCCGGATTTCCATTCATTTTAAATGTCTGATATCCTTGACTTAATGTATCATTAAATTTTAATTTATAATCACACAATCCTTTTGTAATAAATTGTTTTCACGGTTTTTGCTCTTGATCTTTTCTCTGTGTTTCTTTCTTTCTTCTTTAAAACTATTTCATTTTGAAAATTAATCGAGTCATCAACAGTCTGAACATCTTCCTCGTTATTCGGTTATTCTATATCCTCTATATCGATGTCTAGATTCAACTATTCTACTAATTCTTCGCAAATTTGTTGCGAGATATCATGCTCAGTGTACTCTTCCAGCATTTCCTGTGGCCAAATTTTTTCCAGATTCCTCGCATGTATTTTCGGGGACTTTCTTCAACGGACTTCTAATATTGTGGATAAACGCATTGGCCAATGTCACATTTTTTCTAAAAATTGCATAATAAGATCGACATATCCATATTTTAAATTTCCAGCGTATTTTTTTACTGACTGGTGAAGAATCATAAATGTAGTCGTAGCTTAAATTATCAGACGATAAGTTTAGAAACAGGATCCATTTATTATTATTCAGGAGAAATAGCAGTTACAAAAATCAGATATCCGGAGTAAATAAAAAGAATTACTAATAACTTTTTGTATGAAGTTTACTGCATCGTGACATTTAAGAAAAAGCTCCCGATATTCCTTTTGCGAGTCCTTTTATAGCCTCTGGAAAGGCGGAGATTCCAAGAAATGACGTCAGCCAATCCAGTTTGCTTTAAATATTTTCAGAACATTCTAAAACTGTACGTGTACAAAAGGCAGGAAAAACAACTTGACTACGGAGCTGAGGATTTAATTCCACGTGCTTTCAAATAAGAGAACGTCGCCATTAAAAATGAAAAGAACATACAGTTAGAATTTTAAGTGTATTCTTAACTATGGAATTTTATTATTACATATATATATATATATATATATATATACTGTCTGTAAATCTAAGTTAGAGGAATTAATTTTAAGTGTTTTGGCGTCATATGATTGAATCGTCCTAGGTCGTTGATTATCTGTATATATTACTTTATTAAGTAACCAAATTAGTTGTGTAAGATTATTGCATTTGAATATTAGCATTACAGAAAAACAGATGACGATTTGATGGATTTTTATGATTATCTTTAAGAAACTTTCATGTATGGACAAAATTTCGAACTTTCGATGTTTTTCACAAAATCTTGCTGTGTTAAGCCTTTTTCCCTTAGAATACTATTCTCTAAAGTACTTCATTTCTCGAACGATGATACTTCTATCGTCGTTAGCTATGCTCTCAAACAAGCCATTTCCTTATTGTTCCCTCTCTACAACCATGCGTCTGATTTTGCTAATGGAAATCTACTCTGACTCAATTAAGAATCCATCTAAAAGCAATACATTCGTGGTAACAATGGAAGTGATGGTACAAAAGCTTTCGTCCTGTGTAAGTAAATAATAACGAAGAGTGTAATTTAAAAAAAAAAAAAAGGTTTTAGGAAATTAGAGTGTGACAGTTGGGCCTGTCTGGATTGTGTCTCTAATGAAATAGGATCATCCATTGCTTAGTAATTACCGACCGAACTGATGAAAACGGTGTGTTTGTGTTTAGACATTGTTTAAGTGGATTCCGCAAAAGAAAATACTCGTTCTCTCCTTTTGCAGTGCTCACCGAAGCGTGCTTACAAATAGATTGTTTCGCTGAAAACTTATCTCCCAGGCCCTTAATACTGTTAAAGTGAATTACCGTCGAATTCGTGAAATGGTGGATCAGCGAAGCTTGATTTGGCGAAATACTAGAGAAAAGGTGCAATTAATTCCGTATTTTTTATTCTTCCTTTCCGAAATAAATCTACGAAAAAGGTATAAATTTACTTTTCAGTAAAAGGAATTAGTAAGCTCATTCGCCGACTGGCGAAACACAATAAGTATCAAAAGGTTTCAATTTACCACAAGCAAATGTAAATATTGCACTTTTACGTAATGAGTTAGAAATTTAAACAAGGAATCTTAAATAGTCAATTTAAAATGGAACTCAGTTATAATATAGAGTGAAGGGAAATACTGCCGTTCTTATAAATACACTCATCTCCATAAATTAAGGATAATGCAAAATCAGGCAAAGGAAGAGTTGGTAGCAAAACAAATTTGACTTATTTGTAAAACTTATTTATTAAACAAAAGGTAAAGAGCAAAAAAAGATGCTATATGTTTGATATTATTAAAAGAAATTAGCGATTTTTCCTCCCTGGAGCAAATTACAAAAAACACCTATTTACAAAAAACCAATATTACATGGTTGGTATGATTGTGAATACATTGTATGTCTCCCAGACGATGCAATATAGTCCGTACAAAGCCTAGGCATGCTGAGTATCGAATTATCGATCTGATCTTGGGGGATATTACACCACTTTAAAAGCAATGTTTTGCGAAGTTCCGGTAGACATGTAGGAGGAGGTTGACGGGCTGCAACTCGTCGGCCAAGCATATCCCACACGTGCTCTACTGGATTCAAGTCCGGTAAGAATGCTGGCCAGTCCATACGTGTGATATCCTCCGATTGAAGGCATTCGCTTACGATGTTTGCACGGTGAGGACGGGCGTTGTCATCCATAAACACAAATTGTGCGCCCATGGCGCCTCAAAACAAACGTACATGTTGTTCCAGAATGACGTCCCGATAGATTTGGCTTGTCATGGTTCCAATTTGAACATGCAGGTCAATTCTGGAACCCAGAATAATTCCACCCCAAACGAGCACGAGCACTCCTGCACCACCGTAACGGTAACACCGTCTGTCCTAAGCGTCTGTGCACGGTCTGCCTTGAAATTGTCGTACCAGTGGCTGAAGAGAGCTGACGAGACAGGTCTGAGGCTGTGCTCCACCTGTTTCTTTTGGCAGTAACTCCCGAATACCGGTCTTCATTCGGCGTTGTAATTCTGGGGCGACCTGTGCTGTAACGTCTACTCACAGTACCATCATCTTGGAATCGTTGCCAAAGCCTGGAGTTGACACTCTGGGCAATTCCAAGTTCGTCTGATACTTCCAGATGTTTACACCCACATTCCAGACGGCCGATAATTCTACCGCGTAAAAAATCATCCAAATGCGTCCTTTGTGTCAGAACTATTCGGTTATTGCACTAAAATGCTTATAAAGCGCCTGCGAAGAATTTTACTTCTTTGCCTGTATTCCTTATATATCACTCTCTTACACTCTCGTCATTGTGACGTACCATCGGTGTCATCTGGTTACTTTTTGAAATTTGCATATGATTCTTGAAGATGTGTGTAGTGATTTTACAGGTGATATATTTATTTTAGAGTTCGATTTCCGCGTGAATCCGAATTATCCTTAATTTTTGGACATGAGTGTATTTGTTGAGACTTCCGGATAGTTAAATACATCAAACGCGTAATTGAAAATAAATATCTGTGATTTTAATTTCCTGTTCTATTTAACAAGTATCATTCTAAGAAACAGGAAAAGATAGAAAATGATCGGATTTGAAACCTGGTTAGAGAAGTTTGGTAAAAAGCTTATGAAACGCTGAAAATGCTTTTTGTAATTTAAAAGGGGCAATATGTATAAAAACTTATTAGATAATTTCAGTAATAAATCTTTATATTTATATTAGACAAGATTACGATTTACAATTTGTTAAATATGTGCCAGCTATTTCAGTTACTACAATATTCGTTTCTGAAATATGCTGGAATGCTACAGTGCTAACAATAACCTACTTAGGTGAAGCAATTACTTCTCTGTTAGGGATCTTTGTCCGGTTTCACTCCTTCTGGAGAGTTTCCGCTTGAGGACAGGATTGCAACTGCGAGTGTCAATAGGTAAACATTGACGCTAAACAAGGGAAAGCGACTGTGTATTAAAATAACAGAGCTATTTTAATCGCTTCAAAAGAATGCCTGGCATGTCATTTAGCATCTTCCCAGAACAATGAGCCATGCTCTAATGTGATGGGGGAAAGCATCTGTTAGAAAATAGACGTAGGCGTTCGAGAAACTGCCGATGTCTGAATGCACGGGCGTTTCGGGCGACTTCGCTGTGAAAATGTCAAAAGACATATTAATTTGAATAATTCCATGATAGTAAGAGACACATTCCCATGGTCCACCGATATATATATGCCCATGGCATATCTTTGTGAAAAGTGTTTAAACGTTTTGTTTTTTTCTCACTACACTTGACATAAATAACAAAAATTTCATTTAGCCAGAGCCGTTCTAATGGAAGAAGTTGTAAAATAGGACTGATTTGCTTAGAGGTAAAGAAACTTGCTATACCTAAAAATGCCTGCTGCTGAATTAAAAGGGATTTATGTGCAAAATATAACTTACAGTTATAGTATTAAGCGTAAATTTTGCCTTTATAAAATACAGCTCGTATTTTTAATAGATAATTAAAATAGGATTTGCTACAAACGACTTGATTTTGCAAGAAATATTTCAGATGAAAGAAAATACACGGATTATTTATTGTTCAGCAAAGCTAAACCCAAGAAGTTAGACTCTTCTCTTGTACTTAAAATCGAATCGAATTATTACTGTTCGAATAACAGTCTTATGCACTCAGCCATTGCTGACCCAAAATTATATTGTAATGTAAGTATAACTGTACTACAGCATTTAATTACAAACTACAGTATTTAACTTTATTACATTATTTACTACAGTATTTAATTACAAAATAATTACAAATTCATTACGAATTTATTCAAACAATACCCGACTGCTTAGAGTTGAAAACTGAATTTTAGATTTTATGATCTGTTGAATGGGAAAATCCTGAGAATTCGTTATACGTGAGGCAGTTTAAAAGATACATTAAGAGTTACAAGCTTTGACGAAAGGCAGTATTATTATGTGAGAACTTATGTAAAATGGATTATGTGTGAGGGATGAGAATATGATATGCGCGAGGACCATATGGGAGATATGTCTACGTTTCACTTAGTGACAGTGCTTGCCAAAAGCAACTTTCAGAATATGTCGGTGCTTCTTGCTCCGTAGCTCGGATAAATTTTATTCTAATTGCATTGTAATTATAGTAAATAATATATATTGTTAATCTAATTGTACTGTAATTATAATGAAACTGTAATTATAAGTCGTGAAATTATAATTTCAGGATATATAATTAAAATTGCATTGTAATTGCGCTGATTTAATTGTAATTATACTAAAATTGAATTAATGCTAACACTATTGAAGTTCATTGTAACTGTTTTCACTAACAATGTAACTGCAATTATGTAACAGCTGAATTAATTCTATCAGCAGTTACGTTGTAACTGTAGCTGCAATTGTGTTCCATTTGCAATTATGAAATAAAGGAGTTGCAATTGCAGTTAGGTCATAATTTAATTATTTAATATTTGCGGTTACACGTGTCATGACCTCTAGTTTTGTACTCATGGTATTAGCAAAAACAGAGAATAATGAGTTACCAGAGATTCTAGATATGAAGAATTCTAATGACAGCTAACACAGATGAACTTACTAATTCAGCAAAACTTCGCAAGGATAAACATCAGACACAATTAACTATATACTAAATATACAGCCCTTTATAGAATATATACATTTTTGAGGCCCTTTATACAATATATACATTTTGAGGCCCTTTAAACAATATATACATTTCAAGGCCCTTTATACAATATATACATTTTGGGGCCCTTTATACAATATATACATTTTGAGGCCCTTTATACAATATATATATTTTGGGGCCCTTTATACAATATATACATTTTGAGTTCCTTTATACAATATATACATTTCGAGGCCCTTTATACAATATATACATTTTGGGGCCCTTTATACAATATATACATTTTGAGTTCCTTTATACAATATATTATACATTTTGAGGCCCTTTATACAATATATACATTTTGAGTTCCTTTATACAATATACACATTTTGAGGCCCTTTATACAATATATACATTTGTTTTAAATTTTAGTAGAAGGAATTCAGCAACTTCTTGCTGACATTTCATAAGGAGCTATTATAATCGCTTATCTCTTACATTAGGCTCTATTTAGCTAACTTGCTAAACTCGGTACTTTGTTCAGCCGAAATTTGTTACTTAAATTCCACAATTATTTAATCCTTCAGCAAGGCCAGGCTACAAAAAACAACATGGCACCTTTTATTATTCCCACGCCCACGTTATCATTACGCCCTACCTCGACTGCCGGAATCCGTGTTCTTCTATCTTAATGGCTTACGCATTCTTTATTTTTTTCCAGATCAGCTGTTCACAAGACCAATATTTAAAATTTTCTTGTATACAGAATATAGTAAATTGTAAAATAGACATTTTCGTATAAGTGTGCTCTCTGTATCTAAAGCTATACATGAAATGCACCAGGGTAATTTATATACACAGCAACCTAGAATTTATATACATGTCGGAGTAAAATCAGTATAAAATGTTTAAATTGCGGTGTAAATGTTTCATATATGTTACTGTGTGACGTATTAGTATTTCTTCAGTGTCTAAACCCATGTGCAGAAAAATCCACCAAGACAATTATCGTTTATACATACACATCTGTGCAGTATTTGTGTGCATCCCAACGTAAAATCAGTGTAAAATGTTTAAATAATGATTTGAAAGATCAGTGTAAATGCGTATATATTAGAAGGTATTTTCTCCCTCCTTCTAGCGTGGCTTCGCGTTGTAACGGTTGGCACACTCGGTGCGTATTCGAGATATCACGGTTTGAGTCCAGGCGAGGATATCGTACATTTTTGTTTCTATCTCCCGTATAAAAAATCGAAATGACAATACAGTGGAGCCCAAACTAAAAGATGGTGGATTATTATTCTTCAACACCAGTATTTAGCGACTGGCTCCCCTAATACCAATCGCCCTTTAAAATAGGCATGTTCGGCTTCCTTTCTGCGTACCTTCGTGGTGTAAAGGTAGAACATTCGGCGAGTATTCTAAAGGTTCGGGTTCGAGTACCGGCGATAGCATTGCACATTTTTTCAATGTCTCCTGCTGCAAAATAACTCTAATCTTTATAACTGACGCCCGAACTTAAAGGTGGTGGACAATAATTCATCACCACCAAGATTTGGCTATTGGGGCCCCTAATCCCCAGTCGCCTTTTAAGGGGGAATATTTTCTCCCTGCTTTCTGCATGCCCTCTTCGTGTAAAGCTAGCACACTCGGCGCGTATTCGAGAGGTCCAGACTAGGGTTCCGGGGAAGGAATTGCTCATTTTTCACATATCCTGCCTAAACTCCTGATGTCTCTACAGTATACACAACAGCGTCAAGCCGACTTTTAAACTCCTTGTCTTCCGTAACGCGTCTAGCGCGTTCAAGTAAAACTTCCGCAGAACGGCAGTAACGCGCCTCAAGCGTTCTTCTACATTTCAAAACTTTTAAACGTTTAAAACGCTTTCTAAATCTTTACTTGTTTAAGTTTTTTAGTTTTGTTTGTTCTAATACCTCCTAGAGGGTAGCACTAATCAGACATTCTATTTCTAATTTAATTTGCCCCGGGTTTTATGAACATTCGCGCCATTTTACATAAGATACAAGACAGTGAGAGATGACTTCAACGTCTATTCAGCAGAAAAAGATAAAAAAATGAGGTTGTGAATTGGAAAGACACGAAGGATATGCGTTGGATGAGTACAGTCCATAATAACTCGATGATTGATGTTGGAACACTGAAAAGAACTGTAAAAAAATCAATAATTGTAAAAGATTACAACAACAAAATGAGAGGACTGAACCGCCTGGATCAGATGTTATCAAATTATCCTGCTGTTAGCGATAAGCAGAGATATTTTTCCATTATGCTTTATTTCCTTATAATTCTACTTACTATTCATTGACATCCATCCACTACGAAAGTCATGTATGGAAAGTTATGATGTACAGAGAAAACAACATTACACGCTACGAAAAATAGACGGCCGCTGGGGGGGGGGATTTTCGCGGACAGGAGAGGACGGCGAAAGGGTTAAGTATAAGTGTATCCTCAATGTCTAAATCTAAGTGCCGATGAAATGCTCTAAGGTAATTTTATTGTGAAAAATCTGTGTATTATGTTTATGTATATTCAACGATGTATGTGTCAGTGCAAAATAGATGTTTTGTTTTAGTATATTCTCATCGACTAAACCTAAGTGCGCATAAAACCCACCAGAGCAATTTATGTTTGTAAACCTGGAAGAGTGAGCAATTTTTATGTCTTACAGTAAAACCAGAATAAGGTGTCTAAATATCAGAGTAAAATGTCTAAAGATAAAAGTGAAATGCTTAAATATCAATGTAAAAATATCAGTATAAAATTTTCAAATATCAGTACACAGTATTCCCATAACAACATTATCAGTGAATTATATTAGTATAATAGCATATAGTATCTTCTATGAAAGTATTGTCTTACACCATGTCTTGGTGCGGCTGGGTACAGTCGAAAGTTCCTATTAAACTCCCGAAGTCGCTCTTCAGGAGCGCCAGGGAGTTCTTGAAATGTACATTTTGCATCCCATATATTACATCTCCATATGGATTCTAGACGATACCCGAATACTTCTTGTAAGCCTCCGGGGTGTTCGGGCTCTTTCTCACCTGTCACCTGTTCAAGAAATTATTTGCGCTCAGACTGCGACAGCACTGGAATTTAGTTATTAATGAGTTGTACTGCATTGTAATGAATGTCGAACTCTGATGAGGATTAATTAAATTAAAAATCATTTTAATCAAAAAGAGAATCGTGAGCAATTTCGATGAGGTGAAAAGTGAGCAAATGTAAAAGAGATAGACTATCCATGAGAGGAGAAACTATTGAGCCTTCGCTGTAACAATTTCAGACTCTACAATGCATCAACGCATGAAACGCTTTCTCAGAATGTCTGAGTGCATGAATATGCTCTCTCACTAATCAATATAGTGATGCTCTAAAACGTTATAATTTTCGTATAGTTCTGAGCGTTAAAGAAAAAAGCATCATTGGATTTAGCTTAGTCTTGCTAAGCACGGTTCAAAAAAGAGAAGAAGTAGGAATAGCGTCAAGAGAATTATATAAAATTAACAAAATAACCTAATTCAAAATTATATAATTGATAATTTACATAACTGAGCTTGCAACTTTACATAAGGTTTTACTAAAACACAGATTATATATCGACTGGATCTCAACTGAAGAATTCCCTTAACCACAGGCACTTTTCTTTTTCCCGATAACAATATTTTGCTTTTTTGGGTAGTATGTAATTTAATTGTTAAAAATATTAAAGAAACGACAATAGAAAGGAATGTTGTTTTAATTATTTCGGAAATATGTTGTAGAGACATTATGATTTTTGTTGCTGAAAGATGTGAAAAATGAGCCGAACCTTTGCCGGGACTTGAACCTCGGA
The DNA here is from genome assembly GCF_044657685.1 of Stegodyphus dumicola. Classification (NCBI taxonomy): domain Eukaryota; kingdom Metazoa; phylum Arthropoda; class Arachnida; order Araneae; family Eresidae; genus Stegodyphus; species Stegodyphus dumicola. The sequence goes on from NC_140772.1 coordinate 23,919,467, forward strand.
CTTCTCGAATACGCGTCGAGCGTACAGACCACAACACCACAAAGGCTTGCTAAGAAGGCAGAAGAAATACCTTATATAATACCCCTTTTAAAGGGCGACTGGAGTTCTAAGGGACCCAATCACCAAATCCTGTTGGTGGATATTCATCATCCACCAATTGTTTTAGTTCGGGCGCCACTGTCGAGACATTAGGCTTTTTTGAAAGCCGGGTAGATGCAAAATGAACAATGCCCTCGCCGGTACTCGAACCACAGACCTCTCGAATACGCGCCGGGCCTGCTGACCATTACACCACAAGGGCATGCTAAGAAGGCGGGAGAAATACCTTATAAAGTAACTGTTAACGTATAACAAATATTTAGAATTATCTTTAAATAATTTCTTATATTTATTAAGTATAATGTTTTTTTGCAAGGCAAACCTTTACATTTATTATGTTACATTAAAATAACAGCATTTAATCTCACATTTATGAGACATTTAATTTCCTATTTAATTTTGTTTTCATTTAAAAGAATTTAAAAATTCCCTCATTGCTTTAGATCTGTATATTAAAGCAAAATTAATAGAGTTATAACTTCATTTAAGAGACATCTAATACGATAAATTATACTTTTCCAATTAGCATGCTTTTAATAAGAATGCTTAATATGTATTTTCATTTCCTTCCAATAAATCTCATTTTTGGAATGATAATCTTATGCTGCAGTAGCTATCACTTTTCAACCAAAGTAACAAAGATTTTAGTAATTTAGATTTCGATCTTTCCTGTGAGAGAACGCATCAGGGATATCAGAAAGTGAAAAGAAAAGTAATGGTTCTAAGCAGAGCGTATCTCAGAGAAAATACAGGTAGAAAGGTGAATCTCAAACAAGGTTCAGAGGAAAGACGTAAAGTGTAAGATGCAATCTCTAAGAGTGGTCTAAAAATAGTGAACTACATTTCCTTCTAGCTCAGGAAGGTATTTCAATTGTAAAATACAGACAGCCTAGCTGTTTTAAAAATTTCTTTCTTAAAACTGCATTTAGTTATTTTAACTTAAGAGGCACAAAAAACGAATTTTATTTTTTATATCTACCTGCACAGTAGGTGTGAAAGAAAGCGAAAGAGGAAAAAATTAATCAAAATTGTAATGAGTATGAATTAGTATATTTTAAAGCATTTTTGCAGATTTATTTAAATTTTGTTGGGAATATACCGATAGGTACTTTAAACTAACTGATGAAATATTTTTAAATTTCCATCTTCTATTTTATTTCCTGCATTTGAAATACATACATCTTCTATTTTATTTCTTCAGTAAAGAAATGACTTATTCTGACTTATTACATATGCATTAGATAAAACAATTAAACACAGAGTGCAAATTACAAATATCATATGATACAGCCAATCGCGATTGGTGTCCGCCGATAACATCGCGGGCGAAAACGTCGCGGAGAAAACAACGCAAGGCGAAAAAACGAATTTTAACGTCGTGCTGTAAAACATCGTGGGAGAAAACATCGCAGTTCCTAAACATCGTAGTACAAAATATGGTCGTCGAAAATAAAGCGGTTCAAAAACTTCAGTTTAAAACATCGTCGTCGAAAATATCGCGGTAAAAAATAAAGTATCGACAAATCATCGCAGGACGATAACATCGCAGACATGCTTTTTTCAGGCTTTAATAGTTGTAAATGGATATTACCATAATGATTTGTGAGCGCGAGATAGAAAGAATAATGTTTACTTTCATATTTTTATTAACTAATAAATTTTTGCTGAAAAATAAGAAGGAAACTTCATACTTAAGAATAAACTGAAGCAGAACAAGAAATAATTTCCATTATAAGAGTGACAAAAGTGAATAAAATAATCTCATAATTAGCAAATTTTTATAGATAAGGTCATGCAGTTACGTAGCTTCCTTTTTCTAAACCTTTTTAGATTATACTTTTAATAAAAAATTACCAGTAAAAACTTTATAAAAATGATTTATTAATGACCTTTGTTAGTTAACTATGTCAGTTTAAAATTCTGTTAAGTGCTGTAAGTTGCCTTAATTTTCTATGCTTAAATTTCCTTCTTACTTTTTCATCAAAAATTTATTAGTTAATAAAAAATATGAAAGTAAAGATTATCCTTCTTTCCATCTTGCGCTCACAAATCATTATGGAAATATCCATTTACAATTATTAAAGCCTAAAGAAACATGTCTGCGGTGTCATCGTCATGCGATGATTTGTGGATACTCTATTTTTACCACGATATTTTCGAGGACGACGTTTTTAAACTGCGAAATTTTTGAACCGCTTTATTTTGGACGACGATATTTTGTAGATGTTTTAGAACTGCGATGTTTTCTCCTATGATGTTTTCTATCACGACGTTTTCGCCTGGCGTTGTTTTCTCCGCGACGTTTTCGTCCGCGATGTTTTCGGCTGTAACCATCGCGATTAGCTATCGGAATATATGCTAATTACTCAGTCGATGAAGATGCCATTATTCTGAAGGGTTTCAGGTATTTTCTAACTCCTTTTTACATACCTTCGTAGTGCAACAGTAGCACACTCGGCGAGTATTCGAGAGATCCAGGTTCGAGTCTCGGCGAAGACATTGCTCATTTTTCACTTCTCCTGTTTCAAAATATCTTAATGATTCTACAGTTTCATTTAAATGCTTATACGAATTGTATAACCTTCGTATGGTATATTGTGATGATATTCGTGTTTCTATGGTGTCGCGTCACAAGAAGTGACGTCAGTGGAGTTTCTGTTTCTTTCAGTGATACAGGAAATTGAGCTAGAGGCCGCCAAGTATACCACCTGTTTGGATCACTGAGTGTCCTGAAATTCTCACTGCAATACGTAGCTGTTACGGGGGAAGAATGTGACCTAGTCTTGCAGCAGAAATAAAAGAATAACAGTTCATCTTAATGTAGTGGGTTTTTTTCTATTTAACCAGGACCTACACCATACAGCTTAAGGAAAATTAACGGAACTCGTGAGGGCTGGCATGCTATCCAACGCATTGTAACAGGAATGCCAATCCAAGATTTCACTTTTTACTTTGACGCTGATTATTCGGTCTCGAATGTGAACACAATTCCAATTCCAAAAGAGTCAAACAGTTACTCAGTTAACTGCACCCGGTCGTTTAAGGGTTAACCCTTCTTAAGATCAGTGTATTGCTACAGTTGGCAAGCGTGCACTAATTGTTCAGTCCAAATAGGATGATTAAACTGGTGCCATCAACACTAAAATTTTCGAAAACATTTAATTTTCTATTTATTTTATTTATACACTTATTATTTTTTAATCCGTAAAACAGTATTCCAAACTTTTACGTCTGGAATACCGTTTTACCGATATTTAGTTAAAGTAAATATTTAAGGGAAATTACAGTAGGTTTAAAAATAAGTTATTTTCGGCAAAAGAACAACTTGTAGAAAAAGAGAAATTAAAACAACCCAATAACCCATAGAAAACTATACGTTTTTTGTTGAGATGTTTCCTGCTGGTATGTTGTTAACTACAATAGTTGCCAATTGACTGATGCAAATACAGAATCGAAAACATTCGCCGGGAATATATTGCATATTTTTATAAACTTTATTAAAATAACTTATACTTTAGTTTTCGGTAGTTTACTTATTTCAGTAATTTTTAAACTGCACAGGGAATATGAACTGAGACAATCTATTAATATGGTTTGGTTTGGTTTATCCGATTACAGCAAAGCCTCGTGGGTTTTCTGCCTAAGGGCAAGAATGCCTTCATGGAGGACTTTCTGAGGGAAACTGTCTCGTATATGAGTTACACATGGGGAAAATCACGGAAACGCCTATGAGGCCAGCCTGCTCGCGAGATTCTAACCTCGGACCAAACTACCAGTGTTCAGTGATTTTATCGCTTGGCGGCTGGTGGGTCTCCATTAATATGCATTTCATTGTTACTCCTAACAAGGATTCAACGATGCACTTTTTGTTTTGCATATACAACACAGAGATAGCACTTGTTCACAATACAAAATACAAATTTTTGTTTAGACAACGAAGAAGACAATTTGCTTACGGTATAAAATACTATTTCAGTTATAAAGCAAGCATCTGCGCTAAACAAGCGTTGTAATATTAGATATTTCGTTTTAGAAATAAAGAATTTTTGTGTTTATAATAAAATTTATAAAATATTATTAATAATTAATGGTTATCTTAATTCCCGAAGCTTGATTCTACTTAGCGCATTATATAAAAACCGTATATTAGTGAAAGAAACTTGCTACAAGCCTAAAAATAAATTGTAAGTTTAATCCAACTTTAAATGACTTAAAAGTTAAAAAAAAATGCTTGAAAGAAGCTTTTCGAAAGAAGCAACTTTAACTTGTGTGAAGAAGAAATTAGATTTGAAACTCGGAAGTAACGAACTAAATAGGAATAAAGAAAACAGTCAATAAACTCGAGTAGAGAATTAAGTGAGAAAATACGGAACTCTACTAACAAACCGTCTGACGAAAAGTAGATTAGAGGAAGTTAAATTGAATCGAATTTTGGTCAAAATTTAATTATGTCTGAAAATAACCATAATGTGTTTCGAGTCTTAAACCGAATCAATTCTTGTAAATTTTCATATTTATGCTCATATAATTATTGAAAGAATTATTATTAAGAAGATTTCTAATAAAACTGTACAAAAGAAAATAATTTTGCAGTCTTTATAGAGTTAAATCCATTTATGATTCGTAAATAAATTTTAAAATATTATCATTATTACTACTATAATTTTTAGCACAGTTTACTGAATTAAAAAATTTGCAATATATGAAAATGGGTTTATATTATGCGAATTTGTGGTTGTTGAAGCAGTAGCCCTATAAGGTATTTATTCCACTTCCGTAGCGTGCCTTCGTGGGGTAACAGTAACACGCTGGGCCGGTATTTCAGAGGTCTGTGGTTCGATTCCCGGCGAAGGTGGTTGCTATTTTTCATCTGTCTTGCTTCCAAGGACATGCCTAATGCCTCTACAGTGGCACGCGAACTAAGAGGGTGTTGAATGAGGATTTTCCACACCTAGAATTAGGCCATTGGTTCTCCAAAAAACCCCAATCGCCTTAAAACTCATACACTTTAAACCCATAAGATGTTCGAATAGGTGACTGTTGCAAGAATTGGGATAACTTATTTATTTCAAAAGCAATTACTACCAACTTTTTACAGCTGACTACATAATATAGTTGCTTTCTGAAATAGTAATCAGAAAGTTTGTGTTGCCACAAATAATTTTATAATTTAATCCCCTTTGTGACAACATTTTTCGTCATGTTTCCAATTTGCGCGCACAGATTAAAACATTCTGTTTCATAATTTAATTCCATATTTAATATATAGCTTTTATAACATTTAAAAACAACTGTGAACCTAAAATTCTAAAAATTTCATGTTAAATTTTTATTTTATTTTGAGTTAAGTTTATAAAATGTATTTTATTAAAAATTTTTTTAATATTTTCATCCATAAAATTTTTCAATATTAAAATATTCATTAGATTGTTGATTCAGTTAGAAAATAGTGCCCATATAAAGAATTTCATCCAATTTCAACGATGTACCATAGCCATTTTTAAAATATCATGCGCGCATGGTGGAAACATGGCGAAATATTTTGTCACAAAGAGGATTAAATACAAAAATACTTGTGGCAACACAAACTTCCTGGTTACTATTTTCCAAAGCAGCTATATTATGTAGTCAGATGTAAAAAATTGGAAGTAATTGCTTTTAAAATAAATAAAATATCCCAATTCTTGCAACAGTCACATATTCGAAGATCATCAGGGGTTTAAGGTGTATGAGTCCCCTTAAAGAAGTAGTAAAGAAGGTTATAATTATTTGCATAGAAACATACGTATTTTTATTTATGCATCGAAGAAAATTAAAAAGGAAAATAAGCGTATGAGGCTGTTATTATTTATTCTCAAGTCTAGTCTTTTTGGGGAATAGTTTCTCTGAAAACTTGGAAAGCTTTCATAATTTGTTTTAGTTTAAACTAAAATAAACTATGTCATAATTAATTGAGCATGTTATAATAGTTTGAGAAAAATGTATATCTAAATATTAAATCTAGTAATTTAATGTTTAGCTTGTCAGTATATAAGGTATTTTCTCCCTCCTTTCTGCATGCTTTCGGGGTGTAACGGTAGCACACTCGGCGCGTATTCCAGAGGTCAAGGTTCGAGTCCCGATAAGGGTATTGCACATTTTTCACATCTCATGTTTTGAAATAACCTAATTAATCTGCAAGTACACTTTAATTACGAAATATAAGCAAAAAGAGGTTTTGCAGGTACGAAACTTTAAACTTAGGATATGTATTAGATTTATAAACAGCATTGGGCTAATATAGGTCTTTTGACACAAAATCTGAACTTTTCTGAAATGACATGCCGATTGTTTTCCATATTTCAATTTTACTACTCAAATTATGCCAAACTGTCAAGTTTTGTAAAAATCGTACGGGCAGTTTTTAAAAAATTAGCTCTCAAACTTTTAGCTCCTTACTGTTAATTGAATTTGATATATATTTATTAATCTCTCTTTTTTTTATTAAACTTATTTTTGATACTTCCTTTCACATTTCGAAATTTAGTTTCATTTCAAATAAAATTCGCCCATTTTCATGGTTTACTTTTAAAATTTGTATTTTTAAATAATTTTTCGGAACAAATTTTGGTATGTAACGTATAAAATTTTTAACATCATCATAAGTAGAAGTATTTCTAAATATACCTGCAAAACAATAGAGTTTTTTTATTCAACTTCCGTAAGGTGTTCCAAATTTGTTATTTCGCAGCATACGAATTGATGCTAGTTTTATGGCGCCATGAGTATCGTTGGCCGTGAAGTTTTGATCTGCGAATGCATTTTTTCAAGTACCAGTACAGTAATTCTGGCCGTACTGCAATGTTTTCTATGTTGAGACACGTAATATGCTGTAATACTGATCTAACTGTATATTGCAAATGGTTAACGTGAATAAAGTTGTTCCGAAAATAACATTTGAGTCCCAGTAAACATGAATTTTTTTTTAAGCACAAACCGTTGATTTTTCGATCCCTCGAGTTTCATGTTGAAGATTGTTTGCTGTATATAGATTCCAATAAGTCATGAAATAGGTTGCCAACGTTAAAAATATCTTCGTAAAGTTTTTCTTAACTTTTCGACGGTTGCGTTATGTTATATTAGGATACAATAAATTTATCATCCCTCATTGTGGCAAGCATTTCCACTGCACGCAACATAAGGTTTCCGATCCGCCCGTCTCACAGTATATTGCATAAGCAGTTAGAATGCTGCCATTTGGGAAAGCGTAGGATTTCTCTTTCGAGTTTGATTAATTTGTAGTTGCTTAACAAACTGATCGATTTAGAAGCTATAAAGCAATTTGTATCTTAATGTAAATCTTAATTTTATTTTTAGCAGCATATTTAGTTCATGTTAATTAAAGTACTTAAACGTTATTATAACTGTTGGAAGATATTTCTAACAATGCAGTCGATGTGGGAACGTTTGTTTCATTAAAATAAAACATATTTACTGAGATTTATGGAAAAGTTAAATGCGGTTTGTTTTTTACCTTTCCATAATATATTAACCTTTTGTTGCTCAGTGTTCCACTACATGGAACACCCAAATTGAATCGCTTCTGAAACCGTTAACTTCAACCGTAAATGGATAAAAATGCCTTTATAATATACTTCAAACTTGTCTTTTTAAATAGTAGATGGCAGCATATCACAAAGAGAAACAGAATTTTCATTTATGATGTGTTATTAAAATCCACTTATTTTCAAGTAATTTTCTATATTTTTGTGACGCAAAAAAATGTGTTTGAAAAAAAATTCCGTATAATTTTGATGGTTGTACTCTATTTTATTTGTTATATATTTTTTAAATTTTTCATACAAAAGTCATGCGCAGAATCATTAAATAAAACAGGGTGTTCCATTAGCGGGAACACTGCGCCTTTAGCGATCTCAAGCTCTTACGCATCAGAACATCTGTCTTAGGAGAAAACATCTGTTGTATATGTTTTCTATTTACGTTGTTTTGGGGGAATGATTTCAAACAAAGCAGTCTTGAGGGGTGAGGTGTGGTTTGTGGTATGAAATCTCTAATATGGGCATCTTGAAATTTTTGTGAGTAGTTTTCAGTCGGGAATTTTATCAGTAGCTTGAACCATCTTTACTTAGGGAAGCTGCACGAATTATTTTGCTATCGCTTTTTAGTCTCAGTCCCGTTTATTTATAATAATTGTGTAGATATGTTTTGTGTATGTATATCCTATAGCTTATTTTTCTTTATTGTTAATATTAATTGCAGTTAATATTTTATTATTAATTTTCCATAAATGGCAGGAAATTTTTATTTTTTTTCCTCTTCGGAAAGTGTTTCTTTTTCTCTTTTTTCTTGGAATTCTAAACATATGTTGCACGGAACAGAAGCCGCACAAAACAAGTTTTTTTTTCAAACCCTTGCAAAGTTGGTTTGTGCTTCTATCAAAATGATGTGACATGCTTTAAATTTTTCACGAAGCTATGAAATCAAAAAATTTTTAAATATTTTTGTATATACTACTTGTGTATATACATATATTTATCTCATTTATCCATATATATTCAAGAATATTGTGTATATCCCAAAACCCATAAGGTTTTCTGTTCATAATAAGGTTCACCATGTTTCTGTTCATAATAAGGTTTGGTTCAATTATAAGGTTCAACCATAAGGTTCACTATGTATACAGCCATAATACATTGTTTTTTCATTACTATATATAAGTTTCTACTAATTTCCGTGCTTCACTGCAATGCTCGTTTAGTCGCACTTTTATGAGCTCTGGTGGCGCAGTGTTCCACCTCATGGAACACCCACAGAATTGAAATGGTAAGTGCAAGTTTTACAAAATTTTATCTGTATACTCCTTTAGGCCTAGATAGACTGCATACAACTTGAAAATACGGACTTTAAAACACCATAAAGAGTTAAATATCATTTGGATTATATGTAACATATTCAAAATTTCCATGACAACAGATTGCTTAATACAAAATTACTTTTAAACATTTAACTAAAATAACTTACTTTCTTTTTTAAAACCCGTAATCCTTTATGATGTTAATTGTATTTATTTTAAGTACTTAGTTTAGACAAAACAAAAAAACAAAAAAACTGCTCATTATGTGGGACAGTTCCCTGAAAGGATGGTCCGTAAACACCAGAAAATAACAGCACAGAACTTATACATCGCCATCACTTTTTTACCTTAAACTAGTTTCTTTAAAGGTACAAATTTTAAATAGCAAATTTTAAGAAAACGATCTTAGTTAAACACTTTTACAAGGGAACAGGCCTTTTGAAGAAAAAATGCGCGCCTATGCTGAACCCTTGTGGAACACTTTCCTTTTAAAATATGCACGTCATTCCATGCTTGGCTTGCGAGTTGCAGTCTACGTTGCGGTTCGCATACTAAACTGGTGAAAGAGAAGGAGAAAAAATCCTCTATTTTAAGGATCATCGATTTTTCTCTCCTTTTTCCGACCAACAATTCTACCGAAACAAATATACAGTACTCAAGTTTTACGTCCTCCTCTGAATTCTTACTCTTTTCCATTTTTACTTAGCAAGGATAAATATCTCTTCGCAGAAATACATAAAGAAGAGAATAATTAAGCATTCTCAAACCTATCCGAATGACCCAAGAAGGAAATAAATATAGCGTATAATATACGGAAGCCATTAGGAGAGAAAACCCCTTCTTTCCCCTGGAGGGGATAAAAGGTGGGAGTTTGAGGAGGGTTGAATATGCACCGGCACATACATTCTGTTAATTATTGAAATTCGAGCCTGCCGATCATTCAGCTGGGTAGATTGGGGGACAAATAGGGGTAGAAGCCTAAGCATCTCTTTCGTGTGACGGAGTCGGAAGAATCCATTATAAATGAGAAACATGCAAATTGAAACACTGGCCCTTCTTTCGATGGTAGACAGTATCATTTATTCAAGTGCGTTCCGAGAATTTAATATTTTCAGTCCGAATTAGTTTTCGCAGTGTTATTTTTCTCGTTTTTGTTTCGTTCCGTTTCCTCTTCCCCAAAATGAAATGTTTATGCCCTTCTCGGAGACTCGGTTACTATTGTTAAAAATGAGATGGGAGAAGTACTTTCTTCTCTCCATGATGTCCAAAGTCTTTGCATGTATGTTACAGAATATGATGTTCAGATAAATTGTACATATTTATTACATGCCATGTTACATAACCTGATGCACTTAAAAGCTGACTTAAAAAAAATCTAATGTGTACACCACATGACTTCCTTGTACGGAATATTAATTTATACGCTTTTTTTCTTGCATTTCATTTAAACTTATTAGATTGAATTAAACCTAGTTCGCCGACAGCGCAGAAACCACAATAGAATAAATGCATTCTTTATAATTCACTCTAGTATTTGTTTACCATAGCGACACTCTGGCGCTAGGTTTACTTAACAGTATTATATTTCGTTCATATTATAACTCAGAATGCACAAAATGTATATCATTTAAAGAATTATCCAATCGTTGGCACATGTTCTATTCAAATACTATAATAAAGCTAGAACTATGTATAAAAGAAATTAAGCAAACAAAACAAAAAAGAAACATTTTTTTCACAGACGATTGAGTATTTCTCATTCAATTAATTCAGTTCTCACTTCGCGACAAGGCAAAAATGCATAAAAACTCAAAATATCTGTATTAAAAATTACGAAGTAAATCTCAAACGCTTATTTCCTCGAAAAAATTCCAGAAAAATTATTAAGCATGATTTAATTGGCAATAATAAATGAATGCGTTTTCTTTGTTGTTGCGAAGCTAAGTTTCTCTAGATTGGCAACAAATCCACTAGTCTCCTGTTTCAAACGTAAACATCAATGGCCGTCATTAAAAAGAGGCTTAGCGGCAATTAAACAACTTTAAAATTGCTGATAATTCTAAAAATATTGCACACAGATTTACTAAAGACATAAAATCCTTAACCAGAAGATAAAAACAACATAATTCAATCATTTTTAAAGCAAAAAATGTACAATTTACAAACATATAAGAGTAAAGAAACTGAGATTACTGAGCCGGGTAATAGAGTGGATATATATATAAATATATTTATATACGTTTAGTGCGGCCGATTGGAACCAAAATGCGAGGTGTACATCTACATGTTATAGCAGTCCTATATACAAAGTTTCAACGTTCTGAGGCTGCTCGTTTTTGAGTTATGCAAATACGTACGTACGTACGCACGTACGTACATACGTTCGTACAGACGCCACGCAAAAATTGTCTTCAGAATTCATTTTAAAGCAGTTTTATAATTTTTGGAGGAAAAGAGTCTTTTATTCTGTCCTTACGTACAGATATCATGCAAAAACATCGTTAAATTGCATTCGATAGCGGTGAAATTGGATATTTTCGTTCAAATATGCTGCCTGAAACGTTTCGCGAAATACTTCCTTTTTACTTCGTACAAGGAAGTAAAAACTGGGGCGCATTTTGTATTTCGAATGCACATATTTAATTCATACTAAAATATCTAAGCATTTTCAAGTAATAATTCCTTTTTAAATGTATGTATATATTTAATGTATCAGACATATTGGAAAAATATATTAGTTGATAAGTGAAAAATGTTTTATAATGGTTTATTAGTTCATTTCTCAGAAATGAATATTGGAGTTGTATACTCTGAGATAAACGGAAACAGGAAAAAAATTGTTCTGTTAATGTAGATTTTTATTACCACTCTGATATTATTTGATATTAATTTAAAATAAACTGTAAAAAATTTCTTTTTTATACCGTTTACAGTAAGATAGTTTATTTCATATGTAGTCCAAATTATTTCTAAAATAAACACAACACTCAAATTGACTAACGTATGCAATGCAGTATATTTATCCTTTTATTCACCTGTGTGTTAATATTAGAAGAAATTTCGATATTTATTTGATATAATTGCGCCATTTTTATTTTTTTGTTTGTTTTAAAGCACTACGAATTTGCTTCAATTCAGGCCTTGAATTTTCAGTGTAGCAGATTAATGGGAGTCTCAATGATAGATTTATTAAAGTTTATTTTAGTATCATTTATTATCAGTTTATTTTAGTATCATTTATTATTAGTTTATTTTAGTATCATTTATTATCAGTTTATTTTAGTATCATTTATTATCAGTTTATTTTAGTATCATTTATTATCAGTTTATTTTAGTATTTTTTTACCAAGGTTAGGCTGATATTTTGGAAATCAGATTTTCCCAATATATCAAATCTCACCAGAAAATATCTCCGTGTTGAAAAACAAATAACTGAATAATTTATTTCATTTTGTTCTTTTTCCTTTAACGCTGCTTGACTTTTTTCTATAATTTAATATCGCAGTATTTAGTTCTCCTAAACATGTTTGCTCTTTATAAAACTTTTTGACCAATTTTCCCTCATATATTAGTTTTTTTTATTTGTTTCATTGACGTTTATCTCACTGATTGTTTTTTTAAATTCTGATGTTCCATTCCAAATATTTTTGTTGTTCCAACTTCATTAAATATCTATATCCACAGCTCATGTTATTTAAGACAAAAGTTCGAGCCATTCACAAATGAATCTGCAGCTTAATAAGCATTCTGAGCATAAAATGCATGAATATATTTTAGGTAATGCGTGAGACCAGTATGTCTTATATTTTAGAGCCCTTGTTATTTTTTGGGCGTGACTTCATGCTGTTATACTCTTAACAACCACCTTTGCAGCCATATTATCATTAAGGTAAAATAATCGATATGTCACTCTTATTCCTGAATATTCTGAATTTGTAAAAAGATGTTAATTTTAGAGGTATCGAGTATTAAAAAGACAGAAAAACAGCTCTGGTAATTAATAATTAATTTCGAAAAATTATGGAAATAAATTCAGTTTTAGGGAAATTTCTCGCCCATTTTCATAACTTTGGGTACCTCCCCCCTAACAGCTTGCTTGCATGAAACGACCTCTGATTTATAATGAGACTCGTCCTGATAGTTCTAAGATGTCTTGGAAAACAAGACATTTAAGCCGTCAGGCACAAGTATAGCTAATTTTCATATCGTGTTTTATTTTTTAAAGCAAAATAATTTTAATTGTGTTTGCTAGTGGAAATTATGTTTAAAACATATTTAAGCATTTTTTTCTCGTAATCCTGCTTTTTCTACAACTTAATTCTTCTGATAATTCGTAACATTGCATATAGCGTATCGGTTTCTGCAATACAATAAATTTTTTTTATAAATCTATTTTTTACCATCATCTGCGGCAAATTCTGAACAATAAAAGACTTGTCATGCTTTCTCTGTTACTGCTTTCATATTTAAATATATTATAACAGCTGAAACATTGCTAATTTTAATAAATCGCCATATCTAAGTGAAATGAGTTTTAACAAAACACATTTGTGTTCTAACAATCACACTGTTGAAGTCTTACTGTTAGAAAGAAAATGATTGTAAAACCGACGTATTAAAGGGATTTGTGTCTGATTTTCTGACATCACCTTTTTACTTATTAAGAGTCTGTGAAATTCAAGTTACTGTAAATTAAAACTATTCAAGTATATAAACTAATGCCAGACAGTATTCCATACCCCTAGGTGGGGACCAGACTCCTCCGAGGTATATCACATGCTCAAGTAGAACAGCAGGTTTCTCTACGTCGTGTATCTGTGAGAGATGGTTGGAAGCTCCGCCTGAGAGCTAAAGTGTGGCGATTATTTTGCCTGTGGAGAAAATGTGTGACGGATGCTATCAAAGTACTTTTTTGACATCTCTGAATGTGCTACCAGCTCCCGGCACTAATATCTCCCTCACTAATTCCTGATACCTTCCTCTCACCTGAAAAGAAATGATAAGGCGTTAGAACAATGGCAAAGAGAATGGGATGTAGAAGAAAGTGACAGACGCACATATACGTTTTAATTCCTAAAGTCAGCACAAACAGACACTTTTCCAATCTATGTTCATCCCTTTTCCATCTCAGATACAAGAACATGTGTCCACCCATTAGAAGACTCACCTGATCATTTTGATTTTACTGTTGCCTGATCATTTTGCTTTTACAGTTACCACTCATTTACCTCCACCAACCTGCAGTATGAACTTTTTTAAGAAATCCATTATCGAAAACCAACTAAGAACATCTGACAATCAACAATATTTCTGCTATGAGTCATCTGTCAAGCAGAATAAAGACAGAAGTGATAATTACAACAGAATAAGTGTTAAAGAAGCTTGTTCATTGTGTACCAGGAATAGATCTTTCATTTACGTATTCTCGCCCTCGCCTGACCATGACAAAACTGTTTTTATAGTACACTCCTGAAAGGAGGTTGTAGATGATTCCTGCTTACCTTCGGTAGCCACCAGAATCACTGCTTTCTGTCACCTGTCACCAGGGGCGTAGCTGGGGGTAAGGGGAAACATCTGTCCTCAGGCTCAGCTTCCAGGAAGCGTAGAACTAATGTAACGAATTTATGGAATTAAATGTTTTCCATTCTTGGCTAACAAGAGGGGCGCGACATCTTTAGTTGTCTCCGGACGCTGAAAATACAGCTACAGCTCTGCTTCTCACCTATGTCACCAGCTCGGAAATTTAGTAGTACTCTTTTACAGTCTATGTCTGTGTCTTCATGTGTTGTGATTAGTGATGCGAATAAACGATTGATATATAACTAACGTTATCTTCCTTGCGTCTGGGATATTCAGGACCTCACACCAAAAAAGCGTAATTTAACAGCTAGATAAATCTCCCCGTTAGTCTGTAAAATCCAGTAGATATACTTCTGTATGAAAACTGGAGTAGCAGGAACAACACAAGAGAAGGGTTAAAGTACCCTTTATTAGTTCTTTAAAATTTACAATGCGTCAACTCGACGCTAACAAACTTCACCTCTGCTTGGGCGGTAACTGAAAATCAAATAATGAAACTAAAAATTGAAGATATTAACAAGTGATAGAACTAACCGACAGGGCTCAGCGAGATCCAGTTACTTAACCCCCCTTCGAAAACTAATGGCAGCAAATAAATGCAATTAAGCCACTTGAACCAGCAGAAAGCAAACGTATCTACGGCAGAGGTGGCGGTTATAAGCCTAACTCTTAACTCCTACCGAAACTCGGCTTTTAAATACTTTCTCTTAAAAATTTGCATTTCTTCACGCGTATTACATTTAACTATTCTGGCACTGACAATTACATGAATGAAGTTTATAGGAAAGTCTGAACTTAAAATTTAACTTATAAGTTAAAATAAATATAAATCCCTACAAGATAAAAAGGAGTATCCAGAGCTTATAACGTAGAAATATGTGAAAAGACTTGAGCTGAAAAATATTTGCTTGAAAATTCTTCAGTTATAGTCATGACATTTAATCTTGAATTGCGCATATGCAATTACATTATAACCTTTACTGCACTCATTAATTTCATGTAAGAATGATATCATATGCATTAACGACTTAAGTTAATTTTTTTATAATAACTGAAATATCTATCGTACCAGTCATTCTGTTCATTGCTAATCATTGCTCTTAATGCTGTTAATTATTTGTATTCCATTGTAGTCTTGTTCTAATTAATATTTCCTTTAAACGTAGTATTGAAGAAATATAACTATCTATGTGAAAATCCTAGAAATATTTGTCTATTTCTTTACATTGTTTTCTCTTTTTTACTTCCTTGTACGAAGTAAAAAGGAAGTATTGTAATCGCGCAAAATTTCAGGCAGCATATTTCAACGGAAATATCCATTTTGACAGCTATCGAATGCAATTTAATGATGTTTTTGCATGATATCTGTACGTAAGGACAGAATAAAAGACTCCTTTCCTCCAAAAAAATTATAAAACTGCTTTAAAATGAATTCTGAAGAGAATTTTTCGTTGCGTCTGTACGAACGTATGTACGTACGTACGTACGTATCTCGAATAACTCGAAAACGAGTAGCCTCAGAAAGTTGAAATTTTGTATATAGGACTTCTATAACATGTAGATGTGCACCTCGTATTTTGGTTGCAATCGGCCGCACCAAACGTATATAAATACTATATTTATATATATACATCTACTCTGTTACTCGGCACAGTGATCTCAGTTTCTTTACTCTTATATGTTTGTACATTGTACATTTTTTGCTTATTGAATTATGATAGTTCTTATCTTCCGGTTCAGGTGTTTATTCCTTTCGTAATTCTTGAAGCAATGTTTGTACAATTATCAAAAATTTAAAAGCTGTTTAAGTGCGGTTAAGTTTTAAATAACATGGCGGACATATTTGTTTACATTTGAAACAGCAGAATTGTAGATTTGTTGTCAATCTAGAGACACTAAGCTTCGCAACAACGAAAATAACGCCTTCATTTATTATTGCGAATTAAATCACGCTTAATCTTTTTTGGAATTTTTTCGAGGAAATAAGTGTTTAAGATTTACTTCGTAATTTTCAATACATATATTTTGAGTTTTTATGTATTTTTGCCTTGTCGCGAAGTGAGAACTGAATTAATTGAATGAGAAATACTCAATCGTCTGTGAAAAACTGTTTCTTTTCTGTTTTGCTTGCTTAATTTCTTTCATACATCGTTCTAGCTTTATTGTAGTATTTGAATAGAATATGTGGCAACGATAAGATAATTCTTCAAATGATATAAATTTTGTGCATTCAGAGTGTCGTTATAGTAAACAAATATAGTGAATTTTAAAGATAATAGTAAACAAATATAGTAAACAAATATAGTGAATTTTAATCCAATCAATTTAAATGAAATTCAAGAAAAAAATGCGTATAATTTAATATTCCGTGCAAGGAAGTCATGTGATGTACGCATCAGATTTTTTATGAGATATATTATTGATGAAATCTGCAGTCGTCATTTTGTTGACAACTGCAGAACAGAAGTTGTATATGAAAAAGCTTTCAATTTTTTTTAAATTTTTCTTTTATTTTTCTTATTTTTTTCTTTTTATTTTTTATTTATTTATTTTATTTTTGCCTCATGCACTACGTATATTTCCATTTAATATTTTCCTCAGAATCTAATATCCTTACATGAACGATATCGTGATATATTTTTAATTCAAACCATAGTATCCTTGATTATTTGCTCATGCATAACGAAGTAAAAAGGAAGTATTGTAAGCGCGCAAAATTTCAGGCAGCATATTTCAACGGAAATATCCATTTTGACAGCTATCGAATGCAATTTAATGATGTTTTTGCATGATATCTGTACGTAAGGACAGAATAAAAGACTCCTTTCCTCCAAAAAAATTATAAAACAAATTTTTATAATTTTCCCATCCACCCCTCGACGACAGAATACAAATTTAATCATTTTATTCACTTTTGCGTACAAATAAACCTTTTACATTATTGTATGATTTATGCACACGCAAGTTGTCTTTTAGTTCCCATTTTAGTAAATTTGCGTATGTTGCTCTATTCTTTCAAATAAAAATTAAACGCACTGGTGTAACTCTTATGGTTAATTTATGTAGTTTATAACCTTAACGATGACATAGTTTTGAAAGCGACTAAGACCACTATATACTAGTTGCAGTCTTAAGTAACGTCTTACAATCAACCTTTCAACTAAAACCTCATTAACTTGTATCTATATATTAGTAACTGACTTCAAATGGAATAATCAGAAAAAATACCAAAGACATTTGCTGTAACATTTAAGAATGTTGATTATTTATAATATTTAAATAAGTATTTTCAGTAAAATTTAGAGTGTATAAAAGTATGGAAAATTATTTATCTGTCGCAGGGACGAATATTTCACATGTGTGGTGCTTGAAATGATTTATATACCGTGTTAAAATCATTTATGCTCAGTTAAAGAGTTCAATTTATTTCAATCAAAGATCTCAGTCAAAGATCAATCAAAGATTTCAGTCAAAAATTTCAATCAAAGATCTGAGTCAAAAAGGTCAATTTATTTCAATCAAAGATATAATAGATACTCTATTTATATCTTTGATTGAAACTAAGATATTATTACGCATAATATGAACAGTTATTTCCAGATGGAAAATAATCATTTTATTTTTATTAAATTAGCAGGAAATTACCTATTTTCGATAAAGCGCATAGAAATTTATGATTTGTTGCCACGTAAGCGAGCTGTATAATTAATTCCTTTTGTTTTAAACGTTTCAATTTATTATAGAGCTCAGTTATAAAATTTAGGAGCAGGAGCGAACTCAAAATAGCTCAGCGGCCCAGTTTAATTTATTTTATACTGCCGATATAAATGAAGCGAGCGCTCTCGAGAACAGGGAAGAATATATGTGGAGTGTAGAATTTTACGACGCGGTATCAAGAAGTAGGAAATTCTTGAGGCAATCCTTCGAGTGTTTATGATGATTGCTTCCCGCAATTCCTCTTCGAGAGCTTCTAAAGTGCTCTCAACAGAAGAGCGAGATCGGAAGTTCGTTTCGAATAAATTTATTTTTCGGCAGCATCTGGACCTATCCATTTGATATCAGTCGCAGAATCAGCTATTTCCCATACGTGTTTAGAAATGTTTCTTGAAATTTCATTGGGGTATATCCGTCGTCGATAACTCTCCTCGGCCAGATTTTTACTCATGAAACATCAAACGGGAATAATTCAGGGAATTCTGAAGTAAATAAATAGAGCTTAGTATTTCTGTGCTTAGCATTCCATTCGCCTTCTTAAAATGTTATGATTTTCTTTTGAAGGAGTCTTTCCTTACAGCAACTTCAAATAACTTGAGGTTGGGAGTATTGTATTGTAAAATTATATTGTGTAAATAAATATATTCGTATAAGTATCATTTACTTTAGCATATATTTTGCGGAGTTGTAAGGATAGGGACTACATATGGGGATTTGAAATTAAATTTTTTCTGAATGTAGACGGATGTTTGGATCAGGAAATATTTATGTTCAGTGAATGATTTGTTGAACGTATTTAATTTTCATGAAAAATTTTGAACATATTTAAGATTCAGGAACTTCTGTCAACACATTATTGAACATATTTCAGATCCATGTACTTCCATGAACAAATTATTGAACATTGGCGAATTATGAACGAAAGTTAACGCCATGACGTGCCATCAAATTCCAGTTTCGTTATGTAACTAGTTTACATAACGAAATTGGAGTTAGTTTAACATTTACATTCGAAATGAGTAAAGATTTCTCACTCCTTTTTTTTTTTGGTAGGACGCCTTTACCCAGTCCCAATTTATCCAGTCTTTCCGGCATACCTTTCTTTTAAAATTTGTCTCATGCTACATTACACAGAAAACTACAACAATCTTACTTATCATTCTGCTAAAATTACCGATCTACGTACAAAATTCGTAACAGTATTAATTATATGTGCGAATTTTAATAAAGTGATACATTATTTAAAACTTAATACCCACATTTATAGTATATACTTAATCTTAAAGCTTACAGATTTGGATGCATGGATAATTTTAACTGGTACATGTATGTGGCGAATACTTGATAAAGATATTTTTATCACCTTCAGTTTTAGAATTAAACACATTTTAGGTATATATTAGTTTTATGACTTTAATTTTTATAATCTTGTAGAAAATATGAATATGTGAATTATATCGTACAAATGTGTAGCATCTTTTAAAAATACATTTTCTGCATACATATTATTGTGGTTGCTGTTGTTAGGGTGTATTAATTGCAATAATGCTAGTTCTGATTTTGTTGTAAAATCTGAATAGATATAATCAGTGTTTATAAGGGCTAGCTAAAATTAATATGCTGCCAAATTTTATCTTTTTATGTAAAAATTAAGTTTTTTAATTTTCTTCAATGCATAGAACGATGATGAATTAAACATATGTAAAAACCTGATTTCCATTTCAGTATCATAATAAAAAACCCGAGTGGTTAAGACCTCTAAATATTGTGGTAATTAATTCGATAGTTCGATGCGGATTCAAACGTAGCCAAATGGGCTGGTTGCGAGGGTATTTTTCACAGTTTTTACTTCCTTGTACGAAGTAAAAAGGAAGTATTGTAATCGCGAAAAGTTTCAGGCAGCACATTTCAACTAAAATATCCATTTTGACCGCTATCGAATGCAATTTAACGATGTTTTTGCGTGATATCTGTATGTAAGGACAGAATAAAACATACTTTTCCTCAAAAAAATTATAAAATTGCTTTAAAATGATTTCTGAAGAGAATTTTTCGTGGCGTCTGTACGAACGTATGAACGTATCTCGCGTAACTCAAAAACGAGTAGCCTCAAAACGTTGAAATTTTGTATATAGGACTGCTATAACATGTAGATTTGCACCTTGTATTTTGGTTGCAATCGGCCGCACCAAAGGTATATACATATATTTATATATATATCCACTCTGTTACCCGGTTCAGTGATCTCAGTTTCTTTATTCGTATATGTTTGTAAATTGTACATTTTTGCTTTAAAAATGATTGAATTATGTTTTTTTTTTTTTTTTTTTTTTTTTTTTTTTATCTTCCGGTTAAGGATTTTATGCCTTTAGTAAATCTGTGTGCAATATGTTTAGAATTATCAGCAATTTTAAAGTTGTTTAATTGCCGCTAAACCTGCTTTTAGTGGCGGCCATTGATGTTTACATTTGAAAGAGGAGACTAGTGGATTCGTTGCCAATCTAGAGAAACTTAGCTTCGCAGCACAAAGATAGCGCATTCATTTATTATTGTCAATTAAATCATGCTTAATTATTTCTGGAATTTTTTCGAAGAAATAAGTGTTTGAGATTTACTTCGTAATTTTTAATATAGATATTTTGAGTTTTTATGTATTTTTGCTTTCTCGCGAAGTGAGAACTAAATTAATTAAATGAGAAATACTCAATCGTCTGTGAAAAACTGTTTCTTTTTTGTTTTGTTTGCTTAATTTCTTTTATACATCCTTCTAGCTTTATTATAGTATTTGAATAGAACATGTGGCAAGGATAAGATAATTCTAGTCTTTAAATGATATAAATTTTGTGCATTTTGAGTTATAATATGAACGAAATATATACGTTAACTGTTATATAATTATTGGATTATATAACAGTTAACTTAGTTTCCGTTATATAATTATTATATAAGTTAACTGCTATATAATTATTAATACTGTTAAGTGAATCTTGCGCCAGAGTGTCGCTATGGTAAACAAATACTAGAGTGAATTTTAAAGAATGCTTTTATTCTATTGTGGTTTATGCGCTGTCGGCGAAGTATATTTAATTCAATCCAATAAGTTTAAATGAAATGCAAGAAAAAGGCGTATAATTTAATATTCCAATACAAGGAAGTCATGTGGTGTACACATCGGATTTTTTTCATTTGTAACGAGGCAGTTTTTTTTAGAAAATCCTTCTGAAAGCATTCTTTCCTTAGACAGATAGTCCTTTGGTACGAAAAATAGCAAATATATAAAAGATTATATTAGCAGCTTAAATTCCCTTCTATATTTTAAAAATAGTAACTTCTATTTCCACTGCGTTATTTCGAGGCTAATCTGTGTCATATGATTCTTACGTAATTCTGATGATGTAAACGGAACTAATACTCAAACAACCAATAGTAATTTTACAGCAATATTAACTAGCCAATCAAAATGCATTGAGAAGCCAAACTAACTCATTCTGAATTAAGATTTCACCCTTATTATAACGCACTTGCTGTCTACGCTTTCGCCTAGCTGGACTGCAGTCTGTCATCTCCTTACTTATTGAAAACTTATTAAATATATAAACGTTTCGGATGACAACGCACAATTAAAGTGCCAAATTTATTGTGGCAGCAACATGTTTACTGAAATAAAAGTTGAATTATATATACCTTGACTGCCAAATATCTTATTCATTGTGGATCGGCGTTTCAGCATTCTACAGAATCAAAATTCTCTGTGTTTATTACGGTATTACATATATACCCGCTCTGATACTCGGCTCAGTGTACACAGTTCTTTTTATTTTTAAAATGATTGAATTATGTTGTTCTTATGTTCCGGTTAAGGCTTTTATGACTTTAGTTAATCTGCATGCAATAATTATAAAATTATTAAAATTTAAAAGCTGTTAGCCCTAATGTTCAGCAACCATATTTGTTTACATTTGAAACTTAGCAGAATAGTTAATTAAGTAAGTTTCTGCTCCTTATGTGTCCTTTTGCCGAGTGGGACCTAAAGTAAACTTTCAGTTTTGTGTGCCAGAAAATCAGCCTTTTTCTTCGCTGCCCAGATTGCTTGCTTTTGGCTTGGAAACTCTAATTGTAAAAGAAAGGTTTTTGTTAATTGTTTAAACTGTAATTGGTGTTTTATGTTTTTTCATATTTTGTTTAACAAAGATATTTTGAGTTTTTCATATATTTTTGCCTTGGCGTGAAGTGAGAATTGAATTAATTGAATGAGAAATATATATTCAATGCAATTCGAGGAAACAGGAAATTGCAAAAATTGTGTCTAATTTAATGTACAGGGAAGTCGTGGTGTCCACATAAGATATTTTTTAAAAGGTACTGAAGGAGAAGTGAATTTTCGTATATTATCAGCTCTTTAACTCAATCAAACTCAACGTAACCTCGGTCCAAAGTACTTTTCCGATTTAATACTTTTAACACAAATATTTTAACAAAATATCCAAAGTTCCCAGTTTGCCGTGTTTGAGAGTATAGTATTCATAAGCAAATTCATCGATAATGCATTACATTCTATATTTACAGCTCTTATAGCATTGTATATAATTATTGATGAAATAGTAGAAGCAAAGGGAAGAAACAGATGATGGAAAAATAAGAAAGAAGAAATATGTCAGTATGAGCTATCCAGTATGCGTTCTTCCTGAGCTGGAAGCTATTGTTTATTGGATAAGCTATTGTTTCCCATGCGGTTTCCGCAGAAAAGTATGGAAGAATAAATAAAAGAATGGATTTCATCATAAATGATTCATGAAGAGATCTGATCTGAAGACGCGTATGCTATTATTTACCGAATGCTGTGGCTTAATTATATAAGTAGAACGAATCCTAAATTATGTCATATTTGAGACATACCTTATTCTCGAATTCAAGTTCTAGACAGTTTTCGAATCTCTGGAATCTTTGATATAAAAATAATAAGACGTAGACAAAAGTAAATAAAACTTTACTTAATGTTCGGCGTTTTTAATTAAAGCAAAATTCGAAATTCGAGTTTAAGGAAAGAGAAAACCTTAAGAATACGGTTCTTAAAAATTCGTCTGTATTTCTTAAGATAGATGCCAGATATAACGAGTTAAGAACATAATTAAAGCTCTTAAACTATGGAGCTCATTATCTGGCTTAACTAATTATTCGAGAGAAAATTTAAAGAAGAAAATGTTGTCGGAAGAGTAATATTTCAAGAGTTTAGAACTCCATACAGGGAATATTAAATTCTCTGCAGTGCATAAAATAAAATAAAATGCTTATTTATTCTAAGAGATAATAAACTCACAATTTCAGAGAACCGTCACGAAGTAGATATTGGCGAAATAGGCACGCCTGAAATCGCAATACTCACAATTCTTCATTTAATGAGCGCCTTCATTAAAACTAATATTTCCAAAGTTTGGGACGAAAATACTGAAGGATATTTTAAATAAGAATTCGAAATATTTGATTGATGAAAAAGCGGGAAGATTTTGAGTTTTCAAATATCGAATCTGTTTCAAAATTCGTGGGATACAAGGAATCGAATACACCATTTTTACTTAATAACATCTTAGTTATAAAATCCACCGGCAGAGTTTAGATAGTAAATTTATCAAACTTACGTAACAATGAAAAATAAATTTTAAAAAATCTAATGAGAACACCACATGACTTCCTTGCACGACCTAATAAATTATAAATATTTTTGCCGTAGTTCATTTGAATTTATTTCTTCGAATTTCATTAGAGATATATTTCTAATTCAATGAATTCAGTCCTTATATCGCCACAAGGCAAAAATACAGAAAAACTCAATCTTCCTTAGGAAATTGCAAAATACAGAAAAATCTAAAGCAACAGATAAAGTTAAAAGCAGTTAAAAAAATTTACAATTAGACTTTCTTCGCAAAAACAAACAATTCTTCGAGTGGGCAGGAACACAAAATTTTCGTTGCACCAAATTGTAACGTTTGGTCACACTGTGCAAAAAAACACTCAAGTTGGTGCTTCAGCTGACTTAATTCACTATTATATCAACCTTTTGCTGCACAGTGTGTCCGGTCTGGACACACCTAAAACTTTCCTTCTGTACGCACATAAAAATTGAATGAAAAAGGATTTATAAGTTACTATAGGTTACTCTGAACCTTCTTTATTTATAGTAGGTGGTAGCTCAACACAAACCAGTCCATATGTTTCATCCATGTTTAGTTTTTAAAGACCTTCATTTTTCAAAGAAATCTTCCAGATTGTTTTAGGGTATGAAAGGAATTGTTTCAAAAGAAATTTCTATGTTATTTTTTTTGGCTGCATGCTAATATCCTTATTCTATATTAGTTTTAAATTTTTACCTTGAAATTTTGCCTAAAATCAAACGGCGAACCCTAGCTGTGCCCACACCGGGCTCACCGATAATCTAGGTCAACTGAGAGTCTGTATTCTTTGTCTCTCCGCATCACATCGGTTAGTTCATTGACAACAATGCTCGTTTCAGCACTCTTTTTGAAGCTCTGTTCAATCAGTGTGCCACTTTGGGCACACCCACAGAACTGAAACGATAAGTACACTCTTCACAAAATTTTACTTGTGTACTCCTCTAGGCCTAATTAGACTGCCCCCCTTTTTTTGTCAAAACTCCGACTTTAAAAGGTAGCGTGCCGGAAAGCGTTAAAAGGTTCAAATGTATACAAATGGCGGCCTCGTTAGGCTTAGCATCGCTTGATTTATTATATTGTTGACTATTCTAATACCACAGCACGCATATTACCCAAAGGCGTAAAAATCCTAATTGAAACATAAGAATAACGTAATTCAATCACTTTTAAAGCAAAAAATGCGACATTTACCACCAAGTAAGAGTACAAACATTGACCGCACGTATCCGGGTAATTTTGTACATATATATATATGTAATGATATTTTTAAATCCATTGATTAAATTAAATTCTAATAATATTGCTTAATAATGTGTTGGCGATTCTCTACCTAAATTGCATACCTGTTCCTAAATTTTGGCGAAATCCTTTCTTTAGTATAAAATATATTAACCTGTTGGCGCCCGCCAAATCGCCAAACTCATAAATCTGTCATATTACATAAAGTACTCATATTACATAAACACTCTTGATGAGAAGATAGCGTCACCTCGTGATTTCAGTTAATATCGCTGATTGGAGGAGCCTCGTGACGTACACATATGTATAAGTAGGGCTTCTGCTCAAGGTACGAGGAGAACGCTTACGAGATGGATGCTAAAATAAACCTACCACTTTATATTCCAAAATTTGTCTCATTCCTGTTGCCCCGGCTGCACAAAACAAATAATGTATGAGAAATTACATTTCATATATATATATATATATATATATATATATATGTTTGGTGCGGCCGACTGCAATGAAAATGGGAGGTGCACAACTACATGTTATAGCCGTCCCATATACAAAATTTTAACGTTCTGCGTCTAATCCTTTTTGAGTTATGCGAGACACGTACATACGTAAACACGTCACGAAGAATATCTTCTGTATGCATTATAAATCCATTTTTCAATCCGTTTCGGAAAAAAAAAAAAAAAAAAAAAAAAAAAAACATTTTTTCTGTTCGTACATCGAGATGTCATGAAAAAACATCGTTTAAATGGATTCAAGAAACTTCAGAATTGTATTTTCGTTGAAATATGGTACCTTAAATCTTTCGCGATGACACTACTTCCTGTACCTCGTACAAGGAAGAAATAAAGTTTCTTTAACATTTGAATGATTTTTGTCGTCTTTTTTTTTTTTTTTTGTTGAGGGAGGAAGCTCCGTAATCAGTTCTTTGATGCTGAAAACTGTATTCTGAAATGCACTGATAAAGCCACACTCATTAAAAATATGTAACGTATAATAAAGTTTAAGAAAAATCCAATTACTACGGAAAATAAAATCTATTATTAAACTTTTAACGGCGTTACGTTACTGTTAGCATAGCATATGTTTGGAATCAAAAAGGTTTGTTTTTTTTCATATGTGAATACGCGCCTAGTTAGGTTTCACCTTATTTCTAAGCTTGCGTTTCATCTGTTGTAAGGCAGTCCTTAGAGAACCCTCGAGAGCTTTTAAATAATAATTGGTTAAATTTATGTAAAATATTTAAAATACTAAAATTTACGTAAATGATATTTTCAGTTATTTAAATATCGCATATAATTTTCTCAGTTGTCTTGTAAAATTTAATTTCCATTTAATTTCTTTAATTTAATTAACTGCTATTTCCTTACCAAATTATCTGCCTGAACTTTAGATTACTTTAGCTGATGGTAAGAAAAGTGTGTTTTAAAATTATAAGAGGAAATGTAAATTTTTAGAAAGTAAATCATAATTTGAACTTCGTGTTTAAATTAAAAGAATTAATTTTCAGATTTAAAGCGGCATTTCTGTTTTAAAACGCCCCTTTTCCCCCCTCATGTTTACATACCAAAGTTTTAGGCAATTAATTATGTCGGAAATATTAATTAAAATAATGAAATTAAAAGCAAATTGAATTTATTCGACACAGTTAAAAGCCATAAATTTATGTTAGTGTGATATTAATTGTAAAATTTTATTTTTATAAAAAGATTTTAATTACATGTGTGTTTGACAATTTGATCCTGATATATTCAGCTTTTTAAAATCTCGCTGAGAAATTTGCATTGTATCACTTCCCATGGGTTTTGATAAATAAATGTGATTCTCACTTTAATTAATACTTAAATTTTTAATAAAACATAATTGCAAAATTTTTTAAATGCATGTTTAAATTGAAATCATGTCGACTGAAAATTACTTCATTAAAGAAAGTTCTTTTTTATTGTTATCTTTACTTACTTTTAAAATTTAAATCTGACATATTTATAAGAATATTTCCTAAAATCTTGAACAATGTACAATATATTATTTAATCAAAAACTAATACTATTATCAAAAGCATTCATGTTTAATATCATACTATTCTGAAACGAATGACTTTCCAAAAAAATGAACAAAATGCAGTTTGTGCCTGGTTATTGTTAATTAACATTATTCTGCGAGTTAATTTATTTATTCAGATAAATCATTAAATAACTAATATTCACGCAGTGCAAATAATGCGTTAATCTGTATCTCCTAACTAAATTTGTAAATAAATGGCTTCTAAGTGATTGCTTTTGTTTCTGTTACATTTTTTAATAAATACAAATTTTTCAAAGGTATTTCCATTACTATTAAGCGCTTTTATTTAATTAATGTGCAATATACGTTCAAATCGTTTACTTTGTCAGTTTGTGAGCCAGCATTTTCTTCGATTTTTATTATTGTTTAGTTAGTCGAAATTAATTATAATTGCTCAGAATCGGCTTAGACAAATAATATTTCATGAGTTTTCATAAACATTTTTAACTTATATTCGCTATTTTTCTAATTACTGAATCAAATTTGCCTTCGGAAGTTTTTTTTTTTAAACAAAAAATGTACAATTACTATTATATAAGAATAAAACACTGAGCTTATCGAGCAAGGTAACAGATTGGGTATGTGGATATATACACAGTGTTTCAGCAATTCGATTACAAAATTTCAGGAGATATAGAGTACACCTGGACGCTGAAAAAAAAAGCATAGTAATGCATGGTCGAAAACATTTTCTGTAGTCGGAAACGTAGGTCGGAAACGCTTTCCTTGTGTGGTAGTGACAACACAAAATACAAGAAATAAAGGACAAGAACTGGGGGAGAAAACATTTGTTATGCTTAGTAGAGCAGAATCATAGAAATGAAAACAAAAACCAACAACAACTGTCATCAAAGAAAGAATAAAATTTAACGTCACCCGGACCATGAAGCAGGTCTCACGTCTCCCGTGCATGGAAACTCGGATATTCTGGTGAATACCTTACGTATCCCGGACTTCTCCAATAGCTGCCACGGTGCTTGCAACAAAATTCCTGAACACTGTTAACGAGATTTCGTACACGAGTGTCTTGACGAACCTCCAGAGAAAGTAATCAATGCAAGTGGGGTGTAGCGGTCATTCTGGCGAGTGGACCGGACCACCACTGACGGGATTGGTTGCCCCTGTAAAGAATAACATACTAGTGTTAAGGATTCATGGTGGATTCTCAGTTTGAGAGGCACGTCAAGGCTGTTAATGTATGCTAAGCTTTAACATTTTTACTGCACTGAGCATAATAAACATGTTTTCTCACCCTGTTCGTGTCCATTCTTTCTTGTGTTTTGTGTCGTCACTAACACTCCAGGAAAGCGTTACCAACCCTGCAGTGGTATTTGATTTTCCGTTGTCTAGATGCACTCTGTGTTTTCTTAAAGTTTGTTACCCAATTGCTGAAAAACATTTTTTACTTTTTTTTTCCTTTACGTTCAGACGAGTTCGTGGATTTGGAGTGAATAAGGACGACATTTAATGAAGTATCGAAACACACTTTAATGGCCAGTATTTTTCAAGACCTTAAAAAGTACGTATACAATCGTCGAATAACTACTATATGAACGCTGAAGCAATCAGCTAACAGCCTCCAGGCTATAACGGTGGAGACAGCTTCACTGCGAAGCACCAGAGTATAGCTCTAGACTCTCCTCAGTTCTTCTCGGGCCCACCAGCAGCCGAGCGGTAAAGTCGCTGAACACTGGTAGTTCGGTCCGAGGTTCGAATCCCGCGAACGGGCTGGCTGCATGGGCGTTTTTGTAGTTTTCCCCATGTGTAACGTGTATACGAGCCAGTTTCCCTTAAGTCTTCCACGAAGGCATCCCTCCCCTTAGGCAGATAGCCCTCGAGGCTTTGCCATAATCACACACACACACCTACTCGGTACTCTACGAACTCTCGAGACAAATCGCGATGCACTCGACGATACACTAGAGTACAGCTCCCGACTCGGTTCGGTCGTTCTCGGAGCTCAACACACTCTAAGATAAAACTCGACGATGCACCATCTCGCAATACACTAAGAGACTCTCTCGATACGCTCAACGACCAACTCAGCAGTAGACTACGAAACACTTGCTTACTGACTATTAACCTTTTGTAGACGGATGGCCAATATATTGACAGTTGTATTCCCTGTTTGAATGGACGGGGTTGTCCACTTTATTGGCCATGTCTTTTTCCCCCATTTTACAGGCTGAAAAGTGGGGTGAAATGTCAAATTTGACGTCCCTGGGTTTTCAACCACTTATCTCTTTCAAAGATCTCCCTTTTGCGACATAGATGCACCCCTCTGAGAATCCATTAATCTACACAAGAATCTTTGTTGCAAATAGGAGGTGATTTCTTAACGGGGGGAAAGCATTCGGTTCAAGATTTCCCGTCTTTTGGTAGCTTTTACTGCTACCAAAGCCCCGGCCTCAAAGGGTTAACGGACTCGACTAGGCACTCACTGATTGACTATCAGCTGACTTTCCGAGTACCAGCAGGGTTCACATAGCTTTTGCCTTGCATTCGAGAACGCTATGGGCTAAACCAGTAAGAATTCGTTCAAGAAGTTTATATGTCAATGGCATATCGCCAATTTTCTGGCAAATGGGCGATTTCTCGCCAAATGTGACAACTCTGCCTTCTCTTTCATTTTATAGCAACCCTAAACCTGCTTTGCGTTGGAGCTATCCTACCGCGCCTAGGCATTTCGTAACACCCTGTATATATATATATATATATATATATATATGTGATGTATCAGTTTTTGTCCGGAGTAAATAGATTGGTGAAGAATCATAGATGTAGTCGTAACTTAAATTATCAGACGATAAGTTTAAAAAAACAGGATCCATTTGTTATATTTGAGGAGAAAATAGCAGTTACAAAAATTAAGATCTCCGGAGTAAATAAGAAAGAATTACGAATAACTTTTTGTATGAAGTTTACTGCATCGTGACATTAAAGAAAAAGACTCCGATATTCTTTTGCGAGTCCTTTTATAGCCTCTGGAAAGGCGGAGCTTCCAAGAAATGACGTAAGCCTCGTCATCCATTCCAGCTCACTTTAAATATTTCCAGAACATTCCATAACTGTACGTGTAGGAAAGGCGGGAAAAACAACTTGAATACGGGGCTGTGGGTTTAATTCCACGTACTTTCAAACAAGAGACCGTCGCCAATAAAAATTGAAAATAACATACAGTTAGAATTTTAAGTGTACTCTTGACTATGGAATTTTATTATTACATATATATATATGTATGCATAGTATATATGTTTGGTACAGCCGATTGCAGCTAAAGAGGTAAGTGCTCAACCTCTTATACCATTGTTATATACAAAATTTCAACATTCTAAGATCCTCGTTTTTGAGTTATGCGCGATACATATATACGCACGTACAGATGTCTCGAAACAATCTCTTCTGAATCCACTTTAAATCCATTTTACAATACAAAAAATCCATTTGAAAAAAAAGTGTCCTTTATTCTGTCCGTGTATACATACGTTAAGAAAAAACATTGTCAAAGTGGATTCGAGAGCGATCAAAATGGATATCTTCGTTGAAATATGATAGCCGAAATTTTTTGCGATTGCAGTACTTCCTATGCTTCGTGAAAGAAAGTAAAATAGTAATTAAAAAATTAAAGTTTTGCGGATTCCATCCTAATTATAGCATAGCTTCTAAAGTTGCTCCGATCAAATTTAATTGATTGTTTACTTGCTAACTGAAACCAAAATGAAACTAAGTTTTTTTTACTTTTCCGCACAATAATCTTAAATGCTATGTTACATGTGCATTTTCTAAATTTAATTAAATTGTAAGGTCCCTCATTTGAAATTCTAAGTTAATGTTGGAAGTGAGGAACCTAGGAACTGATAAGCGAATAATCGCTAGAGTTCGAAGACAGGAAACAACAAGAGAGAAGGGTAAATAACCCTTTATTATTTCTATAAGATTTAACAAAACTCCGCCTGGGAGTGAACAAACAAGCCTGGGAGTGAACTTAGTCTTTTAAGTTCAAGTCCGCACTTTGGACTTGAACTTAAAAGACTAAGAATTAAGCTAAAACTAAGATTAACTAACTAAGTATAGCCAAAGCTATCAAGGAACAATGAGAGTTGGCCCCTTAATCTATTTCACTACGAAGCTTAGCAAGGGCCTGAGTACGGCCGAGCGTATAACAGCTTTGAGAGAGAGAGAGAGAGCGGCCAAAAAGGCAGACGCGCGTAGTTCAGAAACTCTGTTTCTCTCTCTGGCTCCGTAAGTAACTTCGTGATTTAAATACCGCTCCTTCTCCTTAAATATTCAGCAAATTCCAAAACTACGTTCTGGCCGGAAGTAGTAAGTTGAAGTTAAGAATTTGACAGTAAAAGAACTCTAACTTAAAATTTAACTGTTAATTAAATTAACATAATACTTACAAAATAAAGAATGTAAACGTGTTTAATTCCTAATTAGGAGGTAAAATAAGGAAATAAATTGAAACTGCGAAGTTTGGATTAGCGTGCTATCGAAATTACACATTAGGAACATACAAATATTATAATGCTTTTCTTCAAGTCTTGTAACAAAGCATGCGAAACTTACATCGTATATGTGGTCTTCGTGAAAGTTTTCTCATGGAAATTGCCTACTTTCATTAATAATGTGATACAATTAGCAAAAGTCTTAGTTAAAGAGCTCGCTTTTTCTTCACACACAATCGCATCCCAAAAAAGAAGCTCAAATTACGAAGACACTGAAAAGGCCTATTCCAGGTTCTTCAATCATATAACGATAATCTCAGTGCATGGGATAGGCTAAATAAGATCTGAAAAAAAAATTCTTCCTTGGTACATTTTGAGATTTCGCAGAATTTTCAGCTTCTTTGAAAACATCCGGTAATATATAAATATGGGAACAAGGTAACTTGATTATCTGATTAAATAATTATAAAATAACACAAGAAGTAAAACTTATATTAGCATAGATTTTGAATAAAAGCGAATCGATTTCGTAGGCTATCTTATAACAGATCGAGCAAATATCTTTCTTATTTCTTTAAAAAATGTAAGATCTGTGAACATTCTTTGACAAATTTAGAGAGTTTAAGTGTAAGGCTCCTTTCTGCCTCGTTTAACGCTGTTCTTTTTCCATTTACGTATTAAAGTAATTGTTAGTGTAAGCTTAGCTAGTTTAAATTCAGGTAAACATAAAACGTATTTTCTCTCTCCTTTCCGCAAACTTTCGTAGTGTAATTGGAAGCACATTGGGCGCGTATTCGAGAGGCCTAGGGTTTGAGTCTTGGTGAGGGCGCTGCGCATGTTTCGCGTATTCCCTAATGACGTCACGTATTCCCTAATGACTACATCAAAATCCCTAATGACGTTACAAATATATACCGCTTAAAATTTCTCCAGAAAAATATTTGTTTCACTTTGATGATTGTTCCAGGTTTTTGATATGATAATTTTTCAATATATTTCAAAATATATTCATGTGTTAAATTTAGTGATGGGCAACTTCGGTACTTTCTTGTACCCGGTACGAGAGTAACAGGTACAGACAAGTACCCGGTACAAAATACCCGTTACTCAAGTAACCGTTACTTTGAAAAGTACCGGAAACCTATTTCAAGTACCGAGTACCCAAGTAACGATTTGGAGTACCGAAGTAACGAAATACCGGAGTAACGGTTTGCTGTACCGGAGTACCCTAGTAACGGTTTGCTGTACCGGAGTACCCTAGTAACGATTTGGAGTACCAAAGTACCCTAGTAACGATTTGGAGTACCGAAATACGCAGCTAACGATTTTGTGCACTGAAGGAATTTTGCCACGTCACAACGTGTTTGATTTTATCTGTACGGAGTAAGATTTTGAATATCAGAAAACATGTCAACTACGGAAGTGTCTGAGGAGCAGACCATTCATGGACACAAGGAGCGCATATCACCATTTCGCAAATACAACCAGATACTACTGTCTCGTATCAAAACCGAAGTGAGCTGAACCCTCATCGATCCTCCAGTAACGAATACGGAAATACCGAGAAGAGACGCATATTTTCATTACAAAGAAGCGAATACCGAAAAGCACCACTTTCTATACAGAAGTAACGAATACCGAAAAGTACCCATTTCGTGCAGAAGTAACGAATACCGAAAAATACACGTTTCGGTACAGAAGTAACGAATACCGAAAAGGACACGTTTAGGTACAGAAGTAACGAATACCGAAAAGTACACGTTTAGGTACAGAAGTAACGAATACCGAAAAGTACCGACTTCGGTACTGAAGTAACGCGTACTTGGATGTACCGATTTTCAGTACCCGTTACAACTAAGTACCCGTTACAAAATACCTGGTTCGGTAGTACTGACTCATCACTAGTTAAATTCTGTAAATCAAATTACCAATTTTGATTTCAACTTTTCAAATAAAATGAGTAACTTCTGAATTATATTAAGTTACATATGCTGCATGCACATGAATTTGTGTTCTTTGGAATATTAAGCATGAGTATCTTTATTGATCATTTGAATAAAAATTCCCAGGATGTAATATCTCATTTAAGATAAAATCATGCACCAACAGCATCCGCAGCTTAAAATCAAACATTTAGAATGATGTTTTTTAATAAAATGCAATAACAAATCTTGGTAAAATTGTCCCATCTTCGTAACGACAAAACTGGCTAGTGCAGCAGAAACATTGCTCTTAGACTAACATAATTTAGTATAAACATAATCTAAACTCAGACCTAGGAGGATGTTAACATTATTCTATCTAAATGTAGACACTAACCACCCAGATTGATGAAGACACTGCGCTGAAATTCAGAAGCGGTGGCGTGACAATTGGCCGTTTATTTCCATAATCGCGGTTCAGTTTCACACGTCTACTATTATCGCTGTAGCGACAGTATTATCCTTGTGCAACTACACGAATAGCTGATAACAAGTATACTCTAGGAAAAGACAAGGGCTTGCTCATTGGATGCTTATACGTGTGCAAATTTTTGCTCCTTTTCATAGCGCGCCCTGTCACAATAACAGCGAGCAATTGAAAATGCATCTCATTTTCTGAATTGGACGTGATCCAGAATTCGCAAGAAATGAGTTTTCTCACTCTAAAAATCTAGATGACATTGCCAATGGATAGAGAGCTGGCTATTTAGCATACATATTTCCTTATATATAACGGGTGGCCATAATTAAACTGACAGTGTTCACAGTGTTCTGTAGCGCGATCTATTTGCGAGAATGACGCCACATTTTGTAGGAAGATTAAACAAGACGGGGGACGAAGGATTCCGAAAGAAAAAAAAAAAAAATAATTCCAAAAGTCACCGCTAGGGAATATTTGGCGCTGTGTAATAGAAAATAGAGTGTTAACAAATGCAAATCAATACGGAAATTACCTTTTACATTGCATTCAAGTGAGGTTCAATGTGGCTGCCGTTGTTCTGGACCACATATTGCATTCTGTGCACAGTATGCACAACAGCAGAAAGTAACATGTCTGCAGGAATCTCCCGTACAGTCCGTGATATGTTATCCTTCAACGTAGCCAGGTTCTGGACTACTCCAAGGTAGACCTTGGACTTAAGGTAACCCCATGGCCAGAAGTCGCATGGGGTGAGATCAGGCGACCGAGGTGGCCATGCAGTTGGAGAGAAGCTGCTAATGACTCTTTCTGTTGTGAATTTCTGTCGTAGCATCTGTTGAACCCGTACAGCAACGTGTGGAGTGCATGAAAAAGATTTCCCCAGGCATTGTTTTTGCTGAAGTGCCGGAATGACAAAGCTGTTCAACATGTGGCGATATTTCTCTCTGGTAACAGAACAGGTTTCCGGTCCTGTCGGGGTAATGTTCGCATAGAAGAATGGACCTACGATAAATTTTATTCCGCATTACTTTGCATTTGTTAACACTCTATTTTCTATTACACAGCGCCAAATATTCCCCTATCGGTGATTTTTGGAACTAATTTTTTTTCCCGGAATCATTCGTCCCCCGTCTTGTTTAATCTTCCTACAAAATGTGGCGTGATTCTCGCAAATAGATCACGATATAGAACACTGTGAGCACTGTCAGTTTAATTATGGCCACCCGGTATATAAATATTCCATGCAACATTTTCTGTTCATATTTAAAAAGGCATCTCGAAACATCTCTAGTTTTCCACCTTATATTTATATTTATAATCATAGCCTAAATAGCTACTTATTTCATTGCTAAGTTACACACTATATTGTCTATACTTTATAAGGTTAGGTTAGCTTAGGTTAGGTTAGGTTATTTAATTACGGCAAAGCCTCCAGGGTTATCTGCCTAATGGGAGGGATGCCTTCATGGAGAATTTCTAAGGGAAACTTGCTCGTATACACGTTACACATGAGGAAAACCACGAAAACACATATGCAGCCAGCCCGTTCGTGGGATTCGAACTTCAGACCGAACTGTCAGTGTTCAGCAACTTTACCGCTCTGCCGCTGGTGGGCCTATACTTTATAAGGTAAAACTCGGTTTGCCTTAATCTGAATGTTAGTTCAATCTTCCAATCTGCCCGGCGAATGTTTGCCCAAGCTCTAACTAAACAAAATATATGTTAAGTCTCTAATAATCAGACTGGATCGAATGTAAAGTAATAAACAAAAATGCGTTATTCCACGAAACGTTTATTCACGAACACCAAAGACGAACTGATGCAGATACATAATTATGACATCACAGTTTCTTTTTACAAACACTACCGCCATCTATTGGCAACCTAAGAATACATAATCATAAACTTAACACTAACTAACAATAGAATGCAACAGATTTAACGCTACTACAAATTTATTGTTGACTTTTTCTTGAAGTACAGAACTAGCCAACAAAGTATTAAATTTTTTAATTCCACATATTTGTGTTTATATTCTAGCATAAGGCTATACTAATTCCAGAACTACTACTTAATGCTTAAAGCAATGTGGAACACTCGCGAACAGGTAGAAATATAGTTTACCTTGAACCCAAACTTCCAGTTGGAACAAAGTAGGTATATTTATTTCTTTGTTCTAGTCCAAGTTGTGGAAGCAACCATATCGCATTAATACTCTGTAGACACATTATTTTTTTCGGGGGAGGGGGAGAAGCAGGAAAGATCAAAAATGAGCAACGCCTTCGCCGGGAATCGAACCGCGGACCTCTGGAATACGCCCTCAGCGTGACCACCACACCACGAAGGCATGCTAGGAAGGTGGGAGAAATACCTTATATACCCCCCTTTTAAAGGACGACTGGGGTTTTGAGGGAACTCAATCGGCAATTCCTGGGTGGGGAGAATCATCATGTATCACCCTTTTAGTTCGGGCGCCACTGTAGAGTCATTAGGTAATTTTTGGAAGGAGGAGAAGTGGAAAAATATGCAACTCCTTCACCGGGAATCGAACCAAGGACCACTGGATACGCGCCCAGCGAGCGGACCACCACACCACGAAGTCATGCTAGGAAGGTGGAAGAAATACATTATAACCTTATCGGGAATAAAGTCATGTTAAGAGCATCAATGATGAATCAATCAGAGCAAACATATCTCCTGGGCACAGTTTGTCCTTTTATTCCACGACAAACTGCGTGCTAACAACGATATTGAATTTTCTTAGCAACGAAAGAATTACAGAATAATATTATAAAAATAGCATTTTTTAATTAAAAACAGAATTGAATTTTAAAATTAGCGATTCACGTATCACAGATTTCTAAAACTTCGTATGATATAAAAACACGAATATTATTCATTGTTTTCAATGCTATTAGTCAGTATTATTGTTAGTGCTTTAGATAAGGTAACGTGCTTTAGATTCATCACTCATTCATCCTAGAGAGTTTTATATATAAATAGATTTCTTTGATAACTAGGTTACATAGTGTATAAAACCATACTACATTATTCAAAATACCAAAATGTTTGATATTGCTTAAATTTTCTTCATCAGAGTAAGAAAATATTATACGATTTACAATCGTATAATTTTTTATGCAATAGTAAATAATTAAAATTATGTGATTTTATATTAACAATTAAAAATCTATAATGTAGAAGACTATACAAACGCTTACAAAGCCTGTCATGAAGAGCGAAATATATATCAGTTTGGTAACTGTCAGCTATCTTATGCTTCATAAGTATTTATGGCTTAAATTTTACATGAAACACACTAGCTAATCTTTGGAAAGGAAAAGTAAGAGGTAATACTTTATTTAGCTCCTAACAAACATACTGTAAGATATTATATTCAAGCAACATATTTCTTGGTTCAATATACCGCATGACTTCCTTGTACGGCCCATTAAATTACACACATTTTTCGCTGCACTTCATTGTACGGAATTATTATTGTACGGAATATTAAATTATACGCGTTTGTTCTTCAATTTCATTTAAACTTATAGGATTGAATTAAATTCACTTCGCCGACAGAGCATAAACCACAATAGAATAAATGCGTTCTTTAAATTCACTGTAGTATGTGTTTACCATAGCGACACTCTGGCGCTAGATTCACTTAACAGTATTAATAATTATATAACAGTTTACTTATATAATAATTATAAAACGGAAACTAAGTTAACTGTTATATAATCCAATAATTACATAACAGTTAACTTATATATTTCGTTCATATTTTAACTCATAATGCACAAAATTTATATCATTTAAAGAGAAGGCAAAAATACATAAAAACACAAAATATCTATATTGAAAATTACGAAGTAAATCTTAAACACTTATTTCCTCGAAAAAATTCCAGAAAGAATTAAGCATGATTTAATTGGCAATAATAAATGAATGCATTATCTTCGTTGTTGCGAAGCTAAGTTTCTCTACATTGGCAACAAATCCACTAGTCTCTGTTTCAAATATAAACATCAATGGCCGTCATTAAAAACAAGCTTAGCGGCAGTTAAACAACTTTAAAATTGCTCATAATTCTAAAAATATTGCACATAGATTTACTAAAGGCATAAAATCCTTAACCGGAAGATAAAAACAACATAATTCAATCATTTTTAAAGCAAAAAATGTACAATTTACAAACATATAAGAGTAAAGAAACTGAGATTACTGAGCCCGGTAATAGAGTGGATATATATATAAATATATTTATATACGTTTCGTGCGGCCGATTGCAACCAAAATACGAGGTGCACATCTACATGTTATAACAGTCCTATATACAAAATTTCAACGTTCTGAGGCTACTCGTTTTTGAGTAATGCGAGATACATACTTACGCACGTACGAACATACGCCACGAAAAATTCTCTTCAGAATTAATTTTAAAGCCGTTTTATAATTTTTTTGAAAGAAAAGAGTACTTTATTCTGTCCTTACGTACAGATATCACGCAAAAACATCGTTAAATTGCATTCGATAGCGGTCAAAATGGATATTTTCGTTGAAATATGCTGCCTGAAACTTTTCGCGATTACAATACTTCCTTTTTACTTCGTACAAGGAAGTAAAAAGAATTAACCTCCGCACTTAAGTCAGCTTTTCGAAAATGTAGCCTATCGACTATAATGTTTAGAAGTGGAAAATTAATTCAAACTGACCTCAATCTCAAATAAAATTTAAATGTTATAACATTCCGATGACTTCATCCAAAAACGGTTGCATCTGAATGAATAACCACGGCGTATGAAAATCGCATTTGGAGTATAATAAAATGTTAACATACACGTGAAACGAAAAAACAGGTATTAAAACTTAACCTGTTACGTTTATTTGTTTATTGGCTGCTGATGAAACACGGATATAAACTCAGAGAGCTTTTAAATTGGCCATGCCCTGTAAAGAAATTGATGAATTATTAGTATAAAAACTGTAAATTTATCAAAGTAAGCTAATTTTTAATTATATATGCATATGTGATACTGTGATCAAGGAAATAAAAAGGAGAGTTTGAATGCAAACACCTAATTGAACACGCGTACCAATGAATAACAGCGTTGATCTGTAATGAATAAATAAATAAATGCAATTTTTAAGTTTGTCATTCAAAAGGAGATTTTAACTTAGACCCACTCTCTGGAACTAGTTAGGAAAACTGCAAAAGTAGTGCATCTGAAAAGAGTATGTACATGAAAAAATTGTATTGGGCGAACTAGAAAAGTAACCACAGTCTAGTAGAAAGGTTGTATAAACTAAAGTAGATAGTTTTTACCAAATTACGGAGTGCTGTCTAAAATATAGGTTATCTCTTAAAGCAATTTATATGACGGATTGCGTTGCGCAGAAAAAATTGTTAAAACTGATAAGAAAAGAATATGGGAAAGAACTGCAAAAACGTGTACGATCAGAACCAAATATCCGCAGACCGAAGAAAAATGAGAAATCAGGAAACTTTTGAAGTTTCAAAAATAAGAATGTAAAAGATGAGAAGAGAAGTAGACTAATAATACATCTTTATAAGATAGTGCTGGAGTCTATGGCAAATCATGTTTCTAAGGCGAAAAAAACTGAATAACTTTGAACATAATCGGTTGGAAAAGAAAATAATACTCCCTTTAAAAAAACACTTGTGGTTAGAATAAAAAAAAATAAAATAGTGTAGTAGAACGTAACACAGTAGTGCTACTGAGGCAGCAACTAATTTCAGAACTATAGGAGAGTGAAATTAACAGTTCTTTTATTATAATTCAGATTTAAACCACATAATAAGGTCTCCATCTTTACACTAAGAATTAAGAATTGTGTACATACATAGTACACGGAAATCTGTGTACATAGGAATTAAATACCGCCCATTAATCTTTCGTATGTATTATGTTTATTAACTTGAAATAACAAAAGAACAAAATACTGTAGAGTCACAAGGTTATTTTGAACCACGGACCTATCAAATACGCAACGAGTGTGCTGACCACTGCATCGCAAAGGCATTCTAATAAGGCGGAAAAAATACCTTGTATACTCCCCCTTTTAAAAGGACGACTGGGGATTAGGATTAAAAAAAAACATTTTTATCTTCAGTGCGCGATTATATTTATTGGAAATTCTAAAGATATGCTGTTTTTAAGGGGACTCGTACACCTTAAACCCCTCATGATCTTCGAATATGTGACTGTTGCAAGAATTGGGATATTTTATTTATTTTAAAAGCAATTACTTTCAACTTTTTACAGCTGACTACATAATATATCTGCTTTGGAAACTAGTAACCAGAAAGTTTGTGTTGCCACAAATATTTTTGTAATTGAATCCTCTTTGTGACAAAATATTTCGCCATGTTTCCACCTTGCGCGCATGATATTTTAAAAATGGCTAACGGTACATACTTGAAATTGGATGGAATTCTTTATATGGGCACTATTTTTTAACTGAACCTACAATCGAATGAATATTTTAATAATGAAAAATTTTATGGACGAAAACATTACAAATTTTTTAATAAAATACATTTTATAAACTCAACGCAAAATAAAATAAAAATTTAACATGAAATTTTTAGAATTTTAGGTTCACAGTGGTTTCCAAATGTTATAAAAGCTATATATTAAATATGGAACTAAATTATGAAACATAATGTTTTAAACAGTGACGAAAAATGTTGTCACAAAGCGGATTTAATTATAAAAATATTTGTGGCAACACAAACTTTCTGATTACTGTTTCAGAAAGCAGCTATATTGTGTAGTCAGCTGTAAAAAGTTGGTAGTAATTGCTTTTAAAATAAATAAGTAATTCCAATTCTTGCAACTGTCACCTATTCGAACATCTTATGGGTTTTAATGTGTATGAGTCCCCTTAAATATTTTGGGATTTTACTGAGGATTCGAATTTTATGAA
The DNA here is from genome assembly GCF_044657685.1 of Stegodyphus dumicola. NCBI lineage: Eukaryota > Metazoa > Arthropoda > Arachnida > Araneae > Eresidae > Stegodyphus > Stegodyphus dumicola. The sequence continues at coordinate 23,960,488 of NC_140772.1, forward strand.
GCGAAAGCGCCAAGAACGTGATATTTAACAAATAAAGTAAAAACGCAAAACGTTAATAATAAAAAGACCAAAAACGTGTTTTGGAAAGCTATCTTATTAAGAAAAACTGAACACTGATAATGAACTGAGAAAAAGACAACAGAAAAATATATGCTAATACTTCACACGGCATTAGAAATTCTATGCTGCTATGCTGCTTTTAAAATTGCTGCAGTTTTAAATTGTATATGGTGAGAAGAAAATGATGCGTAATAACAAAGCTAAAAATACAAAAATAAATGGGTTTGTAGGAGTGAATGTAGCGGCAGACTGTGAGCTTAGCGAAAGTGGAAAAAACCTTAAGAAACTCTTTTGCGCGAGCGTTAAAATCTAAAACTACCAAATTTTTTTTCGCTATACCTTTTTTGAATTTGGTCACATGAATCGCTACACTACAAAACGTGAACTGCTTTGTACCTACCTTACTTTAAATCATACACAAAATAAGTAAATGGCATTAATAGAAGTGCATTGAAGCAGCATATAAGCATAACCATCTGTTGAGCTCAAAATATTCAGAATAAAATTAAATGCCGAAAATGCTTTTCCATTACAAAAATTTAATTAAAACTGCCATCTTCGCCGCATAAAACAAGACTATCATATCTTTTCGTTACTTTTAGAACCAATCTTATTGTAGTTAAATTTATATTTATTGTTTGTAATAAAAGAAACTGCAGAAGCGTGGAAGAAGGATTCCTTTTCTTAAGCTCTGACTTCCACAGCGAAGTCCTCGTGCAGGTATCAGTGGTCATAAATTTTCACGCTCGACTCGCTTCTGCTACTTAGTAAAAGTGAGATTAATTACGACATGGTAACCCGTACGCCAGAAGCATAACAGATTTATTATTCAGTGATTCAGGTATCATTCATAAGCTTCACGTAGCATGTAATGGAGAAGGTTGCGGTTACAGGACAACGACTTTAGCTGGATGCAGTCGAGCAGAGGGGAAAGGATGGCGGAGAAGAAGGAATTAGAAACGAATACTTGATGAACGTGAGGTAAAGGAAAATGTATTTCGGTTTGTCTCTAGCTGGAATTTGAGGAAAAGGAGTGTAGTCAAGCATAGCATGTCGAAGCATAAGTTTGCACGTTTTACTGCTCTGTTATTCAACTGATGCTATTGCATACAGCATTAAGGTACACCTTTCAGAAGTCAAACAACAAAAATCAGCGTTAATTTTTAAAATTTTCACAGGACTAGTTTCGATGGTTTTACCGAACCACCATCCTCAGCTGCAAAACCGCAAATGAACAAGATAGGAAATAATGATTAGATAAGATAAGAAAGCCTGTACAAGAATAAGAAAGTGGCGCCATCTGTTGGTGAAACCATAACTAAAACATGATTTCTTTAAAGGCCAAAGGCAAAGATGGATTGGAATTAGGATCGTTAACTAGAACAAAAAGATTTTTTTTCCTAATCCTAATTCCAATCCATCTTTTGCCTTTGGCCTTTAAAGAAATTATGTTTTAGTTCTGGTTTCACCAACAGATGGCGCCACTTTCTTATTCTTGTACAGGCTTTCTTATCTTATCTAATCATTATTTCCTATCTTGTTCATTTGCGGTTTTGCAGCTGAGGATGGTGGTTCGGTAAAACCATCGAAACTAGTATCTTATGCATTGGCCACCACTATTATCTTACGAGAAATTTAAATACTAATAAAATAATAAGACATCTCTTAAGTTTTCACAAAAAGGACGTATGGATAGTTATCCTATTTCGAGGTAACAAAGATGAAAAACCGAGAGCAAGCTCTAAAAGAATGAAGATAAAACTAAAGTAAACTCAGTAGCGCAACAGCCCTTAGAGAACCATGGCCTGCAGTGCTCTGATATTTACTTTCTTGACCATGGGCCCCGGGGTGCATGAATATATGCCCTGGACAAGTGGCCAGCTTGTCGCAGGACCTCGCAGTGTTTAGTCCCCCAAGCGAACTTAATACTCATTTTACCGACCCATTCAATGGATGAAAGGCTGAGTCAACCTCGCCCAGCCCGGGGATCGAACCCCTGATCTGTGGTGCTGCTGAGCGACCCATGCAGCCAGCCCGTTTCCCGGGGATCGAACCCCGGACCGAACTCCCAGTGTTCAGTTTGAGCGATTCAGACAAGTGCGTATGTGGGGAAAAGGGAGACCCAGAACAGTATATTTTCAAGTGCCAGCTCAAAAAAGAGCTACACTGCAAAGGAAGGTTACAAATTACGCCTGAGTACATTAAATGCATGCTAACGATACCTCAATTACAACAAAAGGTTTCCTTGATTATGAAGAAACTTTTCGCATATAAAAGAGAAGACATATGTCAAGATGCTATCACATCTGTATAAATACCTCTTATTCTACAACTTGAAAAAATAATGCAAGATTTCAGAAATATTGCAAGTGTCTGAAACAGGCTAAATATGGTTTAAATAGTTTTTATAAAATAGCTACATTAAGAATTTGGACTGTATTAGTGTAATAATTAAATCATTAATTAAAAAATAATATAAATAATATACGACTCTATTAGACGTATTAGTGTAAATGCAAGTATTATGTGCTTTTCTAATGTATATTTTCTGTATTTATGATACATTAATTTACAAAAATAATAATGTAAGACTTCAGTGCTGATGCATTTGTGTGTAACAAGTTAAAAAAATGAAAGGAAATGTATTAATAAGAGAATTCGCCTTAGTAATTCAACTAAGTATGATAAAATGCACAAAAAAAAAAAAAAAAAAAAAAAAAAATCTTCAATTAGCTCCTTAAAATGATATTTATTTTTATTCGATGTAACTAGATATACTAATGTAAATATATAGTTTGTATGAAGTACAATGTACAATGAAAGTTTGTATGTACAGGGGTTGGACAAAAATATGGAAACACCTTTAAAAAAACATGTTTCTTTGCTTAATATGGTGTAGGAAACCCGTTGGCATCCAAAACAGCTTGCAGTCTTCTCGGAATGAATAAATACAGTTCCTGTATGTTTGCAAAGGGAATATTATACCATTCTTCCTGCAAAACGGTGGCAAGTTCAGATAACGATGTTGGCGGTGGATAACGAGAACACACTTTCCGTTCCAATGTAGACCACAAAATGTTCGATAATATTCAGGTCTGGTGACTGTGGTGGCCAGGGAAGATGGGACAACTCATATTCGTGCTCAGAAAACCAGTCCTGGACAATGTGAGCTGTGTGAACAGGGGCTTTGTCGTCTTGGAAGACACCATCACCATCGGGGAACAAAGTTTGTACCATGGGATGAATTTGATCGGCCAAAATGTTCACATAAGTATTGGCAGTCATGTGCCCTGACACACTTATCATGGGGCTAGCAGAGAACCACGATATGGCTGCCCAAACCATAACAGAACCCCCGCCATGTTTCACTCTTGGCAACAAGCAGTCTGTTTTATAGGCTTGAGATGGCATTCTCCAGACGTAAACTCGGCCAGAAGTGGGAAGCAATGTGAAAGAACACTCGTCAGACCATATTACTCGCTTCCACTGCTCTATAGTCTAGGCTTTAAGACTTAAACACCACCTTTTCCTGTTACGGGCATTAGCATCACTGATGAGTGGCTTCTCAATTGCAGCACGGCTAGCAATTCCCTATTTATGAAGCTGCCTTCTAATTGTTTTGGTACTCACAGGGTTCGGTAACACAACATTCATTTCAGCAGTAACTTTTGCAGCTGCGGTCTTCTTAATTTTTCGTCACAATTGCCCTTAATGATCGTCTGTCACGATCACTCAGGACACACTATCGTCCGCGCTGTGATTTAGCAGATGATGTTTTTCCGCTTTTTAAATATGCGGAATAAATCTTCGATACAGTACCTCTTGAAACACTAAACACCTCGGCTACCTTGCGTACGGAAGCACCTACCATACGTGCTCCAACAATTTGCCCACGTTCGAAGTCTGTTAACCCTGACATAATGCAATGACAACCTCACATAACAGTACTCCGACAACAACTGAACTGTTTAGCCCATTTACGAAGTTGTATAGATGGCGTCAGTAGTCAAAAATGCCAGCGCCACCTACATATTTCATTAAAATCAATCTTTCTTTTCAAACATGCATTTCAGAAGGTGTTTCCATATTTTTGTCCATCCACTGTATGTTCGAAGTAATTATGTTAGTTCAATCTGCCATAATCCAACTTCTGTTAATAGGTTAATTTCTTTGCAATAATTGTATACTATGTCTTTGTAATTGTATATTCAATACGTAAGTCTAATATTAATGTGAAATTACTATGTAAATGTCTTGGTAGGCTAGCATCCGATGCGGGCCAACTAAAAGCCCAGCGGGGTACAGTAGTGCGGCGGAGCAACACCTGTAAAAGTCACTGACGAAGTTCTGGTGCTCCGTCCACTTTTCCCTGTCCCTGTCCCTGTCCCTGCCAGTGTTCAGTGGCTTTCTGTCTCAGCCGCTAGTGTGTAACTCCGTCGTTAGAGGAATATTCAGCAAATGCAATGAAATATAATAGACTGTGCTTATAGTTGGTGACTTTTCTTACAGATTCCGCTGCTCACAAGTAAAGTGATGATACATTCTAATTGAACGTCACAGAGACTAAATTGAACGGTGATGAAATGTCTTCAGGCTATTTGAGTATTTTTATTCTTAAAATATAATACATCTTATATAATAAAACTTGATAATTTTGAAACAGCACAGTTATAAAAAAAAAAACAACGAGAAGCTTGTTCGGTCGCATTTTCTCTGTAGCATATTTTCTTGCATTTTGTAACTTTAATTTAAGCGTTTAATTTAACAGGCATTACTTCATTCCAGTATGTAATCAATACTTCGAAAAAAATTCAATATGATATTTATTTATCGAAAATACATGCGCGTATTTTCGCAAACGAGAGATCAAAAGCACGAATTTGCTTCATTGCACATGAAGTGCAAAATAAGAGTATGCGATAGGTTTTTTTGAAAGCATTCGAGAAAAAAAAAAGTATAAAGCAGAAAAAATAATAATATCTAAATATCCCTAACGTTCATGGAGAAAAAGTAAAACAAGGGGGATAATAAGTTCTTAAATAAAAAATGTAGTCAATAAAAGAGGGGGAAATAAGAAAATTAGGGAAGCAGAAATAAAATTTGACGCAACTAAGACATGACAGAATTATTTTTAAAAAAAAGCCTTTATTTTTTTTACTGCTATGAAGTTATTTTTTGTATGGCTGAAAGGTTTCAGTGAAAAATTTAGATCTGCTTATTTTCTGTAAGGAAAAGATGTGATTTATCTTTTATTACAAACGTAGCATTGATCTTTTGTTCTTCTGCAATAAAAATGTTTTTTCTATTTTGGAAACCTCATTGTTTTTTTTTTTTTTTTACCTTTTTCTTTTATACTACAATATTCTATTCTGTTACTGAAATAAAATAAAATGTCTTCTCGAACAGCATGGCAATATTCTTCTTGACCATTCTCTTAGTTTATTAGTAAAGAAAAGTAAATATTTTCAGATATTTTTTTAATGTTTATTCTGTAAACAATTATTTTTATTTCTCAACAAAAGAGTTTATTGTATCTGCCTTATGAAATGTGGCGTACCCAAAGTTTCGTAATTCTTCTGAGTTTTAAAAAGTTTTTAAACAAACTATGACATAAAATAACTTGGTGAATATTATTCAAGCTTCTTCTTCTTCTTCAAGACTTTCAAATAACTTAGTGAATATTATTTAAGCTTCTTTTGGCTCGAAATCCCTGGGTAGTCTCTGACCTTCTTCAGAAGTCTTCTCCAGGCATCTTTACTTTTGGCTACTGTTTTCCAGTTTTAACCTTTAAAATATTAAGATGTTTTTCGACGCAGTCAATCCATCATAGCGGGGATCTGCCCCGAAGTTTATTTCCCATGCGCTTTGCCAGAAAGATGTTCTTGCAGTGTAAGGATTATGTTAATTTTATTAGCAGTTAAATTTTAAGTTCCTTTCCTGTCAAATTCTTAACTTCAACCTACTACTTCCGGCCAGAACGTAGTTTTGGAATCTTGCTGAATATTTAATGAGGAGGAGCGGTATTTAAACCACGAAGTTACTTACAGAGTCAGAGAGAATCAGAGTTTCTGATTTACGCGCGTCTGCCAAAAAGGCAGTTTCTCTCTCTTTCTCTCAAAGCTGTTATTACGCTCGGCCGTACTCAGGCCCTCGTAGTCAAATAAGTTAAGGGGCCAACTAGATTTGAATCTTGATAGCTTCGGCTATATCTCTTTAGTTAACCTTAGTTTTACTTTAATTCTTAGTCTCTTAAGCTTAAACCCAAGTAAAGGCTTTGTTTGTACACTCTCAGGCGGAGTTTTGTTAAATCTTATTGGAATAATAAAGGGTTAGTTATCCTTCTATCTTGTTCTTTCTTGTCGCCCGAACTTAAGCGATTATTCGCTTATGAATTCTTAAGATTCTTCACTTCCAACATTAACTTAGAATTACAAAGTGAGGAACTCTACAGCAGCAACGAATTTTATTCATTCTAGCCAGATGGCCAGCCCATTTAAGTCTCTGTAATTTGATGAATTTTGTAATATCAGGTTGTCTGTAGATTTGATAGAGATATTCAAGCTTCTTTCTCCAATAAAATTTCTTTGAAGTGAAAAACAGCATTCCAAGCTAAATGTTTCTTTACTAAGTATTTTAATGCTTTTTAATTTTAACAAGAATCCGACATTAACTTAGAATTACAAAGTGAGGAACTCTACAGCAGCAACGAAGTTTATTCATTCTAGCCAGATGGCCAGCCCATTTAAGTCTCTGTAATTTGATGAATTTTGTAATATCAGGTTGTTTGTAGATTTGATAGAGATATTCAAGCTTCTTTCTCCAATAAAATTTCTTTGAAGTGAAAAACAGCATTCCAAGCTAAATGTTTCTTTACTAAGTATTTTAATGCTTTTTAATTTTAACAAGAATCCGACATTAACTTAGAATTACAAAGTGAGGAACTCTACAGCAGCAACGAAGTTTATTCATTCTAGCCAGATGGCGAGCCCATTTAAGTCTCTGTAATATGATGAATTTTATAATATCAGGTTGTTTGTAAATTTCATAGATAGTGTGATAGAGATATTCATGCTTTCTTACTCCAATAAAATTTTTTTAAAGGGCAAAACAGCATTCCAAGCTAAATGTTTCTTTACTAAGTATTTTAGTGCTTTTTAATTTTAAAAAGAATCCGACATTAACTTAGAATTACAAAGTGAGGAACTCTACAGCATCAACGAAGTTTATTCATTCTAGCCAGATGGCGAGCCCATTTAAGTCTCTGTAATTTGATGAATTTTATAATATCAGGTTGTTTGTAAATTTCATAGATAGTGTGATAGAGATATTCATGCTTTTTACTCCAATAAAATTTCTTTGAAGTGAAAAACAGCATTCCAAGCTAAATGTTTCTTTACTAAGTATTTTAATGCTTTTTAATTTTAAAAAGAATCCGACATTAACTTAGAATTACAAAGTGAGGAACTCTACAGCAGCAACGAAGTTTATTCATTCTAGCCAGATGGCGAGCCCATTTAAGTCTCTGTAATTTGATGAATTTTATAATATCAGGTTGTTTGTAAATTTCATAGATAGTGTGATAGAGATATTCATGCTTTCTTACTCCAATAAAATTTCTTTAAAGTGCAAAACAGCATTCCAAGCTAAATGTTTCTTTACTAAGTATTTTAATGCTTTTAATTTTAAAAAGAATCTCATTTTGAATCATGCGTGAAATAATTAATACGTGTAGATATTGTGTATTCAAAACAGTTATAAATGTTTTTACGGTGAACTTACTCTTTTGTTTTTAAATTTCACTAATGTTTTTTACAAATATTACTTATTTTGGTTATGGTTCCGTACAGGAAGCAAATCTAATCATGATGACTTAAAAATGGTTTTTAATTTTTCCTTTACAATTTTCATGCTAGAGACCTTTGTTTTTAGCCTTCGTTTACTCCACCTCTAGGGACGTTTTCATTTAAACTAGTTCTAAATTAATAAATGCAACTGACGAAGCTCCGCAGCATGTATTTTCAAATAACCAACATGGAATTAAAAGAAAGCACAACAGCATTGGCTAAACATGAAAGAAAAGCGACAGATATAAAAAAATTTGGTTTTAATCATCAACGGTATTTTGTTTTTGTGCCTTCTGATGCATTTTTTCGCCCGCCTTGCAACGGTCGATATTCTATTTAACGTAGTTGTGAAGTGAGGCAAACTTTCACCATATTTGACGGAAAATAATGAACTGCTTGTTTGCACGCATCTGACTGGAAAGGGTTTCCTTGCAACAAACCTGTTTTCTCGCCATTTTTTACCACCGATAAAACTCGAAATTATTCCAATTTAATTTCCGCACTGTGTTCATTGAACTATTATCTCTGAACATTCAACATATTTCTATCTAGATATTCAACCCCAACTGCACTTTCAAATTCTTATTAAGGGGACTCATACACCTTAAACCCCTCATGACCTTCGAATATGTGAATGTTGCGAGATTTGAGATATTTTATTTATTTTAAAAGCAATTACTTCCACCTTTTACAGCTGACTACATAATATAACTGCTTTGGAAACTAGTAACCAGAAAGTTTGTGTTGCCACAAATATTTTTGTAATTTAATCCTCTTTGTGACAAAATATTTCGCCGTGTTTCCACCTTGCGCGCATGATATTTTAAAAATGGCTAATGGTACATACTTGAAATTAGATGGAATTCTTTATATGGGCACTATTTTCTAACTGAACCAACAATCTGATGAATATTTTAATATTGAAAAATTTTATGAACGAAAACATTAAAAATTTTTTTTAATAAAATACATTTTATAAACTCAACTCAAAATAAAATAAAAATTTAAAGTGAAATTTTTAGAATTTTAGGTTCACAGTAGTTTCCAAATGTTATAAAAGCTATATATTAAATATGGAATTAAATTATGAAACAGAATGTTTTAAACTGTGCGCGCAAGTTGGAAACATGACGAAAAATGTTGCCACAAAACGGATTAAATTGTAAAATTATTTGTGGCAACACAAACTTTCTGATTACTATTTCAGAAAGCAGCTATATTATGTAGTCAGCTGTAAAAAGTTGGGAGTAATTGCTTTTAAAATAAATAAATTATCCCAATTCTTGCAACAGTCACCTATTCGAACATCTTATGGGCTTTAAGGTGTATGAGTCCTCTTAAACTGGACTAGGCTGTATGAGATAAACGATGAAAAAAAAAAGGAGAAGTCTATCTACGCTGTTATGTCATTACTCAATTACAAAAATAATCAGTTCCGCGATAAAATTATAGAGAATATCTATTATTCCAGTTTATTAAAAAATATACTGATTCTAAAAAATTGTCTGGTTTATATTTCCTAAGAAAAATATTTTCGTAACATTGTGTCGTTATTTTCTGACAACAGTTGTTACGTTATTTTCTTCCTTCTCGTTCGTACAGGGTTCGTGTGAATTTGGAGTGAATAACGGCGACACTTGATGAAGTATCGAAACACACTTTATTTAGCCAATATTAACCAGGACAGCTCCAAAATCACTTTTTACAGTCGATGAAGATCTACTACAAACACGCTGACACAATCAGAGACACAACCTTCACATTATCAGGCTATAACGGTCGAGAAAGCTTCATTGCAAAGCACCAGAGTACAGCTCCCGACTCTGCTCGGTCGTTCTCGGAACTCCACGTACTCTCGAGACTCTCCACACTACAACTGGCGATGCACTCGACGACACACCGAGCATAGCTCCCGACTCTTCGGCTCAATCGTTCCCGGAGCTCAACACTCTCTCTCAACGATGCACTAACCGCGATACGCTGAGACTCTTTCGGTGCACTCGACGACCCACTCGGCACTCGCTGACCGACTGTCAACTCGATTAACTCCACGGACTAACTCCAGACACTGACTGACTAACCGTGTACCAGCAGGATTTATATGACTTTTAGGTTGTGTCCGAGAACATTCTGGCCTAAACATGTAAGAATTCGTTCCAAAAAGTTCTCCATCCGCCCATGGCATATCGCCAATTTTGTCGCCAAATGAACGATTTCACGCCAAATGTGGCCACCCTGCCTTTTTTTGCAATTTATGGCAACCCTTGCGGGGAAGCTATTCCACCTAGCCTTGATATTTCGTAACAATATATTCAACTGTATACGATATAATATATAATTATAAGTGTCTAAAAAACAGTAAAATAGTTATATAACGTATTTTAAGTATTATGGACATTCGAACTATTTTCTTAACACCACAAAGGCGCGCTAGGAAAGCGAGGATATACCTTATATACTCCCCTTTTTAAAGGCGACTAGGGTTTCAAGGGACCTAGTCGTCAAATCTTGAGTCTGGAGAATCATCCACAACCCTTTTAGTTCGGGCGCCACTGGAGAGACATTAGGTTAATTGGATGCAGGAAAGGTGAAACATATGCAACCGCCTTCGCCGGGGATCGGACCACGGACCTCTGGAATACCGGCTCAGTGTGCAGAACCACTACACCACGAAGGCACGCTAGGAAAGCGGGGGATATACCTTATAACATTACTTTTTTTTGGGGGGAGCAGGCAAGATAGTTGATAGTTGATAGTTGACGGGGGACGTGTGCACCATCCCTTTACCGTAATGGTTAATTGGCATATGCAACACGTCCACCTCTATCTTGAGCCAGATGGGCCACACAGGCGCCTCGCACCATACACCGAAATCCAGCGACCAGGCCATCCAGGTGGCAGTCCAAAAGACCAAAGAAGCCCCCAGAAGCATGTTGACAAAGCCTAAGATTACAAAGGTGCAAGTGCCAGTTTTGAATAAATACTATAATCACATAGACATAATTAGAACAAAACACATACAGATAGCGAAAGCAATAGAAAACCAAAGGAGTAAACACCATTACAAAACTACTACTGCTACATACTACAATACTACAAAACTACTACTAGAATACTTACAAACAGTACTACAAACTGATACAATGCTTAATATTACAAAACTGATACTGCTGCTATATACTAGGCTGATAATAATGCTGATAGTATGATATCGATGATGTAATGATCTTAATACTGATGGTAAGTTCAATACAATAGTTAGTATACAAAGCAAGGATACAATACATAAATACATTATGCAACTATATAAATACCAATGCAAGGTAAAGAGGATACATTAAACAACTATATATACATATTTATATATATATATATATATACACACACACACACATATATATATATACACGCATACACACATATATACATACATACACATATACAGATATATACCAATACAAGGTAAAACGATACTAATGATTCTGTACGAGATGCAAGATAGATAATTCAATATAAGATCAATAAGTCATATTGTTCAGTACAATAGTTAATGCAAAGTTAATAAAACACTATTTATATTACTATACCAACTGTATATATCCTATATTAGTGCAATTTTATACGATGCTCACAATTTAATATATATTACACAGTACTGTATTGCAGGAAACTTATAATTAAATTTTATACAAGATGATACATATCTATACTATGCTCACAATTTAATGTATATATTATATAATACAGTATACAGTACGATATGATTTACAACTAATACGTAAGATAATGGATGCTATATCATTCAATTACAAAAGTTAATGCAAAATTAATGATACGTTATTTATATTACGATACCAACTACACATTTCCTGTATTGCAGGGGACTTATAATGCAATTTTATTATGTATACGATGCTCACAACATTGCAATTTCATATAAGATGATACATATCCATATGAAGCTCACAATTTAATATATATATTATACAATACGGTTATACGATATAATATAATGTACTGCAAATACGTAAGATACTGGAATACGCGCCTAGCGTGCAGACCACCACACCACGAAGGCATGCCAAGAAGGACGGAGGAATACCTTATAATTTAACTTTAAATGTTTGTGCACGGTACATTTTGTCTTGCTGACCTCTAGCCAAATTGCTTGTTTTACTGCAGAAACTCTGATATCAATTCTACAAACTATTTTATAACTGCTTTTAACTATATTTGCTATTTTATTTTTTCTGCATTTTACAATTTTCAATGAAGACCGAGTTTTTACATATTTTTGCCTAGATGTGAAGTGAGAACATAATTCATTGAATAAGAACCATATCTCTAAGGAAATTCGAAGAAATAAGTTTAAATGAAGTGCAGCAAATTACAATAAGTTAATATAAAGTATTAGATATCCTTATTCTTGCTGTTAAATGAGAAAAAATGTACATTTGAAAACATAATGCTTTCAGTAACTTCAGCATCTCTTATAAGAAGTAGGGTAAATTCATTGCTTACAACTTCATTGAAACTGGAATAAAAAAAAAAAAACCACTTTGAATCACGTATATATTTTGCATGAACCCCATTATACTATAAATTGTTCAGAAGCTTTCATGCTTCCTTCAGTGCCGCAATTTTAATTCAATGGTCCGAATGGTATCGTTATCTTTATGCTAATGTCTTTTTGTAGCACGCAGCACTTGTTAGAATTCAGGCTTAACATATTCGACATACATAATGTATAAATTCCGTGTTTCGTCATCGTGATAAAGTATGTTATTAGATACTGCTTCAGTTTAGAACTTTAAGTAAAACATATCATGTCAAAAATACTTAGACAGACAAATAGATGTAATATCTGTTTTGTAATGCATGCGTATGATTTTCTTTCATTCTTTGTGATATACTTAATTTTGTTTCTTTCCGATATTTTCACAAACATTTCGCTTCAAATTTCCTGTTTTCCTCGCTGAATGCCATAGGAAAATATTAGGCTATTGAAACTTTCAGTTCTGTCAAGGATTACAAAGTGGATTATTATTCTTAATTGTACTCAACTTAAACTGTAAATGCACGTGCTATGTAAAGTAACATAAAAGCTTCACAAAACTTATATCAGGATATTTCATATCAGAGTTTCAGTTGCTGGCTGTCGAAGAAACTCAATCAGTAAATAGTTTTTCGTCATAAAGGTAATGAAAAATAAACTAACACTGCTTTCAATTTAAGGCTTTGAAGACTAAGCCTTGCATTTATTGTAAACTTCAAATATCTGGATTAAAAAAGAGCGCAAAATCGCAGCTAAATTAAAAATGATTATACAGTTAAAAAATCTAATGCGAACACCACATAACTTCCTTGTAAGGAATATTAAATTATGCGCATTTTTTCCTGCATTGCAGCCCACCAGCGGCCGAGCGGTAAAGTCGCTGAACACTGGTAGTTCGGTCCGAGGTTCGAATCCCGCGAACGGGCTGGCTGCATGGGTATTTTCGTGGGTTTCCCCATCTTTAACGTGCATACGAGCCAGTTTCCCTTAAAAAGTCCTCCACGAAGGCATCCCTCCTTTAGGCAGATAGCCCTTGAGGATTTGCCGTAATTATATAACCTAACCTAAAAATCCTGCATTCCATTTTAACTTATTTTCTCATTTTATTAGAGATAGATTTGTCATTCAATTAGTTCACTTCTCGGCAAGGTAAAAATACATAAAAACCCCAATATAGCTTCATTAAAAATTGAAAGATATGGAAAAACATAGAACTCCAAATACAGTTAAAACAATTAATAAAATAATTTTTACAATTAAAATTAGAATTTCTGCAGAAAAACAAGCATTTCGGCCAGCGGGCCACAAAAGTAAAAGTTTCCTTTTAGTTCCACTCGGCAAAAAGATACTGAAGGTACAGAAACTGACTTAATTCACTATTCTGCTAAGTTTCAAAAGTAAACAAATATGACTGCTACGGTAACGAAATTAGGGTTAGCCGTACTTAAACAACTTTTAAATTGTTTATAAATCTACAGCTGTTGTATGCAGATTAACCGAAGGCATAAAACCATTAACCGGAAGATAAGAACAAAATAATTCTATGATTTTTAAAGTAAAACATGCACAATTTGTAGCATGTAAGAATAAAAAGAACCGAGCTCACTCAGCCGCATGTAAGAATGTAAGCATGTAAGAATGCCAGCATGTAAGGTGCCAGCATGTAAGAATAAAAAGAACGGAGCTCACTCAGCCGCGTAACGATATATACTTACTCTGTTTTATCCATAGTCAAATATGCACTTAAAATTCTAACTGTATGTTCTTTTCATTTTTAATGGCGACGGACTCTTATTTCAAAGTACGTGGAATTAAATCCACAGCCCCGTAGTCAAGTTGTTTTTCCCGCCTTTTCTACACGTACAGGTATAGAATGTTCTGGAGATATTTAAAGCGAACTGGAAAGGCTGATGTCATTTCTTTGAAGCTCCGCCTTTCCAGAGGCTATAAAAGGACTGGCAAAGGAATATCGGTGTCTTTTCTTTAATGTAACGATGCAGTAAACTTCATACAAAAAGTTATTCGTAATTCTTTTTTATTTACTCCGGATATCTGATTTTGTAACTGCTATTACTCCTGACCAATAATGAATGGATCCTGTTTTTTAAACTTATCGTCAGATAATTTAAGCTACGACTACATCTATGATTCTTCTCCTATCTATTTATTCCGGACAAAAGCTGGTACATCACACACATATATATATATATACTTAATCTTTTATATATATATATATATATATATATATATATATGTATATATATAAATGATAATTAGAAAACTTTTGATATACCATTTGCAAGAAACAGAAATTCAATTAAAACAATGAATCACTAAATAAAAATTTTTAGTCAGAAATTTTTAACCTTTTGAAGACGAGATGGCCATTATAGTGGCCATAGACTCCTCTCTTTGAAAAGACGGGGTTGTCCACTTTAGTGGCCATGTCTTTTTCCCCCATTTTCCAGGCTGAAAAGTGGGGTGAAATGTCAAATGTGACGTCTCTAGGGTTTTAACCACTTATCTCTTTCAAAGGTCTTCCTTTTGCGATATAGATGCACCCCTCTTAGAATCCATTAAACTACACACAAGAATCTTTGTTGCAAATAGGAGGTGATTTCTTAAAGCGGCTTCAAAAGGTTAATTAGCATTATATATATATATATATAAATGATAATTAGTAAACGTTTTGTATACTATCTGCAAGAAACAGAAATTCAATTAAAACAATGAATCACTAAATAACAATTTTTAGTCAGAATTTTTTCATTAGCATTTCTGGAACTAAATAATGAAGAATATGTGTGAATGCATAAATGCTTCTGGCATTGTGAAAAAACAACGGTACCCACAGTCATCAAATTTTGAATAACGCCGTCCTTCAACGGAACATGGGCATTTGAAAGCCCGAATTTGAATTTCGAATTTTTTTTTTACTCTCTATTTCAAATTTTGTAAAACGTTAACGAATTTTTGATTAAGAAACTCAACGATTTCAAAGTGGGTAATGGCAACACTACGAGAAAAAATCATTTTTATTTCTAGCGCGTGAGGTTGTGCGTCAGAAGTTGTAGGAAAAAAAAACTCTTTTGGACTTAACATACTTTCAGATATTCTTTTAGCCCAGAAGGGCTATTAATTTCGTTTTGGCATTTTGCGTCGAAACTATCAAAAGCTGAATCACTTTTCAAATTGTTGCCATCAAATATTATATTTAGATTATATTTAAAGAAATTAAATAACGAAGAATCTGCATAAATGTATGTATGTTTCTCGCATTGTGATAAAACAACGTATCACATTGTGATACGTCTTCACATGAATATGGGCATCTGGAAGTCCAAATTTGGAATTTGTTTTATTATCTGTATCATATTTTGTAAGGTATTTATGAGATTTTGATTAAGATATTCAACTATTTCAAAGCGAGTAATGCCACCCTGTAACGGAAAAAAAATTATATCCAGCTTGCGAAACTGTGTATCGGAAATTCTAAAGATACGCTCTTTTTAAATTATTTTTCAACATTGCTGTTGAATTTAAATTTACGGTAAGTGCCAATAACATGCTATTTAATAAATAAAGTTCACACACCAAACGTTACTTCCTTGTACGGAATATTAAATTATACGCATTTTTTCTTGCATTTCATTTAAACTTATTCGATTGAATTAAATCTACTTCGCCGACAGCGCATAAACCACAATAGAATAAATGCATTCTATAAAATTCACACTAGTATTTGTTTACCATAGCGACACTCTGGCGCTAGATTCACTTAACAGTATTATATTTCGTTCATATTATAACTCATAATGCACAAAATTTATATCATTTAAAGAATAGAATTATCTAATCTTTGCCACATGTTCTATTCAAATACTATAATAAAGCTAGAACGATGTATAAAAGAAATTAAGCAAATAAAACAAAAAAGAAACAGTTTTTCACAGACGATCGAGTATTTCTCATTCAATTAATTCAATTCTCACTTCGCGAGAAGGCAAAAATACATGAAAACTAAAAATATCTGTATTAAAAATTACGAAGTAAATCTGAAACACTTATTTCCTCGAAAAAATTCCAGAAAGGATTAAGCATGATTTAATTCGCAATAATAAATGAAAGCGTTATCTTTGTTGTTGCGAAGGTGTGTTTCTCTAGATTGGCAACAAATCCACTAGTCAGCTGTTCAAATGTAAACAATCAAAGCCGCCATAAAAAAAAGGCTTAGCAGCACTTAAACAACTTTATAATTGGTGATAATTCTAAAAATATTGCATACAGATTTACTAAAGGCATAAAAACCTTAACCGGAAGATAAAAACAACATAATTCAATAATTTTTAAAGCAAAAAATGTACAATTTACCAACATATAAGAGTAAAGAAACTGAGATCACTGAGCCGGGTAACAGAGTGGATATATACATATAAATACATTTATATACGTTTGGTGCGACCGAATGCAACCAAAATGCGAGGTGCACATCTACATATTATAACAGTCCTATATACAAAATTTCAACGTTCTGAGGCTACTCGTTTCTGAGTTATGCGAGATACGTACGTACTCATCTACGTATATACGTTCGTACAGACGCCACGAAAAATTCTCTTCAGAATTCATTTTAAAACCAGTTTTAGAATTTTTTTGGTGGAAACGAGTCTTTTATTCTGTCCTTACGTACAGATATCTCGCAAAAACATCGTTAAATTGCATTCGATTGCGGTGAAAATGGATATTTTCGTTGAAATATGATGCCTGAAACTTTTCGCGATTACAATACTTCCTTTTTCCTTCGTACAAGGAATTAAAAAGGATCTTTGAGCGTAATATGAAGTCTGGAAACGTTCAGATTTCTTTTCTTTTTCTTTCTTTTATAAAACACTTTTAAAAGCCACAATTTAATTTACGGGTTATCTATCGAAATGCCGAAAGTTCAGTAGTTCTATATTTTACAAAAAATTATCCCATAGCGAAATTTTTTAATTCTTTTATCGAATGTATGCCACGCAGCGTTATCTTTTATTCTACCATGTGCATAAACAGCAGAAATAAAGTTTGATACGTTTTAAACATATTTGAGAATAAAGTATATACAAAATATATTTTATTCTCAATAAATATGAAACAGCCTTTTGGAGCGCTGAATGATTGAATACTTCCTAAATTCTAACTGCACAGTTTCCAGTTTCCTAACAAAAAAAAAAAAAAAAAAAAAAAAAAAAAAAAAAAAAAAAAACGGAATATTTATAACATGTGGCTAACATTCTAATGCGAAGTTAAAGCCGCCAGTTGCATTAATAAGATTAAAAGACGGAACAAAATTTGTTTAATAATATTGAACAATAAACTATATTTAAAGGCTCGTTGCACTTCCGTTTAATTGATTTATAAACTAATTTCCCGCTAAAATTGGGAAGTTGGTATTTTCTCGTTAATTTTAATTAACTGGAACAAAGTGAGAGAGGTTGAATGAAAATATCGAGTTAAAATAAGCTGATCAATGTTTTCGTGATGTTACTTCCATTTTGTCTTTGCATATATCTCGACAATCTTTTTAATTGTTTTGGGTCTTTGATACAGTGTCTCACAAAAGTGATGGGACACTTGTGCTTTACAAAAGGAAACTGTAGTAAAATAAATTTAAAAAAAAACATGTAAAAATTTTTTGTGGGTGTGTTTCATACTTAAATTTAGTAACAATTATTACATAACATACATTTTCTCAAAATATTAAAATATTAATTTAAAAATACAATTGTTTAGAACGGAGCCAAAAATGGCTCGCAAAAGTGATGGGACACTTACTTTTCCATCAAATATTTATCCAAAAATTTTACCTTTTAAAAGGTTTTAATATTTTGTTATTGTCAATTGGTTTTGAGTAAAAATAAAAAACCCAAAAAATATTTTTATTGTAGTACATAGTAGTATCTAATGGTGTCCCATCACTTATCTGAGCCATTTTTTGCTCCGTTCTAAACAATTGTATTTTTTATTAAATTAATATTTTAATATTTTGAGAAAATGTATGTTATGTAATAATTGTTACTAAATTTAAGTATGAAACACACCCACAAAAAATTTTTACATGTTTTTTTAATTTATTTTATTACAGTTTCCTTTTGTAAATCACAAGTGTCCCATCACTTTTGTGGGACAATTTATGCACTGTTATGATACATTAAGCTAGCATGCGTTTATCACCTATGCGACTTTGATAGTGTTTTTACTGCATGAAATGTAAGTTTGTATTCCGTGTAAGAATGCAAATAACTTTGGCGACGTCTCATACATTGAACAAAGTTTAAAATTTCAAATTTTCATTCAAATGTTGTCAAGATCTTATTTTGTTCTAACCAATTATTTTTAGTTTTATAAACTTACCTTTCCCTTCTGATTTCAGTTTCCTGCCAGAATGTAAATTTTGATAGGTGTATGCAACTCTAAATGAATTCGGAATCAGTATTTAAGCAACGGTTTTAAGAGCTACGCATTAATGCCGCGTGTTTGAAGTAACTTTGTTCATCAATAATTGATGCTTAGCACTCTCTTTAGATTATTAGTCCAAAAAGGCTTTGTCCTTGAGGGACTACTGCTTTCGTTTTGAGATTTTGCGCCGAATCACTCTGAATGTGGGTTTCACCTTTCGAACTGTTGCCACCAAATATTATCGCCCTGTATTATATTTCAAGAAATTAAACAATGAAGAATCTGCATAAATGTATGTATGTTTCTAGCATTGTGATAAAACAACGATAGCTAGAGATTTCGAAATTTGAATGGCATAATCCTGCTGTCAATATGGACATCTGAAAGCCCAAATTTGAAATTTGGAATTTGTTTTATTATCGCTTTCATATTTTGAAATATTTTAACGAATTTTTTATTAACAAACTCAAGGATTTCAAAGCGAGTAATGGCAACGTTGTACAGAAAAAAACATGTTTATCTTCAGCGCGCGAGTCTCTGTATCGGAAATTCTAAAGATGTGCTCCATTTTAAAACCATTTTGCGATATTGCTATTGAACTGAATTTTATGGTTTCACTGCGAAGAACGTGATATTTAATAAATAAATATTACACACAAAATCTTTAATAAAAAAATCCCTTTGGACGTAATTTAAAATCTGAAACTTTTCAAAATATTTTTAATTTTTTTTTATTATTTATATTATAGGTTCGTTTTGCTGTGTGCAGCCGATTTAACGGTTTAGATATCGAAGGACTGGATTATTTAATTAAGGCAAAGCACACGAAGGCTATCTGCCTAAAGGGAGGGATGCCTTCGTGGAGGACTTTCTAAATGAAACTGACTCGTATACACGTTACACATGGGGAAATCCACGAAAACGCCCATGCAGCCAGCCTGTTCGCGGGATTCGAACCTCGGGCTGAACTACCAGTGTTCAGCGTCTTTACCGCTCGGCCGCTGGTGGGCCTTAGATATCGAAGGAGCCAGTCGTGTTGCCAATCGTATTTTATTGTGATTGTACCTCTTATTTTTTCTGTTAAGGTACTCAGCCACAAGTAGTGGTAGATTGGAGCATCGATTGACTGCGTTTTGTTAAGCTTAGTTCAAATAAAAAGGTTATTTAAACCTTCTTCTGCTTTCATCCAAGGCCTAGCGAGAATTCGAGACTTAGTCTTTTTTAATAAGGTCTTTTTTAATAAGGTGTATGATTCCCAAACATTCTAGAAGACTCTACAATTTAACCAATCTATGATTGGTTAAACTAATTGCGCATCTTAAAACATATATGCACAGCCACCTTTTGGAAACATATTTAACTTTTAACATGGCCAACTAGTAACATTTTTTATCATTTGCAAAATCATTATAATAAAAATTCTAACATGTATGCTCCATACTGGGAGTTAGAAATATCCCCTACAGATTAGGTATGTTTTAATCGGTATTACGTAAGAAAACTTTTAACGTAACCTTTTGTACAATACATAGCATCACATCTGGAGTAACTGAATTAATAGCGAATACTTTATCCTAAAAAGTACTTTCCTAGAATTTCATTCATAAAAATAGCAACCTGAAAGAAAAGAGAATACAATCTGAAATTTTCTACTTAATGAAAGACGAACTAGAGTTTCTTTTGGAATAAGAAAACGAAATAGTGGAAATGGTATATTTTCGGCCTGCAGAAATATGAATAATTCAAAAAAATTGAGTAAAAATACACAATGGCGGAGGTTCTGCAACACTCAGATGCAGAAGAAGAAAACTTCTATTGCAATAAAAGTGGAAATAATAAACAAATAAAAAGTGATGTTGCTAAAATTGCAGCAAGCTAGTCATAATTTAAGAAGGTTTTATATTCTGCAGTTATGATAATGACAGAAAAGCTGGCAGAGTTGCTTTCATTATGTTCAGTTAGAATTGAATATATTATTATATTTATATCACGGTTTTAAGGCTGAGAATTAGAGTGATTTTTCTTCTTTAACATCGCTTTTTATTTATTTTAAAACACGTTTAATGCTTTTAAGCTTAAAGTAATTTTTCTAAAATTAATTATAATAAATAATATCGAGGGATGATTCAAGCTTGTTTGTTTCCAGCTGCTTAAAGTATTTTAATAGTATTTTAAATATACATAATTTACATGTTATTCGAATTTTCCGTGAAATAAATAAATATTGTTACGAAATGTCAAGACGCGGTAAGGTAGCTTCCCCGCAAAGCAAGTTTGGGGTTGCCATAAAATAGCAAACGAAAGCAGGGTTGTCACTTTTGGCGAGAAATCGCCCTTTTGGCGACATTTCGCGACGAAATTGGCGATATGCGGTTAGAAAACCTTCTGGAACGAATTCTTACCGGTTTAGCCCAGAATGTTCTCGAACACAAGCCGAAAGCTATATAAACCCTGCTGGTCCGCAGTCAGGGTGTGAATGTGCCTGGAGGAGCGCGAGATAATTAGTCTCGAGTTAGTCCCTGCCGAGTCGATCGAGTTGACAGCCGAGCAGTGAGTGCCGAGTGGGTCCTCGAGTGCATCGAAAAAGTCAATGTATCGCGGTTAGTGCATCGTCGAGAGAGTGTGTTGAGCTCCAGGAACGACTGAACCGAAAAGTCGGGAGCTGTGCTCTGTGTGTCGTTGAGTGCGTCGCGATTGTAGCGTGGAGAGTTTCGAGCGTACGTGGATTTCCGAGAACGACCGAGCTGTCGAGTCGGGAGCTGTACTCTGGTGCTTTGCAGCGAAGCTGTCTCGACCATTAAAGCATGATAGTGTAAAGGCTGTGTCGCTGATTCAGCGTGTTTATAGTAGTTCTTCGACGACTGTAAAAGTGTTTTAGAGCTGTCCTGATGAATATTGGCTAAATAAAGTGTGTTCCGATACTTCATCAAGTGTCTTCCTTATTCACTCCAAATCTACAAACATCGTACGTTAAAATACGAATCCCGTACGAAAGGAAGAAAATAACGTAACAAATGGTGTCAGAAAATAACGAAACAATATTATGAAAATATTTTTTTTGGAAATAGAAATCAGAGAATTTTTTAGAGTCAGTATATTTGTTAATAAACTGGAATAATAGATATTCTCTATAATTTTATGGCGGAACTGATTATTTTTGTAATTGAGAAATGACGTAACAGCGTAGATAGACTTCACCCTTTTTTTTTTCATCGTTTATCTCATACAGTCTATTCCAGTTTAATAAGAATTTGAAAATGCAATTGGAAAGTGCAGTTGAACATAAGGATTGAAATCTGTCAAAAACCTTTAACAGTTGATATATATATATATATACCAAAGCAGTATTATGGTCCAGATCATTCCTATACTTCTTTCAAATTCAAATACTTCAGAAACACCTAAATGCTATAAATTTCTAGTTCATATGACGAGGTGATAGTTTTTAAAGATTAAAGTGCAAATGAAAAAAAAAAAAAAGAAAAGTATGTCTTATAGTGGTGTATTTTTCCCTGAAACCGAATCGGTTATATTAATCTTCAGAGATCATTAATTTTTGGAATCTTAAAATATCTTGTTGAATTTCATGAGGAGAAAATATTACACAGATGATTTATTTTGATAGATTATCCCTGAGAATGCATTGGAAGGGATTTGATATGGGAAAGCCGAGAAAAATTCTCTCATTGAGCGTAGCGTAAAGACAAATAGCCACGGTAACAAAAATCGATCCGAATCTCTTTGTAATTGAAGTCTCCAGAAAGTCGATATTAGTAGTTTTCTTCAGTAATAGCCTTGCTTTATTGCATTGGAATATAGTTTTCATTTTGTTTATGGGATATAATAAAATATATATTTTCAGAAATCACTATTCTCTGATTATTTCCTTTCGTGTAGCAATAGGTAATTTTCTTATTAAACGTTGCGAAATGAGAAAAATAAAATATATCTCGTGTCATTTTTTTAATAACTTGGAAAGCTTTTAGAAAAAATCACTAACTTATCATTCTTTTTTTTTTTTTCTTATGCTTTTTTTTTTCTTTCCACTCTCTTTTTTTGCTTTATCATTTTGACGCGTTTCAAAAACAGCTCCATTTTTTGAGGATTTAATAAGTTTTTTTTCGGGGGGGGGAGAAGAGAAGATGAATCCAGCAAAAATAGAAGTCGACATATTGATTAACGAAATGTACAGTAACATTTTACAGGAAAATAAAATCTCCAAATATAAGTAATTGTTGCGCCTCGTAACATGTATCTGACCTACTAAATTACTGTAAGGAGAAACGAGCATAAAATACTATTTGCCTGCATTCGGCACATAAAATCTGAAAGGAACGAGGAAAGAACTAAAGCATTATTATAGAATTAAATAAGTGTTTTTAGGCGCATTTTGATGCAGAAAAGTACTTACTTTTCTTTGTAATTCGTAGATTATACTTTTTATGTTTTTGATACATTACTCGCCATTATTTATTATCTTTTTATTCTTTGCAATTTACAATTATTCATCATTTAGGTATTATTGCTTATAATATCATTCTTAATTTATTTGTCATTAACTTATGTTAATATGTTAAGTAGGTTAATACGCAGCAATATGTTAAACTGTATCTAATTAATGTTTGGAATTTTAAAAATAGTACATTTAGGACCTAAATGTTGCCAATGTTAAGTAATTTAGCGTATCTGTTGAAGGCAATCGAATTCTTGGAGCACCAATCATTGGACAAAGTGTGTATTTTATAAATTACAATTTTTTAACATGTGTGCAGTACATTTAGTGTCCAACGACCAACTGGAATTGTGGTTAGTGACACTAACTATCGCACCGAAGGGCCAGGGTTTTAGAAAGCATGGATGTTTGTAAATGTAAAGTGTCTGTGCGGCATGGGGGAACAAATTTGTTAGTGTATAGAAATTTAGCCAGTGTGGGATAGCTCTCTTAAATAGATTAAATTATAAGGTATGTTCTCCCTCTTTCCAACATGCCTTTGTGGTGTAACGGTAACACACTCGGCGCCTATTCCAGAGACCCAGGTTCGCGTCCTGGCAAGGGCATTGCTCATTTTTCACGTCTTTTGCTTCAAAAATGCGACTACAAAGTTACATGCATTTTCAGCACTTTTGAGAAAATAAAAAGGAGAAGCCGGTCTAATTTAAAAGCCTGCAATCCAATCTAAGAGCGTAAAAATATTTTAAATTTTAATTTAAAACTATCATTGACAGATGTTAATTATCACCAGCATGGTAATTTGTATTAAGCTCTACACTGTGTTTCTAATATAAAAACTTGGGGCGAATAAGGATGCTCATAGTCTTTATGTACAATGCAAACGCTCTTTGTTATTACTATAACATTTTAAAAGGATCTCAAGTTACATTTCTTATGTGATAAAGCTGTTTGGTTATATCTTAGTACAATTCATTGAGACTTCAATCTATTACAAGACAAACAGTAGGAAAAAAAACAACACAAATAAAACCTGAAAGGGTTCAGTGAAAACAATTTGAAAAGCGATTTAGATACTGATACGCAGCCAAACCCCCCCCTTTTTTTTTTTTTTTTTTGTGGCTAATAGCCCGACGGGCTAACGCCCTTTTGGGCCAAAAATAATTTAATATAGATATTTGGCGCCGGAACTTAGTTGTTTGCTACATTTTTACAAAATAAGAAACTGTTATTTAAACCATTGAGTTGTATTTTGCCATATGTAATCGTAACAGATTGAGGAACAAATAATTTCCAATGCGATAAATTACGTGATGATAAAAGCAAGCAAATGTTACGCGTTATTAATGCTTCCAAATATAAATATAAATTTAAACACGGAATAAAAATGTATGAAGAGTTTTTGAGCTAATTCACAGAAGTATCTAATAGGGGGACCGGAAAGTAATGTCGTTTCTGCGTATGTCGACAACAAAATGCTAAGGGCAGAAGTGGAAGCAAATCCATGTCAAACACTCTTAACCAACCTTGGTCGACCCTCCAAGAACATTTAAAGCAGAATGGAAAAATAAGCAAAGCAGGTGTTTGAGTCCCCCCATAATCTGTCCGAAAAGAACAAAGCCAACCTATCCATCCCATGCAACGTACGCCTTCAACGGCACCGTACAGAACCGTTTTTCGATCGTTTGAGGAGTGGAGACAAAAACATAAGTCCTATATGATAATCCAAAACTCAAAAGGCAGTTTTAATAGGGGTTACAAAGGTTTTACATCCCGATAAGGCGCTTCTGGGTGTTGGATGGAGTATTTGCGGAATTGTTCATTTTGAATGGCTGAAACCTGGACAAACTGTTAATGTAGACCTTTATTATGAACAATTGGATGGAGTGAATCAATCTTCAGTCGAAAAATATCAATTGTCAACAGAAAAGGCGTCATTCTGCAACACGACAATGCAAGACCGCACTGTGCGACACGAACACTGGAAAAAATGAATGAATTGGGATGGGAGGTACTGCCATACTCACCCTTCCTACTCGGCCGATTTCGCAGCATTTGATTTCCATTTATTCGGATCCCTACAACATTTTCATAGTGGCAAAAATTTTTTAAAGTTGGATGATGTCCAAAATGTCCTCTAGAGATATTTTACTCAAACACCAATTGATTTTTATCGGTCCGGGATTGAAAATCTGCACATTAGATGGCAAAAGGTTGTTGATAACGAGGGTGATTATATTATTGATTAACAATAAAAACTTGTTAAAAATGTATTCGTTTGAATGTAATGTAAGAAAGCGACATTACATTCCAGTCCCTTTATTTATAATGCAGAAAATCATAACATTCACGTTAACTTTAATCATTAAAAGAAATACTACTCGCTCTAAGCTCTAATCTAAGATCAGTAGGGTTACGCAAGTAATTAAGAGAGAAAAATCATTCCCCTTAACTGCTTCTGTTGAAAAGACACTAACGGTCAATTTATCAATGAGATATCTGCAAAAGAGACGACGTATCCTCTTAGATGCGCCGAAAAGCAGTGACTGATGTCACGGAAGAATGTATTGCAGTAGAATGCAAGCAGAGGGCAGAAGAAATAAATGATCACTTTCGAGGCAAATGATACATGCTAGAATAGTCTGTCCTAAATAAAACTGAAAACGCAGAGCAAAGAAAACAGTAATAATGTTCTCAGTATATAAGGCATTTTTCTCCCTCTTTTCTGCATGCCTACGTGGAGTAATGGTAGCACACTAGGCGCACATTCGAGATGTTCAAGTTCGAGTTCCCGAGAGGGCATTGCTCATTTTTCACGTTTCCCGTATCAAAATAAACTAATGTCTCAACAGTGGCTCCCGAATTAAGGGGCCTCATACACCTTAAACCCCTCATGATCTTCGAATATGTGACTGTTCCAAGAATTGGGATATTTTATTTATTTTGAAAGAAATTACTTCCTAACTTTTACAGCTGACTACATAATATAGCTGCTTTGGAAACTAGTAACCAGAAAGTTTGTGTTGCCACAAATATGTTTGTAATTTAATCCTCTTTGTGACAAAATATTTCGCTCTGTTTCCACCTTGCGCGCATGATATTTTAAAAATGGCTAATGGTACATACTTGAAATTCGATGGAATTCTTTATATGGGCACTATTTTCTAACTGAACCAAAAATCTGATAAATATTTTAATATTAAAAAATTTTATGGAAGAAAACATTACACATTTTTTTAATAAAATACATTTTATAAACTCAACTCCAAATAAAATAAAAATTTAACATGAAATTTTTAGAATTTTAGGTTCACAGTAGTTTCCAAATGTTATAAAAGCTATATATTAAATAGGGAATTAAATTATGCAACAGGATATTTTAAACTGTGCGCGCAAGGTGGAAATATGACAAAAAATGTTGTCACAAAGCGGACTAAATTATAAAAATATTTGTGGCAACACAAACTTTCTGATGACTATTTCAGAAAGCAGCTATATTATGTAGTCAACTGTAAAAAGTTGGAAGTAATTGCTTTTAAAATACATAAGTTATCCCAATTCTTGCAACAGACACCTATTCGAAGATCTTATGGGTTTTAAGGTGTATGAGTCCCCTTAAAACGGTGGTGGTGGTTGATTCTTCACCACCGGGATTTGGCGACTGCGTCCCCTAATCCCCGGTCGGCTTTTAAAAGAGGGTGTATATCAAGTATTTTCGTCCTCCTTTCTGAGTGCCTTCGTGGTGTAACGGTAGCACACTCGACGCGTATTCGAGAGCTCCAAATTCGAGCCCAGGCGAGAGTCAAAAATAGCCCAATGATTTTATAAGTATTAAAAAAAATTGAAATTCAATGGTTCAATGAATTTGTGAAAAAATTCAATGATTCAAAAAATAATATTAACATTAAAGAACAAATTGCTAACTCGGGTAATTAGCAAATGCCAGTTATATATAACATTACAGAACAAAATATTAAAATTTATTACTGAGCATAGCCAAATTACAGCGCAAGTGAAGAAATATTCTCCTTAAAAAAATTCAACCTTCTTCCCGAAAATTAGCAATAATTTACTTGATTTTGATGTATACATAATCTACTACCTGATTTTATGTAATATTCGTTTTCCTTTTTACGATTTCCATAGACACCACTATAAATTAAATTTTTTTAAAAAGTGTATTACAAATTTTTAATAGCTTTAACACAAATTTCTTAATTATAGTCATTTCCTAATTTCAATTTGCAATAGTTTTACATTTCCTCTCCTAGGAGAAAATTATAAATAGAAAATTAATAATTAAATTTATATATATATATATATATTGAGAGATAAAGTCGAGTATATGTAATAATTTGGAAGATGTTTTCAGACATGGCCGAATTCAGTTGTTTTCTTTTTGTTCA
Source organism: Stegodyphus dumicola (assembly GCF_044657685.1). Lineage (NCBI taxonomy): Eukaryota > Metazoa > Arthropoda > Arachnida > Araneae > Eresidae > Stegodyphus > Stegodyphus dumicola. The sequence continues at coordinate 23,988,241 of NC_140772.1, forward strand.
TAGTTGACATACAGCGGATGGACAAAAATATGGAAACACCTTGTGAAATGCATGTTTGAAAAGAAAGATTGATTTTAATGAAATATGTAGGTGGCGCTGGCGTTTTTGACAACTGACGCCACCTATACAACTTCGTAAATGTGCTAAACAGTTCAGTTGTTGTCGGAGTACTGTTATGTGAGGTTGTCATTGCATTATGTCAAAGTTAACAGACTTCGAACGTGGGCAAATTGTTGGAGCACGTATGGTAGGTGCTTCCGTAAGCAAGGTAGCCGAGGTGTTTAGTGTTTCAAGAGGTACTGTATCGAAGATTTATTCCGCATATTTGAAAAGCGGAAAAACATCATCTGCTAAATCACAGCGCGGACGAAAGTGTGTCCCGAGTGATCGTGACAGACGAACATTCAGGGCAATTGTGACAAAGACAAAAAATAAGAAGACCACAGCTGCAAAAGTTACTGCTGAAATGAATATTGTGTTACCGAATCCTGTGAGTTCCAAAACAATTAGAAGGGAGCTTCATAAACAGGGAATTGCTGGCCGTGCTGCAATTGAGAAGCCACTCATCGGTGATGCTAATGCCCGTAACAATAAAAGGTGGTGTTTAAGTCATAAAGCCTGGACTATAGAGCAGCGGAAGCGAGTAATATGGTCTGACGAGTCTTCTTTCACATTGTTTCCCACTTCTGGGCGAGTTTACGTCTGGAGAATGCCATCTCAAGCCTATAATACAGACTGCTTGTTGCCAAGAGTGAAACATGGCGGGATTCTGTTATGGTTAGGGCAGCCATATCGGCGTTCTCTGCTAGCTCCATGATAACTGTGTCAGGGCACATGACTGCCAAGACTTGTGAACATTTTGGCCGATCAAGTTCATCCCATGCTACAAACTTTGTTCCTCGATGGTGATGGTGTCTTCCAAGACGACAAAGCCCCTGTTCACACAGCTCACATTGTCCAGGATTGGTTTTCTGAGTACGAGGATGAGTTGTCCCATCTTCTCTGGCCCTAGACAGTCACTAGACCTGAATATTATCGAACCTTTGTGGTCTACATTGGAACGGAAAGTGCGTTCTCGTTATCCACCGCCAACATCGTTATCTGAACTTGCCACCGTTTTGCAGGAAGAATGGTATAATATTCCCTTGGCGGACATACAGGAACTGTATTTATATATTCCGAGAAGACTGCAAGCTGTTTTGGATGCCAACGGGTTTTCTACACCATATGAAGCAAAGAAACATGTTTTTTTAAAGGTGTTTCCATATTTTTGTCCAACCCCTGTACACTTTTCATTAGGCGAACACAAGTTATATGGACATTATATCGTCCTCTTCTTATAGATATCGATACCCATAGACAACATATTGGCGATAGCAAGCAGTGATAAGTTGGAAGAGCGAAACAGAGAGCTAAAGTTCCCGCCGCATTGAGAAGAAAGAGCGGGAGAGAGCTAAAAAAATTCAATTTTTAATTGAAATCTTTAATCTTATTGATTAAAATGTATCTGCACTGCAGAGTTATGTAAAATCGTATGACGTAGATTAGTTCTGAAATAACGCAGTTTAGACTGGTATCTTATAAACAGTTACGGTTTTAGGGAAATTTTAAAAGTCGCCTTAAAAAGCTGAAATGGCCCAAATTAATATGAAGAATAAAAGGTACTTTTGGCAATTAAAACTAGACATTTGCTGTACATATTTTATCTGAAATATTTAAATGTATGTAATTTTGATGAGTATGAACTAATTTAACAGCCTGCTTATATCTACAACGAAAAAAAAATCTTCTTCATAATGTTAAAACAAGCATTTACACAGATTGTATTAGAATTTCTTTAAACCTGATTGCTTGCTTAAAACAGTCGCGCACGAGACTGAAAAAACTTGCGATATTTGTACCATTATTGTTAAGCTCATATATAATGTGTCTCTCTTCAACTTTAAGAAATAGACTTCCGATTTTAATTGACTTAGGAATTTTATTTATTTATTTCAGTACTTTATATGGTATTTTCTGCCTCCTGTATGCCTTTGTTGTGTAACAGTAGCACACGCGGCGCGTATTCGAGAGGGCGTGATTCCAGTCCCGGTGAGGGGGTTGCACATTTTTCACGTCTCCCTGGTTCAAAATCATGGAGGTAGGAAGTAAGATGGAGTCGCCCTAAACAAGTTTCTCCGTACCCTGCTCTGAAGCACCGCCGATCCCTACGTGGTGACCAAAACATTGGGTCATTTGCCATTGAGTTCTATGGGATTTGACGCGTTCGGGTGTAAATATTTTGTAATGACTTCGCAAATATACATATAAATGTATATATTTTCTTTTTCTACAACACTTCAGAGTCCTAAGTATGTGAAAACAACATATTTTTAAACAACATTTCATTCTGAACGGAATTAAATGCTATACTTTTCACAGGACAGTTTTCTCAGAATGGTTTAATTTAAATGAAATATTTTCACAAGTTTTCATTAATTACATTAGAAAAAAAAAATTAAGGTAATTCGATTCTATTCGGTTAAGGTACAAAAATTAAGATCAAAGTTTATTGTATTATTAATATTAAAATTATGCATTATTTCTTTTCTATTTATAGAGCTTCTTCCTAAAATACTTTCCTAAATATGACATGATTTTTTGGCTTCTTTTAAATCGAAAAATGTAAGTCAATTTATAATTAATGCTCTATTCGGTTCATTTTAAATTAGAGAATTATTAGGAATTAAATAGTATTTGACTTTCTCTGAACATTTCTGAAAGGGAATAAAATAATATTTTTATTTTTTTTTATTTTTTTTTAAGTATTATTTAAAACTTGTAACTGAGTTATTATAAAATGTAAAGGGAATAATTCTTTTAATCATACTTATCAGATTTTTTTTTACCCTTCATTTCAACAATACATATTCCAAAACTCTTTATTACGTTCTTAAGTGCGCATCTCATAGCATTTGCTTTACAATACCTTTTAACAGATTGCTTTCCAATACGAACAATTCTTGCTTAAATAGTTTTATAACGTATTTGTCAACAGGATTTCAATTTATGTTTACAATTCAATATTAAGGTTATTATATATTTAGATAACATTTATAATCATTATAAATTAGATACATTTAATCATTAGATTTCTTCACAGTACTTTCACAGTTGTTTATAAGTGAATAAATTCTTCATTTCAAATACATTTATAAATAATTTAATGAATATTTAAGTATTTTGTCAAAGGCAGATACATGCTTTTTGCAGGCACATGCATAAATACCCATACATATTTCCTATTTACCATTTCCGGCATGTGCAAATCTTTAATTTCTGTGCATTCACTATATTTTTCGTGTAAAGTAATTTACACTAATTTAGCATACACCCGAAAGTTTTACATAAAAATATATATGAATATAATTTGAATGAAAATTATAAGTATTATTTTTAATACCCACTCAAAGGTCAGTTTTCTTCAAAATTCGTCCACGATGGCATCTCTCTCTTTAGGCAGATAGCCCTTGCATTCGTTACTCTATTTAATAAAAACTTAATCTGACCTATGTGCCTAACTACAAATATTTTAACATACATAGTTTTATATTTACATTTAGCCATCAAGTTTCAAACTTTTCAAATCTTCTAGAAAATAAATTTTGGCAGATCTCTTTTTAGCAATTTTCTTAAAATCTATATTTTTGTAGTGCAACAGCTTAGAATTTTATAAAACAAATTCATAATCAAAACCGCTGTTGTTAGTTATCGAAAAATAACCAAGATGTGATTTTTGCGTAAATGTCAGTAAACTATACAAATTGCTATTATCCATCACACTATGAATGTTTCTTTCATGCGAGAGTGTCCCTTTTTCGATTTCTATGGAACTGTTGTGTGTCGAAATACTATCAGAATCTTGTCAAGCGAGCTTCTGAATGTAAACAAAGAACACCCCGTCTGGTGACCCAAGCATCAAAGCAGTGCTTCACTTCTAGCGCGGAATGGCCCCTCCTCCCTTTCCTACCTCCATGTTCAAAATAAGGTAATGATTCCACAGTGGCGCCCGAACTAAAAGAGTTGGTGGATTACGATTCTCGCCTAATCCCTAGTGGCCTTTCAAGGGAGAGTGTATAATGTATATTTCCCCGACTTCTGCAAGGTTTCTGGGGTAGAGGTAGCACAGTGTGTTTTCGAGAGTTCCAGGTCCGAGTCCTGGCGAGGTCATTCCATGTTTTTCACTTCTTCCTGCTTCAAAATAACCTAACGTCTCCATTTAATCTAATACCTAAGATAAAGTTTTAAATTAAATGATAATAATTGTTAAAATGTTAAGGTTAGCAAATTTTAAGATGTTAATAAATGTTGAATGCATATAAAATAAATTCTTTGATGTTTTTAAATGAAGTTTGCATAGATATTTATTAGACAATTCTTGGAAGCTCATGAAAATTGTATGCATCTGAGCATGTATGAAAATCTTATGCAACTAAACTCATTGTTAATCCAGACACAAAGCATGAATATTTGGAAGCCGGTGAATCTTTTGAAATATGGTAATTCATTAATTTGAAGTGCATAGCAATCGTAGTCTTTAAGCGTCAACTTAAGTTACCTTTAAGAATAATCTGCGTATAAGGCACTAGAATTTGCTCAGGAATTAACAATTTAGTTAATTACAAATACCACTACGGGGTATACTGCTTACCGAGGAACGATTCGCTATTACATGCCACCTCAGATTTGCATTCCTGTCGTTTGATCTTCTGAAGTTGAAAGTCCTTTCGACCAAATTCTCGCTCTGCTGATGCATGCTTATTGTAAGACAAGTGATTGTTCCTGAAGGAACTTACTGTAGCTAAAGCGTTTCCTTTAATAGAACTACTATTATTCAAATAAGGCTAACTGTCAAATGAATTCTCTATTGCATGATATTGTTATTCGTTGATCAGCCTGAACATTTTCATTGTTTTGAATAGCGATAATAATTTTACTATTGTACACCATACACAAAAAAATCTGATGTGTACACCACATGACTTCCTTGTACGGAATATTAAATTATACGCATTTTTTCTTGCATTTCATTTAAAGTTATTAGATTGAATTAAACCTAACTACTTCGCCGACAGCGCATAAACCACAATAGAATAAATGCATTCTTTAAAATTCACTTTACCATAGCGACACTCTGGCCCTAGGTTTACTTAAAAGTATTATATTTCATTCATATTATAACTCGGAATGCACAAAATTTATATCATTTAAAGAATTATCTAATCTTTGCCACATGTTCTATTCAAATACTATAATAAAGCTAGAACTATGTATAAAAGAAATTAAGCAAACTAAACAAAAAAGAAACAGTTTTTCACAGACGATTGAGTACTTCTCATTCAATTAATTCAGTTTTCACTTAGCGACAAGGAAAAAATAAATAAAAACTCAAGATATCTGTATTAAAAATTACGAAGTAAATCTTAAACACTTATTTCCTCGAAAGAATTCCAGAAAGGATTAAGCATGATTTAAATAATAAATAAAGGCGTTATCTTTGTTGTTGCGAAGCTAAGTTTCTCTAGATTGGCACCAAATCCGCTATCCTGCTATTTCAAATGTAAACAAGAGCAATGGCCGCCATCAAAAACATTATTAGGCTTAGCGGCACTTAAACAATTTTAAAATTGTTGATAATTCTAAAAATATTGCATACAGATTTACTAAAGGCATAAAAACCTTAACCAGAAGATAAGAAGACCATAATTCGATCATTTTTAAAGCAAAAATGTACAATTTACAAATATATAAGAGTAAAGAAACTGAGATCACTGAACCGGGTAACAGAGTGGATATATATATAAATATATGTATATACCTTTGGTGCGGCCGATTGCAACCAAAATACAAGGTGCAGATCTACATGTTATAGCAGTCCTATATACAAAATTTCAACGTTTTGAGGCTACTCGTTTTTGAGTTACGCGAGATACGTTCATACGTTCGTACAGACGCCACGAAAAATTCTCTTCAGAAATCATTTTAAAGCAATTTTATAATTTTTTTGAGGAAAAGTATGTTTTATTCTGTCCTTACATACAGATATCACGGAAATACATGGTTAAATTGCATTTGAAAGAGATCAAAATGGGATATTTTCGTTGACATATGCTGCCTGAAACTTTTCGCGATAACAATACTTCCTTTTCACTTCGTACAAGGAAGTAAAGAAGGTCCGCTCTGTGTCACCCGTTCTGCCGGGCCGACTGACGAAATTTAATTTGCATTTTTAGAGTTTCGGAAGTGCACTTAGGATATATATTAGATTCATATATAGTGTTGTTCTATTATCGGTATTTGGACACAAATACGGACTTCTTCGAAAATGGCATACCGATATCTTTTCATGTTTCGCTTCTACGACTCAAATTATGAGGAAAGTGCCAAATTTTGTAAAAATCGAATAAGTACTCGTAGTTTTTAAAGAATTAGCACTCAAAATGTTAGCTCCTCAGAGTTAATTGAATTCGGTATATATTTATTCATTTCGCCTTTTTAATTAAACTCGCTTGATTCTTTCTTTAACGATTCAAAATTTAGATTCTCGGCTATTTTCTAATTTGTTTTTAAAATTTGCACATTTTACTGAGTTTTAGAAATTTTCCGGAAAATAATTTTATCCTACCCAATTTTTACCGTCATCTAAAAATATATAATAAATATATAATTTTGAATAAAGAAAAATTTAAAGAAATTTAAATTGCCAAAGATATACGTCCATATTAGCGCGTTTTTTTTTTTTTTTTTTTTTTTTTTTTTTTTTTTTTTTTTTCATATTTCTTATAAGCGATAATAATACCAACGCATTTTGTCAAAAATTCTTCGAAAGAATGAAGGATGCAATTTTTTTTCCCGTCGTGCACAGTGAAAACGAAAGGTAAATAGGTTACCATAAGTTAAGACTTACGAAATGTAAATATTCTCACACAAACTGTAAAAGTACTCCAAAGATACATACTAAAATTTATCGGTAAGTTTATAAAATTTAATATTTGGGCATAATTTGAATCGCGGAATCCAAATACGAGAAAAAAGGGTATGCCATTTCGGAAAAAGTACGGTTTTCTGTCAACGTACCTACGCTTGAACGATGCTATACATAAATCTAATATACAGGGTTTATCAGTACAGCGGTGACAGACTTTCAGAAGAGCTACAGTATACCTAGACGATGGGAAATCACATAGGAATGCATGGTCAGAAACGCTTTCCAGGAACGGCAGTGACGAACCAAAACGCAAAAAGAAAGGACACAAACAGTGAGAGAAAACATGTTTCATAGCGTTTAGTACAGCAGAAACCTGCAAATAATTTAGAAAATTTTGGAAAATAATACCCTTACTTTCCAAAAAAATCGTCTACCAGATTAGCCCTTTGTAAAAGAGTATTGCCTTACATAAAAATGAATTGGGGATAAACTGTATCTTTGAAAAAGCTTAAACTTGGTACATTTCATACATAGTGATGCAGTAACATTCCAACTAACTCATATTATTTCATTGCTTTATCGAAATCGCTTCATCGATGCTCCGCCTTAAGGGGGGACTCATACACCTTAAAACCCATAAGATGTTCGAATAGGTAACTGTTGCAAGAATTGGGATAACTTATTTATTTTAAAAGCAATTACTACCAACTTTTTAACGCTGACTACATAATATAGCTGCTTTCTGAAATAGTAATCAGAAAGTTTGTGTTGCCACAAATATTTTTATAATTTATTCCGCTTTGTGACAACATTTTTCGTCATGTTTCCGACTTGCGCGCACAGTTTAAAACATTCTGTTTCATAATTTAATTCCATATTTAATGTATAGTTTTTATAACATTTGGAAACGACTGTGAACCTAAAATTCTAAAAATTTCATGTTCAATTTTTATTTTATTTTGAGTTGAGTTTATAAAATGTATTTTATTAACAAAATTTGTAATGTTTTCGTCCATAAAATTTTTCAATATTAAAATATTTATCAGATTGTCGGTTCAGTTAGAAATTAGTGTCCATATAAAGAATTCCATCCAATTTCAGGTACGTACCATTAGCCATTTCTAAAAAATCATGGCCGCAAGGTGGAAACACGACGAAAAATTTTGTCACAAAGCGGATTAAATTACAAAAGTATTTGTGGCAACACATACTTTCTGGTTACTAGTTTCTAAAGCAGCTATATTATGTAGTCAACTGTAAAACGTTGAAATTAATTGCTTTTAAAATAAATAAAATATCTTCTATAATATATTCTATAATCTAGAATAAATAAAATATCATCTAATATATCAATTCTTGCAACAGTTACATATTCGAAGATCATGAGGGGTTCAAGATGTATGAGTCTCCTTAAATCATCAAACTGATTATGCTTTACTTCGGTTTGTGATTGTTTACCAGTTACATATGTATGTTTGCATAAAATCGCATTCGTGCTATAATTAATTTTCATTCGGTGCGCAAGCTGCAATTTCTGATAATTCTGAAACTCTTCTTTCAGCTTTGTGCACAAATAAAGCAATTTGACATTTGAAAAACACAATACTTCAGTATGAAACGTTTTTTTACCGTAAAACGAACATTGAATTCTAGACAAAATTTTAAGCCTTAAATGTCTTCCTGGCTTCTTAGCCTTATTGAATTATTTCGTATCGAGGGAAAAAAAACATTATTAAATGAACTGTTGTAGAAGAGTAAACACTCAGTAAATGAAAGCAAATATTTTGCTAATAATATCTAAGAAATAAAACAAAACGTTTGAAACTCTTACATGGATGATTTCATGTAAATTAAAGCTAATGCACGTATCTGTTTATTTATTATTTTATCCTTTCCTTTTGAAAATCGATCATCTGGAAACTCGAAAAGTAGCATTTGGTAACTCTAAATAATCGCGAAAAACGTTCTTCGCGAAATAAAATAATAATTCATATGTTTCTTGTTGCTTATATATACTATCTTAGCATATAATTCTTGCCATTATGTTATATTCATACATATGTATCCTTTCAGATGTATTGGGAGCTCAAAGCTGACACATTTTTCTGGAAAGACAAGCATACTTATTATCATAGTTTTGTGATAAAACTAAAAATAATAAAAGTAAGAAAATGTTTGAAAGAGTTCAGATTTTCACGATCGCCTAAAAAGATTTGTTAAAGTTTTTTAAGCTCTCTCTGACCTTGAAATCCATCAGTCTTCTGTTGTACTCATTCCTCTTGTCCCATTTCTTTTTAGCTTTACTAGAAAGCATCATTTTCTTCACGGTTACGCAATATACAAATCAACAGAAAAATTAACAACAATTTTAAAAGCAGCATATATTTAACATTAAGGACGCAGTTTTGAAGTTGAGATACAGTTTTCTATGTTTTTTTAGCATTTTCTCAATTCATCATATTAATGTTCAGTTTTCTTAGCAACCTGGCCTGAAAAACTTATTTTTGTGTTTTCACTTCCTTGTACGAAGTAAAAAGGAAGTATTCTAATCACAAAAAGTTTCAAGCAGCATATTTCAACGAAAATATCCATTTTGACCGCTATCGAATGCCATTTAACGATGTTTTTGCGTGATATCTGTACGTAAGGACAGAATGAAAGACTCTTTTCCTCCAAAAAATTATAAAACTGCTTTAAAATGAATTCTGAAGACAATTTTTCGTGGCGTCTGTACGAACGTATGTACGTACGTGCGTACGTACGTATCTTGCATAACTCAAAAACGAGTAGCCTCAGAACGTTGAAATTTTGTATATAGGACTGCTATAACATGTAGATGTGCACCTCGTATTTTCGTTGCAATCGGCCTCACCAAACGTATATAACTATATTTATATATATATTCACTCTGTTACCCGGCTCAGTGATCTCAGTTTCTTTACTCTTATATGTTGGTAAATTGTACATTTTTTTGCTTTAAAAATGATTGAATGATGCTGTTTTTATCTTCCGGTTAGGGTTTTTATGCCTTTAATAAATCTGTATGCAATATTTTTAGAATTATCAACAATTTTAAAGTTGTTTAAGCCGCTAATTCTTTTTTTTTTTTTTTTTTTTTTTTTTTTTTATGGTGGCCATTGAGAGTTTACATTTGAAACAGCATACAAGTGGATTTTTTGCCAATCTAGGATACAATGGATTTGTAGCTTCTCAACACAAAATACAGCGCCTTCATTTATTATTGCCAATTAAATCATGTTTAATCCTTTCTGGAATTTTTTCGAGGAAATAAGTGTTTAAAATTTACTTCGTAATTTGTAATATAGATATTTTCAGTTTTTATGTATTTTTGCCTTTCCGCAAAGTGAGAACTGAATTAATTGAATGAGAAATACACAATCGTATGTGAAAAACTGTTTCTTTTTTTTTTTTTTTTTTTTTTGCTTAATTTCTTTTATACATCATTCTAGATTTATTATAGTATTTGATTGGAACATGTGGCAACGATTAGATAATTCTATTCTGTAAATGATATAAATTTTGCGTATTATGAGTTATAATATGAACGAAATATAATACTGTTAAGTGAATCTAGCGCTAGAGTGTCGCTATGGTAAACAAATACTAGAGTGGATTTTAAAGAATGCATTTATTCTATTGTGGTTTTTGCGCTGTCGGCGAAGTAGATATAATTCAATCCAATAAGTTTAAATGAAATGGAATAAAATATGCGTATAATTTTATATTCCGTACAAGGAAGTCATGTGGTGTAGACATCAGATTTTTTTTGATATTAACATGCGTGTTAAATTTATTTAGTACATGTCATGTTCTTTGCACTTACGCAATATAAAATTCCAAAATATATAAAACTAGCATATCTTTAGAGTTTCCGGCACACAAACTAATTCCCTGGAGATAAAAATGTTTTATTCCACAAAGTGTTACTCTCTTTCAGTTTGTGAATCAAAAATTCATTCAAACTTTACAAAATATGAAGCATAAAAATTCGAAATTAGAAACATTTGGACTTCCATGTGGACATTTTTGGGGTAGAGTACAACGCTATTCAAAATTTGATGGCTCTAGGTACATTTATTTTTTCACAATGCAAGGAACATACATACATACATATATTCAGATTGTTCATTATTTCAATGTCTTTAAAAATAGTACAGGGCAATAATATTTGGTGGCAACAATTTGAAAATTTGTAAAGACATTAGGATTGTTTTTGGAAGCAGGAAAGATGTAAAATAAACAAACGGGAATTGAACGCCGGGAATTGAACCGCGGACCTCTGGACGACTACCACACGACGCAGGCATGCGAAGAAGGTGGGAGAAATACCTTATATACTCACCCTTTCAAAGGGGGACTGTGGATTTTAGGGGACCCAATAACCAAATCCTGGTTGTGGAGAATCATCATCCACAACCCTTTTAGTTCGGCAGCCACTGTAGTCATTAGGATTTTTTGGAAGTCGGAGAGATGAAAAAATAAGCAACACCTTTGCTGGGAATCGAACCACGAACCTCTGGAATACGCGCCCAGCGTGCAGACGACCTAACCACGCAGGCACGCCAAAAAGGCGGAAGAAATACCTTATAATGTAATTAATTCGCCGTTTATAGAAAGATGGAAAATCCTTTTTCAAGACTAATAGCCCATTCTGACTAATGCCTTTTTATGATAATAAGGAATTCAAAAAGTGCGATTGTTTAATGATGCAGTATAAGAGGGAAAAAAAAAAGTTCAAGTAATTAGATTCTGCTGACACTTCTGCTTCAAAAATCTTACATTTAAGTGACCATTAATGGCCGCACTGCGTTATTTGTTTTTCTTTAACAACATGTCGATGACGTATATTCAGCTGTTAAATTCCTTGGTCCTTTTCATGCAGAAACGTCTGTCGTGCACGCAATAATAATTCGCTACCGTATTACTTTTGCTTCACAGAGAGAGGCAAATTGAGACCCTTTCCCTGGTGCGCTCGGCGACACGAGGCTTCTCACATCTCATTTGTTCCTCTTTTATTCCTGTTCGGACTGTTTCAGCGTAAATTCTGATTTCTGACTCAACAGAACTTTTTTTTTTTTTTTTTCATTACCGTTTTTAAGGGAAAAGCGTGAGTTCTTTTTTTAATTTAACTTCTTTCTCCCCAGTTTTGACTGCTAGAGCATGCATTCACTCACTGATCTATTCTTAATGAAGTCGCCATGTTTGAGTCAACCACGCGTGGAAGCAGAGGATAAAAGAATTTATATTTGTTTCTTTTAAATGTAGAAACAACTTAAACTTTTACTCTTAAGAGGAATTGCATGCTAGATGATAACGTAGAGATTTTACGGCAAAAGAAAGAATTACTCAGGCATTGCTTAATTTCAATATGCGCATTAAATGCGAAGCGAATGTTTTAAAATGCTTTCACGCCTGTCCAGTTACATGGACACTTGTATTGCGTCACGATTACTGAAGATACATTTAAACTTAAATTTTCAATCCAAGCAGTAACCTACAAGAGATATATCAGTGTATTTTTATCTTTAAGAATGTTCTTAGCGAGGTTTTGTGTTATGTTATGGTACCATTGATATATCATCCGTTAGTTCTGGCATTTTCGTTTTGATGCGTTTTAAAGTCAGTTCAGAATATCAAATAACAGTAATGTTACACCCGCAGCCGCCCAGAGGGTATAGAGGTTAGGGGAGGTAAACCGCTTAGTTGGCTTCCGACCCATGTATAGATATATCCATGCCGAATTGGTTACCAACTCGGCGGAAGTCAACCACTAGCTAACAGGCAGAGAGTTAGGGGAGCTAGCTGCGATACCGAAGTGTCCGGCTTCAAATTCCACAGAAGGCATGTATGTAAATTATCTTTTCCCTCATAGTAATAGAACGGCTACCATTACCCCTCCTATTACATGCTTCTACAAAAAAAATGGTCACCACCTCTGGCCTTAGGAGTGGCCAACGCTTGAAAAAAGGAAGTGCCCGTCATTCGAATTTAAAAAAAAATGTCACACACGCATCATGGCGCTTAAGGTTCATTGCTGCAGGGTGATTTAAAACACAGGCCACAATTTCGAACAAAAACATATTAAAGGGACTTTGGATCCCTCTAGTAGTCATACAGCTCTAATAATGTGACTTTGTGTTAGGAAAGAATCCATTTATAAGAGTCTGAGATTATTGGTCACATTTTGCGAAGCAACGCTGTTTTAAGATCGTGGACGGTTTGGAGGAAGACGAGTTTCAGTTGCCGTACCAAGAGTGTCACAAATATGTCCTATGGGGCTTAGGTTTGGAAATCTGGCTGACCAGTCCGTTCCCTTTCCAGGAAATTATTCTTCACATTAGCTTTATGTAAACCACCGTTTCAGCCTATAAAAATGAATTGAGGTCTAACCTCTGGAAAGGTTTAATGTCTGCAAATTTCTTAACTATGGAGTAGCGTACAGATTTGATACATATATTTTCACTGCTTTTTAAGCACTTCAGCGGTGCTTCACTAATGTTTCAGTTTACATCTTGATGTAAAACCGTCAACCTGGTTGCACATAATTTACGCTAATGGTTGCTTGTCGTAACTTATATATGTTTATATAAAAGAAAACTCTTGCGGCAGTTGATTTTCATTTGGCATAAAAACTGCAGTTTCTTATTTACTAAACTATTTTATACAATTCGGCATGCAAGTGGAAACATCTTCCAAGGTTATTTTCAGAACTTCACTAAATTCGGGCCACATTTTAAGCCTTAAATTTCTTCATCAAAATATAAAATCCTTAGTTCATTTTTATGTTTCAATGATCTGCAGTTCCTTAACAAACAGGGAGATTTGAAAACAATAAGCGTAGTAGTTATGTTTGGTAATGTTCATTTTATTTCGTCATTAAAAACGTTTTTAATGGAAATCCAATGATCACTAAACTAAAATCTCGACACCGATCATAATTGTCCAAAACTCGTTGCTTACGGTGTTGAAAATAAAAGGAAAGCATTATGTGAATGACGATTCACATTTCACTGTTGCAACATTCCAGTGGCTATGTGTGGACTTGGTAAATGCCAGGTGAGGGTCATTTACCAGAGTACCTTTTCCTTACTGTGAAAATATGGTAGAAGATGAATTATGTTAAGAATCTGTTTTTCCTTAGTTTAGGCTTAGTGAACTGCTTTGTGTATTTCGAAATTGTGAGATATATATTGGACAATTTTGAAGTATTCAACCTTACTATACTCATCACGAAGTTCAACCATTCATTGAAAGAAATCCGGTGATTTCTGGAAATAGTACTAACTCTTCTGTTCGGCCTAGAGCTGATCAAAATCGGGCATCTTCATGAGGAGATAGAATACCAGTTCAAAATTAGATCAAATCGCTAATAATCCTTCTTAGAAATGTTGGCAATGTCATAAGAAAAACTGAAGACAATTCGTGTAGATATCTAACGAAACTCAGATGAAAATGGTTTTCGAAAGGTAGAATCTGTTACAATACGAAATGTCGGATTTACGTCATACTTAAATCGCACGCACCAGGTACAGTTAAACTGTTTTCTATGGTATGTTGTTATAAACTGTAAAATAGTATATCTCTTTATGCCACCCAAGCGGAGTAGTGGTTAGTGATTCTGACTATCATCATGATAACTGATAAGTGATAAGTGACGGAGGACGTGGGCACTGTCCCTTTACCTTAATGGTTAATCAGTACAGCACCAGCACCACGTCCGCCATTATCCAGAGCCAACTATCATCATGAAGGCTCTGAGTTCGAATCCCGGAGCGAGCATGGATGTTTGTAAATGTACAATGTATTTGTGGCGTGACGACACTCTAAACATATGGCGAGCCGAACATCCTCTCGTGTGGTTTGGTGGTAGGGGAAGAAGGACGAGAGATGCTCGGACTCATCCCCTGGGACACTCTTTTCAACTGAGTGTAGCTGAGAAAAATTGCGCCGTCACCTATATGGTGCTCGAAGTTCTTGCAACGTCAGTCGTAAACTTGTTGTTCTTAAGGGGACTCATACACCTTAAAACCCATAAGATGTTCGAATAGGTGACTGTTGTAAGAATTGGGATAACATATTTATTTTAAAAGAATTACTTCCAACTTTTTGCAGCTGATTACATAATATAGCTGCTTTCTGAAATAGTAATCATAAAGTTTGGATGTTTGGAAAGTTTGGAATATTTTTATAATTTAATCCGCTTTGTGACAACATTTTTCGTCATGTTTCCATCTTGCGCGCACAGTTTAAAATATTCTGCTAATTTAATTCATATTTAATGTATAGCTTTTATAACATCTAGAAACTACTGTGAACCTAAAATTCTAAAATTTTCATGTTAAATTTTTATTTTATTTTGAGTTGAGTTTATAAAATGTATTTTATTAAAAAAATGTGTAATGTTTTCGTCCATAAAATTTTTTAATATTAAAATATTCATCAGATTGTTGGTTCAGTTAGAAAATAGTGCCCATATAAATTCCATCCAATTTCAAGTATGTACCATTACCCATTTTTAAAATATCGTGCGCGCAAGGTGGAAATATGGCGAAATATTTTGTCACAAAGCGGGTTAAATTACAAAAATATTTGTGGCAACACAAACTTTCTGGTTACTAGTTTCCAAAGCAGCTATATCATGTAGTCAGCTGTAAAAAGTTGGAAGTAATTGCTTTTAAAATAAATAAAATATCTCAATTCTTGCAATAGTCATATAGTCGACGATCATGAGGGGTTTAAGGTGTATGAGTCCCCTTAAGAGGAATTTCGTGGGGTTGTTTTGATGATGAGGTCTGACAAATGAGATCAGTCATACTACACATATTGGATGGTAGAAATGGAATAATTCAAAAATAATTTTTGGAGTTAAAAAGGAAATTAAATGTATATGTGATTATGTCTAAATATTGTTAGTATGCAAGGAAATATCTAGAAGATTGTTGAAGCTAGCGAAAGTGAAGAAACAAAATTTAGGTTTCTGGAATTTAATTTTATAAAGTTTATAATTTTTCCCATCTTCCTAGCGTGCCTTCGTGGTGTAGTTATTCTGCACGCTAGGCCGGTATTCCAGAGGTCCGTGGTTCTATTCCCGGCGAACGCGTTTGCACATTTTTCATCTTTCCTACTTCCAAAAAATACCTAATGTCTCTACAAGTTAATATAAATAAATCTATAAATAGACTCATATCTATCTAACAAGGTAATGTCATTTAGTAAATGTTGGATTCTTTGTGCACTGAAACAGCAGAAAATGTTTCCTTTTGATTGATACGTTTTGTGTAAGCAATCGCCTGTCGTGTCTAAAGCCGAATACTATTTAATTTTTAATGATTTAGGATTGACTATCAGAATAATGATTTTCATAAAAGCTAATAAATTTTAATTCATAGTTTTGAAAGATCTTAAAGTCTGAACCTATCTTCTCAAAAAACTTTTCACACGTACCTGTGGATTTCTTTAACTGCTCTCGTTTTAAAATACAGGGTGATCAAAAAGTCAGTATAAATTTGAAAACTTAATAAATCACGGAATAATGTAGATAGAGAGGTAAAAATTGACACACATACTTAGAATGACATGGGGGTTTATTAGAAAAGCAATAATTAGAAAAACAATAATCTGATAAGAAAAGCAATAATTAGCATAACAAATTAAGATAAAGCAAAGATGATGTTCTTTACAGGAAATGCTCAATATGTTCACCATCATTCCTCAACAATAGCTATAGTCGAGAAATAATGTTGTGAACAGCACTGTAAAGCATGTCCGGAGTTATGGTGAGACATTGGCGTCGGATGTTGTCTTTCAGCATCCCTAGAGATGTCGGTCGATCACGATACACTTGCGACTTCAGGTAACCGCAAAGCCAATAATCGCACGGACTGAGGTCTGGGGACCTAGGAGGCCAAGCATGACGAAAGTGGCTGCTGAGCACACTATCATCACCAAACGACGCGCGCAAGAGATCTTTCACGCGTCTAGCAATATGGAGTGGAGCGCCATCTTACATAAAAATCGTACGTTGCAGCAGGTGTTTATCAGCCAGGCTGGGGACGATGGGATTCTGTAACATATCGGCGTACCTCTCATCCGTCACGGTAGCAGTTACAAAACCAGAATCACGCATTTCCTCGAAGGAAAAAGGCCCGATAACAACTTTTTTTTTTTTGGTTCCCCATGTCTAATAAAACCCCATGTCATTCTAAGTATGTGTGTCAATTTTTACCTCTCTATCTACATTATTCCGTGATTTATTAAGTTTTCAAATTTATACTGACTTTTTGATCACCCGGTACATATCTAAACTACACTTTGCCCATATGTGCCAAGCCGTTCATTATCTAAGGCCTCCCAAGCACTTTACGTGTAGCATGTGCAGAATTATCGGATATGTAATCTTACTCATGTTTCTCTCATATTTTAAGTTCCCTCCATTTATTTGGAGCTACTAGACATTTCCATTAGGATGAAGTTGAAAACAGCATCGTCTGTCTTGTAAGCAGATATCGTAATGCGAAAACACGCTAAATACTTTCCAATAATATTATGTTTCAGGATAAGGGAAAGAAACATTTCCTTTAAAGAGGATGTTACCGACACGAATGGAGGGAAAGTAATTACAATTTTGTTTTAAAGCATTAGAACGTTTAAAGGATATACTTTGACCAAATGAAGAATAATTATGTACAGAGGCTGTTCGCACATTTTTTAGACGATTTTGGTAAGCGGTAATAAAACATTGTTTGCTGCAAAAGAAGTACAGTAAGACCCCGCTTAACGCGGGGGATACGTTCTATCAAAGTAGAGCGTAATGCGAAACAGCGCTAAACGACGCTATCTTTACATGTAAATATTGGGGTTAGGGGAAGATGGCTAGGAAATTGGTTAGGTATTAAATTTAAAACGTATGTTTTTTTAATAAAAATAAAACCAAACATTTATTTCTTAAAGCCCAAATTAATACCACATTATTATTTCTTGCAAAAATAAAAACAAAATATAAATAACAAAACGAATATTCTTAAAAAAAAACAAATAAAATTCTAAGTCAGTCATATTTAGTTAGCCTTCCGCGTTTTCAGTGTTCTGCCATTTTGTGACAAAAGCATCTAATGTTGTTTGCCTTTTTCTTTTGCGTTGTTCTCTTAAAAGTTCTTCATAAACGGATAGAGCATCTCTAACACCACGCCTTACTTTTGAGCTCCTGTCAAAATTCGGATCATTTTCAATGAATTGATCCATTATTTCAGTTATGGTAGACAAACTCCTTTTTACGAACGCCATCGAAAGTTCTTTTTGCTCTTCTTCTGAATCACTGCTGTCAACATTTTTGTTTTCTTCTTGTTCAGTTAATTCCTTGAGCTCATCATTAGAAAGACTAGCCGCTGCTTCTTGAATTATTTCTTCGACATCTTCCACATTTAAACCTTCAAAATATGTCTGTACGATACCGCACCAAACAAGAAATACAAGTACACTCTTTTGATATGTATTTGAAACCTATCGCTGCATAATATTTCGGGGAATCCCCGTATGCTGCGAGCGATTTCGTGGAATCCCCGGGTTGAAATAAAAGAGCGCTAAACCGAAACAGCGCTAAACGAAACAGCGTTAAGCGAGGTCTTACTGTAATTGCAATTGTACTATGTTTTTAAAAGTCAAATTTATCGTCTGTGGCTTGAATGTTTTGTTTTTATTAAAAATGGCGAATTTAACATAGCATTGGTTCGAAGGCTACATTTACGCTCTTTCCGAAGAGAAATATGCATACTCCGTTATCCAAAAACGATGTTCATGGTTTTGTGATACCTAAAGCGTCGATAGGTAATATCACCAACAAGAAAGGAAAAAAAACGTCAAATTGGAGCCTCAAAGTGGGACAAAAATTCCAAACAAGTATCCAAGGTAAAAACGGACATCTTCGACTATTGCAAAGGTACGCTGCCTAATGTTAAAAGAAAATCCCCCTAGTCAAAGGACAGTTTCAAAATCATTAAAATGCTAGGTGTACAGTGTAAACGAAATGATAAACGTTGATTTAAATCTTAAGAAAGCGAAAAAACGTAATGTGCATCGTCTTCTTCCAAAGCATATCGCTCAACGCAGGACACGCTGCAGAATTCTATATGAGAAACACTTATCCAAAGAAAAATGGAAAACAATTGTCACAATAGAGGAAGCATGGGTGTATTTAAATGATTGTAACAAAAAAAAGAGCCATTTATTATCATAAAAAGGGAGAAAAATTTTAAGTACATGGTTCAAAGAATCGAAAGAAAGTTTTTCTAAGGGATTCATGATTGTTGCTAATTTTTCTTATAATGACAAGTTAAAAATAAAGATAATTCAAAAAAATGTCAAGATTAACTCCAAATACTATCAGGAACACATCTTATCGCCAATTTTTCTGAATGAAATACCATCGCTTTACCCACAGTGCCATCCATCTGTGAGACTCCATCAGGAAAAGCTAGCAGTCACGCATCAAAATCCACTGTAAATTTCCTAAACGAAATGGAACAAAAAACTGGTATCAAGGCCACACACTTCACTGATATCCCTACTAAATCTCCCTATGTGTCATCTACGGATTTTTGTGCTTTCGGACTTTTAAAAACTGCATTATCCAAACGTTGTCCCAAAACCCTAACAGGACTCTGGAAAGCTGTTCGGGAGGAATGGGATAGAATATCTCTTCTGCCCCTTCAAAAGGCATTATTATCCTGGAAATTGCGGTGTCAAAAGATAGTTTAGAATAAGGGATGTCAAATAAAACATTTAAAACACAATTTTATGTAATTTAGTTTTGTGAATACAATATACATCGTCTAAAAATGTGTGAACAGCCTCTGTAAAATGTAATTTATACATAAATAGAAGGAGATTCTGGATATAAAAAAATACTAGTTTTTGTGGTTTCTTTACTTCTTTTATTGGATGGCTAACAAGGCCTTATGTCATGAACAATCTCGGTCCATTAAATATATAATAATGTATCAATGTTAGTTTGTCTAAACTCTCAACTAAGTATCTTGACGAAAATTTTGTTGTTATCAGTTTCACTTGTCTGACAAACCAGTCCATATGCAATATTTAATCTCATGCTGAAACATTCGTATTGAACTTTTAACTACATGCAAGGATATTTGAAATCTGGTATTACATCTTTAAATCAATTTCGTTATAATCGCAACGCATTTAGTTTTCTGTGGTGTCATTCAAAATGTTTCAGTTGTTGCTGCGATAGTCGCATTTCTCAAAAACTGAGATAAATAGATCAGTGTAATAACCACACATAGAACAATAATTTGAAGTCCCATATTTATCTTAAAATCTCAATTCTTAAGATGATTCATACTATTATCATCATACATGGTTCGGAATATGATGTTTTTTTCGACAATAAACAACGGCTGAATCACGTAAAATGTATTTGAATAATTTGAGAATAGGAGCTCCTGTATAAAGAAAAAAACAGTAAAGATCTCGAGAATTTTGAACTTAAAATGTGGTGAAGATGTTAAGTTTAATATTCTTGTATACGCTTTCGTAGATTGGGATATATTTCTCTTTGCTAGATGTCTAAAGTTAAAATAAGGATACATTTTATTTAAGAATGCATTATGATGCTAATTGTATTCTTACAACATGAGTAGGGGCTGCGACATAATTTGGCTCGGGGAAGTAAAAAAACAATTTTTTTTTCTCCACAATAATGGATCACGTTTCCTCCACAAAAGCTAAAAATGTAGTCATTGCAGCATAATTTCTTCTTTTGGTACTGAACCTGAGATCTTGCAAAAAGCGAAAAAAGTGGTAATTGTATGGCCCATATCCACGAAGAAATCCCATAGGACAAAAGTATCCTTTTTTTTCTTTCGATTCATTTATGTGTTACTCTAGAACAATAAATACACAGTTTTAGTACATTTCAGGCGGAATGCATTTCAGCTTGTATCAGAAACATGCTGCTTGTATTGTTTCTTTCATTTGCCCGAAAATAAAACCTAATCTTATAATGGACTTCCTATGAATGACAGGTTCACCATCTTGTTAATTATACTTTCTGATACTTTTATTTATGATACTGTTGCGTTCTTACGGGTTTGTAATAGATTGAATGCACACAGATCCTATGATAGATTAATAAAAATTTATTTTATCAAAATAAACACTTCAAAGTTCTGAAATTTTCCGCAGAAATACTGATACAGGAATTCTCAGTACCACAGAGGACAATGAGCAGCTACGCATCAAAATACTAAAAACGTTAAACACAACGCAATGCAAAGGTCATCAAAAGGGAAAGTTAACTCGGATATCTCAGTTCACACGGAACTAACAACTCGCAACAACAATAACTAAGCAGCCGAGAGCAGATGCTGTCGTTTCGGCCTTAAATAGTTTACAACCGACCGCCGAGATATTTCTAGCACTTTTCGCTTCTCGAAATTACTGTAAAGCAATACAAGGGTGGAATTCCGGTTACAGCTAACATAGTGGTCAATTACATTTATTCAGTTCCAATATTTTCTACGAGGATACAGGGATCGAACCAAATTGCCGCCAAATGATTGCCGAGTTTCGCGAATCTTGGCGATTTCTCGCCAAATTTGACAGCAAAATAAGGCGCCAAATCCGCTGTCAGCTTGGCGATATCTCGCCAAATTACCGAGTTACACATTTACTCAATGTTAAATGCACTTTTCCCTGTATTCTTACTTTTCTGGCGCAGCTTCTCTTTAGATATTTCATATTACAAAATAAATACAACAATTTTAGTTATAATTCTACTAAAATTACCTATCTAAGTATAGAATTAGTAACACTACTTATGTATTATTAAAGAGAGGCATTAATTGTATGTGTCTTTAACTATAGAATTGCTATATAATTTTAAAATTAATTATTCGTTGGTTGATTGGTAAATGACACCATTCTTTCTCTTGCAAACTGGAATACTTATTTCAAAGGAATGGAGAAAAATAAAGAATAAATTGGTAAAACACATGAAAAAAGAAAATATTTTTTCATGTTGCATTAAATGCTATTCAAAATTTTTGGAGCATCGTGCTTTAAATCAGATAGATTTTAAACCGGATTGAAATGTCGTAGCATAAAAATCTGGCTTTCAGAAATCGCATAATCCGGAAAGCTTTAAATCCAAAGCTTTTCACGTCAGAAACTTTGAATTCTTTCCGTTCTTCTTATTTTAATGTTTTCTTTCAAAGCTCTCTCTACTTCTGTTTTCTGTTACTGCGAAATTTCCAACACTTATCAATAATTTATACTGTCTTCTTATCTTAAAGATTAATTTAATAAATTTTACATTTGTTCTGTTACTTAACAAAAGCCTCTTTACTAACAAATTTTAACATAGTACTGCAATATGTGAAAAGAAAACGCTTTACTACTAAGAAGTAATAAATAATAATAAGAAGAAATAAAATAGTGAATATTTCTAAACGTACATCAAAGAATGTAAGAATTTAGATAAAGATTTATATTTTCATTAGTAAGTATTCAGTGTCCCAATCAGTATTTTTATAAACGGTAGGATATTTTTCAGATATTTTGAAAAATTCATTAGAGTTGTGTGACGTTTTTAAGAAAAAAATATTTGTTGTTTCACAAGGAATACTTTCGATAATCTAAATCTCCAGCTATTACTGCGTTTATTATTTGAATACTCAATAATTTTGCTTGAAAATAATATATTCTATAATATTACAATAAATTTTGAAAGTATTTTAAGTAGGAGATATATAATACGGTTATACGAATTTTTATCCCTGCACTACAAATCCTCTCATGCACTTGCGATCTCGGGAAATATTTTAATCCTATTTTATTCTAAAAATTTCACTTTTCGGTCGTTAACCAGGTGCAAATATAATACATCAAAAAATGTATCCTTGTAGAATTTTAATGGCAGTACACTACGGAAAAAATTGTATTTATTTTACAACGCAAAAACACCAGACTAAGAACATCAAAATATCCCAAAATTGCTAGTAACTTCCATCAGTTTGGTAATAAATTCAAGAATTTAAGTAGGAGATAACTTAAGGTTCAGTTTGGTAATAAATTCAAGTTTGGTACGTGTCCTGCTTCGACACGTAGCCGGGACCAGAACTTCAAAACTTTTGGATTGCTTGCCGGACGTGCTTTCCTGTTACATCACAAAGGCACTGAGTGGATTAGCCTCCGTGATGTAACAGGTGAATGCAATCATTAGGTGTATTGATGCTGGAGCTGTGAAAAATATGCAGTGCCTTCTCCGGAATTCGAATTCCTGACTTCTCGAATGTGCTTCCAGTGGGCTTCTACTTACACCATGAAGGCATGCGAAAAGGAGAAAAAAAATGCCTTATATACTCCCCTTTTTAAAGAGCGACTTGGCATGTGGGGACGCGATCGCCAGATACTGATGGTGACGAATTACCATCAGTCCTTTTGGTCCACTACCACATTGTATAATCATAAATTAAATAATAATAAAAAGAAGCAGAAAAGCTGAAAAATCTGCAATGTTCTCGCCGGAACTCGAACTCTGGATCTTTCGAATACGCGTCGAATATGCTTCCAATTACACCACGAAGGCAGGAAAAAATAAATCAGAGGGCTTTGGGACGTACGCCAGAAACAGGCAAAAATATAAATAACATGAGTAATTAAATAAAAATTTTAAAGTATGTTTATAAATCATCAAATTTGAAAGCAAATTCTATACCGTTATTTTAGTTCAAGATTACAATTTAACCGAATGATGTATTTATACGTTGTATTGTATTATACCGTTTTAGAACCACTTGTAGAGTCATTATTATTATTATTATTATTATTATTATTATTATTATTATTATTATTATTATTATTATTATTATTATTATTATTTTAAGTAGAAGACATAAGAAAATGTGTAATGCACTTGCTGGGACTCAAACCTGGACCTCTCAAATACGCTTTCTAGTGTGCTTTCCAGTTACGACATGGAGGCATGCGGAAAATAGGGAGAAAATATCTTTTATATTCCCCCTTTAAAAGGTGCCCGTGGTTAAGGGGACTCAGTCGCCAAATCCTCGTGGTCTCGAATTTTCGTCCAATACCTTTTTAGTTCGGGCGCCACCGTAGAGTCATTACGCGTTTTGATGATGGAGACGTGAGAAATATACAGTGTCGTCTCCGAAATTCGAATTCTGAGCCTGCTGAGTGCGCGTCGAGTTTGCTCCCAATTACATCGGGAAGGCATGCGGAAACGAGGGAGAAAATGCCTTATAAATGGAGAAAATGCTTAAGGGGGCTCATACACCTTAAACCCCTCATGATCTTCGAATATGTGACTGTTGCAAGAATTGGGATATTTTATTTAATTTAAAAGCAATTACTTCCAACCTTTTACAGCTGACTACATAATATAGCTGTTTTGGAAACTAATAACCAGGAAGTTTGTGTTGCCACAAATATTTTTGTAATTTAATCCTCTTTGTGACAAAATATTTCGCCATATTTCCACCTTGCGCGCCGGCCGATCGGTAAACTCGCTGAACACTGGTAGTTCGGTCCGAGGTTCGAATCCCGCGAACGGGCTGGCTGCATGCGCATTTCCCCATGTGTAACGTGTATACGAGCCACGTATACACTTGGAATACACATATTCCCTTGGAAAGTCCTCCACGAAGGCATCCCTCTCCTTAGGCAGATAGCCCTTGTGTGCTTTGCCATAATTAAATACACCACACCACCACCTTGCGCGCGTGATATTTTAAAAATGGCTAATGGTACATACTTGAAATTTGATGGATTTCTTTATATGGGCACTACCTTCTACCTGAACCAAAAATATGATGAATATTTTAATAGTAAAAAATTTTATGCGCGAAAACATTACAGATTTTTTTAATAAAATACATTTTATAAACTCAACTCCAAATAAAATAAAAATCGAACATGAAATACTTAGGATCTTTGATTCACAGTAGTTCTCAAGTGTTATAAAAGCTACAAATTAAATGTGGAAATAAAATAAAAATCGAACATGAAATACTTAGAATCTTTGGTTCACAGTAGTTTTCAAATGTTATAAAAGCTACAAATTAAATGTAGAATTAAATTATGCAACAGAATGTTTTAAACTGTGCGCGCAGGGTGGAAATATGACGAAATATTTTGTCACAAAGCGGATTAAATTATAAAAATATTTGTGGCAACACAAGCTTTCTGATCACTATTTCAGAAAGCAGATATATTATGTAGTCAGCTGCAAAATGTTGGAAATAATTGCTTTTAAAATAAATAAGTTATCCCAATTCTTGCAACAGTCACCTATTCGAAGATCTTATGGGTTTTAATGTGTACGAGTCCAGTTAAATTGAGAAAATGCTCTCTTTTAAAAGGCAGCTGGGGATGAGGAGATCCATTCGCCAGATACTGATAGTGTCGAATTATCGTCCACCATGTTTGTAATGTATGCATAACGTATGTATGCAATGCATACGTCCACCATGTATGAAATCCAATATGTAAATAATCATGGACATTGAACTTTATGTAATGAGTAGAACAATTTCATAACTAAACGTTAAGAAGGAAAATGAAAGTGCTAAAAAAATTGTAAAATGCATAAATATAAGTAAAATAAATTAAAAATTCAGAAAACAAAGACTTTTACGTGAGAAAAGCACATTTGTATGGTGCAAATTCCTTTTTTTTTATTCTTTTGCAAAAAAGCACGTTCCATTGAATCATACGGTTTGTAAATTTCGGAAATGAATCGATTTTGTTTGTTCGCGAATGCGTCCCACGCGCAAACACATGCAGACTGTAAACGCTTCCCCCCTTCCACTGCTTGTAATTAAGCCTAATGATAATGCGAGCTGAGTTTTGACGTTTCTCGGCGGGGCAAATGAAACATTAGCGAACCGCAAGAGTGACACGGCTTAATTTGCGCCGTGAATAATGTGTACAGTTGTAGGTCACGGGGAATTGGTTTATTCCGAGTTTTGTAAATTGATGGTCATAGTACATGTAGTGTTAACCGCGCAATGGTGTCTATTAACCCGCCGTTCGGGCGGTCATTTGTAATTTTCGGATTCAGCTGAAATGAGAGGGAAACGAAATGTAATGCGTCGTTGCGGTTCACCGTTCGCCATGCTTAATGTAATTTTGGTTGATGCTTGAAATTTAATTGCATTTTGGCGAGATGCATAGTATGTCACCACGCCAGACAAGTTATTATTAGGATTTAAATGTCGTTTGAGACCCAAGTGAATTACGCAAACTTTCAAGCATATAAAATGGTTACTATTTAATAAAAAAAAAAAGTTCAGAACGAGGGCAATCCCCCAAAAAAGGTCTATATTTTTAGATATACAAAGAACCGTTTATTTTCTATAATTGCTACATCACTTTAAAGATTGAAGAATGCTTTATTTTTCAACATAATCGCCACTTCGGTCGATGCATTCTTGTAGACGCTGTGGCAGTTTTACAATGCCCATGTCATACCACCTTGCCGCCATGCCCTTCAGGAAGCGACAATCGAGTCCAAGAAGTTGTCCTTTTCGTCTCCAAAGCGGCGAAGAAATTCGCGGGAAGAATCAACCCGTTGCCGTTTGTGGTCTTCTGTCAGCATATGCGGCACCCATCTTGCACACACCTTCCAACATTGCAACTTTTCCGTTAAAATCCTGTGGATGGTGCTTCTGGAAACCTCAGGAACCAAAATGCAGAGAGCCTCCAGAGCGGTCCTCCGATTTTACGCATGAGTTCCTCAACTTTCGCTATTGTCTCGTCGGCAATTGACGGCCTCCCGCTCCTTTCTTCGTCATGAATTTCAGTACGACCTGCTGTAAACTCTCTACACCATTTGCGAACGTTTTTGACATCCATGCACGACTGTCCATACACTTCCGTCAACAGGCGGGGAATTTCAACCGGTTTAACGCCTTTTGCGTTCAAAAATCGAATAACTGCGCGCACTTCGCACTTCGCGGTGACGTTTATCGGGAGCTCCATTTCGAATAGAATGAATTTTATAGAATGGCTGCCAAGCCAAGACTGAGCATCCTAGCTTCCTTTTCCCACTATTGCCGTGTGTAGCTTGCTGATAGCAAGCTGTATACCGGCTGTCATGAATTAAAAAGTACATTGCAGGTATAGCAAATGCATGAGTGTGTCCGGAGGACAGGATGCAAAATGAAAGAAGGTGTGACTACTTTGTCACGTGACGCTATAGCGGCGTCTGGTAGGCTGGAGAGATGCTGGTCCAAGTTTCAGGTACAGTGTGCATTTTTACAAATATTCAGTGCATAAACTCATCAAAGTGCATTTTTCTCACAATTAGAAAGACTGTATACAAAAGTAAAATTACGCAGGGAGTCCAGCAGAAGCAGTCAAAGATATCTCTTAGTAGAGGTCTTTTGATTGGCTGTTGAGACGTGTATGCGAAAATCATGAAAATTTGCTATTTACAAAATATTCAATTTCAGAGACATAAAAACATATTTTCTAGTAAACTAGAAGTTAAGTTAAATAAAATAAAAGAAATTTGAAACCAATAGGAGCAGTGAGAGATCTACAGTAAGCAGTATAAGACTTTAGTTCGTAGTCCCGTGGGAGGTCACCCTCCCGTGCCTTGACCCCGATAGTGGCTGCTTAGCTTTAAGCATTTCAGTTTTCCAAGTAAACACAGGGTAAAAACTTAGGTTGGAAAGTTCTGATTTTCATTGAGGATAAATGCAGTAAATGGTCTAAGGTGCCTGTCTTCGTGCAATATTTCATATTCAAAGAGCATCCTAGCGAAGCGCCTGCGTGCTTATGTGTTAGCGGAGAAGGCACCACTCACAACAGTGTTGCCAACAACCGTATTAAAACTTTCTGTACGTCCCCAAAAAATAGGAGACCTTTTTTTTGGGATTGCCCTCGTATATTCAGAAAAATGTCTTACCAAAACAAAAATTTATTAACATTAAAATCTATTAGCATGTTGTTTTTCTGTGTAAGTAATCAATCAAAAATAGGAAATATCAAAGCAGTGGGCTGCTTTTTTTCCTATTTTTGATTGATTGCTTCACCAATGGATGAGTGGTCAACACCTCTCAGTATTGCCAATTATAACTGGATTCGAATGTACATGGTTGGTTTCCGTGTTTGTTTTCATGTATAAAGTGAATAAGAACTAGAAAACCTTATAAAGTCCTCCACGAAGGCATCATTCTCTTTAGGTAAATACCCCCAAGTGTGTTTTGTTATATTGAAATAACAAACCAACTTCATAAGTACAATTATAAACGTAATTTACAAAGCTCTATGCCTTTTCGCCGTTGGGACGTTTCGCCGTCAGGACATTTCGCTATTGGGATGTTCCGTCGTCGGGACATTTCATCGTCAAGACATATTTTTCTTTACATGATTATATTTTATCTTGCCATATTATACTCGTATTAAATTTATTTAGTTTAATAATTCTGTTTACCTTTTGTAAGTTTAATAATTCTGTTTACCTTTTGTATATTTAATAAAGGTTGCTTTAAATATATATAGTTATTAACAAGTAAGAGAGATAAAGAAATTTGACATAGATAACCTTCCAGCACGCGCGCTTGGCAATTTTACATGAGCACGCGCGCGTCGTATTTCTTACGACATCCGTTATTTTATCGTTTTTGGCACGAAAAACGACAGAAATGAGTGAATATTGATAATAAATTTGTTAAGAAATAAAATATTAATCTTATTCTTGCAAAATACAAGTTATATTACATTCAAATATAATTAAATTATTTTTAAGTTCTTATGTTAGTGAGATGGAAAAGCAATGATGTATTTCATTGCAGAAAATTTTAAATTTATTATTTAATAATTATATTTTAAAATCGAAGCTAATTTTAATATTCATCAAAGACAAGTATACATAATAAAATAGGAAAACACCTTGGTAGGAAAAAATGTAAGTTTAGCATTACTTACTTCTGCAAGGAAATTTACTTCTTACTGGTTACAAAAACGCACTTTAAACTAACCTTAATGTTCATATTCATTTCTAAAAAATACAAATAAAACAAAATAAGGAATGGAAATCGCTATTGTTCTCCCATCCAAAAGTTTTCCTTGTCTTCATCAGATAATTCTTGAAGAATCCGAGCAAAATCAGCTGGTTGCACATGTTTTTTTGCCATGAAAACCGATATAAAATTGACAGAGCCAAATGCATTCAAATTAAAATAATACACGACAATTAATAACACAAAATTAGAAAATATTTAAGGAAAAAAATATGTTCCGAATTTTAAAACATGACCACGCGCGTGTCGTAACGTTTATGAAAAAGCTGCCACGTATCACAAAACCCCAATTAAAAAAAAGTCAAATGACTTCCTGTTGGCACATTCCATGATGTGCGGAAGAGTAGAAAGGAGGAACAAAAATTACCTACCTACGTCTCAGTTTCGATATGCGGAAAATGTGACGCGCGTGCTGGAAGGTTAATTGAAAAGTTATGTCAAAGAGAACTGAGGCTAAACTTCTGATATAACACAAGTTATATTATCGATTTTAAAAGAATGCGGGTACAATATTTGCATGATTCGTCAAAATTTCCTTTCATTTTAATCGACTAGTTCAAAGAAATCACTCATACAAGCAGAAAATTCACCCTTTTTTGAAATCTGAATGGAAAACGGAATTACTTTGGAATCTTGTCAGTACTTTACTCTCTTAAAATTAATATGTCATGATAACGGTGTATTTGTATAAAACTATACACAAAAGCATTTCGTATAAAATGTTTATTAAATTTAATTATTAATCTAAACATAATTATTAATTTAAATCAACTTAATATAATACTGCAAGATATAATATAGTCTTGTAAAGAATAATATGTTTTGACGGTGAAGTGCACCGACGCGTGAAACGGTCACGGCGAATAATCCCATTCCCTTTACGGATAAATAATACACAAGAAAACTCGATTTCTGAATTAAATGTCAATTGGTGTGGTGTATTTAATTATGGCAAAGCACACTAGGGCTATCTGCCTAAGGGGAGGGATGCCTTCGTGGAGGACTTTCTAAGGAAAACTGGCTCGTATACACGTTACACATGGGGAAAACCACGAAAACAGACATGCAGCCAGCCCGTTCGCGGGATTCGAACCCCGGATCGAACTACCAGTGTTCAGCGACTTTACCGCTCGGCCGCTGGTGGGCCTAAATGTAAATTGAGTCCAAAGTGAACACCTTAAATTCACTAGCAGATGAAACAAAGGCCAATTGAAAAAGCGAAAAATTCAGCAAAACCTCTCAGTTAAACTAAAAATATGTTATATTTAGCATATTGGTCTACGTTTTCTTATGAATTAGCCACTAAGAATGGAAAATGTGAAAGCCGAGAGCTATTTAAATCATCTTGCACAAATACGTAACACACAATCAAAAATCAACACTTCATTGTTTCACAGGGTTCTTTTAAGAATTCACTACCATTTATTTAATTTTTATTGTAAAAGAAAATCAGTTTGACTTTTAAATTTATCGTAGAAACAATCTCGTAATAAAACTATAAAGAGCGTGTTAAATTATACTTCCGTTAGCGTAATTATTATAGTGAAACGAAAGCTTTGCTGTCATTTGCTATTAATTTTACGAAACTGAAAAATAAAAACTTGTCCTTTTTACTTCCTTGTACGAAGTTATAAGGTATTTTTCCCACTTCCCTAGCGTGCCTTCGTGGTGTAACGGTAGCACGCTGGGCCGGTACTCCAGAGGTCCGTGGTTCAATTCCCGGCGAAGGCAGTTGCATATTTTTCATCGCTCTGGCTTCAAAAAAAAAAAAAAATCCTAATGACTGTACAAGTGGCGCCCGAACTAAAAGGATTGTGGATGATGATTCTCCGCACCCAGGATTTGGCGACTAGGTCCCCTAAAATCCTAGTCGCCCTTTAAAAAGGAGAGTATATAAGGTATTTCTCCCACTTTCCTAGCGTGCCTTAGCGGTGTAAGGGTAGCACGCTGGCTCGGTATTCCAGAGGTCCGTGGTTCGATTCCCGGCGAAGGCGGTTGTTAATTTTTCATTTCGTTTGCTTCCAAAAATCCTAATGTCTCTACAACGTAAAGTAAGAATTTTTGTTGTTTCTCATGGCTTTATTTGGAAATCAATCCATTTACACCAGGTCATTCACCCCCCTCTCCAAAAAAAAAGAGAAAAAGAAAAGAAAAAATTCAGTTCAAAATTACATCACGAAAATGTTGAAAACGCTTAAGAATTACAGCACTAAAATCTTTACAAAACTAAAAAATCAAGCCATAAAATTTTAACACTTATAATCTTAAAAAATCCTCAGTGTTTGGAGGCGAAACAACCGTGTGTTCAGGACATAAGGTTCCTGCCATCCAGTACAGCTGGAGTGCATCACCACTATATTGTAACTTAGGATCAAGTAACCGCGGATATTTCGAGAGCTGTATTTCAAAGGAAATATCCATTTTGACCGTTCTTGAATCCATTTTTATTATTTTCCCGTGACATCTGTATGCAAGCACAGAATAAAAGATTCATTTTTACAAAACAGACTGTAAAATGGATTTAAAAATGGATTGCAAATGGATTTGTTTCTTCACGTCTGTAACTTATCTCGCATAACTCGAAAACGATTAGCTGTAGAACATTGAAATTTTGTATATTGAACTGCTATAACATATAGTTGTGCAACTCCCATTTTTTATTGCAACTCTGTTTATTTTCCAAGTACAGCTCAGCATCGAAAGAAGGTACCATGCACATTAAATCAGAATCATTTTATCAGGTTCAGTGTTCCTCCTTACTTGCTTTGGGAACATTAAATGACCTGAGTCGGAACAGGGAGCTTACTAAAGCTATGTTCAATAAATGTGGGAAGTAGACAATACACTCAAGAAGGGTATACGAAACCCTTTATTTTTCTCTCTTTACAATGATTTCCGGACTTCGGAATACAGAAACCAACCACTTGTGGTCTGAACGTAAGAATATAAAAATATTAACTAAACTAAACTAACTTTGGATTAATAAACAAGGGCCTACTTGAAGATTGGCCGTATATTAACAGAAAGGCCGTATGTAGTACAGAGAACTGTTAACACTACGATACGTTTAAAATTATCAAGAGGATTAAACCTCTGGCCTGGAAGGCAACCAGCAACCGAGTAAAACTGCTAAAGCAAGCGGCCTGCTCCTAATCACTCCTTCCTCTCTCTTGCTTGGCAAAAAGCCACAACTTAAGTACTTGGCGTTCGCAAGACAAGTTTGCATAAATAAGTTAAAGCTTTTAATTCTGGCCGGAAGTAGAAAATAAGAAGTGATAGTAAAGATTTAAAATAAAATAAACGTTAGTAAAACTTAAGATCCTTACAATTTTAGCTTTAAAACGTTTCACTTTAGGATGACACGCATAAAAAGAAACTGTGATTTATATTTATTCCACGGCAGAAAATATCTTTCCCTGTGGCATCATCTCTTTTAGAGCCTGACATTTGGGTTATATTCTTTTTACCCAAATAACTACGTAGAATGCTTTTGCATCGTGTCCTTTTTAGTGTACTTATCTATGTCTTCATTGATGTTCTCAGTGGTCATCAACTTGAATGTGAGACAAGGTTTCAGTTATGTGCAAGAGGGTACATGAGCGATAATAATCTTTATGGCGGGAGAACTCATTTGTTCTATGGTTTTCTTCGAAATGATGACGCGCGATGTGTAGGAAGGTCATCAAACAGACAGGGTATTTCAGTTGAACATATTTACAGTCATTTAAAGGCAACTATGTTGCGTATCCTTACTCTTTGACCTAAATGGGCTTAATTAAGGGATTGTTACGTAAGTACTAATGAAAGTTATGAAACGTAAATGTAAAACCTTCCTCACGTCTTAGAGTATTAGGGAAAAACCAGAGAGAGTTACTTAATTCAGTTTTTTATTTTTTTTTTCGTTTTGCGTATGTATATGTTACGGTGAAACACCGAAATCTGGAGAATGTCGACTTTCACCGGTGAATGTCAACATTCACATAGTCTCTTGGTGTATGTCCGAAATATTTTCCGAATATTCTTGCTTCTGACTTACACCGGTCAATGTCGACATTCACCATGTACTAATGGTGAATGTTGAACATATAACAAAATATAATATTGTTATATGTTCTGGAGAATGTCGACTTTCACCGATGAATGTCAACATTCACATAGTCTCTTGATGTATGTCCGAAATATTTTCCAAATATTCTTATTTCTGACTTACACCGGTCAATGTCGACATTCACCATGTACTAATGGTGAATGTTGAACATATAACAATATTATATTTTGTTATATGTTCTGGAGAATGTCGACTTTCACCGATGAATGTCAACATTCACATAGTCTCTTGGTGTATGTCCGAAATATTTTCCAAATATTCTTATTTCTGACTTACACCGCTCAATGTCGACATTCACCATGTACTAATGGTGAATGTTGAACATATAACAATATTATATTTTCTTCTCCGTCATTCAGCCGCGAATAAACGCACTTGAAACTTCAAATAAGAACTTAAGAACATGAGAACCTAAAACACACAATACATTCAAATTGAGAAAGGAAAATAATAGAAGTTAAAAACTTACTTAGTTATACAGTAAGTTCTAAAGGAGAAAATAAAATAACAGTCATAAAAAACTTACTAAATTATGTGATTCAAATCTTATTTATTGCAACCACTTAAACTATTATGGCACTTTATGACCTCTCTTTTAGAATTTCACCAGAGCATATCTGTGATTGTCGACATACACCGGTGAGGGTCCGAATATACAAGAATGTAGTGAAATATTCGGTCTTTCACCGACGTATTTGGTGAATGTTGAATAAGTCGACATTCTCCAATTTCGGTCTTTCACGGTAACATATACATTATATTAAAAACGTAAATGACATAAATCTAATGTAAATAATTTGCTAGCTCATAACGTAAAACATTGAGATAAACTCAGCATTCGTATGTGTATGTGTTAAACAGTACATAACACTGTACTCCATCGCTACAAAAATATGCGCATATTTTGGAGGTAGAAGTTTACAATATTTTTCAGTTGCCATTTTTGTGAAAATGACACGAATTAAAAAAGAATGGTAATGAAAAAGTAATAAATTATAGCAGTGTTTAGATATAAGAAGAGCCTCCTGTAGCAAACTGCTACATTCATTCCCGTGATCATTTATTACACTGGACCTTACATTGGACAAATTATTTGTGTTCATTAATGCAAGGATAACTGAAAGCACGTAGGGGTATAATCCAAAATTAGCCGTACAGAAGTTAAATATAAATAGCCGTCTAAAGTTTTATATATATTACGGTGAAACACCGAAATCTGGAGAATGTCGACTTTCACCGGTGAATGTCAACATTCACATAGTCGCTTGGTGTATGTCCGAAATATTTTCCAAATACTCTTATTTCTGACTTACACCGGTGAATGTCGACATTCACCATGTACTAATGGTGAATGTTGAACATAAAACAATATAATATTTCCTTCTCCGTGATTCATTCGCGAAAAAACGCACTTGAGACTCAGAATAAGAAATTAAAACACACAGTACATTCAAAATGAGAAAGGAAAATAATAGAAGTTGTAAACTTACCAAATTATGTGATTCAAATCTTATTTATTGCAACAACTTAAACTGTTATGACACTTTGAATTGCATAAGAGGCCCTTGCTTTTACAACTGCATTTATTTGTGGAACACTTCCTTTTGCAATGACAGCGTGTACATACACTCCTCTCTTTTCGACCTACACCAGAGCATATCTGTGATTGTCGCCATACACCGGTGAGGGTCCGAATGTACAAGAATGTAAAGAAATATTCGATCTTTCACTGACGTATTTGGTGAATGTTGACATTCTCCGGTCAAAGTCGACATTCTCCAATTTCGGTCTTTCACGGTAACATATACACTGCACATTCTAAATTAGAGAATAATTAAAATAGTTATAAATTTATACACATTTTTATCCAAAAAAGGACATTATTCCCGAATGGAATATTAGTCTTGAAACCGCATTTTGAATGGTATTCCTATAAACAGCCTATCACTTTTTAAATTGTCACCAGCGAATGTTATCAACCTGTATTATATTTAAAGAAATTAAATAATGAAGCATTTTCATGAATGTGTGCATGTTTCTAGCATTGTGAAAAACGACCTTAGCTTGAGGCATCCAATTTTGAATAACGTAGTCCTCCACTTGGAAAACTGAATTTTGCATTTATTTCATATTTTGTGAAACTTTAACGAATTTCGGTTTAACAAACTCAGCTATTTCAAAGCGAGCAGTGGCAACACTATAGGGAATAAAACATTTTTACCTCTAAAGCACTAGACAGCCTATCAGAAATTCTAAACGTATGCTGTTCTTAAATATTTTGTGATTTTGCCGATGAATCGAATTTTATGCGGTGTAAACGACAAAAACATGATATTTACTAAATAAAGAACAAACACAAATCATTAATAATAAAAAAACAAAGAAGTTTTGTAAGGCCACCTTTTTTAGAAAACTCAACATTGATAGGTTGAACTGAAAAAGATTGGAAAAAAAAATAACAGAAAAATATATCCGAATACTTAACGCTGCTTCAGGAATTCTAAACGAGTACTACTATGTTGCTTTTTAAGTTTTGCTGTTGAAATGTATATGACGTAAGTGCGAAGGAAATGATGCTTAACAGTAAAGCTAAAAAGACAAAAAAAAAAAAAAAAGGTTTGCTGGCTATGAGTTTAACAGCAGAATGGTAGACTTTGAGCTCAGCGATAGTGTAAAATCCTTTTTGCACATTACACTGAAGTGACAAAAGTCACTATACAGATGCAATATGCAACTACACAGATGGCAGTAGTATCGCGTAGAAAATGTATAAATGCGAAGTGCTTTGGCAGGGATTTCATTTGTGTTCAAGGTTATTGATGTGAAGAGGCTTTAAAGTGATTATGGCCGCACGACGAGAATTAACAGACTTTGAACGCGGAATGGTAGTTGGAGCTAGACGCATGGGTCATTCCATTTCGGATATCGTTAGGGAATTCAACATTCCGAGATCCACAGTGTCAAGAGTGTGCCGATAGTATCTAATTTCAGGCATAACATCCCACCATGGACAGCGCAGTGGCCGACCACCTGCACTTAACGACCGAGACCAGCGATGTCTGCGTAGAGTTGTCAATGTCCACAGACAAGCAACACTGCGTCAAATAAGCGCAGAAATCAATGTGGGACGTACGAGGGACGTGTCCGATAGGACAGTGCGGCGAAATTTGTCTTGCTTGGGCTATGCCAGCAGAAGACCGACTCGAGTGCCTTTACTGACAGCATGACATCGCCTGCAGCGACTCTCGTGGGCTCGTGAGCATATCGGTTGGTCCCTAAACGAATGGAAAACCGTGGCTTGGTCAGATGAGTCACGATTTCAGTTGGTAAGAGCTGATGGTAGGGTTCGAGTATGGCGGAGACCCCACGAAGCCATGGACCCAAGTTGTCAACAAGGCACTGTTCAAGCTGCTGGTGGTTCCATAATGTTCTGGGCTGTTTTTACATGGCTTGGACTAGGTTCTCTGGTGCAACTGAACCGATCATTGACTGGAAATCGATACCTTCAGCTACTTGGAAATCACTTACAGCCATTCATGGACTTCACGTACTCAAACAATGATGGAATTTTTATGGATGACAGTGCGCCATGTCACCGGGCCACAATTGTTCGCGATTGGTTAGAATAACATTCTGGACAATTCCAGCGAATGATCTGGCCGCCTAGATCGCCCGACATGTATCCCATCGAACATTTATGGGACATCATCGAGAGGTCAGTTCGTGCCCAAAACCCTGCACCGTCAACACTTTCACAAGTATGGACGTCTATAAAGGCAGCGTGGCTCAATATTCGTGCAGGGGACATCCAACGACTTGTTGAGTTCATGCCACGTCGAG
This sequence comes from Stegodyphus dumicola, assembly GCF_044657685.1. Classification (NCBI taxonomy): domain Eukaryota; kingdom Metazoa; phylum Arthropoda; class Arachnida; order Araneae; family Eresidae; genus Stegodyphus; species Stegodyphus dumicola. The sequence goes on from NC_140772.1 coordinate 24,025,241, forward strand.
TTGCTGCACTTCGCCGGGCAAAAGGAGGACCGACAAAATATTAGTAGGTATCCCATGACTTTTGTCACTTCAGTGTATATTGCATCGCTATGGCCAAAACTTCTATTTCAGTATCACATTCATTATCTATTTTGTGATTTCTACTGCTTTTTCTTAAATCATTGTGCAAAAAAATTTTTAGAACAATAAAATTCGACAGTCTTTCCTACGTCTTGTTTTTTTAAAATACATTTCTGAATATTGTATTTCTGCTTCTAAATCGTATAATGTGAAAAATTCAATAAGCTTGTTTATGCACTTGACTTTGGAGTTAATATGTCAAGGATCTCATTTTCTCATCCACGTATTTTTATGAAACATTTTATTGTATTTTAAATTTTAACTGTGCCAAAATTATGGTGTTCTTTTAAAACTGCACAAGATTTCTCTTCTTCAACCTCTATTATTTATTTTTAAAATGTTGTAGAGATAAGTATGTGCTTCGTGCTAAAACACATCCACATTACTTTTACACTAAAGCTTGTAAATATTTGATTTTATAAAAATTTTCAGCAAACGAATATTAATCTTGATATAAGTATGTTATGTTATATATATTATAGCGCGTTGTATTACGTAAATTTTACGTATATTTTCTACTGATTAGTTTTTTTCAATAGAACTCACTTTCAGCCAATATGCTATAAATGTATTTTTATGAAAATATTGCTTCAAGTGTAGAATTAAGTGACTGAAAAGAGTGTAACATTTAAAATAAGGAAAGTATACAATTTTATTTAAACTTACATATAACTCTACCATTTGTTATGGCACATTTAATTCCCCTTTTTATTTTGATGTCCAAAAACAAAACGTATAATTTATGCCATTTACATGAAAATAACCGTTCATTATTTTTACATTAGTTTTATGATAGTTAAAATTTTTCTTTACCTGCTGTTCCGTAAATTGTGTTTCAATTTGAAACGTAAGTATTTGATAGTAGCAAAAAAAGAGCAAGCTTGATACGATACATCCATTTGTAATCCAGCGAGCATTTCGCGCGAATATATTCTGAATGTGTGATAAAAAGTAATTTTATTCATTAGTTAGGTATGTTTCTTTAGCAGTTTTAAGTAATAATAAATAGCAACGCTGTATAAGGTTAATAAATGATATTTATTTTTATGAATTTGTTTAACAGATGTTTCTTCAGCAGGCTTGAGCACCAACAAATTGCACTGCACTCCAAAGTTAATAAATGATACTTTGTTTTATGAATATCGCAAAAATGCTACTTTAAATGTCATTTGCTCATAAAACCTGCTTCAGACATTTTACCCATTTTTCTTTTCGAATCCCTTGTTTGAGAAATGAAACATTATTCGCTGCAAAGCATGAAGAAAAATATGTTATTTTTGCTTCAAAACATCTGTGCTTGAGAGTATATTTCTCAGGAACGAAGTCATGAATTTTCTAAACTTAAAACATGTTTTTGGCGTTTTGTCTCGAGTAAAAGAAGATGAAAATCTCATCTTAGAGTTTCCTGAATTTGCGTAGTGGTGGATAAACATAAACAGTTAATAAATACCAAGCGTTGTAAAGGATGCAAAAATGTTAAGCCAATACCGAGTCTTTATTGTAATGCTGCGTTGAAAATGTTTTGAAAATAATATCCATAGGAAGAATATCCTAAGTTTTTGCTTTGAATTCATTGCAAAACAAATTAGCTAACTTTTATTTTAATAACATGCAGTAAGATTAGCTGGAAATAATGACTTTAATTCTCAATTAAGCCTAAAAAAGTATAAATAGTATGCTTTGTTATTTCTCAATAGACACTCTTTTTTATTTTGATAAAAAGATATTTCTCTCCGTTGTAGATAAGAACAACAGGACTCCACATATCCGAACTAAAAACGGTTATAACTTAGATTTTAGTATTTATCATCCTTTCGGATAAGACACTAATCCGGATAATAGGCTTATATTTTGTTCTCAAGATCAACTATGTAGTACAATAAACTTGAAGCATTGCTATTTTGTCGTCTGTGGTATTTTATTTTAAACAGAAAATGCAAATTTTTGATAGAGTTTAACAATGAAATAATAAAAATAATAATTAATATTACTGTTATTGTCATGATTAGTATGAAACCTATTTCTTTTAAACAAAAATTAAATTATAAAACTAGTTTTTATTCCTAGGCCCTGGAACTAGTAGGAATTTTTTTAATATATTTTTTATGCTAAAACTGAGGAAAAAGTTTTCTTTTATCTCGATAATTAGTCAATTAACTTCTTTGAGTCTAAAAAAACAATATAAATTAATTAAAAGTGTAACTCAGAGTTTGTGCTTATAGTTTGTTGTAAGTGATTATGATTTTCACGCAAAATGTCAACAAATGTCATGTGTTTTGTTGTGGGAAAACCAAGACAATATATTTAAATTTTGAACAAAGAAGAATAGGCCTATGCATAATATTATTATTTTGCCATTAATATTCATAGACTACGTATTTTCCGACAGTTGGAGACGAGTTTAAACGTTAATATAAATTAAAATAATGGTTTTGAAAATATTCTTTGTTGTAATATCCTTTTTTGTTATTTAAATAAATGTAAATAAACGCATAAAACGGAATAAATAAAATTAACGATATTTCAGCTTTCAGATAGAAGTACGGATACATTTCCAGTGTTACTAAGACGTATTAAACTTTTATTTTAAAATATCTTACATTTGCATTAAAACATTTGCACATATATACTGGTCACCGCTCGAATTGACCTCTGTTAGGGAGTTAATCATATGCTATGAAGATGCCAATTCGTCGGAAACAGGGCTATGACAGTGAGATGAGTTTTGTTGAACTGATCGCATATATCCTGAAAACTAATTAATGATGAGAGGATTTTCAGAAGGCGAAAGCACATGCATAGCTTTGAGCAATATCGGCTTTGAGCAATATTGAGCAAGTTGAATGTTGGTAACAATGTTGATTACAGACGGTAAGTCTTGCCCTGTACTATTATTGTGGTGGGAAATTTACGTTTGTAGACGTGTTTGGAGCAGGATGTATTATGTCTTGTCATCGCTGAGTAGACAGTGGAACAGTATGCAATAACTTAGGCAACTTTATTCTGTGCAGATCCTTTGCTACTAATGTTAGCGGATCAGACAGACTAATTTGAGGACTGCACGTCACTGCACCAGAAGCGGTTCAGATATGCTGGGAATGGACCATGGTTGAAGAAGTATTGTTTAAGTGAAGAGTAGTTGCTGCGGTAATCTTTTACCACATATGGAAAGAACAGAAACTCTCTGCGACCTGTTGTGGATATGAGCCATCTCTCTTGCCTCGTTCTGAAAAGAGCATGTACATTTATGTGATCCGTATGATGTCGGGATGATAATTTAAATCCTTTAATCTTGAACGTTGCTTGCAGCCTCTTTCGGCAGATTCTAGTCAGTTCATCTTCAGTGATATTCTTATGGACTGGAACCCAACCAACAACAGGACGGTTAGGAGAAGGAATTCGCAATATTAGCTGGCGAGTCGCGTGCACCAATGGTCTTTTGGTGTACGTGCCGCTTATGGGCTGCAAGATAGACGTCGAGGAATTAAAATTGGTAGCATTCGGTGCAGGTTCTATTGCGTTGCAGACTATAATATGCACGGCTGTTATTTCCTCTTCGAAAAATGGAGCTGTTTAATTCTAACCTGAGCGTCCAGTAGCACTTAGTGATGTTATTCCACAGATGGCAAAAGCCACTGCCAGTACCCTTTTCCATCTTGTATCCGTCCACGTACGTCGCTTTTGTTGAATCAGTGCACGGCGAAAGGTCCATACTAACATTCTGGTTCATGTTTTAATGAGGTTGTAGAAGAGTTTTTCGTTTTTCATAGTTAAATATATATATATATTTGGCCACAGCGGCATGTTTTGTGAAGTCTGGTGACACTCGCAGTGGTAATCTTCCTTTCTTCTACCAAGTCTAAAAGCAGTAATCCTGCAAGAGCGGGAAGTGCTGTCTTTGATTATGTGCAACACACTCTGAATTTGGTTTGAGAATGCTGTAGAGAACTAATGTTCTGTTCTTATTCGGCGGAATAAATTTTTACCGCACTCTGAAACTTCGTAAGGCACAAATCGCTGTGTTAATCCCAAGTGTTAGATTCGAAGAAATCTTGATAGTATTATCCATGTCCTACTGTTAAGAAGGTAATAATCTTGGGGTCACTAAAAGATGACATATCAGGAACTGACCCATCTTGTATAAATACAGCTGTTTGCTGCAGCAAGAATAATGTTAGGTTAGTCTTCCTCTCGGATTGTCTAATAAGTGTGTAGAGAGTCTTATTGATTCAAGAATGATCAGATTTCGCGAAGCAGCATATTCTTGGAATGAAATGGTTAGTTGCTTCCCGCGGTTCGCAGGCCCACATGGGGTTTATGGTATTAATATCCGCTGCAATAATAGAGTACTGTACACTTTGCCAAGGTCCAGTCTCTAACTGCATTAGAAGAGGCTGTATCGGACAATTAGGAGGAAGCTTATTACCGTTGTATAATGAAGAGTGTCTAAAAGAATGGTGACGGTGTCATCGGTACTCCTTTGGTATTGTTAGAAATTTAAACTTTACTAGTATTGGGAATACTAGAGATGATGCCATGAGTAGCATATGGTTCAAAGAAAACAGCTACACCGATTTCAATCTGTACTATTATTTTGCAGTAGGTTGAGTGTTGTTGGTTGGAAGCGTTGTGGGTTCCACTGGAGGAGCTTCAGTCGGCAGGCACTACGAAGTAAGGGGCGGATAGAATTGCTAAGGCGATTAGTATATATTTGATCAGCTAGTACTTTACAAGCACCCTGTATGTTGGGTATGCTTGAGAGCTTGCCTTATGTCGGGTGTCAGAGTAATTCTGTTAATCAAGATAACTATTTAATTTTGTTAATTTATACTGCTGCTTATAAGACAAAAGCGTAATTCGAATCGCTATTTTCATTCGATCGTTACTAAAATAATATAAACTTGTATAGGTATGGATTCTCTACTCAAATTAATCTGTATTTTTTCTCCGAAATATACATTTAATTCCAAAAACTAAATGTATGATCGAACTTTCCACTAAGATTACACATAACGCTAGGAAAATAAATAATATCTGTGGAATTAAAACTGATGCATTCATTATTAACTTTATAATGTTATGATGTCAAGAGAAGGAAAATACTTGTAGTAAACTTGCGTAACTTTTGGAATGCAATTATTATTGTACATAAAGCATATCTTAGTATAAAGATGTATTAGTAATAGTTTTCTTTTCATCCTTTCTCATATATTTATTAAAATAAATATAAACAGATTTGAAAACATATATATTGTATATTTCCCAATCCAGCATTTAAGAAATTCTAATTTACGTGACAAAGTGTAGAATAAGGTAATCTTCTATTTGCCAACAAATAACTTGCAATGACTTCTGTTATGGAATCCAATGTAATCAAGCAAATTGTGAAATAAACAGAAAATATGTTCTTCTCAACTTTGTCTTAGAGAGTGAAATAAATTTTCTTTTTGATATTTACTTACATCTAGAATTCTCTGTAGGAAATTTAAATGTTTGATCCAGGTTAGTAATAAACATAACAGTATTCAATTCTCCGGTTGATAATAAACATATCAGTATACAAATATATTCAGTAAAATTAGTTGAAAAAAGAAAATACAAATTTTCGGACACCATAACAATATTTTACATCTTAAAAATGGTAGTCACATTTTGAGTTCCATCGTTATATTTTGAACCACTGGTATAACAACATAAAAAAAATAAAATTTTCCTTTGTAAATGTATCCGACTGTGAGAAGGGACTCAAAATGCGCAATCCTGTTCGCGATACTTACAATATTAATAATTCCTTGCTATAATATGCATTCTTCTCTTTAAATACTTTTATTTACATTGTAGAGGCATTAGGATGTTTCGATGGTGGAGACATGAAAAATGTGCAATAACTCCCTGGGATTCGAGTTCAGGGAACCTCCCGAATACGATTAGAGCGCGCTTCCAGTTACATCACCAAAGCGTACGTAGAGGAGGGAGAAATTGTTTTTCAAATTTACCTTTTAAAGGAAGACGTTTCGCCAAATCCTTATGGTGGCAAAGTCGGTGCCCCACTGTAGTCAGTAGGATTTTTTGATTCTGGAGACGTGAAAGATGCGCAGTGCCTTCGCCGGGAGTCGAACTCCAGGCCTTCCGAATACGCTTCGAGCGTGCTTCCAGTTACGCCCTAAAGGCATACGGAAAGGAGAGATAAATATTTATAACATTATAGATGAGATGCATGTTTTGTTTGGTGAATGTTGAAGTAAATTGTTTTTGTTAATTGCATAACTTTGGTGTTTAAAATATGTTAAACTTAGAAAATGCCGTGGTTCGCAAAACAAATATTTATTACTGAGATATGCAGAGATACACGCAGAGTTACATGCACGCAGAGATAAGCACAAGCAGAGTAATACAAGCACAGATAAATTATAAGATCATATACTTTATTATATTTCAAAGCGCGAAGCGCTCTTTTACTATGTTTCATATACAGTCATATCAGGAACTAGAGTTCGCTGGTGAGCTGTTCGAGACTGGTGATTGAGTTTTGAATTGAGGTAGGTCGTTCTTCAATCGGCGAGGCGGTGGTGGGAAGGTCACACTAGTTTAGCAGCGATTTTTGTTGAGTGGTAGCAGTAGTGACGGTATATGTATTAATGCCTGCATTAAGAGGCAAGTATATGTGAAGCACAGGTAAGTGGTTACAGAGGTCATATATATAACTTTACAACAGATCATGGTTTAACAAATCATAAACAAGACACAATAAATAACCAATCAAAAATAACATACAGAATGGGATTAAGTTTCAGAATAACTCGGACCTGGCTGAAAGCTAACGAATGTATCGGACGTGACAGAAAGCTATACTTCCTTTTAACCAGTAAGAATGCGATTACAAATATCTCAACAAAATATGTGATAGTTTCATTAACATTTACATTAGAAATTACTAATGATATGCTAATTTATTAACAATTCGTAATTATAATAAAGTTTAATTTTGTTTTAATCAACTAATTAATCTTCAGTTGCTTAATTTATATGTTTCTCAAAACAGTTCATAAATTGCCTTCCTTTAACTCTCTTACGATGTAAACGCAATTAGTAATTAAATGCAGAATAGTTTTTTTTTTTTTTTGTTAATTTCTATTGCAATTAATTCAGAACAAAATCGGACACATTGTTACACGTGCCAAAAAGAATCCAAATGACAGTATACAACGCCTAGTAATATAATGTCATTAAAACGGTGGACAGGAAATTGCACGACAGGGAGGGCGGGTGCAGAGCAGAAAATTAAATCTTCTCTTCCAAAGTGGACTGCTTCAGGCACCTAAAAGAACGAAAAATCTCAGTCACTAAGCAACCCTCTAATCTGGAATTAATAATAATAGCCGAAGAAAAAAAAAATCTAATTACCTGCAGCTGTAATGAAATTACATTCGCTAAAAGTCCAGGTTGACGAACTCAAAAAAAAAAAAAAAAAAAAAAAAGAAAAAAAGAAAAAGGAAAAAAGAATTGAATAGCGAAAGAAATCTCATCCGATACCTTTTAGGTTGCCAAACCCGTTAACTTGCAAGCTACGTATTGCTCACTGGCCATGCAGATCGTTGCATTTTAATGAAAAAGCGTGGACGTTAATTACTAGTCTTACTATTTTTACGCGGTTCTACCGCTGCTTGTCATTAGCCTAATCAATTACCCAGTCGCTCGGCTCGTTAGTCGAGAGAAAAACAATTAGGTTCATAACTAGTCGGCCGGAAGCCAGCTTAAGTGTGGCTCTGTAACCGAAAGCATTCATTCTTTTTGCGGTGGAATCGATAGAAATGCTGCCATTCCTCATTCCATTCTTTTTTTTTTCCCTCTCGTGAATTACTTTAGTATTCCTAAATGGGAATTTGGATTCATTGAGATTGCAGAGTGATAAATACGAAGCGAAGCCTTTAACTAAAAGCTTGGACGTTTATTATCTCTGGATGCAAAGACTGTGATCAGTCTGGGAATTCGTGTCAGGCTAAATAAATCTCCGGACATGTTATAAATAATTTATTTTTCCTGCCTGCAAACATCGATTTTTTGATAAAACGGTTGCTATACTATTCAGGGAGAACACAAAATTACATTTCTGCCTTATTTACACTTAATAGTAAGCACATCGTTAGTTTTGAGGACAAACAGCGTAACGCATTTCGCAATTTCCGTGCAAAGTACAAATAAATTTCTTTTATAGATGCAACATGTAAGAATTTGTTTATTTTTATCTAATCAGTTATTTTATGTTAAGTAACTTTAACCTTTTGAGGCCGGGACTTTGGTAGCAGTAAAAGCTACCAAAAGACGGGGAATCTTGAATCGAATGCCTTCCGCTTTAAAAAATCACCTCCTATTTGCAACAAAGATTCTTGTGGGTAGTTTAATGGATTCTCAGAGGGGTGCATCTATGTCGCAAAAGAAAGGCCTTTGAAAGAGATAAGTGGTTAAAACCCCAGGGACGTCAAATTTGATATTTCACCCCACCTTTCAGCCTGGAAAATGGGGGAAAACGATATGGCCACTAAAGTGGACAAACCCGTCTTTTCAAAGAGAGGACTCTATGGCCACTATAATGGCCATCCCGTCTTCAAAAGGTTAAGTGTACAGCAAGTGCTTAGTTGTATCTGAAGTAATCTTTCGTTCAACGTTATAAATGCCTGTCTCTCAATATTATGCTATCTGTTCTTGTGTAGATTAACATATAATTGTGCTCATAGTTTTTCTCTTGACACATTTATGATCAAGTATGGAAACATAATGTTTGTTCTATATTGTGTATATCTGGTATGATCTTCTTTAACTCATTGTTACAATTATATGACAACTGTTAATTGTACTGGAATCAACAAACATCTTGATTGAACTTTTGAATTTTATTACTATGATTTAGTACAAATTCCAGTACCGCTGAGTTATATGACTTGACTGTTGCATGAACTGCACAATACTTTGATTTGGACGAAACATTTAGTACTGGATTATGGAACATAAAATATGTTCATTTACACTTAAATTTGGACTCAAGTCAAATCAAGATCAGACTTCATTCTTTCATAACTATATACTTCATTTCAATAACGTGCAGATTCTGAACGGGGTGTTCATCTTTACTGTTGATTTACTTGTGTTTTTCTATTATATATGACTGACATTTATCTATGATTTCCTACTTTAATCTTTTGAAGACGGGATGGCCATTATAGTGGCCATAGAGTCCTCTCTTTGAAAGGACGGGCTTGTCCACTTTAGTGGCCATATCTTTCTTCCTCATTTTGCAGGCTGAAAAGTGGGGTGAAATCTCAAATTTGACGTCACTAGGGTTTTAACCACTTATCTCTTTCAAAGGTCTTCCTTTTGCGACATAGATGCACCCCTCTAAGAATCCATTAAACTACACACAAGAATCTTTGTTGCAAATAGGAGGTGATTTCTTAAAGGGGGAAAGCATTCGGTTCAAGATTCGCTGTCCTTTGGTAGCTTTTACTGCTACCAAAGCCCGGCCTCAAAAGGTTAAACTTTTTGCATTTATTCTTACCATGTTTTTTTATTGTAGACGGCTGTCAATTCCTGTCTTAACTATTCTGGAAAATCTTAATATAATAATTTCAGATGTATTTCTTCAACGTATGCAATATATCCAAATAACTCTGTATATTGTACAAATGTAAACTTTGAAATTTGACTTTGACAATTTAATGCCCAACTGATCTGTTTTGGCTCCGACCTAAAGTTGTGGCCGGTTTTACCTAAAGTTTTAACCGGTACCGGATGGTTTTACCTCTGAGTAACATATTCCGTTTGTTGTCTTAAAGCTAACTTGGTCGTAAGTTGCTCAGTAGGTCAGTGTTGTCATTCTCCCTTTCTGTGCAGAATATTAAGTTTAGCTCGAACGTATTCAAATGAAGTAGAATGGGTACTTAAAGCAAAGTTTTAGCTTGTTTACTCAGAGCGTGTTCCACCGGCTAATGACCGAGTTACTGGTTACAGTTCTTCTACAGCTGTCTGTCTTCTGCGCTGCGTTATTCTTGCCAATATTGTTGTGACGCCGGTACAGAAATGAGCCAACTTACACGTTATTTATTGTGTAACCTTTGGGCTAACTTGAGATTAAATTTGAAGTCCTTATATTTTGAATTGCGCCATAAATGCTGGCTAGTTTGTAAGCACAAGAAATGCCTTCTGTTAATTTATTTTAAGTTCTGAACAATAGGACCTTTTACACCCTTCTTAAGCTCTGCTTCATCTTATACATAGGTCGCTTACATATCTATTCAAGGATTTGACAGACGTTACACTTTGTTACAGGCACAGGAGTTACGGGTTTTTTTTTTCCCAAAGCTTTTCTTTGTAACCGTAACAGTGAGAGTTCCGTTGTTTTGTATAATCGAAGTCTTGAGCACATACCTTCAAGTAACAATAACTGAAATTTCGTTTCCCGTGAATGAGCGGATGAGATGATTGAGCGGGAGGTTTAGATATAGAGGAAGATGACCATCCTGTATATGTGTGCCACTGCTTGTTTCACAAAGATAAAACAATATTAAGGTACAAAGAAAATGACATGGGTAAAGAAGGATTAATTTCTTATTTTTAAGGTATTTATAATACAACATCTGAAGCTTTACATAACGACTATTGGTTAAAGCATTCTATCTCTGTAGATTACTTGAGTTACGTTTAAACCTTTGCGGCACAATGTGTCCAGTCTGCACACACCTAAAACTGCCCTTCTATACGCACACAAAAATTGAATGAAAAAGGATTTATAGGTTACTCTGAACCTTCTTTATTTATAGTAGATGGCAGCTCAACGCAAACCAGTCCATATATTTTAACCTTGTTTAGTTTTTTAAGACCCTCATTTTTCAAAGAAATCTTCCAGATTTTTTTTAGGGTATAAAAGGAGTTGTTTGAAAAGAAATTTCTATGTTATTTTTTGGCTGTATGCTAATCTACTCATTCTATATTAGTTTTAAATTTTTACCTTGAAATCTTGCCTAAAATCACAAGGGCAACCCTAGGTGTGCCCAGACCGGGCTCACCGATCATCTAGGACAAGTGAGAGTCTGTATTCGTTGTTTCTCCGCATCTCATCGGTCAGTTCATTGACAACAATGCTCGTTTCAGCACTTTTTTTCGAAGCTCTATTCAATCACTGTGCCACTTTGGGCACACCCACAGAATTAAAACGATAAATGCTATCTTCATAAAATTTTACTTGTGTACTACTCTAGGCCTAATTAGACTGCCTATCTTTTTCTTTATCAAAACTCCGACTTTAAAAAGTAGCGTGCCGGAAAGGGTTAATAAGCAAATAATAAAGAAAGAACTGTTAATTCCAATTAAAAGCAAATAAATCGACGACACAGAAAAGAAATATTTATTATTTTCAGCGAATATCCTCTGAAATAGCTTAACACAACCGCTCAAGCAACATGATTTCGAATCACAGGAAAAGGGTTCTTCAACTAAGCGTTAAATTTAAATTATGAGGATTAATTAGTGCAAACTCGGAGCATATCAGAGTACAAAAATAAATGGAAACACTCCTTCGAAACATTTTAATATAGTTAGTTAATTAAATAAAGTTAATTAATTTTATCACAATTTCATTGACTTCAGTTTTTGAAATTCCTGTCTTATCTTTAGATCTTCCCAGTTCTCTTGTATTTTAATTTTTTGAACACTTCAGCGTATTCTTAATTAATTTTCTAATTGAAACTTTTGTCTTTTTATTGCCATTACATACATAAACTGACTTAATAGGGTCTTGTAATAGATATATTGAAAATGTAAATGTCATTTTTCTGTTGAAAGGTACATTTGAAAAAACGGGCTAGGAAGCCTTTTATTAAAAAATACATCAGCGAGGCGAAAAAAATCACTTATCACCATAAAAGCTTCCCAACTCGCAAAAAAATGAGAATTTCGAAATTAAAAAAGGGTGAAAGAAAATAAATTACCAATCGCTAGATTTCTATTTTGACCTGAGGGTATTAGATAACGCGTCAGAAATGTGAAAGAATCTACAAATACTTTTTTTTTTTTGCCTCCACTCTCCCACGATTGGCTATCAAAAGTTTGTTTTTTTGCTTTTATTCTCTGTCAGGCTTATATTTCTTTTGAAGTCGCGATTGAATTTCTCGTTACTGTCTAGTTTCTTTATCTGCGATTTGGTGTGAAACCAGATAAATTCAGTTTACTTAAAGGTCAGTTCTTTGTACATTATCATTTATTTATTTAATTATTTATTTTGCTAAATTCAAAGAGAACCCTAATGATTTTATTTAACAAGCAGACGTATTTATTCTAAGTTAAAAGAAAAGAATTAATTCGTGCATGAAAATCTGCATTGCGTGCATAAAGTTATCTAGAGTACAATTCTCATTCCGTTGAGTTAATGATTCAAGTACTTCTTATCTCAGTAATTTGGGGGAAGGGAGACGTCTGTTTTTTATTAGTTCTACGAAATAAAGGAAGGAAGCATTGTAACCGTGAAATTTTCAGTCACCATATTTCAACGATAATATCCATTTTGACCGCTATCAAATGCAATTTAACGAAATTTTTTGTAAAATTTTCAGTTACCATATTTCAACGATAATATCCATTTTGACCGCTATTGAATGCAATTTAACGAAATTTTTTGTAAAATTTTCAGTCACCATATTTCAAAATTTTTTAAAAATTTTCAGTCACCATATTTCAACGATAGTATCCATTTTGACCGCCATCGAATGCAATTTAACGAAATTTTTTGTAAAATTTTCAGTCACCATATTTCAACGACATTATCCATTTTGACCGCTATCGAATGCAATTTAACGAAATTTTTTGTAAAATTTTCAGTCACCATATTTCAACGATAATATCCATTTTGACCTCTATCGAATGCAATTTAACGAATTTTTTAAGCGACATCTGTACTTAAGGACAGAATAAAGGATTCTTTTTCCCACAATAGATTATAAAATGGATTTAAAATAGATTCAGAAGTGATTTGTTTCGTAACGTGTATACGTACGAACGTATGTATGTATCTCGCATATGTCAAAAACGAGTAGCCTCAGAAAGTTTTTGCACCTTTAGTGTCTTTTCGCCGAGTCGGATCAAATGTAAACTTTTAATTTTGTGCACAGAAAAATCTGCCTTCTTTCCCGCTCGCAGAATTGTTCGTTTTTGATCAGAAACTCTAATTTTAGATGTAAAAACTATTTTTTAATTGTTTTAATTGTATTTGGTGTTTTATGTTTTTCCATATTTTTCAATTTTTAGTGAAGATATTTTGAGTTTTTATGCATTTTTGCTTTGCCGCGTAGTGAGAACTGAATTAATTGAATGCGAAATATATCTCCAATTAAATTCGAGTGAATAAGTCCATATCAGATTTTTTATATTTGAAATTACGGGTAATTTGTTTTTTTATTTTTATGGTTTTAGAAAATTCTGAGCTAAGAATCATTTATTGGTTTATAATATAAAGATAGAAATATCAAAATGTCATCATTCCTATAATGGTGGTATTTTTCACAAAGAAAAGTGTGAATAGTAAATTAATTTTATATAGACTGACATTCTATTCGCGAAATCTTGAAATTTCTGAATGCATGTTTATATCCCAGTTTAATATAACATATTTAAAAATAACGCACAACAATCCTAGTTCTTTTAAAACAGTATGTTGCAGCACCATGAACAGAATGAAAGCATACGAAATTCTTTTTGGTTTTGTGGGATTCAGAATTTCTTACATGAAAACAGACAGATACATTTTGGTTGAGATAACTGTTCAGAGTAACTAGTTTTCAGCCGTGCCATATGTATAACGTAATTGACAAAATTGTTCGAAGTATCATAGAATTAGCCATCGACATTCGTGTGAACCGATTAAGTATCTTGTAGTATGATCAGAATAAAAATATATGCAATTACTTTGGTGTTGTGGGCTTTAGAATTTCTTTCATAAAACCAGAGGGATGCAGATTCTTTGACATAATTGTTTAGAGTAATGATAAGTTTCCAGCCGTGCCATACCTGAAAGAAGTATCATAGAATTAGCCATCGACATTCGTGTGAACTGAGGAAGTATCAAGAAATCCGTGATGGAGCAGATGGAAATATTTTTATCGTCAATTTAGTAAAATAAATGAGACTATTCTAAATCCTCATCCGAAATAACTTCAGCACCAGAAAATAAGTACAGACTAAGAAACTCTCAGCTTACTTAGCAAATTTTCTTAAATGTCAGAAATTGCACTGGCATTATCTGTGCTTTATTTTCTTTATCAGACTAATCAATTTCTAGCACACAAAAAATTAACTCTATTTAAATAGAACTTCAAGCTGTAGTTTTGCGTTTTGCAATAAATCAGTAAGTTGTTCAGCAAAAACGTGTCTGAATGGAACGTTCGGGAGATGTTTCTCATTTAAAATAAATCACGTCTTTTGTACCAAGTCAAACAGGGAAAGGAAAAAATAGATAGAAGAGAATTTAGTTGTACGTTTAAAATCTCACTTGTGAATCAAAGAGCTACTAGAATAAATGAAATATCATGAAGTAAAATGTAAAATTTGAAAAACTAGCTGCTCGTTTCATAAAGGACAAATAACCCTGTATAAAATAGGTACGAAGTACGAAGAAAACTGTTAAATATTTAAATAAATAACTTCTTTTTATTTATATTACATAATTTTATATTCATATCTTCCGAGATTTTTATCTGCATTTTTTAAGTACATCTAATTAATGATGCATAAAATTGAAGTAAATTTTATGAAGTTTAAAGGTGTTCATATCAGATTCATAATTCATATTCATCAGAACTGCCCACTCATTTCTAAACAAAGTATTTAATCTTATAAAACTTTATATTACTGGAATAATAAAGACTTGTATTATTCCAGCAGAATATATTTCCAGATAATATAAGCAGAATAATATAAGATTAATGTTATAAATATGATAATAGTACTCTTTCTGCAATAATGTTTGTGCACAGTGTGTAATTCGTAGAGAATATTTCTACCTTTCTAAAAGAAATGATAATTTAATAATTAGTAAACGCACAAGAAAACATTTTTTAAAAAAATTTCTTCGTTGTTACTACAGTTTTTTTTTATTCCGATGTTGCTTCACTGTGCATCTTATGCTTTGCACAAACTTCACAAGTCTTTGTTGGTTTTTGCTGTAATGGTGTCGTAGCAGTACGTTTTGAAAAATGTCCCCTGTTTCGTCCTTGCAGTCTCTCTCGTGTATCTCCAGTGGGTATCTGTCTTAACCTGTTATAGTTTGATCTTGCAGTTTTCTGCAATAAATCGACTATATCTAGTCTATATACAGTTTCACGAATCTATTGAAATTACTAACAGTAAATGACCAGCTCTTACATTGCATCTGTAACAAACAATAGCAATAACGTAAAAACAATCACGTGTCCGATACGTGGTTCGCATTTTAGTCCAGAAAACAGATCACGTGTCTGATAAGCTGTTCTCACTTTTCGCTAGAACAAGGCATCACGTCTCCCACGCGTTGTTGAGGCAAAGGCTTAACATGTAATTGCATGTATAAAATTGTGGGGGAGGATTTAACACCATTGGTGTTCTACTAATTCAGAAGATATGTGCTAAGGAATTCTTCATCCCCAAAAAAGTGATGATTAACAACCAAGCTGGAAAATTGTACTGTACATATCTTATTTTTGAATTGCTTGCTAGTAATATGCAACATCATTTCAGTAATAAGCACCTGTATGAAAAAAAAATATTATTTTGATGTCAACATGGCATATATGATTAATAATATGAATAGTATTATCATTAATTTAAGTAATAGTATTGAATCATTGTATATTTATAGTGAATCATTGTTCTGATATTCGCATATAATCATTGTTTTGAATCATTGCATTTTAGAAATTGTAAAGAATTATTGTTTTTATAGTGTATTTATAGTCTAAGTGCAATTATTCATTTAACTGTATTAATATCCAATTTTAATGTAATAACTGTGTCTTTAGTAGTAAGCTGTAATATAAAAGTTAACAATGACATTCAGAATATTAGAGACTTATGTGAGATCTAAGTATTTTTATACTTCTCCACTATAAACTTTTTAAGCTGGCAATGTATGAAATATAAGCATTTGTATGTTCTTGGGTTTTTGTATACTGAGTTTAAATGTTGAATTTTGCATTAGTAAATTCATGTTGACAATGTCGTCACTTATCAATCACAACAGTATAATATAATCATTATGTATGATATATCTTCTTTATGTATTGAATTGTAAACTTTATATGTAACTTGCTAAAATTACTTGCTAGGGTATCGAATTGTAATCTTATGTGTCACTTGCTAAAGTTTTGTTCATAAGTACTGTGTTCACACAGATGTAACCATTTTTAATATCTAAGTTTTCTAACACTAATCAATGTGCCCTATAAGTGGATCTCGTGTGGCTCTAACATGAGTCAGCTTTAGATAAGGGTGGACGTGGCGCTAAACTAATTAACTATAATGGTAAAGGGGTGGTGCCCACGTCCTCCGTCACTAAACTAAACTAAACCAAGCTGGACGTGCTTCTTCCAAAATTCTATCCGCTACACTGCAATTTTCAATCGTCACGTCATAGGTTTTCTGGGCCATGAATAAAAGGTTATTCCTTTCAAAGTTCTAGCTACGTAGCATATAAGGTATTTCTCCTTTCTTGTGTGCCTTCGTGGTGTAGTGGTCTGCACGCTCAGCGCGTATTCGAGAGGTCCGTGGTTCGATTCCCGGCGAGGGCATTGCTCATTTTTCCTATCTCCTGCTTCGGAGTAACCTACTGACTCTACAACCAACGAAATTATTACAGATATAAATATGTATAAAAATGCAAATTTATAACAACTACTTACGTATCATAATTGTCAAACCTATAAGATCAATCTTAAAAGGAAAAGAAAAATGTTTTTAAATACCAAATTTATTTAATATTTAATTATTTATAAATTCATTCCCCAAATAGAATTTTCTTTTCTTTTCATACTTTACTTTCTAGTCTTGTCCATAGAAAATTAAATTTCTTACAGATTTCCTTAATTTATCAAATTTTTTGTGGCAGTATCTGGTCCACAATTAAATTTATTTTTTGAATTTCCTTTAATTCGTGACAGTAATACAGAGACAGTTTGCACATTTATTAGACAACTTTTCTTTGCTATAAAAGAAATCGCCTGCTGCTTTGCAAACCTTTTTAACCGCAGTGATCTTTTCTAAAGAGTGAATTCTTGTATGTTGCTTGACAATTTTGTTTTCATGCAAAATAGCGGTTTTGCATGAAGCAATGAAGAAGAAAGAATGGGCAGAAGGTTACGTTTGTGGTCTTTCCGAAGAAGATTATTCGTATTTAATTATTAGAAAATGCTACGAAAGCCATGATTTTTCGGTATCTAAAAGCAACGATAGATAATTTTGCCAATAAAAAAGAAAAAAGAAAGCCAGAGTTTGGCTTCAAGGAAAAATCTTGTATTCGAATGTTGCAATATTCGAATATTTCAATATTTCGAAAGTTGCAAAGGTAAAAACTTTAATGTTGAATGAAAATCTGCGAAGTTTTAGGACAGTTGAATAACTTTAAAATGCTCAGTGTTAGCTGTAAACAACGTGATTAATGTTGAGTTGAATGTAAGAATGGCGAAAAATCCTAATGTGCATCGTCTTTCTCCCCAACATACCGCCGAAAGCAGAACGCACTGCAGAATGCTCTATAAGAAACAATTATTCGGACAATAATAGAGAAATGTTGTAACAATAGGTATATCTTGGATATATTTAAATGACTGCAATGAAACGAGATCCATTTATTATCATCAAAGTGAAGAAAAAACTCGTAGAACACGGTTCAAAGAATCTAAAGAAAGTTTTTCAAGGGGATTAATGTTAGTCTTCGATATAACGACAAATAAAAATTAAAGACACTGCAGAAAACTTTTAACGTCAACTCCACTTATTATCAGGAACATATTTTATGTACAGCTTTTTAATATGAAATGGCTCCTCTTCACCCACAATGCCATCAATCAGTAAAACTGCATCAAGACAAAGCAAAAAACCGCAAGTCAAAATCCACTGTTAATTTCCTGGCAAAAATGGAACAAGCAACAGGTTTGAAGACTATACCCTTCACTCAGATCTCTACTAAATCTTCTGATGTATCATCCACGGATTTTTTTTTTTTTTTTTTTCTTTTTCATAAAGCGAATTGTCCAAACGTCGATGTACTACCCTCCTTGGACTTTGGAAAGTTTTTAAAGAAGAATGGGATAAAATACCTCATTTAGTACAAAAAAAAAAAAAAAAAAGGCTTTACTGTCTTTGAAATGACGGTGTAGAAAGATAGTGAAGAATAAGGGGTATCCAATGGAACATTTAAAACACAAAACGTGTAGGTAAAATATTTCTTTAAGGGAACTCGTACACCTTAAAACCCATAAGATCTTCGAATATGTGACTGTTGCAAGAATTGGGATAACTTATTTATTTTAAAGGCAATTACTTCCAACATTTTACAGCTGACTATATAATATGGCTGCTTTCTGAAATAGTCATCAGAAGGTTTGTGTTACCACAAATATTTTTATAATTGAATCCGATTTATGACAAAATGTTTCGTCATGTTTCCACCTTGCGCGCACAATTTAAAACATTCTGTTGCATACTTTAATTCCATATTTAATATATAGCTTTCAAAACATTTGGAAACTACTGTGAACCAAAAATTCTCAGAATTTCATGTGAAATTTTTATTTTATCTGGAGTTGAGTTTATAAAATGTATTTTATTAAAAAAAATCTGTAATAGTTTCGTGCCTAAAATTTTTAATATTAAAATATTTATCAGATTTTGGGTTCAGGTCGAAAATAGTGCCCATATAAAGAATTCCATCCAATTCCAAGTATGTACCATTAGCCATTTTTAAAATATCATGCGCGCAAAGTGGAAACATGACGAAAAATTCTGTCACAAAGCGGATTAAGTTACAAAAATATTTGTGGCAACACAAACTTTCTGATTACTTGTTTCCAAAGCAGCTATATTATGCAGTCAGCTGTAACACGTTGGAAGTAATTGCTTTTAAAATAAATAAAATATCCCAATTCTTTTAACAGTCACATATTCGAAGAGCATAAGGGGTTTAAGGTGTATGAGCCCCCTTAAATACAATAATCGTCGAAAAAATGTGCGAACAGACTGTGTAGTATATTATATCTGCAATATTATACCTCTCTGCATGCGTACGTAAATTTTAATTTTAAACAAAGCCTTCTACTAAGCAGAAAAAGGATTAGCAGTTCATTAACAGCTTATATCAACGTCTTCGTTACCTGCCTCTAACAAAAAGTGTGCTCAGCACATTTTAAAATGGAAGCGCATTAACTTTCGAAATTGTGTAAGCACGGCTCTTGAGCGCAAGTGCCATTACCCAAAACCGCCAAGATAATTAAGTGCGTTGTAAAAATTGTTAAGTGCCGTAATTAAGTCCAAGGTACCGAGAACGGTATCAGCAACAGTTGGTTTAAATTTTCTTCTAAAACTTAATTTCTTCCTTGTTTGACAGTAACACCTTTGTATACTCAATTAGGTCAAGTTAACGACTATCGCTTAAAACTTGCTAAGGAGAAGATGATTCCGTAAAAGCAAATTATTATTGAAAATGTTAAAATTAGAGTCATTATATTTGCTATAAATGACTTCTAATGTGGGAACCCTGAGTATTTAACAAGTCCTGTAATTATAAGCTGAAAAATATCGGAACATGGTAGATATTCATTAAATCTCATCAAGTAGTAGCGTTATATTAAAGCATTCGTTAATACGCATAAGATTTGTCTGAAATTCGTATAAATGTGCATTTATTTTTAATCGATTAAATTATTACCAGCTATGAAAATAGGAAAGTAAGACGATTTTAAAACATTCCAAAGTTTTATCTTGGATTCTAAACTTTTCAAACCCAAGTTTCAAGTCCGGATCTGAAACATGGTTGCAATTGCTCGAAATGTTATGCACGCAAATAAAATGATAGGGACACCACATGACTTCGTTGCACTACCTATTAAATGAGATACATTCCGATGACCTCATTAATCACGTGACTTATGTATACCTTTTGCAAACAAGCAATGCAGGTGACCTCAGAGATCACGTGCCTTATGTACAGCTAATGCAAACAAGCAAGGTCATTCTTCCTCTTCTTCTCTTGCGGAATGTATCTCATTATACGATATCTCATTACAATTTTTCGCTGCAACACTAAAGTAATATTATATATTGTTAGATGTCTACAACAATAAAATGATATTAAATACTGCTAGATAATTATTGTTAGACTAACTGCATATGTCAACTGTTATTATATACTAGAAAGCCCGGCGGTCATACGAAATGACCGCTGTTTTAGATATTATAAATTCCAATTAAAATGATTTGTGCAATATTTGAATCAGCAGGGCAGGCGGCGAGGACATCCTTTTGCTTACTGCCCCACGGGGGTTTCCCCCGTTCTGCTTGCTTAATTGCTTGGAGTAGAGTGCAATGAAGGAAACCACTGGCGGAACTTAAGAAACTACATTTCGTAAGAGCCACCGCTAGCTCAATAAATAACCCTTTCCGGCACGCTACCTTTTAAAAACGGGTTTTGATAAGATAATAGGCTTAGAGGAACACACAAGTAAAATTTTGTGAAGATAGCACTTATCGTTTCAATTCTGTGGGTGTGCCCAAAGTGGCACACTGATTGAATAGAGCTTCGAAACGAGTGTTCAAATGAGCATTGTTGTCAATGAACTGACCGATGAGATGCGGAGAAACAACGAATACAGACTTTCACTTGTCCTAGATGATCGGTGAGCCCGGTCTGGGCACACCTAGGGTTGCCCTTGTGATTTTAGGCAAGATTTCAAGGTAAAAATTTAAAACGAATATAGAATGAGGAGATTAGCATACAGCCAAAAAATAACATAGAAATTTCTTTTCAAACAACTCCTTTTATACCCTAAAAAAATCTGGAAGATTTCTTTGAAAAATGAGGGTCTTAAAAAATTAAACAAAGTTAAAACATATGGACTGGTTTGTGTTGAGTTGCCATCTACTATAAATAAAGAATGTTCAGAGTAACCTATAGTATCTGTAAATCCTTTTTCATTCAATTTTTCTGTGAGTACAGAAGAAATTTTTAGGTGTGTCCAGACCGGACACATTGTGCCGCAAAGGGTTAAGGGAGCCGACTGCGATACAAATGGACCGGGTTCGAATCCCGGAGAAGGTGAGGTTGTAACTGTCTCTCTATTCATAAAAGGCAAAGGTAGCCCATATATTACGTGCCTTCTTAATAAAGTGTCCAACACGTCTGACGTTATTAATGTGCTAAGTTTATGATGACTTGTCTCCATCATTGGAATATATATATATATATATAATCTATATTTTTGAAGGCATCCAAATCGTATCTTAAAAAAAGTAGAATGCAACATAAAAATGACGGAAAATAATATTGATATTTTAAAGAATTTTGAGGTTCATGTTGCATCATTAAATGCAAAAGATATAAGCTTTGTAACTGTATAAATGCGGTATTCTAGTTGGTAAACTAAAATTCCAAATATTAATCATTTTAAATAAAAATTTGCAAATGATCCACGTTATTAATATTCAGTAGTATATCATTCATTAAAAAAGAAAGTAGGTTTTTTTTTTTTTTTTTTTTTTTTTTTCCCCGTAAAATATGCCTTTCAGAAGAGAACTTAGTGTTTCATGTTATTATTACTACGTATTAAATCATGAAATAATCTCTTCGTCTACTCTTTCTTTGATTTAAAAGAGATTCTTGAAACATGCACTATTTGAAGAGATACTCAAATACTTTTGTAAAATAATACTCAGAAAATTAAGGGGACTCATACACCTTCAAACCCATAAGATCTTCGAATATGTGATTGTTACAAGAATTGGGATAACTTATTTATTTTTAAAGCAATTACTTCCAAATTTTTACAGCTGATTACATAATATAGCTGCTTTCTGAAATAGTAATCTGAAAATTTGTGTTGCCACAAATATTTTTATAATTTAATCCGCTTTGTGACAAAACTTTTCGTCCAGTTTCCACCTTGCGCGCACAGTTTAAAACGTTCTGCTGCATAATTTAATTTCATATTTAATATATAGCTTTTATAACATTTGGAAACTACTGTGAACCTAAAATTCTAATAATTTCATGTTAATTTTTTATTTTACTTGGAGTTGAGTTCAAAAAATGTACTTTATTAAAAAAATCTGTAATGCTTTCATGCATAAATTTTTTAATACTACAATATTCATCAAATTTTCGGTTCAGTTAGAAAATAGTTCCCATATAAAGACTTCCATTGAATTTCAAGTATGTACCATTAGCCATTTTTAAAATATCCTGCACGCAAGGTGGAAACATGACGAAAACATTTGTCACATAGCGGATTAAATTACAAAACTATTTGAGGCAACACAAGCTTTCTGGTTACTAATTTCTAAAGCAGCTGTATTATGTAGTCAGCTGTAAAAAGTTGCAAGTAATTGCTTTTAAAATAAATGAATTATCCCAATTCTTGCAACAGTCACATATTCGAAGATCATAAGGGGTTTAAGGTCTATGAACCCCCTTAACTTCAAGAATAAAGCATTTAAATCCTGTACTTTACCTATTCAATTTCATTTGCATCTTCATAAAAAAACTGAGCGTAGTTTTAAAATGGGAGAGCTAAATTTAATTTTTTATTAAACACACATTTCAAATTCTGCTTCCATTAAAAACGCCCGAAATTAAATATTTTTTTCCTTCTTTTTATTATTCTTATGGGAAATATAAGAGGTCCTAGATTCGAAATATTCGACTAGCTTTCAAGATTCGTCTCCACTTCTGTTTTAATAGAAAAGTGCTGCAATTCAGCATTAAAATCTCCAGGTCTGGAAAACATTATTGCTTGATTTTCATTCCATCCGACGAAGACCTAGAGTCTGGATATACGACTTCCTTCTGCGATCTTAGTTCACGTCCTTCCTGATAAATCATCGCCGGTACACAAGGGGCTCTGCATCTTCATGAAGGAAACAAGTGTCGTAATAACCTGGCGAGAAAGAAAACAACAGAGACATAAATATCCAATTCCATCCTTACGATAAAGCCACCAAAAGAAAATATGGCCTTGATAACGGAAGGAACACTTGCGAGAATACACACAAAAATTGCCTCCGCTATGCTTACCAAAGAAAGGCTTGGAGGAACAAAAAAACTAAAGTGGGATACATGAAAATCGATGATATACAGCACCGTTCCATCGCCGCCTGGGCTTCCACTCTTGTTCAGTCGATCGCCTTCTTCTTTGGAGACATTTATTCTTACATTGCCTCATAAAACGCGACAGCCCTTTCGCACAGGTGAAAGAAAGTTTCTCACAGCGGGGAATTATTGCGTGGTGTGGAACAGTGATATTCTTGCGGTAGAATGTTTTCCAGAAAGAATAGTTCTCAACCACATCGAAACTAGTTTCATGTTTGTTATGTTTTCCTCAATCAAGAAAGCGTAGGCTTGTTATAAGGTGGAGCTCTTTTTTGTAATCCCAACAGAATAACTACATTATTATAGGATTCTTCCGATTTTTGGAATTCTTTCGATTATAGTGGAAAATATTTTGTGTGAGACATCTTGTATATTAGGAATAAAAGATCTAGTGTTGAATATTCACACTTAACGATACTTTTTTAACAAGGATTTTGAAATTCTTCTGGCTGGTACGTAATTTTAGATATATCTTCTACAAGATATCTTTACCGACTACAATTAAGATGCCGTTAACATTAACTAGCCTTGCATATTTTTTTTTTTTTTTTTTTTTTTTTTTTTATGTTTTGAAAGCAAGAGAGCTTTAAGAATCAAAAGACAAAAACTGAAAATTTTACCAAATAAATGATATCACAATATTAAAGGTTTTACATTTGTAAAAAATATATTTATATTAAACTAAAGATTGTCTTAAGCGGTATCATCAGAAAACCCTATACCGACAATGTTAAATTGGCCATTTTCGATGTACCTTTTCTCAAAATCTTCTGTAGATGCAAGCTTGAAATTTTTTCTGTAATTAAAGTATACCTATCTGATTATACTGAAATGAGTTTTTGAAACATTTTGAATTTTAGAGTAAATTACAGGATATTTTGTTAGGCATAGTAAAATTTAGCACTTTTCTCACACAAAAAAATTAAAATTTCTTTTTTCTAAGTTTATTACACAAAGCTCATTTCAGTAAATATTAGGGAACCTAATAAATAAGCCATAAAAAGTTTAAATACCCGTGAGCAGTAGTTCCTGAGGAAAGGTACATCGAGTATAAAAAAAATCACGTTTGGAGAAAAACGCGTTTTTATGTAAAAATCCTCATTGATCAAAGCAGTAGATGACAAATTAAAACTAGATTTTTTTTACAGTTCTAATTTTCATAGACATTAACCATTTAAGCGTGCTTGACGAACTCACCTCGTCATCAGTGCACGCGCAGGAGCAAACGCTACACGCTTAAAGGGTTAAAGAATGGTATTTTTAGAAAGATAAAAATGTAGAGAATTTGAAAATGAAAAAAAAAATTCAATTCAAAAATCACAATTTTGAATTCAAAATTTTGAATTCAAAAATTCAAAAATCACAATTTTTTGAAGATTTTGGGGTTCCAACTCCCCTTAAAATGTGTAATCAAAGAAAAAATAATATAACCAAACGAAATTTCAAAACTTAAGTAAAGCTGTTTTAATTAATTGCTGATATTAATTCTGCTAATACATAATATTTTATTACCGAAGATTGAATAGAAACGTAATTTTAAAGCTGATTTTTGTGTTAAGTTAATCGTTTTCTGATTCTCAATTTGCTAGATCATTCTATCCTTATGGGACACAATGGAAATTAACTGCAGATATTTTTCGAAAGTTAAGTTTATTACATAAACTGTTAAAGAAATAAAATTAAAATTTGTGAATAGATCAATCAACCTTACTCATACTATTACTTATTAAAATTAATGAAATAAAGTCACGTCACCTAATTGTAGGAATATAATCTTAGACATTAAGCACACATCTTAACATCAAAAATGAGTCCTGTTTATGTAATTGTTCCACAACTAAAATACTTTAAGGGGGCTCATACACCTTAAACCCCTCATGATCTTCCAATATGTGACTGTTGCAAGAATTGGAATATTTTATTTATTTTAAAAGCCCATACTTCCAACCTTTTACAGCTGAGTACATAATATAGCTGCTTTGGAAACTAGTAACCAGAAAGTTTGTGTTGCTACAAATATTTTTGTAATTTAATCCTCTTTGTGACAAAATATTTCGCCATGTTTCCATCTTGCATGCATGATATTTTAAGAATGGCTAATGGTACATACTTGAAATTTGATGGAATTCTTTATATGGGCACTATTTTCTAACTGAACCAAAAGTATGATAAATATTTTAATACTGAAAAATTTTATGGACGAAAACATTACAAATTTTTTTAATAAAATACATTTTATAACCTCAACTCCAAATAAAATAAAAATTTAACAAGAAATTTTTAGAATTTTAGGTTCACAGTAGTTTCCAAATGTTATAAGAGCTATATATTAAATGTGTAATTAAATTATGCAACAGAATATTTTAAACTGTGCTCGCAAGGTGGAAACGTGACGAAAAATGTTGTCAAAAAGCGGATTAAATTATAAAAATATTTGTGGCAACGCAAACTTTCTGATGACTATTTCAGAAAACAGCTATATTATGTAGTCAGCTGTAAAAAGGTGGAAGTAATTGCTTTTAAAATAAATAAGTTATCCCAATTCTTGTAACAGTCACCTATTTGAAGATCTTATGGGTTTTAAGGTGTATGATTCTCCTTAATGTAGGAATTTCTAGAATCCGCAATAGAATCGAAATTCATAAATTCGAATCTTCATGCATTTTCTGTCTTTCGAATATTACCAGCGACCGAGCGGTAAAGACGCTGAACACTGGTAGTTCGGTCCGAGTTTTGAATCCCGCAAACGGGCTGGCTGCATGGGCGTTTTCGTGGTTTTCCCCATGTGTAACGTGTATACGAGCCAATTTCCCTTAGAAAGTCCTCCACGGAGGCATCCCTCCCTTTAGGCAGATAGCCCTCGTGTGCTTTGCCGTAATAGAATAATGCAATCCGATCCAATGCAATCCATTGGTTAAAAAACTGCGAAAAAGTATGTATCCTTTGTGACCAAATATTGAACTCATAATAGATGGTATGAATACGACAAAATTCGCTTGTACTAAAAGACATATCTTCAGAACCTCAGATAAAGGCATGTTGATTTTTATTCACAAGGAGCTGTTGCATACAGAGGAAAGTAATAAACTGTGTTTCCTAAGGCGACAAATAAGAAAATTCAAAATCTGAAAAGAATTCATCGCTTCAGGCTAGAAAAGAAGAGAAATTTTACAACCAATAGAGTGTTAGAAGGAATGAATAGTGAGGTTGGAACATTAAAAATTTCCGTTTCCTCAAATACAGCATTGTTTGTAAGTCCATCAATATAGCTCCGTAAAAGCATTATGTATATATAGATATATATATATATATATAATTTTTGTCTTAATTACTTCTTCAAATTATTCCAGAAATTTTCTAGTTTATTGGTATTTGCCACATTAAACATGAAATTAGTTATTTTGTAATATGGGAGCTGTTTTCACGTGTTTGTCACTCTCTCGTCACAGCGGGCTATTGACCTGGATCCTGTCCTGGGGTAAGTAACCACTATATTCCTGTTTATCATAACATGTGACAAATACTTTTGCCACCACAACTAACGAAGACATCTTTACCACAATATTATACGCCATTTTCTCTGATTTTTCCGCCTGCGTTCTTGGTGTAACTGAAAGCACACTTATCGCGTATTCAGAAGGTCCGGTGTTCGAATCCTAGCGAGAACATTGCACATTTTTCACGTCTGAAGCACTAAACAAAAACGAATGACTCTATGGTGTCGCTCGGACTAAAAGGTGGTGGATGATAATTTGTCACCACCAGGATTTGGCGATTGGGTCTCCTCATCCCCGGTCGCCCTTTAAAACGGCGAGTATATAAGGTATTACCTCCCTACTATCCGCATACCTTCATGATGTAACTGGCAGCATATTCGCGAATTCGGGTTATATACCTAGTACTGTTCGGGTTATAAACCTGTTATATACCCTTTAACTCTTTCGCATCGAGAGAGGGCAAAATCTCAATTCCCCAAACATCAAAAACGCCCGTATCTAAGAATTTCTCCTGGAATGCTTTTCCTTCCCCCATGACAAGTTGAATACTACAGCGCTAACAATAGCCTTACTTAAGTAAAGCGAGAACTTCTTTCTTCGACGCTTTGACACTGTGTGAAGTTCCCCCTTGGGACGGGATTGCAACTTCGGGCATCAAAAGCTAAACACTGACAGTAAACAAAGGAAAGGAAGGAACAAAGGAAACAAGGAAGCTACTTTTAGTAGCTTCAAAAGAATGATTGACATGTGATTTAACAACACCTGAAAGCAATGAGTAATGCAGTAACGTGATGGGAGAAAGCACTGGGTAGGAAATTATTCAGAAGTTTCGGTCGTCCAGCCGATTTCTGAGTGCTCGGGCGTCTGGGGCGACTTCGATGCGAAAGAGTTAAGTCCGAAACTGAAGTTTTGTTAGAAGGATTTTCTAAGCAAGTGATACTAAACAAGCTCAATTTCTGTCTTACATGCTATTCAGAATTTTTTATGAATATTAAGCCCTAAAATGATACGAAATCTTTCTACGTATTGGATGTAAATAGCAAAACAATTATTGGCTCTAGTGTAGAAACCTCATTTCTGGTTACCATGATAGTTTCAACTTTGTTTTAGCTTCCTGACATTTTTTAAATGAAAATAGCTTGATGTGTACATGGACAAATTTAAGGTAGTGCGCAATGCCTAGTTTGTGATATTCTGGGATGTTTGTTTTAAACTTTTGAAGACGGGATGGCCATTACAGTGGCCATAGAGTCCTCTCTTTGAAAAGACGAGGTTGTCCACTTAAGTGGTCATGTCTTTTTCCACCATTTTCCAGGCTGAAAAGTGGGGTGAAATGTCAAATTTGACGTCCCTGGGGTTTTAACCACTTATCTCTTTCAAAGACCTTCCTTTTGCGACATAGATGCACCCCTCTGAGAATCCATTAAACTACCCACAAGAATCTTTGTTGCAAATAGGAGATGATTTCTTAAAGGGGGGAAGGCATTCGATTCAAGATTCCCCGTTTTAGTCCGAGATTAGGCTCGAACATCTCGGTATACCAAGCAGAGCTTCTAGCTATCAGTGCTGCAATTAGATATGCGAACACATGTCAACAGGAGAAATTCTCCATACTCAGTGATTCGGCATCAAGTCTAGCGGCTATCGCAAGTCAAAACAGCCGGAGTCCATTGGTATACAGAATTCAGAAACAGCTTCTGACAATGCCTATTTCGCAAAGACCCACTTTAAAATGGGTTCCCGCTCACACAGGGATTCAAGGCAATGAAGCCGCTGACCTACTGGCCAAGCAGGCAGCCAAGCAACTGCACGGATATATTAGAAAGACCAACTAAACTGCCTTGGTCTCATATTAAGCGAACAACTTTGACAAGTCTGCTACAAATTTGGCAAAGTAGATGGACAGAGGCAGAGGTAGGACGAAGGACATTTCGCTTGCTGCCAAAAGTTAACATGGAAATAAAGACCCACTGTGCTAGCCTAACACAGTTCTTGACAGGTCATGGACCATTCCCAGTATACCTGAACAGATTCAGACTTAGGGATACTCCATTCTGCGAATGCGGAGAGGAAGGCGACACGGACCATTATTACTTCCATTGTGTACATACAAGAACCTGGCACTTGAAGAAACCAGCGGACTGTGCCTGGGCAATGTGGACGACTAACACACTCAAAAACAGAATAGCCCTTGATAAAATAGAGAAAATCTCAGGACACTGCCTAAGCAGAAACAACCGTGGATAATATTATAATGTTTCAAAAGTTCAGAACTTAAAGCAGATAACCAGAATAACGCTTAGTGCCTTGCAGTTAACAATATGTAAAAACTGTTATTAGTTTATAATATTCAACCTTGTTACTCTGGAGTCTTCCCCGCCGTGATGGTATATAATTCCGTTTGGTTCATGTCCGTGGTCGGAAGCCATCATAGCTGTGCACTCACTCACTCACTCAAGATTTCCCGTCCTTTGGTAGCTTTTACTGCTATCAAAGTCCCGGCCTCAAAAGGTTAAGTGATAACAGATCGATGTGTACATGGACACAGAGTTTGTGCAATTCTTTGACTCTTCATTTTGGTTTTCTGTAGCGGCCATCTTGGAATTGCCTATCTTGGCGTCAAAAAAGAATCGCCAAAAACCAAGGGGCACATAATTGTAAACTTTTACCCAATTGTTTAACCATTTGGGAGCAATAATACATTGGAACTGCAAAGAGCATCTGAGAGCCTCCTGCATAAATTGAAGCAAAACTCGTATACTGGTGCATCTATGAAACATTAATTTATATATGTTCAACTGGGTGAAATTATTAAATTATCCATTTGAAAAAAGAAGCAGTCTCATAAACGGAAAAAAAATGCTTTTATAAATATCTTTTGATTTTCATGCACATGAATTCTGAAAAAGAAGAGAGAAAACCATTGCGTTGTTTGAGCGTTAAACAAACCTTGTAAAAGAAACGAAAGAACATTTAAAAGGAGAAAATTTAGATGTTTTTTAACCTTCTTGAAAAAAAAATAATTTTAAATTCATTCGCTTTATAAACTGAGAATTCATTTTATTAACTTAATTATACGGAAAAGTTCAGCAGTTTTTGCAAAGCTGAGTTGTTTTAAGATAATGTTAATACTACTTCGTGTACGCATAAGCAAATCTCAGAAATGGTAATCTTGCAATTCATATTTTAAATGTAAATTTTAACTCCCGAGTGAAAATGCTTAAACTTTTTATATTTGCTTTTCATATTAGATTTTATTCAATTTTTCTCTTTAGAAACAATAAAAGAAAATGATAAAAGATTTTTGAATCGCTGCTGCACTTTCCAAAGTGATAAAATTAATTTTTCTGTTTCTTCGGCTTCCCCAATTGCATCTGTAATGTATCATCAAAGCACTTAAACGCTTACATTAGAAAATTAAACGTAAAATGTTTTAGCGATAGCATAACTAAATGCAATGGGAAAAGCCCATTTTTCTTCTAATACTACCTTTTTTATATTTTAACATTAAAACAACCGGTGCTACTTTGGTAGACGGTTGCACGGGTTTTGGCGATTTACATTGGCGCAATTGTTGGCGCGGTTTCTACAGTCGTCAGCCATCTTGAAAATAGCTATTTTTACGTATTTTACTCATATAGTAAAGTATTCGAAACTTTAAAAAATAAATATCTTTAAAAATAATGGATTAATTTTTTGCTAAAAACGTTGTTTTTTAAGATGGCTGGCAAATGTAAATAAATACATTTACTAAGACTATAAAATGCTAAAGTAAGGTTAAATTATTACTTTCATATAATAGAATAAAAACACCGCTATAAAAACATTGCGCAACATTTAATTGGATTAAAATATTACTTAAATTGAATATCGAATTATAAACATCATACCAACTTTTAAAAGAATTAAAATATTACTCAAATACTTTAAAATAAGTTTTATAGGATTTAATTATTTAACATTAAAACATATGCGGCAATAAATATCTCAGGACTTTTTTACAACATTGTATTAATTTTTTAATAAAAATTGAAGTATAAAATTATGAAGTAAAAGAAAATTGTACTCACATTTTTAACCTGTCGTATATTGATACCACAAAAAAAAAAAAAAAAAAAAAACGGTGCGCTAACGATTTTTATCTGTGTGATCCAGATCTTTCACACTTCATTGAAGAAGCAATTAGCCAGATTTTCTCCAAAAATTTAAAATAAATTTCCTCTGACGCTATTAACAATTTATAAATAAATCTTTGATTAGGAAAGCAAAGTTGGCCAAAATAAGGTCTCAAACGGCAGTTTCTTTTATTCCGATACCAATAATCTTGGTAATTACCAATAACAACATTCATATTCGAAACGGACATATCCATTCGCTTTGAAATCTGAAGAATTCGAAGAGATGAATAATGAAATTTTAAAATGGAGCGGTAATGCACAAATATTCAGTAACCAATCAGGGAGCTGATTACATCACGCATAGAAATAAAATTATTTAAATAATCATTCATAATAAAATCATATTTTAAAAAAATGCAAAATTAAATTGTATTTTAATATTTAACAGCTATAAATAATGTTTAAAACATTAGATTAAATTTATAGATATTAATAAAACCAATTACTTTTAAAGTAAGGTGACGTCATTGATTACATCATCCACAACATAAAATATTATAAACAACAAAATTTTTATTTCAAATAAAAATGTAAAATTAAATTGATTTTTAATATTTAGAAGCCATAAATAATATTTAAAACACGGAAGTTATGCATAATAAAACGCATTACTTTTTTAATAAAATGACAACAAAGTATCGGTTACCATAAGTAACTTATCCAGCAATGGGTACACATAAGTTGTATTACTCGCCAAAACAAAATCGCCAAAAAGTCGCCAAAATCCGTGCAACCGTCTACCAAAGTAGCACCTTCGTTTCTATCTTATGAAGCTGATGGTGGTCTATAATTTCTCATTCTATCCATTTCTTGTAATGCTTCATTATGGCAAGGAACCTTTCCAGTGAGTTTCGAGCAGTCCAGTTCTTCAATTAATATTCCATCTAATGATTTCACAGGACTCAAAGCGACATATACTTGACTTGCTGCGAAGTGTTATTGTCCTAGATACATTACTGCATAATCTACAGCACTACCTTGTATCTTTTGTACTGTTGTTGCTCATGATAGTATCAATGGTAGCATTCTTTGTTCATCAGAATTTTTGCTACATAAATGAGACATTACATTCGCTTCATTCAACTCTATAAAACTACAATTCTTTAATCCCATACACTTTAAAAATCTTTAGAACTCTGTCTTACTGTTGCCACTTATTTTTGTTAAATATTATAATCCCATTTATCACAGGCATGTTCTATTTTTACTTCCTTGTACGAAGTAAAAAGGAAGTATTGTAATCGCGAAAAGCTTCAGGCAGCATACTTCAACGACAATATCCCATTTTGACCTCTTTCAAATGCAATTTAGCGATGTATTTCCGTGATAAATGTACGTAAGGACAGAATAAAACACTCTTTTTCTTCAAAAAAATTATAAAACTGCTTTAAAATAAATTCTGAAGAGAATTTTTCGTGTCGTCTGTACGAACGTATGTACGTACGTATGAACGTACATATCTCGCATAACTCAAAAACGAGTAGCCTCAGAACGTTGAAATTTTGTATATAGTACTGCTATAACATATAGATGTGCACCTCGTATTTTGGTTGCAATCGGCCGCACCAAACGTATATAAATATATTTATATATATACATCCACTCTGTTACCCGGCTCAGTGATCTCAGTTTCTTTACTCTTATATGTTTGTAAATTGTACATTTTTTGCTTTAAAAATAATTGAATTATGTTGATTTTATCTTCCGGTTAAGGGCTTTATGCCTTTAGTAAATCTGTATGCAATATTTTTAGAATTATCAACAATTTTAAAGTTGTTTAAGCCGCTAATTTTTTTTTTTTTTTTTTTTTTTTTTTTTTTTTTATGGTGGCCATTGAGAGTTTACATTTGAAACAGCATACAAGTGGATTTTTTGCCAATCTAGGATACAATGGATTTGTAGCTTCTCAACACAAAATACAGCGCCTTCATTTATTATTGCCAATTAAATCATGCTTAATCCTTTCTGGAATTTTTTCGAGGAAATAAGTGTTTAAAATTTACTTCGTAATTTTTAATGCAGATATTTTGAGTTTTTATGTATTTTTGCCTTTTCGCGAATTGAGAACTGAATTAATTAAATGAGAAATACTCAATCGTCTGTGAAAAACTGTTTCTTTTTTGTTTTCTTTGCTTAATTTCTTTTATACATAGTTATAGCTTTATTATAGTATTTGAATAGAACATGTGGCAACGATTAGATAATTCTTTAAATGATATACATTTTGTGCATTCTGAGTTATAATATGAATGAAATATAATATTGTTAAGTAAACCTAGCGCCAGAGTCTCGCTATGGTAAACAAAGTGAATTTTAAAGAATGTATTTATTCTATTGTGGTTTATGCGCTGTCGGCGAAGTAGGTTTAAGTCAATCTAATAAGTTTAAATGAAATGCAAAAAAAAAAAAAAAAATGCGTATAATTTAATATTCCGTACAAGGAAGTCATGTGGTGTACACATCAGATTTTTATAAGTTATTATAAGATTAATTTTTACAGCACGTAAAAATTTCTAATAAGCGGTCATTATTTGTAAGTCTTATAATATATTTAATAAAAGCAGTAATTCTTTAGTTCGGATAAACGGGAATAAATACACAGGAATTGAGTTTAAAGTGTGAAAAAACTGTATTAACATGAAGTGTCATCCACTACAAGTTTAAAAAATGTATTTGAACTTGAGTGGATGAATAAAAAGTATTTTATTAACCATTGAAAATTTGAACAAGTTATAGGGAGAGTGTGAGCTAATACTAGGAAATTAAAAACGAAATATTTTTAATATAGTTATTGCTCTTCGTATAAATTTATCCGTTTATAAATTCCGCCGGCTTATAAGATTTCGCTAACTGGTCAAAATAAAACTTCCTTTGGTGAAATAATTAAAAACGTGTGTGGAACTTATGAATTGTCTTAAGGGGACTCGGTACCCCAAAATCAATGAAATTACCGATTTTCAATTTTTTGCTGAAAAAGTACCTTAATACACTTACTACATTGAAGAGGAATTTTGAAATGATCTGACGATAATAAATGCTATAAAAAGGTTTTTTAAAATTTTGACACCCCTTTAAATGCCACACCCCCTCAGTGTTTATTTTATTTATTTATTTATTTTTTTTTTTTACTTCTTAATTTTTTCAGTAACTTACTAAAAATCAGTGTAAATGAAAAGGAGTGTAATTAAATATGACTCCAACTATCAAAAAACTCTATTTATGCGTATATACTGATTTATTTAAATACAAATTAAAGTTGGAAAAAAAAATTTTTTTTTCACCTTTAAACTGGCAAGTTTATATATTTATACTGAGCTCAGCAAATAATTTTATGTGTATTATCAGTCAACCAAAATGCTATGCTTATTCAAAAGTTGAAATTATCTGTGATTAGATACGAACAGAAAGAGGTGGTGTAATGAAAGTGATCAAATTGCTGACCGTAGCATTATTGAAATAGTGCTGGAACAAACATTAAACTTTTTAATTAATTAAAATGCACGTTATTTAATTTAAAATGCAATTTATGTACGAGAACAAATGGCTAAAATAAGAGAAGAAATCAAATAAGCTGCTGAGTGGTTTTAAATAAAATGTTTTATGTCCGTTAAAATTTCAAATTTTGCTTTTTAAAAAATGAATAAAACGACAAATTAATATTATTAATAATGATTATAAGCGTTTTAGAAAATATATTTTAACTAATTCACTCATTAAAATTGTTTTGAGCGTGTTTTAAAAAACAAAAACAGGTAAAGAAAAATTCTACTTGATTTTATGATATTTTTGCAATATTTCTAGCCTGATAAGGTTTTAAACAAAAGCTTGTAATTTACATTCATATTAATCAATTGAGCAGTACTAAGTTTTATTATATACATATATATATATGTGTTGAAATTCAGTAATAAAATTTTTAAGAAATTGGAAATGATTTAATGACCGTCCAGACAGTTTACATTCTTTAAACTGCGATTTCTCAGTTTGCAATTTTTTAATGTATCCTTTTACTTAAAGTCCTAAAACTTGTTTAGATATGGACCAAATTATTTAATAATCTTACTTTTTATTTAAAATTTTATACTAAATAGAATCAAAGATGGGATTTGAAAAATAATGAAAAGAAAAATTATTGGAAGTAAAAATGTTACTGAAATCATATTTTTTTAAAGTTTTCATATAAAAATGTGTTTCTTATTTTTTTTCTCAGAAACTAATTCATTAATTGAAAAATCGATTCGTAAAGTTATTAAGAACACTATTATGAATACAATAAAAAATTTGAAGCAAAAATATTGAAAATTGTGGAAGAAGAAAGAATTTTTAAATGTTGAATTTTTTTTAAAATTCAAATTTAAAAAAAATTGAGAGCAAAAAATTTTTTTTTCAGCTTAAAACTATTTTGTCTCGTAAAACCACTTAATATTATTCATAAAAAGTAGATGAAAGTGCTTAAATAAAAAAAAATCATTCAAAAGGTAACGAGTCCCCTTAAATTAATCATTCCTCAATGTTTTGGGCCACTTGATCGTCTGCCTGTTTCAGAGATCGTATTTCGCATCGCGCCGTTCGCATGCGTAGCTCGCATTTTTGCCTTTTGCATTCTTCTAAACGCTAACTGTAACTTTCACTGTAACGTTGGTGCTCTGTTCCAAAGTTGAATCCGCTGAATAAAAAGGTAAAGCATACAGTCCACTCGCAAATGTTCTATTCTTAATGTTTATTAATTTTATAAGGTATTTCTCCCGCTTTCTTAACATGCCTTCGTGGTGTAGTGGGCAGCACACTCGACGCATATTCCAGAGATCCGTGGTTCGAGTCCAGGGGAGGGTATTGCTTATTTTTCATCTTTCTTCCTTCGAAATAACCTAATATTGGCACAGTGGTACTAGAACTAAAAGGTGGTGAATGATGATTTTTCACCACCACGATTTGGCGATTGGGTCTCCTAAAACCCCAGTCACCTTTAAAAGTGTGAGTATATAAGGTATTTCTCTCACCTTCTTAGCATGCCTTCGTGGTGTAGCGGTTAGCACGCTCAACGCGTATGCGAGAGGTCCATGGTTCGCGTCCCTGCGAGGGCATTGCTAATTTTTCTTCTTTCATGCCTCTAAAAGGTGATGAATGATGATTCGTCACCACCAAGATTTGGCGATTCGGTCGCGTAAACTCACAGTCGCCCTTTAAAAAGGGGTCGTATATAAGGTATTTCTCTCCCCTTCTTGGCATGCCTTCGTGGTGCAGTGGTCAGTACGCTAGACGCGAATTCGTAATTCGAATCCCAGCGAGATCATTGCTCATTTTTCACATGTTCTGCTTCGAAATAACGTACTGTCTCTACAATTTAAATTTAACATACCGCGACGAAACACTTAGCGTTGCCACTTTATTTTTAGAAGCTTGAAATAATTATGGCTTTCTGGCTAGAAATTGTGAAGTTATTTCGGTCAAACATATAGATTATTATCTCGATTCTCAAAGGTAAACAAACGGAACATAATGTAAGAAAAGAAACGGTACGTCAAATAAACCGAAGCAAATTCCAACTTGAATTCCTTTTATTTGTAAATATCACATTCAATATTCAAACCATTTTCATTTTTTGTGAATCTACAAGCATTTCATTTAATCCTTTGACTACTAACGGGACATATATCTTTCACTAAAGGTTTAAAAATTTATGTTGGGTTAAAAAGTACTTCGAGTCTCCTAAATGTTGGGCATCGTGTTCCAATAGCTGGAAAATCAAGACGCCCATGTGTTCGTTGTACACAAATGAACATAAAGAAACGAATAAATATGTGTTGCCCGATGTATAATGTTGGGTTATGCAAAGAATGCTTTACCCTGTACCATACGACGTAAAATCTTTTCATATAATAAAGTTTTCCAAAACGATAAGTGTAGATAAAGTAATTCGACCGCTACGTGTGGGATATACATATCCCACCGTTAACTACGGCCGGGACATACGTGTCCCAGCCTTTTGTTTGAAAACCTTTTGTCAAAAAAAATCCCAAATGCTAAGGTTACCTTTATTTATGACATATTTTGGTTACATGGATAGAAAACGGGGTATTTTTTTTAATTCAAAATCAAACAATGCTTCAAGAAGAGAAAACATTTTCACATGAGACGCATCCATTTCTATCTCAAATGTATGTTAACCCGCGGGAAGGCGCGTGGGGTGTATCATACCCAACCCTACATAAAAGTGGAATATTCCTAACTTGTGAAACTGAAATTCTGTGCTGCTTTCAGTAGCTGAGTTTCTAGTTGTGGTTGACTTTCAGAACCGCTTTTTCTTTGCCTGTGTGTTTCAGAAAAATATTTATAGGTTTTTTTGTTGGAACTGGGGTATGACACACCCCACGCGCCTGTCCGTGTAAGTGTTTTTCTGACTGAATATTTAGTTCAGAAATTTATTTCTAGAGTGTAACAGTAAATATTTCTACTCGCAAGTGATTTGAAAGTACATGACATTAAATTCTTAAAAATTTCTAACTGCATTATGGTAAAAAGAAGTAGTCCCTATGAACTGGAGATGCAACGCATGCGAGATTTATTAGAAATATTTGAAAGCTATGAAGATTGCATTTCGGAAACTGAAGATGAAACTAAGAATATTTTCTACAATGTTCTGGTTTCGGAAAAGATAAAACATTAATTCCTGATGTTCCTAAAAAAGGAAAAACTGTTCTTATGCTTTATATAACGATCATTATAACATTATAACATTATATAACGATCATACTATAGATGGTACTATTGGAGAAAATAAAACGTTAGGAATTATATGTTTTAATAATATGACTAAAGGAGCAGTGGATATGGGGGATGAAATGTCAGTCAATTATTCAATTGCCAGAATAACGAGAAGGTGGCCAATGGTAAAATTCTTTCCTGCACTGAATGTTGCTGTAATAAATGCTTGAATTATATTACATTGAACTGCTAATCCACCAACGAGAAACATAAGTCTGTTTTTGAAGGACTTAGCATTACATTTAATGAAAAAAAGTATTGAACAAAGATCAGAGATTAATATTTTTCCAAGAAATTGACGTACTGCATGCAAAACAAAAGCAGAAGTCTCGATGAAGAATTAAAACGAATACATGAAATCAGAAACAACTAAGTATGAAAGATGTGTTAAATTTTTTGCCGTCGCGCCAAGGACAGAAGAACGTGAATGCAATGTTTAAAATGTGAAAATATTCTGTGCCAAGAACACATGAATGTATTTCGTTCAAAGTGGGAAGAAATAAAAAAAGCATGGTGTATTAGAGATGCAATGAAACTTAGAGGCATGATGTTTATTATTTTCATTTATCTTAATTTTAACTCTAAGATTATTTCGGAAATTAATTTTTTGAAACCCAATTATTATTCACTTATTTATAATACACGAGAACAAAAAAAAAAAAAGTTTTAAAACTAAATAATACTATTTTTATTGTATTTTAAATATTGGGGTATGTGATACCCCACGCGCCCGTTCTAGTAACTTTTCTTGGTGCGCCTTCCGCCTGGTTAAATACTTTTCACTGAAATCCTACGGCTATTTGATCTCTCTTGTCTGACAGTAACATCAAAACAGGCCCACAAAATTCATGGTGGCAAGGGCAGCAGGATTACGTCTGTCATTGAGCACCGTACAGATGATAGTACGACTTCGCTCAGCTCAGCCATTTAATTTTAATTGAAAGCACCCCGGGGGACGGGTCCAAGGGTCATCCGTCCCTCTTCCTCCACCACAACCTCTCGAAAGGAATTTTGTCTTGCCTTAGCTTTAGAATGCGCCAATGCCGTAAAGACACCAATATCCATGCCTTCTCCGGGATTCAAACCTGGACCCTTCGGTATCGCAGTAGGCTCCCCTAACCACTTGTACATTGTTGTACTCTTCTTCAAGTGCCTTGTATACACATGTATATATTTCTTTGTACATTGTTGTACTCTTCTTCAAGTGTCTTGTATGAACATGTATATATTTCTTTGTACATTGTTGTACTTTTCTTCAAGTGCCTTGTATGAACATGTATATATTTCTTTGTACATTGTTGTACTCTTCTTCAACTGCCTTGTATGAACATGTATATATTTCTTTGTACATTGTTGTACTCTTCTTCAAGTGCCTTGTATGAACATGTATATATTTCTTTGTACATTGTTGTACTTTTCTTCAAGTGCCTTGTATGAACATGTATATATTTCTTTGTACATTGTTGTACTCTTCTTCAACTGCCTTGTATGAACATGTATATATTTCTTTGTACATTGTTGTACTCTTCTTCAAGTGCCTTGTATGAACATGTATATATTTCTTTGTACATTGTTGTACACTTCTTCGAGTGTCTTGTATGCACATGTATATCTCTTTTTATGTTTTACTTAAACTCTCTTTTTTTATGTATATCTCTTTTTTTATGTTAACTCAGCACAAACACCGCTTGACTTCTGTGGTCTAGAGAAGACTTACCTATTCAATTACTATGTAGTACTTTATTTGTTTTATAAACGACATTATAAACGACAAAAGAAATTTTTGCATTTCATAAATGTCGTCTGCTCAGCCGGGGCTGCCCAAGGCTGCGGCCTGGTAGCTAGTGGTTAACTCCCGCCGAGTTGGTAACCAATTCTGCTTGGATATATCTATAACTGGGTCGGAAGCCAACTCAGCGGTTTTCCTTCCCTAACCACTGTACCGTCTGGGAAGCGTATTTGCTTCAATTAAATCTACCTAAGCAGCTTCGTCTCAGAACGTCACAGGATTGTTGCCTAGCGCTGTTAAGGCAAATAATTTTGCAAACTGAAACTTAACGGGCCAATCAAAATTTAGTGTAAAAAATAGTCAATGGACTTTCATGTTTCATTTTTTTTCTGCTTCTTTTAATAGCTGGTCTACTGCTGCGTCTTTCTTCAGGAATATATTAAAAAACTGTAACTGTATCTATGAAGTTCACCAACAACAGGCGCTTATATATCAATGTTGATTTTTTGAAATGATTGTTAATGAGGGGAAAATGGAATATTAATACAAAACGCAGTAGGACAGCTACTAAATAGCCTTCGCACTGTATGTGTGATAGCTTTATCTTATTATATTAAAAATTATGATGTACAGAAAAGAATCCAATGCAATTTGCTACTGAAATTATCGTCCATAAACAGTGTACAATATACATGAATTTTTCCCTACTTCCATTATATTCTTTTTTAAGGGGACTCATACACCTTAAAACCCACAAGATCTTCGAATAGGTGACTGTTGCATGAATTGGGATAACTTATTTATTTTAAAAGCAATTACTTCCAACTTTTTACAGCTGACTACATAATATAGCTGCTTTCTGAAATAGTAATCTAAAAGTTTGTGTTGCCACAAATATTTTTATAATTTAATGCGCTTTGTGACAACATATTTCGTCATGTTTCCAACTTGCGCGCACAGTTTAACCTTCTGTTGCATAATTTAATTCCATATTTAATATATAGCTTTTATAACATTTGGAAACTACTGTGAACCTAAAATTCTAAAAATTTCATGTTAAATGTTTATTTTATTTCGAGTTGAGTTTATAAAATATATTTTATTTAAAAAATTTGTAATGTTTTCACCCATAAAATTTTTAAATATTAAAATATTCATCCTCTTTTTGGTTCAGTTAGAAACTACTGCCCATATAAACAATTCCATCTAATTTCAAGTATACACCATTAGCCATTTTTAAAATACCATGCGCGCAAGGGGGAAAATTGGCGAAATATTTTGTCACAAAGAGACAAATTACAAAAATATTTGCGGCAACACAAACTTTCTGGTTACTAGTTTCCAAAGCAGCTATATTATGTAGTCAGCTGTAAAAGGTTGGAAGTAATTACTTTTTAAATAAATAAAATATCCCAATTCTTGCAACAGTCACATATTCGAAGATCATAAGGGGCTTAAGGTGTATGACACCCCTTAAGAGAGGATGTTTCCAAGAGTCTTTATTCATTAAAAATATCTGATAATTTAAACGTGAAAGGTTTTACGCATTTATGATTAGGCTTTATAGACATAGATAGAAACCATCTCTAAATATCACATAAGTCTTTGGTAGTTATTTCGGTGTATAAAGAATCGTAAGTCTTTTGAGGTTATTCCCAAAGTTCTCGAGTGACAATTTTATTCATAACTTAGCTGCAAACATTCCCAGCATGTGGCATTGATTTTTGACGTCTCCTTCCTTATTGATGCATTTTCTTTCGGAGAACATTTTTATCATTATAAACGACAAAAAAATACCGTGAACATGTTTAAGCGTCTTGCGCACGTCTCCTACTTGCCAAGTGCAGTTTCCTTTGACCGTGACGTGCGTGTTTGTAAAGAGAAACGAAAGGGAGAAATGTTTCTTCAAGGGACTTTGTATTCATTTTAAGAACTTATATAAAAATGGAAGGTGATATAGGTAAAAGATATTAATTGAGATTTTAGTAGCAACTCAGCACAAGCACCGCTTGACTTCTGTGGTCTAGAGAAGACTTACCTATTCAATTACTATGTAGTACTTCATTTTTTTTTTTTTTTTTTTTTTTTTTTTTCATTTTCTCACCAGTGACTTGCCTCATGGTTTTTGACTACTGTTCATTCAGCGGAGGATAATGGTTGTCTACCAAATCCAAATTCTTAATTTGCACATCATGCTGTATGTAGTGAAATCATAGTTTAAATTATTGGTGCTTTTAGAAAGTGTTAAGCATATATAATACTGAAGAAATCCAGTACTCGTATAGTACGTCACACTACGCTAACAATCATTCTGATTGCAAATCTAAACATTGTGTGTTCCTTTCTCTTATACACTGTATTGCCCTGTATAGTAGTGTTACGAATTTGGTATTTAAAAAGCTAATGTTAGTTCAATTATAAATTAAATGGTTTTATTTCTCGCGCAGTGCAGCGCGTGACGAATATTAAAAGAAAGCTAAGCCGGAAAATTGAAAATACAAGAGAGCGTGCATTAAATAAATAAATAACTCTTTTTGATTTCGAGAAAGTACTGGAAAATTCTAGCGCGTGATTTTAAAATCTTATAAAAGGAGGAAAACATCTCAGTTCGTAGTAGTTGCTTAGTTTGTTGTTGTTTAGAAAACTGCTCTTGTCGATTATAGCGAATTCGCGGATTAGCGTTCTTTAGCTGTTTTGATTTAAGTTCTATTGGACATTTGAGTAGTTAAAAGATAACTACTGTGAGATATTGTAATACTGCATGATAATTTGAGAAAATTTAAGCATTTTTGTTGTGATAATAATAAATTTTTGTTCCTTTTTCATCGGACTTGTGCATTCATTTCATAACGAATCCGTATGCACGCAACAGTATCATTTAAGTTTCTAACCCTCTTTTATGTTAATTTCTCCATTGTGATGTGGTGAATTAAGATGTAAGATCCCTTGAATTAAGATGTGGGGGTCTGTTACAACAGTGATTTACCAGTCAAAAAAGCCTCGCTTTCTCTCATCCCTATGGAAAAATAAATTTGAAGAATTATGTTGGTACATAAAACTATTTATAGAATGTAACATTTGGCATTCTCTTAAATAATCTAAATAGGATTTTTTGCTTATTACGTGCTTCGCCCTTAGGTACTACGCTGAAAGGGAGGGACGCCCGTGGAGGTTTTTTTAACTCCTATCTTAGTCGTGATCATAACAAAGCCGGAAAGGCTTGTTGATCTGACCTTCAGAATAGTTTTATAAAGAACGGGGTCAAAGGATGATGGAATCTTTGTTAGAAAGTACAAAGGATGTCATTAGAAATCTTCACACCTATTTTCTGCGTTAATGGACGGGGACGGGAGGAAATTGCTGTGAAACTGGAAAAGTATTTTGGCGGTTCGGGTATTTTGAGGATACAGCTTAGCGAAGGGTCTGGATTTCAAATAGTTAAAGGAAACTGGCTCGTATCCAGGTTACACATGGGGGGAAAACCACGAAAACGCCCGTGCAGC
Organism: Stegodyphus dumicola; assembly: GCF_044657685.1. Classification (NCBI taxonomy): domain Eukaryota; kingdom Metazoa; phylum Arthropoda; class Arachnida; order Araneae; family Eresidae; genus Stegodyphus; species Stegodyphus dumicola. The sequence continues at coordinate 24,068,407 of NC_140772.1, forward strand.
CAGCCCTTTTGCCGGGAATCGAATCCCGGACAGAACTACCAATGTTCAGCGGCTTTTACCGCTCGGCCGCTGGTGGGCCATCTAAATAGGATTATAAGTTAAATTTTCCTATACGAACAAATTTAAGGCAGAAACATTTTAAGAGAATAATAGTTGAATGCATTATTTTCTTGACAGTAAAAAGGAAATAATTTTCATATAAATTAAATTAAAGCAGAAGTCAAAAGGTTATTTATTAAACGAATATTTTTATAGAATTAAAAAAATAATATATATTGATTTAGAATATACCCTAAGAATTTCAATTTCATTACTTTAGTATAGTTAAAAACCTGGTAACAAATTTCAATATATTTCAGTTCCAGAAAAGGAATGAAATCATCACCAATTAGTGATAGTCTATATGAATCTTTGAGAATGTATTTAAGTACAGACATTTAGGTTATTAGTTAGATTAATTTGAATGTTCCTGAGAAATAAAGGAGTTATTAATTCTTCTAATATTAAAAATATGATATCAACATTACAAGTAATAAAAATACCAATTGTAGTAGATAATGAAATATGTAAGAGAGTTAATAAAAAATGTTCATTTTATTTCACTAGAGTTGTATTAAAAATTGTTATCATGGAATTTGTTCTGCAGCATGCTTTTTTATGGTAGCAGCAAACTAGTCAGCCAGAATGAATAAATTAAACCTCAGTTTAGAAACAAATCAAATGAGAAAGTTTTATGAAATCGTCTTGAGATATTTGCTGTCGAAATTTACATATTCAAAACACAAACGGAAAAATTTTATGTAAACAATTTTCGTTATGCGGCAGTTAAGTCTTAATGTTTATTTATATTTTTGCCACAAGAGTATCATTAAACAAAAGACTTATATAATTCAAAATCTAATGAAATTCAACAAATAACAGTTCCTAAGTTGTCATTATTTTTTAGTAAGTCTCCGAAGGAATTGTTGGTTGAAAGTTCCTCCTTTTTTAAGTAAAGATCTGGTGAGTAAACGTAATTTAATAACTGAAATATTTCATTAAAATATGCACTGAAAATAATTCTTTATTTCATTGAGTTATAAAAAATTCATAACTTCATTCTGCCCTGGATTTAGATACGCTACTCATTTCCTGAAATTGAAAAAAAAAAAGGCAAATATTAGGAAAAGAATATAAATTCTAAATTCCCTGTTCACAGTTTCAAATAATGAAATTATTACTTACCTCAGAAAGATTGCAAATGAGATTAGAAGTAACTAGTTAATCTTTGAATGATTAAAGAATACAAATTTTTCGACTGAGTTCTTTTATACTTTGACTCGTAAGATTATTTATTTTAATTTTTTTTTAATGAAGGGTGCATGTTATTAAGAAATCCATAGCAACTTCAGCTTAAGTAATTTACTTACGTAATGGAGTAGACACAGGTATTTTTCTTGGTGCTTTTTGTCAAAGGATCACAAAATAATTAATTCTATCAATTAGTCAAATTTAAAAAGTAAGCTCTTTATTTCGATGCTCTGTTTATTTTTTCCTAGCATCAAACATCTTGTCACTGGATAATGCCGTAATGGAAATTTAATTAAAGTAAAGTAAAGAAACAAGAAGAAATAGGATAGGATGGATGAATTTGAAAGCAGACGAAAATAAACCAAAAATTTGAGGTGAAAAACATAATATCTGCTGCAATTTCTGCATCTGTATGATGATAAGCATTGTAGTGATTGCTGTTTTCAAAACTTTTAATGCACTGGTTCCGCAATAGTAATAAAGAAGACTCTTATACCTTAAAAACCATAATGTTTTCGAATGTGTGACTGTTGCAAGAATTGGAATACTTTATGTATTTTAAAAGCAATTACTTCCAACCTTTTACAGCTGACAACATAATATAGCTAATTTCTGAAATAGTAATCAGAAAATTTGTGTTGCCACAAATGTGTCCATAATTCAATCCGCTTTGTAACAAAATGTTTCGTCATGTTCCACCTTGCGCGCAGTTTTGAACATTCTGTTGCATAATTTAATTCCATATTTAATGTATAGCTTTTATAGCATTTAGAAACTACTGTGAACCAAAAACTCTAAGATTTTCATTTAAAAATTTATTTTATTTGGAGTTGAGTTTAAAAAATGTATTTTATTAAAAAAATATGTAATGTTTTCGTGCATAAAAATTTTTAATATTAAAATATTCATCAGATTGTTGGTTCAGGTAGAAAATCGTGTCCATATAAAGAAGTCCATGCAATTTCAAGTATGTACCATTAGCCATTTTTAAAATATCATGCGCGCAAAGTGGAAACGGGACGAAAAATTTTGTCACAGAGCGGATTAAATTACAAAAGTATTTGTGGCAACACAAACCTTCTGGTTACTTGTTTCCAAAGAAGCTATATTATGTAGTCAGCTTTCTGAAATAATAATCAGAAAGATTGTGTTGCCACAAATATTTTTTTCATTTATCCGCTTTGTGACAAACGTTTTCGTCCTTTGTGACAAACGTTTTCCAACTTGCGCACACAGTTTAAAACATTTTGTCGCATAATTTAATTCCATATTTAATATATAGACTTTATAACATTTGGAAGCTACTGTGAACCAAAAGTTCTAAGAATTTCATGTTAAATTTTTATTTTATTTGGAGTTGAGTTTATGAAATGTATTTTATTAAAAACATATGTAATGTTTTCATGCATAAAAATTTTTAATACTTAAATATTCATCAGATTTTTGGTTCAGGTATAAAATAGTGTCCATGTAAAGAAGTCCATCCAATTTCAAGTAAGCACCTTAAACCATTTTTAAAATATCACGCGCGCAAGGTGGAAACTTGACGAAAAATTTTGTCACAAAGCGGATCAAATTAAAAAAATATTTGTGGCAACACAAACTTTCTGGTTACTAGTTCCCGAACCAGCTATATTATGTAGTCAGCTGTAAAAGGTTTTAAATAATTGCTTTTAATAATGCTTTTAATAATTGCTTTTAAAATGAATAAAATATCCAAATTCTTGCTCCAGTCACATATTCGAAGATCATAAGGGGTTTAAGGTGTATGAAACCCCTGCATTTTATAATTATATTAAATTTTATCTTAGTTTCCATAATTTTATAAAGTAAAATTTATCATTTAAATCAAATGATTAATTGATAATTATAATAATTTAAATTATGAATCCATAAGTTTACAAGAACTTAATAGTCACTGGTAACTTAATAGTTAGTCTAATTACAAAGCTATTTCGTATGCTTTTAATTACGTTGTGTCTTTATATTCTTCATTTTTCTTTACTTCTTTGTCCAACGTAAAGGAAGTATTGCAATAGCAAAAAATTTTAGCTATCATATTTCAACCAAAATATCCATTTTCACCTCTCTCGAATCCATTTGAACGATGTTTTTGCTTGACATCCGTCCGTACGCACAGGACTGTTTTTTTCAAAACGAATTGTAAAAAGATTTTAAAATGAATTCAGAAGAGATTTGTTTCGTGACATCCGAACGTACGTAGGTATGTATGTATCTAGCATAACTCAAAAGTGAGTAACCGTAGAACATTGAAATTCCTTGCAATCAACCGACCAAACATATACAAATATAAATAAATAAATTTATTCCCACTCTGTTACCCAGCTCGGCGAGCTCAGTGCTTTTATTCTTATATTTTGGTAAATTGTGCATTTTTTGCTTTAAATGTGATTGAATTGTGTTGTTCGTATATTTTGGTTAAGGATTTTATAGTATTAGTTAACCTGCATGCAATAGTTGTAAAATTATCAACAATGTAAAAGAGGGTTTTATAGCTTTAGTTAATCTGCATGCAATAGTGATAAAATTATGAACAATGTAAAAGCTACGTTAGACCTAACGTGGCGGTTATTTAGTCACATTTAGAACTCAAAATATAGCGAATTAAGTCAGCTGGTGCACTAACGTTTTAAGGTCTTTTTGCACAATGGGTCCTGAAGTTAACTTTAAGTGCTTGTGCATCCAAAATTTTGTCTTCCTGCCCGTTGGTTAAATTGCTTGCTTTTGTGTGGAAACTCTGATTTTAAATGCAGTTTTTTTAAACTGCATTTCGTGTTTTAGGATTTATGCATTTTACAATTTTTAATGAAGATCTTTTGAGATTTTATCTATTTTTGCCAAGACACGGAATGAGAATTGAATTGATTGCATGAGAAATATTTCCTCAATGAAATTGGAGGAAATTTAAATGCAGTAGAAAATGTGTATAATTTAACAGGCCATACAAGGAAGTCATATGTTTTCCACATCAGATATTTGTTTACTTGCTTTAATGGTCAGTGACGGAAAGCCTCCTCTCGACCAGTTTTAAAAGATTCAGTAATTGATTTAAATATATAAGGAACTTGAAATTGAAACATTTCACTAAATAAAACAACTTAAAATATTCGAAAAAATAAAGAAAGAAAAGTAAAATGTACGTCATAATGTTTTTCACAACTGAACTCATGTTCTATCATGTATTTAGTAGAATCATTTTTTAATTCTTTCAGCATTTTTATGTTTGAAATAATTCATTAAATGCTTAGGATTCAGAAATATTCTCTGTGCAAAGTTCACTAGTAATGCGTAGAATATTAGAGAGTGCTTTGAAATTTCATTTATTTGTGTATACCTGTGCATGATATGAAACTGCAGATTCTATGAAGGTTGATTCTTCTTAATAAGTAATTAAACAAAAATCAATAATTAATTTTCAATGTTATTTTAGTGAATAATAATTTATCGGTATATGAAATCTAGAAAGGGATTAACTAAAAATGGAGCGAAATAGAAAAAAACTAAAAATTTACAACATTCTTGTTTTGAATGACAGTGCATGTAGTACATATTCTGTAAAATTATTATTAATTTGAGTTACTTTGCCTAACAACTAATCTCCGCTATTAAGTTTTTAAAGCTTTTAATTTTTATTTCCAAACTAACGAATAAGTAGCTTTAAGTTGTATCCGATGCGTTATTATCATCATAAAACTTATGCATATATACGAAATAACAATATTGATAAGTAAATCTATAAGGTATTTCTCCCACAGCCCTAGCGTGCCTTCGTGGTGTAACGGTAGCACGCTGGGCCGGTATTCCAGAGGTCCGTGGTTCGATTCCCGGCGAAGGCGATTCCTAATTTTTCATCTCTCCGGCCTCCAAAAAAAATCCAAATGTCTCCACAAAGCAATAATTAAAGTTTATGTTTGCAAACCTATTTTATCACTATTATACTCGTACACCTTAAAATCCATAAGGTCTTCGAATATGTGACTGTTGCAAGAATTGGGATAACTTATTTAATTTAAAAGCAATTACTTCCAACTTTTCACAGCTGACTACATAGTATAGCTGTTTTCTGAAATAGTGATCAGAAAGTTTGTGTTGCCACAAATATTTTTATAATTTAATCCACTTTTTGACAAAAATTTTCGTCATGTTTCCACCTTGCGCTCACAGTTTAAATCATTCTGTTACATAATTTATTTCCATATTTAATATAAAGCTTTTATAACATTTAGAAACTACTGTGAACCAAACATTCTAAGAATTTCACGTTAAATTTTTATTTCATTTGGAGTCAAGTTTATAAATTGTATTTTATTAAAAAAATCTGTAATGTTTTCGTCCGTAGAAATCAGATTTTTGGTTCAGTCAAAAATTAGGGCTCATATAAAGAATTCCATCCAATTTCAAGTATGTAAAACGTTTGTCACGAAACGGATTAAATTACAAAAATATTTGTGGCAACACAAACTTTCTGGTTACTAGTTTCCAAAGCAGCTATATTATGTTGTCAGCTGTAAAAAGTTGGAAGTAATTAATTTTAAAATAAATAAAATATCCTAATTCTTACAATAGTCACATATTCGAAGGGTGTTAAGGGGTTTAAGGTGTATGAGCCCCCTTAACATTGATATTGTTGCGTGCGTAATGGATTGATGGATTGAATGGATTGAATGCATACGAAATCTGAATTACAGCTTGAAAAAAATTATTTTCCCAAAAGAAACATTTTACGGCTCCGGAGCTCTCCACAAAATTACTCGTACAGCTCTTCTCAGTACGCGACAGCACAATCAGTAATTACCACTTCAAATTACTAAGAATGTTAAACTCAGCGCAATTCAATGCGCATCTAAAAAGCTAAGTTCTCACGGAGAATTTTCAGTATTCTGAGCTCAACTCTGCACTAAACTGAGAAATGATCCTCTCTCCTTTCTTACATAGTTTTTCTCCAATTGCTGAGAAATTTCTAGTGCCGTCTGTTTTCCGAAATTGCTGGAAGGCATACACAGTTACAGTTACATACAGCCGAATGTGGTTACATAATGATAGGATTCACAGAGGTCAGGCAAAAATATCACCAAGCGGTGGCCAAATCTAACCGAATCTGTAGATTAAAATTGAAAGATAAATATCTGATTGAAAGATAAAATTGAAAGATAAATAATATATACAGTGGGCCGTAATACATACACGTTTCATAATATATACAGTGAAAAAGAGAGAGAGAAGAGAGATTGACAGGCAACTAACTATTCTACGCTGCAAAAATCTGTTCCCAATTCCTCCAGTTTCTGCATTACCTTGCATATTTTGATGCGAAATGCTGGCTGTTTGATCAGATAACGCTTATGAGAAATTGCCTGTTCCGGAAGCTGCACATGCCACTGTGCGGTTACAGGGCATTGGATCAAGAAATGGTCAAAAAGGTAGGCAGTCTAATTAGGCCTAGAGGAGTACACGAGTAAAATTTTGTGAAGATAGCACTTATCGTTTTAATTCTGCGGTTGTGCCCAGATTTGCACATTGATTGAATAGAGCTTCGAAAAGAGTGCTGAAACGAGCATTTTTCTCAATGAACCGACCGATGAGATGCGGAAACACAAAGAATACAGACTCTCAGTTGTCCTAGATGGTCGGTGAGCCCGGTCTGGGCACACCTAGGGTTCGCCGTTTCATTTTAGGGAAGATTTCAGGGTAAAAATTTAAAACTAATATAGAATAAGAATATTAGCTTACAGCCAAAAAAATTACATAGAAATTTATTTTCAAACAATTCCTTTTATACCCTAAAAAAATCTGGAAAATTTCTTTGAAAAATGAGGGTCTTCAAAAACTAAACATGGCTGAAACATATGGTTTGTGTTGAGCTGCCACCTACTATAAATAAAGAAGGTTCAGAGTAACCTATAGTAACCTATAAATTCTTTATCATTCAATTTTTCTGTGCGTACAGAAGGAAACTTTTGAAATGGCTACAGTCTGGTACACTGGAGATAAAAATGTTTTATTTCGAGCAATGCCGCCATTACTCGATTTCAAACTGCTGATTTTGTTAAACGAAGATTCGATAAATTTGTACAAAATATGAAATAAATCAAAAACAAATTCGGAATTCTGAATTCCGTCCTCCAGCTGCCCACATTCCACTGGAGGATTAAAAATTCGGTGGCTCTAGGTATTTCCTTTTCTCTACAGAGCGAGGAACATATATACATGCGTACAGACTCTTCCTTATTTAATTTTTTATAGCGATAATTTTCGGTGATCGATTTCTCTCCAAATATGGTAACAAAAAATTAGCTGCTAACGCTATCGCCAGCTTGGCACCATCTCGGCTAATAGTCATTTACCTCGCTGTTAAATGGACCTGCCCTTGTAATCTTATTTTTCCGGTAGAGTTTTGTCTCTTGACATATTTCATGTTGCATTCATACATGCTTACAGATTCTTCAAGACATACTATAGCTTACATATAATTGTACAAGAGATACTACAGTTTACATATAATGTCATTAAACCTGCTTGCACATATACAAAATTCGTATATGTGCAAGCATATACAAAATTCGTAACAATACTTAGTCTAGAAAGATTTCAAGATCTAATAAATTTAACTCACAGGCTCTTTTCATAATCTCTTGCCTATTTCATAACGCCATTACTGATCTCTGTAAGAACTATGTTTTGCAAACATATTCTATAATTATTATAAATATTAATTTTTATCTGGAATCTTCGCGATATTAGCCATCCTGTAAGAAAATATATCAATCATCTCTCTCTGTCATCAATATTAATATTGATATTTTATCTAGCGATCTTCGCCATGTTAGTCACCTCTCTAAGGGCCCACCAGCGGCCGAGCGGTAAAGTCGCTGAACACTCGTAGTTCGGTCCGAGGTTCGAATCCCGCGAACGGGCTGGCTGCATGGGCGTTTTCGTGGTTTTCCCCATGTGTAACGTGTATACGAGCCAGTTTCCCTTAGAAAGTCCTCCACAAAGGCATCCCTTCCCTTAGGCAGATAGCCCTCGAGGCTTTGCCATAATCACACACACACCTCTCTAAGAAGACCTATATCTTACAAGCATATTCTATCAGTATCATCAATATTAATATTGATATTTTATCTAGCGATCTTCGTGACGTTAGTCACCTCTCTAAGAACTATATCTTGCAAACTTATTCTATCATTATCATCAATCTTGCAAACATATTCCATGATTAACATCAATATTAATATTGATAATTTATCTAGCGATCTTCTCCACGTTAGTCACCTCTCTAAGAAGAACTATATCTTGCAAACATATTCTATCATTGTCATCAATATTAATATTGACATTTTATCTAGTGATCTTCGCCACGTTAGTCACCTCTCGAAGAAGAACTATATCTTGCAACCATATTCTATCATTATTATCAATATTAATATTGATATTTTATCTACCGATCTTCGCCACATTAGTCACCTCTCTAAGAAGAACTATATCTTGCAAACATATTCTATCATTATTTTCAATATTAATATTGATATTTTATCCAGCGATCTTCGCCGCGTTAGTCACCTCTTTAAGAAGAACTATATCCTGCAAACATATTCTACCATTATCATTAATATTAATATTGATATTTTATCGAGCGATCTTCGCCACGTTAGTCACCTCTCTAAGAAGAGCTACATCTTGCAAACATATTCCATCATTATTATCAATATTAAGGGGACTCATACACCTTAAAACCCATAAGATGTTCGAATAGGTGACTGTTGCATGAATTGAGATAGCTTATTTATTTTAAAAGCAATTACTACCAATTTTTACAGCTGACTACATAATATAACTGCTTTCTGAAATAGTAATCAGAAAGTTTCTGTTGCCAAAAATATTTTTATAATTCAATCCGCTTTGTGACAACATTTTCCGTCATGTTTCCAACTTGCGCGCACAGTTTAAAACATTCTGTTTCATACTTTAATTCCATATTTAATATATAGCTTTTATAACATTTGGAAAATACTGTGAACCTAAAATTCTAAAAATTTCATCTTCAATTTTTATTTTATTTTGAGTTGAGTTTATAAAATGTATTTTATTAACAAAATTTGTAATGTTTTCGTCCATAAAATTTTTCAATATTAAAATATTTATCAGATTGTTGGTTCAGTTCGAAAATAGTGCCCATATAAAGAATTCTGTCCAATTTCAAGTATGCACCATTAGCCATTTTTAAAATATCCTGCGCGCAAGGTGGAAACATGGCGAAATATTTTGTCACAAAGAGGATGAAATTACAAAAATATTTGTGGCAACACAAACTTTCTGTTTACTAGTTTCTAAAGCAGCTATATTATGTAGTCAGCTGTAAGAGGTTGGAAGTAATTGCTTTTAAAATAAATAAAATATCCAAATTCTTGCAACAGTCACATATTCGAAGATCATGAGGGGTTTTAGGTGTATGAGTCCCCTTAATATTGATATTTTAACTGGGAATCTTCCCTACATTAGCTATTTCTGTAAGAAGAACAGCTTCAAATCCCAGCCACTTACGATGCTCCGCAATCTTAAATCCGTTCACTGACGTTCAAGATCGGGAATCAAATCGAATTTTAATGCACCGAGATAACAGCTTCTCGACGCATTGAACCTCGGACACGGTTCTGAGTTTGAAAGCACATGCATCGCCATTAAGTTCTCCAATAGCCACAGTCAATATAGAGAAAGGACAGCTATTCCGTTCACCGCTCTTCGTTCCATTCCACTGCCGTTAATTCTCCAGGGTTAAGAGTGCACAGAGGCGACGGCATTTATGCAAATGAGCTTGGGAAAGTATCGGCTAATGACGATATACGATATCTAGTACCTGCCCTCCCCCTACCCGCATAACGAAAATTTCATTCTCTGTTGACCGGGACTTTGAGCTGTCTGTAAACAGATCTCTTAAGAGAAAGAGTGGTGTACGGTTAAATGTTTTGATGATAGGGTTCACTCTAAATGACTTTCGGAAAGAGAACTGGTAATTTATATATATTAAACAGAAGTTATTGTCATTGATCTGTCATTATGTGAATTATAGCGGAGTTCTGGAAACTGATAGATATCCTAACGTGATTGATTTATTGCCCAGAGACTACTTTGTCCCGTGTGAGCTCTGTCAAAATGATAGTAGAAATGTTTGTTATCTTCGGTCGTTCATCAGCAAGCCGAAGTATGCGAGTTTCGATGAGACAGCCAATGCCCATTCTAAGATTTTTGATATGGTAATCTGCGCTAGTTTGTATTTTTAACATATATAATCAGCAATCCCTGATTTCAGCATATGTAGTACAGAGGCAGATATCCCATTTTCAGACGATGTTCATTGTACTTACAGAAATATTTTAAGAAAAACTTTCGTGTTTTAAATGTTCTTTTATAACCTTTATTCCTCACTACCTTTCTAAACCATCAATTTCTAGACAATAAAGTCTTTTGTAGTATCGGACGAAATATTTTATCCCATTCGATATGAACAGCTTTACGAATTCCAAGGAGGGTTGTAGGTGGACAATTCACTTTTCAAAAGTCCAGAAATGTAAAAGCATGATACATCAGGAAATTTAGTAGGGTTATAAGTGAAGGGTATGGCCATGATACCCCTTTCTTGCTCCGCTTTTTTTACAGGAAATTAAGAGTTGATTCTGACGTCTGGCTGCTTGCTTTGTTTTGATACAATTCTACTAATCCATGGCACTATGGGTAAAGAGAAGGTACTTAATATTTGAAAATTGGGTAAATCCTATGTTCCTGGGAATACAGGGAGTTGATATGAACATTTTTCTAAAGTCTCTTTATTTTTAATTATCCGTTATATGAAAAACCAGCAACAATCAAAAATCCCTTTGAAAAACTTACTTTAGGTTCTTTGAACCATGTTGTAAGATTTATTCTTGTCTTTGATGTTAATAAATGGTTCTCATTTTATTTCAGTTTTTTAACTACACCCAAGTTTCATCTATTGTTACAATATTTTCGCATTTTTATATGGATAAATGGTTCTCATACAGAATTTTCCAGAACACGTCTGTGCGTTCGGCGATGTCGTCGAGAAAGACGATGCACCTTATGTTTTTTCGCCATTTTAAGATTCAAATCAGCATTAATAACTATGTTTCAAGTTGACACTGAACATTTTAATTATTTTGTAATTCTCCTTTGACTTGGCATATTTTGTTTTATCATCAAATATTTTACATTTATAACATTAGAAACATTCCGGGTTATCATTGGCTATGTATTTGGAACATTCCCATTCGGAACCAAACTTTGACATTTTTTCCTGTTCTTTATGAAAACATTATGTATCGTATCTTTAGATATCGATACACCATCGATACCTTTAACAGCATTTTTTAATAACTATATACGAATGATTTTCATCGGAGAGATCAAAAATGTAGCCTTCCATCGACTGCTTCGCTTAAAGGCCATTTTGCATAAAAATTAAACTGTAAATAGCAGATTATACTTTCAGAGGTAAGGTTTTGGTTTAAAAATTACTAAGCAGACTATTTTTTTATAGAAAAGCAAAATCGTCTAAAAAATGTGCGACTAGCATCTATATAGTGTAGTCAGGTTTTCGCGTAATATGCATTCGAAAGATGGCTTCAAAAGAATATCTTTCAGATGGTGTAAAAGTTTCATCTAAACAAAATTCGAATTTAGAATACTAGGATATTTAAGATTTTTTTTTTTTTTTGTATTTTTAAAATATTCGTTTCCTTTCCTTAATTTCTTCTTAATTTAAGGGGGAAGGAAGAGAACATGAATGTGCATTCTCTTTTAAATATTATTTACAGACGAAAATATCGCAGACAAAAACATTGTGGAGAAAACAACACAAGAGGAAAACATCTTGGTAAAAAACATCGTGGGAGAAACGAAAACAAGATGAAAACACCGCAACTGGAAAACATTGCTGCATGAAACATCGTTATAAAAAGTAAAACACTTCAGAAGACTTCGAAGCTTTCAAATATCGTCATAAAACATTGTGATAATAAAGCATTTTTAAATTATCGCAGGATGATAACATTGAGGACAATTTCATAATTAATTAAATAATTTTATTATAGGTAATCTCATGCAGTTATCATCTTCCTCTTTCCACTTCTTTTTATATTGTACTACATAATACATTAACAAATTATTGATCCGATATAATTAATTAAGCAATGACTTTTAATAATAGTTTCGTAGGTTTATTATATATTGCATAGTTTTAAAATATATACATTTTTAGATTTTGAATGATTAATTTCTCTCCTTGCATTTTTAGAAAAAAAATAATTATTTTATTTACAGATACGAAATTCAAATTTAAAAATATTCCTCATTCCTTCTTGGGCCATAAATAATTATGAGAACATGCATTTAAAACTTTTAAGGTCTAGACGCACATGTCTGAAATGCCATCATCATGCGATGATTCATGAACTTTTTTTTATACCATTAGTATTTTATACGACGATGTTTTAAAGCTGTAAAGTTTTTAGCTGCTTTATTTTATACTGCAATGTTTTATAAGAGGATATTTTAGAACTTCAATATTTCTTCGTACTTCCTTTCTCCGAAAATGATGTCTGAACATGATTTTGCAATGTTTACTCTGCGATGTTTTCCCTCACAATGTTTTTGTCGCGATTCTTTGGTGGTCACCATTTAAAAATGATAAATTTATGAAGAATTCGAAACTTCTCAGGAAATTTACATTCAACAAACTGACTACGCGTTTACAGCAACTGAAGATCTAAATTAGTTTATTATTTTATGCAGTTTAATATTGCAGTAACAAAGAGCGTTACGTAGACAGGTTTATCTTTGCAGTAATAATGTATTTCAAACCATCTCAAGCCAAGTAAAAAAACCTCAATAAAATCCTTCATTTAATATGCGTTTCTTCTTCTTTTTTTATTGTTTAAGAATAAATTCTTCGTTCATTAATAGTTTACATGTAAAATTTGAAAAGAAAAATTTCCTTTTTATGTGTTTTTGGAAAATTTACTGAAATATTTAATATTTTTATTTAAGATCAAATCGAAAATTCGTATGCCTTAAGAACAGAAAAATTTGAAAATACGTTTATAGTGAAACGTATTAAAGCTTTAATTGTGTTGCTTTTATATCATTATTTTTTTCCAACTAAAGTGGCAGCACTTATTATTTTGATTTTTGATTAACAAACTCTACAATTTGAAAGTGAGTAGTGGCAACACATTTCGAAATAAAGCATTTTTATCTATAACACGCGAGATTGGTTGCCACTCGAAAAAATAAGTACGAAAATTAGCGTTTTCAGAGTTTTTAATTATAAGTCGTACGAAGGTGCGAACAGTCGAAATGGTATCTCACGAATTCTTGGAATCGGGAATAATATATTTAATGTTTGGGCAATGCTACATTTATTTCGTGTTTTGTATAAAAGTTAAAAAATTTTAGGTACTACTTTGGTAGACGGTTGCACGGATTTTTGGCGATTTACGTTGGCGCAATTGTTGGCGCGATTTTTACAAACGTCAGCCATCTTGAAAAACGCTGTTTTTACGCATAGTAAAATATTCGAAACTTAAAAAAAAAAATAAATAAATATCGTTAAAAGTAATGGATTAATTTTTTGTTGAAAATGTTTTTTTAAGATGGCAGGCAAGTGTAAATAAATACATTTACTATGAGTATAAAATACTAAAGGGATGTTATTATTAATTTCATATACAAAGAAGGGAATAAAAACACCGCTATAAAAACATTGTGCCAACGTCTAATTAGATTAAAATATTACTGAAATTGAATATCGTATTAAAAACCATCATACCAACATTTAAAATAATTAGAACATTATTAAATTCAAATACTTTAAAATACGTTATATAGAATATAATTAACATTAAAATATATGGACAATAATTATCTCAGCAATTTTTGAAAATAGTGTATTAATTTTTTTTTTTTTAGAAATTAAGTATACAATTATAAAATAATATTTTTTCAGTCATTTAACCTGTTGTTTATTGATAAGTACCACAAAAATATCGGAATCATAATTCAGATAACATCTTTGAAGGAATTCGAGGATATTAATTAAATTTTAAAACGGCGCGGAAATGCACAAATTTTCAGTAACCAATCAGGGAGCTGATTGCAGCTCGTTAATGCACAAATATTCTATAACCAATCAGAGAGCTTATTACATCACGCCTAGAATTAAAATTATTTAAAAATTCATACATAATAAAATCATTTTTAAAAAAATGCAAAATTAAATTGTATTTTAATATTTAACAGCCATAAATAATGATGAAAACATTAGATTAAATTTATACATATTAAAACCAATTACTTTTAAAGTAAGTTGACGTCATTGATTACATCATCCATAACATAAAATTTCATAAAATATGATAAACAATAAAATTTTTATTTCAAATAAAAATGCAAAATTAAATTGATTTTTAATATTTAGAAGCCATAAATAATATTTAAAACACGGAATTTATGCACAATAAAACACATTATTTTTTAAATAAAATGACAACAAAGTATCGGTTACCATAAATAACTTAGCCAGCAATGGGTTTACCACAAGTTGTATTACTCGCCAAAAGAAAAATCGCCAAAATCCGTGCAACCGTCTACCAAAGTAGCACCAAATTTTAATTAACAGACTCTACCATTTTAAAGAAAGCAGTGGCAACACTTCTCTAAATACAGCAGATTTTTATATCCAGTGTCCGAGACTGTTGCCACTCGGAAAAATGAGTGCCAAAATTAGCGTTTTCAGAGTTTTTAATTATTATATTGGCTGATTAAAATCGTACAAAGATAGGAACAGTTGAAATGGCATCCCACAAATTTTTGGCATCAGAAATAATATATTTAATGTTTTGCAATGCTATTTTTATTTCATATTTTGTAAAATTTTGAAAATTTTAATTAACAAACGCTACGATTTGAAAGCGAGAAGTGGCAACAGTTCACAAAATAAAGCAGATTTTTATCTCCAGCGTGCGAGATAGTTGCCACTCCGAAAAATGAAAGCGAAAATTCGCATTTTCAGAGTTTTTAGTGAATATCTCCGCTAACTAAAGTTGTACGAAGATGAGAATGGTTGAAATGGCTTCCAACGAATTTTTGGAATTCTGGGGTACCATTTTCGAAACGCAACTTCCTGTGTTCCGGAGGAGATAATGCCACAAGCAAACAAACAAACAAACTGATAGATGCGCACAGATTTTAATAGTATAGATTGGTAAAACAATTTCTTAAATAAGCAATAGTTTTGTAGCCAAAAAGTTGAACGTACTTTTGCGTCAACCAATAGAAATATCAAGACTCATACCATTTTACAAGAGAAAAGAATTCAAAATCCTTCTCCGGTTTAGCAGCAATCAATTTCTCATCAATGGTAGTCGGAGGCTTCGTTGGGAGCTTCCGAAAGCTACGATAGAACTGGAGATGGTATTTGAAAGACGCGATAAAGAAGCGAAGTTAATTCTTTGCAAAGCCTTAGAAAATGCGTTTCAGTTAAAGTTCCTGGATGATTAGGTAAATGTTAAAAGCTGAGTGCAGGGTCAATTTGCACATCACTTATTTCCGGAAATCGATGTTCTGTTATCGGAACTTCTTACTAATTAGAAGATAGTAAAATGTGAAATTTCACATGAGTGTGCAATTATATAAAAATATTAACTGCTGCTGCAATTTCTAGTTTGTAGCTTTTTAATAATTGTTGAAATTGCGCTAAGCCATTAAATAAATATTTTTCAAAATTAAATAGATTTTGGTATTTTACATTTGCGTATATTAGAATATGTCCATTTGTACTGTTACAGCAAACACACAACGAACATGCGAAGGCGGAACATGGGCATTTTAGACGATTCTGCTTTGCTATGAAGTCGTCTGCTTGGAAATTTGGTTTTCAACTACAGCTATATTTTTACTTCCTTGTGCGAACTAAAAAAGAAGTATTGTAATCGCGAAAAGTTTCAGGCAGCATATTTCAAGGAAAATATCCATTTTGACCGTTTTCGAATGCAATTTAACGATGTATTTGTGTGATATCTGTACGTAAGAACAGAATAAAAGACTCATTTCCTCCAAAAAATTTATAAAACTGCTTTAAATGAATTCTGAAGAGAATTACTTGTGGCGTCTGTACGAACGTATGTACGTACTTATGTACGTACGTATCTCGCATAACTCAAAAACGAGTAGCTTCAGAACGTTGAAATTTTGTATATAGGACTTCTATAACATGTAGATGTGCACCTCGTATTTTGGTTGCAATCGGCCGTGCCAAACGTATATAAATATATTTATATATATATGCCCTCCGTTACCCGGCTCAGTCATCTCAGTTTCTTTACTCTTATATGTTTGTAAATTGTACATTTTTTGCTTTAAAAATAATTGAATTATGTTGTTCTTATCTTCCGGTTGAGGTTTTTATGCTTTTAGTAAATCTGTATGCAATATTTTTAGAATTATCAACAACTTTAAAGTTGTTTAAGTGCCGCTAAGCATAACAATTGTTTTGATGGCGGTCATTGCTTGTTTCATTTGAAACAGCAGAGCAGTGGATTTGTTGCCAATCTAGAGAAACATAGCTTCGCAACAACAAACATAACGCCTTCATTTATTATTGCGAATTAAATCATGCTTAATCCTTTCTGGAATTTTTTCGAGGAAATAAGTGTTTAAGATTTACTTCGTAATTTTTAATACGGATATTTTGAGTTTTTATGTACTTTGGCTTTGTCGCGAAGGGAGAATGAATTAATTGAATGAGAAATACTAAATCGTCTGTGAAAAACTGTTTTTTTTTGTTTGTTTGCTTAATTTCTTTTATACATCGTTCTAGCTTTATTATAGTATTTGAATAGAACATGTGGCAACGATAAGATAATTATTTAAATGATATAAGTTTTGTGCATTCTAAGTTATAATATGAACGAAATATAATACTGCTAAGTGAACCTAGCGCCAGAGTGTCGCTATGGTAAACAAATAAAGTGAATTTTAAGGAATGCGTTTATTCTATTGTAGTTTATGCGCTGTCGGCGAAGTAGGTTTAATTCAATCCAATAAGTTTAAACGAAATGCAAGAAAAAAATGCGTATAATTCAATGTTCCGTACAAGGAAGTCATGTGGTGTACACATCAGATTTTTTAAGTATTAATTATCATCTGCTGCTTCATGATAACTGACGGTTTTTCATGAAGCAATAGATCGAGGGCTATGTCTGTGCTCTTTCCGAAGAAAATTATTCATATCTAGTTATTACAAAACTAAAAGCCGTGGATTTTTGATTAGATAGATAATGTTGCCAACAAGAAAGGGAAAAAAAACAAAGTTTGTTTCCGAATGGAAAAATTGTTCCAAATACATAGCCAAAACCAGAATGTTTCGACTGTTGCAAAGGTAAGATCTTTAATATTAAACATAATCCGCCAAATCATAGGACAGTTGCACAGTAATTAAAATGCTCACTGTCAACTGTAAACAAAGGTGATTAACGCTGATTTTAATCTTAAAAAGAAAAAAAAAATAATGAGCATAATCTTTCCCCACGATGCCTTTCTCCCGAAAGCAGAAAGCGCTGCAAAATTCTTCAAGAGAAACATTTATTAGGACAATAATGGAAAAAATGCTGTTACAATAGATAAATATTAGTATTTAAATTATAAGGTATTTCTTCCGCCTTCGTAGCATGCCTTCGTGGTGTGGTGGTCTGTACGCTGGGCGCGTATTCCAGAGGTTCGTGGTTCGATTCCCGACGAAGGCGTTGCATATTTTTCATCTTTCCTGCTTCGAAAAAAATCCTAGTGTCTCTACAGTGGCGTCCGAACTAAAAGGGTGTTGGATGATGATTGTCCTACCCGGGATAAGGCGATTGGGTCCCGTAAAAACCCCATAGCATGTCTTCGCTGTGTGTTGGTCTGCACGTTGGGCGTGTATTACAGAGCTCCGTGGTTCCATTCCTGGGAAAGACGTTTGCTCATTTTTCATCTTGCCTGCTTCCAAAAATTTCTAATGTCTCTACACGTTCTGTATAACCATCTTTATACTTTTTTTCATAAGTTAAAAAAAGATTTATAAAACAATTTAATTTGATTTTCAGCTGGATTTTTGGAACCAATGTGTATATATATGCGATGTATCAGCTTTAGTCGTAGCTTAAATAATCAGACGATAAGTTTAAAAAACAGGATCCATTTATTATTATTCAGGAGAAATAGCAGTTACAAAATTCAGATATCCGGAGTAAAAAAAAAGAATTACTAATAACTTTTGTATGAAGTTTACTGCATCGTGACATTTTATGAAAAAGCCCCGATATTCCTTTTGCGAGTCTTTTTATAGCCTCTGGAAAGGCGGATCTTCCAAGAAATGACGTCAGCCTCGTCAGCCAATCCAGTTCGCTTTAAATACTTCCAGAACATTCTAAAACTGTGCGTGTAGAAAAGGCGGGAAAAACAACTTGACTACTGGGCTGTGGATTTAACTCCACGTACTTTCAGAAAAGAGAACGTCGCCATTAAAAAAGAAAAGAACATACAGTTAGAATTTTAAGTGTATTCTTGACTATGGAATTTTATTATTACAAATATATAAACAAATTGTTAACACTATCTCTTCGCTTAGAATCAATTGTAGTCTAGCAAAAAAAAACCTCCCTTTTTTATATAAATTTTTTGGCTACACTATTTTTTTTGACAGACATGGGCCCGCGGATCTATGCCAATTTATTGATGTGGCCCTCAGGCTTAAAAAAAAAAAAAAAAAAAAAAAATCTTAAATGTTTCAGATTTTAAATTACGTCCAAAGGAGCGTTTTTTAACATTTTGTGTGTTACCTTTCTTTATTAAATATCGTGTTCCTCGCACTTAAACCATAAGATCCAGTGCAACAGCAATATCGCAAAATAGTTTTAAAACGAGCATATCTTTAGAATTTCCGATACAGAGACTCACGCGCTGGAGATAAAAATGTTTTTTCTGCACAACGTTGCCATTGCTCGCTTTGAAATCCTTGAGTTTGTTAATCAAAAATTCGTCAAAGTTTTAAAAAATAGGAAATCGATCATAAAACAAATTCCAAATTTCAAATTTGGGATTCCAGATGCCCATATTCGTAGTAGGATTACGTCATTCAAAATTCGATTATTCTATGTACCGTTGTTTTATCACAATACGAGAAATATACATACATTTATGCAGATTTTTCATTATTTAATTTCTTCAAATATAATGCAGAACTCTAACATTTTATGGCAACAGTTTGAAAAGTGAACCGACATTTATTCGTCCGACGCAAAATGCCAAAACGAAACTAATAATCCTTCGGGATTCAAATCCCTTTGGACTAAAAAAAACTTAATGCATCTACAAAATTAATGAAATAAAAAGTGATCCATTTATTATTAACAAACGGAGAAAACGTGTTAAGACATGGTTCAAAGCATATAAAGAAGGTTCTTTTCAAAGGAATTTATGATTATTGCAGGTTTTTCACATTATGGAAAATTAAAAATAAAGAAAGTAGAGAAAAATTTTCATATCAGTTCCACATACTATCAGGAATATGTCTGATGCCCAGTTTTGAAATATGAAATCCCTTTTACGCAGTCACAGGACCATCAACTAGTAGAACTGCATCAAGGCAAAGCAAGCAGTCTCACGTCAAAATCAACTGTTAATTTTCTGAGAAAAATGGAACAAGAAACTATATCCAAGCGATACCTTTCATTCATATACCCACTAAATTTCCCCTGATGCATCGCCCTTGTATTTTTGCGCCTGTGAACTTTTAAAAATGGGGATTATTCAAACCTCCATGGACTTTGCAAAGTTGTTCAAGATGAATGGTATATAAAACACCTCTTCCGACACTACAAAAGGCTCTATTGTTTTTGAAATTATGATGCAGAAAGAGAGCGAAGAATAAGGATTATCAAACAGAACATTTAAAACACAAAAATTCAAGGTAAAATATTTCTGTAAGTACAAGGAAAATCGTCTACAAAATGTGAGAACAGCCCTGTACAACAACGCTCTTCATAACTGACAACAAACTGTCGGAGGAAAGTTGGCTATGAAATTTGTCTGTCGCATACTGATCATTGGAAGTGCATTCTATAAAAACTTGTTCCAAATTAAAGGGTAATAAATACTGTAGTAATTGATTTTTTTCTTTAGTAGTTGAAATACTTAGCAACCAAAATTTGGAAAATGATGGTGGTGGTGGGGAGTTTAGAATAAACAAGTGATGCTGAAATCAAATTCATTGCAGTTAATTAGAATTATTACATTTAACTCAGTTGTTTACCGTACACTTTTTACTTCCTTGTACGAAGTAAAAAGGAAGTATTGTAATCCCGAAAAGCTTCAGGCAGCATATTTCAACGAAAATATCCACTTTGACCGCTTTCGAATGCAATTTAACGATGTTTTTGCGTGATATCTGTACGTAAGGACAGAATAAAAGAATCTTTTCCTCCAGAAAAAAAAAAAAACTAAAAAACTGCTTTAAAATGAATTCTGAAGAGAATTTTTTGTGGCGTCTGTACGAACGTATGTACGTACATACGTACGTATCTCGCATAACTCAAAAACGAGTAACCTCAAAACGTTGAAATTTTGTATACAGGACTACTATAACATGTAGATGTGCACCTCGTATTTTGGTTGCAATCGGCCACGCCAAACGTATATTAATATACTTATAAATATATCCACTCTGTTACCCGGCTCAGTGATCTCCGTTTCTTTACTCTTATATATTTGTAAATTGCACATTTTTTGCTTTAAAAATGATTGAATTATGTTGTTTTTATCTTCCGGTTAAGGATTTTATGCCTTTAGTAAATCTATATGCACTATTTTTAGAGTTATCAGCAATTTAAAAGTTGTTTAAGTGCCGATAAGCCTATTTTGATGGCGGCCATTGCTTGTTTACATTTGAAACAGCTGAGTAGTGAATTTGTTGCCAATCTAGAGAAACGTAGCTTCGCAACAACAAAGATAAACTCCTTCATTTATTATTGCGATTTAAATCATGCTTAATCCTTTCTAGAAATTTTTCGAGGAAATAAGTGTTTAAGATTTACTTAATTTTTAATAATTTAATTTTTAATAATTATTAATTTAATTTTTAATAATTATTAATTTAATTTTTAATAATTAGTAATTTTTAGTAGAGATATTTTGAGTTTTTATGTATTTTTGCCTTGTCGCGAAATGAGAACTGAATTAATTGAATGAGAAATACTCAATCGTCTGTAAAAAACTGTTTCTTTTTTGCTTTGTTTGCTTAATTTCTTTTATACATCGTTCTAGCTTTATTATAGTACTTGAATAGAGCATTTGGCAACGATTAGATAATTATTTAAATGTTACAAATTTTGTGCATTCTGAGTTATAATATGAACGAAATATAATACTGTTAAGTGAACCTAGCGCCAGAGTGTCGCTATGGTAAACAAATAGAGTGAATTTTAAAGAATGCACTTATTCTATTATGGTTCATGCGCTGTCGGCGAAGTAGATATAATTCAATCCAATAAGTTTAAACAAAATGCAAGAAAAAATGCGTATAATTTAATATTCCGTACAAGGAAGTCATGTGGTGTACACATCAGATTTTTTCTATTTGTTTGCCTCCCCATGCTTAATTATTATCCTGGCAAACAAACAAACAAACAAAATAACCTTCTTTTCGCGCTTTCAAAATTCGTTTGCTTGCAGAATCTTTGCTTTCTAATATATTGTGTTATATGAAATACGCTGTGATTGGCAGAAGATTTTCTCTTATGGTCACTGCTAAAAGATTTAAACAATTTTCGCCTTGTCATAAAGAAAACATTCCGCTATTACAACATCTAATAACCTTGTTCGATTTCATTCTTCTATGCATTATAAAATTTCACGAAATCTTGAAAAGTTCAACTTATTAGTTCAACAAGGTTATTTTCTGACTTATCATGTAAATCAATTTTTAAATGTTCCTTTAAACGATTCTTAAAGATTCCATCGTTGACTTTAATTGTTGGGGAATTGACAGCACATCTTGTCAGTTTATTTTAAAATATATCATCCAAACGTAAAGAGCATGTAATCTTCACAGCAAATAACACGAATCTTATATTCGAAAAAGGGAATTAAACAAATCGTTGATAAATAATTATAGCTGGAAAGTGAATCTAAATTTTTACACTTGTTCTGCGAAAATTACCGATAAAGTTTCTTCAGTTCGTGCATTAAGCTTCTTCGAAGCTTTCCATATTCACAAAAATGTATCTTCCGGAGTTAATGATATTAATTCCATTCTAGCATTTTGTATAGCTTTCAGAATTCTAATGTCTTAACTTTTCGCGTTTCATTATTATATTTCTCTGCATGTGGCTCTACGTTCTCATTCACTTTTCCTACCTTCCTTTCGACATAAATAGTGTCTTCGTTCCTTCCATTTTGCAAACTAATTTTGTTGCTGAATAAGATGCACCTGTACCTAATCACCCTCGAGATCGAAAAAGTTTTATTAAAAATCCATGCCAAATGCTGAATTTCAAATTTTAACTTTGGTTTGTTTCTGCGCTAATTTGATTTGAAAGATAGTAATATGAATGCATTTAAATCTATAAATTGATGCAATTAATGTATTTATTTCAGTAGATTCGGTGCGTGTTTTAGTTGTTTAGTTGTTTATAGTATAGATTTCTTATAGTACAGATTAAATGCACAAGTCCGATAAAAAATTAATTAAATTTATTCTTATCAAACGAAATATAACAGAACGCTGAAATTTTAGTACAAGTTTTCACAATATCCCGCAGTAATAATCAGCAGTTATACTTTAAACTATTAAAAACTTTAGCACATAGAAAGCTAATACGATCAACAATAATAACAGCAGCTAACTAAACAACTGAGTTGAGATGTCTCTCTCCGGCTTTTCAAAGTTTCAGTCGGTCGCGAGAGAGTTCTAGTAATTTCTTTGCTTCTCGAGATTACTAGAAACCAGCAAGAGGATGGCATTACGGTTACAACTAACACAGTAGTCAATTACATTTATTCAGTTTCAATACGAATAAAAGAGATATCCATTTATTCAAGGTTAAGTGCACCCGCTCATGTATTTTTACTTTTCCAGCATAGCTTTCTCTTAAAGTTTGTCACCCGCTGCATTTCACGGAGAAATAAAAAAAAAAAAAAATAATTAAAGTTCTACTAAAAATATCTAACTAAATACAAAATTCGTAACATTATTTTTGTGCCCGAACTACTTTTCAAATTGTTGCCACCAAATGTTATCACCATATGATATTTAAAAGAATTACTCACATGTGCACCTGGCAACCCGAATTTTGAATTTCCAATTTGTTTTATTTTTTATTTCATGTTTTGTAAAGCTTTAACGAATTTTTGATTAACAATCTCAACGATTTCAAAGTGACAACAATGTACGAAAACAATTTAAAAAAAAAAAATTATCCCTAGCTCGTGAGACAGTCTATCAGAAATTCCAAAGATAGCCTGCCTTTAAATATTTTGGAATTTTGCTGTTGAATAGAATTTTGCTCGGCGTAAGCTCCCAAGATGTGATGTTAAATAACTAAAGTAAACACACAAAGACAAAAAAAAAAATAATAATAATAATAATAATAATAAATAATAAATAATAATAAATAATAATAAATAATAAATAATAATAAATAATAAATAATAATATATAATAAATAATAAATAATAATAATAATAATAAAAAGACAAAAATTAGTTATAAAAAGCCAATTTCGTAAGAAAACTGAACATTGATGTGATGAATCGAGAACAGACAAAAAAATGTATCCCAACACTTAATGCTGGAATCGCATTTAATGCTTAATGCTTAATGCCCAACACTTAATGCTTAATCGGGAGTTATAAACGTATACTGCCGCTTTTGTAATTTTGCTTTTGAATTGTTTGTGACATAATTGCGAAGAAAGTGATACTTCATAATAAAGCTAAAAAGACAAAAAAAAAAGGGGGTTACTTCGAGTCAGTGTAACAGCAACCGCGAAGTCAACGAGAGCGTACAAAACCTCAACGAATCCCTTTGGGCGGCCGTTAAAATCTGGAACCTTTCAGATTATTTTAAATATTTATTTAATATGATTTATTTTACATTTCTATGAAGTTTTAAGTTACACAAGTATTACGTATTGCAGTGTTAAGTTAACATGATTTATACTTAAACGGGTATACCATAACCTTTTCCTTTCAACAATACAGATAAAAACGAAGATAAAGAACATGTCTTTCGGAATCCAAAGCTACCGAACAATGTTGAAGATGTGAATGAAAAATGTATCTCATTCCGAAACGATAGACAAAAAAGTATGTTTCGAAGTAGAAGTATGAGACAAAAAAGAAGTCTTTGAAAGTAGTTTCTTGAACTTCAGATACATTCTTTGTAGATTTTTCTTTTCTTGAAATATTTACGGTTTACTGGCTTTGGCAAAGGTTCAAAAGTAGCCGACGGCAATTTTTTACCTTCATCTCGCCCAAAGATTCTGACCGCTCGTCTCAAAACTCGAAGTTTTATATTCATATATGTCTTGCATTTCATTACTCGAACCAATGTTATATTTGTGTCTGTATGTGTGAGAGATTTTAGTGCTTCACTTAAAATACTTGAAATTTATATTATTTCCATCGAATTAATAAGTGTACACCACATGAATTCCTTGTACAGAATATTAAATTATACGCATTTTTTCTCTCATCTCATTTACACGTATTGGATTGAATTAAATCTACTTCGCCGACAGCGCATAAACCACAGTAGAATAAATGTATTCTTTAAAATTCATTCCATTTGTTTATCATAACCACATTCTGGCGCTAGGTTCACTTAACAGTGTTATATATCGTTCATATTATAACTCAAAATGCACAAAATTTACATCATTTAAAGAATTATCTAATCGTTGCCCCATGTTCTATTCAAATACTATAATAAAGCTAGAACGATGTATAAAAGAAATTAAGCAAACAATTATGCTTATCCTATTCATGAGGAAATAATAATTTTTAGTCCATTAAGTCCATTAATTTTTAGTCCATTAATAATTAAGCGGCAATTTGCCCAGAAGGACTATTAATTTCGTTTTGGCATTTTGCGCCCATTCACGGTAAGCATTGCTTCACATTCAAATTGTTGCTACCAAATGTTATCGCCCTGTATTATATTTAAAGAAATTAAATAATGAAGACCGTGCATGAATGTATGTATGCTTCTCGCACTGTGATAAAACAACGGAACCTAGAGCCATAAAAATTTCAATAACGCAATCTTCCACAGAATATGGTTATGTGGAAGCCCTAATTTGAATTTGAAATTTCTTTTATTAACTATTTCAAATTTTGTGACACTTCATTTTTGATTAGCAAACTCGACGATTTCAAGGCGAGTAATGGCAGCGCTGCACGAAAAAAAATTATTTTTAACTCTAGCGCCTGACACCCTGTATCGGAAATTCTAAAGATATGCACAATTTAAAATTATTTTGCTACATTGTTGTTGAGCTGAAATTTATAGTTTACGTGCGAAGAACATAAGATCTCTCTACATATAATAAAAGAAAGAGTCTGTGTGTGTGTGTCTTTCGTTCGCTCTGCGCGTAAGCTAATAGACCCACGGCTATGAAATCTGGTACATAGGTGCATCTAGACAAGAACCAGTGCACCTCGAAGCGATGTTTTCGAAATTCGAATTCGATATTTTTTTTATTTTATGTTTTGTGACGAAATCGCGTCATTTTGAGACATAATGGGCTATAGGAAAGCGAGATTTTATTCTGCACACTCCATTTTCACATCGTCATGAAACGTAGGCACTTAGCTATTTTACGAACTTAAAATAAATTTCGTGTTTCAATAAATCGATTCAATACGAATTTATTTAACAAACACCTTTTCAACGGGATTTTTTCTAAAAAAGTTTCTAAAAATGTACAGTTTATTTTTCTTTGATTTTTGGACACGTTAAACTTTCATCCTTGCGACTGCTTTTACAAAAGAATGGGGAAAATGATAAAATTTTATATTTAATTTTTTTTTTTAAATGAAGCTTCCAAATACACTTCTCACATCTTTAAAAATGTGATTTTGGCAACAATATTCCTGTCTTATTGTTGTTGATAGATTTTAGATGAAATCGAATCATTTTGAATAGTTTCATTCTTTTAGAAACATGGGTTTGGCAACAATTTTTCATCGTATTTTTTATGTCACTGTTTTTAAGAGATTCGCACATTTCATTGTCATTTATATATATATATACGTAATACATTTTTATTTATTTATTTATTTTATTTTATTTTTTTTTTTTTTTGATAAAGTTGTTCTGCAGAGTAAAATATTGCGCGGAATATTTTGTTCTTTTAGCTTCTTTCATCGTATTTTTTATGTCACTGTTTTTAAGAGATTCGCACATTTCATTGTCATTTATATATATATATATACGTAATACATTTTTATTTTTTTTTTTGATAAAGTTGTTCTGCAGAGTAAAATATTGCGCGGAATATTTTGTTCTTTTAGCTTCTTTCCTGTTATTTTTTTGCTTATTTCACTATTTGTAAGATATTGAAAAGTTTTGCATGATCTTTTTTTCTTCAACGGAAAGTTGGTTAATTTTTTATTAGGATAATTAATATTTGTATTAAGGGATATAGCTTATTTCATTGTAATTTTTTTCTCTTGGAAATATAAGATAAAATATCATTAATTATACTTTACTTTTCAGAATTTTTTGTTTTTTGTATTCGTTTATGTTATTTATTGCCCATTTCACTGTCTTTAAGATATTGAAAAGTTTTGAGTGATTTGTTTAGGAAAGAAAGTTCTTAACCTCCTTTATACCATTTGAGTTTTTAAGATTTTGCAAAGGGAAGTCGTTTAATTTATTTATTAAATATAATTAATATTTGTATTAAGGGATATTGCTTATTTCATTGTAATTTTGTTATGGGTAATAACATTTTTTTATGAAGTTGTTCTGCAAAGTAAAATTTTAAGCAGTTTTTAAATTTAACGTTTGGTGTTCGCTTCAGCCATTTTCCCGGTACATTTAAAAGCCAGACGAAGGCTGGCAGCGAAGCTGCTAGTAAGCTTCACACAAAGATAACACACAAAATGTTTAAAAAACGCCCTTTTGGACGTAATTTAAAATCTAAAACCTTTCGGATTTTTATTTATTTTTTTTTCAATTTTTTTTTAAATGAGATTTACGTTCTCCGCTCTTGAAATGGATACAATTTTAAAATCTATGTCAATTTAAGTTCCCACTTTTTCTCTGGTTTTACATTTATTTAGACGTGCATTTTTTTCTGCCTGTCTGTATATTAACATATATTTATAACAAAATTTCAGTTGTACTACAGTGTGTAATACATTTTAGAGCAAAACATCCCTTTAGAAACTGAGTTAGGTAAATTTATTATTCTGAGCTTCATTTTCGAGAAACGATGGCCATCGCAATGGTGTTACCAAATCCGATTTAATTATTCGTTTATTTCGGGAGAAATTTTAAAAATTAAATTCCATTTTATTTTCAAACCATGGATTCAAAAATAGTAATTTAAATTAAAAGGTTTCGTAAAGCGGAGGCTTATGATATCATCTATGCTTACAAATTGTTAATGAGGGTTACAGCCGAAAACATCGCGGCAAAACCATCGCGGACGGAAACGTCGCGGAGAAAACAACGCAAGGCGAAAACGGCGTGCTACAAAACATCGCAAAGAGAAAACATCGCAGTTCTAAAACATCGTGATACAAAACATCGTCGCCCAAAATAAAGCGGTTCAAAAATTTCTCAGTTTAAAAACATCGTCGTCGAAAATATCGTAGTAAAAAATAAAGTATCGACAAATCATCGCATAACGATAACATCGCAGACATGCTTTTTTCAGGCTTTAATAATTGTAAATGGATATTTCCATAATGATTTGTGAGCGCAAGATGGAAAGAAGGGTAATTTTTACTTTCACATTTTTTTATAAACGAATAAATTTTTGCTGAAAAAGTAAGAAGGAAATTTAAGCATAGGAAATTAAGGCAACTTATAACGGTGTATTTAATTATGGCAAAGCACACGAGGGCTATCTGCCTAAAGGGAGGGATGTCTTTCGTGGAGGACTTTCTAAGGGAAACTGACTCGTATACACGTTACACATGGGGAAAACCACGAAAACGCCCATGCAGCCAGCCCGTTCGCGGGATTCGAACCTCAGACCGAACTACCAGTGTTCAGCGTCTTTACCGCTCGGCCGCTGGTGGGCGGCAACTTATAACACTTAATTTTAAACTGACATAGTTAACTAACAAAGGTCATTAATAAATCATTTTTTATAAAGTTTTCACTGGTAATTTTTCATTTCTAAAAATGTTTAGAAAAAGGAAGCTATATAACAACATAACTTTATCTATAAAAATTGCTAATTATGAGATTATTTTCTTCACTTTTGTCAATCTAATACTCTTATAATGAAAATTATTTCTTGTTCTGCTTCAGTTTATTCTCAAGTATTAAGTTTAATTCTTACTTTTTCAGCAAAAATTTGTTAGTTAATAAAAAATATGAAAGTAAAAATTATCTTTCTTTCCATCTCACTCTCACAAATCACTATGGAAACATCCATTTACAATTATTAAAGCCTAAAAAAAGCAGGTCTGCTATGTTATCGTCCTGCGATGATTTGTCGATACTTTATTTTTTACCGCGATATTTTCGACGACGATGTTTTTAAACTGCGAAGTTTTTGAACCGCTTTATTTTCGACGACGATATTTTGTACCACGATGTTTTACAACTGCGATGTTTTCTCTTTGCGATGTTTTATGGCACGACGTTTTTGCCTTGCGTTGTTTTCTCCGCGACTTTTTCTCCCGCGATGTTATCGGCGGACCCCTTAATGAGTAGCGGGAAATCTCCTTTCCCGAGGAGAAAAAAAAAATTTTTACTCATGAACTGAGCTTAAAATGGTGAGAAACAAGAAAAGATAAATCGTAAAATGTGGTTTTACGATTAACGAATGCATAGCAAACATACTGCAACTAAATAATTTTATTCATAATATTAAATTAAAAGTAAATGCGTGCTAATAATTTTCGTAACTTAAAATAAATTCCATATGTTATAAACTATTTTCTCCTTCATTTCTGCCTGACTTCGTGGTATAAGAGTGGCACATTGTACGTGTATTCGAGAGGTCTAGGTTCGAGTCCCGCTGCACTGCATGTTGTTCACGTCTCCCGTATCAAAATAACCTAATGAATTTACAGTGGCGCCAGAACTAAAGGGCTGTGGATGGAGAATTTTCACTACCAGGATTTGGCGACTGGGTTCTCTAGTCCGCAATCGCCCTTTAAAAGGGAGAGTGATAAAGTATTTTCACCCTCCTTTCAGCATGACTTCGTGTTGTAACGGTTTGCACACTCGGCGCAAACTCGAGAGGTCCAGGTTCGAGTCGCCGCGAGGGCATAGCTCATTTTTCATGTCTCCTGTTTCAGAAAATCCTAATGTCTCTACAATGTAACATTTTTTTTTTTTTCATTTATGCCAGGATTCTTAAATTTTCGATTTTTGATCTGCATATCCTATCTATAATTGCACCGATATCAATAACTGAATTGCCAAATTTCTGGAAAAAGGAGAAGGTCCAAAAATAAATATTTTAAAAAAAATCGAATGTATTTTTATTTGATAATTTTCTGTGAGGTGTAAAGAAGACTAAGTCAAATATAACCAAGGTCATTTATATAAGAATTAGTAATACAACAACCTTGAGTTTGCAGCACATTTATGTACAGGATTTTAATCGCTTTTTAGCGCAAACAGGTGCAGCCCCCTCTTAGTCAGGAGCAAAGAAATCTGCAAAACTTCCTTGCTCCATGATGCTTCTTTGCCTCTTAGACTTTCAGATTTCTTTGCTCCAGACAAAGTGGCACCACTACCTGTTTGCCCTCTAAATCGATTGGGTATATAAATTTGCAACAAACTCAAGGTTGTTGTGTTACTAATTTTATGTTTGGCTTAGGGTGTTTCTCTCCCGTTTCCGCGTATATGTAAGATCGACTTCAAATGACTTATTACTTAAATATCATGCACATGTACTGAACGTACCAGATTGATTTGAAATTATTTGCTGCTTGAATATCCCGTAAATATAAGATTTTCAAGAGATATGTAATTAAGGTTTTTATTATTAAAATGTATATTAAATAGGAACATGCGTCTATTTGAAATTGATGACTTTTGACGGATGGTAAGAGAATCCCATTTAAGAATGCATGAGGATAACTAAAAAAGAAAAGATCCTCTTAGAAATTCTGCAGCTTCAAAAGGTTTAACAGGGAAAGCTTAAAAGTTTAATACATTCCCTTGCCAATTTCTGAAAACAACCTAACCTGCAAAGCTGCATAATCTATGACAGTCCATTTCTCGGGGAACTTACAGCCTCCAACTGATGTCTAAAGAACATTTCTCTGGAGAAAATGTTTCCAGCAAAGAACACAGCTCAAGTTTTAAAATAAAACCCTGCCTGCGTAAATACGGGAGAAAAACAGTCCTTAAACTGTATTTTTTATAGGATTTATATCAATTTAAAAGACTTTTACCGTTTCTTATCCATTACTTGGCGTTTCCTTTCGGGATTGGGTGACTCCCTTGAGAATAACACGCAACTAACACCGAAGAAAGCAGCAAATAGTGTCAGAATTTCGCAAAAGTCGCCGCAAGACCGGCTTGCATTGTTTATTTTCATGTATTTTCTACCGAGAGAATGAAAACTCCTCAAAAATTTCCCAGTAGGGACAGAGATTTGCACATCGACATTCTGAACTCCGTGCTGTCAGCAGTGGATTGTTGCAAAGACCTCCCTTGTGGGTCGTCCTCAGTTTCCTCCGGTGCTGATATGTGTTACTGCACAGGATGTTTTCTTTCATAAAAATGAAGAGTTCTCTTTTATGCAAATTGTTTTAAATGTTATGGAATCCGATCGTTAATAGAATTGTTCAATTTATAATTCGTATAGCAATTGCTTTCGTATTTGCATAAAATATAGCTTAGTTTCTAAATCTAACGCAGGAGTTTTATTTTATGCATGCAATAGAAAGTTATACGTACCCTTTTTGTCCACATTTACTAAAATGCAGAACTGTTCTTTTAGTACATTTGTTAC
The DNA here is from genome assembly GCF_044657685.1 of Stegodyphus dumicola. Lineage (NCBI taxonomy): Eukaryota > Metazoa > Arthropoda > Arachnida > Araneae > Eresidae > Stegodyphus > Stegodyphus dumicola. The sequence continues at coordinate 24,099,978 of NC_140772.1, forward strand.
CAGCAATGAACAAAATGCGGCATTCTATAGAATACCTGGCGTTTTTAGGCAAAGTAAGAAACCTGAGAATTATTATATGCTTTACATAGGCATTGTTTCAAAGACCTCCCAGGCCGGTCGTGCTGAGCTTTCTCCATTGCTGATATATAATACCTAGGCATTCTATAGAATAACAAATGCGGTTTAGGCAAAGTATAAATAAAAAGATCATGATAAGCTATTATTTAAAAATTTAAAAGATGTTCATTCCTGAAAAATACAAATGTTATTTTGAAAAAATAACGAAAGACTGCCAATAAAAACCTTTTACTCTAAATACGTTAAAAAAATTAGCGAAATCATCTTGGTACCCCATAATAAATTTATATTCTTTATCTGACTAGAAATCAATAAGATCTATTTGACAGCGCGAATCAAACTTTTAAAAAATCATTAGGTTTAACAATAATACCCATTTTAATACATTATTATTTTTTCTGGCAGCTTTTACAGAGGTGGATGCATAGTTTAATATCATTCGGTGTAACATTTTTGTATTTGGTTTAACTCTTTGAAATCCAGACCCTTCGCTAAGCCCGAAATAGTTTTCCAGTTTCACAGCAATTTCCTCCCCTCCCCGTCCATTAACGCAGAAAACAGGTGCGAAGATTTCGAATGACATTCTTTGTACTTTCTAACAAAGATTTCATTAGCCTTTGACCCCATTCTTTATAAAACTATTCTGAAGGTCAGACCAACAAGCCTTTCCAGGCTTTGTTATGATCACGACTGAGATTTTGTTTATTTCCGTTACTTTTATATAAATTGATTATTTATTTTTAATCAATTTTTGTATTTGTTAAACCAAATACAAAAATTGATTAAAAATAAATATAATCCTTAAATTTTGAAACTGCACTTTTATTGCTGTTTAAAGCCTAAAAGCACACTGTACCTCAAAAGAATCAACAACAAAATGTCACGAGCAACCAAAAGATAAGAAACCTCTTAGTAAACTGATACAATGCATTTGGAGAAACTGCCCTTGCTACTGCATACCTTAGGGAGAGGGAAGAAAACAAGATTGCAATTTCGGCCGTTTTCGGGCGGTTCTGGTTCTGGTTGCCCCACCTTAATGTAGGGCCGTGTGGGACGGATTGGTTGAGAACGAGTTAAAGTCCCTGCAGGATTTTGTCACGGCCCAACAGCCAAATGAATGTCATGAAGTACGTGAAATAACTGACGTCTTCTTTTAACGGGACAAATGAGTTTACTTTTGTTTTCTACAAACATCACATCGTAGAGATTTAGCGACCAATAGCCCAGTGGTTCCTTCTTATCAGTCATTTTGGCTTTTTTACTCTTATCAGTCATTTTGGCTTTTTTACATCATTTCTTCTGGTAAGTAGTTTAGATTATTCGAAAAGAATCGCAGATGTATTTCATACTTTGCCGGTTTGTCATTTGGCATTCTATAAAATGACAGGGAGAAATGTGTGAAATGTTTAATCATCTCTCACACTGCCGGCGAGTTTTCGGCATTCTATAAAATGGCAGATTTCATTATGTAAATTCATTGCATATACAAAGCAATACAAACTGATAAGAACAACTCACGTAAGAGAAGAAACATAAGTAATAAAATTAATAAAAAGATGGGATCACTTACTTAAAACCCTCTAAGCGGCAAAGCCGTATATATACGGTCTAAAATATTTTTGTGATATCTGTAAGAACGCATATATACGTACATATTAAAATATGTCAAAGAAATTAAGGCAATATATAAAAAGTACACAGATCCAGGTATAAAATACCAGGAGAGTGTTTACATTAAAATCAAAAAAATAATTTGTTCTCATAGTAGTTTTGGAAATTTGTGCTTTCTTAGTTGAAAACACTGGCCGCTCAAACGGTTAAGCGAAGCATATGACGTTGTGTATTTACCTCCATCGCTAAACTTAGAGTAATGCATTCCAAGTTCAGGAATCCGAGATCTTAAGCCTCATTCTCCCTGCCTCTCGAACGAACTTCCGTAACCAGTAGATATTGAGATCTCTCGTTGTCAAAGGCTATAAAAGAGTGTCGATTAAGGCAAAGCAAAAGGGGGGCTACTTTCTAAGGGTAAGAATGTCTTCATGTAGGAATTTCCAATGGAAATAGACCCTTATTAAAGTGCACATAGGGAAAATCGCGAAATCTCTCATGCAGGCAGCCAGCTTTTCGAGTTTGAACTCGAGAGGGACTACCAGTATTCACAATCATATCCGTTCGACCTGTGGTGAGTTTGGATACTAAAATTCCATGACTTTTTCGGGATTCGCATCCTCACTCATCAGGTCGTTAACCAGATTATATTAACTACCAGGCCAACAATGGTGATACAGTCGATTATAGACTATCCTAGCAAGCTTCACAAAAACTCGAACTCTCTATATCTTTATGTAAGATTTTCTACAGAATTCAGAAGAGTAAAACTTTATTTTGTGCATTTAAAGAAACATAAATGGAAAAAAAGGGGTGCTGTAATAGAAATGCAAAAGAGAACGAAAACGTTTAAGACAATTTTGCGCAAGTGCTGAGTGCAGACACATTTTTAAAGAGATGAAACTATGAAATAATGATACAAATTGTAGTAAAAATAGATATATGTAAAGAGTGCAGTTCTTTAAAAAAAAAAACCTAACACTAGAAGTTTCTGTTTTCGTTTCAATTCTTACCATGCCGCCACCTTAATTAAAGTATATTTATTGAAAATAAATAATAATATATCATTCACTTGAAGAAAGAAAAATAGTTATTTGAACTACTTCCTGATATTATTCACGTTTTTCCAGCTCCTGAAGAGAAGACGAACATTCTGCTGACATGAAATAACGTCCACTTAAAATGAATTTTTTCCCTGTTTCTCATAAGCAGCAAGCTACAAATTCAAATATTCCTCCATCGAATACTGTCATCTTCAAAAATATGTATGAGAAATTCTATTCGCTTTTTTTTCGTAAAAATTAGCTCGTTAACTGCGCTGTCACAGGGGGAAAATCACCAACAACTCTGCACAAAGACCCAAGACACGGGCAAGCAAATTGAACTCCGTTAGAATGCTCTCATCTATCATTAACCTCACCAAGATTTTTCTTTCAAGCCATTTTTTTTTGTGAAGCAAGAAGAGGTGAAAAAAATATGCCTTAGAAGTTAGTTACGTGCAAGTGCTGGCTCCTTTTTTTTTACATCTCCTTCTTCAGATCTAGCAAGTTCGTTAGCAACTGAGAAAGAAAGTAAAATAGGATAAAAGAGATCTGGCAGAGCGGAAAAAGAATAAAAGAGGTTCGGCTCTTTTGGGATGCAGTGAAGAGCATTGCTCAGGTGTCAGCCAGCGAAAAAGAGGTAGATTGCATCTCAAATGTCTTCATGCGTGCCAGTTGGCGGTGATATATACCGCAGCGGAATGGAGTATAAAAAATGCTTGAAAGAATAAGGCAGAATTGGATGGGATTGAAAAATGATCACAAAAAATCTTTAATTACCTTGGAATACTGAAAGTTATTAGCAGAAATTAGATTCTTCTCTTTTATTACTTTGAGACAAACAGTTTGAAAAGATTGCACAACTAAGCATCGATAGGGTGTGGACCTCTGATCCTAACTTACCGAACGAATCTGATATATTAGCATTTTAAGTTACAAATATTTCGGGCAAGTGACAAGGATTTTAAGTTACAAATATTTTGGGCTTGTGATAGTTAACGACCTTAATTCCAATCCATCTTTGCCTTCAACCTTTAACAAAGCCTCCTTTCATCAACAGACGGCGCCAATAGCTTAACTCTTGTCCAGCCATTCTTATCTTATCTCGTTTATTTGCACTTTGACAGCTGAGGAAGATGGTTCGGTAAAACCATCGAAACTAGTCTTGTGAAAATTTGAAAACATGACGCTGATTTTTGTTGTTTGACTTCTGAATTGATGAATTACATATTTTAACAAAAGTATACTTAAACTTATTGGCTGCAATGGAGAAAGGATGTCGATGAGAAAAATTTTCTGTAAAACAATTAATTACACACAAAAGAAAATTACACTGTTAAAGTTAATACAAAAGAATTAAGGAGAGTTGGAACCCCAAAATCTTCAAAAAATTGGGATTTCGGATTTTCGCATATTCAAATTCTCTACACTTTTATCTTTCTAAAAATAAATAAAAACTGTAAAAAAATCTAGTTTTAATTTGTCATCTACTGCTTTGATCAATGAGGATTTTTACATAAAAACGCGTTTTTGTCCAAACGTGATTTTTTTTATACTCGATGTACCTTTTCTCTGGAACTACTGCTCAGAAGTATCTAAAATTGTTTTTAATGTTTATTTTTGCATTAATTTTTATGGCTTATTTATTAGGTTCCCTAATATTTACTGAAATGAGCTTTTTGTAATAAACTTTGAAAAAAAAATTTAAAAGTGCTAAATTTTACTATGCCTAACAAAATATCTTGTAATTTACTCTAAAATTCAAAATGTTTTAAGAGCTCATTTCGGTATAATCACATAGGTATACTTTAATTACAGAAAAAATTTCAAGCTTGTATCTACAGCAGATTTTGAGAAAAGGTACATCGAAAATGGCCAATTTAACATTGTCGATATAGGGGTTTCTGATACCCCTTAAATTACATGGACGCTATAGTTTCTTAATATTTACTTTATAATTCCCAAAAGTGATTTCTAAACTGGGTTCTCTTACTTACAAAAGGGAGAAAATGCAGAGTACAAACGGAAATTTATATTAATTCTGAAACCGCTGAAACTCGAAATTTGCAATTTGATTGAAGCCCAAGCCGGAAGGAACCCGATAGACTTAAAATATAATAAATAGTACGCTCATATAATAAATAATCACTTATATAATAAATAATGACTCATATAGTAAACTCACATAATCTTCTCGTATAATAAATAATGACTCGAATAAACCTTTCATGGATAAAAACTCGCGTGGGTAACACTTTACACCCATAAAAATTTGCTTTAGTAAAAGCCCGCATGCATAAGAGAAATTATTTTTTAAATGCTTTAAAAGTATTTGCTTTGTCATTCTATTAGCCATGTAAAAGTGATTTAAATCATATAATTTTGATGATTTTTAGATTTAGTTCCGCATACTATAGAGCAGAGGTGGCCAATCTTTTTGGGGGCCGCGTGCCCAAAATCATTTTTTTTTTTTTTGGAGGGGAGCGCGTGCCCAAAACTTTTTTATTAAATCCCCATTAGAGAGCGGTTTACCATGTTTTGCCAGGCACAGTAAAATTTGAAAGTTGGTTGTTATTAGATGGTTTGTTTTAGAAAGACAATTGCAAAACCCATCTTTCTGCTAATTATAATTCCTCAATTTCCCTTCAATAAACACCTTCCGTTCAGCTTCCTCAAGTTCGGCAACAACCTTGTGGTTGGTGTTAAAGTACCGTCTGACACTACATGTGCGACATACAACACTTTCCCCGCACATAATGCGTAATGCTTTCTTATTGTGTTCAATAACTCTGTCGCTCTCCAAATCTCTTGAAATGATCTTCCACTATCAATGCTTATTTTTGCCTTTTTTGCTGGAGTCACTTGTGAGGGTTCAATACCTGGAGTATAAAAAAAGCAGAATATTTAAAAATGAAACATTAAATATAAATAGACTAGAAGAGAAACACGCTAATGTGACAATCAAAATCGTAAAAAACAACCTTATATTTAGCGTAGGTATAATGAAACACTCAATCGATTTCGAGGGCAGCTAAAGGTCCCTCCTCATCAGGAGAAAGAAGAAAATAGGAGAAGGAGTCACAGAAACACGTGATCCTTATCAGCACTGCACGTGGTTATAACTAGATTTTTAATCAGAGTTGCACTGGCCGCCTACTTTTAGTGAGCCAGGCTGTCTGATCAAGTATAAAGAAATATTAGCGGAGTTAAAATAGGGAGCGAGGGGCAAATGCACCTTATGCTCAAAATCTGAACTTCTGAAAAAAAAATTACCCTGTTAAAGTAATATAATATATTAAAGTAATATAATTAAATAATGGAAAGCAACCACTGAACTTGATCAAGCATAAAGAACTTTCTTTATGCATGATCAGACAGCCTGTCTGAGTAAAAGTAGGCGGCCAGTGCAACTCTGATTAAAAATCTAGTTATAACCACGTGCAGTGCTGATAAGGACCACGTGTTTCTGTGACTCCTTCTCCTATTTTCTTCTTTCTATGTATTTCTTTCTCCTGATGAGGAGGGACCTTTAGCTGCCCTCGAAATCGATTGAGTGTTTCATTATACCTACGCTAAATATAAGGTTGTTTTTTACGATTTTGATTAAATATAAATCTATCGTATGCTAGAAAGAGATTAGTCAATAGTCAGGAATCGGATTTTCACAAATCAACAATCTATGGGTGCAGATTCAAATATGAACAGAGAACGAGATATCTCTCGACTAAACCACAAATCTCTCGGCTAAACTTCTAACTTTAGATTTCATACGCTCTTTTTCGGCTTTATTGGGCTTATTTTGGCTGAGCGCATGTAAATACGCTTGGTTTCCCTACTAAGCTTTCGTGTTTTGCTATATTATCAAATTACATGTTTTTAAATTATATTTGTACATTCTGTTTAAGATGTTAGTCTGCGATACATTTGAATTCGTTTTGCAAACATTATCTGATTCAACTTTGGCGAATTCTTTGTCATGTAACAAGTAATATGCCTGGCCCAAACAACTGAAGCGTCACAAATTGGGTCAATAAATATGTATATCATTCCTAAGGTGATATATGAAAATCTTATATCTAGCCTTAGGCCATATGCCAGTGGCATTATGCGATAAATAAGTAAGTGAAACGTTCGAAAACAGACGTTCGAGACACTTATTTAAATTACATAGTGTCAATTTTATTGTGATTATTGATTGACTCTTTGAAATACAGACACTTCGCTAAACTATCCTCAAAATACCGAACCTCCCGAAATACTTTTCCAGTTTTACAGCAATTTCCTCCCCTCCCCGTCCATTAACGCAGAAAATAGCTGTGAAGATTTCGAATGACATCCTTTGTACTTTCTAACAAGATCCTATTAGCCTTTGACCCCGTTCTTTCTGTTCTATTCTGAAACTATTCTGAAGGGCAGACCAACAAGCTTTTCTGGCTTTGTTATGATCACGCTTAGATTTTGTTCATTTCCGTTATTTTTGTAGGAAGGAATAAATTAATTAAAAATAAATATAATCCTTAAATTTTTAAACTGCAATTTTAATGCTGTTTAAAGCTTAAAAGCACACTGTACCACAAAAGAATCAACAACGAAATGTCACGAGCAAGCAAAAGATAAGAAACCTCTTAGGACAAGCTGTCTGCTGTAAACTGATACAATGCATTTGGGGAAACTGCACCTGCTACTGCATACCTTAGGGGAGGGAGGAAAACAACATCGGAATTTCGGCCGTTTTGGGCGGTTGTGGTCGTTTGAATGAAAGGGCCGTCTGGGGCGTTATGGTCTTCAAAGAGTTAATAATTGCATAAATCTGCTAAAAATATATTAAAGACGCTTGATGTTTATATTAAAATAATACGCCGAATAATGATGTCCATCAAACATTTTGTTCGATTTTCCATCAAACAAAAAGTGGAATTGCTGCAAAAAATGGATAAAGGCATATATATCTGTCTCAAAATTATGGGAGGAGTATGGCCACTGGAAAGTCAAATGTATATTTCCAATAATGGAAAATTCAAACAACAAGAATCAGCGTAATATTAATGAATTTTGTAGGACTTATTTCTATGGTTTAACTATAGAACTACTGCCTCAGCTGTTTAAGTGCAAATATTACTCTGATTCTTGTTTAACTTCTCCAATAAGCTTGATGTTTATTCAAGATTCAGCTTTTTTCTTTCTACAAAATTTCGTTAACACAACTAGTTTAGTCAATCTAAAAGCTATAATTTAGTAAAGATATTTCAAGGACCTAAAAAGTTGTTACATTTTCCTAACCAGTTATGAGGTACTTTCTACCTCCTTCCGGCATGCCTTCGTGGTGTAACGTATCACAATCAGGGCGTATTCGAGAGGTCTTGAAATTGAATCATTTTGGTAAATCACCTCGGATGTGAAAATAAGTCGCGCTACTGATTCAGGATTCGCTACTGCAGTTAGTGTCACTGATCACTTTCCCATTTTGGTGGCGTAAAATATCTTAATCAGATTAAAAAAATTAATCTTAAGAAGTAGCAGTTTTAACGAATAGTTAAATAAATAGCTTCCTTAAGATCAAATATTTATTTTAATGCGTCCTTCACCATTTCATTTTGATTTCTTATTGTTTTTCTTTAATTGTAAAAGATAGCTGGCTGAAATAAGTTAAATAAATTAGGCATATACACTTTTAGGGAATATGTGGAGATATTGAACATTTACTTATAAAATATCTGCGAAGATCTCTTAAGAAGAATCTGTCAAAGAAAAAAATAGTCAGTCTAACTCCACGTGAGAAAATATATTCCGAGTCTACGATGCACTGGCCAAGAATAAATCCATTTATTTTATGAAAAAGCTGCGAGATTGACATAACTTCTGAAGGAACCATTCTTTTTCTTTGCATTTCTGGCCATGAAATATTATTTTCTTGTAAAATCTTGAAGTGGTAGAAGAAATGTGAATCAAAAGGGAAAACTATCTTCAAAATAATTTTACAAAGACATAATTTCGGAAAATTTGATAATTATATGATAATATCTATCGTAAAACAGGAACAAATGTCATCAGATGGTTAATAAAATCATCTACATAATTATGGTTCTGAAAATTAAACAAAATATAAATTTTATATAATACGGATTATTCGACGCCTTGAAGAAAGCCTCTACCTTTATGTAGAAATATTTAAACTTCTACCTTTATGTGGAAATTATAAATAAAATATAATTTCTTAAGAAGTAAGATTTAATAAATTCTTCAAAGGGAGCTTCTTCGAGGCGCTTTTTCCTTCCAGTGCGCGACCCCACCCTGCGGTAAGATAGAAAATTGTGCTACTTGAGCGAAGGTTTGAGTATTCTCGTGCGGAAGGGGTCAAGTGGAATAAATGAAAAGCTGCAGCTTAGATATTCAAGTTTTTTCTTTATGATATAAGTTCACAAGTCTCCACATTAGTTTAAGGTGAAATAATACCACAGAAATATTTGTACCCTAACATCTGATTTTGAATCAACAGTTTAAGCGGTTCATTTAAACATAATTTTTTATGTTTATTATTTTTGATTTTTGGAGAACTTATTCTTAAGTTACTAAGCTTAATATAGTCGCTAAACGTTTTCGATTTTTAAAAATAAATGTGCATATCACGACCAGACCAGTTTATTTTTAATCTTCCGGGTTTTATTTTTATTTATTTAATTTTTACTATTTGGATATTTTAATCTTTCAGCCTTCCAAAACCGGTATAGTGGTTAGCGCCGCTGACTGCCTTGCCGAAGGGCCCGGAGAAGGCATGGATGTTTGTAAATGTATAGTGTCTGTGCGGCATGGGGCACTCTAAATACGCAGCGAGCTGAAAGTTCTCTCAAGAGGTTGGTGGTAGGTTTGCTAGTCATCTTGTTAGAGCATTGAATGAGTGAAAAAAGACTGAAGAACTGATAAAAGACTGAAAAGATATGAAATTGTATGCCAACACTTAATCGAGAATTCTAAGCATATGCTGCTAAGCAATTTTCCAAATAATTTTGCGTTTTAATTGTTTAACTATATTTGGCTTAAATGCTTATAATAACGATGCTTTATAATAAAGCTAAAAGAACAAAAGCAAAAGTGGTTTAAAAGGTTGGGAGTTCAAGAACAGACTGGTGAACTGCGAGCTCAGCAAGAGTTTAATAAACCTTAACAATCTCTACCTTTTAATCTCCTACCTTTTAGGCGACTGCTAAATCTGAAGCGTGTCAGTTTTTTTTTCCTCACTTTTTCTTTACTTCTCTTTCTTTCTTTCTTTCTTTTTTTTTGGGGGGGGGTAGCAAACAACCGTGTGTTTACATTTGATGAACTACATGAAAACATTTTCATGCATTTTTTTTCAATCCAAAATATGATATAGTCTTATAGTCTCCGAGCTTTATTTCTTTATGAGTGTACACCTATATATAAATATATATATATATATATATTTTACATCTGATAACTTGGTAAAGGAATTATGCATAAAATAAATAATTTATTTACAAATATTTATACAGCTTATAATTAAGTTTAATGTAAATAGTTAATACATTTTTACCTACTAAGACAATATTTTAAACTGACTGAGTAAAATTTATATTGATACCTAAATGTTAAGTATTGCATTTTATACTAATTTTATACTACTTATATTTTATACAGTGACTGAAGCGACATATGGCATAAAATATCCAGTTTATTTATGAAAATATATAAATTATGCCAGACGGCAACATTGAAAAGAATAATACGTAAACGGTTTAATCTCCTGCATTATTGTACTTGTCGGTCAAATTTTGGAATCGACTGCATTTTAAACGCAGAAAAGTATTAACATAAATTGATAACAATTCAGTTTAATTCGTTTATCTGAATCTGTACTGATTTCTATCAAAATACTTAAAAGTAACGAATTAGATTTTAATCTGTGAAAACATTTGTTAAAAATTAAAGATTAATTCGGCATAAATACCAATCAAGGTACATTGAAAGGATTTAAAATTCCGCAACCAAAGCTGGGGGGGATGTAACCGAACACAAATAATTGCCATATATCCCCCGAAAACAAATGATCAGATCTTCTTCTGACAGCAGTGTGTTGGGACTTGAGGCGGGTGCCGTGACTAATGAGATAACGGACAATTTGTTTCACAGATCGCCCGAAAACCTCCATTACTTCCCCCTCATTCTACTTCGCCCTCCTACCTTTCATTCTTTTTAGGTTCTCCCTTTGACGAATGCCTGGATTTACCAAACATATCCCGTCCTCTTTCATTCCAAAATCCAGCTCCATTTTTCACACTACAGGAATCAACTTCCGGATATCGAGTCTCTCCAGTCCCACTAGAATAATTTCTTTCAGCTTTTGCATCCAGGAGATATTTTCTCCCGATTTAGCTTAAAAAGAGAAGCAAAAGGGGATCATTTTCATTTAAGGAATACAGGATGACTCAATATATAAGAAGATTTCAGGCATCAGAGCTTAAATTTCAGAGAAAAAAAAAATTGTTCTAAAAACTAACTCTCCCAGGAATGAAGATATTTCGAAGCCTTCTTTATTTGCTTTAGATCTTAAGTTATTTTTAGAATGCATAGGAGTTCTTGTATGCGACGCTAGTGTTACGAAAATTTTCTGACACTGAGATCTTACTTTATGTTTTACTTGGTTAAAAATGCAAGTGATTAGAAAAGTCTCAAATAAATGAAATATAAGAACAACAATGCAGAAAGCCGGTTTCTTGAAGATTTTATCATTTCTCGAATAAAGTGATTTGAGGTCTGATATTAAATCTTCAGTTCTTAATTGCTGGATTATTTTTAATGTACTACCTGTTTTACGTTGTAAGGATTATGTTAATTTTATCAACAGTTACGTTTTATGTTAAAGTTCCTTTCCTGTCAAATTCTTAACTTCAACTTACTACTTCCAGCCAGAATGTAGTTTTGGAATCTTGCTGAATATTTAATGAGGAGTTTTGGTGAAGACGGAATAGAATTCTAGTAATCTAGATGGTCCGAAAGATTATTACTTATTTACGGATCAGAGTAACAGTGTTGGTGGAGACGGAATAGAATTCTAGTAAGTCAGATGGTACTAAAGATTATTACTTATTTACGGATCAGAGTAGCAGTGTTGGTGAAGACGGAATAGAATTCTAGTAATCTAGATGGTACGGAAGATTATTACTTATTTACGTGTCAGAATAACAGTGTTGGTTAAGGCGGAATAGAATTCTAGTAATCTAGATGGTACGGAAGATTATTACTTATTTACGGATCAGAGTAAACAGTGTTGGTGAAGACGGAATAGAGTTCGATGATGTCTTGAAGATATAACCGAAGACTAATTTGACGAACTTTTCATACTATTATTAGATAATGAATTTTTTTAGGTTTATAAGCTATGTCATTTCTTTTAAATAAACAGCCCTTAGGTTGTAAGGATTATGCTAATTTTATTAACAGTTAAATTTTAAGTTAAAGTTCCTTTCCTGTCAAATTCTTAACTTCAACTTACTACTTCCGGCCAGAACGTAGTTTTGGAATCTTGCTGAATATCTAATGAGGTGAAGCGGTATTTAAACCGCGAAGTTACTTGCAGAGTCAGAGAGAATCAGAGTTTCTGACTTACGCGCGTCTGCCTTTTTGGCCACTCTCTCCCCCAAAGCTGTTATTACGCTCGGCCGTACTCAGGCCCATGCTAAGCTTCGTAGTCAAATAAGTTAAGGGGCCAAATCGATTTGAATCTTGATAGCTTCGGCTATATTTCTTTAGTTAATCTTAGTTTTAGTTTAATTCTTAGTCTCTTAAGTTCAAGCCCAAGTGCCGGCCTTGTTTGTACACTCCTAGGCGGAGTTTTTGTTAAATCTTCTTGGAATAATAAAGGGTTAGTTACCCTTCTATCTTGTTGCTTCTTGTCACCCGAACTTAAGTGATTATTCTCTATCCAGTTCTTAAGACTCGTCACTTTCTACAGTAACTGAGATTTACACAGTGAAAGTCTTACAACGTGATTCACCCCGGATAATAATGCAGGAATGGAAAGGAATTATGAGAATTTAGTTTTAGAAGTGAATTGTATGACTGGATCAACTGAATTTATACTTATTTATATATTTTAAGTAATAAAATACTTAGTAAAGTAACGAAATACTTGATTTAAAAATAATAGGGCCGAGCGGTAAAGTCGCTAAACACTAATAGTTCGGTTCGAGGTTTGAATTGGCGAACGGGCTAGCTGCATGGGAGTTTTCGTGGGTTTTCCCCATGTGTAACGTGTATATGAGCCAGTTTCCCTTAGAAGATGCTACGAAGGCATTCTTTCGATTAGGTCCTCGAAGGCATCCCTTTCCTTGTGCAAATATCCTTCTTTGCCTTAATCACATAAACCACTTAAAATAATAGGAACATTACAGTTAAATGACAGATAAAATTCTGTTGAGCCTTATTGTTATAAACGCTGCTTTCTGATGCTTTAGAAACGAGCCGGGATTAGCTAATTTTATCTCCTCCCCATTGTCCCTTGAACATTTTGAATTTGAATATAAAGCTTGATCTTATACAAAGGGTTGTTAAAAACGAAATGGCCGATTAAAATTAATATCTATTGCAATGGAGACTGTTTGGGTTGGCTATCCACAAAAATGAGTGTTTGCGTTTCTACACTGGTGCCTTTTATTTCCAGTTTTCCAAGAAAGGCAGCGGCAGGTCTATTTGAACGTCTGACTGGACATGACTGTTTGCGAGACCACCCCTAAGTGGTGGATTTCCCAAACTGCGTCTTGTGTGACCCCAATCAGCCTATAAGTTTTGAACATTTTAGATAATTCCATTGTATTTTCTCGGTATGAGGACATTGTTAAAAACTACTGGAGAACCCTTGAACTAATGGCTTAAAAGCTAATGTCTGAAATTTATAAAATAAATAAATAAATATAAATTCAGTTGATCCAGTCATGCAGTTCACTTCTAAAACTAAAATCTCATAAATCCTTTCCATTCCTGCATTATTATCGGGGGTGAATCTGATTTCAGTACTTATTTACTGTATTTACTTCAATTCTTTGGCTGTTTATATTTCCGTGCTAAATCATGTGACCACTCTAAGCATAAAAACAGTTTCTTTCTTTTTTCATATATAGTATAAAGTTTTTAATTTAGAATCTTTCTCCTACTCAATTATTTGAAATTTGTTGCTACTGAAAGAGGATTTTGGCCCTCAAACACTCATAAAAAATTTAAGAAATTTGCATCTTGCAATAAAAAAAGACGCTATGCTATTAGAAACAACTACAATAACCTTTAGTTTTTCTTTCATACTTCTCTCACTTATTTTTTTTTTTTTTTTTCATATGTCATTATTTTCACTTATCAGTAAAATTCGTCGCCCGGACGGCATAGTGGTTAAAGGTCAGTTTACACTTGTCAGAGCGGCTCGGAGCGAGTCGCTCGTTACGATTACTTTGACAGTGTAAACGCTCACTTCGACGGAGTAGAAACGTAGGGGAGATGAGTCAGCGCTTCCGTTTCTACTTTGAACCTGTTGAAAAATCTATCCGGGCATTTAGTCCGAGCAGCGTTCGCAGGAACGTCGTGATAGTGAGTTCTATAATGCCGAGATGTAAAGCGATAGCCAAACCATGGCACTTTTTAATGCATACGCATGTTATGAAGTGTTTTAGGGAGCACTTCACTGCTTCATTAAGATGTTGCATACTTCTATAATTATGTGAGCTTATATTCGTTTTTCTACAAGCATTCTACATGATGATGCAATAAATATATGATATTATAAACTATAAAAATAAAAATGGAATTATGAAAAAAATAAATAGATCTGTTTTATTGTGGATATTTAAATTTCTTGCTTTGTATAAAAGCATTCTGGGCTATAATTCGTTACAATTCAGCTTGGATGTGAAACATGTTCAGCTTCGATGTGTGAGTGTATTAAGGTTTATACAAATTATGCTAGATGAATTCTAATCTTCTTAAACTATCCGTTTTAGCATTTTAAAAGTAAAATATAATCACTATATTTAACCATTATTAATTTTATTGATATCACTTTGTGTGTTGTCCAGAACACAATTTCAGTAGGATCCAAAAGTAAGAATTTGAGATAAATATCTTCCTGTTGGAACTATGTCATAATATACATATTCTTTTACCTGTGGTAATTAATATATGTAATGCTCTCAAGTTTTTTGCTACTTCTTATTTATTTAAGATTTTCTGAATAATTAGGTAGATATTATACATTTTTCTTCTGCCGTGTTAATGGTTGCTTTGAATAAATATTCCATGTGTTAATTTTGCATTCTTCTCTAGAAATAACACAGTTCCAGTCAGAACTCTGTATAATTAATTACATGCACAGAGCTATTGATTCTGTGGATTCTAGATGAATAAATATATTCTCTCTATTAACAAATAATAAAACACATTATTACTTTTACATTATTTTGTAAATGATTAATTAGGTGTAAATAAAGAGTTGTATATAGTAGAAAAACTTCGTTAATTTAAATTTCAATAACCACAGTTGACTAAATAACTTCTCTCAAACTGAGTTTCTTTTAAATTCTTGTATCTGATATGCAATAACGTTTTTGTAACTTTGGACATTCTCATCCATAATTCATTTAATAGTTCATTTGATACTCCTAATTTATCGCGGCAAGCTACCCAGTCACGTACCCATTTCCTTTTCTTCTTCTTTTTTTTTTTTTTTTTTTCCCCTCGCAAGAGCAGAAATTAATTCGTTTGAAACTGCTTCCCAGACTTCAAGCACTGCAGCCAAAGAACATCTATGTATGTTCAATGCATATTCTTTCCTGCAGCTGCCACATCGGTATCCATTTCGTAAACAAACGGAGGCCAGTTGTCAGTCCACTCTGATTGGTGTAAACAATCTATCAGAGTAAAAGTCCGTTCACTCGGTTCGAAACGCACGGACGAGCGCCTCGCTACGAGCGACTCTGACAGATGTAAACTGGCCTTAAGGTAGCCTGCTACGGTACCGAAGGGGCATGTATGTGTGTAAAATGTATAGTGCCGGTGCGGCATGGCGGCACTATAAATATGCGGGGATCCGAAAGTCCTCTCGTGTGGATTGGAGGGAGTGGATTCCCCCCCCCCCACGGATGCTCTCCCTAAGCATTGGAGGTGGAAAATAAGAGGCCCAACCTCTCTTCGGAGTAGGTTCTGGCAACCATTGTTCCATGTAATATGGACATACATTTACAACAACATCAGTAAAATAGTACTTTGTTCAATTCTTAAAAATCTCATCTCTTATTTACTTCTTGTGACATTTGTAGCATAATTTGTTAGTATGGTTTATTATAAAACCTAAGAGAGCATTTACATTTTCTCTTCAAGGGACATGAATCTTCGACAGCTAATAATAAATAGACATCTAATCACAATTTTGATTTTAATTGATGTTTTATTATTATTTCCCTTGATAGATGGCGCTATGCCGGTGCTCGTTTTGCTTCGCTCATTGCTTTGGGTATGAGAAAGGTCGCTTCTCCTCCCATTTTCTGAAAATCTTTTTTGAGAAATGTTAAATCGTTTTATGGAGATATATACTTTCGAAAGAGTTCTGGGTACTATTCGGTTTCGAGGGCCGTAAAAAATCGCCAAACTATTGTTGATGCCAATGCTGCCAAAAATAATTGCGGCAACCCTAATAATTGCGGCTTTAAGATTGATGTTTTAATTTAGATGAAAGGTTAATTTCATATTTTAATATTTATTATTATAATTTATATAAAAATTGCTATACGTAACTGAATGGATGCCTGCATCGCTATTTCGCTACCGACATATCGCTAAAGCATAATTTCATCTCGTTGGTTGATTAAACGTAATTTTCTATAATGAATGATGCCTTTTCTTTGAAAATATTCTTGGTAAAGTGCAGAATCGCTCACTTATTTGTTTGCCGCTTTTTACAAGGGTCAAAACAATTGGACTTTCGTCAATTGTCTTTTACTTTTTAAGTGAAAATAGGTCGATGTCTACATAGATAAAGTCAAGGATTTGCGCAGTGCCATTTTTGTGCAATTCTAGGATTTTTTTTTTTTTTTTTTTTTTTTTTTTTAAGTGAAAATAGGTCGATGTGCACATGGATACCGAGTATGTGTAATTCTTAAAAATGCGTCAAGCAGTGGGTCATTCTGCACTTACCCAAAATTCTATTGCCGAGTTTTCGTCATGGGCAATTCCCAAATTGTTAAATCCATAGGATATCAAAAAAGGATTTAAAATCAAAAAAGGATTTAAAAATTAAACTAGTATTTCAATGGCGTCTTAAGAAATATAGAACTATATAAACTTATGGAATCTGAAATCAGCACGTGCGCTACATTTGGCGCACTGTTAAATGGGCGCGTTTGCTGGATTTGGCGCGCTGTTAAATGGGCGCGTTTGCTAGATTTGGCGCTTTGCGCGTGCATTTTCGCTGCAATTTTTTTACGGCCCTCGAAACCGAATAGTACCGAGTTCTGTGTCTGAAATCGTGACTAAGTGCAGTGAAGAATATTTTTTCTTATGTTTCCGCAAAAGCAGAAATAATCTAGACTTTACAGTTCCTGCGTAAATGCAACTGCACTTTACAATTCCCAAGTAAATTACTAGGACATATTGCCTTTTTTCATTTGTTTTGGCAAAGAAATTAAAATTGTTTTTATTAAGAATTTTAATGCTAATAATAAATTCATGTGTAAGCATTAAACGCAAATATTCATATAATTTTTATAAAAGATCATAGCTTTCAGTTTTCTAAAATTAATATTATATTCAAAAAATTCAAATTTAAGTTTATGAAATTTCTTTTGTTCCTTCCTTCCATAACATGGCAAATTCTATTTTCTTCATTTTGAGAACCCTAGTGAAATTACTTTCAATTTGAAATCTTAGCAAATGAAAACGATGAAAGCTGAAACAATCAACATAGATATGAAAAATATAAACAGTTAAGATCTTATCAAGTTTATTCCCAAAAGACGGATAAGAAACTAGAAATTTGGAATTTAAAACACGGAATTTATAAATTTCCGTAAATATTATCTTATTTCTGAAGTTATTTTTCTTGTTCTTCTACTTCTGTATATAGGAATGATAAACATTTCTCAGCTTAACGCCATATTTGGAGTTTTCTATGTCTGATTAATATGAAAAGTAATTTAATTCATACATACAGGTAGACTATCATTTTCTAGAATTGACGAAAATATGTAGAAACCATTTACATTTTGTATACGAAATTTTCAGAAAAACTATTTAATTATATTAGCTTTTAACCACACACCTGGGGGGGGGTGCAAACTTTACATCAAATATTTCATTTTTTAAACTTATTTTCTTTTTTAAATATTTTTCTCTCTTTGAAACGTGAGATATCTGAAATATTTTGTAAGAACATAATCGAATTTTACTGAGTATCGGTTCAGCATCAGGCATAATGTCTTTTGAAATTAGCTCTGAAGAAGGAAATCAAGATAGTGAGAATATCATTGCTGTCTGTTTTTGAAATTTATTAAATTTATGGGATATTTATTTTTAAACTGTCAGAAATTTTCTATTCAGATTTCAATCAAGAAAATGCATTTCTAATTTCAATATAAAAATTTAATTGTACTGAATTCTTTTAGAACTTTATTAAAGTAAATTTCATGGCATTTAATTAGCCAAAAAATAAGAATTTTGAACATTAAGTACTTAAATGAAGCAAAAATTACATAATTTATAGATATTTAGTATTATTTTAATATAAAACTAAATGACACACCAGAAGTACCAATAGTATTCCCTAAATGCTACTATTTAAGCTTTAGAATTTAATATATCTGTAGCGCAAAAGTAAATAATTCATACATATATTATTTATGTTTTGCTTTAAAGTCTTCATTATCAGATAAATTACTTTTACTATTGCTGGCGATATCATAAATGAAGTCTGAAAGTCTCTCATCTTAAACCCTTCCAAACCATACAAAGATTGAATTAAAGTAAATATATTAATAAATCGTAATAAATTGCCTAATACTTGCGCAGAAGCTTCAAAGTAATAAAATAATAATATACTTATGAATGGATTATTGAGCACAGTATCTCTTTTGAGAAAGTTAGTAGAATTTTAGTTGTTTGGCATTCGTACTTGAATAAAAGACAAAACACCTTCGCATTTATTAATTATTGTAAACTGATCGGGGGTTGGTTTTTTTCCCTTGAAAATCAGCCGATTCCCGATCAACGACGATAATTACTTGGTTTATTGATTGATTAATAATTGCTGTTTCTTTTTAAAAATTTTCAAGTTTCATTTTTACATGATTATAAGTTACTTCATTCAACTAAAATTCTACTAACTTTCCCAAAGGAGATAATATACTCAATAATCCATTAGTATATATATATATATATATATATATATATATACTAATGATATATATATATAAGTAAAGACATAAAGTAAGAAATTTAGAACCAATTTTTCACAAAGACCAAAAATTGAAATTCATAAGTAATAAATTTCAAATAATTTCATAATAATGCACGAGTAATAAATAAGTAATAAATTTCATAATAATGCGCGAAAATACTAGGCATGATTATATTTTGTTTTTCAAAAATTATTTTTTAATTATATACATATATATGAAATAATAAAATTCCATAGTCAACAATACACTTAAAATTCTAACTGTATGTTCTTTTCATTTTTAATGGCGACGGTCTCTTATTTGAAAGTACGTGGAATTAAATCCACAGCCCCGTAGTCAAGTTGTTTATCCCGCCTTTTCTACACGTACAGTTATAGAATGTTCTGGAGATATTTAAAGCGAACTGGAATGGGTGACGAGGCTGACGTCATTTCTTTCAAGCTCCGCCTTTCCAGAGGCTAGAAAAGAACTCGCAAAGGAATATCGGGGTCTTTTCTTTAATGTAACGATGCAGTAAACATTCATACAAAAAGTTATTAGTAGTTCTATTTTATTTACTCCGGAGAGCTGATTTTTTGTAACTGCTATTTCTCCTGAATAATAATAAATTTATCGTTTGATACTTAGAGCATTCCGACTACATCTATGATTCTTCACCAATATAAGTTATTCTGGACAAAAGCTGGTACATCACCAATATATATATAAAAGTAAAAATTGTAGTAAGCTCGCCTAAAAGTTACCAAGAGCTGCTGCTAACTTTTAGGCGAGCTTACTACAATTTTTATACTTTACTTATTTTGCAGCATACTGCGCAAGATGTTTTCTAGACCTAAATTGTTTTTTTTTATTATAATTACTATTTTGCTTGATAAATTATATAAAAGTAAAGGCATAAAGTAAGAAATTTAGAACTAATTTTTCACAAAGACCAAAAATTGAAATTCATAAGTAATAAATTTCAAATAATTTCATAATAATGCGTGAATAATAAATAAGTAATAAATTTCATAATAATATTGATTATATTTCGTTTTTCAAAAATTATTTTATAATTATATACATATATATATATATATCAAAAACTTAATTAATAATTTAGTAGAAGTAGCATACGAAAATCGTATATTCCAAAATTTTTCCTCCATAACTTTTAAACGTAACATTTGCCTTCTACACTGATTCTTACATTTATGTAACTAAACTATTTAATCTTGTCCCCATAATTTATTGTAATGATTTTCTACTATAATTTCGAATATTACAAACCCGAGTTGTTCATACAAATATTTATTCACTAATATCTTCATTATTTGGTACCTATTTGTACAGTACTGCTTAAGATCCAATGGAATAAATCATACTTTCATTAAAGAAAATTTATATCTAATTATCTGGGCGTTACGTATTAATACCCGGCTCTGAATAAATATAGAATGAAATATATGCATACGTTAGATAGTAAAATATTTCATGGAATTTAGGGGAGAGGTTTTTAAATTACATACTAAACAATGGCTAGGAAACGGCAGAAGAGGGGAGGAACGGCTATGAATTTGGAACGTCCAGCTGAGCGTTTCCCCATTAATTTGCATCCCAACGTCATTACTGGTGACAAACGAGGTTATCGCCGACCATATCCCCCGGAGGGCCTCAAGCGGGCCAGGAAATGTATGAGAACTCTTTTACGTCCCTGTTTTCACCAAGCAGCCAAATAAATCAAAAAGATTAAGTATTACAAAAAACCTCGTAGTTTCATTGCTGGCTGTAATAAAATTCAAAGGCGAAGACACATTTTGGATAATATAAATTTCCGTGTCATTGCTAATTTAGAAAATTTAAGGGGTATCAGAAACACCTATATCGACAATGTTAAATTGGCCATTTTCGATCTACCTTTTCTCAAAATCTGCTGTAGATACAAGCTTGAAATTTTTTATGTAATTAAAGTATACCTATCTGATTATATTGAAATGAGATTTTGAAGCATTTTTAATTTTAGAGTAAATTACAAGATATTTTGTTAGGCATAGTAAAATTTAGCACTTTTCTCACATAAAAAATATTTTTTTTTAAAGTGTATTACAAAAAGCTCATTTCAGTAAATATTAGGGAACCTAATCAATAAGCCATAGAAAGTTTAGATACATGTTAGTAGTAGTTCCTGAGAAAAGGAACATCGATTATAAAAAAATCACGTTTGCAGAAAAACGCGTTTTTATGTAAAAATCCTCATTGATCAAAGCAGTAGATGACAAATTAAAACTAGATTTTTTTACAGTTCTAACTTTCATAGAGATTAAAGAATGGTATTTTTAGAAAGATAAAAGTGTAGAGAATTTGAAAATGCAAAAATCCGAAATCACAATTTTTTGAAGATTTTGGGGTTCCATCACCCCTTAATAACAAAAAATTACAAAAAAATTGAGAAAAAAAAATATTTTCCGAACTTTCACCCACGAACACGCGCGTGTCCTAACTTTTACGAAAAAGCTGCCACGTAGCACGAATGGAGAGTTAAAAAAGAAAAGTCAAATGACTTCCTGTTGGCCCATTCCATGATGAGGAGAAGGGTAGAAAGGAGGAATAGAAATGACATTCAGATGTCTCAGCTTCGATATGCGAAAAATGTGCATTAAAAACTGAATTTGTCGTAAATTTTGCGCGAAAAAATACGTGAGTGCTGGAAAGTTATATTGTGGTCACCAAATATTTTCAAATGAAGCAAACACTCTGTGGATAACTGTGTATTTTTCATAGCTTCAAATTTTTAAATTTTGGTTTTGAATTCAGCAAAAAATATATAATAATAATATATAGTAATAACTTTTACAACATTATTTAGCACCCAAACTCCAAGGCTACGTAAAATAATGTTCTTCGAAGCATTGTCACGAATGTGTTTAAGTTGATTTCATCAATTTTAAAATTTATTTTCCTTTGTACACGAAATGAAACAGAAGGCAGATTTAATACAGAAAATGTTTACGTTTATTTTTTTAATTTCTAATAACTTTATTTAATTTACAATCCAAAGTATTCGCTTATGTTTAACGCATTCGCTGCTTCCAATTCGCTGCTTTTGAAAATTTAAGGGGTATCAGAAACACCTATACCGACAATGTTAAATTGGCCATTTTCGATGTACCTTTTCTCAAAATCTGCTGTAGATTTTGAAAGCTTGAAATTTTTTCTGTAATTAAAGTATATCTATGTGATTATACTGAAATGAGATTTTGAAACATTTTTAATTTTAGAGTAAATTACAAGATATTTTGTTAGGCATAGTAAAATTTAGCACTTTCCTCACACAAAAAAATTAAAATTTTTTTTTCTAAGTTTATTACAAAAAGCTCATTTCAGTAAATATTAGGGAACCTAATAAATAAGCCATAAAAAGTTTAGATTCTTCTGAGCAGTAGTTCCTGAGTAACAGTAGTTCCTGAGAAAAGGTACATCGAGTATAAAAAAATCACGTTTGGAGAAAAACGCGTTTGTATGTAAAAATCATCATTGATCGAAGCAGTAGATGACAAATTAAAACTAGTTTTTTTTACAGTTCTAATTTTCATAGAGATTAAAGAATGGTATTTTTAGAAAGATAAAAGTGTCGCTAAAAATGATTAAAATTATCGCTAAAATTTTTATTCATGTATATGTAAGACAAATATTTTGTTCTCATTAGTATAGTTGTGCAACAGTTACACGTTTACAGTAGTCGACCTAGCCTTTCTGACATAAAACGTGCTCAAATATAAGCTTTTGTTCCGTTTCAATAATTCTATAACATATAAAAATAATTAATTATATTGGATATAAAAATGATAGATTAAAAATAAGGAAAGTTCAGCATACAAAAATTAAATTATTACATTCACCTAAACTTTTTTTTTTTTTTAAAGAAATAATATACCCTGTGAACTTAAAAACTTTCATCATCAGATAACATGACACGTACGTCATGATTGTCCCCCGTTATATTTTCAGGCAAGTCATAGAGTTCTGTTTCACCTTCACCATCATTATTACTCTGGTCCATATATAAATAATCATCATCCGTTTCATCTTTCACTAACACCACCGGCCCACTAGCGGCCGAGCGGTAAAGTCGCTGAACACTGGTAGTTCGGTCCGAGGTTCGAATCCCGCGAACGGGCTGGCTGCATGGGCGTTTTCGTGGTTTTCCCCATGTGTAACGTGTATACGAGCCAGTTTCCTTTAGAAAGTCCTCCACGAAGGCATCCCTCCCCTTAGGCAGATAGCCCTCGAGGCTTTGCCATAATCACACACACACACACACACACACTTTCACTAACACCAAACATCCTGACTGCAATACGATTTCCATTTTCTTTCGCAAACTGGATTACTTTGCATTTGAAAACAGCACTGCGTAGTTTCGTCGGGCAGGAGCGATATTTACTAGTAAAAGAAACACTAGGTCAAGTGGATTTCAACTAAATCAAAATCGATTTGCTACGATGTACTAATCGATTTACTTGTATGCTCACCTCAAAATTTTAGCTCTAAATTACTACTGAAAAAGACAACATTTGACAACAACATCTGAAAAAGACTCGAGGCCCTAGGATAACATTCTTGTGCACACTGCGTGGAAGACCATCCACTCTCTTTGCAGAATCCTTTACTCCCTCAAGCACAACCCCCACAGACACACGTATTGTGCCTTGTCAATTCAGTAAAACATTGTGCTAACACGTAGAAAAAATCTTCGAATAAATGATAAAGAAAAAGATAAGAGCATCGCACGTGTATCTTTCAGGTTCCTTCGCATAGAATGAGCACGAGTTATACGGCGAATATGCCTAAAAATTAATAAATACAGCTTGGAATTATAGGTTATACACCGATGCGCATTTATACGCCGGAATATGCGATAATTATTTTTGGGTACGTACCTCTCCATTACAAACATCTTTCTACGAAGCTATTTTTGTCCTTAATTTAATAAGCACGTATGTATATTTAAGTTAATTAAAATATCATTATCGGTTCTTTTTAAATATTATTAGTCCAAAGGGATTTCAGTCCCGAAGGACTATTGCTTTCGTTTTGGCATTTTGCATCGGACTCATAAACGTCGGTTCACTTTTCAAACTGTTGCCACAAAATGTTAGAGTCCTGCATTATATTTGAAGAAATTAAATAATGAAAAATCTGCATAAATGATTGTCTATTTCTCGCATTGTGATAAAACAATGGTACATAGAGCCATCGAATTTTGAATGACGAAATCCTACTGCGAATATGGGCATCTGAAATCCCAAATTTGGAATTTGTTTTATTATAGATTTTATATTTTGTAAAACTTTAACGAATTTTTGATTTACAAACTCAATGCTTTAAAAGCGAGAAATGGCAACGTTATATAGAAAAAAAATACTTTTATCTCCAGCTCGCGAGATTGTGTATATCGGAAATTCTAAAGATATGCTTAATTTAACATTATTTTGCGATATTGCTCTTGAACTGAATTTTATGGTTTAAGTGCAAAGAACATGATATTTAATAAATAAAGGTAACACTCAAAACGTTAAAAAAACGCCCCTTTGGACGTAATTTAAAATCTGAAAAATTTCAGATTTTTTTTTTTTTTTTTTTTTTTTTTTTTTTAAATAGTTAAAACGTTACTGCTGAAAAAGCTGTAACGGATTTATTCGTAAAAATACGTAACAAAACTTAGTCGCTGACCAAAATGTCATTACTTTCGTTCATCAGCAAACAGCAAATTACATTTTCTGTAGCAACTGCTTATTAGCTCCTTAATAAGAGTAGGTCCTAAATATTCATACTTTTAATCTATTTTTCTTGTTTCGACAAGCGTTAAACACTTAATTCCATTACGGCAACTAAAATGCAGAAAGGGAAAACAGGGATCAAATATTCATAAGTGTACGGAAACTAATAAATTATTAGGAAGCAATTGTATGGCTACCGTTATGAATATTAATAAATTCCGATAAAAAATATAAGACCTTAAATTTGAAAGGTTTAGTTTTCCGAGGCTGCTTGAAAGCGACCGCAATTTAACTAGCGTTATTTGAAGTCAAAAACAAAGAACATGTAGGTAATTAAATAAACACAAACGGGGCTCCGGTTTGAAAAGAATTTCCAGAAACTTCTAGAAAACTAGCAATTAGGGTATGCTTTTCCAAATGCCATTTTCCATCTATTCGAATGCATTTACAATGCTCGGCGGGCGTCGGTTGTCACATAAAATTACCCTTCATGCAAAGAGCATAACATTCGACGAGCATGGAACCTCCACAACTTTCCCCAGCTCGCGCCGTTCACTTTTTCCCCCCTCTCGAGAATCACAAAGCGAAAAGTCTCGACGATTAAATGTCTCACCTTCGATTGTAGATACCGATTATAAACGCGTCAACACAACGACAGTGATCGCTAATGAGAGCCTCTGACATCACTGATTTCCGCTAAGCGAATTAAGCATTTTTATCTTCGGGCGAAAAGGCTTTGTGAAAGGCTTAATTACCGAACTTCGTCATTTATGCGAATTGTTTTCTTTATGCTTCATAAGCGAAACGTTAAGTCCGCGAGCGCGAGTAATTCTATTATGTTGCAGATGGATAACCATAACTATAAATCCCCTCAATGGCTGATGGTATGTTTTTGCTTTCTATTTTCTTCATTTTGCTTCCTTTTTGTTACCTTTTGCTAAAACGAAGGCGGTATGGTTATTGTCTTGGGTTACACTTAATGAAACTACCCCACATTATCTGAGGAATTCACAATGTAATTAATGTTGCAAAACGCTTTACTGTGGGCTGTTTTCGTCGATGCAGAACGTGACGTGCAGAACTAAGGATCAAGATACGGGTTTTTTGTTCACTGCCTTGTTGCTTTACAACACCTTTCAATCTAAAACAAGGCCTTTAATGGAGCATACAGCTATTCTTGAAGTAGTAGAATATATGCCATGTAGCTGTTGAAGTAACGGAATTGATTGTATTGATCAGATTTTTACTTCCTTGTACGAAGTAAAAAGGAAGTATTGTAATCGCGAAAAGTTTCAGGCAGCATATTTCAACGAAAATATCCATTTTGACCGCTATCGAATGCAATTTAACGATGTTTTTGCCTGATATCTGTACATAAGGACAGAATAAAATACTCTTTTTCCTTCAAAAAAAATATAAAACGGCTTTAAAATTAATACTGAAGAGAATTTTTCGTGGCGTCTGTACGAACGTATGTACGTACGTGCGTACATACGTATCTCGCATTACTAAAAAACGAGTAGCCTCAGAACGTTGAAATTTTGTATATAGGGCTGCTATAACATGTAGATGTGCACCTCGTATTTTGGTTGCAATCGGCCGCACCAAACGTATATAAATATATTTATATATATATCCACTCTGTTACTCGGCTCAGTGATCTCAGTTTCTTTACTCTTATATGCTTATAAATTGTACATTTTTTGCTTTAAAAATTATTGTATTATCTTGTTTTTATCTTCCGGTTAATGTTTTTATGCGTTTAGTAAATCTGTATGCAATATTTTTAGAATTATCAACAATTTTAAAGTTGTCTAAATGCGGCTAAGCCTTTTTTTAATGGCGGTCATTGATGTTTACATTTGAAACAGCAGACTAGTGGATTTGTTGCCAATCTAGAGAACTTAGCTTCCCTACAACAAAGATAACGCATTCATTTATTATTGCCAATTAAATCATGCTTAATTCTTTGTGGAATTTTTTCGAGGAAATAAGTGTTTAAGATTTACTTCGTAATTTTTAATACAGATATTTTGAGTTTTTATGTATTTTTGCCTTCTCGCGAAGTGAGAACTGAATTAATTAAATGAGAAATACTCAATCCCCTGTGAAAAAGTGTTTCTTTTTTGTTTTGTTTGCATAATTTCTTTTATACATCGTTCTAGCTTTAATATAATATTTGAATAGAACATGTGGCAACGATTAGATAATTCTATTCTTTAAATGATATAAATTTTGTGCATTATGAGTTACAATATGAACGAAATATATAAGTTAATTGTGATATAATTATTGGATTATATAACAGTTTCAGTTATATAATTATTATATAAGTTAACTGTTATATAATTATTAATACTGTTATGTGAATCTAGCGCCGGAGTGTAGCTATGGTAAACAAATACTAGAGTGAATTTTAAAGAATGCATTTATTCTATTGTGGTTTATGCGCTGTCGGCGAAGTAGATTTAATTCAATCCAATAAGTTTAAATGAAATGCAAGAAAAAAGGCGTATAATTTAATATTCTGTACAAGGAAGTCATGTGGTGTACACTTCAGATTTTTAAATTCTTTCTTTAAACATTTGCTGCATGGAGTTCATATCAAAAATCCACAAAATACATGGTCCATGTTTTCTTTATATAAATGATAAGAATGAGATTATTTCTGTTTTTATTTATCCATATTCATGGCATTCTAACTATGTGAATTTAATGATTGTAAAAGAAGACAGAAAAACATAGCAGTTAGATTAGCTTCTAGCTGTAATCTATCTCGAAACGGCATTACGTAACTGTTCTATGCCTTGCGGCAGATTATTATTATTCGCTGATGCTTTGATTATGACAGAACACATTAGGGTTATTTGTCTAAAGGAGGAAATTGACTTTCAAATGACATTTTCAAGGAAAATTAATAGGTATTCAAGTGGGAAAATCCATGAAAACATCCTTTTTCCAGACATTTTGCCCTGGACCAAGGTCCAGTTACTACTGTTCAGCTGCTTAATTCGTTTGGTCACTGGAGGTCAGATTATTCTTTTTTATTATTTATAATTTTTACCCATCAGCTAATAGTTATTAAGTTGCAAATATTGTTTCTCAAACCGCAATAACAGAAATATTTTAACTGATATTTTTAGTTGTGGAACTACTGATTAACTATAGAAATAAATACCTTAATACTCATAACTATTATTTATTTGTGTGGTTTCCTATTTGAATCCAGATTCTTATTTTGAGACCACAGATTTAATATAAAACGCTCACGTAGAAGGTCTCACAGAATAGCCTATGATTACAATCGAGGTACTTGTTTTGCACAGGCACTACACTATAATTTATTAAACTCAGGAACAATGCACTGTATTATATCTCACTTATATTCTCATTAATTTAGATCGTTCACGGCCACTCGAAGCCACGAATTCTCTCACACGCTCTTAGCTTACAATCTCATGTCACAAACTCCAAGAGCTCAAGGCGCATGCGCAGACGCTAGTAAAGAAACGCGCGCGCAGGCGCAACAGTACTATTACAATTAGAAGGAGAGTATAACACCGTAAGTACTTGTAACATGTTTTTCTTAAGGGGGCTTATACACCTTAAACCCCTTATGATCTTCGAATATGTCACTGTTGCAAGAATTGGGATATTTTATTTATTTTAAAAGCAATTACTTCCAACTTTTTACAGATGACTACATAATATAGTTGCTTTGGAAACTAGTAGCCAGAAAGTTTGTGTTGCCACAAATATTTTTGTAATTTAGTCCGCTTTGTGACAAAATATTTCGTCATGTTTCCACTTTGCGCTCACGATATTTTAAAAATGGCTAATGGTACGTACTTGAAATTGGATGGAATTCTTTATATGGGCACTATTTTCTAACTGAACCCAAAATCTGATGAATGTTTTAATATTAAACATTTTTATGCACGAAAACATTGCAGATTTTTTAATGAAATACATTTTATAAACTCAATTCCGAATAAAATAAAAATTTAACATGGAATTCTTAGAATTTTTGGTTCATAGTGGTTTCCAAATGTTATAAAATCTATATATTAAATATGGAACTAAATTATGCAACAGAATGTCTTAAACTGTGCGCGCAAGGTGGAAACATGACGAAAAATTTTGTCGCAAAGCGAATTAAATTATAAAAATATCTATGGCAACAAAAACTTTCTGATTACTATTTCAGAAAGCAGCTTATAGTGTGTTATCAGCTGTAAAAAGTTGGAAGTAATTACTTTTAAAATAAATAAGTTATCTTAATTCTTGCATCATTCACATATTCGAAGATCTTTTGAGTTTTAAGGTGTATGAGTCCCCTTAAGCGATTATGTATAGTGATGGAATATTCTGATAATGATTAGCAGGGTAATAATTTGATAACCTATAGAAATAAATGTCAATTGACCGGAAAACTTAATTAGGTAGAGCCAGAGTTCTTTTGCGCCAACAGAAACATTGAACAGTTTCGCCTGTGGTGACGAAAACAGTAATTCATAGCGGCGCACCAGTAGACGAGTGTTAAAATCTCTGAAGAATGGTAGTTTGACCCAGTTTTCAATTCTGGGCAAAAAGGTGGATGCATGGGATTTTTCTTCATTTGCAACATGAATACGAACCAGTTTGCCGTCCGGACATCCTTTCCGAAGCGCCCCCTAAATTAGGCAAATATTCCTCTTGTGCTTTGCCGTGAAAATAATCAGTGCAGTAGTTTACACTGTCTACACCAGCCGTCGTCAACCCTTAGAACTTCACGGACCACTACATATGTAATTTTATATTTGGTGGACCACTAAATATGAATTAAATGGTAAATACATTTATACAATAATAATCAGCAAACTACACATATTTCGTTCACATTGAAAAATTGCATGAAATATACAAAACTCTTACCTTCTTGTACAGAAAGCTTCACTCTTCCAGATCACTGAAAAGGAACTTTACGAAAAGGAAGAACAAAACAGCAAACGCAAAGCGATATCAATAAACTGACAGTGTTATGCCGCCAATTTTTAATTATTGTAAACATAATAATCATCACTTATTCCGCAATGGTGACATTAAACAAAACAAAAAAGGAAACTTCCAGTAATGCAATTATAAGCAAGATAATGCAGATGGTTCTCATGTAAATCCGTCAAGATGCCTATTGACACGGAGATAAACTGTATTATTAACGAACGCAATAGCATATGTTTGTAATTCAAAAAAGAGATTTCCAGTTCGCGCTATTATTGATAACAGCAGCATATCCATGGATGCCAACTCTCACTTTCAAATGTCGCTAGGTACACCTACAAAAGTCGCTAAAGAAGGAATTTTGCTAAAAGTAGTAGCTAAAATTAGAAAAAAAGTATAATCCATATTCCATAATAGGTTTTACTACTCGTCATTTTTTAAAATGAATCTTCATAAAAATATAAATAATGTCCCAATTTTTCTGCGGACCATCAAAAAATTTTCACGGACCACAGGTTGGCGACCGCTGGTCTACACTTTATCAGCTCCTAAACGAAGTGGTGGAAAGTAAACCTAACATGAAAGGGAATTTTCCCTCAACACTGGCATGATGCTTTCTGAAGAAGTCGAGATTAGAACTTAACCAGGGTCTCTGCCGCTCGCAAAATAAACTCTTATGGTAACCTTAAGTCTTAAAATCATTAATTGCTTACTTCTGGGTAGCTTTCATACGACTTGTTTTAGAAACACGAATAAGACTCTTTGTGTTAGGCTTGCTAAAACGACAGAGGTACGAAAGCAGAATTAATGGCTGCTGTGCATTCCCCAAGGAACTAAAATGTTACTTGCTTACTAAAATGTCTAATTTTCGTACGTAAGTAAAGCGAGAAGAGAAAAGAAACTAATTTGCTCTTTCAAATATGTTTGAAAGGAGTTAAAGGAAGTACTCTTAAATCTCTTCATTCGCATTTTCATTAATTGCTTTCTAACTTCTAAGAAAATGGAAATAATTTCCATAAATTTCTACTCGAAATTATTGAAGAATAAGTATTTCTGCAATCGAGATAAGTAAAAGAACTGCACTTCCGTTCAATATTTCCAATTATTTAAGATTCTTCTTCCGACTCAATATCCTTTTATAGAAGTACTTAAAAGAAGGAACGGAACTGTTTTTTTTTACACTTAAAGGTATGGGGACGGTTTAAAAACTTTAGTGGTAATGCAAATGTTCAATAAATGAAGAATGTTCTCAAGTTTAGAATCTGGAATGAAATAAGAAAAGAAAAGGAAAAAGAAGGACGTTTATTTTGTTGCATTTACTGCAAAAGAAAGGAAAGAAAGATGGTGTTGGTGTATTTAATTATGGCAAAGCACACTAGGGCTATCTGCCTAAAGGGAAGGATGCCTTCGTGGAGGACTTTCTAAGGAAAACTAGTTCGTATACACGTTACACATGGGGAAAAACACGAAAACACCAATGCAGCCAGCCCGTTCGCGGGATTCGAACCTCGAACCGAACTACCAGTGTTCAGCGACTTTACCGCTCGAAAAGAAAGAAAAAAAGAAAAAATAAAGAAAATATGATAAGTAATTAATACTGGTGTAAAGACAAAATATGAAATTTTGGTCAATATCAATGCTCTAATTAAATATTTGACATATAAGTATCACGAATGAAATCAAGTTAATACAGTTTCAAAGTAATTTTCCATGACTTTCAAAATATTAACTCTAGTGATATGAATTTTGGAAGAGAATATCTTTATTTCAAAAAGCTTTATTGACTATATTTGTATAAATTAAACGTTATTGCAAGCTTTGCCAAAATCGACCAGCATTTCATTTAAAAAAATTCAGAGTAAACTTCGAGTTTACCTAAATCTCACAAGTAAATAACAATTAAACCATGAACAACAACAACGACTGGCCTGACCATATGTTAACCCTCTCACTGCGTACATTTTTTTATCAAAATAGGTACAAAAATTGCGTATTTTTTATTACATATTTGAAATCGACATATATTTTAGAGTTAAAATTGTGGTGCAGATTTTAGAGTTAAAATATACAAAAAAATTCTATAAAAGAGTTTTTTACTTCCTTGTACGAAGTAAAAAGGAATTATTGTAATCGCAAGAAAGTTTCAGGCAGCATATTTCAACAAAAATATCCATTTAGACCGCTATCGAATGCAATTTAACGATGTTTTTCCGTGATATTTGTACGTAAGGACAGAATAAAAGAATAAAATACTCTTTTCTTTCAAAAAAATTATAAAACTGCTTTAAAATGAATTCTGAAGGGAATTTTTCGTGGCGTCTGTACGAACGTATGTACGTACGTACGTATCTCGCATAACTCAAAAACGAGTAGCCTCAGAACGTTGAAATTTTGTATATAGGACTGCTATAACATGTAGATGTGCACCTCGTATTTTGGTTGCAATCCGCCGCACCAAACGTATATAAATATATTTATATATATATCCACTCTGTTACCCGGCTCAGTGATCTCAGGTTCTTTACTCTTATATGTTGGTAAATTGTACATTTTTTGCTTTAAAAATGATTGATTTATGTTGTTTTTATCTTCCGGTTAAGGATTTTATGCCTTTAGTAAATCTGTGTGCAATATTTTTAGAATTATCAGCAATTTTAAAGTTGTTTAATTGCCGCTAAGCCTGTTTTTAATGGCGGCCATTGATGTTTACATTTGAAACAGGAGACTAGTGGATTTGCTGCCAATCTAGAGAAACTTAGCTTCGCAACAACAAAGCTAACGCCTTCATTTATTAATTAAATCATGCTTAATTCTTTGTGGAATTTTTTCGAGGAAATAAGAGTTTAAGATTTACTTCGTAATTTTTAATATAGATATTTTGAGTTTTTATGTATTTTTGCCTTCTCGCGAAGTGAGAACTGAATTAATTAAATGAGAAATACTCAATCATCTGTGAAAAACTGTTTCTTTTTTGTTTTGTTTCCTTAATTTCTATTATACATCATTTTAGCTTTATTATAGTATTTGAATAGAACATGTGGCAACGATTAGATAATTCTGCAAATGATATACATTTTGTGCATTCTGAGTTATAATATGAACGAAAAATATAAGTAAACTGTTATATAATTATTGGATTATATAACAGTTAACTTAGTTTCCGTTATAAAATTATTATATAAGTTAACTGTTATATAATTATTAATACTGTTAAGTGAATCTAGCGCCAGAGTGTCGCTATGGTAAAGAAATACTAGAGTGAATTTTAAAGAATGCATTTATTCTATTGTGGTTTATGCGCTGTCGGCGAAGTAGATTTAATTCAATCGAATAAGTTTAAATGAAATGCAAGAAAAAATGCGTATAATTTAATATTCCAATTTAATATTCCAGTACAAGGAAGTCATGGGGTGTACACATCAGATTTTTTTAATATAGAGTGAGATCATAGAAAAAGGTTGTCAGAATACTGAAATTGAAGAATAATGATATAAAAGGGGAATTTTGAATATTAATATTGGTTAAATTATGAAATTATTTTATAAAATACAAAGGTAAACATATATACTAATGTAAATATTTGCATAATGTAATATTTTGCGTATCAATTTCAATAGAAACTGAATTTTCAGATTCATCACCATCTGCAGAGGAATCCAAGAAATTCTCATCAGTTTCGCTATAACTATCTTCAATATACTTGAAATCAGAGTCAGAACTACTATCAGTGTCAGAAATATCGTCAGGAATATAGGTTATGTAACTCGCGAAACGCTTCCTGCCAGACATCGTTGAGCTCTGAAAAGCGCGCGCAAAATGCTACATTACGTATTCTTGTATATTTGGCAGAAATGTGGACAACTAACACTATCTGTTAGCCCACATCTAAATAAACAATTAAACATCACAGAAAAGCCGAAAGGAAACCTTGAACGGGTTGTACAGTTAAATTATACGGCCGCAAATTTTGCTACTTTATCGCGGGATTCACAACGAGAGGGTTAAATGTAGTAATAGAGAGCCAGGGTCCGTCTGCTTAGAAGGATAATCAAAGTATGCTTTAGGGATGATTAGTAGGAATGCATAAAAGCAACTAAGGTGAACCAGGCTTTTATAACGGTGGTGGAAGTCCGAATATGAGATTTTTCTGAAGTACATGGTTTTCCAACAAAGGTAATGTCAAACTGAAAAAGGTAAAATAAAGAGAAGCTGTGTTGAAGAAGATGCAGAAAATCTAAGTCAGTTAACCAAGCAGGTAATATCAATTAATTACGACAAAAACATTTTAGATGA
Organism: Stegodyphus dumicola; assembly: GCF_044657685.1. Lineage (NCBI taxonomy): Eukaryota > Metazoa > Arthropoda > Arachnida > Araneae > Eresidae > Stegodyphus > Stegodyphus dumicola. The sequence goes on from NC_140772.1 coordinate 24,134,181, forward strand.
AGACAAAAAGAAAGTTCTCTGGATTAAATAACTAAGATATTACTTGCATAAACATATTTTTCTAAAGGAAAGGGACTGTGTTTCTGAAGGGAAATTACAGGATTTTGATGATGTTTTATGGAAAGGTAGAATTTAAGGGGGCTCATACACCTTAAACCCCTTATAATCTTCGAATATATGACTGTTGCAAGATTGGGATATTATTTTTATTTCAAAAACAATTACTTCCAACTTTTTGCAGCTGGCTACATAATATAGCTGCTTTGAAAACTAGTAACCAGAAAGTTTGTGTTGCCACAAATATTTTTGTAATTTAATCCGCTTTGTGACAAAATGTTTCGTCATGTTTCCACCTTGCGCGCATGGTTTTTTAAAAATGGCTAATGGTACATACTTGAAATTGGATGGAATTCTTTATATGGGTACTATTTTCTAACTGAACCTAAAATGTGATAAATATTTTAATATTAAAAAATTTTATGGACGAAAACATTACAGATTTTTTTAATAAAATACATTTTATAAATTCAACTCCAAATAAAATAAAAATTTAACATGAAATTCTTAGAATGTTTGGTTCACAGTAGTTTCCAAATGTTATAAAAGCCACATTTAAATATGGAATTGAATTACGCAACAGAATGTTTTAAACTGTGCGCGCAAGGTGGAAACATGACGAACAATTTTGTCACAAAGAAGATTAAATTATAAAAATATTTGTGGCAACACAAAACTTTCTGATTACTATATCAAAAACAGCTATATTATGTAGTCAGCTGTAAAAGGTTGGAAGTAATTGCTTTTAAAATAAATAAGTTATCACAATTCTTGCAACAGTCACATATTCGAAGATCTTATGGCTTTTAAGATGTATGAGTCCCCTTAATGGAATTATTTATGTAATCAATGATATATTGAATTTTGAGTCCTCGGTCAATCCTAGTGTACCCGAAAGCGTTGACAATCATACGGATAATTTTGTTATGGAGACTTTCCAGTCAGTGGAGCTTGCTTTTCTGTTGCTTGTTGCCAAACTGAGGATGCAAGTAGAACAGTAGTCCAGAGAACAGATTTGTAGAGGATGACTTTGTTTTTCAAAGAGAATTTGCTGTGTCAACCAAGAAACAGAAACATACTGCATATATTATAAATGAATTTATCACGTACTTTCTAATCAACTTTTGTTATTAGTTTGCTGTCAAGATTAACTCTTTCACAACCAATCCGCCCCACACGGCCCTACATTGAAACAACCAGAAACGCCCGAAAACGGCCGAGATTGTAATCTTGTTTTCTTCGCTCCCCCTAAGGTATGCAGTAGCAGGTTCAGTTTCCCCAAATGCCCCAAATTATCAGTTTACTGCAGACAGCTTGTCCTAAGAGGTTTCTTATCTTTTGGTTGCTCGTGACATTTCGTTGTTGATTCTTTTGTGGTACAGTGTGCTTTTAAGCTTTAAACAGCAGTAAAGGTGCAGTTTCAAAATTTAAGGATTATATTTATTTTTAATCAATTTATTCCTTCCTATAAAAATAACGGAAATAAACCGAATCTCAGTCGTGATCATAACAAAGCCGGAAAGGCTTGATGGTCTGACCTTCAGAATAGTTTTATAAAGAACGGGGTCAAAGGCTAATGGAATCTTTGTTAGAAAGTATAAAGGATGTCATTGGAAATCTTCACACCCATTTTCTGCGTTAATGGACGGGGAGGGGAGGAAATTGCTGTGAAACTGGAAAACTATTTCGGGCGGTCCGGTATTTTGAGGATACAGGTTTGCGAAGGGTCTAGATTTCAAAGAGTTAAGCCCCCCCCGGGTTTGACTGGAAGCAACGCAACGCCGGCCTACTGGCTAGATCAATATCTGCACAGACTCGATATCTTGGATGAATTTCACAGTCTGCGCAGTGACTATAACCATCATTTATACGGTGCTAGCCTCAGGCTCGGCAGGGACCATATGGTACTGACTTGTGTTTCAGAACCCAGACTTTCTGAAGCAAAATTCATCCTCCTGAGTTGACCGGAGGTTTATACCTCCTTCTTGGATCACCTCTAGGGGTTGGGACTGTTTAACTGTGTAAACGCTGCCTGGAGCTAGCCAGGTCTGAGTGAACTGTCAAGATTAACACCACACAAGTGATATTGTCGATGGTTGATCAAAGATTAGGAGAGCGTCGAGAATCTTTCAGGAATCTCCTTTATAGAAGACGACTGCAGAAACTTTTTACATTGGCACATCAATGTGCCATTCAGAGTTCAACTTTTCAAGAATGACAAGGTAATTTTGAAGAAGGATCCTGATGTACTTGAAGTTCGCTGCTTGTAGCAATTTGGTTGTTACCGTGAAAGACCGAAATTGGAGAATGTCGACTTTCACCGGAGAATATCAACATTCACCAAGTACTCGGTGAAAGACCGAATATTTCACTACCTTCCTGTACATTCGGACCTCACCGGTGTATGTCGACAATCATAGATATGCTCTGGTGAAAGTCGAAAAGAGAGGTCATAAAGTGCCATAATAGTTTAAGGGGACTCATACACCTTACAACCCATAAGATGTTCGAATAGGTGACTGTTGCAAGAATCGGGATAACTTATTTATTTTAAAAGCAATTACTAGCAACTTTTAACAGCTGACTACATAATATAGCTGCTTTCTGAAATAGTCATCAGAAAGTTTGTGTTGCCACAAATATTTTCATAATTTAATTCGCTTTGTGACAACATTTTCGTCATGTTTCCAACTTGCGCGCACAGTTTAAAACATTCTGTTGCATAATTTAATTCGATATTTAATATATAGCTTTTATAACATTTGGAAACTACTGTGAACCTAAAATTCTAAAAATTTCATGTTAAATTTTTATTTTATTTTGAGTTAAGTTTATAAAATATATTTTACTAACAAAATTTTTAAAGTTTTCGTCCATAAAATTTTTCAATATTAAAATATTCATCAGATTGTTGGTTCAGTTAGAAAGTAGTGCCCATATAAAGAATTCCATCCAATTTCAAGTATGTACCATTAGCCATTTTTAAAATATCATGCGTGCAAGGTGGAAACATGGCGAAATATTTTGTCACAAAGAGGATTAAATTATAAAAATATTTTTGGCAACACACACGTTGTGGTTACTATTTTCCAAAGCAGCTATATTATGTAGTCAGCTGTAAAAAGTTGGAAGTAATTGTTTTTGAAATAAATAAAATATCCCAATTCTTGCAACAGTCACATGTTCGAAGATCATAAGGGGTTTAAGGTGTATGAGTCCCCTTAAGTTTCGCGACTGAATTACGGAGAAGAAAATATAATATTGTTATATGTTCAACATTCACCATTAGTACATGGTGAATGTCGACATTGACCGGCGTAAGTCAGAAATAAGAGTATTTGGAAAATATTTCCGACATACACCAAGCGACTATGTGAATGTTGACATTCACAGGTGAAAGTCGACATTCTGCAGATTTCGGTTTTCACTGTAACATGGTCACCTCGCTCGCAAACAATGCCAACTGGGTTTCGGGATCAGTAGGGATGTTCTAAGTATACATGTTGGAGTGGATGGAGCCTAGCACTGAAACAATTATGAGTTCTCTATGCCACATGTATAGATACGGACACGAATCTCCTGTAGCACTAACTTATTCAAATTTTGGTAAAGTTCTAACGCGAAGGCCGTGAGAAGCGCATTTCGCATTTCACTCAAGCTGTTTTTACATTCTAAAATTTTTCCACTCTCAGAACAACAAATTAAACAATTCCATACAAGAAAAATACACTGATATAAAATAATATGTGTCCGCAAATACTAAACAGATAAATAAATAATGCAACAATACAAAAAAAGGTAACAATACATCATATTATACTTTTAACCCGGCGGAAGTCGCACCAAGAAAAGTTACTAGAGTGGGCGCGTGGGATATCACATACCCCAATATTTAAAATAAGATAAAAATAGTTTCATTTAGTTTTATAGCTGTTTTCCTTGTTCTCGTGTATTATAAATACCTGAGTAATAATTGGGTTTCAAAAAATTAATTTCCAAAATAATCTTAGAGTTAAAATTAAGATAAATGAAAATAATAAAAAAATAAACATCATGCCTCTAAGTTTCAATGCATCTCTAATAAATAGTGCTTATTTTATTTCTTCACACTTTGAACGAAATACACTTATGTGTTCTTGACACAGAATGTTTTCACATTTTAAACATTGCATTCACGTTCTTCTGTCCTTGGCGCGAGGGCAAAAAATTTATCACATCTTTCATACTTAGTTGTTTCGAATTTCATGTATTCGTTTTAATTCTTCGTCGAAACTTCTGCTTTTGTTTTGCATGCAGTACGTCAGTTTCTTGGTAAAGTATTAATCTCTGATCTTTGTTCAATACTTTTTTTCATTAATTGTAATGCTAAGTCCTGCAAAAACAGACTTCTGTTTCTGGTTGCTGGATTAGCAGTTGAATGTAATATAATTCAAGCATTTATTACAGCAACATTCAATGCAGGAAAGAAAATTACCATTGGCCACCTCCTTGTTATTCTGGCAATTGAATAATTGGCTGACATTTCATCCCCCATATCCACTGCTCCTTTAGTCCATTCCTGACGTTTTATTTTCTCCAATAGTATCATCTATAGTATGATCGGTATATAATGTTGAAAACATGAAAACAGTTTTTCCTTTTTTAGGAACATCAGGAATTAATGTTTTATCTTTTTCGAAATCAAAACAGTGTAGAAAATATTCCTAGTTCCAACTTTAGTTTCCGAAATGCAATCTTCATCGCTTTCAAATATTTCTAATAAATCTCACAAACGTTGCATCTCCAATTCATAGGGAGTCATTCGTTTTACCATAATGCAGTTAGAAATTTTTAAGAATTTAATGTCAAGTACTTTAAAATCACTTGCGAGTAGAAATATTTGCTGTTACACTCTATAAATAAATTTCTAAACTAAATATTCAGTCAGAAAAACACTTACGCGGACAGGCGCGTGGGGTGTGTCATACCGCAGTTCCAACAAAATACCGATAAATCTTTTTCTGAAACACACAGGCAAAAAAAAAAAAAAAAAAAGCTGTTCTGAACGTCACCCACAACTAGAAACTCAGCTACTGAAATCAGCGCAGAATTTCAGTTTCACAAGTTAGGAATATTCTACTTTTATGTAGGGTTGGGGTATGGTACACCCCACGCGCTTTCCCGAGGGTTAATAATACTAATCAATGTTTGCCACATTTATTATGGATGAAGGTGCTAAATTTAGAATAAACAGCATTTTGACGTATCTTGCAATATTTAATGATGATATATAGTTCTCATTAAGCTGTATACAGTCCTTTGTACACTATAATTTTTAATCATAATTAACCTCATCTTTCTCTGTGAAATAGGTTAACCTTTTGAGGCTGGGACTTTGGTAACAGTAAAAGCTACCAAAGCATGGAGGTAGGAAGTAAGAAGAAGTCGCCCTAAACAAGTTTCTCCGTACCCTGCTCTGAAGCACCGGCGATCCCTACGTGGTGACCAAAACATTGAGTAATTTACCATTGAGTTCAATGGGATTTGACGCGTTCGGGTGTAAATATTTTGTAATTACGTCGCAAATATACATATAAATGTATATATTTTCTTTTTCTACAAAACTTCAGAGTCCTAACTATGTGAAAACAACATATTTTTAAACAACATTTGATTCTGAACGTAATTAAATGCTATACTTTTCACAGGACAGTTTTCTCAGAATGGTTTAATTTGAATGAAATATTTTCACAAGTTTTCGTTAATTACATTAGAAAAAAAAAATTAAGGTAATTCGATTTTATTCGGTTAAGGTACAAAAATTAAGATCAAAGTTTATTGTATTATTAATATTAAAATTATGCATTATTTCTTTTCTATTTATAGAGCTTCTTCCTAAAATACTTTCTTAAATATGACATGATTTTTTGGCTTCTGAGGCATCTTTTAAATCGAAAAATGTAAGTCAATTTATAATTAATGCTCTATTCGGTTCATTTTAAATTAGAGAATTATTAGGAATTAAATAGTACTTGACATTCTCTAAACATTTCTGAAAGACAATAAAATAATTTTTTTTTTTTTTTTTTTTTTTTAAAGTATTATTTAAAACTTGTAACTGAGTTATTATAAAATGTAAAGGGAATAATTCTTTTAATTATACTTATCAGATTTTTTTTAACCCTTCATTTCAACAATACATATTCCAAAACTTTTTATTACGTTCTTAAGTGCGCATCTCATAGCATTTGCTTTACAATACCTTTTAACAGATTGCTTTCCAATACGAACAATTCTTGCTTAAATAGTTTTATAACGTATTTGTCAACAGGATTTCAATTTATGTGTACAATTCAATATTAAGGTTATTATATATTTAGATAACATTTATAATCATTATAAATTAGATACATTTAATCATTAGATTTCTTCACAGTACTTTCACAGTTGTTTATAAGTGAATAAATTCTTCATTTCAAATACATTTATAAATAATTTAATGAATATTTAAGTATTTTGTCAAAGGCAGATACATGTGTTTTGAGAGCACATGCATAAATACCAGTACATATTTCCTATTTATCATTTCCGGCATGTGCAAATCTTTAATTTCTGTGCATTCACTATATTTTTCGTGTAAAGTAATTTACACTAATTTAGCATACACCCGAAAGTTTTACATAAAAAATATATATGAATATAATTTGAATGAAAATTATAAGTATTATTTTTAATACCCACTCAAAGGTCAGTTTTTCTTCAAAATTCCTCCACGATGGCATCTCTCTCTTTAGGCAGATAGCCCTTGCATGCGTTACTCTATTTAATAAAAACTTAATCTGACCTATGTGCCTAATTACAAACATTTTAACATACATAATTTTATATTTACATTTAGCCATCAAGTTTCAAACTTTTCAAATCTTCAAGAAAATAAATTTTGGCAGATCTCTTTTAGCAATTTTCTTAAAATCTATATTTTTGTAGTGCAACAGCTTAGAATTTTATAAAACAAATTCATAATCAAAATCGCTGTTGTTAGTTATCGAAAAATAACCAATATGTGATTTTTGCGTAAATGTCAGTAAACTATACAAATTGCTATTATCCATCACACTATGAATGTTTCTTTCATGCGAGAGTGTCTCTTTTTCGATTTCTATGGAACTGTCGTGTGTCGAAATACTATCAGAATCTTGTCAAGCGAGCTTCTGAATGTAAACAAAGAACACCCCGCCTGGTGACCCAAGCTTCAAAGCAGTGCTTCACTTCTAGCGCCCCTCCTCCCTTTTCTACCTCCTTGCTATAGTTTACTGACATTTACGCAAAAATCGCATCTTGGTTATTTTTCGATAACTAACAACAGCGATTTTGATTATGAATTTGTTTTATAAAATTCTAAGCTGTTGCACTACAAAAATATAGATTTTAAGAAAATTGCTAAAAGAGATCTGCCAAAATTTATTTTCTTGAAGATTTGAAAAGTTTGAAACTTGATGGCTAAATGTAAATATAAAATTATGTATGTTAAAATGTTTGTAATTAGGCACATAGGTCAGATTAAGTTTTTATTAAATAGAGTAACGCATGCAAGGGCTATCTGCCTAAAGAGAGAGATGCCATCGTGGAGGAATTTTGAAGAAAAACTGACCTTTGAGTGGGTATTAAAAATAATACTTATAATTTTCATTCAAATTATATTCATACGAGTATATATTTCTCGTATATATTTTTTATGTAAAACTTTCGGGTGTATGCTAAATTAGTGTAAATTACTTTACACGAAAAATATAGTGAATGCACAGAAATTAAAGATTTGCACATGCCGGAAATGATAAATAGGAAATATGTACTGGTATTTATGCATGTGCTTGCAAAACGCATGTATCTGCCTTTGACAAAATACTTAAATATTCATTAAATTATTTATAAATGTATTTGAAATGAAGAATTTATTCACTTATAAACAACTGTGAAAGTACTGTGAAGAAATCTAATGATTAAATGTATCTAATTTATAATGATTATAAATGTTATCTAAATATATAATAACCTTAATATTGAATTGTAAACATAAATTGAAATCCTGTTGACAAATACGTTATAAAACTATTTAAGCAAGAATTGTTCGTATTGGAAAGCAATCTGTTAAAAGGTATTGTAAAGCAAATGCTATGAGATGCGCACTTAAGAACGTAATAAAAAGTTTTGGAATATGTATTGTTGAAATGAAGGGTTAAAAAAAAATCTGATAAGTATAATTAAAAGAATTATTCCCTTTACATTTTATAATAACTCAGTTACAAGTTTTAAATAATACTTAAAAAAAAAATAAAAAAAAAAAAAAAAAAAACTTATTTTATTGTCTTTCAGAAATGTTTAGAGAATGTCAAGTACTATTTAATTCCTAATAATTCTCTAATTTAAAATGAACCGAATAGAGCATTAATTATAAATTGACTTACATTTTTCGATTTAAAAGATGCCTCAGAAGCCAAAAAATCATGTCATATTTAAGAAAGTATTTTAGGAAGAAGCTCTATAAATAGAAAAGAAATAATGCATAATTTTGAATATTAATAATACAATAAACTTTGATCTTAATTTTTGTACCTTAACCGAATAAAATCGAATTACCTTAATTTTTTTTTCTAATGTAATTAACGAAAACTTGTGAAAATATTTCATTCAAATTAAACCATTCTGAGTAAACTGTCCTGTGAAAAGTATAGCATTTAATTCCGTTCAGAATCAAATGTTGTTTAAAAATATGTTGTTTTCACATACTTTGGACTCTGAAGTGTTGTAGAAAAAGAAAATATATACATTTATATGTATATTTGCGACGTAATTACAAAATATTTACACCCGAAAGCGTCAAATCCCATAGAACTCAATGGTAAATGACCCAATGTTTTGGTCACCACGTAGGGATCGCCGGTGCTTCAGAGCAGGGTACGGAGAAACTTGTTTAGGGCGACTCCTTCTTACTTCCTACCTCCATGACCAAAGGACGGGGAATCTTGAACCAAATGCTTTTCCCCCTTTAACAAGTCACCTCCTATTTGCAACAAAGATTCTTATGTGTAGTTTAATGGATTCTCAGAGGGGTGCATCTATGTCGCAAAAGGAAGACCTTTGAAAGAGATAAGTGGTTAAAACCCTAGGCGCGTCAAATTTTACATTTCACCCCACTTTTAAGCCTGGAAAATGGGGGAAAAAGACATGGTCACTAAAGTCGACAACCCCGTCTTTTCAAAGAGAGGACTCTATGGCCACTATAATGGCCATTTCGTCTTTTCAAAAGGTTAACTGTCCACCGCATTTTGTATGATAAACTACATGTTCTATCACAAAGGAAAAACAAAAAGGCGTCTTGTTCAGAACGTCACAGATCGTGATATATAATATCCTGAAATTAATTTAACAAAACCACCTAAACAGTTAGCTCAAAACAAGTGAGCAAACGTATAACGCAACAGACTGAAGTGTGGCTTCTATCGCAGTAATTGTTCCTTCTTTTAGAATACTTCTCAGATTCAACTGCGTTAGAGATGTGTTCATTGCTCTCGTTTATGCACGCTGTTAAGAACAGAAAACGAATGCTGAAAATCCCTATCGGAAATCGTTACAGCTCTTCGTTTACGAAAATATGTTGGCATTTACGATACCTCATATTCCCCAAAGATAACCAGAACAATTGCTTAGAGTGCGGAAGCTATTCGTAAAAGCTATCATTCTTAACTCTTTGGACACCTAATGACAGACAGTCGAATAACCAATTCTTCTAAATTGCTCCGTTGCAGTTTCCTCTCAGTGACGAAGCGATGTTGTCTAATGCAACTGAAGTTGTTCTCGCTCGTTTAATTCCATTCGTTTAAGTGCATGTCGCAGTTTCGCAGTTCTGTAATAGCGCACCCCAGAACATTACATTCGCTCCCTCTGACTATCGACTATTTTAAAATGGAATGAAACGGCAATTTCATCGCTATTATTATGTAAAAGAATAGTCGATAGTGTGTGTTTTATGGAGAGTCTAATAAATGAACCGAAAAGGGGAAACGTTGCTATATTCTTCTAGACCCCCTCCCCCTCTCTGCATTCTCTGTTTGGCCATCTCATTCTAAAATACAATTCCGGATGCTTCTAAATTGCTTATTAGAATACTCAGCTGTTAAACGTATGTCTGTTGTAAATATAAAATAAATGAAACTATCTGATTAATGCACGTTTGCATCATATTTACCAGATTTCATTTAATGGTATGCAAAACATATGGCTGGAAGCTGTATTTTGCCTCTTTAACCAAGAACATTCGATGGTTTCTTTAGTTCAAGCTTTATTTGTATATCGTAGTAAATGGCTCACGGTCTGATGTGCATTCACAAGAGTCTCTTTGTTTATTCTAACAATAACTTAAAAATGCTGCACTGTACCCAATTTTCATACTGTATATTTTCTAAATTGTACTCTGAGTATCTTAACATTATCCCCCCGGGGGTCGACGTAGAGAACTCTGCGAAGCTACTGGCTAGGATCTGTACCTAGTCAGTCTCGGCCACGGGGGTATAAAATTTATGAACTTGGTGGTTCTGAAGGCTCTGGGAAAGGTCACTTATTGGCCGGCCCCGGAGTCTGGCACGTCCTAGCGCGGCGTGGTTCTAGTAACCCGGGGGTCTCCCCCGGGGTCGCTGGGTAATGTCCCGCTGCGACGTGCTCGCCCAAGCGACTGGTAGGAGCATTAGACGACCGGTGCTGCCTGAGGCCTGTCCCCAGGTGGTGCGCTGCTCTCCTGGAGGGTAGTAGTGGAGGTTGAACCTCCACGACGTGCCCAAAGTGGGAGTGGACCTGTAGTGGGCTTAAGTTCCCGGAGCAGGGCAGCCAAAATCCTCTAGTATCTTAACATTACCATGATATTTACGACTCTTATTATTTCACCTGTAGTTCATTTCACTTAGTATGCACAGGAGTACGATGAAAATACCATTCCGTGCTGATAGATGACAGCAATATATAAAAGCCCTCAATGGAAAGTTGACATCTAATTCTATGCAATAAATTTTTGAATAATTCATCCTTTTAATTAAATAGTCTGTGTTGTGCAGCTGAAGACCGTCTGATGTAGCGATCATAAGCTCTAACACGCATGCACTATTCGGACCGAATTAAATTTAAAATAGGTACATATTGCGTGACTTTATTCAATAATTTTACAAATGTAGCGCAAAATAAACTCTTTTTAATTTTTGAAGATTTCGAAAAATAATTCAAAATGATATATTTTACTGATATTGGTTGTAATGTGAATAAAAATTACTTTATTTTTAAAAGATAGCTCACGCGTATTCTGCAAGAAACAGTATTATATTTATCGGTCTTTTTATCTGTTCGTTTCTTGTTTTATTTTCCTTTAACATCACGAATAATTGTAGGCTTAAAGACCGTATGTGAAAAATTATTATTTTCAAATCAGACTACCACATACTTCGGTAAACAATTATTATATTAGAATTTTTAAAAAATTATCATTTTCCACTTTATACCTCTTACAGTTAGCGTATTTTACTCAAAATACATATCACCATACCTGATATATATCTTCGTGCTTCGATAGAATCAAACATGTCTGACGCGAGCGAAACGGTATGTATAATGATAGTTAGTTTTCCTGCTCTCCTTTTTTTAAGTTAAGATAAAGTCTTCATATCCAGTTTCAAGAGTTACCTCTTTAAGATTGCATAAAATTCCTTTTTTAAAACCAACTGAGTCTTAGGAATAGACGGAGCGAATTGCAACTCTACAGAATACTTAGATAATATTAGAACTGGTCCAAACATTTATACTGAGAAATATACCTAGGACTTTTGGAATGAAATAAATCATTGCTTGCTGATACGATAAGGATGTTTATTTTTGTGGTTTCATCGAATTCTCCTAGCCATAACTAAGTGGCTTATTTTTTAAGATTTATTGTGAAAGCTTTTTAGTTCTGGAAGACTAATGATCAGATTTCTTATCTTCTTGTTATTAATTCAAAGAAGGCTTCAGATAATTGTAATTTCCAGTTCTTATAGTTATTATTTCATTCAAAATTTCGTGACATTTCATAATTTTAGAGTTTCTAAAATTAATTCAAAGTCTAAACGAAAAATATTCATATTTTTGTCCACTAGTATGTCATTTAAACGATTTTTTTTCGATAGAAAACATTATATGGTGTTTAAAATACAGAAAGTATTTCACTTATTATCGTTTCCATGATGTCAGTACATAATCTGATGACCAGATAATTTGGACTGAAAAACTGATCTCCTCGGTGTCCAGACATTAGCCTCTGGAACTTCTGTCTTTGGACGTTATAAGCTGTTTTCTCACTCCCTTCTGCATGCCTTTAGGGTGTAACTGTAGCACACTCGGCGCGTATTAGAGAGGTCCAGCCTTGAGAGCTGGTGATGTCTTTGCTCATTTTTCACTTCTTCTGCTTCCAAAGCAACCTAAGGACTCTAGAAGGTAATTGTAAGGTTGTATGTCTGTTCCATTTAGCCGGATAAGCATTTTTTGCTTCGGAAGCAATTACCTTTGGCATGCTAGTACGAATTTGGTGGGAGTTACATTACAGGTTTGATATTGCAAGTGTAATTGAAGGAAAACCAATCGAAGATGTGAAAATAAGACTTGAACATTTTTTCTTAATGTACTACTTACTATTTCATTGCTAGTTTTTAAAACTAAAAAAAAAAAAGTCAATTTGGATAAATCTTTCTAAATTATATTGTATAATGCGATCTGTTTTCTCTATTTACATGGTCTCATCGTTTAGGAATGGAGAAATGGTTGAAAATTCCGAGCAAAATTTGGTGAAATATACATAAACTTATTTTCAAATTACCTCTAAACACACGTAATCAAAAATCTGTTTAATTGCTGGATAATTCCAAGCATTATCCAACGTAAACGAACCATTCGAGACCATTTATATTAATTGTGTAGGTAAAGAAAATTAATTTCCTAATTACTCACAATAAAACACAATTTAGAGCGCTTCTTTGACCCCTCATGCCATTTACGCTATCTCTTATCTCAGAATCCCTTCTGTATAAAATCTGATTATCCTTCTTTCTTCATCTATCATCTTCAGCCCCTTGTCTTTCGTCATCGCGTAAGTGCGAATATTTCATCAATTAAGACATAATAACACGCCGAATAAATACTAATTCAGAAGTCAAACAACAAAAATCAGCGTTATATTTAAAAAATTTTCACAGGACTAGTTTCGATGGTTTTACCGAACCACCATCCTCAGCTTCAAAACCGCAAATGAAAAAGATAGGAAATAATGATTAGATAAGATAAGAAAGGCTGTACAAGAATAAGAAAGTGGCGCCATCTGTTGTGATATCAGAACTAAAACATAATTTCTTTAAAGGCCAAAGGTAAAGATGGATTGGAATTAGGATCGTTAACTAGAACAAAAAGATTTTTTTTTCTTCCTAATCCTAATTTCCTAATCCTAATTCCAATCCATCTTTGCCTTTGGCCTTTAAAGAAATTATGTTTTAGTTCTGGTTTCACCAACAGATGGCGCCACATTCTTATTCTTGTACAGGCTTTCTTATCTAATCATTATTTCCTATCTTGTTCATTTGCGGTTGCAGCTGAGGATGGTGTTTCGGTAAAACCATCGAAACTAGTCCTGTAAAAATTTTTAAAATATAACGCTGATTTTTGTTGTTTGACTTCTGAATTATTATTTCATCAATATTTACACACGTATGTTAATGCATTGCACCAGTCATTTAAAGGAAGAGAGGAAAAGAAAAATTTCAAATACATTTCACATATGATAGATCAAGGTTCTAGTGATCAAAGTTAAGATAAGTTACCAGCATAATGGATTTGAATGGATTTTGCCTTCATTAGAAGAAAAATTAAAATATTTACTTCAAGAAGACAAACATTTTACGAGAACGTATTTTTATTCTAGTAATGTACAAACAAATTAAGGTTCAGGAAACCATGACTCGCAAATCGTGTTAAGACAAACTTCAATGCAATTTGTATAGTTTTGTAAAGTTTCTTTGAACATCCGGTGAATTACATTAAAGAACTGCCTAGAGCAATAATGCAATTGCTAGTATAGATCATATGTGTAAACAGCATTGTCATCCCGCTGTTGACGTTAACAATAAATATTAAATAATTTGTCCTTACCTTACTCGTTAATGCTTTAAGACCCGGAAGAAATATTTATGTCAGATGAATCCTAATTAAATTCCATGTGACTTAAAGATGACCTTTCCAATATGCTAAGACGTAAAGAAAAAAAAATAATTAATATTAACCAACAAATAGATTTACATTTCTGTACTTGAGAAAGTATGTGTGTAACATAAAATGTAATTAGTGTTATGCTTATTAGCATATTTCGTAGATAAACCAAATTAGATATCTTATAATTTTCCAATATTTTTCATCTTGGCAGTTTAAGATTGCTAGTAGAGGTATCCGTTTCTAATTCTTTAAATTGCAACAAGCTAAATAAATACCGCTTTTACATTAATAGTGTGATTAACACATTATAATATTAAAACCTTTTAAACTTAAACTGCAGAAAACATGTGAATTAAATGAAAGAAAATTTAAGATTTTATTTGTGAATCTTAATTTAAAAAATCTTAATGAATTTTTTACTTCCTTGTAGGAAGTAAAGGAAGTAATCTAATCGTGGAAAATTCTGGGTGTTATATTTCGAAATAAATATTCCTTTTGACAGGGGCCCACCAGCGGCAGAGCGGTAAAGTCGCTGAACACTGGTAGTTCGGTCCGAGGTTCGAATCCCGCGAACGGGCTAGCTGCATGGGTGTTTTCGTGGTTTCCCCCATGTGTAACGTGTATACGAGCCAGTTTCCTTTAGAAAGTCCTCCACGAAGGCATCCTTCCCATAGCCCTAGTGTGCTTTGTCATAATAAAATACGCCAATACACCTTTTGACGAGTCTGGTCCAATTGTACGATTTTTTTTTATTTAGCATCCTTATGTACGGACGGAATAAAGGATTCTTTTTCCCAAAATGGTTTTAAAATAGGCTCAGAAGAGTTTTTTTTTTTTTTTTTTTTTTTTTTTTGGTGACGTCTCCGTAACTCAAAAACGAATAGCAAAAGAATGTCGAAATTTTGTATACGTGAAAGTTCAACATGTAGTTGTGCATCCCCCATTTTTCGTTTCAGTCAGCAGTATCAACCTAATAGATGTATGTGTATATATATATATATATATATATATATCATATATATATGTAATAATAAAATTCCATAGTCAAGAATACACTTAACGTTCTAACTGTACGTTCTTTTCATTTTTAATGGCGACGTTCTCTTATTTGAAAGTACGTGGAATTACATTCACAGCCCCGTAGTCGAGTTGTTTTTCTCGCCTTTTCTACACGTACAGTTTTAGAATGTTCCGGAGATATTAAAAGCGAACTGGATTGGCTGACGAAGCTGACGTCATTTCTTGGATGCTCCGCCTTTCCAGAGGCTATAAAAGGACTCGCAAAAGGAATATCGGGGCTTTTTCTTAAATGTCACGATGCAATAAACTTCATACAAAAAGTTATTAGTAATTATTTTTATTTACTCCGGATGTCTAATTTTTGTAACTGCTATTTCTCCTAAACAATAATAAATGGATCCTTGTTTTTTAAACTTATCGTCTGATAATTTAAGCTACGACTACGTCTATGATTCTTCACCGATCTATTTATTCCGGACAAAAGCTGGTACATGACACACACACACATATATATATATATGTGATATTTCGGCATCAAAGTTCAGGCATGGTTTTTGCAGAGTGGTAAGGCTAATCCAAATGAAGAGGCAATTTGATTTAGTTTTTAATGGTGCATCATTATTCCATAGCTTTGATTCAATTATCACTGTAGTTCTTTTATTCGTTACTAAATAAGAGTATTTAAAACTTAAATGCGTCATAACTTATTCTAACAAAGAGAGAAAGGGCAGTAGCGTATACACTAAAGGCACAGAGAGAGGACAGCTTCTTCTGACACAAAATGGTGTGCATTCGTTATTTATAGTAGCGGTTGCGTAATAGGTTAGCAAATTCTAGAAGGTACTGGTCTAGGGGGAAGATCCTGAATTGCAGAAAGTTAATTAAAGGTTGCGTGTTCGCAAAAAGCGAAGCCATCGTATTTTTTAATATTTTACACACACACACACACACACACACACATATATATATATATATATATATATATGAAATTCCATAGTCAAGAATACACTTAAAATTCTAACTGTATGTTCTTTTCATTTTTAATGGCGACGTTCTCTTATTTGAAAGTACGTGGAATTAAATCCACAGCCCCGTAGTCAAGTTGTTTCTCCCGCCTTTTTCTACACGTACAGTTATAGAATGTTCTGAAAATATTTAAAGCGAACTGGAATGGCTGACGTCATTTCGCGGAAGCTCCGCCTTTCCATAGGCTATAAAAGGACTCGCAAAAGAATATCGCGGCCTTTTCTTAAATGTCACGATGCAGTAAACTTCATACAAAAAGTTATTAGTAATTCTTTTTTATTTACTCCGGAAATATGATTTTGTAACTGCTATTTCTCCTGATCAATAATAAATGGATCCTGTTTTTTAAACTTATCGTCTGATAACTTAAGCTACGAGTACATTTATGATCCTTCAGCATTCTATTTATTCCGGGCAAAAGCTGGTACATCATATATATATTGCTACTCTGTTACCCGACTCGGTGAGCTCAGTGTTTGTTTTCTTATATGCTGGTGAATTGCACATTTTTCACTTTAAAAGTGATTGCATTATGTTTTTCTTATGTTCCGGTTAAGGTTTTTATACCTTTAGTTAAACTGTTTATCAGTTATTATGCTTTAATCTGTTATGTCTTTAGTTAATGTATTAGTTTGAATAGTTGTAGAATTATCAACAGTTTAAAAGTTAACTGACTCTAAGCCTAACGCCATTTTGTTTACATTCGAAACTCTTAACAGAATAATGAGTTAAGTCAGTTGGTGCACCAGCTTTAGTTGTCTTTTCGCCGAGTGGGACTAAAATGAAACCTTTAGTTCTGTTCACCGAAATTTTGTCTTTCTGCTCGCTGTTTTTGCATAGAAACTCTTAATTTTAATTATAAAATTGTTTTTTTTTTATTGTTTTTAGCTATATTTGGCGTTTTGAGTTTTCTGTATTTTTCAATTTTTAATGAAATTGAATTTTTATGTGTCTTTGCTTTGCCGTGAAGTGAGAACTGAATAGATTGAATGAGAAAGATATCTCTATTGAAATTTGGGGAAATAAGTTTAAATGAAATTTAGCAAAAAATAAGTACCCGTAAAAGGATGTCATGTGGTCTCCACATCATACAATTTTATTAAATTCTGGTCGAAATGGTGTGCTCCATAAACCACACTCATAGAAATTAACATATTAAGGGCCGGGGAATGTAAATTTTTTACCATCGTAGATTTCAAATACTATGCTATGAAATAATATTGTATTGTAATAAACCTCAGGTGCAGTAATCACAAATTTGTGAGTGTATTTTCGCGCTGAATACTAAATGATTCTGATAACAAGCACCTACATTCCGTAAAAAAGTATACAGCAATTACAACAGTATTTTGACATATGCATTAAATTTTGAATACGTGGGCGCTTTAAGACAGATACAGAACGCAGTTGGTATTTCATTTAACTCAATATAATCATCGGAGATTTCAAATACTATGCTATGAAATAATATTGTAAGAAAACTCAGGTGCAGTAATCACAAATTTATGAGTGTATTTTCGCGCTGAATACTAAATGATTCTGATAACAAGCACCTATGTTCCGTAACAAAGTATACAGCAATTACAACAGTATTTTGACATATGCATTAAATTAACAGATACAGAACAGAACAGATACAGATAGCAGATACAGAACGCAGTTGGTATTTCATTTAACTCAATATAATCATCGCAGATTTCAAATACTATGCTATGCTATGAAATAATATTGTAAGAAAACTCAGGTGCAGTAATCACAAATTTATGAGTATATTTTCGCACTGAATACTAAATGATTCTGATAACAAGCACCTATATTCCGTAACAAAGTATACAGCAATTACAACAGTATTTTGACATATGCATTAAATTTTGAATACGTGGGCGCTTTTAGACAGATACAGAACGCAGTTGGTATTTCATTTAACTCAATATAATCATCGGAGATTTCAAATACTATGCTATGAAATAATATTGTAAGAAAACTCAGGTGCAGTAATCACAAATTTATGAGTGTATTTTCGGGCTGAATACTAAATGATTCTGATAACAAGCACCTATATTCCGTAAAAACGTATACAGCAATTACAACAGTATTTTGACATATGCATTAAATTTTGAATACGTGGGCGCTTTAAGACAGATACAGAACGCAGTTGGTATTTCATTTAACTCAATATAATCATCGGAGATTTCAAATACTATGCTATGAAATAATATTGTAAGAAAATTCAGGTGCAGTAATCACAAATTTATGAGTGTATTTTCGAGCTGAATACTAAATGATTCTGATAACAAGCACCTACATTCCGTAAAAAAGTATACAGCAATTACAACAGTATTTTGACATATGCATTAAATTTTGAATACGTGGGCGCTTTAAGACAGATACAGAACGCAGTTGGTATTTCATTTAACTCAATATAATCATCGGAGATTTCAAATACTATGCTATGAAATAATATTGTAAGAAAACTCAGGTGCAGTAATCACAAATTTATGAGTGTATTTTCGCGCTGAATACTAAATGATTCTGATAACAAGCACCTATGTTCCGTAACAAAGTATACAGCAATTACAACAGTATTTTGACATATGCATTAAATTAACAGATACAGAACAGAACAGATACAGATAGCAGATACAGAACGCAGTTGGTATTTCATTTAACTCAATATAATCATCGCAGATTTCAAATACTATGCTATGCTATGAAATAATATTGTAAGAAAACTCAGGTGCAGTAATCACAAATTTATGAGTATATTTTCGCACTGAATACTAAATGATTCTGATAACAAGCACCTATATTCCGTAACAAAGTATACAGCAATTACAACAGTATTTTGACATATGCATTAAATTTTGAATACGTGGGCGCTTTTAGACAGATACAGAACGCAGTTGGTATTTCATTTAACTCAATATAATCATCGGAGATTTCAAATACTATGCTATGAAATAATATTGTAAGAAAATTCAGGTGCAGTAATCACAAATTTATGAGTGTATTTTCGAGCTGAATACTAAATGATTCTGATAACAAGCACCTACATTCCGTAAAAAAGTATACAGCAATTACAACAGTATTTTGACATATGCATTAAATTTTGAATACGTGGGCGCTTTAAGACAGATACAGAACGCAGTTGGTATTTCATTTAACTCAATATAATCATCGGAGATTTCAAATACTATGCTATGAAATAATATTGTAAGAAAACTCAGGTGCAGTAATCACAAATTTATGAGTGTATTTTCGCGCTGAATACTAAATGATTCTGATAACAAGCACCTATGTTCCGTAACAAAGTATACAGCAATTACAACAGTATTTTGACATATGCATTAAATTAACAGATACAGAACAGAACAGATACAGATAGCAGATACAGAACGCAGTTGGTATTTCATTTAACTCAATATAATCATCGCAGATTTCAAATACTATGCTATGCTATGAAATAATATTGTAAGAAAACTCAGGTGCAGTAATCACAAATTTATGAGTATATTTTCGCACTGAATACTAAATGATTCTGATAACAAGCACCTATATTCCGTAACAAAGTATACAGCAATTACAACAGTATTTTGACATATGCATTAAATTTTGAATACGTGGGCGCTTTTAGACAGATACAGAACGCAGTTGGTATTTCATTTAACTCAATATAATCATCGGAAATTTCAAATACTATGCTATGAAATAATATTGTAAGAAAACTCAGGTGCAGTAATCACAAATTTATGAGTGTATTTTCGGGCTGAATACTAAATGATTCTGATAACAAGCACCTATATTCCGTAAAAACGTATACAGCAATTACAACAGTATTTTGACATATGCATTAAATTTTGAATACGTGGGCGCTTTAAGACAGATACAGAACGCAGTTGGTATTTCATTTAACTCAATATAATCATCGGAGATTTCAAATACTATGCTATGAAATAATATTGTAAGAAAACTCAGGTGCAGTAATCACAAATTTATGAGTGTATTTTCGCGCTGAATACTAAATGATTCTGATAACAAGCACCTATGTTCCGTAACAAAGTATACAGCAATTACAACAGTATTTTGACATATGCATTAAATTAACAGATACAGAACAGAACAGATACAGATAGCAGATACAGAACGCAGTTGGTATTTCATTTAACTCAATATAATCATCGCAGATTTCAAATACTATGCTATGCTATGAAATAATATTGTAAGAAAACTCAGGTGCAGTAATCACAAATTTATGAGTATATTTTCGCACTGAATACTAAATGATTCTGATAACAAGCACCTATATTCCGTAACAAAGTATACAGCAATTACAACAGTATTTTGACATATGCATTAAATTTTGAATACGTGGGCGCTTTTAGACAGATACAGAACGCAGTTGGTATTTCATTTAACTCAATATAATCATCGGAGATTTCAAATACTATGCTATGAAATAATATTGTAAGAAAACTCAGGTGCAGTAATCACAAATTTATGAGTGTATTTTCGGGCTGAATACTAAATGATTCTGATAACAAGCACCTATATTCCGTAAAAACGTATACAGCAATTACAACAGTATTTTGACATATGCATTAAATTTTGAATACGTGGGCGCTTTAAGACAGATACAGAACGCAGTTGGTATTTCATTTAACTCAATATAATCATCGGAGATTTCAAATACTATGCTATGAAATAATATTGTAAGAAAACTCAGGTGCAGTAATCACAAATTTATGAGTGTATTTTCGCGCTGAATACTAAATGATTCTGATAACAAGCACCTATGTTCCGTAACAAAGTATACAGCAATTACAACAGTATTTTGACATATGCATTAAATTAACAGATACAGAACAGAACAGATACAGATAGCAGATACAGAACGCAGTTGGTATTTCATTTAACTCAATATAATCATCGCAGATTTCAAATACTATGCTATGCTATGAAATAATATTGTAAGAAAACTCAGGTGCAGTAATCACAAATTTATGAGTATATTTTCGCACTGAATACTAAATGATTCTGATAACAAGCACCTATATTCCGTAACAAAGTATACAGCAATTACAACAGTATTTTGACATATGCATTAAATTTTGAATACGTGGGCGCTTTTAGACAGATACAGAACGCAGTTGGTATTTCATTTAACTCAATATAATCATCGGAGATTTCAAATACTATGCTATGAAATAATATTGTAAGAAAACTCAGGTGCAGTAATCACAAATTTATGAGTGTATTTTCGGGCTGAATACTAAATGATTCTGATAACAAGCACCTATATTCCGTAAAAACGTATACAGCAATTACAACAGTATTTTGACATATGCATTAAATTTTGAATACGTGGGCGCTTTAAGACAGATACAGAACGCAGTTGGTATTTCATTTAACTCAATATAATCATCGGAGATTTCAAATACTATGCTATGAAATAATATTGTAAGAAAATTCAGGTGCAGTAATCACAAATTTATGAGTGTATTTTCGAGCTGAATACTAAATGATTCTGATAACAAGCACCTACATTCCGTAAAAAAGTATACAGCAATTACAACAGTATTTTGACATATGCATTAAATTTTGAATACGTGGGCGCTTTAAGACAGATACAGAACGCAGTTGGTATTTCATTTAACTCAATATAATCATCGGAGATTTCAAATACTATGCTATGAAATAATATTGTAAGAAAACTCAGGTGCAGTAATCACAAATTTATGAGTGTATTTTCGCGCTGAATACTAAATGATTCTGATAACAAGCACCTATGTTCCGTAACAAAGTATACAGCAATTACAACAGTATTTTGACATATGCATTAAATTAACAGATACAGAACAGAACAGATACAGATAGCAGATACAGAACGCAGTTGGTATTTCATTTAACTCAATATAATCATCGCAGATTTCAAATACTATGCTATGCTATGAAATAATATTGTAAGAAAACTCAGGTGCAGTAATCACAAATTTATGAGTATATTTTCGCACTGAATACTAAATGATTCTGATAACAAGCACCTATATTCCGTAACAAAGTATACAGCAATTACAACAGTATTTTGACATATGCATTAAATTTTGAATACGTGGGCGCTTTTAGACAGATACAGAACGCAGTTGGTATTTCATTTAACTCAATATAATCATCGGAGATTTCAAATACTATGCTATGAAATAATATTGTAAGAAAATTCAGGTGCAGTAATCACAAATTTATGAGTGTATTTTCGAGCTGAATACTAAATGATTCTGATAACAAGCACCTACATTCCGTAAAAAAGTATACAGCAATTACAACAGTATTTTGACATATGCATTAAATTTTGAATACGTGGGCGCTTTAAGACAGATACAGAACGCAGTTGGTATTTCATTTAACTCAATATAATCATCGGAGATTTCAAATACTATGCTATGAAATAATATTGTAAGAAAACTCAGGTGCAGTAATCACAAATTTATGAGTGTATTTTCGCGCTGAATACTAAATGATTCTGATAACAAGCACCTATGTTCCGTAACAAAGTATACAGCAATTACAACAGTATTTTGACATATGCATTAAATTAACAGATACAGAACAGAACAGATACAGATAGCAGATACAGAACGCAGTTGGTATTTCATTTAACTCAATATAATCATCGCAGATTTCAAATACTATGCTATGCTATGAAATAATATTGTAAGAAAACTCAGGTGCAGTAATCACAAATTTATGAGTATATTTTCGCACTGAATACTAAATGATTCTGATAACAAGCACCTATATTCCGTAACAAAGTATACAGCAATTACAACAGTATTTTGACATATGCATTAAATTTTGAATACGTGGGCGCTTTTAGACAGATACAGAACGCAGTTGGTATTTCATTTAACGCAATATAATCATCGGAAATTTCAAATACTATGCTATGAAATAATATTGTAAGAAAACTCAGGTGCAGTAATCACAAATTTATGAGTGTATTTTCGGGCTGAATACTAAATGATTCTGATAACAAGCACCTATATTCCGTAAAAACGTATACAGCAATTACAACAGTATTTTGACATATGCATTAAATTTTGAATACGTGGGCGCTTTTAGACAGATACAGAACGCAGTTGGTATTTCATTTAACTCAATATAATCATCGGAGATTTCAAATACTATGCTATGAAATAATATTGTAAGAAAACTCAGGTGCAGTAATCACAAATTTATGAGTGTATTTTCGGGCTGAATACTAAATGATTCTGATAACAAGCACCTATATTCCGTAAAAACGTATACAGCAATTACAACAGTATTTTGACATATGCATTAAATTTTGAATACGTGGGCGCTTTAAGACAGATACAGAACGCAGTTGGTATTTCATTTAACTCAATATAATCATCGGAGATTTCAAATACTATGCTATGCTATGAAATAATATTGTAAGAAAACTCAGGTGCAGTAATCACAAATTTATGAGTATATTTTCGCACTGAATACTAAATGATTCTGATAACAAGCACCTATATTCCGTAACAAAGTATACAGCAATTACAACAGTATTTTGACATATGCATTAAATTTTGAATACGTGGGCGCTTTTAGACAGATACAGAACGCAGTTGGTATTTCATTTAACTCAATATAATCATCGGAGATTTCAAATACTATGCTATGAAATAATATTGTAAGAAAACTCAGGTGCAGTAATCACAAATTTATGAGTGTATTTTCGGGCTGAATACTAAATGATTCTGATAACAAGCACCTATATTCCGTAAAAACGTATACAGCAATTACAACAGTATTTTGACATATGCATTAAATTTTGAATACGTGGGCGCTTTAAGACAGATACAGAACGCAGTTGGTATTTCATTTAACTCAATATAATCATCGGAGATTTCAAATACTATGCTATGAAATAATATTGTAAGAAAATTCAGGTGCAGTAATCACAAATTTATGAGTGTATTTTCGAGCTGAATACTAAATGATTCTGATAACAAGCACCTACATTCCGTAAAAAAGTATACAGCAATTACAACAGTATTTTGACATATGCATTAAATTTTGAATACGTGGGCGCTTTAAGACAGATACAGAACGCAGTTGGTATTTCATTTAACTCAATATAATCATCGGAGATTTCAAATACTATGCTATGAAATAATATTGTAAGAAAACTCAGGTGCAGTAATCACAAATTTATGAGTGTATTTTCGCGCTGAATACTAAATGATTCTGATAACAAGCACCTATGTTCCGTAACAAAGTATACAGCAATTACAACAGTATTTTGACATATGCATTAAATTAACAGATACAGAACAGAACAGATACAGATAGCAGATACAGAACGCAGTTGGTATTTCATTTAACTCAATATAATCATCGCAGATTTCAAATACTATGCTATGCTATGAAATAATATTGTAAGAAAACTCAGGTGCAGTAATCACAAATTTATGAGTATATTTTCGCACTGAATACTAAATGATTCTGATAACAAGCACCTATATTCCGTAACAAAGTATACAGCAATTACAACAGTATTTTGACATATGCATTAAATTTTGAATACGTGGGCGCTTTTAGACAGATACAGAACGCAGTTGGTATTTCATTTAACTCAATATAATCATCGGAGATTTCAAATACTATGCTATGAAATAATATTGTAAGAAAACTCAGGTGCAGTAATCACAAATTTATGAGTGTATTTTCGGGCTGAATACTAAATGATTCTGATAACAAGCACCTATATTCCGTAAAAACGTATACAGCAATTACAACAGTATTTTGACATATGCATTAAATTTTGAATACGTGGGCGCTTTAAGACAGATACAGAACGCAGTTGGTATTTCATTTAACTCAATATAATCATCGGAGATTTCAAATACTATGCTATGAAATAATATTGTAAGAAAACTCAGGTGCAGTAATCACAAATTTATGAGTGTATTTTCGCGCTGAATACTAAATGATTCTGATAACAAGCACCTATGTTCCGTAACAAAGTATACAGCAATTACAACAGTATTTTGACATATGCATTAAATTAACAGATACAGAACAGAACAGATACAGATAGCAGATACAGAACGCAGTTAGTATTTCATTTAACTCAATATAATCATCGCAGATTTCAAATACTATGCTATGCTATGAAATAATATTGTAAGAAAACTCAGGTGCAGTAATCACAAATTTATGAGTATATTTTCGCACTGAATACTAAATGATTCTGATAACAAGCACCTATATTCCGTAACAAAGTATACAGCAATTACAACAGTATTTTGACATATGCATTAAATTTTGAATACGTGGGCGCTTTTAGACAGATACAGAACGCAGTTGGTATTTCATTTAACTCAATATAATCATCGGAGATTTCAAATACTATGCTATGAAATAATATTGTAAGAAAACTCAGGTGCAGTAATCACAAATTTATGAGTGTATTTTCGGGCTGAATACTAAATGATTCTGATAACAAGCACCTATATTCCGTAAAAAAGTATACAGCAATTACAACAGTATTTTGACATATGCATTAAATTTTGAATACGTGGGCGCTTTAAGACAGATACAGAACGCAGTTGGTATTTCATTTAACTCAATATAATCATCGGAGATTTCAAATACTATGCTATGAAATAATATTGTAAGAAAACTCAGGTGCAGTAATCACAAATTTATGAGTGTATTTTCGCGCTGAATACTAAATGATTCTGATAACAAGCACCTATGTTCCGTAACAAAGTATACAGCAATTACAACAGTATTTTGACATATGCATTAAATTAACAGATACAGAACAGAACAGATACAGATAGCAGATACAGAACGCAGTTAGTATTTCATTTAACTCAATATAATCATCGCAGATTTCAAATACTATGCTATGCTATGAAATAATATTGTAAGAAAACTCAGGTGCAGTAATCACAAATTTATGAGTATATTTTCGCACTGAATACTAAATGATTCTGATAACAAGCACCTATATTCCGTAACAAAGTATACAGCAATTACAACAGTATTTTGACATATGCATTAAATTTTGAATACGTGGGCGCTTTTAGACAGATACAGAACGCAGTTGGTATTTCATTTAACTCAATATAATCATCGGAGATTTCAAATACTATGCTATGAAATAATATTGTAAGAAAACTCAGGTGCAGTAATCACAAATTTATGAGTGTATTTTCGGGCTGAATACTAAATGATTCTGATAACAAGCACCTATATTCCGTAAAAAAGTATACAGCAATTACAACAGTATTTTGACATATGCATTAAATTTTGAATACGTGGGCGCTTTAAGACAGATACAGAACGCAGTTGGTATTTCATTTAACTCAATATAATCATCGGAGATTTCAAATACTATGCTATGAAATAATATTGTAAGAAAACTCAGGTGCAGTAATCACAAATTTATGAGTGTATTTTCGGGCTGAATACTAAATGATTCTGATAACAAGCACCTATATTCCGTAAAAAAGTATACAGCAATTACAACAGTATTTTGACATATGCATTAAATTTTGAATACGTGGGCGCTTTAAGACAGATACAGAACGCAGTTGGTATTTCATTTAACTCAATACCTTCGTTATCATTAGTCCAAAGGGACTTGAGTCCCGAAGGACTATTAGTTTCGTTTTGGCATTTTGCGTCGGACGGATAAATGTCGGTTCACTTTTCAAACTGTTGCCATAAAATGTTAGAGTCCTGCATTATATTTGAAGAAATTAAATAATGAAAAATCTGCATAAAAGTATGGATCTTTCTCACGTTGTCATAAAATAACGGTACATAGAGTCATCGAATTTTGAATAACGTAATCCTCCAACGAATATGAGCATGTGGAAGACCCAATTTGAAATTTGAAATTTGTTTTATGATCGATTTCCTATTTTTTAAAACTTTGACGAATTTTTGATTAACAAACTCAAGGATTTCAAAGCGAGCAATGGCAACGTTGTGAAGAAAAAACATTTTTATCTCCAGCGCGTGAGTCTCTGTATCGGAAATTCTAAAGATATGCTCGTTTTAAAACTATTTTGCGATATTGCTGTTGCACTGGATCTTATGGTTTAAGTGCGAGGAACATGATATTTAATAAAGAAAGGTAACACTTAAAATGTTAAAAAACGCCCCTTTGGACGTAATTTAAAATCTGAAACATTTCAGATTTTTTGTTTGTTTGTTTGTTTGTTTTTTATTGTTTTATAAAGGATCGTAAATCACTGTTCAGATTGAGCAGTGTCATACAGTTTAGTTCTGCAAAGATAAACTTCTATCGTTGTTTATATAAAGGATCATATTAAAGAATATAAGATCTTATAAGATACAGAGTAAAGATCCTTTCAGAAAGAATTTGAGCTAATTTAGGAGTTTGAGTTGACTAAAAATCCGGAACATAACACTCCGAAATTCTTTAGTGGGGTATTGCAAAGCATCATGACTACGTTACTTAACTGCATGACGTTGCTAAACTTAAGCTTTGACTTAGTCATTTCAGCAATAAATTAACAAAAATCTTAATTTTAAGCATGGTGAAACTTTATAGTAACGGATACTTAGAACTTCAATGGGGCAAACATCATGAAGTGTTTTAACATTTCGTATCTATGCGAGAACATTATTTTAATTTATATGTCATTCGATGTGCAGTGCATTTGGATATGTTTGTTGTGCCATTTGTTGAATTCGCCGATTATCCTTCCAGCACGCGCGCTTGGCAATTTTACATCAGCACGCGCGCGTCGTGTTTTTTTACGACATCCGTTATTTTACCATTTTTGCACGAAAAACGACAGAAATGAGTGAATATTGATAAAAAATATTTTAAGAAAAAAAATATTAATGTTATCATTGGAAAAATACATATGATATCACATTCAAATATAAATAAATTATTTTTAAGTTCTTAGGTTAGTGAGATGGAAATGCAATGATGTATTTCATTATAGAAAATTTAAATTTATTATTTAATAATTATATTTTAAAATCGAAGCTAATTTTAATATTCATCGAAGA
Source organism: Stegodyphus dumicola (assembly GCF_044657685.1). NCBI lineage: Eukaryota > Metazoa > Arthropoda > Arachnida > Araneae > Eresidae > Stegodyphus > Stegodyphus dumicola. The sequence continues at coordinate 24,162,600 of NC_140772.1, forward strand.
CAAGTATAGACAATAAGAAAATAAAACACCTTGGTAGGGAAAAAAAAGTAAGTTTACCATTACTTACATTTGCAAGGAAATTTACTTCTTACTGGTTACAAAAACGCACTTTAAACTAACTTTAATGTTTTTATTTATTTCTTAGAAATAAAAGAAAATAAGGAATGGAATTGGCTATTGTTCTCCCATCCAAAGGTTTCATTTTCTTCACCAGATAATTCTTGAAAAATCCGAGCAAAATCAGCTGGTTGCACATATTTTTTTTTCCATGAAAACTGATATAAAACTCACAGAGCCAAATGCATTAAAGTAAAATAATACATGGCAATTAAGGGATATCAGAAACCCTTATACCGACAATGTTAAATTGGCCATTTTCGATGTACCTTTTCTCAGCATCTGCTGTAGATACAAGCTTGAAATTTTTTCTGTAATTAAAGTATACCTATCTGATTATACTGAAATAAGCTTTTGAAACATTTTGCATTTTAGAGTAAATTACAGAATATTTTGTTAGGCGTAGTAAAATTTAGCACTTTTCTCACACACAAAAATATTTTTTTTTTAAAGTGTATTACATAAAGCTCATTTCAGTAAATATTAGGGAACCTAATCAATAAGCCATAAAAAGTTTAGATACATGTTAACAGTAGTTCGTGAGAAAAGGTACATCGATTATAAAAAAATCACGTTTGGAGAAAAACGCGTTTCTATGTAAAAATCCTCATTGATCAAAGCAGTAGATGACAAATTAAAACTAGATTTTTTTACAGTTCTAACTTTCATAGAGATTAAAGAATGGTATTTTTAGAAAGATAAAAGTGTAGAGAATTTGAAAATGCAAAAATCCGAAATCACAATTTTTTGAAGATTTTGGGGTTCCATCACCCCTTAATAACAAAAAATTACAAAAAAATTGAGAAAAAAAAATATTTTCCGAACTTTCACTCACGAACACGCGCGTGTCCTAACTGTTACGAAAAAGCTGCCATGTAGCACAAATGGCCAGTTAAAATAGAAAAGTCAAATGACTTCCTGTTGGCCCATTCCATGATGTGGAGAAGGGTAGAAAGGGGGAACAGAAATGACATTTAGACGTCTCAGCTTCGATATGCGAAAAATGTGCATTAAAAACTCAATTTGTCGTAAATTTTGCGCGAAAAAATACGCGAGTGCTGTAAGGTTATATTATGGTCACCGAATATTTTCAAATGAAGCATACACTCTGTGGATAACTGTGTATTTTTCATAGCTTTAAATTTTTAAATTTTGGTTTTGAATTCAGCTAAAAATATAGACCAACTGAACTTTTACAACATTATTTAGCACCCAAACTCCAAGGCTACGTAAAATAATGTTCTTCGAAGCATTGTCACGAATGTGTTTAAGTTGATTTCATCAGTTTTAAAATTTATTTTCCTTTATACACTAAATGAAACAGAAGGCAGATTTAATACAGAAAATGTTTACGTTTATTTTTTTAATTTCTAATAACTTTATTTAATTTACAATCCAAATTTATTCTCTAATTTTTAACGCATTCGCTGCTTCCAACCACAGAGTGAAAAAATGAAGAATCAGCGACTTACAGCGAAATATGTGCCATCTTTACAGTCTTATCATTAGCGATTTATAAGCTTCATTTACAAGTCATCAATAAAACCTTTTTTTCTTAATTTTTCGTCTTTTCAAGCTCATTCTATAAAGAAGCTGTCAGCTGCAGCTGACACCCTTATCTGTTTCATGGTAGTACTCGGAGAAGTTATTTATAACAAAAGATGGTGCGCTTTAACCCTGGTTTGATGTATTAGAAACATACATAAGAAGAAAAAAGGATGAGTTCGGAAACTTTTAGAAGGAAGGAGTATTGTAACAGTATTCAAATAATATTATGCAGCACAATGCGGGCTTAGGCTTTCATCGCAAGGATTTATCACAATGAGTTACGATCAAGACCTTTTAAAAGCGAAATGTTTTTCATTAAGGAAAAATAAATTACTTAAGGAGGCTCATACACCTTAAACCCTTTTACACCCTTCGAATATGTGACCGTTGCAAGAATTCGGATATTTTATTTATTTTAAAATCAATTACTTCCAACTTTTTACAGCTGACTACATAATATAGCTGCTTTGGAAACTAGTTACCAGAAAGTTTATGTTGCAACCAATATTTTTGTAATTTAATCCTCTTTGTGACAAAATATTTCGCCATGTTTCCACCTTGCGCGCACGATATTTTAAAAATGGATAATGGTGCATACTTGAAATTAGATGGAATTCTTTATATGAGCCCTGTTTTCTAACTGAACCAAAATCTGATGAATATTTTAATATTAAAACATTTTGTGGACGAAAACATTACATATTTTTTAATAAAATACATTTTATAAACTCGACTCTAAATAAAATAAAAATTTAACATGAAATTCTTAGAATTTTTGGTCCACAGTAGTTTCCAAATGTTATAAAAGCTATATATTAAATATGGAATTAAATTATGCAACAGAATGTTTTAAACTGTGCGCGCAAGGTGGAAACATGACGAAATATTTTGTCAAAACGCGGATCAAATTATAAAAATATTTGGGGCAACACAAACTTTCTGATCACTATTTCAGAAAGCAGCTATATTATGTAGTCGGCTGTAAAAGGTTGGAAGTAATTGCTTTTAAAATAAATAAGTTCTCCTAATTCTTGCAACAGTCACATATTCGAAGATCTGATGGGTTTTAAGGTGTACGAGTCCCCTTAAGATCATGTTGGTATTTTTTTCAAAATATGTGCTGCGTTAACATGTGAATGCCTAAAGTATTTGTCGAAATTCTTCAGGTAACTAATTTCGTTATAAGTTATTATTATTAGTATTAGTATGAATACGTTTGTATCAAGTAAAGTAGGTAAAATTGTATTTTAATAATTGATTATATCAAAGATAAAAATAACCCAAATAAATCTTGCTTGCATTAAAAATTAATACTTATGCGGGATCTAACTCTTCTTTCTAGCAAAACGTTAAATACACCCTTTGTCAGAAAATTTCCAGGATATTTCTTTTTTATTTCTGAGTTTGCAATATTAAAAAGGAACAAATGTTGTTTTTATGCTTTATAGTAGCATTTTTCAAAGTAGGTTACTATTCTTGCATTACATAAAAGGGCATATTCAGATGGGACCATTGTGAAGGAAGCTATTCTGTTAAAGCCAGTCTTCATTTTACGAATTTAAAAACAAAAATGAAATATTCTCAGCTAGAAAAGACGTACTTCTCTCACGAAACACGATGGGGAATGAATGATACGGCGAAAGACATTCTGCTTAAAATGAGAACTGATTTGGAAAATTTGGGCAATTTTCCCTACTGCTGCATAAATCCACTGATGTTGATGACTCAGTGCAAATCCTGATGTTCACGAGAATGATGTTTCATGCCTTTTCCCGGAAAGAAACATCGTCGGCTATACTGACTTTGGCAAAATTTGAGGGCAAGATGTATAGGCCATAGTTCTTGAGGGCAAGATGTATAGGCCATAGTTCTTGGCAAAATTTGAGGGCAAGATGTATAGGCCATAGTTCTTGGAAAAATTTGAGGGCAAGATGTATAGGCCATAGTTCTTGGCAAAATTTGAGGGCAAGATGTATAGGCCATAGTTCTTGAGGGCAAGATGTATAGGCCATAGTTCAAACTATATTCATGAAGAGAAAATACCAATAAAAACTCTTCGCATTTACAACCGACGGTACGCCGACTATAATCGGGAATAAGACTTGGTTTCTTGAGCTCTGTTAGCAAGATGACAAATTTTCCAAACTTAATTCATACCACTGCGTTATTCATCAAGAAAATCTGCCCGCCCTCAACTTCAATCACGTAATGATTGTTGTTTGATGCAGAGTAAACTTCGTCCGAGGACGGGTTTTGAATCATTGACTTTTTAAAGCTTTACTTTATGAGTTAGATTATGAGTATGGTGATATAAATTTACCATGCTGAAGTAAGGTAAGTGAATCGAGGAAACCTTTTAACAAGATTTGTTGGAATGCTGTCGGAGAATAAAATTTTTCTCATATCTAAAGGCAATTATGATCAAAAATTGCGTGATAAGGAGTGGCTTGCTCACTTGTCATTTTTTATCGATATCACTGAAAAACTCAAGTACCTGAATGCCATTTTACAAGGAAAAGGAAAACACGTATCGGAAATGATGAGCTCAATATCTTTTGCGGCTAAAATCGATTTGTGTGAAAAAAACTTACTGGAAAAAGACTATCAATATTTTCCGTCATTTACTCCCATTCTAGACCCGAAATTTATTCTAGAGTAGGATCCATCGAAGCATGTTTGAAAACCTTCTGTTACTAAGCTCAGAATTGAAAAGCAGATTCCAAGACAGGTTTCCTGTGGAACCCATTTTATTGTTCACAAAAATCCTTTCTTGGAGTTAGATATAACAGGAGAGATTCTCTGAATTAAAAAAATTGTTTTATTAACCATTCGCAGGCCGAATTAAAGATTATTTCTCTTCGCACTTATGATCTTCGAATTATGTGACTGTTGCAAGAATTGGGATATTTTATTTATTTTAAAAGTAATTACCTCCAACTTTTTATAGCTGACTACATAATATATCTGCTTTGGAAACTAGTAACCAGAAAGTTTGTGTTGCCACAAATACTTTTTTAATTTAATCAGCTTTGTGACAAAAGGTTTCGTCAATTTTTCACCTTGCGCGTATGATATTTTAAAAATGGCTAATGGTACAGAGTTGAAATTGGATGGAATTCTTTATATGGGCACTATTTTCTAACTGAAGCAAAAATCTGATGAATATTTTAATATTAAAAAATTTTATGCACGAAAACATTACAGATTTTTTTAATAAAATACGTTTTATAAACTCAACTCCAAATAAAATAAAAATTTAACATGAAATTCTCAGTTTTTTTTTTTTTTTTTTTGTTTACAGTTGTTTCCAAATGTTATAAAAGCTATATATAAACTATGGAATTAAGTAATGGAACAAATAATTTTAAACTGTGCGCGCAAGGTGGAAACATGACGAAAATTTTTGTTACAAAGGGAATTAAATTATAAAAATACTTCTGGCAACAAAACCTTCCTTATTACGATTTCAGTAAGCAGCTATATTATGTAGTCAGCCATAAAAAGTTGGAAGTAATTGCTTTTAAAATAAATAAGTTATCCCAATTTTTGCAACAGTCACATATTCGAAGATCATAAGGGGTTTAAGGTGTATGACCCCCCTTAAAATAGTAAAAACAAATGCAGAAATATATTTATTCCACACCACGTGAAAACAGTGGCGCTGGCAGCATGCTGTGTATCAGAATATGCGCAAAATTTTAATATATTTAAGTAAGTTATAAAAGAATATTAATAATCAAATATCTCATTAATACCAAGTTAATCATTTAATGCAGTATAGACTTGATGAGTAATTTTTCAATTTTACAATTTAACTGTTTCATTTCTTAAGTTATGAGTTTATCAGTATGTGATTTTCCTTATTTTCTAATTTGAAACAAAGTTAATTTGAACCTACACTACAGCTAAGTTTTATTAGTCTATTTAGGGTTGTAATATTTAGTGGCAACAATCTGTAAAGTGAAACGGCGTTTAGAGCGAAACGGTACAAAATGTCAAATTGAAATTAACAGTCCTTCTGGGCTAATGCATTTTATCGTTTCATTACTTTCCGCAGCCATATAGTTTATCGTTTTTAATTTGTTAATTTTTTAACCGAGCAAAACAAAAAATTTTAATGCACTTATTTGCTTCATAATTTAAAGTAAAGGCACTGTAAAATCAGCTCGTACATTTGACGACTCGTGAGCAACAGGTCACTGAACTCTTGTAACACGTGACTGTATGTCAATACAAACTTCATCTGCTTTTGTTCTTTGATACGTAGGAACAAAAAGCTTTAAAGGTAAAAAGGCAATGACCATTAATTATTGGATAATTGATCGATGAGAGCACATTAAACATCACTCAATCTTTGATGTTCATCATACACGGATTATACAAGCACATTAATTAATTTCCGGAAATTAAGGAGAGTTAATCTGTTTTTAATTTTCATTTATATTTTTCTTTCTTTTCTTTTATGGGTTCGGTTTTTTCTTTTAAAACTTTACAGGTAAGAAATTGTCGATATATGAGACTATTTCGATGAGTTCCGAAAAAAAAGTTTAAAGTGTTTTGCTAATTAATCTAAAATTTTAATCATTAGGGGTAATATAAAAAACTACCGAAAGGTCTTCCTCTATAATACTCTAATAAATGAATATTTTAAGAATATTAAATGGAAATTTGCTGCAATGAACGATATAAAATGAAGTTATAAGCTATTTTCTCACTCCATTCTCTATGCCTTCGCGGTGTAAACGCTCGGTGCGTATTCGAGACGCTCAGGTTAGTGTCCCGGTGAGGTCAGTGCTCATTTTTCACGTCTCTCGCATCAGAAATGCTAATGACTCTTAAGTGGCGCCCGAACTAAAAAGGAGGTGGCTAATGATTCTTCACCACTAAGACTTGGCGATTGGGTCCCCTAATCCCCAGTCCTTCTTTGCTGTATGCTTTCGTGGTGTAAAAGTAGCACACTCGGCGTGTATTCGAGATGTTTAGGTTACTGTCCCGGCGAGGTCAGTGCTCATTTTTCACGTCTCTCGCATCAGAAATGCTAATGACTCTTAAGTGGCGCCCGAACTAAAAAGGAGGTGGCTAATGATTCTTCACCACTAAGACTTGGCGATTGGGTCCCCTAATCCCCAGACCCTCTTTGCTGTATGCTTTCGTGGTGTAAAAGTAGCACACTCGGCGTGTATTCGAGAAGCTCAGGTTAGTGTCCCGGCGAGGTCAGTGCTCATTTTTCACGTCTCTCGCATCAGAAATGCTAATGACTCTTAAGTGGCGCCCGAACTAAAAAGGAGGTGGCTAATGATTCTTCACCACTAAGACTTGGCGATTGGGTCCCCTAATCCCCAGACTCTCTTTGCTGTATGCTTTCGTGGTGTAAAAGTAGCACACTCGGCGTGTATTCGAGAAGCTCAGGTTAGTGTCCCGGCGAGGTCAGTGCTCATTTTTCACGTCTCTCGCATCAGAAATGCTAATGACTCTTAAGTGGCGCCCGAACTAAAAAGAAGGTGGCTAATGATTCTTCACCACTAAGACTTGGCGATTGGGTCCCCTAATCCCCAGACCCTCTTTGCTGTATGCTTTCGTGGTGTAAAAGTAGCACACTCGGCGTGTATTCGAGATGTTGAGGTTAGTGTCCCGGCGAGGTCAGTGCTCAATTTTCACGTCTCTCGAATCAGAAATGCTAATGACTCTTAAGTGGCGCCCGAACTAAAAAGGAGGTGGCTAATGATTCTTCACCACTAAGACTTGGCGATTGGATCCCCCTAATCCCCAGTCCCTCTTTACTGTATGCTTTCGTGGTGTAAAAGTAGCACACTCGGCGTGTATTCGAGATGTTCAGGTTAGTGTCCCGGCGAGGTCAGTGCTCATTTTTCACGTCTCTCGCATCAGAAATGCTAATGACTCTTAAGTGGCGCCCGAACTAAAAAGGAGGTGGCTAATGATTCTTCACCACTAAGACTTGGCGATTGGGTCCCCTAATCCCCAGACCCTCTTTGCTGTATGCTTTCGTGGTGTAAAAGTAGCACACTCGGCGTGTATTCGAGAAGCTCAGGTTAGTGTCCCGGCGAGGTCAGTGCTCATTTTTCACGTCTCTCGCATCAGAAATGCTAATGACTCTTAAGTGGCGCCCGAACTAAAAAGGAGGTGGCTAATGATTCTTCACCACTAAGACTTGGCGATTGGGTCCCCTAATCCCCAGACCCTCTTTGCTGTATGCTTTCGTGGTGTAAAAGTAGCACACTCGGCGTGTATTCCAGATGTTTAGGTTAGTGTCCCGGCGAGGTCAGTGCTCATTTTTCACGTCTTTCGCATCAGAAATGCTAATGACTCTTAAGTGGCGCCCGAACTAAAAAGGAGGTGGCTAATGACTCTTCACCACTAAGACTTAGCGATTGGGTCCCCTAATCCCCAGTCCCTCTTTACTGTATGCTTTCGTGGTGTAAAAGTAGCACACTCGGCTTGTATTCGAGATGTTCAGGTTAGTGTCCCGGCGAGGTCAGTGCTCATTTTTCACGTCTCTCGCATCAGAAATGCTAATGACTCATAAGTGGCGCCCGAACTAAAAAGGAGGTGGCTAATGATTCTTCACCACTAAGACTTGGCGATTGGGTCCCCTAATCCCCAGACCCTCTTTGCTGTATGCTTTCGTGGTGTAAAAGTAGCACACTCGGCGTGTATTCGAGAAGCTCAGGTTAGTGTCCCGGCGAGGTCAGTGCTCATTTTTCACGTCTCTCGCATCAGAAATGCTAATGACTCTTAAGTGGCGCCCGAACTTAAAAGGAGGTGGCTAATGATTCTTCACCACTAAGACTTGGCGATTGGGTCCCCTAATCCCCAGTCCATCTTTACTGTATGCTTTCGTGGTGTAAAAGTAGCACACTCGGCGTGTATTCGAGAAGCTCAGGTTAGTGTCCCGGCGAGGTCAGTGCTCATTTTTCACGTCTCTCGCATCAGAAATGCTAATGACTCTTAAGTGGCGCCCGAACTAAAAAGGAGGTGGCTAATGATTCTTCACCACTAAGACTTGGCGATTGGGTCCCCTAATCCCCAGTCTCTCTTTGCTATATGCTTTCGTGGTGTAAAAGTAGCACACTCGGCGTGTATTCGAGATGTTCAGGTTAGTGTCCCGGCGAGGTCAGTGCTCATTTTTCACGTCTCTCGCATCAGAAATGCTAATGACTCTTAAGTGGCGCCCGAACTAAAAAGGAGGTGGCTAATGATCCTTCACCACTAAGACTTGGCTATTGGGTCCCCTAATCCTCAGTCTCTCTTTCCTATATGCTTTCGTGGTGTAAAAGTAGCACACTCGGCGTGTATTCGAGAAGCTCAGGTTAGTGTCCCGGCGAGGTCAGTGCTCATTTTTCACGTCTCTCGCATCAGAAATGCTAATGACTCTTAAGTGTCGCCCGACTAAAAAGGAGGTGGCTAATGATTCTTCACCACTAAGACTTGGCGATTGGGTCCCCTAATCCCCAGTCCCTCTTTACTGTATGCTTTCGTCGTGTAAAAGTAGCACACTCGGCGTGTATTCGAGAGGCTCAGGTTAGTGTCCCGGCGAGGTCAGTGCTCATTTTTCACGTCTCTCGAATCAGAAATGCTAATGACTCTTAAGTGGCGCCCGAACTAAAAAGGAGGTGGCTAATGATTCTTCACCACTAAGACTTGGCGATTGGGTCCCCTAATCCCCAGTCCCTCTTTACTGTATGCTTTCGTGGTGTAAAAGTAGCACACTCGGCGTGTATTCGAGATGTTCAGGTTAGTGTCCCGGCGAGGTCAGTGCTCATTTTTCACGTCTCTCGAATCAGAAATGCTAATGACTCTTAAGTGGCGCCCGAACTAAAAAGGAGGTGGCTAATGATTCTTCACCACTAAGACTTGGCGATTGGGTCCCCTAATCCCCAGAACCTCTTTGCTGTATGCTTTCGTGCTGTAAAAGTAGCACACTCGGCGTGTATTCGAGATGTTTAGGTTAGTGTCCCGGCGAGGTCAATGCTCATTTTTCACGTCTCTCGCATCAGAAATGCTAATGACTCTTAAGTGGCGCCCGAACTAAAAAGGAGGTGGCTAATGATTCTTCACCACTAAGACTTGGCGATTGGCTCCCCTAATCTCCAGTCCCTCTTTACTGTATGCTTTCGTGGTGTAAAAGTAGCACACTCGGCGTGTATTCGAGATGTTCAGGTTAGTGTCCCAGCGAGGTCAGTGCTCATTTTTCACGTCTCTCGCATCAGAAATGCTAATGACTCTTAAGTGGCGCCCGAACTAAAAAGGAGGTGGCTAATGATTCTTCACCACTAAGACTTGGCGATTGGGTCCCCTAATCCCCAGTCCGTCTTTACTGTATGCTTTCGTGGTGTAAAAGTAGCACACTCGGCGTGTATTCGAGATGTTCAGGTTAGTGTCCCGGCGAGGTCAGTGCTCATTTTTCACGTCTCTCGCATCAGAAATGCTAATGACTCTTAAGTGGCGCTCGAACTTAAAAGGAGGTGGCTAATGATTCTTCACCACTAAGACTTGGCGATTGGGTCCCCTAATCCCCAGTCCCTCTTTACTGTATGCTTTCGTGGTGTAAAAGTAGCACACTCGGCGTGTATTCGAGAAGCTCAGGTTAGTGTCCCGGCGAGGTCAGTGCTCATTTTTCACGTCTCTCGCATCAGAAATGCTAATGACTCTTAAGTGGCGCCCGAACTAAAAAGGAGGTGGCTAATGATCCTTCACCACTAAGACTTGGCGATTGGGTCCCCTAATCCCCAGACCCTCTTTGCTGTATGCTTTCGTGGTGTAAAAGTAGCACACTCGGCGTGTATTCGAGATGTTCAGGTTAGTGTCCCGGCGAGGTCAGTGCTCATTTTTCACGTCTCTCGCATCAGAAATGCTAATGACTCTTAAGTGGCGCCCGAACTTAAAAGGAGGTGGCTAATGATTCTTCACCACTAAGACTTGGCGATTGGGTCCGCTAATCCCCAGTCCCTCTTTACTGTATGCTTTCGTGGTGTAAACGTAGCACACTCGGCGTGTATTCGAGAAGCTCAGGTTAGTGTCCCGGCGAGGTCAGTGCTCATTTTTCACGTCTCTGGCATCAGAAATGCTAATGACTCTTAAGTGGCGCCCGAACTAAAAAGGAGGTGGCTAATGATTCTTCACCACTAAGACTTGGCGATTGGGTCCCCTAATCCCCAGTCCCTCTTTACTGTATGCTTTCGTGGTGTAAACGTAGCACACTCGGCGTGTATTCGAGAAGCTCAGGTTAGTGTCCCGGCGAGGTCAGTGCTCAATTTTCACGTCTCTGGCATCAGAAATGCTAATGACTCTTAAGTGGCGCCCGAACTAAAAGGGAGGTGGCTAATGATTCTTCACCACTAAGACTTGGCGATTGGGTCCCCTAATCCCCAGTCCCTCTTTACTGTATGCTTTCGTGGTGTAAAAGTAGCACACTCGGCGTGTATTCGAGATGTTTAGGTTACTGTCCCGGCGAGGTCAGTGCTCATTTTTCACGTCTCTCGCATCAGAAATGCTAATGACTCTTAAGTGGCGCCCGAACTAAAAAGAAGGTGGCTAATGATTCTTCACCACTAAGACTTGGCGATTGGGTCCCCTAATCCCCAGACCCTCTTTGCTGTATGCTTTCGTGGTGTAAAAGTAGCACACTCGGCGTGTATTCGAAATGTTGAGGTTAGTGTCCCGGCGAGGTCAGTGCTCAATTTTCACGTCTCTCGCATCAGAAATGCTAATGACTCTTAAGTGGCGCCCGAACTAAAAAGGAGGTGGCTAATGATCCTTCACCACTAAGACTTGGCGATTGGATACCCCTAATCCCCAGTCCCTCTTTACTGTATGCTTTCGTGGTGTAAAAGTAGCACACTCGGCGTGTATTCGAGATGTTCAGGTTAGTGTCCCGGCGAGGTCAGTGCTCATTTTTCACGTCTCTCGCATCAGAAATGCTAATGACTCTTAAGTGGCGCCCGAACTAAAAAGGAGGTGGCTAATGATTCTTCACCACTAAGACTTGGCGATTGGGTCCCCTAATCCCCAGACCCTCTTTGCTGTATGCTTTCGTGGTGTAAAAGTAGCACACTCGGCGTGTATTCGAGAAGCTCAGGTTAGTGTCCCGGCGAGGTCAGTGCTCATTTTTCACGTCTCTCGCATCAGAATTGCTAATGATTCTTAAGTGGCGCCCGAACTAAAAAGGAGGTGGCTAATGATTCTTCACCACTAAGACTTGGCGATTGGGTCCCCTAATCCCCAGACCCTCTTTGCAGTATGCTTTCGTGGTGTAAAAGTAGCACACTCGGCGTGTATTCCAGATGTTTAGGTTAGTGTCCCGGCGAGGTCAGTGCTCATTTTTCACGTCTCTCGCATCAGAAATGCTAATGACTCTTAAGTGGCGCCCGAACTAAAAAGGAGGTGGCTAATGATTCTTCACCACTAAGACTTGGCGATTGGGTCCCCTAATCCCCAGAACCTCTTTGCTGTATGCTTTCGTGCTGTAAAAGTAGCACACTCGGCGTGTATTCGAGATGTTTAGGTTAGTGTCCCGGCGAGGTCAATGCTCATTTTTCACGTCTCTCGCATCAGAAATGCTAATGACTCTTAAGTGGCGCCCGAACTGAAAAGGAGGTGGCTAATGATTCTTCACCACTAAGACTTGGCGATTGGGTCCCCTAATCCCCAGTCCCTCTTTACTGTATGCTTTCGTGGTGTAAAAGTAGCACACTCGGCGTGTATTCGAGATGTTCAGGTTAGTGTCCCGGCGAGGTCAGTGCTCATTTTTCACGTCTCTCGCATCAGAAATGCTAATGACTCTTAAGTGGCGCCCGAACTAAAAAGGAGGTGGCTAATGATTCTTCACCACTAAGACTTGGCGATTGGGTCCCATAATCCCCAGTCCCTCTTTACTGTATGCTTTCGTGGTGTAAAAGTAGCACACTCGGCGTGTATTCGAGATGTTCAGGTTAGTGTCCCGGCGAGGTCAGTGCTCATTTTTCACGTCTCTCGCATCAGAAATACTAATGACTCTTAAGTGGCGCTCGAACTTAAAAGGAGGTGGCTAATGATTCTTCACCACTAAGACTTGGCGATTGGGTCCCCTAATCCCCAGTCCCTCTTTACTGTATGCTTTCGTGGTGTAAAAGTAGCACACTCGGCGTGTATTCGAGAAGCTCAGGTTAGTGTCCCGGCGAGGTCAGTGCTCATTTTTCACGTCTCTCGCATCAGAAATGCTAATGACTCTTAAGTGGCGCCCGAACTAAAAAGGAGGTGGCTAATGATCCTTCACCACTAAGACTTGGCGATTGGGTCCCCTAATCCCCAGACCCTCTTTGCTGTATGCTTTCGTGGTGTAAAAGTAGCACACTCGGCGTGTATTCGAGATGTTCAGGTTAGTGTCCCGGCGAGGTCAGTGCTCATTTTTCACGTCTCTCGCATCAGAAATGCTAATGACTCTTAAGTGGCGCCCGAACTTAAAAGGAGGTGGCTAATGATTCTTCACCACTAAGACTTGGCGATTGGGTCCGCTAATCCCCAGTCCCTCTTTACTGTATGCTTTCGTGGTGTAAACGTAGCACACTCGGCGTGTATTCGAGAAGCTCAGGTTAGTGTCCCGGCGAGGTCAGTGCTCATTTTTCACGTCTCTGGCATCAGAAATGCTAATGACTCTTAAGTGGCGCCCGAACTAAAAAGGAGGTGGCTAATGATTCTTCACCACTAAGACTTGGCGATTGGGTCCCCTAATCCCCAGTCCCTCTTTACTGTACGCTTTCGTGGTGTAAACGTAGCACACTCGGCGTGTATTCGAGAAGCTCAGGTTAGTGTCCCGGCGAGGTCAGTGCTCAATTTTCACGTCTCTGGCATCAGAAATGCTAATGACTCTTAAGTGGCGCCCGAACTAAAAGGGAGGTGGCTAATGATTCTTCACCACTAAGACTTGGCGATTGGGTCCCCTAATCCCCAGTCCCTCTTTACTGTATGCTTTCGTGGTGTAAAAGTAGCACACTCGGCGTGTATTCGAGATGTTTAGGTTACTGTCCCGGCGAGGTCAGTGCTCATTTTTCACGTCTCTCGCATCAGAAATGCTAATGACTCTTAAGTGGCGCCCGAACTAAAAAGAAGGTGGCTAATGATTCTTCACCACTAAGACTTGGCGATTGGGTCCCCTAATCCCCAGACCCTCTTTGCTGTATGCTTTCGTGGTGTAAAAGTAGCACACTCGGCGTGTATTCGAAATGTTGAGGTTAGTGTCCCGGCGAGGTCAGTGCTCAATTTTCACGTCTCTCGCCTCAGAAATGCTAATGACTCTTAAGTGGCGCCCGAACTAAAAAGGAGGTGGCTAATGATTCTTCACCACTAAGACTTGGCGATTGGATACCCCTAATCCCCAGTCCCTCTTTACTGTATGCTTTCGTGGTGTAAAAGTAGCACACTCGGCGTGTATTCGAGATGTTCAGGTTAGTGTCCCGGCGAGGTCAGTGCTCATTTTTCACGTCTCTCGCATCAGAAATGCTAATGACTCTTAAGTGGCGCCCGAACTAAAAAGGAGGTGGCTAATGATTCTTCACCACTAAGACTTGGCGATTGGGTCCCCTAATCCCCAGACCCTCTTTGCTGTATGCTTTCGTGGTGTAAAAGTAGCACACTCGGCGTGTATTCGAGAAGCTCAGGTTAGTGTCCCGGCGAGGTCAGTGCTCATTTTTCACGTCTCTCGCATCAGAAATGCTAATGATTCTTAAGTGGCGCCCGAACTAAAAAGGAGGTGGCTAATGATTCTTCACCACTAAGACTTGGCGATTGGGTCCCCTAATCCCCAGACCCTCTTTGCAGTATGCTTTCGTGGTGTAAAAGTAGCACACTCGGCGTGTATTCCAGATGTTTAGGTTAGTGTCCCGGCGAGGTCAGTGCTCATTTTTCACGTCTCTCGCATCAGAAATGCTAATGACTCTTAAGTGGCGCCCGAACTAAAAAAGGAGGTGGCTAATGATTCTTCACCACTAAGACTTGGCGATTGGGTCCCCTAATCCTCAGTCCCTCTTTGCTGTATGCTTTCGTGGTGTAAAGGTAGAACACTCGGCGTGTATTCGAGAAGCTCAGTTTAGTGTCCGGGCGAGGTCAGTGCTCATTTTTCACGTCTCTCGCATCAGAAATGCTAATGACTCTTAAGTGGCGCCCGAACTAAAAAGGAGGTGGCTAATGATTTTTCACCACTAAGACTTGGCGATTGGGTCCCCTAATCCCCAGACCCTCTTTGCTGTATGCTTTCGTGGTGTAAAAGTAGCACACTCGGCGTGTATTCCAGATGTTTAGCTTAGTGTCCCGGCGAGGTCAGTGCTCATTTTTCACGTCTCTCGCATCAGAAATGCTAATGACGCTTAAGTGGCGCCCGAACTAAAAAGGAGGTGGCTAATGATTCTTCACCACTAAGACTTGGCGATTGGGTCCCCTAATCCCCAGTCCCTCTTTACTGTATGCTTTCGTGGTGTAAAAGTAGCAGACTCGGCGTGTATTCGAGATGTTCAGGTTAGTGTCCCGGCGAACTCAGTGCTCATTTTTCACGTCTCTCGCATCAGAAATGCTAATGACTCTTAAGTGGCGCCCGAACTAAAAAGGAGGTGGCTAATGATTCTTCACCACTAAGACTTGGCGATTGGGTCCCCTAATCCCCAGTCCCTCTTTACTGTATGCTTTCGTGGTGTAAAAGTAGCACACTCGGCGTGTATTCGAGATGTTCAGGTTAGTGTCCCGGCGAGGTCAGTGCTCATTTTTCACGTCTCTCGCATCAGAAATGCTAATGACTCTTAAGTGGCGCCCGAACTAAAAAAGGAGGTGGCTAATGATTCTTCACCACTAAGACTTGGCGATTGGGTCCCCTAATCTACAGTCCCTCTTTGCTGTATGCTTTCGTGGTGTAAAGGTAGAACACTCCTCGTGTATTCGAGATGTTCAGGTTAGTGTCCCGGCGAGGTCAGTGCTCATTTTCACGTCTCTCGCATCAGAAATGCTAATGACTCTTAAGTGGCGCCCGAACTAAAAAGGAGGTGGCTAATGATTCTTCACCACTAAGACTTGGCGATTGGTTCCCCTAATCCCCAGACCCTCTTTGCTGTATGCTTTCGTGGTGTAAAAGTAGCACACTCGGCGTGTATTCCAGATGTTTAGGTTAGTATCCCGGCGAGGTCAGTGCTCATTTTTCACGTCTCTCGCATCAGAAATGCTAATGACGCTTAAGTGGCGCCCGAACTAAAAAGGAGGTGGCTAATGATTCTTCACCACTAAGACTTGGCGATTGGGTCCCCTAATCCCCAGTCCCACTTTACTGTATGCTTTCGTGGTGTAAAAGTAGCAGACTCGGCGTGTATTCGAGATGTTCAGGTTAGTGTCCCGGCGAACTCAGTGCTCATTTTTCACGTCTCTCGCATCAGAAATGCTAATGACTCTTAAGTGGCGCCCGAACTAAAAAGGAGGTGGCTAATGATTCTTCACCACTAAGACTTGGCGATTGGGTCCCCTAATCCCCAGCCCCTCTTTACTGTATGCTTTCGTGGTGTAAAAGTAGCACACTCGGCGTGTATTCCAGATGTTTAGGTTAGTGTCCCGGCGAGGTCAGTGCTCATTTTTCACGTCTCTCGCATCAGAAATGCTAATGACTCTTAAGTGGCGCCCGAACTAAAAAGGAGGTGGCTAATGATTCTTCACCACTAAGACTTGGCGATTGGGTACCCTAATCCCCAGTCCCTCTTTACTGTATGCTTTCGTGGTGTAAAAGTAGCACACTCGGCGTGTATTCGAGATGTTCAGGTTAGTGTCCCGGCGAGGTCAGTGCTCATTTTTCACGTCTCTCGCATCAGAAATGCTAATGACTCTTAAGTGGCGCCCGAACTAAAAAGGAGGTGGCTAATGATTCTTCACCACTAAGACTTGGAGATTGGGTCCCCTAATCCCCAGTCCCTCTTTACTGTATGCTTTCGTGGTGTAAAAGTAGCACACTCGGCGTGTATTCGAGATGTTCAGGTTAGTGTCCCGGCGAGGTCAGTGCTCATTTTTCACGTCTCTCGCATCAGAAATGCTAATGACTCTTAAGTGGCGCCCGAACTAAAAAGGAGGTGGCTAATGATTCTTCACCACTAAGACTTGGCGATTGGGTCCCCTAATCCCCAGTCCCTCTTTACTGTATGCTTTCGTGGTGTAAAAGTAGCACACTCGGCGTGTATTCGAGATGTTCAGGTTAGTGTCCCGGCGAGGTCAGTGCTCATTTTTCACGTCTCTCGCATCAGAAATGCTAATGACTCTTAAGTGGCGCCCGAACTAAAAAAGGAGGTGGCTAATGATTCTTCACCACTAAGACTTGGCGATTGGGTCCCCTAATCCTCAGTCCCTCTTTGCTGTATGCTTTCGTGGTGTAAAGGTAGAACACTCGGCGTGTATTCGAGATGTTCAGGTTAGTGTCCCGGCGAGGTCAGTGCTCATTTTCACGTCTCTCGCATCAGAAATGCTAATGACTCTTAAGTGGCGCCCGAACTAAAAAGGAGGTGGCTAATGATTCTTCACCACTAAGACTTGGCGATTGGGTCCCCTAATCCCCAGACCCTCTTTGCTGTATGCTTTCGTGGTGTAAAAGTAGCACACTCGGCGTGTATTCCAGATGTTTAGGTTAGTGTCCCGGCGAGGTCAGTGCTCATTTTTCACGTCTCTCGCATCAGAAATGCTAATGACGCTTAAGTGGCGCCCGAACTAAAAAGGAGGTGGCTAATGATTCTTCACCACTAAGACTTGGCGATTGGGTCCCCTAATCCCCAGTCCCTCTTTACTGTATGCTTTCGTGGTGTAAAAGTAGCAGACTCGGCGTGTATTCGAGATGTTCAGGTTAGTGTCCCGGCGAACTCAGTGCTCATTTTTCACGTCTCTCGCATCAGAAATGCTAATGACTCTTAAGTGGCGCCCGAACTAAAAAGGAGGTGGCTAATGATTCTTCACCACTAAGACTTGGCGATTGGGTCCCCTAATCCCCAGCCCCTCTTTACTGTATGCTTTCGTGGTGTAAAAGTAGCACACTCGGCGTGTATTCGAGAGGCTCAGGTTAGTGTCCCGGCGAGGTCAGTGCTCATTTTTCACGTCTCTCGCATCAGAAATGCTAATGACACTTAAGTGGCGCCCGAACTAAAAAGGAGGTGGCTAATGATTCTTCACCACTAAGACTTGGCGATTGGGTCCCCTAATTCTCAGTCCCTCTTTGCTGTATGCTTTCGTGGTGTAAAGGTAGCACACTCGGCGTGTATTCGAGATGTTCAGGTTAGTGTCCCGGCGAGGTCAGTGCTCATTTTTCACGTCTCTCGCATCAGAAATGCTAATGACTCTTAAGTGGCGCCCGAACTAAAAAAGGAGGTGGCTAATGATTCTTCACCACTAAGACTTGGCGATTGGGTCCCCTAATCCTCAGTCCCTCTTTGCTGTATGCTTTCGTGGTGTAAAGGTAGAACACTCGGCGTGTATTCGAGATGTTCAGGTTAGTGTCCCGGCGAGGTCAGTGCTCATTTTCACGTCTCTCGCATCAGAAATGCTAATGACTCTTAAGTGGCGCCCGAACTAAAAAGGAGGTGGCTAATGATTCTTCACCACTAAGACTTGGCGATTGGGTCCCCTAATCCCCAGACCCTCTTTGCTGTATGCTTTCGTGGTGTAAAAGTAGCACACTCGGCGTGTATTCCAGATGTTTAGGTTAGTGTCCCGGCGAGGTCAGTGCTCATTTTTCACGTCTCTCGCATCAGAAATGCTAATGACGCTTAAGTGGCGCCCGAACTAAAAAGGAGGTGGCTAATGATTCTTCACCACTAAGACTTGGCGATTGGGTCCCCTAATCCCCAGTCCCTCTTTACTGTATGCTTTCGTGGTGTAAAAGTAGCAGACTCGGCGTGTATTCGAGATGTTCAGGTTAGTGTCCCGGCGAACTCAGTGCTCATTTTTCACGTCTCTCGCATCAGAAATGCTAATGACTCTTAAGTGGCGCCCGAACTAAAAAGGAGGTGGCTAATGATTCTTCACCACTAAGACTTGGCGATTGGGTCCCCTAATCCCCAGCCCCTCTTTACTGTATGCTTTCGTGGTGTAAAAGTAGCACACTCGGCGTGTATTCGAGAGGCTCAGGTTAGTGTCCCGGCGAGGTCAGTGCTCATTTTTCACGTCTCTCGCATCAGAAATGCTAATGACACTTAAGTGGCGCCCGAACTAAAAAGGAGGTGGCTAATGATTCTTCACCACTAAGACTTGGCGATTGGGTCCCCTAATTCTCAGTCCCTCTTTGCTGTATGCTTTCGTGGTGTAAAGGTAGCACACTCGGCGTGTATTCGAGATGTTCAGGTTAGTGTCCCGGCGAGGTCAGTGCTCATTTTTCACGTCTCTCGCATCAGAAATGCTAATGGCGCCCGAACTAAAAAGGAGGTGGCTAATGATTCTTCACCACTAAGACTTGGCGATTAGGTCCCCTAATCCCCAGACCCTCTTTGCTGTATGCTTTCGTGGTGTAAAAGTAGCACACTCGGCGTGTATTCCAGATGTTTAGGTTAGTGTCCCGGCGAGGTCAGTGCTCATTTTTCACGTCTCTCGCATCAAAAATGCTAATGACTCTTAAGTGGCGCCCGAACTAAAAAGGAGGTGGCTAATGACTCTTCACCACTAAGACTTAGCGATTGGGTCCCCTAATCCCCAGTCCCTCTTTACTGTATGCTTTCGTGGTGTAAAAGTAGCACACTCGGCTTGTATTCGAGATGTTCAGGTTAGTGTCCCGGCGAGGTCAGTGCTCATTTTTCACGTCTCTCGCATCAGAAATGCTAATGACTCATAAGTGGCGCCCGAACTAAAAAGGAGGTGGCTAATGATTCTTCACCACTAAGACTTGGCGATTGGGTCCCCTAATCCCCAGACCCTCTTTGCTGTATGCTTTCGTGGTGTAAAAGTAGCACACTCGGCGTGTATTCGAGAAGCTCAGGTTAGTGTCCCGGCGAGGTCAGTGCTCATTTTTCACGTCTCTCGCATCAGAAATGCTAATGACTCTTAAGTGGCGCCCGAACTTAAAAGGAGGTGGCTAATGATTCTTCACCACTAAGACTTGGCGATTGGGTCCCCTAATCCCCAGTCCATCTTTACTGTATGCTTTCGTGGTGTAAAAGTAGCACACTCGGCGTGTATTCGAGAAGCTCAGGTTAGTGTCCCGGCGAGGTCAGTGCTCATTTTTCACGTCTCTCGCATCAGAAATGCTAATGACCCTTAAGTGGCGCCCGAACTAAAAAGGAGGTGGCTAATGATTCTTCACCACTAAGACTTGGCGATTGGGTCCCCTAATCCCCAGCCCCTCTTTACTGTATGCTTTCGTGGTGTAAAAGTAGCACACTCGGCGTGTATTCGAGAGGCTCAGGTTAGTGTCCCGGCGAGGTCAGTGCTCATTTTTCACGTCTCTCGCATCAGAAATGCTAATGACTCTTAAGTGGCGCCCGAACTAAAAAGGAGGTGGCTAATGATCCTTCACCACTAAGACTTGGCTATTGGGTCCCCTAATCCTCAGTCTCTCTTTGCTATATGCTTTCGTGGTGTAAAAGTAGCACACTCGGCGTGTATTCGAGAAGCTCAGGTTAGTGTCCCGGCGAGGTCAGTGCTCATTTTTCACGTCTCTCGCATCAGAAATGCTAATGACGCTTAAGTGGCGCCCGAACTAAAAAGGAGGTGGCTAATGATTCTTCACCACTAAGACTTGGCGATTGGGTCCCCTAATCCCCAGTCCCTCTTTACTGTATGCTTTCGTGGTGTAAAAGTAGCAGACTCGGCGTGTATTCGAGATGTTCAGGTTAGTGTCCCGGCGAACTCAGTGCTCATTTTTCACGTCTCTCGCATCAGAAATGCTAATGACTCTTAAGTGGCGCCCGAACTAAAAAGGAGGTGGCTAATGATTCTTCACCACTAAGACTTGGCGATTGGGTCCCCTAACCCCAGCCCCTCTTTACTGTATGCTTTCGTGGTGTAAAAGTAGCACACTCGGCGTGTATTCCAGATGTTTAGGTTAGTGTCCCGGCGAGGTCAGTGCTCATTTTTCACGTCTCTCGCATCAGAAATGCTAATGACTCTTAAGTGGCGCCCGAACTAAAAAGGAGGTGGCTAATGATTCTTCACCACTAAGACTTGGCGATTGGGTACCCTAATCCCCAGTCCCTCTTTACTGTATGCTTTCGTGGTGTAAAAGTAGCACACTCGGCGTGTATTCGAGATGTTCAGGTTAGTGTCCCGGCGAGGTCAGTGCTCATTTTTCACGTCTCTCGCATCAGAAATGCTAATGACTCTTAAGTGGCGCCCGAACTAAAAAGGAGGTGGCTAATGATTCTTCACCACTAAGACTTGGAGATTGGGTCCCCTAATCCCCAGTCCCTCTTTACTGTATGCTTTCGTGGTGTAAAAGTAGCACACTCGGCGTGTATTCGAGATGTTCAGGTTAGTGTCCCGGCGAGGTCAGTGCTCATTTTTCACGTCTCTCGCATCAGAAATGCTAATGACTCTTAAGTGGCGCCCGAACTAAAAAGGAGGTGGCTAATGATTCTTCACCACTAAGACTTGGCGATTGGGTCCCCTAATCCCCAGTCCCTCTTTACTGTATGCTTTCGTGGTGTAAAAGTAGCACACTCGGCGTGTATTCGAGATGTTCAGGTTAGTGTCCCGGCGAGGTCAGTGCTCATTTTTCACGTCTCTCGCATCAGAAATGCTAATGACTCTTAGATGGCGCCCGAACTAAAAAAGGAGGTGGCTAATGATTCTTCACCACTAAGACTTGGCGATTGGGTCCCCTAATCCTCAGTCCCTCTTTGCTGTATGCTTTCGTGGTGTAAAGGTAGAACACTCGGCGTGTATTCGAGATGTTCAGGTTAGTGTCCCGGCGAGGTCAGTGCTCATTTTCACGTCTCTCGCATCAGAAATGCTAATGACTCTTAAGTGGCGCCCGAACTAAAAAGGAGGTGGCTAATGATTCTTCACCACTAAGACTTGGCGATTGGGTCCCCTAATCCCCAGACCCTCTTTGCTGTATGCTTTCGTGGTGTAAAAGTAGCACACTCGGCGTGTATTCCAGATGTTTAGGTTAGTGTCCCGGCGAGGTCAGTGCTCATTTTTCACGTCTCTCGCATCAGAAATGCTAATGACGCTTAAGTGGCGCCCGAACTAAAAAGGAGGTGGCTAATGATTCTTCACCACTAAGACTTGGCGATTGGGTCCCCTAATCCCCAGTCCCTCTTTACTGTATGCTTTCGTGGTGTAAAAGTAGCAGACTCGGCGTGTATTCGAGATGTTCAGGTTAGTGTCCCGGCGAACTCAGTGCTCATTTTTCACGTCTCTCGCATCAGAAATGCTAATGACTCTTAAGTGGCGCCCGAACTAAAAAGGAGGTGGCTAATGATTCTTCACCACTAAGACTTGGCGATTGGGTCCCCTAATCCCCAGCCCCTCTTTACTGTATGCTTTCGTGGTGTAAAAGTAGCACACTCGGCGTGTATTCGAGAGGCTCAGGTTAGTGTCCCGGCGAGGTCAGTGCTCATTTTTCACGTCTCTCGCATCAGAAATGCTAATGACACTTAAGTGGCGCCCGAACTAAAAAGGAGGTGGCTAATGATTCTTCACCACTAAGACTTGGCGATTGGGTCCCCTAATTCTCAGTCCCTCTTTGCTGTATGCTTTCGTGGTGTAAAGGTAGCACACTCGGCGTGTATTCGAGATGTTCAGGTTAGTGTCCCGGCGAGGTCAGTGCTCATTTTTCACGTCTCTCGCATCAGAAATGCTAATGGCGCCCGAACTAAAAAGGAGGTGGCTAATGATTCTTCACCACTAAGACTTGGCGATTAGGTCCCCTAATCCCCAGACCCTCTTTGCTGTATGCTTTCGTGGTGTAAAAGTAGCACACTCGGCGTGTATTCCAGATGTTTAGGTTAGTGTCCCGGCGAGGTCAGTGCTCATTTTTCACGTCTCTCGCATCAAAAATGCTAATGACTCTTAAGTGGCGCCCGAACTAAAAAGGAGGTGGCTAATGATTCTTCACCACTAAGACTTGGCGATTGGGTCCCCTAATCCCCAGTCTCTCTTTGCTATATGCTTTCGTGGTGTAAAAGTAGCACACTCGACGTGTATTCGAGATGTTCAGGTTAGTGTCCCGGCGAGGTCAGTGCTCATTTTTCACGTCTCTCGCATCAGAAATGCTAATGACTCTTAAGTGGCGCCCGAACTAAAAAGGAGGTGGCTAATGATCCTTCACCACTAAGACTTGGCTATTGGGTCCCCTAATCCTCAGTCTCTCTTTGCTATATGCTTTCGTGGTGTAAAAGTAGCACACTCGGCGTGTATTCGAGAAGCTCAGGTTAGTGTCCCGGCGAGGTCAGTGCTCATTTTTCACGTCTCTCGCATCAGAAATGCTAATGACTCTTAAGTGTCGCCCGACTAAAAAGGAGGTGGCTAATGATTCTTCACCACTAAGACTTGGCGATTGGGTCTCCTAATCCCCAGTCCCTCTTTACTGTATGCTTTCGTGGTGTAAAAGTAGCACACTCGGCGTGTATTCGAGAGGCTCAGGTTAGTGTCCCGGCGAGGTCAGTGCTCATTTTTCACGTCTCTCGAATCAGAAATGCTAATGACTCTTAAGTGGCGCCCGAACTAAAAAGGAGGTGGCTAATGATTCTTCACCACTAAGACTTGGCGATTGGGTCCCCTAATCCCCAGAACCTCTTTGCTGTATGCTTTCGTGGTGTAAAAGTAGCACACTCGGCGTGTATTCGAGATGTTTAGGTTAGTGTCCCGGCGAGGTCAATGCTCATTTTTCACGTCTCTCGCATCAGAAATGCTAATGACTCTTAAGTGGCGCCCGAACTAAAAAGGAGGTAGCTAATAATTCTTCACAACTAAGACTTGGCGATTGGGTCCCCTAATCCCCAGTCTCTCTTTGCTATATGCTTTCGTGGTGTAAAAGTAGCACACTCGGCGTGTATTCGAGAAGCTCAGGTTAGTGTCCCGGCGAGGTCAGTGCTCATTTTTCACGTCTCTCGCATCAGAAATGCTAATGCCTCTTAAGTGGCGCCCGAACTAAAAAGGAGGTGGCTAATGATTCTTCACCACTAAGACTTGGCGATTGGGTCCCCAAATCCCCAGACCCTCTTTGCTGTATGCTTTCGAGGTGTAAAAGTAGCACACTCGGCGTGTATTCGAGAAGCTCAGGTTAGTGTCCCGGCGAGGTCAGTGCTCATTTTTCACGTCTCTCGCATCAGAAATGCTAATGTCTCTTAAGTGGCGCCCGAACTAAAAAGGAGGTGGCTAATGATCCTTCACCACTAAGACTTGGCTATTGGGTCCCCTAATCCCCAGTCTCTCTTTGCTATATGCTTTCGTGGTGTAAAAGTAGCACACTCGGCGTGTATTCGAGAAGCTCAGGTTAGTGTCCCGGCGAGGTCAGTGCTCATTTTTCACGTCTCTCGCATCAGAAATGCTAATGACTCTTAAGTGGCGCCCGAACTAAAAAGGAGGTGGCTAATGATTCTTCACCACTAAGACTTGGCCATTGGGTCCCCTAATCCCCAGTCCCTCTTTACTGTATGCTTTCGTGGTGTAAAAGTAGCACACTCGGCGTGTATTCGAGATGTTCAGGTTAGTGTCCCGGCGAGGTCAGTGCTCATTTTTCACGTCTCTCGCATCAGAAATGCTAATGACTCTTAAGTGGCGCCCGAACTTAAAAGGAGGTGGCTAATGATTCTTCACCACTAAGACTTGGCCATTGGGTCCCCTAATCCCCAGTCCCTCTTTACTGTATGCTTTCGTGGTGTAAAAGTAGCACACTCGGCGTGTATTCGAGATGTTCAGGTTAGTGTCCCGGCGAGGTCAGTGCTCATTTTTCACGTCTCTCGCATCAGAAATGCTAATGACTCTTAAGTGGCGCCCGAACTAAAAAGGAGGTGGCTAATGATCCTTCACCACTAAGACTTGGCTATTGGGTCCCCTAATCCTCAGTCTCTCTTTGCTATATGCTTTCGTGGTGTAAAAGTAGCACACTCGGCGTGTATTCGAGAAGCTCAGGTTAGTGTCCCGGCGAGGTCAGTGCTCATTTTTCACGTCTCTCGCATCAGAAATGCTAATGACTCTTAAGTGGCGCCCGAACTAAAAAGGAGGTGGCTAATGATCCTTCACCACTAAGACTTGGCTATTGGGTCCCCTAATCCTCAGTCTCTCTTTGCTATATGCTTTCGTGGTGTAAAAGTAGCACACTCGGCGTGTATTCGAGAAGCTCAGGTTAGTGTCCCGGCGAGGTCAGTGCTCATTTTTCACGTCTCTCGCATCAGAAATGCTAATGACTCTTAAGTGTCGCCCGACTAAAAAGGAGGTGGCTAATGATTCTTCACCACTAAGACTTGGCGATTGGGTCTCCTAATCCCCAGTCCCTCTTTACTGTATGCTTTCGTGGTGTAAAAGTAGCACACTCGGCGTGTATTCGAGAGGCTCAGGTTAGTGTCCCGGCGAGGTCAGTGCTCATTTTTCACGTCTCTCGAATCAGAAATGCTAATGACTCTTAAGTGGCGCCCGAACTAAAAAGGAGGTGGCTAATGATTCTTCACCACTAAGACTTGGCGATTGGGTCCCCTAATCCCCAGAACCTCTTTGCTGTATGCTTTCGTGGTGTAAAAGTAGCACACTCGGCGTGTATTCGAGATGTTTAGGTTAGTGTCCCGGCGAGGTCAATGCTCATTTTTCACGTCTCTCGCATCAGAAATGCTAATGACTCTTAAGTGGCGCCCGAACTAAAAAAGAAGGTAGCTAATAATTCTTCACCACTAAGACTTGGCGATTGGGTCCCCTAATCCCCAGTCTCTCTTTGCTATATGCTTTCGTGGTGTAAAAGTAGCACACTCGGCGTGTATTCGAGAAGCTCAGGTTAGTGTCCCGGCGAGGTCAGTGCTCATTTTTCACGTCTCTCGCATCAGAAATGCTAATGCCTCTTAAGTGGCGCCCGAACTAAAAAGGAGGTGGCTAATGATTCTTCACCACTAAGTCTTGGCGATTGGGTCCCCTAATCCCCAGTCCCTCTTTACTGTATGCTTTCGTGGTGTAAAAGTAGCACACTCGGCGTGTATTCGAGATGTTCAGGTTAGTGTCCCGGCGAGGTCAGTGCTCATTTTTCACGTCTCTCGCATCAGAAATGCTAATGACTCTTAAGTGGCGCCCGAACTAAAAAGGAGGTGGCTAATGATTCTTCACCACTAAGTCTTGGCGATTGGGTCCCCTAATCCCCAGTCCCTCTTTACTGTATGCTTTCGTGGTGTAAAAGTAGCACACTCGGCGTGTATTCGAGATGTTCAGGTTAGTGTCCCGGCGAGGTCAGTGCTCATTTTTCACGTCTCTCGCATCAGAAATGCTAATGACTCTTAAGTGGCGCCCGAACTAAAAAGGAGGTGGCTAATGATTCTTCACCACTAAGACTTGGCGATTGGGTCCCCTAATCCCCAGTCCCTCTTTACTGTATGCTTTCGTGGTGTAAAAGTAGAACACTCGGCGTGTATTCGAGATGTTCAGGTTAGTGTCCCGGCGAGGTCAGTGCTCATTTTTCACGTCTCTCGCATCAGAAATGCTAATGACACTTAAGTGGCGCCCGAACTTAAAAGGAGGTGGCTAATGATTCTTCACCACTAAGACTTGGCGATTGGGTCCCCTAATCCCCAGTCCCTCTTTACTGTATGCTTTCGTGGTGTAAAAGTAGCACACTCGGCGTGTATTCGAGAAGCTCAGGTTAGTGTCCCGGCGAGGTCAGTGCTCATTTTTCACGTCTCTCGCATCAGAAATGCTAATGACTCTTAAGTGGCGCCCGAACTTAAAAGGAGGTGGCTAATGATTCTTCACCACTAAGACTTGGCGATTGGGTCCGCTAATCCCCAGTCCCTCTTTACTGTATGCTTTCGTGGTGTAAACGTAGCACACTCGGCGTGTATTCGAGAAGCTCAGGTTAGTGTCCCGGCGAGGTCAGTGCTCATTTTTCACGTCTCTGGCATCAGAAATGCTAATGACTCTTAAGTGGCGCCCGAACTAAAAAGGAGGTGGCTAATGATTCTTCACCACTAAGACTTGGCGATTGGGTCCCCTAATCCCCAGTCCCTCTTTACTGTATGCTTTCGCGGTGTAAACGTAGCACACTCGGCGTGTATTCGAGAAGCTCAGGTTAGTGTCCCGGCGAGGTCAGTGCTCAATTTTCACGTCTCTGGCATCAGAAATGCTAATGACTCTTAAGTGGCGCCCGAACTAAAAGGGAGGTGGCTAATGATTCTTCACCACTAAGACTTGGCGATTGGGTCCCCTAATCCCCAGTCCCTCTTTACTGTATGCTTTCGTGGTGTAAAAGTAGCACACTCGGCGTGTATTCGAGATGTTCAGGTTAGTAAACCGGCGAGGTCAGTGCTCATTTTTCACGTCTCTCGCATCAGAAATGCTAATGACTCTTCAGTGGCGCCCGAACTAAAAAGGAGGTGGCTAATGATTCTTCACCACTAAGACTTGGCGATTGGGTCCCCTAATCCCCAGTCCCTCTTTACTGTATGCTTTCGTGGTGTAAAAGTAGCACACTCGGCTTGTATTCGAGATGTTCAGGTTAGTGTCCCGGCGAGGTCAGTGCTCATTTTTCACGTCTCTCGCATCAGAAATGCTAATGACTCTTAAGTGGCGCCCGAACTAAAAAGGAGGTGGCTAATGATTCTTCACCACTAAGACTTGGCGATTGGGTCCCCAAATCCCCAGACCCTCTTTGCTGTATGCTTTCGAGGTGTAAAAGTAGCACACTCGGCGTGTATTCGAGAAGCTCAGGTTAGTGTCCCGGCGAGGTCAGTGCTCATTTTTCACGTCTCTCGCATCAGAAATGCTAATGTCTCTTAAGTGGCGCCCGAACTAAAAAGGAGGTGGCTAATGATCCTTCACCACTAAGACTTGGCTATTGGGTCCCCTAATCCCCAGTCTCTCTTTGCTATATGCTTTCGTGGTGTAAAAGTAGCACACTCGGCGTGTATTCGAGAAGCTCAGGTTAGTGTCCCGGCGAGGTCAGTGCTCATTTTTCACGTCTCTCGCATCAGAAATGCTAATGACTCTTAAGTGGCGCCCGAACTAAAAAGGAGGTGGCTAATGATTCTTCACCACTAAGACTTGGCCATTGGGTCCCCTAATCCCCAGTCCCTCTTTACTGTATGCTTTCGTGGTGTAAAAGTAGCACACTCGGCGTGTATTCGAGATGTTCAGGTTAGTGTCCCGGCGAGGTCAGTGCTCATTTTTCACGTCTCTCGCATCAGAAATGCTAATGACTCTTAAGTGGCGCCCGAACTTAAAAGGAGGTGGCTAATGATTCTTCACCACTAAGACTTGGCCATTGGGTCCCCTAATCCCCAGTCCCTCTTTACTGTATGCTTTCGTGGTGTAAAAGTAGTACACTCGGCGTGTATTCGAGATGTTCAGGTTAGTGTCCCGGCGAGGTCAGTGCTCACTTTTCACGTCTCTCGCATCAGAAATGCTAATAACTCTTAAGTGGCGCCCGAACTAAAAAGGAGGTGGCTAATGATTCTTCACCACTAAGACTTGGCGATTGGGTCCCCTAATCCCCAGTCTCTCTTTGCTATATGCTTTCGTGGTGTAAAAGTAGCACACTCGGCGTGTATTCGAGAAGCTCAGGTTAGTGTCCGGGCGAGGTCAGTGCTCATTTTTCACGTCTCTCGCATCAGAAATGCTAATGACTCTTAAGTGGCGCCCGAACTAAAAAGGAGGTGGCTAATGATCCTTCACCACTAAGACTTGGCTATTGGGTCCCCTAATCCTTAGTCTCTCTTTGCTATATGCTTTCGTGGTGTAAAAGTAGCACACTCGGCGTGTATTCGAGAAGCTCAGGTTAGTGTCCCGGCGAGGTCAGTGCTCATTTTTCACGTCTCTCGCATCAGAAATGCTAATGCCTCTTAAGTGGCGCCCGAACTAAAAAGGAGGTGGCTAATGATTCTTCACCACTAAGACTTGGCGATTGGGTCCCCTAATCCCCAGTCTCTCTTTACTGTATGCTTTCGTGGTGTAAAAGTAGCACACTCGGCGTGTATTCGAGAAGCTCAGGTTAGTGTCCCGGCGAGGTCAGTGCTCATTTTTCACGTCTCTCGCATCAGAAATGCTAATGACTCTTAAGTGGCGCCCGAACTTAAAAGGAGGTGGCTAATGATTCTTCACCACTAAGACTTGGCGATTGGGTCCGCTAATCCCCAGTCCCTCTTTACTGTATGCTTTCGTGGTGTAAACGTAGCACACTCGGCGTGTATTCGAGAAGCTCAGGTTAGTGTCCCGGCGAGGTCAGTGCTCATTTTTCACGTCTCTGGCATCAGAAATGCTAATGACTCTTAAGTGGCGCCCGAACTAAAAAGGAGGTGGCTAATGATTCTTCACCACTAAGACTTGGCGATTGGGTCCCCTAATCCCCAGTCCCTCTTTACTGTATGCTTTCGCGGTGTAAACGTAGCACACTCGGCGTGTATTCGAGAAGCTCAGGTTAGTGTCCCGGCGAGGTCAGTGCTCAATTTTCACGTCTCTGGCATCAGAAATGCTAATGACTCTTAAGTGGCGCCCGAACTAAAAGGGAGGTGGCTAATGATTCTTCACCACTAAGACTTGGCGATTGGGTCCCCTAATCCCCAGTCCCTCTTTACTGTATGCTTTCGTGGTGTAAAAGTAGCACACTCGGCGTGTATTCGAGATGTTCAGGTTAGTAAACCGGCGAGGTCAGTGCTCATTTTTCACGTCTCTCGCATCAGAAATGCTAATGACTCTTCAGTGGCGCCCGAACTAAAAAGGAGGTGGCTAATGATTCTTCACCACTAAGACTTGGCGATTGGGTCCCCTAATCCCCAGTCCCTCTTTACTGTATGCTTTCGTGGTGTAAAAGTAGCACACTCGGCTTGTATTCGAGATGTTCAGGTTAGTGTCCCGGCGAGGTCAGTGCTCATTTTTCACGTCTCTCGCATCAGAAATGCTAATGACTCTTAAGTGGCGCCCGAACTAAAAAGGAGGTGGCTAATGATTCTTCACCACTAAGACTTGGCGATTGGGTCCCCAAATCCCCAGACCCTCTTTGCTGTATGCTTTCGAGGTGTAAAAGTAGCACACTCGGCGTGTATTCGAGAAGCTCAGGTTAGTGTCCCGGCGAGGTCAGTGCTCATTTTTCACGTCTCTCGCATCAGAAATGCTAATGACTCTTAAGTGGCGCCCGAACTAAAAAGGAGGTGGCTAATGATTCTTCACCACTAAGACTTGGCCATTGGGTCCCCTAATCCCCAGTCCCTCTTTACTGTATGCTTTCGTGGTGTAAAAGTAGCACACTCGGCGTGTATTCGAGATGTTCAGGTTAGTGTCCCGGCGAGGTCAGTGCTCATTTTTCACGTCTCTCGCATCAGAAATGCTAATGACTCTTAAGTGGCGCCCGAACTTAAAAGGAGGTGGCTAATGATTCTTCACCACTAAGACTTGGCCATTGGGTCCCCTAATCCCCAGTCCCTCTTTACTGTATGCTTTCGTGGTGTAAAAGTAGTACACTCGGCGTGTATTCGAGATGTTCAGGTTAGTGTCCCGGCGAGGTCAGTGCTCACTTTTCACGTCTCTCGCATCAGAAATGCTAATAACTCTTAAGTGGCGCCCGAACTAAAAAGGAGGTGGCTAATGATTCTTCACCACTAAGACTTGGCGATTGGGTCCCCTAATCCCCAGTCTCTCTTTGCTATATGCTTTCGTGGTGTAAAAGTAGCACACTCGGCGTGTATTCGAGAAGCTCAGGTTAGTGTCCGGGCGAGGTCAGTGCTCATTTTTCACGTCTCTCGCATCAGAAATGCTAATGACTCTTAAGTGGCGCCCGAACTAAAAAGGAGGTGGCTAATGATCCTTCACCACTAAGACTTGGCTATTGGGTCCCCTAATCCTTAGTCTCTCTTTGCTATATGCTTTCGTGGTGTAAAAGTAGCACACTCGGCGTGTATTCGAGAAGCTCAGGTTAGTGTCCCGGCGAGGTCAGTGCTCATTTTTCACGTCTCTCGCATCAGAAATGCTAATGCCTCTTAAGTGGCGCCCGAACTAAAAAGGAGGTGGCTAATGATTCTTCACCACTAAGACTTGGCGATTGGGTCCCCTAATCCCCAGTCTCTCTTTACTGTATGCTTTCGTGGTGTAAAAGTAGCACACTCGGCGTGTATTCGAGATGTTCAGGTTAGTGTCCCGGCGAGGTCAGTGCTCATTTTTCACGTCTCTCCCATCAGATATGCTGATGACTCTGAAGTGGCGCCCGAACTAAAAAGGAGGTGGCTAATGATTCTTAACCACTAAGTCTTGGCGATTGGGTCCCCTAATCCCCAGTCCCTCTTTACTGTATGCTTTCGTGGTGTAAAAGTAGCACACTCGGCGTGTATTCGAGATGTTCAGGTTAGTGTCCCGGCGAGGTCAGTGCTACTTTTTCACGTCTCTCGCATCAGAAATGCTAATGACTCTTAATTGGCGCCCGAACTAAAAACGAGGTGGCTAATGATTCTTCACCACTAAGACCTGGCGATTGGGTCCCCTAATCCCCAGTCCCTCTTTACTGTATGCTTTCGTGGTGTAAAAGTAGCACACTCGGCGTGTATTCGAGAAGCTCAGGTTAGTGTCCCGGCGAGGTCAGTGCTCATTTTTCACGTCTCTCGCATCAGAAATGCTAATGACTCTTAAGTGGCGCCCGAACTAAAAAGGAGGTGGCTAATGATTCTTCACCACTAAGACTTGGCCATTGGGTCCCCTAATCCCCAGTCCCTCTTTACTGTATGCTTTCGTGGTGTAAAAGTAGCACACTCGGCGTGTATTCGAGATGTTCAGGTTAGTGTCCCGGCGAGGTCAGTGCTCATTTTTCACGTCTCTCGCATCAGAAATGCTAATGACTCTTAAGTGGCGCCCGAACTTAAAAGGAGGTGGCTAATGATTCTTCACCACTAAGACTTGGCCATTGGGTCCCCTAATCCCCAGTCCCTCTTTACTGTATGCTTTCGTGGTGTAAAAGTAGCACACTCGGCGTGTATTCGAGATGTTCAGGTTAGTGTCCCGGCGAGGTCAGTGCTCATTTTTCACGTCTCTCGCATCAGAAATGCTAATAACTCTTAAGTGTCGCCCGACTAAAAAGGAGGTGGCTAATGATTCTTCACCACTAAGACTTGGCGATTGGGTCCCCTAATCCCCAGTCCCTCTTTTCTTTGTGCTTTCGTGGTGTAAAAGTAGCACACTCGGCGTGTATTCGAGAGGCTCAGGTTAGTGTCCCGGCGAGGTCAGTGCTCATTTTTCACGTCTCTCGAATCAGAAATGCTAATGAATCTTAAGTGGCGCCCGAACTAAAAAGGAGGTGGCTAATGATTCTTCACCACTAAGACTTGGCGATTGGGTCCCCTAATCCCCAGTCTCTCTTTGCTATATGCTTTCGTGGTGTAAAAGTAGCACACTCGGCGTGTATTCGAGAAGATCAGTTTAGTGTCCGGGCGAGGTCAGTGCTCATTTTTCACGTCTCTCGCATCAGAAATGCTAATGACTCTTAAGTGGCGCCCGAACTAAAAAGGAGGTGGCTAATGATCCTTCACCACTAAGACTTGGCTATTGGGTCCCCTAATCCTTAGTCTCTCTTTGCTATATGCTTTCGTGGTGTAAAAGTAGCACACTCGGCGTGTATTCGAGAAGCTCAGGTTAGTGTCCCGGCGAGGTCAGTGCTCATTTTTCACGTCTCTCGCATCAGAAATGCTAATGCCTCTTAAGTGGCGCCCGAACTAAAAAGGAGGTGGCTAATGATTCTTCACCACTAAGACTTGGCGATTGGGTCCCCTAATCCCCAGTCTCTCTTTACTGTATGCTTTCGTGGTGTAAAAGTAGCACACTCGGCGTGTATTGGAGATGTTCAGGTTAGTGTCCCGGCGAGGTCAGTGCTCAATTTTCACGTCTCTGGCATCAGAAATGCTAATGACTCTTAAGTGGCGCCCGAACTAAAAAGGAGGTGGCTAATGATTCTTCACCACTAAGACTTGGCGATTGGGTCCCCTAATCCCCAGTCTCTCTTTGCTATATGCTTTCGTGGTGTAAAAGTAGCACACTCGGCGTGTATTCGAGAAGCTCAGGTTAGTGTCCGGGCGAGGTCAGTGCTCATTTTTCACGTCTCTCGCATCAGAAATGCTAATGACTCTTAAGTGGCGCCCGAACTAAAAAGGAGGTGGCTAATGATCCTTCACCACTAAGACTTGGCTATTGGGTCCCCTAATCCTTAGTCTCTCTTTGCTATATGCTTTCGTGGTGTAAAATAGCACACTCGGCGTGTATTCGAGAAGCTCAGGTTAGTGTCCCGGCGAGGTCAGTGCTCATTTTTCACGTCTCTCGCATCAGAAATGCTAATGCCTCTTAAGTGGCGCCCGAACTAAAAAGGAGGTGGCTAATGATTCTTCACCACTAAGACTTGGCGATTGGGTCCCCTAATCCCCAGTCTCTCTTTACTGTATGCTTTCGTGGTGTAAAAGTAGCACACTCGGCGTGTATTCGAGATGTTCAGGTTAGTGTCCCGGCGAGGTCAGTGCTCATTTTTCACGTCTCTCCCATCAGAAATGCTGATGACTCTTAAGTGGCGCCCGAACTAAAAAGGAGGTGGCTAATGATTCTTAACCACTAAGTCTTGGCGTTTGGGTCCCCTAATCCCCAGTCCCTCTTTACTGTATGCTTTCGTGGTGTAAAAGTAGCACACTCGGCGTGTATTCGAGATGTTCAGGTTAGTGTCCCGGCGAGGTCAGTGCTCATTTTTCACGTCTCTCGCATCAGAAATGCTAATGACTCTTAAGTGGCGCCCGAACTAAAAAGGAGGTGGCTAATGATTCTTCACCATTAAGACTTGGCCATTGGGTCCCCTAATCCCCAGTCCCTCTTTACTGTATGCTTTCGTGGTGTAAAAGTAGCACACTCGGCGTGTATTCGAGATGTTCAGGTTAGTGTCCCGGCGAGGTCAGTGCTCATTTTTCACGTCTCTCGCATCAGAAATGCTAATGACTCTTAAGTGGCGCCCGAACTTAAAAGGAGGTGGCTAATGATTCTTCACCACTAAGACTTGGCCATTGGGTCCCCTAATCCCCAGTCCCTCTTTACTGTATGCTTTCGTGGTGTAAAAGTAGCACACTCGGCGTGTATTCGAGATGTTCAGGTTAGTGTCCCGGCGAGGTCAGTGCTCATTTTTCACGTCTCTCGCATCAGAAATGCTAATAACTCTTAAGTGTCGCCCGACTAAAAAGGAGGTGGCTAATGATTCTTCACCACTAAGACTTGGCGATTGGGTCCCCTAATCCCCAGTCCCTCTTTTCTGTATGCTTTCGTGGTGTAAAAGTAGCACACTCGGCGTGTATTCGAGAGGCTCAGGTTAGTGTCCCGGCGAGGTCAGTGCTCATTTTTCACGTCTCTCGAATCAGAAATGCTAATGACTCTTAAGTGGCGCCCGAACTAAAAAGGAGGTGGCTAATGATTCTTCACCACTAAGACTTGGCGATTGGGTCCCCTAATCCCCAGTCTCTCTTTGCTATATGCTTTCGTGGTGTAAAAGTAGCACACTCGGCGTGTATTCGAGAAGCTCAGTTTAGTGTCCGGGCGAGGTCAGTGCTCATTTTTCACGTCTCTCGCATCAGAAATGCTAATGACTCTTAAGTGGCGCCCGAACTAAAAAGGAGGTGGCTAATGATCCTTCACCACTAAAACTTGGCTATTGGGTCCCCTAATCCTTAGTCTCTCTTTGCTATATGCTTTCGTGGTGTAAAAGTAGCACACTCGGCGTGTATTCGAGAAGCTCAGGTTAGTGTCCCGGCGAGGTCAGTGCTCATTTTTCACGTCTCTCGCATCAGAAATGCTAATGACTCTTAAGTGGCGCCCGAACTAAAAACGAGGT
Source organism: Stegodyphus dumicola (assembly GCF_044657685.1). Classification (NCBI taxonomy): domain Eukaryota; kingdom Metazoa; phylum Arthropoda; class Arachnida; order Araneae; family Eresidae; genus Stegodyphus; species Stegodyphus dumicola. Next base: position 24,197,221 of record NC_140772.1, read on the forward strand.
GGCTAATGATTCTACACCACTAAGACTTGGCGATTGGGTCCCCTAATCCCCAGTCCCTCTTTACTGTATGCTTTCGTGGTGTGAAACTAGCACACTCGGCGTGTATTCGAGATGTTCAGGTTAGTGTCCCGGCGAGGTCAGTGCTCATTTTTCACGTCTCTCGCATCAGAAATGCTAATGACTCTTAAATGGCGCCCGATTAAAAAGGAGGTGGCTAATGATTCTTCACCACTAAGACTTGGCGATTGGGTCCCCTAATCCCCAGTCCCTCTTTACTGTATGCTTTCGTCGTGTAAAAGTAGCACACTCGGCGTGTATTCGAGAGGCTCAGGTTAGTGTCCCGGCGAGGTCAGTGCTCATTTTTCACGTCTCTCGAATCAGAAATGCTAATGACTCTTAAGTGGCGCCCGAACTAAAAAGGAGGTGGCTAATGATTCTTCACCACTAAGACTTGGCGATTGGGTCCCCTAATCCCCAGTCCCTCTTTACTGTATGCTTTCGTGGTGTAAAAGTAGCACACTCGGCTTGTATTCGACATGTTCAGGTTAGTGTCCCGGCGAGGTCAGTGCTCATTTTTCACGTCTCTCGCATTAGAAATGCTAATGACTCTTAAGTGGCGCCCAACTAAAAAGGAGGTGGCTAATGATTCTTCACCACTAAGACTTGGCGATTGGGTCCCCTAATCCCCAGTCCCTCTTTACTGTATGCTTTCGTGGTGTAAAAGTAGCACACTCGGCGTGTATTCGAGATGTTCAGGTTAGTTTCCCGGCGAGGTCAGTGCTCATTTTTCACGTCTCTCGCATCAGAAATGCTAATGACTCTTAAGTGGCGCCCGAACTAAAAAGGAGGTGGCTAATGATCCTTCACCACTAAGACTTGGCTATTGGGTCCCCTAATCCTTAGTCTCTCTTTGCTATATGCTTTCGTGGTGTAAAAGTAGCACACTCGGCGTGTATTCGAGAAGCTCAGGTTAGTGTCCCGGCGAGGTCAGTGCTCATTTTTCACGTCTCTCGCATCAGAAATGCTAATGCCTCTTATGTGGCGCCCGAACTAAAAAGGAGGTGGCTAATGATTCTTCACCACTAAGACTTGGCGATTGGGTCCCCTAATCCCCAGTCTCTCTTTACTGTATGCTTTCGTGGTGTAAATGTAGCACACTCGGCGTGTATTCGAGATGTTCAGGTTAGTGTCCCGGCGAGGTCAGTGCTCATTTTTCACGTCTCTCGCATCAGAAATGCTAATGACTCTTAAGTGGCGCCCGAACTAAAAACGAGGTGGCTAATGATTCTTCACCACTAAGACTTGGCGATTGGGTCCCCTAATCCCCAGTCCCTCTTTACTGTATGCTTTCGTGGTGTAAAACTAGCACACTCGGCGTGTATTCGAGATGTTCAGGTTAGTGTCCCGGCGAGGTAAGTGCTCATTTTTCACGTCTCTCGCATCAGAAATGCTAATGACTCTTAAATGGCGCCCGATTAAAAAGGAGGTGGCTAATGATTCTTCACCACTAAGACTTGGCGATTGGGTCCCCTAATCCCCAGTCCCTCTTTACTGTATGCTTTCGTGGTGTAAAAGTAGCACACTCGGCGTGTATTCGAGAGGCTCAGTTTAGTGTCCCGGCGAGGTCAGTGCTCATTTTTCACGTCTCTCGAATCAGAAATGCTAATGACTCTTAAGTGGCGCCCGAACTAAAAAGGAGGTGGCTAATGATTCTTCACCACTAAGACTTGGCGATTGGGTCCCCTAATCCCCAGTCCCTCTTTACTGTATGCTTTCGTGGTGTAAAAGTAGCACACTCGGCTTGTATTCGACATGTTCAGGTTAGTGTCCCGGCGAGGTCAGTGCTCATTTTTCACGTCTCTCGCATCAGAAATGCTAATGACTCTTAAGTGGCGCCCGAACTAAAAAGGAGGTGGCTAATGATTCTTCACCACTAAGACTTGGCGATTGGGTCCCCTAATCCCCAGACCCTCTTTGCTGTATGCTTTCGTGGTGTAAAAGTAGCACACTCGGCGTGTATTCGAGATGTTCAGGTTAGTGTCCCGGCGAGGTCAGTGCTCATTTTTCACGTCTCTCGCATCAGAAATGCTAATGACTCTTAAGTGGCGCCCGAACTTAAAAGGAGGTGGCTAATGATTCTTCACCACTAAGACTTGGCGATTGGGTCCCCTAATCCCCAGTCCCTCTTTACTGTATGCTTTCGTGGTGTAAAAGTAGCACACTCGGCGTGTATTCGAGAAGCTCAGGTTAGTGTCCCGGCGAGGTCAGTGCTCATTTTTCACGTCTCTCGCATCAGAAATGCTAATGACTCTTAAGTGGCGACCGAACTAAAAATGAGGTGGCTAATGATCCTTCACCACTAAGACTTGGCGATAGGGTCCCCTAATCCCCAGACCCTCTTTGCTGTATGCTTTCGTGGTGTAAAAGTAGCACACTCGGCGTGTATTCGAGATGTTCAGGTTAGTGTCCCGGCGAGGTCAGTGCTCATTTTTCACGTCTCTCGCATCAGAAATGATAATGACTCTTAAGTGTCGCCCGACTAAAAAGGAGGTGGCTAATGATTCTTCACCACTAAGACTTGGCGATTGGGTCCCATAATCCCCAGTCCCTCTTTACTGTATGCTTTCGTGGTGTAAAAGTAGCACACTCGGCGTGTATTCGAGATGTTCAGGTTAGTGTCCCGGCGAGGTCAGTGCTCATTTTTCACGTCTCTCGCATCAGAAATGCTAATGACTCTTAAGTGGCGCCCGAACTAAAAAGGAGGTGGCTAATGATTCTTCACCACTAAGACTTGGCGATTGGGTCTCCTAATCCCCAGTCGCTCTTTACTGTATGCTTTCGTGGTGTAAAAGTAGCACACTCGGCGTGTATTCGAGAGGCTCAGGTTAGTGTCCCGGCGAGGTCAGTGCTCATTTTCACGTCTCTCGTATCAGAAATGCTAATGACTCTTAAGTGGCGCCCGAACTAAAAAGGAGGTGGCTAATGATTCTTCACCACTAAGACTTGGCGATTGGGTCCCCTAATCCCCAGTCCCTCTTTACTGTATACTTTCGTGGTGTAAAAGTAGCACACTCGGCGTGTATTCGAGATGTTCAGGTTAGTGTCCCGGCGAGGTCAGTGCTCATTTTTCACGTCTCTCGCATCAGAAATGATAATGAGTCTTAAGTGTCGCCCGACTAAAAAGGAGGTGGCTAATGATTCTTCACCACTAAGACTTGGCGATTGGTTCCCATAATCCCCAGTCCCTCTTTACTGTATGCTTTCGTGGTGTAAAAGTAGCACACTCGGCGTGTATTCGAGATGTTCAGGTTAGTGTCCCGGCGAGGTCAGTGCTCATTTTTCACGTCTCTCGCATCAGAAATGCTAATGACTCTTAAGTGGCGCCCGAACTAAAAAGGAGGTGGATAATGATCCTTCACCAGTAAGACTTGGCTATTGGGTCCCCTAATCCCCAGTCTCTCTTTGCTATATGCTTTCGTGGTGTAAACGTAGCACACTCGGCGTGTATTCGAGAAGCTCAGGTTAGTGTCCCGGCGAGGTCAGTGCTCATTTTTCACGTCTCTCGCATCAGAAATGCTAATGCCTCTTAAGTGGCGCCCGAACTAAAAAGGTGGTGGCTAATGATTCTTCACCACTAAGACTTGGCGATTGGGTCCCCTAATCCCCAGTCCCTCTTTACTGTATGCTTTCGTGGTGTAAAAGTAGCACACTCGGCGTGTATCCGAGATGTTCAGGTTAGTGTCCCGGCGAGGTCAGTGCTCATTTTTCACGTCTCTCCCATCAGAAATGCTGATGACTCTTAAGTGGCGCCCGAACTAAAAAGGAGGTGGCTAATGATTCTTAACCACTAAGTCTTGGCGATTGGGTCCCCTAATCCCCAGTCCCTCTTTACTGTATGCTTTCGTGGTGTAAAAGTAGCACACTCGGCGTGTATTCGAGATGTTCAGGTTAGTGTCCCGGCGAGGTCAGTGCTCATTTTTCACGTCTCTCGCATCAGAAATGCTAATGACTCTTAAGTGGCGCCCGAACTAAAAAGGAGGTGGCTAATGATTCTTCACCACTAAGACTTGGCAATTGGGTCCCCTAATCCCCAGTCCCTCTTTACTGTATGCTTTCGTGGTGTAAAAGTAGCACACTCGGCGTGTATTCGAGATGTTCAGGTTAGTGTCCCGGCGAGGTCAGTGCTCATTTTTCACGTCTCTCGCATCAGAAATGCTAATGACTCTTAAATGGCGCCCGAACTAAAAAGGAGGTGGCTAATGATTCTTAACCACTAAGTCTTGGCGATTGGGTCCCCTAATCCCCAGTCCCTCTTTACTGTATGCTTTCGTGGTGTAAAAGTAGCACACTCGGCGTGTATTCGAGATGTTCAGGTTAGTGTCCCGGCGAGGTCAGTGCTCATTTTTCACGTCTCTCGCATCAGAAATGCTAATGACTCTTAAGTGGCGCCCGAACTAAAAAGGAGGTGGCTAATGATTCTTCACCACTAAGACTTGGCGATTGGGTCCCCTAATCCCCAGACCCTCTTTGCTGTATGCTTTCGTGGTGTAAAAGTAGCACACTCGGCGTGTATTCGAGATGTTCAGGTTAGTGTCCCGGCGAGGTCAGTGCTCATTTTTCACGTCTCTCCCATCAGAAATGCTGATGACTCTTAAGTGGCGCCCGAACTAAAAAGGAGGTGGCTAATGATTCTTAACCACTAAGTCTTGGCGATTGGGTCCCCTAATCCCCAGTCCCTCTTTACTGTATGCTTTCGTGGTGTAAAAGTAGCACACTCGGCGTGTATTCGAGATGTTCAGGTTAGTGTCCCGGCGAGGTCAGTGCTCATTTTTCACGTCTCTCGCATCAGAAATGCTAATGACTCTTAAGTGGCGCCCGAACTAAAAAGGAGGTGGCTAATGATTCTTCACCACTAAGACTTGGCCATTGGGTCCCCTAATCCCCAGTCCCTCTTTACTGTATGCTTTCGTGGTGTAAAAGTAGCACACTCGGCGTGTATTCGAGATGTTCAGGTTAGTGTCCCGGCGAGGTCAGTGCTCATTTTTCACGTCTCTCGCATCAGAAATGCTAATGACTCTTAAGTGGCGCCCGAAGTTAAAAGGAGGTGGCTAATGATTCTTCACCACTAAGACTTGGCCATTGGGTCCCCTAATCCCCAGTCCCTCTTTACTGTATGCTTTCGTGGTGTAAAAGTAGCACACTCGGCGTGTATTCGAGATGTTCAGGTTAGTGTCCCGGCGAGGTCAGTGCTCATTTTTCACGTCTCTCGCATCAGAAATGCTAATAACTCTTAAGTGTCGCCCGACTAAAAAGGAGGTGGCTAATGATTCTTCACCACTAAGACTTGGCGATTGGGTCCCCTAATCCCCAGTCCCTCTTTTCTGTATGCTTTCGTGGTGTAAAAGTAGCACTCTCGGCGTGTATTCGAGAGGCTCAGGTTAGTGTCCCGGCGAGGTCAGTGCTCATTTTTCACGTCTCTCGAATCAGAAATGCTAATGACTCTTAAGTGGCGCCCGAACTAAAAAGGAGGTGGCTAATGATTCTTCACCACTAAGACTTGGCGATTGGGTCCCCTAATCCCCAGTCTCTCTTTGCTATATGCTTTCGTGGTGTAAAAGTAGCACACTCGGCGTGTATTCGAGAAGCTCAGTTTAGTGTCCGGGCGAGGTCAGTGCTCATTTTTCACGTCTCTCGCATCAGAAATGCTAATGACTCTTAAGTGGCGCCCGAACTAAAAAGGAGGTGGCTAATGATCCTTCACCACTAAGACTTGGCTATTGGGTCCCCTAATCCTTAGTCTCTCTTTGCTATATGCTTTCGTGGTGTAAAAGTAGCACACTCGGCGTGTATTCGAGAAGCTCAGGTTAGTGTCCCGGCGAGGTCAGTGCTCATTTTTCACGTCTCTCGCATCAGAAATGCTAATGCCTCTTAAGTGGCGCCCGAACTAAAAAGGAGGTGGCTAATGATTCTTCACCACTAAGACTTGGCGATTGGGTCCCCTAATCCCCAGTCTCTCTTTACTGTATGCTTTCGTGGTGTAAAAGTAGCACACTCGGCGTGTATTCGAGATGTTCAGGTTAGTGTCCCGGCGAGGTCAGTGCTCATTTTTCACGTCTCTCCCATCAGAAATGCTGATGACTCTTAAGTGGCGCCCGAACTAAAAAGGAGGTGGCTAATGATTCTTAACCACTAAGTCTTGGCGATTGGGTCCCCTAATCCCCAGTCCCTCTTTACTGTATGCTTTCGTGGTGTAAAAGTAGCACACTCGGCGTGTATTCGAGATGTTCAGGTTAGTGTCCCGGCGAGGTCAGTGCTCATTTTTCACGTCTCTCGCATCAGAAATGCTAATGACTCTTAAGTGGCGCCCGAACTAAAAACGAGGTGGCTAATGATTCTACACCACTAAGACTTGGCGATTGGGTCCCCTAATCCCCAGTCCCTCTTTACTGTATGCTTTCGTGGTGTGAAACTAGCACACTCGGCGTGTATTCGAGATGTTCAGGTTAGTGTCCCGGCGAGGTCAGTGCTCATTTTTCACGTCTCTCGCATCAGAAATGCTAATGACTCTTAAATGGCGCCCGATTAAAAAGGAGGTGGCTCATGATTCTTCACCACTAAGACTTGGCGATTGGGTCCCCTAATCCCCAGTCCCTCTTTACTGTATGCTTTCGTCGTGTAAAAGTAGCACACTCGGCGTGTATTCGAGAGGCTCAGGTTAGTGTCCCGGCGAGGTCAGTGCTCATTTTTCACGTCTCTCGAATCAGAAATGCTAATGACTCTTAAGTGGCGCCCGAACTAAAAAGGAGGTGGCTAATGATTCTTCACCACTAAGACTTGGCGATTGGGTCCCCTAATCCCCAGTCCCTCTTTACTGTATGCTTTCGTGGTGTGAAACTAGCACACTCGGCGTGTATTCGAGATGTTCAGGTTAGTGTCCCGGCGAGGTCAGTGCTCATTTTTCACGTCTCTCGCATCAGAAATACTAATGACTCTTAAGTGGCGCCCGAACTAAAAAGGAGGTGGCTAATGATCCTTCACCACTAAGACTTGGCTATTGGGTCCCCTAATCCTTAGTCTCTCTTTGCTATATGCTTTCGTGGTGTAAAAGTAGCACACTCGGCGTGTATTCGAGAAGCTCAGGTTAGTGTCCCGGCGAGGTCAGTGCTCATTTTTCACGTCTCTCGCATCAGAAATGCTAATGCCTCTTATGTGGCGCCCGAACTAAAAAGGAGGTGGCTAATGATTCTTCACCACTAAGACTTGGCGATTGGGTCCCCTAATCCCCAGTCTCTCTTTACTGTATGCTTTCGTGGTGTAAAAGTAGCACACTCGGAGTGTATTCGAGATGTTCAGGTTAGTGTCCCGGCGAGGTCAGTGCTCATTTTTCACGTCTCTCCCATCAGAAATGCTGATGACTCTTAAGTGGCGCGCGAACTAAAAAGGAGGTGGCTAATGATTCTTAACCACTAAGTCTTGGCGATTGGGTCCCCTAATCCCCAGTCCCTCTTTACTGTATGCTTTCGTGGTGTAAATGTAGCACACTCGGCGTGTATTCGAGATGTTCAGGTTAGTGTCCCGGCGAGGTCAGTGCTCATTTTTCACGTCTCTCGCATCAGAAATGCTAATGACTCTTAAGTGGCGCCCGAACTAAAAACGAGGTGGCTAATGATTCTTCACCACTAAGACTTGGCGATTGGGTCCCCTAATCCCCAGTCCCTCTTTACTGTATGCTTTCGTGGTGTAAAACTAGCACACTCGGCGTGTATTCGAGATGTTCAGGTTAGTGTCCCGGCGAGGTAAGTGCTCATTTTTCACGTATCTCGCATCAGAAATGCTAATGACTCTTAAATGGCGCCCGATTAAAAAGGAGGTGGCTAATGATTCTTCACCACTAAGACTTGGCGATTGGGTCCCCTAATCCCCAGTCCCTCTTTACTGTATGCTTTCGTGGTGTAAAAGTAGCACACTCGGCGTGTATTCGAGATGTTTAGGTTAGTGTCCCGGCGAGGTCAGTGCTCATTTTTCACGTCTCTCGCATCAGAAATGCTGATGACTCTTAAGTGGCGCCCGAACTAAAAAGGAGGTGGCTAATGATTCTTAACCACTAAGTCTTGGCGATTGAATCCCCTAATCCCCAGTCCCTCTTTACTGTATGCTTTCGTGGTGTAAAAGTAGCACACTCGGCGTGTATTCGAGATGTTCAGGTTAGTGTCCCGGCGAGGTCAGTGCTCATTTTTCACGTCTCTCGCATCAGAAATGCTAATGACTCTTAAGTGGCGCCCGAACTAAAAACGAGGTGGCTAATGATTCTTCACCACTAAGACTTGGCGATTGGGTCCCCTAATCCCCAGTCCCTCTTTACTGTATGCTTTCGTGGTGTAAAACTAGCACACTCGGCGTGTATTCGAGATGTTCAGGTTAGTGTCCCGGCGAGGTAAGTGCTCATTTTTCACGTCTCTCGCATCAGAAATGCTAATGACTCTTAAATGGCGCCCGATTAAAAAGGAGGTGGCTAATGATTCTTCAGCACTAATACTTGGCGATTGGGTCCCCTAATCCCCAGTCCCTCTTTACTGTATGCTTTCGTGGTGTAAAAGTAGCACACTCGGCGTGTATTCGAGAGGCTCAGGTTAGTGTCCCGGCGAGGTCAGTGCTCATTTTTCACGTCTCTCGAATCAGAAATGCTAATGACTCTTAAGTGGCGCCCGAACTAAAAAGGAGGTGGCTAATGATTCTTCACCACTAAGACTTGGCGATTGGGTCCCCTAATCCCCAGTCCCTCTTTACTGTATGCTTTCGTGGTGTAAAAGTAGCACACTCGGCTTGTATTCGACATGTTCAGGTTAGTGTCCCGGCGAGGTCAGTGCTCATTTTTCACGTCTCTCGCATCAGAAATGCTAATGACACTTAAGTGGCGCCCGAACTAAAAAGGAGGTGGCTAATGATTCTTCACCACTAAGACTTGGCGATTGGGTCCCCTAATCCCCAGACCCTCTTTGCTGTATGCTTTCGTGGTGTAAAAGTAGCACACTCGGCGTGTATTCGAGATGTTCAGGTTAGTGTCCCGGCGAGGTCAGTGCTCATTTTTCACGTCTCTCGCATCAGAAATGCTAATGACTCTTAAGTGGCGCCCGAACTTAAAAGGAGGTGGCTAATGATTCTTCACCACTAAGACTTGGCGATTGGGTCCCCTAATCCCCAGTCCCTCTTTACTGTATGCTTTCGTGGTGTAAAAGTAGCACACTCGGCGTGTATTCGAGAAGCTCAGGTTAGTGTCCCGGCGAGGTCAGTGCTCATTTTTCACGTCTCTCGCATCAGAAATGCTAATGACACTTAAGTGGCGCCCGAACTTAAAAGGAGGTGGCTAATGATTCTTCACCACTAAAACTTGGCTATTGGGTCCCCTAATCCTTAGTCTCTCTTTGCTATATGCTTTCGTGGTGTAAAAGTAGCACACTCGGCGTGTATTCGAGAAGCTCAGGTTAGTGTCCCGGCGAGGTCAGTGCTCATTTTTCACGTCTCTCGCATCAGAAATGCTAATGCCTCTTATGTGGCGCCCGAACTAAAAAGGAGGTGGCTAATGATTCTTCACCACTAAGACTTGGCGATTGGGTCCCCTAATCCCCAGTCTCTCTTTACTGTATGCTTTCGTGGTGTAAAAGTAGCACACTCGGAGTGTATTCGAGATGTTCAGGTTAGTGTCCCGGCGAGGTCAGTGCTCATTTTTCACGTCTCTCCCATCAGAAATGCTGATGACTCTTAAGTGGCGCGCGAACTAAAAAGGAGGTGGCTAATGATTCTTAACCACTAAGTCTTGGCGATTGGGTCCCCTAATCCCCAGTCCCTCTTTACTGTATGCTTTCGTGGTGTAAATGTAGCACACTCGGCGTGTATTCGAGATGTTCAGGTTAGTGTCCCGGCGAGGTCAGTGCTCATTTTTCACGTCTCTCGCATCAGAAATGCTAATGACTCTTAAGTGGCGCCCGAACTAAAAACGAGGTGGCTAATGATTCTTCACCACTAAGACTTGGCGATTGGGTCCCCTAATCCCCAGTCCCTCTTTACTGTATGCTTTCGTGGTGTAAAACTAGCACACTCGGCGTGTATTCGAGATGTTCAGGTTAGTGTCCCGGCGAGGTAAGTGCTCATTTTTCACGTATCTCGCATCAGAAATGCTAATGACTCTTAAATGGCGCCCGATTAAAAAGGAGGTGGCTAATGATTCTTCACCACTAAGACTTGGCGATTGGGTCCCCTAATCCCCAGTCCCTCTTTACTGTATGCTTTCGTGGTGTAAAAGTAGCACACTCGGCGTGTATTCGAGATGTTTAGGTTAGTGTCCCGGCGAGGTCAGTGCTCATTTTTCACGTCTCTCGCATCAGAAATGCTGATGACTCTTAAGTGGCGCCCGAACTAAAAAGGAGGTGGCTAATGATTCTTAACCACTAAGTCTTGGCGATTGAATCCCCTAATCCCCAGTCCCTCTTTACTGTATGCTTTCGTGGTGTAAAAGTAGCACACTCGGCGTGTATTCGAGATGTTCAGGTTAGTGTCCCGGCGAGGTCAGTGCTCATTTTTCACGTCTCTCGCATCAGAAATGCTAATGACTCTTAAGTGGCGCCCGAACTAAAAACGAGGTGGCTAATGATTCTTCACCACTAAGACTTGGCGATTGGGTCCCCTAATCCCCAGTCCCTCTTTACTGTATGCTTTCGTGGTGTAAAACTAGCACACTCGGCGTGTATTCGAGATGTTCAGGTTAGTGTCCCGGCGAGGTAAGTGCTCATTTTTCACGTCTCTCGCATCAGAAATGCTAATGACTCTTAAATGGCGCCCGATTAAAAAGGAGGTGGCTAATGATTCTTCAGCACTAATACTTGGCGATTGGGTCCCCTAATCCCCAGTCCCTCTTTACTGTATGCTTTCGTGGTGTAAAAGTAGCACACTCGGCGTGTATTCGAGAGGCTCAGGTTAGTGTCCCGGCGAGGTCAGTGCTCATTTTTCACGTCTCTCGAATCAGAAATGCTAATGACTCTTAAGTGGCGCCCGAACTAAAAAGGAGGTGGCTAATGATTCTTCACCACTAAGACTTGGCGATTGGGTCCCCTAATCCCCAGTCCCTCTTTACTGTATGCTTTCGTGGTGTAAAAGTAGCACACTCGGCTTGTATTCGACATGTTCAGGTTAGTGTCCCGGCGAGGTCAGTGCTCATTTTTCACGTCTCTCGCATCAGAAATGCTAATGACACTTAAGTGGCGCCCGAACTAAAAAGGAGGTGGCTAATGATTCTTCACCACTAAGACTTGGCGATTGGGTCCCCTAATCCCCAGACCCTCTTTGCTGTATGCTTTCGTGGTGTAAAAGTAGCACACTCGGCGTGTATTCGAGATGTTCAGGTTAGTGTCCCGGCGAGGTCAGTGCTCATTTTTCACGTCTCTCGCATCAGAAATGCTAATGACTCTTAAGTGGCGCCCGAACTAAAAATGAGGTGGCTAATGATCCTTCACCACTAAGACTTGGCGATAGGGTCCCCTAATCCCCAGACCCTCTTTGCTGTATGCTTTCGTGGTGTAAAAGTAGCACACTCGGCGTGTATTCGAGATGTTCAGGTTAGTGTCCCGGCGAGGTCAGTGCTCATTTTTCACGTCTCTCGCATCAGAAATGCTAATGACTCTTAAGTGGCGCCCGAACTTAAAAGGAGGTGGCTAATGATTCTTCACCACTAAAACTTGGCGATTGGGTCCCCTAATCCCCAGTCCCTCTTTACTGTATGCTTTCGTGGTGTAAAAGTAGCACACTCGGCGTGTATTCGAGAAGCTCAGGTTAGTGTCCCGGCGAGGTCAGTGCTCATTTTTCACGTCTCTCGTATCAGAAATGCTAATGACTCTTAAGTGGCGCCCTAACTAAAAAGTAGGTGGCTAACGATTCTTCACCACTAAGACTTGGCGATTGGGTCCCCTAATCCCCAGAACCTCTTTGCTGTATGCTTTCGTGGTGTAAAAGTAGCACACTCGGCGTGTATTCGAGATGTTTAGGTTAGTGTCCCGGCGAGGTCAGTGCTCATTTTTCACGTCTCTCGCATCAGAAATGCTAATGACTCTTAAGTGGCGCCCGAACTAAAAAGGAGGTGGCTAATGATTCTTCACCACTAAGACTTGGCGATTTGGTCCCCTAATCCCCAGTCCCTCTTTACTCTATGCTTTCGTGGTGTAAAAGTAGCAGACTCGGCGTGTATTCGAGATGTTCAGGTTAGTGTCCCGGCGAGGTCAGTGCTCATTTTTCACGTCTCTCGCATCAGAAATGATAATGACTCTTAAGTGTCGCCCGACTAAAAAGGAGGTGGCTAATGATTCTTCACCACTAAGACTTGGCGATTGGGTCCCATAATCCCCAGTCCCTCTTTACTGTATGCTTTCGTGGTGTAAAAGTAGCACACTCGGCGTGTATTCGAGATGTTCAGGTTAGTGTCCCGGCGAGGTCAGTGCTCATTTTTCACGTCTCTCGCATCAGAAATGCTAATGACTCTTAAGTGGCGCCCGAACTAAAAAGGAGGTGGCTAATGATTCTTCACCACTAAGACTTGGCGATTGGGTCTCCTAATCCCCAGTCCCTCTTTACTGTATGCTTTCGTGGTGTAAAAGTAGCACACTCGGCGTGTATTCGAGAGGCTCAGGTTAGTGTCCCGGCGAGGTCAGTGCTCATTTTCACGTCTCTCGTATCAGAAATGCTAATGACTCTTAAGTGGCGCCCGAACTAAAAAGGAGGTGGCTAATGATTCTTCACCACTAAGACTTGGCGATTGGGTCCCCTAATCCCCAGTCCCTCTTTACTGTATACTTTCGTGGTGTAAAAGTAGCACACTCGGCGTGTATTCGAGATGTTCAGGTTAGTGTCCCGGCGAGGTCAGTGCTCATTTTTCACGTCTCTCGCATCAGACATGATAATGAGTCTTAAGTGTCGCCCGACTAAAAAGGAGGTGGCTAATGATTCTTCACCACTAAGACTTGGCGATTGGTTCCCATAATCCCCAGTCCCTCTTTACTGTATGCTTTCGTGGTGTAAAAGTAGCACACTCGGCGTGTATTCGAGATGTTCAGGTTAGTGTCCCGGCGAGGTCAGTGCTCATTTTTCACGTCTCTCGCATCAGAAATGCTAATGCCTCTTAAGTGGCGCCCGAACTAAAAAGGTGGTGGCTAATGATTCTTCACCACTAAGACTTGGCGATTGGGTCCCCTAATCCCCAGTCCCTCTTTACTGTATGCTTTCGTGGTGTAAAAGTAGCACACTCGGCGTGTATCCGAGATGTTCAGGTTAGTGTCCCGGCGAGGTCAGTGCTCATTTTTCACGTCTCTCCCATCAGAAATGCTAATGACTCTTAAGTGGCGCCCTAACTAAAAAGTAGGTGGCTAATGATTCTTCACCACTAAGACTTGGCGATTGGGTCCCCTAATCCCCAGTCCCTCTTTACTGTATGCTTTCGTGGTGTAAAAGTAGCACACTCGGCGTGTATTCGAGAAGCTCAGGTTAGTGTCCCGGCGAGGTCAGTGCTCATTTTTCACGTCTCTCGCATCAGAAATGCTAATGACTCTTAAGTGGCGCCCGAACTAAAAATGAGGTGGCTAATGATCCTTCACCACTAAGACTTGGCGATAGGGTCCCCTAATCCCCAGACCCTCTTTGCTGTATGCTTTCGTGGTGTAAAAGTAGCACACTCGGCGTGTATTCGAGATGTTCAGGTTAGTGTCCCGGCGAGGTCAGTGCTCATTTTTCACGTCTCTCGCATCAGAAATGCTAATGACTCTTAAGTGGCGCCCGAACTTAAAAGGAGGTGGCTAATGATTCTTCACCACTAAAACTTGGCGATTGGGTCCCCTAATCCCCAGTCCCTCTTTACTGTATGCTTTCGTGGTGTAAAAGTAGCACACTCGGCGTGTATTCGAGAAGCTCAGGTTAGTGTCCCGGCGAGGTCAGTGCTCATTTTTCACGTCTCTCGTATCAGAAATGCTAATGACTCTTAAGTGGCGCCCTAACTAAAAAGTAGGTGGCTAACGATTCTTCACCACTAAGACTTGGCGATTGGGTCCCCTAATCCCCAGAACCTCTTTGCTGTATGCTTTCGTGGTGTAAAAGTAGCACACTCGGCGTGTATTCGAGATGTTTAGGTTAGTGTCCCGGCGAGGTCAGTGCTCATTTTTCACGTCTCTCGCATCAGAAATGCTAATGACTCTTAAGTGGCGCCCGAACTAAAAAGGAGGTGGCTAATGATTCTTCACCACTAAGACTTGGCGATTTGGTCCCCTAATCCCCAGTCCCTCTTTACTCTATGCTTTCGTGGTGTAAAAGTAGCAGACTCGGCGTGTATTCGAGATGTTCAGGTTAGTGTCCCGGCGAGGTCAGTGCTCATTTTTCACGTCTCTCGCATCAGAAATGATAATGACTCTTAAGTGTCGCCCGACTAAAAAGGAGGTGGCTAATGATTCTTCACCACTAAGACTTGGCGATTGGGTCCCATAATCCCCAGTCCCTCTTTACTGTATGCTTTCGTGGTGTAAAAGTAGCACACTCGGCGTGTATTCGAGATGTTCAGGTTAGTGTCCCGGCGAGGTCAGTGCTCATTTTTCACGTCTCTCGCATCAGAAATGCTAATGACTCTTAAGTGGCGCCCGAACTAAAAAGGAGGTGGCTAATGATTCTTCACCACTAAGACTTGGCGATTGGGTCTCCTAATCCCCAGTCCCTCTTTACTGTATGCTTTCGTGGTGTAAAAGTAGCACACTCGGCGTGTATTCGAGAGGCTCAGGTTAGTGTCCCGGCGAGGTCAGTGCTCATTTTCACGTCTCTCGTATCAGAAATGCTAATGACTCTTAAGTGGCGCCCGAACTAAAAAGGAGGTGGCTAATGATTCTTCACCACTAAGACTTGGCGATTGGGTCCCCTAATCCCCAGTCCCTCTTTACTGTATACTTTCGTGGTGTAAAAGTAGCACACTCGGCGTGTATTCGAGATGTTCAGGTTAGTGTCCCGGCGAGGTCAGTGCTCATTTTTCACGTCTCTCGCATCAGACATGATAATGAGTCTTAAGTGTCGCCCGACTAAAAAGGAGGTGGCTAATGATTCTTCACCACTAAGACTTGGCGATTGGTTCCCATAATCCCCAGTCCCTCTTTACTGTATGCTTTCGTGGTGTAAAAGTAGCACACTCGGCGTGTATTCGAGATGTTCAGGTTAGTGTCCCGGCGAGGTCAGTGCTCATTTTTCACGTCTCTCGCATCAGAAATGCTAATGACTCTTAAGTGGCGCCCGAACTAAAAAGGAGGTGGCTAATGATCCTTCACCAGTAAGACTTGGCTATTGGGTCCCCTAATCCCCAGTCTCTCTTTGCTATATGCTTTCGTGGTGTAAACGTAGCACACTCGGCGTGTATTCGAGAAGCTCAGGTTAGTGTCCCGGCGAGGTCAGTGCTCATTTTTCACGTCTCTCGCATCAGAAATGCTAATGCCTCTTAAGTGGCGCCCGAACTAAAAAGGTGGTGGCTAATGATTCTTCACCACTAAGACTTGGCGATTGGGTCCCCTAATCCCCAGTCCCTCTTTACTGTATGCTTTCGTGGTGTAAAAGTAGCACACTCGGCGTGTATCCGAGATGTTCAGGTTAGTGTCCCGGCGAGGTCAGTGCTCATTTTTCACGTCTCTCCCATCAGAAATGCTGATGACTCTTAAGTGGCGCCCGAACTAAAAAGGAGGTGGCTAATGATTCTTAACCACTAAGTCTTGGCGATTGGGTCCCCTAATCCCCAGTCCCTCTTTACTGTATGCTTTCGTGGTGTAAAAGTAGCACACTCGGCGTGTATTCGAGATGTTCAGGTTAGTGTCCCGGCGAGGTCAGTGCTCATTTTTCACGTCTCTCGCATCAGAAATGCTAATGACTCTTAAGTGGCGCCCGAACTAAAAAGGAGGTGGCTAATGATTCTTCACCACTAAGACTTGGCGATTGGGTCCCCTAATCCCCAGTCCCTCTTTACTGTATGCTTTCGTGGTGTAAAAGTAGCACACTCGGCGTGTATTCGAGATGTTCAGGTTAGTGTCCCGGCGAGGTCAGTGCTCATTTTTCACGTCTCTCGCATCAGAAATGCTAATGACTCTTAAGTGGCGCCCGAACTAAAAAGGAGGTGGCTAATGATTCTTAACCACTAAGACATGGCGATTGGGTCCCCTAATCCCCAGTCCCTCTTTACTATATGCTTTCGTGGTGTAAAAGTAGCACACTCGGCGTGTATTCGAGAGGCTCAGGTTAGTGTCCCGGCGAGGTCAGTGCTCATTTTTCACGTCTCTCGCATCAGAAATGCTAATGACTCTTAAGTGGCGCCCGAACTAAAAAGGAGGTGGCTGATGATTCTTCACCACTAAGACTTGGCGATTGGGTCCCCTAATTCCCAGTCTCTCTTTGCTATATGCTTTCGTGGTGTAAAAGTAGCACACTCGGCGTGTATTCGAGAAGCTCAGGTTTGTGTCCCGGCGAGGTCAGTGCTCATTTTTCACGTCTCTCGCATCAGAAATGCTAATGACTCTTAAGTGGCGCTCGAACTAAAAAGGAGGTGGCTAATGATTCTTCACCACTAAGACTTGGCGATTGGGTCCCCTAATCCCCAGTCCCTCTTTACTGTATGCTTTCGTGGTGTAAAAGTAGCACACTCGGCGAGTATTCGAGAGGTCCAGGTTAGAGTCCCAGCGAGGGAATTGCTGATTTTTCACGTCTTTCACATCAAAAAACCTAATGATTCGACAGTGGTGCTCGAACTATAAAGGACATGGATGATGATTCTTTACGACCAGGATTTGGCGAATGGGTCCTTTAAATTTCTCCCTCCTTTCTGCATACCTTCGTAGTGTAAAGATAGCACATTCAGTGCGTTTTCGAGAGGTCCAGGTTAGAGTCCCTGCTAGAGCATTGCTCACTTTCCACGTCTCTCGCATCAAAAGTCCTAATCACTCTATAAACTAAATCACAAGAACTAAATTCTTGATTACAGAATTTTCATCATTGGAAGTATTTCTAATACAGCCTTTCTAAAATTTTAGGGTGGTTCCGTACATTATATTACTATGAATAATTCATCCAACAGCCTTAGAAAGTGTTGCCATTGGGTTAAGGGGGCTCATTATGATCATCGAACATGTGACTGTTGCAAGAATTACAATATTTTATTTATTTTAAACGCAATTGCTTCCAACATTTTACAGCTGATTACATAATATAGCTGCTTTGAAAACTAGTAACCAGAAAGTTTGTGTTGCCACAAATATTTTTGTAATTTAATCCGCTTTGTTGCAAAATGTTTCGTCATGTTTCCGCCTTGCGCGCATGATATTTTAAAAATGGCTAATGGTACATACTTGAAATTAGATGGAATTCTTTATATGGGCACTATTTTCTAACTAAACCAAAAACTTGATGAATATTTTAATATTAAAAAATTTTATGCACGAAAACATTACAGATTTTTTAATAAAATACATTTTGTAAAATCAACTCGAAATAAAATGAAAATTTAACATCAGGTTCTTAAAAGTTTTGGTTTACAGTAGTTTCCAAATGTTATAAAAGCTATATATAAACTATGGAATTAAATTATGCAACAGAATCTTTTAAACTGCGCGCGCAATGTGGAAACATGACGAAAGTTTTTGTCACAAAGCGGATTAAATTATAAAAATATTTGTTGCAACACAAACTTTCTGATTACGATTTCGGAAAGCAGCTATATTATGTAGTCAGCCATAAAAAGTTGGAAGTAATTGCTTTAAAAATAAATAAGTTATCCCAATTCTTGGAGAAGTCATATATTCGAAGATTTTATGGGTTTTAAGGTGTATGAGTTCCCTTAAACATAAGGTCTTTAACATATCTCCCATGCACTTTGTGCTAGAGAATTCACAGACTATTGATATTCGGAAAAATAAAAGATCTTTAAATCATACTTTGAATTCAAACAATTTAATTTAAATGCACTAAAAACATAGATTTTCAAATAATTTAGGCCATTATTTTTATATTTAATAACGATAGAAAATAAGTACATAGGGTATTGCATGATTCATTAAATAGTATTTCTGATGTCATGTGTTATATGCTCGTTACAGAATCCTTACTTTAATGCAGTTTTAAAACTCAATATTATTTCTCAGCTTTGCAATTTAATAAAACATAAACGTCCTAGCACAATATGAGCTATTACGTAAAATATATTGATTTCTGAAAAACGTATGTTTCAGAATCAGAAAATACTCACTGATTCCTTAAAGCTTTGAAAATAAACCAAATCTAAACTTCAAAAAACAGAAAAGTAGTTGATAGTTTTAACGATATTTCACATAAAAGAAAATGTAAAATACCATGCAGAAGTGAATTGGATTTTCTGTATTGATTGTGATTCATTGTAGTATGCAAATCTAAAATTTTACTGTCTATCTTATCAAAAAAATGCGGGAAGGCTTGCGATAGGAAATAGAGTTGCACGCATAGTTCGATTGTGTTCCTAACTGAAGCAAAATGTCTCATTAATATCAGTAGGATAATCCTTATTTTTGCTCTCAGAAGACGATTTCTAGAAAAATTTAATAAAACTTGGTACCGTGATAAGTAGATTTAATGGAAAAATAATTTGTATGTTTTTGGTGCTTTTCAGAATGTCTGAAAATAATGTTTTGGAACACTTGAAGAGGCGTCACGTGTACGGATATATGCATAATGATGCTTGATTTTATCGAAAAATAATTTGTGAATGCTTGTTACTATTCTGCATGACTAAAACCAGCTTTTAGAGCACTTGAAGAGACATCACGAACACGAATATAGTTTAATAAAGCAAATTTCAAACGAAATAACCTATTCATTCTAATAAAACTATTTCGTAATATTAGACGACAGCCGTAAAATGCTTAAGATGTCTGCATTTTTTAATACTCTTTTATCAAAAGCTTCAACTTAATTTTTGATTTTCAAGTCAAATAAGTGCACTTTATCAAGCAAATTGTAGATCAAAATTAGTTAGACATTTTTCAGCATTCCTTTAACATGGAAATTACCAACTATCAGATAAATTAGTAATCAAATTACAATGAACATCTACACTCGAAAATGACGAGCCCGTTCGAGCAAATACATTAAAATTGCATCAATCATTCGAAGGGTGGACATTCCTACGGAAGACATGTAGAAAAATTGTACTCAAATAAAAAGGCCATTCAGAGAAAATACTCCGAGTTAGGGTGGATCATCAAAGAACATTCCATTATCATCACTTGCTGGTGACAAGGAGTTTTCTCTAGGAAGGTACCTGAATTAAGTATTAATGGCAGTCTCCGATCAGTTACATTAATTTATAAAGCAGATAGTGATTAATTTTTTCACTCACGTATTTAATGCATCACCACTATTGATTAGCACGCGTTTTGTCAGCATTTCCTATTCTCTTCTATCTTTGTGGCATCATTATGATTGGGAAGATATCGTAATTATTTCGCTTACTGAACAATTAAAATTACTTTGGTTTACTTTTTAGATAAAGTACTAGTCCTTCCAATGGAAATAACATTTTAATGGCTCTCTATAAAATGATTATAGACTAAAGGAATAATTTGTAAAAAACGAATATGTGAATTATTTTGCCTGACTTCAATCGTTCTACATACATTCTCTATCATGCATGAAATATGCTTCTTAACATGTTCACAGAATTTCTGATTTTTCTTTACCCCAAAGCTGCAATTTGCCCAGAAATGCTATTAATTCCCTTTTGGCATTTTGCGATGTTTCAGTACAAACGGTACAGTTTCACCTTTTAAATTGCTGCCACCAAATATTAGAGCCTTGCATTATATTTAAAGAAATTAAATGAGAAAGAATCTGCATGAATGCATGCATGTTTTTCGTATTGTGGAAAAACAAGAGTATCTAGGATTGGATTATTTAATTATGGCAAAGCACACGAGGGCTATCTGCCTAAAGGGAAGGATGCCTTCATGGAGGACGTTCTAAGGGAACTGGCTCGTATACACGTTACACATGGGGAAAACAACGAAAACGCCCATGCAGCCAGCCCGTTCGCGGGATTCGAACCTCGGACCGAACTACCACTGTTCAGCGTCTTTACCGCTCGGCCGCTGCTGGGCCAACAGGATCTAGGGACATCAAATTTTAAATAACGTAGTCTTCCATTCAATCATGGGCATCTGGAAGCCCAGATTTGGAATTTGAAAATATTTTATCATCGATTTCATATTTTGTAAATATTTAACGAATTTTTGATCAACAAACTTAACGATTTCAACGCCAGCAATGGCAACACCTTACAAAAAAAAAAAAAAAAAAAAAATCTCCAGCGCGCGGGTCTGTGTATTGAGAATTCTAAAGATATGCTCTTTTTAAATTAATTTGTGATATTGCTGTTGAATTGAATTTTATGGTTTAACTGCGAATAACATGATATTTAATAAAGAAAAGTCAAAAACGCCTAAAACATTTTGTGATGCCCCTTTGGGCGCAACATAAAATCTGAAACCTTTAAGATTTTTTATTTATTTATTTTTTTATTTTATTTATTTTCATCTGTTATTTTATTTATTTATTTATTCGTAAAAGTCAAGGTTTGGAAGGCTCTTTAATGCCATTGTCACATTTTCTTGAAACGTAAGATTTCGCTTATTAATTTTGGGCGTTATTATGATTCAGAAGCTAGCGTGATTATTTCGTTCATTGAAAGACTAAAATTACTTTGATGTCCATTTTAAATTATGCCCTGTTCTTTCCATTATAGAGTGAAAATTTAATAGCTGTGTATACAATGTTCATTTACTAAAAGAATAATTTGTAAAAAACCGATATCTGAATTATATTATCTGTTTTTAGTCGTGTCTACATACATTCTTTATCATGCAATATACATCTCAGCATGCTCACAGAATTTCTGGGTTTTTTTTTTTTTTTTTATGTAAAAGCCAAAATATAGAAGACTTCTTCATCCCACTGTCACGTTTTCCTAAAATGTAAGATTTCGCTTATTAATCTTAAAGCTCAGATCGTGCGAAGAAGGGGATAATTAATCAAATTCGCCCAAATTTGATGTCACTTTTTATCCTTTTATTAATTTGCAAGGTAATATGTAACGGATTTGTTTACTTTTTCACGTTACCCATTCGAATAATATCCGAAACTGAATGATAATATCTGAATTAATTAGGATTCTGACACCATATGATTTAATATGATTTTGCTTTTCAAAGAAAGTAAGCAAATAATTAGATCCATTCTCTAAAATTATCCTCTAAACGTTCTACACAACAAGTAAGCTAATATTATTGTTAGAATAAATTAGCGTCACTTTTGCTTAATGAAACTCGGCGGCGTCAAAAACAGACGAGCGCCAAACGATATATTGGCGAGAGAGGATTCTATCTACGTTTTTGATGTAAAGAAGTCTTAAAAAAAATTTGTACTTACGTTGTACTTGAGCTTTATTCTTTTTCAATCATGTTACCTTCTTTTTTGTCTGATATTATTGCCTAACAGGTAAGCCTAAATATATTTAAAAACTTATAAATGAATCTCTTGTACGTTCTTTTTTCAACACTTCAATTTAAATGTTTGTGAGAACTGTTAACTCTGATTTGTGTTCTGTTTGAGTTAAGCAAACTCTCTAACTTGTTAAATAAGCATTTCATAGTTTTTCTAACTTATGATTCTTTAATAAAACCGTGCTAAATAGGGAATAATAAACTTAAACTCTTCAGCTGTGTTTTAAATGCAAGCTATATCAATTCTGTCAACTGCACAGATGCCATTATTTACAAAGCGCTGGTTAAGCCTAAAAACGTCTTAAGGAAACTTTTTCAAAGAGCCTGCATTTTTCGCGCTCTTTGTAAGCATTTTTAGATGTTTTCAAAGTTTCTGGGACACATGAATTGAATATTAGTTTTGAAAATGCCGTAAATCTAAAATAATTTCCAAAGCAATTCTGAAAACAAAATTTGTGTATAAACTAACCTGTTCAAGTTACAATATTTATAATTTTCAATAATATTCTTAGAACTTACTTACAAAAGTTTTTAAATTGTAAATTTACTACATACGTTCAATTTCAAATTGTTCAGCTCCAAAATAATGATCGCTGGTATAATATTATTCATTTTTCTAAAATCGGAATTCCTTTTTTACGGAAGAAATCAGCATATTCTGCCGATAGGTTTTTAAAGGAAGGAATATAATTTTAATTGAACTGAACATAATATAAATCTACGATTAACAACGTATAAATATGCCAGATATTTGGCAAATATTTAACTGCATACTTGAGTTCATTTCGTATTCTGTAATTTTATACGTATGTATATATATTTTGCATAATCTTCTCTAAATATTCCTTTATCTCAAAGCTTAAAATATTATGCAGTAGCATTTTTATCTGTGGTAGTTAATTCCTTTCCTCTTCAGCAGAACTGCTAAGACAGTAACTTGAATACATTAAGAGCAGTAAGCTTATTGGATTTTAGTCTTGAAAACATTATTATTACACAATTTACCAAATGCAGTTGGAAATGAATTCAGTAAATATGCTTTAAGAGCCCAGTTTAGATCTCATCAATTTTACGAGCTTTGGGCCTATCTAAATTTTAAGATAATTCAGGCTTTTAATATTTAAAAGTCGTATCAAATGCTATTTAAAACATTTCTTTAAAAAGAGATCTTTTGCATAGTTTTGCACAAATAAATCCGAATTTTTCAACTCACGTGGAAAGACAGCTGACAAGAATTACTCACATTGCCTTCTTGTCATTGTTATATATATTGGATTTCATGCATAAAGGGAGATCAATAATCAATAATACATTTCTTGTCATGATTTCCAAGGCGAATCGAAAACGTTTTGAAAAAACTGTTTGTATTAAAAAAAGGTTAGTAATTAACTGGGATAAATAGGAAAAGGATATATACTTTCCGTATTTTTAGATTTCTTTAACAAATATTTTCATAAGCACATAGACTAAATGAAATGTTCACATATTCAATGCAACATTACATTGAATTAATATATTGAGAAACATATTCTAACTACTCTTTCTGTCTTGAATAAAACAACTTTAAATACAGCCAAGCTGGTGCATTTAAATGGCACAAAATCGTTAATCAAGCAAGAAAAGCCAGTAAAATTTAACTTTTCATCAGTTATCAAAAAATTTAACATACTAAGATTTAAAGAAATATCTCTTGTGAACAAACATTACAAGACTTCTTCTATAGCGTATTAAATTATACGCATTGTTTACTGCATTTCATTTAAACTTATTTCCCTCAAATTTCATTAGAAATATATTTAACATTCAATCATTAAGTTCTTACTGCGCAGCAAGCTGAAAATACAAAAAAACTCAAAACATCTTCATTAAAAATTTAAAAATTGTAAAACATGGAAAATCGTAAGACAGCAAATATAGTTAAAAACAGTTTAAATAGAAACAGTTTTTACAATTAATATTACAGTACCTACGTAAAAACAAGCAATTTGTCAGTGGGCAGAAAGACATATATTTCGGTTCACAACATTTAAAGTTTACTTTTGTCCCACTCGGCAAAAAGACACTCAAGTTGGTGAATAAACTAACTAAATTCCCTACTGCATTAGGAGTCTCAATGCAAATAAATGCCCGCTTCTTTAGGCTTAGCAACCATTTAAACTTCTAAATTGTTGATAATTCTACAACTGTTGCAAGGAGATTAAATAAAGGCATTAAATTCTACATATTATATACAAAATTTCGATGTCCTAAAGCTACGTGTTTTTGAGTTATGCGAGATATATATACATACATACGTACATACGTACGTACAGACATCACAAAAAAATCTCTTCTGAATCCATTTTAAATCCATTTTAAAATTGTGTAGAAAAATGAGTGCTTTGTTCTGTCCCGAAGGACAAATGTAACAGAAAAAAAAAGGTTATTCAAATATACTCAGCGCTCAAGGGGTATTATCATTGAAATATAATACCCGTCATTTTTCGCGATTACTATACTTCCTTTATATGGTAGAAGGAAGTAAAATTACGCCGGAGATATTCTGTAATTAACACTGACGATAGTAACATTTTCTGCAATATTTACCAAAGTTAAACGTACTCAAGCAGCAAAATTTACTTTGCATAATTAATATTGTATTTAATAAAAATAAACTCATTTCCTCATGGAACAATAAAAGGATTGATTTTGCGAACATGAAATTTAGCAAGTCTTGAAACTTTCAGCAAAACTGAATGTTTCAATTAAATGTTTTAAAAATATACAGCATTCAATCGAATAGTTCTTTACAAAAGAAAAAAAAAAAAAATCACGGTACCATTTCCATTGCTAAGATATGTAAAGTGAAATACTAAATTGAAAATTTAAAGAGGTTTGAAATGAAAAGTATGATTTTATAAAAACGAAATTTAACTGTGGAAGATTCCGGTGTATCTGAAAGCTTGTGTCAATTTCTTGCAAAACCTATTAGACTGGTAGCTAATTGTCGGTTTAGTCTGTAAAATGACCAAGTCTTAAGAAGAGTAAAATAACATTTTTATTTAATTCTTAAATAAACAGAAATCTTTGCTGGTGCGATAGACGAACGATTTGTGGGTATTTAAATTAAAAAAAAATAATGTTAAATTCAGATGTAGACAATATTTCACACATAAAACCTTTGTTGTTGTTATGATTAATCTCGCTTGTCTATATCAGAACAAGCCCACAAAATGAACCGTGGAAAAGAGAGAACACCCCAAGTGGGGACGATTCCGAGGGTTTCTTACCCCTCTTCCCCAACCAGCCACCTCTCAAGAGGACTTTCGGCTCGCCTTATGTGTAGATTGTCCTCATTATACATTATACATTTACAAACATCCATGTCTTCTCCAGGTTTTAAAGCTAGACCTTCGGTACGACAGTTAGCTTCGAGTGTATTATTCTTAATATAATAGTCTACTCCAGCTGGGCCAAGAGCAGAGCGTATCTTTAAACATCGACTGGCAAGAAGTTAAAGCTAAAAATAAACTTAGCTGGCAATAGTAGGTAACAGTAAGACGAGATTGCTAGAAGCTCCAATTCTAAGCATTCCGACTTTCAACTTAAATACAAAAATAACCAATTTGCATTTGGTGAACTCTACGGAAGGAATAAATTCAAATGAAATGCGAATGTTCAAATTATAATAACTGGTTAATTAACGTAAAGCCTTAAGGCTGTAGCATATAAAAACTAATACGAATGTTAAAAATTTACGATAAGAGTCGCAGCAAATGTTAAAATACTACAAAAATTATTATACGTCAGTGAGTGATTATAATCAAAACGGATTTTTTTTTCTGCAAACCATTTTTCCAAATGCAATTTAGATAACCAAATTTGTTTCATAACAATCAAGAAGAGAAAACGAAAATAGAGAAAATGTATAACATAAAACACCGAAACAAATAGTGTGATAGCTGACATTTCGAATAATATTCCTTATAAAAAGAAAAAAAAATGAAATGATTCTAATCATAGTTTAGAAAGAAAACTAAATCTAAGATGTGATCAAAAACAGATTTTCTCTAGCGAAGAGAAAATCGAACCTCAATATTCGATGCGAAGTTTTCTTCAACAAAATTCGTTCCAGTTTCTGTGATTAATGATAGATTTACTTTGCGAAATTTTAAATTAGCGCGAGGTTCAAGTTTTGTTTTTCTTCCCATCAATCTATCTCCTTCTTAATTGATTTTTTTTTCTTTTTACTGAGCGTAACGAGCATGGCAGTTTTCCAGTTTATTTGACTATTTTAGAGAATTTCCCAGGGTGCTGCCAGCTTTGGATAAATAAGACCTTAATTTTGTAAGTCTCAGCCATTTGGTTATTTTCACGTTCACTTGATTATAAGCGAAATGGCTGAGAACTCTTTAGCTACATTTTTGGTTACGTTCTTGTAGTATAAAATCATTGTATCCCTTTTTATCTCACCTAATAAGGGATTTTCATTCTCATTAAATGTTTTACGTTTGTAAGACATTAAATTTACATCACGGTTGCTTCTTAAATAAATATAGATAATCATATAAAAATCCATTCCCTCAATGTCTTGTTACTCTCCCTCATCGAAAATTCATTGTAATTGAAATCAGCAAAACAGTGTATACCGTCAAAGCAGAAATGTTTCATTTTCAGATGAGATATTGTCAATTTTGCTTATTTTCGTGCTAGATTTCCAGAAATGCAACCCAGGGGGAAAGGCAGTTATTGACTCTGACTACCGTACCAGAGAACCCAGGTTCTAATCCCGGAGAAGTCATGAATGTAAATTGTCTTTCTTTCTTTT
This sequence comes from Stegodyphus dumicola, assembly GCF_044657685.1. Taxonomy (NCBI): domain Eukaryota; kingdom Metazoa; phylum Arthropoda; class Arachnida; order Araneae; family Eresidae; genus Stegodyphus; species Stegodyphus dumicola. The sequence goes on from NC_140772.1 coordinate 24,223,600, forward strand.
CACCATCGACGGAACAGCTGACCCACTGGGTTAGGTACTTTTCAGCCTGTTGGATCCCGTCGATGGAATTTAAAAAAATACATGAATAAATATAAATAAAGAGCTTAGTACTGTGTCCTCCGGGGATTGGCCACGAAACGAGGAACATTGAAGTGAGGACTAGAGCATGGAAAGAAGGTGCATGGTGGGGACTGTTGAGACTAAGTTGAACACTTTTCACTATTATCGTACATATTAGGCATACAGTTATATTAACCCGGCGGAAGTCGCACCAAGAAAAGTTACTAGAGTGGGCGCGTGGGGTTTCACATACCCCAATATTTAAAATACGATAAAAATAGTTTTATTTAGTTTTAAAGCTGTTTTTCTTGTTCTCGTGTATTGTGTGTGTGTCATTATGGCAAAGCCTCGAGGGCTATCTGCCTAAGGGGAGGGATGTCTTCGTGGAGGACTTTCTAAGGGAAACTGGCTCGTATACACGTTACACATGGGGAAAACCACGAAAACGCCCATGCAGCCAGCCCGTTCGCGGGATTCGAACCTCGGACCGAACTACCAGTGTTCAGCGACTTTACCGCTCGGCCGCTGGTGGCCACTGTTCTCGTGTATTATAAATGCGTGAATAATAATTGGGTTTCAAAAAATTAATTTCCAAAATAATCTTAGAGTTAAAATTAAGATAAATGAAAATAATAAACATCATGCCTCTAAGTTTCATTGCATCTCTTATACACAATGCTTATTTTATTTCTTCACACTTTGAACGAAATACACTTATGTATACTTGGCACAGAATGTTTTCATATATTAAACATTGCATTCACGTTCTTCTGTCCCTGGCGGGAGGGCAAAGAATTTACCACATCATTCATACTTAGATGTTTCGAATTTTATGTATTCGTTTTAATTCTTCGTCGGAACTTCTGCTTTTGTTTTGCATGCAGTACGTTAGTTTCTCGGTAAAGTATTAATCTTTGATCTTTGTTCAATACTTTTTTTATTAATTGTAATGCTAAGACCTTCAAAAACAGACTTCTGTTTCCTGTTGGTGGATTAGCAGTTGAATGTAATATAATTCAAGCATTTATTACAGCAACATTCACTGCAGGGAAGAAAATTACCATTGGCCAGCCCCTTGTTATTCTGGCAATTGAATAATTGGCTGACATTTCATCCCCCATATCCACTGCTCCTTTAGTCCTATTATAAAAACATAAAATTCCCGACGTTTTGTTTTCTCCAATAGTATCATCTATAGTATGATCGTTATATAATGTTGAAAGCATAAGAACAGTTTTTCCTTGTTTAGGAACATCAGGAATTAATGTTTTATCTTTTTCGAAACCAAAACACTGTAGAAAATATTCCTAGTTTCATCTTCAGTTTCCGAAATGCAATCTTCATCGCTTTCAAATATTTCTAATAAATCTCCAATTCATAGGGAGTCATTCTTTTCGCCATAATGCAATTAGAAATTTTTCAGAATTTAATGTCAAGTACTTTAAAATCACTTGGGAGTAGAAATATTTACTGTTACACTCTAGGAATAAATTTCGGAACTAAATATTCAGTCAGAAAAACACTTACGCGGACAGGCGCGTAGGGTGTGTCATACCGCAGTTCCAACAAAATACCGATAAATCTTTTTCTGAAACACACAGGCAAAGAAAAAGTGGTTCTGAAAGTCAACCACAACTAGAAAGTCATCTACTGAAAGCAGCACAGAATTTCAGTTTCACAAGTTAGAAATATTCCACTTTTATGTAGGGTTGGGGTATGATACACCCCACGCGCTTTCCCGCGGGTTAAGGATGTGCTATAAAAATCAGGTACAGATGTAAAGATGAGCAAATACATTACAAATTGTGGAATACATTAAATGAGTTCTGGATTAATCATAATATTAAATATAATTAAAAACAGCAAAACAAACAAAAACAAAAAACACAAGACATTAAGTAAATTAATATATGTACAGAGCAGGCTGCTGACGACACGGTGTCCAAGGAAAGAAGTCACTCCAGGTTGTCAGCAATGCTTTTAGCAATGGTAGTGCAGTCTCTAATGCGGCTGAGCGCATATTTATTCTTAATCGTGTTCTTGAACCATGCTGGCATATTGATTGCAGTTGGTCTTTTCAAATGTGAATTCCCTGTGTGCGAGCAGTCAAACAGATAGTGATCTGGGTCACCAGTACTCCCACAAATACATTGGTCACTGTCTCTTAGGCGAAATCTGTGAAGATAGGACATATATGGGCCATGCCCTGTCAGATACTGTGTGAGGTGCAAAGAACTGCTATGTAAATTGTCTGTCTCTTCATTGGAGGCAACGATGGCCCACCTATTAAGCGCCTTCATAGTAAAGTGACCAACCCTTCTGGCTTATTATTGGCAAACGCTCTTAACGGCTAGTGTCCAGCATCGGGGAGGGGGGGATACCTAGAAATCTTTCACTATTTCTCCTTTAAAACTTGTGTTGTGTACCTTTTAAATTTCACAGTATATTCACGACTAATTCAATAGAATCATTGCTCTACATCCTTAGATCTGAGTTATAGCATATCCTAGACATCAAGCACGAAAACACGAAACTGAAACAACTTTATTTAAAGAAAGCAGCTTTTAAATGTTTAGTACATGCTTGGTTTGAGGAAGTTCAGGTTGTTGAAAACATTGTGTAAAAATTTTCATATACGTATTTCGTGGAAGAAATACCTCCCTTTCTTAGAGTAATCTAAGATATCAAGACTTATTTAAGATAGACTTATTTAAGATAGATTCTCTGATTTGCTTAAGATAAATAAAACTAAAAGCAAATTTAGAATTTAAAAAAAAATTGAAATGTTTCACATTTTTAATGGTCGCTCAAAAGGTTGCTAAGGTTTTTTTCACGCTCTCTTGTCAGTTTGCTGTTACATTCACTGCTACTATATCATTTTTTTTTCTCTTTAGCTTTATCATTAAGCATCATTTTCTTCGCACTTATGCCCTATGCAATTCAACAGCAAAATTACAAAAAATTTAAAACCAGCATAACAGTATACATTTATAATTCCCGATGCAGTGTGATGTGTTGGCTTACATGTTCTTTTTTTTTTTTTTTTTTTTTTTTTTTTTTTTTTCAGTATTTTTTCAGTTTTATGACATCAGTGTTCTGGTTTCATACTAAAATGGCTTTAGAAAATATTTTTTGGTCTTTTAATTATTAACGTTTTGTGAGTTCATTTTATTTATTAAATACCACATTCTTGGCGCTTTTGCCACATAAAATCCGATTCAACAGCAAAATCATAAAATATTTAAAAGCATCATATCCTTAGAATTTCCGATAGACAATCTCTCGCGCTATGTTTATTTTTCCTCCGTATAGTGTTGATTTTGAAGTCTTTGAGTTTGTTAACACTCATTGCTCACTTTGAAATCTTTGAATTTGCTAACCAAAATTTTGTTAATCATTTAACAGAATATGAAATAAACAATAAAACAAATTCGAATTCGGGCTTCCAGCCCGAAGTTAACCTACTAAGGAATATAACTTCCTTAGTAGCAGAAAATTGATGCCCTAATCATTAAAGCATTTAATTAATATGAACTCATTTTTGAAGTAATGCGTTGAACCGCTCAATAATCCTGAACATTAAAACTGTGCTTAATATGAATTTCAAAGCCATTCATATTCAACAGCCTAAATGCTCAGAAAATAGTCAAATATAATTTTCAGTTGAAAGTTTCAAAAATATGAAAACGGAAATATAGGTTTTAAGCTATCTATAGTTTGTATATTTCATGGTCTTCAAATATGCATTAAAAAAGTTTTAAAAAAATCTGAAAGATTTCAGATTTTAAATTATGTCCGAAGGGGCGTTTTTTTAACGTTTTGTGTATTATCTTTATTTATTAAATATCATGTTCTTTGTACTTAAACCATAAAATTCAGTTCAACAGCAGCGTCGCAAATTAATTTTAAAATGAGCATACCTTTAGAATTTCCGATACACAGTTCCGCGCGCTCGAGATATAAAGGTTTTTTTTTTTTTTTTTTTTTTTTTTTTCCGCGTAGACTGTTGCCATTGCTCGCTTTTAAATAGTTGAGTTTATTAATCAAAAATCCGTTAAAGGTTTACAAAATATGAAACCGATAATGAAACAAATTCCAAATTTCAAATTTTGGGTTTCAGATGCACATTTTCGCAGTACGATTACGTCATTCAAATTTGATCCAGTAGTTTTTTCACAATGAAAGAAACATGTATACGTTCATGCGGATTCAACATTATTTAATTTCTTTATGTATAATACAGAGCGATAATATTTGGTGGCAACAATGTGAAAAATGATACGTCGTTTATAGTGATCCAACGTAAATAAAATGGCGTTTCGAGACTAATATCCCATTCGGGACTAAAGTCTCTTTTGTGCTAAAATGATTGCAGACAGAGAACTGGAAGCGTTGTATCGTTAAAGTTGGATAAAATCTAATTTCCAAAAAATTATAAAAGACATGAAAAACAAAACTGCAGTCTGATCTTAGTATGAAGATTTTCTGAAAACACTTTGAGGTAAGCAGCTCTTAGTTTAAGAAATCTTCCTTGGGAAATAATATAGGCCATACAACCCTTAAGTTTAAATAAGCTGTTCAATATAACAAAGTGGAGAGGCGAAAATATTTACTGCGGTATGATTCCGTCAAAAATTCGCATCATGTGGAGACTTTCGTATTTAAAAAGATATTTAATTATTCAAGAAATAGCTGTGCATTTATTTCACTGAATTACTTGCGTGTGAACCTTGCAAAAGATATTGCACTCAAGTGAAAATGCATCCTTTTTGCCAGGCACAAAGTCAGTAAATTTAAGGCAATGCACATTTCGAATAAATTTCCTCAGATATGTTTAATATCTTTCATAAAACGATGTAGCGCAGAACGAATTTTTGTAAACAGAGATTATCTATAAAATATTGCTGAACACGCACACATTTTTCTAAATTATAATATCTAGAATGAAAATTCTGATGCCGTGGAATTCATTTAAGATTATACCTCTTATTTTAAATAATTTCTGCATTAAAAATGTGCGTTTGCGAAAGGAATCAATGCTTTTAAGGTACAAGGCAATTCTCATTGGATGCGAAACTACCGTTTGGCTCATTAATTTAATATTTTACTGCATAAAATTATGTTTGCTTATATATGTAAAAAACGCTTCCATAATTTTGATCAATGGGATACACTGACTACCAATAAGAATTTGAACACCTGTGATAGAAAAGAAAAAAAACTAACTTTATTCAAGATCAATAGTTGGTAGAGCCTCCACGAGAGGTAATTACAGCGTGAACCCTCCGGGGCATACTTTCCACAAGTCTTTGTATGACAGCTAGTGGTATTTTCTTCCACTCGGCTTGGAGAAAACATAGAAGTTCCTTCACCGATTTTGCAAGGGTAGTGAACCCCTGAATTCGGCGATGCATCTCGTCCCAGAGGTTCTCGATAGGGTTCAGGTCTGGACTCTGGGCAGACCAGTCCATTAGATGAACTCCATTGGCACCATACCAAGCCTTGGTTAACGTCAAAACATGACAACTGGCATTGTCGTCCTGAAAGTAACAGGGTCCAACCCGTAAAACTGCCACAACGTAGGAAGCACATTGTCATCCAAAATAGTGCAGTAGGCATCGGAGTTGAGCTTACCATGAATGGGGACCAAGGGTCCCAGCCCATACCAGGAGAAACACCCCCAGACCATAATTCCACCTCCGCCGAACTTGACTGTTGGCACAATGCATTCTGGCAGGAGACGCTCTCCAGGTAGACGCCAGACCTAGACCCTGCCATCTGTACGGTAACGGGTGAACTCTGATTCGTCACTCCAAAGAACTCGTTTCCGCTGATCTACGGTCCAATTTCGATGTGCTTTACACCACATTAACCGAGCAGCGCGGTTGGACTTTGTGATCAAAGGCTTATGGGCAGCAGCACGACCATGAAAACCAAGCAGGTGTGCATCCTTACGGATGGTATTCATTGAAACAGTTCTCCCGGATGCCTGTTGAAACTCCTCGCGGATGAGGGCCATCGGTTGTGTGCGGTTCTTCCGAATTTCTCTGGACAGCACTCGTCGGTCTCTATCTCTCAGTTTCGTTGGTCTGCCGACTCGGGGCACATTCCGACAATCACCGCTCACCTTCCACTTCTTAATCACATACGCCACTGTCGATTTTGGGTACTTCAGATCGCTAGATATGTCCCTTAAGGATCGGCCACATTTGTGATACCCGATAATTATACCTTTCTCGAAATCAGAGAGCTTCGAACTGCGAGGCATCTTGCATGCGACCATAGCCGACGCTGTTTCCTACACGATATATACCGGAGGAGTCCGTGACGTATCTTAGGACCCCAGATATCGTCATTTGCATAGGTGTCCAAATACTTATTGGTAGTCAGTGTATATAATATTAATTATAATAGAATGTTTTTTGATCTAATAAAAATCTTTCATCATTAAGAATTCTTCTACGTGTTATGGATTTTAAAATTTATAATGTATTTTTTCATATATACAATTTTTATATTTAAAGTATGTTAAATCACTTAAAATGCCGAATAAATTAATACGCTAAGTACATAAAATTATTTTTTGAGTTAGAATGTAGCAAAATAAATTACTCTGATATTCAGTATCGCTAATTATGCAACGCTGTTATTCATTCTAGTTAAAAAAATATTTTTTATGTTTCAAACATTTTTTAAGTATATGTTTTAACATTTTTCTTTAAAAAAAGTTAGATTCATTTAAAGTGAATTTTAAAATACAAAAATCTTTGGAATTTTTAAGAGTTAAGTTATAGTTAATTGAGAAAATATAGTTAATAATTTTTTAACTAGATGTTTTAACATTTTTATTTTAAAAAAGTTAGATTCATTTAAAGTGAATTTTAAAAGACAAAAATCTTTGGAATTTTTAAAAGCAGAGTTATAGTTAATTGAGAAAATATAGTTAATAATTTACATGCGTCTTAATGGAATACAATTTAATTGTATCACATGAAGAACATAGCACAAAACTGAATGAAACATTTATAGAATAAGAGAATGTGTATATTTATGTTTTCGTTTTCTGTCAGAACTTAATTCCTAATTTTTTAATTTCTTTGAAATCATACTGCATAGGTTAACCGTTTTAGTTTGTTACCAATGAGATAATGAAAAATTTTAGAAAGTAAGATTTTAGTACATAAATGCTCCAAATTTTTAGTACAATAATAAAGAAAAATTGTGTATATATTAATTTATTACATACTAATTTTATATAGACAGCAGATGATTTTATATACAATATAATTTAATATAATAAATAAATAATATAATAAATATATAATATAAATATAATATAATAAAACTATAATTATTGATAAATAACTTTAAATATAATATAATTTATTTTATTCCTAATGAAATATTTTTAAGGTTCGAGAGTTTTGATTTAGATTTATAATTTGGTCTTCAGTATATTTATTTATTGAACATAGTATATATCTGTACATGCATTGCTTCTATGAAATGTAACATTCAGCTGAACTTAAAGGAAAAAAATTACATACATCGTATAGTTAAGCAATTATCAAATATCAGCACTGATTTCGAATGAACTATCGCAAATTTATTTTAAAATTAAATCAAATAATTTAGCAACCACAGATGTTCTAAATCTATACAGCATTTTAATGTACTGTTTTCATTAGGAAATACAAACATACGATGTTAAATGACAGTGTTAAACGGTATTAAATTTTAAAGTATTTTCACTTCAAATAATTAAGTGAAAATAATATAAAATTTAACATTGTTAAGTTGTTATACATCCCCAATGCTTGGTTTTACGAGACTTTGTTTTTGGTTTTATCCTAAGAGAAGACATCTTAAAAGAAGTATTGTAATCGCATTTAAATAGTTTCCAAAAATCATAAACAGATAATTCATTTCTTAAAGCGAATTAGATGATAAAATCATTACAGAAAATAAGCATTCATTTTTTTAATTATATGAAATATTTTTTAGCATTCCATGGAAAATATTTGGTGCCAATTCAATGTTTTGACTGCTATTGCTTGCTTTAACCAGTTAATTTTATTTAAATAAATAAATGCTATTGAATCTTGTTAGTGAACTAAAATGAATTTTTACATTTTTACTTTTAATTTTTAAAATAAATAAACAAATTAAAGTATGGAGTTTAATTATTTAAGGGTAATTAAATATTTACCTCAAGAATTTGCAGATCTAGTTACTAAGGAAAAAATAAAACATGTATTCTTGATTACTTCGATTATTCCTATTCTGTGTAAAACTATTATTTCCTTAATAGCAAACTACATATTATACAAAATTTCTAAGAACAGTTGTTAAACAGTATCATTGCATTTCAGTTGGAAATTTTAAAAAAATTCGGAAGAGAAATGTCTAAACTTATTTTCAGTACTTATAATTTATTTCTTTGTTGATATTTTTAAGGTAAAAACTATACAGACGTTTGGTTTAAAAACTGGTATATCATTAAAAAAAATATACTCTTAAGAAATAATTAATTATACTTAAATATTTAGAAGAAAATATAATAGTTATCACTAATAATAATAGTGTAATCGCGTAACAAAAAATTAAAATTTTTCGTAGTAATAATTTTTGCTAAAAACCAAATTCAGGCGTTTCAGGTAATCATTAAAAGATCTAAAACATGACGCAGATGCATTCTGATAAGGAAATGTGTCATCTAATATCTTTCCATTCTATTAATCACAATTTTTCTAACCCTGTCCCAGCCAAGCGCTCGATATCCCGATAAGAGCCTGAGTGAAAAGAACACAAGTACATTAGCGTCTCCCACTCTCATCCCATGCTGCTGACAAGACGAATGTTCCTCCCACTCATCAAGGTCTATTGTTCTCCATAGGTCGAGAGCACGTGGTGTCCGGTTTCATCGGAGACACTGCGATCCTGCCTTGCGAAGTGGATCTCCCTTCCTGTGGCAAGGTCTATTTCATCACCTGGACGAAGAACGTCTCCAACGAGTGGAAAAGGGAGTATCTATACAGTGAAGGGGTGGCCCGGGCCATGGGAGACTTCTCTGGCCCCGAGAGGGCCAACTTTTCTCTCAGCAATCATTCGGCGCACTTGAAACTTCACGGCCTGACAGTTGAGGATGAAGGTACTTACAAGTGTGACGTCACTTATGTCCGAGGGAAGTGCCCTTCGCTCTCTTTTACGAGACTCTACACGCTGAGTAAGTGATCGTTAAATGTACTTTTTTTCCTGCCTTGTATTGTCCTTTTATTGTTTCATTGAAGGGAGCGATTAGTGGTGAATGATGTCTACGTCTCAGTGGTACAAAACTTATTGGTCCGGACTGTTGGGTTCTAGAGACGAAATTTGAATTGAATGCTTTAAAAAGCTATTCTTCTCCGATTTATAAAATAAGTAAAGTTTCATTAGGAATTTTAAAACTAAATGTCACAAGTCAGAAAAATTAGTTGAAAGAATTATATAGATTCATAGAAAACGTTTACCTTTCTTTTGTTTTTTAACACATTTTGAAAGAAATTAAGACATAATAATATAAATAATGTAATAAAGTTCTGTTACCTTTCATCTGTAATTAAAATTATATAATTTACTTCCCAATTGATTGATACAATGTAATCAATCGGTAAAATGAGGTTCTAGAAACTGTCCTTATAGATCTCCAGTTTAACTTATTTTCCCTCAGCAAAGAATTTTACAGATCAACAAAAACGAAACCTAACCTGTATTTTAAGAATTTTAAAATTGTATCTTCAACGAATGCATAAAATTTATCAACTAAATAAACTAAATTTATTATATTTTTATAATACAAATAATTGTTAAGTAATAATAATAAAATAATTTTACTTTTAGATAACTAAGAAAAGACTTTAAAACTTGCAAGTGAAGCATACGAAGTTGAAAATTAATCATCAGATTGCCTTTAAATTTAGAGGAATATTTTATGCAATTCGAATAAATGTTACTCAAAGCCTTCTGCCTCAAGATATAAAACATTTAAGGGAAATGAAATATTTCAATTCTTATAGAGAAGTGGATATCAGATTTCTCCAAAACATTTAGAGCATTTTTTGAAATAAATACGAGTTGAAAGTTTGGCAATTTATAATGAGCATTACTGTGTTTCAGGTTAAATTATATTTTCTGTTCGGTATTTCATTTTGGATTTGATTAGTAAATGCAATGTTAGCAATTATTACTTAAATTTAGAACTATACCAAATTAGATTTGTCGTAATTTAGCATGCAATTAACACGCTTAATTAGGAAATCGTTCCAGATTTATTTGCGAGGTGAATTAGTCAGAAACAAAGTCTTTCATCTACTGAGTTTAATAGCGTTAACTTTCATCTTATACCGTAGTTAACGTTGGTTGATAAATGTTATCGTTCTTTAATTCAAAAACTTAATTCTGTTGTCTCTCTTTCGGTACCCAGTATAGTGCATATATGTGGAATTACTCTTAACTTGACACTTCACAAAACAGCTGAAACGTCTAAGGTTTAGGGGGAATGTATACACTAGTCCAACTGACCGTTTAATTTGAACATTTAATGAAGATAATCAACGATTTTACACACTATGAAAATCGACGACAGGAGCATGAATATTTAGAGGGAGTATGAATATTTACAGTTTAAATAAGGGATAACTCTGTTAGTTATTTCTGTACAGCTTCTATTAATCTTAGTTAGTTAGCAATAGCTTATATCTTTATTTTCTATCTTATATTAAAGCCGATGGGGAGGCTTTCCTGTAAACTCGAGAATGGCCAATTGTAAATATTCTCAAATTAAAAGGGTAATTTCACTTTTCTTTAAGTTTATTTCATCTCTCTTTTAAGACTTATTACTCTAGCCCTTTAGAAATCAAATAATCGCTACACGCTTCTCAAGTATTCTAGTTGCCTAAGACAACCAAATTTGACTAGAATCTTATACCACAAACCAGTTCTGTCGAACAGCGTGCAACGTCATATGTCGGTCATGAAAGATGACATCAATTTATTGAACTTTAAAAATGATACTTTTATGATAAAGGGTTGATAATCCATACTAGGAACTTAAAAACTTGGTATTATTATAGATTGTTTACTTATTTTTTAATTTCATTCTTAAAGTAAATGCTAAGTTTAAAATGTATCAAATTTAGGTACATACTAAATTAAGTTTGCTAAAAATTAGAAATAAAAAATAAATTTAACCAGGCAGATTCGGCACTCAGTTTTATGTAATGTAAATTCGTTTAATTAAAGGACTTTCCTTTACCAATTAACCAAGCTAACTTATAACTTACGCTGCAGTTGATGCTTACTAATGAATTTTAAAGTTCTTTAGTTTAAGCCAGGGATGGGAAAACTACGGCCCGCGCGCCATCTCCGGCCCGTCGGAAGGTTCTATCCGGCCCGCAGATAGAATTTTAATTTGCCTGTCCGATGCAAATTAAAGGAAATATATATTTATATATTATATATCCATCTCCTTTTCTTCTTTGTTTAAATATTGCTTTTTTCTTACTTTCTTTCAAAGAACTGATGATATTTTTACTTTCCCTATGTTTGTTCTGCAAAAAATAAATCGACGGAATTATCAAGCACAGAGCAGCTTTCGATAAAAGTGTTAAAAGGGGAAGTTCTTTGTTAGTTATTAGGTGTAGATTGGCGCTAACAAGCGTTATCTGTATCTCGGTTAGCAGATATATGGAAATCCAAGATAGGTGGTTTAGACCTCATATGTGGCAAACTGCGCATTTTAAGCTCCACAGCCAGCGGTTTTTTCTTTTGGCGCGAGTTATAATATCATTGATTGCGAGTGGAAAAATTGCGGACATATAGCATCATTGTGAACAGTGGTGAAATTATTAAAAATATAGCGTAGCTAGTGCTTGTTTGGCTTATTCGTAAAATATTTCAACCCCAAAATGGCTAGTAAAAAACATAAAGTTGATTCAGAGTGCCGTGCTCTTAATGATGAATGGACCTGGAATTATTTTTTTTACAGTTGTGAAAGATAAACCAGTGCGTCTCATCTGCAGTGAAGCTGTAGCAGTCTTCAAAGATTATAACATTTCCTGCCGTTTCACATCTAAGCATAAGAATTCCAATTACGAAGGAATATCCGAATATGAAAGAAACGAAAATGCATAAGTCTTGTTAAAAAAATTATAAAGCCAGCAAAATTTTTTCAAGAAGGTAAACAGAATCCAAGAAACAGCTACACATGCAAGTTACACTGTAGCATACAATATTGCTAAAAATAATGAAGTTCTCAGTGATGAGAAGTTCGTAGCAATGCATGCTCGATGTCTGTGATGTTTTATGTACAGAGAAGAAAAATAATTTTGAGACTGTAAGCTTATCTCGAAAAACGGTGACTTCTAGAATCGAAAACATCGATAAAAATTTGACATCAAAATTAGAGTCAAAGACTGTCCAGTTTAAATTTCGCTTAATGGTTACGGATGAAAACACTGATATAAATGATACTGCTCAATTAGTATTATTTATAAGAGATGTTGATGAGAGTTCCAATTAATCCAGTTGTGATTTATGAAGACAGGTAATTTAAGGTCATCTCAAGAACAAGCATTTACATCCCACTTTTTTGCATATGAATAAACATTGTTTAGTATTAATAATATATATATATATATAATTGAATAATAGGGCGGAAAATGTATTGTGGACACCACATGTGTCCACAAAATGGCCATCTAATCTTGTAGAAACTATTAAATTATATACACTTTTGCTACACTTCATTTAGTTCCTCAAATTATTCTACCTTAATTAACCGATCTCTCAAGGTAAGTTGAAAATGACTTCAAAAACTGCAAATTTAGAAATGCAACATCCCGGTCAATTTTGTCGTCAAGCTTCTTATATATATATATATATATATATATAATATATATATATATTCATAACGAGTATAAACTTTCCAAAATATAATTAATTACACGAAACAGAAAATAGAATTGAAAGTTAGATTTTGTTATTTGTCAAATTTTTTTTTTCAATTTGTCGTTACCAATTACGATGAAAAAGGGAGGTGCAGAACTAGATGTTATAGGAATCCATATACGAAATTTCAACTTTCTACGGCTAATCCTTTTTCAGTTATGCGAGATACATACGTGCAGACGTTGCGAAAAAGTCCCTTTTAAATCCATTTTACAATCCATTCTAAAAAAAAGTCCCTTATTCTGTCCGTACGTGCTTAATTTATAGACAGTAGCAGGTAAAAAAAGTGAAAAGTCATCATTGACAATTTTGCCCTTATTAGCTTTCAAATGTGCGTTTACAATAGGGAAACATAAATAATAGAATACATATCTGAAATTACATGCGTAAGTTACATAATCGACTCTGGATATAATAATTATAAAAGTTTCAACTTAAATTTACAAAATATGACGAAATCGTTTGAAAAAAAATCATCTCGCAAGTTGAATATTTAGGTTTTGATCATAAACTAAGCAAATCGGAAAACCAAAGTTTGAGAAAGAAGATGCAAAATGCATTTAAAAGCCAAATTTCTTGTGGCTATTACGAATTCAACGTTTGAGTTTTAAGAATCGCAATGACAGGTAAAAAATATTTTGTTTCTTCCTGATTTTGGTTTGAAATTATAGATATAATTGCGAGCTGTCTTGTTTAAATAAGGTAATAAATAATAATGTTCTTTAATTACGGTGGTATGTCTCATAAAGCGTCGATACAGAAGAAGCACGGCTGGAGAATAATAATTCCAAGAATAAAATATCCTCCCCAGATGACGCCGTTGAAAAACTGCCGTAGTATCAAGCTCCCGTTATGGCTTCAAATGCAAATTAGAAAATCTAGTAATAAACATCCAGTCCGAGACATCTTATTTAGGGCGAAATTCGACCCGAAAGAAAATGGCGGCATTCAAAGTGATGAACGGTTTTCATCGCGACTAAAAATAGAAGCCACTCAAAAGTTAACCTAATAAAGAAACAAATTTTTTGACGCCAAAGAGCAAGGTGTGTCGTTTGATTAATGACTGACGTTTACAATGAGAAACAAATTGCATTTTTCTAAATTTGTTCCCGGAATGAAGCCAAGCGAATATTAATGTGAAAAATCTAAATGCGGATGCACTTTGCTTAATAAATGTTGAGTGCTGCTGATGGGGAAAAAATACGAGTTTGGAGTGCAGCTAATTTTGTTCTCTTTTCCTCGAATTTTCTATTCAGTGATGTTCGTTCCATCTATTTTTTTTCCTCGCTCTTGAAGGTGCCATTTTGTAGTACATCACCATACAATAGTGATTTAATTTATATACTCGATTGAGTAAACGAAATGGTTCGTTAACTCTTATTTACGTTTACAAGCATTCTGATTTTAACAGTTTGTCTTTCTTTTTTCTTTTTCATCAGTTAGCATTTTATATATCCGCTTAAACATGTCCTTTTAATGAATTCTGAATTCCTACTCGTTCGTAGTCGATTTTGCTTCCTCTTGATCAAAGAAACTTTTTGAAACTACAAAATCCCATAAAAGTGTTAATTAGAAAATCATTTTCTTTTACTTAGATTAAAACATATCTTGCAGTCCTTCAATTATTAATCAGAAAAACATATAATTGCAATTAAGATATGTTCTTTTCCATTGTAATTTCGAACGGAAAGGCATATTGAAATTAAAGTCATCATGATGTACTACTAATTCGTTCTTTTCTAAATGATTAACAATTAAGGCAAAGAGAGACAAATTTAAGTTACGATCGGACAATACTTAAACAAATAAATTTTAATTATTTTCTATTATTAAAGCTTTTGGAACGTAACGCAGAAAAGTTTATTTAATTTTTTTATACTGAAATATAATCTTTGACTATTTTAAGAATTGAAGATTTAATCTCTTTCATGGAAAGAGATTTTTTAAATATCTACCATTCTGAGTCAGGTTATTTCCAAATTTCTTTAATAACTATCAGAAAATGTACTCTTCCAGTTTCCAGCGTCTCAGTACTGAGTACTGACGAACTGTGATATTACATTTCACTAGTTACTCAGTACTAGGTAGTGAAGGAACAAGTGAATGATTAATATAAGCATAATTAGGGATAGAGCATTCGAATCGTTTCATTCTGCGAATTTGTAAAAGATTCGAACCTGGAAAATTCGATCTTTATGCTTATCTCGTCTTTCGTAACTTAACTACAGTCATGTTCATAAATTAAAGATAATGCAAAATCAGGCAAAGGAAGAGTTAGAAGCAAAACAAATTTGACTCATTTGTAAAGCTTATTTATTAAACAAAAGGTAAAGAGCAAAAAAAGATGCTATATGTTTGATATTATTCAAAAAAATTAGGGATTTTTTCTCCCTGGAGCAAATTACAAAAAAAAAAAAAAAAAAAAAAAAAAAAAAAAACTATTTACAAAAAACTAATATTACATGGTTGGTATGATTGTTAATACATTGTATGTCTCCCAGACGATGCAATACAGTCCGTACAACGCCTAGGCATGCTGAGTATCAAATTATCGATCTGATCTTGGGAGATATTACACTCAAAAAGCAATGCTCTCCAAAGTTCCGGTAGACATGTAGGAGGAGGTTGACGGGCTGCAACTGGTCGGTCAAGCATGTTCTACACGTGCTCTACTGGATTCAGGTTCGGTGAGAATGATGGCCAGTCCATACAGGTGATATCCTCCGATTGAAGGCATTCGCTTACGATGTTTGCACGGTGAGGACGGGCGTTGTCATCCATAAACACAAATTGTGCGCCCATGACGCGCCGAAACAAACGTACATATTGTTCCAGAATGACGTCCCGATAGATTTGGCTTGTTATGGTTCCAATTTGAACATGCAAGTCAGTTCTGGAACCCAGAATAATTCCACCCCGAACGAGCACTCCTGCACCACCGTAACGGTGTCGTTCAATGGTGTTTTCTTGGTTGTAACGGGTACCTGGAGCTCTCCATATGAAAGTCCGGCGAGAATCAGACTGCAAGCTAAACCTGCACTTGTTGGAAAACATCACACAAGCCCACTGTTGCGGTGTCTACAATGCATGCTCTTTACTCCAGGCTAACCGCAGGCGACAGTCAGTTGTAGTAGGTGGAACGCATCTGACAGGTCTACGAGCATATAGACCAATCTGCCCTGAGCGTCTGTACACGGTCTGCCTTGAAATTGTCGTACGAGTGGCTGAAGAGAGCTTTCTTGGCAGGTCTGAGGCTGTGCTCCACCTGTTTCCTTTGGCAGTAACTGCCAAATACCGGTCTTCATTCGGCGTTGTAACTCTGGGACGACCTGTGCCGTAACGTCTACTCACATTACCATCATCTTGGAATCGTTGCCAAAGCCAGAAGATGACACTCTGGGCAATTCCAAGTTCGGCTGATACTTCCAGTTGGGTACGCTCACATTCCAGACGGCCGATAATTCCACCAGGTAAAAAATCATCCAAATGCGTCCTTTGTGTCATACCTATTCGGTTATTGCACTGAAATGCTTATAAAGCGCCTGCGAACAATTTTACTTCTTTGCCTGTCTTCCTTATATATCACTCTCTTACACTCGTCATTGTGACGTACCATCGGTGTCATCTGGTTACTTCCTGAAATTTGCATATGATTCTTGAAGATGTATGTAGTGATTTTACAGGTGATATATTTATTTTAGAGTTCGATTTACACGTGACTCCGAATTATCCTTAATTTATGTACATGAGTGTAGAAAAATCATTAAATGTTTTAGCTCACAGCTGTAGGTAGATTAGATTTATTGATGTCCAACTAAAGCGTCATTAAAGAAAATAAATAAACGCGACTGTAGTAATTTATAAGTTTAAAATACATTAGTATTACCCTATGTTCTATATGTTGATTGATTTTATGGATTTTTAAGACAATTGAATTTTAAATTTTTCTTTTTATTTGGAAAGCATCTAATCAGTACTCATCCTAGATCGTCGCCGCCCACCAGCATGTTAAAATTGGCCGCCCTTTTTTTGCAGAAATATAATGTGTTTGATAATCATTTCGTCGCCTTCAAATTTGGTCACCCACCTGCTGCGCACTATCTCACCCACCGCTGGGATCGGCCCTTGTATCTAATATTTCATATTTAGTGTATATGTATGTTTAGCAAATCTCTCACTTCTAAATTGGCTTCTTAACACTTGCGTTGAATCAGTTGTGTAGTCATTAAGATGTTTTGAAGTAGGAGACGTGAGAAATGAACAATGCCCTTGCCGGAATTCGAACCTGGACCTCTCGAATACGCGCCGCGTGTGTTACCATTACACCATGAGGGCATGCAGAAAGGAGGAAGAAAATACCCTGTTTCTTAAAGGGCGACTGGGGATTAAAGGACCCAGTCGTCAAATCCTGGTGATGAAGAATCATCATCCACCATCTTTTAGTTCTAGCGCCATTGAAGAGTGATTAGGTTATTTTTATGCTTGAGACGTGAAAAATGTGCAATGCCCTCACCGGAACTTGAACCTGGACCTCTCGAATACGCACCAAGTGTGCAACCGTTACACCACGAAGGAATACGGAAAGGAAGGAGAAAATACAGTTTTAAAGAATTCTCGAACCTGGACTTCTCGAATACGCGCCAAGTGTGCAACCGTTACACCACCAAGGAATACAGAAAGGAAGGAGAAAATACAGTTTTAAAGAATTCTCGAACCTGGACCTCTCGGATACGCGCCAAGTGTGCAACCGTTACACCACGAAGGAATACAGAAAGGAAGGAGAAAATATAGTTTTAAAGAATTCTCGAACCTGGACCTCTCGAATACGCGCGAAGTGTGCAACCGTTACACCACGAAGGAATACAGAAAGGAAGGAGAAAATACAGTTTTAAAGAATTCTCGAACCTGGACCTCTCGAATACGCACCAAGTGTGCAACCGTTACACCACGAAGGAATACAAAAAGGAAGGAGAAAATACAGTTGTAAAGAATTCTCGAACCTGGACCTCTCGAATACGCGCCAAGTGTGCAACCGTTACACCACGAAGGAATACAGAAAGGAAGGAGAAAATACAGTTGTAAAGAATTCTCGAACCTGGACCTCTCGAATACGCGCCAAGTGTGCAACCGTTGCACCACGAAGGAATACAGAAAGGAAGGAGAAAATACAGTTTTTAAGAATTCTCGAACCTGGACCACTCGAATACGCGCCAAGTGTGCAACCGTTACACCACGAAGGAATACAGAAATGAAGGAAAAAATACAGTTTTAAAGAATTCTCGACAATGTTTTCATAATGTGAAGTGTTATACATTATTTTTTTCAAACTGCAGTGAGAAAGTTCAAGAATTATAATTATATATTTTATTTAATAAATTTCATGTGTGTCTTCGTAACAAATGATTAAGGTTAGATTTAATTGATTCTTAACTTACTACCAATTAAATATTTTTATGCTACAGGTATTGTATCGTCCTCCTACTTAAACGAGAAGTCTTGAAACTCTAATGAATGCAGACAAGAGTAAAACTAAATTAACTCTATAATGGAGGTACGACTTGTAGAGATTTGTAGAAAAGAAATGAATAATTTTTTTCATTTTAATTATTTTTAGTCTAGTTTAGTTTAATTTTTTTTTTATCTTTACAATTCTGATCATAATTTCCTTTTTTCATCCATTCCTTCAACCATATTTCATAAAATTAGGCTTCAAAAGACAGAAATTTCTAAATCCCCTTCACTTTTTACTAGTGTAAATGTAAAATATTTATTCTAAATTTTTTTTATCTTTACAATTCTGATCATAATTTCCTTTTTTCATCCATTCCTTCAACCATATTTCATAAAATTAGGCTTCAAAAGACAGAAATTTCTAAATCACCTTCACTTTTTACTAGTGTAAATGTAAAATATTTATTCTAAATTTCATTCAGGTTAAATGCTATCAAAAATCTTCTAATCGTCAACTTTAATTATTACACAATGATCTTAGAAAGTGGCAACTACAGATTGAATACATTAACCCTTTGAATACAAATTTAAAATATCTGATGTGTACACCACATGACTTCCTTGTAAGGAATATTAAATTATACGCATTTTTTCTTTAATTTTATTTAAATCGATTGGATTGAATTAAATCTACTTCGTCGACAGAGCATAAACCACAATAGAATAAATGCACTCTTCAAAATTCACTATATTTGTTTACTATAACGGCACTCTGAATGCACAAAATTTATATCATTTGAAGAATTATCGTTGCCACATGTTCTATTCAAATACTATAATAAAGCTAAAACGATGTATGAAAGAAATTAAGGAAACAAAACAGAAAAGAAAGAGTTTTTCACAGACGAGTTAGTATTTCCCATTCAATTAATTCAGTTCTCACTTCGCGACAAGGCAAAAATACATAAAAACTCGAAATATCTGCATTAAAAATCACGAAGTAAACCTTAAACACTTATTTCCTCGAAAAAATTCCAGAAAGGATTAAGCGCGATTTAATTCGCAATAATAAATGAAGGCGTTATTTTTGTGTTGCGAAGCTTAGTCTCTCTAGATTGGCAACAAATCTACAATTCTGCTGTTTCAAATGTAAACAAATATGTCCGCCATGTTATTTAAAACTTAAACGCACTTAAACAGCTTTTAAATTGTTGATAATTCTACAAATATTGCTTCCAGAATTACGAAAGGCATAAAAACCTTAACCGGAATATAAAAACAACATAATTCAATACTTTTTAAAGCAAAAAATGTACAATTTACCAACATATAACAGTAAAGAAACTGAGATCACTGAGCCGGGTAACAGAGTGGATATATATATAAATATATTTATATACGTTTGGTGCGGCCGATTGCAACCAAAATACGAGGCGCAAATCTACATGTTATAGCAGTCCTATATACAAAATTTCAACGTTCTGAGGCTACTCGTGTTTGAGTTATGCGAGATACGTACGTACGCACGTACGTACATACGTTCGTACAGACGCCACGAAAAATTCTCTTCACATTTCATTTTAAAGCAGTTTTTTGGAGGAAAAGAGTCTTTTATTCTGTCCTTACGTACAGATATCACGCAAAAACATCGTTAAATTACATTCGATAGCGGTCAAAATGGATATTTTCGTTGAAATATGTTGCCTGAAACTTTTCGCGATTACAATACTTCCTTTTTACTTCGTACAAGGAAGTAAAAACATATTTTTACCCGGTTTTCTATCCAAGTGAACAAAACATATCATAAAAAAGGTAAATTTGGCATTTGGGATTTATTAAACAAATGGTTTTGAAGCCAAAAGCTGGGACACATATGTCCCATCCGTAGTTAATAGTGGAATACATATGTCCCACACGTAGCAATCGACTTACTATAAGCGCACCTATTGTTCTGGAGAACTTTATTTTATAAAACAGATTTACATCATATGGTACAGGGAGAAAAAGCATTTTTTGCATAACCCAACGTTATACATTGGGCAGCTCATATTTGTTCCTTTATTCTGTTCATTTGTGTACAACGAGCACAGCTTTCCAACTATTGCATGATGATCCCCTATATTCAGGAGATCTAAGTACATTCAACGCAGCAGTAATTTTTAAACTTTAAGTGGGACATATAGAAAGATAATCAAACAATTAATAGTAGTCGATTATAAGGTATTTCACCCACTTCCCTAGCGTGCCTTCGTGGTGTAACGGTAGCACGTTGGGCCGGTATTCCAGAGGTCCGTGGTTCGATTCCCGGCGAAGGCTGTTGCATATTTTTTATCTTTTCTGCTTCCAATTAACCTAATGACTCTACAAGTGGCGCCCGAACTAAAAGGGTTGGGGATGATGAATCTCCGCACCCAGGATTTGGCGACTAGGTCCCCTAAAACCCTAGTCGCCCTTTAAGGGGAATTGGAACCCCAAAATCTTCAAAAAATTGTGATTTCGGGTTTTTGCATTTTCAAACTCTCTACACTTTTATCTTTCTAAAAATACCATTCTTTAATCTCTATAAAATTAGAACTGTAAAAAAATCTAGTTTTAATTTGTCATCTACTGCTTTGATCAATGAGGATTTTTACATATAAACGCGTTTTTCTCCAAACGTGATTTTTTTTATACTGCATGTACCTTTTCTCAGGAACTACTGCTCACAGGTGTCTAAACTTTTTATGGCCTATTTATTAGGTTTCCTAATATTTACTGAAATGAGCTTTTTTTAATAAACTTAGAAAAAAAATTTTTTTTAAATTTTTTTGTGTGAGAAAAGTGCTAAATTTTACTATGCCTAACAAAATATCCTGTAATTTACACTAAAATTCAAAATGTTTCAAAAGCTCATTTCAGTATAATCAGATAGGTGTACTTTAATTACAGAAAAAATTTCAAGCTGGTATCTACAGCAGATTTTGAGAAAAGGTACATCGAAAATGGCGAATTCAACATTGCCGGTATAGGGGTTTCAGATACCCCTTAAAAAGGCGAGTATATAAGGTATTTCTCCCACTTCCCTAGCGTGCCTTCTTGGTGTAACGGTAGCATGCTGGCCCGGTATTTCAGAAATCCGCGGTTCGATTCCCGGAGAAGGTGGTTGAATATTTTTTCATCTTTTTTGCTTCCAACTAACCTAATGACTCTACAAGATAATCAAGCAATTAAAAGAAATGCCGTTGTAGAGACATTAGGATTTTTTTTTTTCTTTTTGAGGCCGGAGAGATGAAAAGTTAGCAAACGCCTTCTCCGGGAATCGAACCACGGACCTCTGGAATACCGGCCCAGTGTTCAGAACCTTTACACCACGAAGGCACGCTAGGAAAGAGGGAGAAATAACCTTATACCGTTAGTAAAACTGCATTATCAAGCATAATGGATACAGATTATAAATCTGCTTCTTTATTATTCAGCATCATAAAGATAAATGAGCGGCAAATGAATAAATAGACTACGTGAAGAAAGACTATGAGGTTGGTTTGTCGAAAGAGTATGCTTGTTTAAATTTAATTTCCTACTGCCAAGCCATTTTTATACAGTATTTAATTAAACAACTAAAGAAACTTCTTAATATACTATATCTAAAATGAGATCTAAGAATTTCTTTCATAATTTTTGCTAATTAATACAAATGTCATGGAACAAATATATAATAATGTAGACTGAAATTACATGATAGCAAATTTTAATGCAATGATATCCTGTATATCTGAATGCTAGAAAAGAAAAATTGAAAAAAATCAATGTTAATCAGTTCTCCACAAAAACTTCACTTTATAAAGTTTGGCAATTTTTTTGAATGATTTATCAAATTAAAAGATTGCAAATGGGAAGTGTTTTCTACATCTAGTTCTGATAACTGAAGCGTGCTTCTGCAAAGAACCATTCAGATATTAAAACTCGCTCCTTATCTCTCCAAACCACATTCCGTTATCGACATTTCTACTAAATTTCTGACTACGTTTCCCATTTTCAGACATCACGGCCGTGCATGGCGAAAAGAGAGAAAAAATTCGTCCACCGCAAATCATCCACGAAATATGCTGTACGCGGATAAAACAATTTTGGAAGATTCAGCAGAATCCCTTTATGCATCTAGGACCTGATCAGACCTCTAGATAATGGAAACAAAACCCTCCCTGAAGACCACTCGTGTGGAGATGTCTTCCCGCTGCTTCAACCCTTTTATTATGAAGGAAAAGACACGGGAGTGAGATAAGAAGACAGAAAAAGTTCCCCTTCGTCAAGTCAGCTGGCGTTAAACAAAGCAATCTCATTAGGCAGAAGGTGATCAACTAAAACTCACATGCGCTTCGAATTAATTGCCTCAGTTACGCCACGACCATTGCCATAGGGCCATAAAACGATACTCTCTGTAGTAAATACGCCACTACCTTCTCAAATGGAAATGACCAAATCAGCAAATTGAGTTTTCTTTTACGGATCAACAACTCTACAGATGGGCATTCTTTTATATCAGTTTCCCAAGCTCCGTGGATAGCGTTATCTTTCCAGAAAACTCTCAGGTTACGTTTTCAAGTATATTGCGCTTGGCATAAAAATTTTAAGAAGGAAAGAAACTTTGTGAAGCTGATTCTTATTTTCACTTTACCCCTTTCCGGCACGCTAACTATTTTAAAGTTGGAGTTTGGATTAAAAAAAAAAAAAAAAAAAGGTAGGCAGTCTAATTAGGCCTAGAAAAGTACACAAGTAAAATTTTGTGAAAACACCACTTATCCTAATTCAGAAGTCAAACAACAAAAATCAGCGTTATATTTTCAAATTTTCAGCTGCAAAAGCGCAATTGCCACTGACGATGGTGGTTCGGTAAAACCATAAAAACTAGTCCTGTGAAAAATTTGAAAATATAACGCTGATTTTAGTTGTTTGACTTCTGAATTAGTATTTGTTCGGCGTGTTATTGTGTCTTAATTATAGCACTTATCGTTTCAATTCTGTGGTGTGCTCAAAGTGGGCACACTGATTGGATAGAGCTTCAAAAAGAGTGCTGAAACGAGCCTTGCTGTCAATGAGCTGACCGATGAGATGCGGAGAAACAAAGAATACAGACTCTCAATTGTCCTAGATTATCAGTGAGCCCGGTCTGGGTACACCTAGGGTTCACCGTTTGATTTTAGGCAAGATTTCAAGGTAAAAATTTAAAACTAATATAGAATAAGGAGATTAGCATACAGCTAAAAATAACATAGAAATTTCATTTCGAACAATTTCTTTTATATCCTAAAAAAATCTGGAAGATTTCTTTGAAAAATAAGGGTCTTAAAAATTAAAATGGCTAAAATATATGGACTGGTTTGTGTTCAGCTGCCATCTACTATAAATAAAGAAGGTTCAGAGTAAACTATAGTAACCTCTAAATCCTTTTTCATTCAATTTTTCTGTGCGTACAGAAGGACATTTTTAGGTGTGCCCAGACCGGACACACTGTGCCGCAAAGGGTTAAAATTGCGAAATCCGTTAACATAAATATATGAATTTTCGTACTTGAACCACTGTACTTTAGCTAAAGAAACTTGTATATACTGGGTGGTCATAAAAGAAACTTCGCCGATATATGAAACCTTAGCGGCATATCCGCTCAATCAACCGAAATGAAATGTCATATATTGTTACTTGAACGTTTGCGCTCGAGATTGTGATGATTGAAAACAATGGATCTCTTGGGAATACCGTGAGCAATTCAAAACTATTTGAAGAACAACACCCACAATTTTTTGCGCCGCTAGAGGTTCATATATAGAATTTTTTATGACCATTCTGTATATTATCCATCGATTAATTAGTCGATCGAAAGATAAAAATATCTTAATATAGAAGACTTTGTACCCTAAGTCAAATAACAGCAGTAAAGATTTGTTCGACAATACTTTTTAGTACATTCGAAAACCTAAATCTCAACTTCCTAAAATACACTCATGTCCATAAATTAAGGATAATGCGAAATCAGGGAAAGGAAGAGTTAGAAGCAAAATAAATTTGACTTATTTGTAAAGCTTTTTTCTTAAACAAAAGGTAAAGAGCAAAAAAATATGCTATATATTTGATATTAAAAAAATTAGCGATTTTTTCTCCCTGGAGCAAATTACAAAAAACACCTATTTACAAAAAACCAATATTACATGGTTGGTATGATTGTTAATACATTGTATGTCTCCCAGACGATGCAATACAGTCTGTACAACGCCTAGGCATGCTGAGTATCAAATTATCGATCTGATTTTGGGGGATATTACACCACTCAAAATGCAATGCTCTCCGAAGTTCCGGTAGACATGTAGGAGGAGGTTGAGGGGCTGCAGCTCGTGGGCCAAGCATGTCCCACACGTGCTCTACTGGATTCAAGTCCGGTGAGAATGCTGGCCAGTTCATACGGGTGATATCCTCCTATTGAAGGCATTCGCTTACGATGTTTGCACGGTCAGGACCGGGGTTGTCATCCCTAAACACAAATTGTGCGCCCATGGCGCCCCGAAACAAACGTACATGTTGTTCCAGAATGACGTCCCGATAGATTTGGCTTGTCATTTTTCCAATTTGAACATCGAGGTCAGTTCTGGAACCCAGAATAATTCCACCCCAAACGAGCACTCCTGCACCACCGGGTGTCGTTCAATGATGTTTTCTTGGTAGTAACGGGTACCTCTACATATGAATGTCCGGCGAGAATCAGACTGCAAGCTAAACCTGGACTCGTCGGAAAACATCACACAAGCCCACCGTTGCGGTGTCCACAATGCATGCTCTCTACTCCAGGCTAACCGCAGGAGACAGTGAGTTGCAGTAAGTGGAATGCATCTGACAGGTCTACGAGCATATAGACCAATCTGCCCTAAGCGTCTGTAAACGGTCTGCCTTGAAATTGTCGTACCAGTGGTTGAAGAGAGCTGACGAGACAGGTCTGAGGCTGTGCTCCGCCTGTTTCTTTTGGCAGTAACTGCCAAATACCGGTCCTTCTTCGGTGTTGTAACTCTGGGGCGATCTGTGCTGTAACGTCTACTCACATTACCATCATCTTGGAATCGTTGCCAAAGCCTGGAGATGACACTCTGGGCAATTCCAAATTCGTCTGATACTTCCAGTTGGGTACGCCCACATTCCAGACGGCCGATATTTCTACCACTTAAAAAATTATCCAAATGCGTCCTTTGTGTCATAACTATTCGGTTATTGCACTGAAATGCTTATAAAGCGCCTGCGAAGAATTTTACTTCTTTGCCTGTATTCCTTATATATCACTCTCTTAACTCTCGTCATTGTGACGTACCATCGGTGTCATCTGGTTACTTCCTGAAATTTGCATATGATTCTTGAAGATGTGTGTAGTGATTTTACAGGTGATATATTTATTTTAGAGTTCGATTTCCGCGTGACTCCGAATTATCCTTAATTTATGGACATGAGTGTATATTTAATTATTCCAATATATCAATATGAAAAGGAATGAGACTTATTAAATGAAATTTTTGAAAATGACATTTTGATAGCATGAATCATTTAAATTTGAATAACTTTGATTCTGCACCTTTGGTTCATACCACAAGATATCCTGAAATATTTTATTTTTAACAGATTTCCCTTTTATGTCAACTTAATTCAAAATTTAATTATAAATTTATAAGGCGTTTCCTCCTGCCCTTTCGCCTGCCTTCGTGGTGTAATTGGAAGCGAATTCGAGAGGTCCAAGGTTCGAATCCCAGCCAGAGCAGTGCACATTTTTTGCGTCTCCTGCTTGAAAATAACCTAATGACTCTGCAGTGGCACCCGAACTATAAAGTGATGGACAAGAATTCATCATCACCAGTATTTGGCGACTGGGTCTCTTCTCTTCCCCAGTCGCCTTTTAACACTCTAAGCCGGTATATTTATTCTAGGCCGTATATATACGTCCTAGTATATTTTTTGTGATGTCTGTAAGAACGTATATATACGTTCATATTAAAATATGTCAAAGAAATTAAGGCAATATATCAAAAGTACACAAATCCAGGTCTGAAATAACAGGAGAGTTTTCACATTAAAATAAAAAAAAAAAATAATAATAATTTGTTCTCCTAGTAGTTTTGGGAAATTTGTGCTTTCTTAGCGAAAACCCTGGCCGCTCAGAGGGAAGGTATTTTCTCCCTCCCTTTCGCATGCCTTCGTGGTGTAATTAGAAGCTTACTCGCAGCGTTTTCCAGGAGTCAAGGGCATTGCACATTTTTCATGATTCCTGCTTGAAAATAACCTAATGACACTACAAGTTGTTCATTTTATCATCTTTTGAGTGAATGCTAATTCATATTGCAAAATGTAGTTTATATGATTCATTTTCATGATCATCTGATCCGATAAACAATGTCATCTACAAATATATTTCTGCTCAAGGGTTAACATCTGAGTTCTTTACAAAGAAAGGTCTTGCGGCTGACGGCGTGTAGTCATCGCAAAATTTATTTTATTTTAGTTACTGACTAAGTGCACCGGTTACAAATACGTCACATTAAAATAAATTGTGTATATATATATAGTTATGGACATTATCTTCAGAAAACTGCTATCTACAAATAACCAGACATGAAGTTTCGTTATTATAGTAGCGGCTGTTAATTATTTCATATATGCAAAAAATAATATGCTGAAGCAACTAATTTTTGTGGATCATCAATATGTGAATATAAAAATAATATTACTCTTTAGAATGATAGACCTATTTTGCGAGGAAATAAATTAATATTACTGTCTTAAAAAAAATCGTTATATAAAAGAAAGTGAAATGTAAATAGTATTTAAACATCAGAATTAGTTATAATTTTGGCTCACCAACTGCTGAGTCGCAAAATCGCTGAATTCTGTTAGCTCTGACCTGGGCTCTATTTACGCCGAACGGATTGGCAGCATGGGCGATTTCGAAGTATACGAGCTAGTTTCCTTCGAAAGTCCTCCACAAAGGCATCCCTTCCTTAGTTAGATAGCTCTAGTGTGCTTCGCCATAATCAGCTAACCCAGCGATTCTCAACCAATGGTATGCAATAAAACAACGTATTTTTAACTATTAAATTCAAAAATCTCCTGAAGAAAAAGAACTATTGATAGAAATTTCCTGTAATCGAACTCTTACTAAAGATTTCAAAAATAACACACTTGTTAACTTTTGGCTGAACCGAAAAAAAAAAAAAAAAAAAAAAAAAAAAAGGATTTAAAGGCATTTCAAATAAGGCTATTAAATTTTCATTGCTTTCTTCCACATCATATTTGTGTGAACAATGGTTTTCTTCCATATTGTTCCGTTTTTCTTTTCTTCTGACACCAGTTGTTACGTTATTTTCTTCCTTCACGTTTGTACGGGGTTCGTGTGGATTTGGAGTGAATAATGACGACATTTGACGATGAAGTATCGAAACACACTTTATTGGCCAGTATTGTCAGAACAGCTCCAAAACGCTTTTACAGTCGTCGAAGATCTACTATACACTCGCGGAACAATCAGCGACACAGCCTTCAGGTTATCAGGCTATCACGGTGGAGACAGCTTCACTGCAAAGCACCAGAGTACAGCTCCCGACTCTGCTTGGTCGTTCTCGGAACTCCAGGTACTCTCGAGACTCTCCACACTACAACTCGCGATGCACTCGACGACACACGAGCGCAGATCCCGACTCTTCGGTTCAGTCGTTTCCGGAGCTCAATACGCTCTCTCGACGATGCACTAACCGCGATACACTAACAGACTCCTTCGGTGCACTCGACGACCCACTCGGCACTCGCTGCCCGGCTGTCAACTCGATCGACTCCGCAGGGATTGACTCGCTAGACTAGACACCAACTCGATTCTAACTATCTCGCACTCTATGCGAGGCACTCTGACTCGCCCTCTCGACGAGGCACACACACTCTCGATACTAACTGACTGCGGACCAGCAGGGTTTATATAGCTTTCGCCTTGTGTTCGAGAACATTCTGGGCTAAACCGGTAAGAATTCGTTCCAGAAGGTTCTGCATCCGTCCATGGCATATCGCTAATTTTGTCGCTAAATTTCGCCAAATGGGCGATTTCTCGCTAAATGTGGCAACCCTGCCTTTCCTTGCCATTTTATGGCAACCCTGAAACTGCTTTGCGGGAAAGCCATCTCATCGCGCCTGTTCATTTTGTTACAATATTATATTTGAAAAATAAATGCAAAGCAAAATTAAAAGTGGATAATTTACGCTTAAAACTAAGTGAAATAAGACCAGACATTGAGAAGTTTATCTCTCATGAACAGGCCGAAATTTCACACTAAATTTTAGAATTAAAGTATAGTAACTTAAATTTTTTATTATTAAAATGGTAACTAATGTTTAATCTAATATTTTTTATCTGCGCATAATTAATACAAATAGCAATAGGTTTTGCAAATGGCAAAATATGTACATTTTTTAATATGTCTATTGAGAAATTGAAAAATAATCATTGTAAACAGCATGGTGATACTAAAGTTTTTCATTTTTTGTTTAGATTGTGCTACGAGTTAGTTAAAACGTTGAGAATGGCTAATCTAAACCAAACCAAACCATCAGTTACAGTCTGAATAACCCAGACTGTATCATAAATTCTTCGCCAGGAGACAGAAGCTTGCACAGTCCTAATTACCGACTCTCAACTGTAGTTATAAATTATTAAACTGAAAAAAGTATTTTACGAATCAGATAACGCCAGCAGCTTCAAAAGTTTACAAACTGCAATTAAAATTTATTGCAATTATGTATAAATTGCAAAGTATGTATTTAAATTACATACATAAGAGAGCGATTAGACCACATGTAAGTTATTAGTATTTAGCAAAATATAGCATATATATCGACATTTTCATGAAATGTCCTTCCGTTAGATTAAAAGAAAATACAATTTTATTGACAAGGCTATTTAGCTATTTCGTTTGCATTTAATTGTTTATGTTTTGTATTTCAATATACTTTAAATATTTACAATATTTGTCTTTTGTTATGATGCCTTACTCGAACGTAGTGCTATGAATTTTTACTAATTTGTTTTATCCATCCTGGAAATTAATACTTTATTAAATATTGCAAAAACTGGTGAATAAAAGTAAAGATTACATTTTGTTACATTACTTATTCAACTTAATCTGCTGCTTAAAATTGGATCCAAGATATGTAAAGGAAGATCTGCAATGTTCCAAGATAAGGTTAAATTAATTGATCAAAGCAAAGCAACAAAAGAGCTATCTGGCTACGACTAGGGCCCACAAGCGGCCGAGCGGTAAAGTCGCTGAACACTGGTAGTTCGGTCCGAGGTTCGAATCCTGGACCGAACAAGGAACCCGTACAAGGAGCATGCAGGCTGCATGGGTGTTTTCGTGGTTTTCCCCATGTGTAACGTGTATACGAGCCAGTTTCCCTTAGAACGTCTTCCACGAAGGTATCCCTCCCCTTAGGCAGATAGCCCTCGAGGTTTTGCCGTAATTAAATAACCTGGTAACCTGGCTACGACGAGAGACACCTTCATAAAAGTCTTTTGAAGTTAAGGGGACTCGGTACCCCAAAAGTCAATGAAATTACCGATTTTTAAATTTTTTGCTGAAAAGGTACCTTAATACACTTACTACACTGAAGAGGAATTTTGAAATGATCTGACGATAATAAATGCTATAAAAAGGTTTTTAAAATTTTGACACCCCTTTAAATGCCACACCCCTTCAGTGTTTATTATTATTTTTTTTTTTTTTTACTTTTTAATTTTTTCAGTAACTTACTAAATATCAGTGTAAATGAAGAGGAGTGTAATTAAATATGACTTCAACTATCAAAAAACTCTATTTTATGCGTATATACTGATTTATTTAAATACAAATTAAAGTTGGAAAAAAATTTTTTTTCACCTTTAAACTGGCAAGTTTATATATTTATACTGAGCTCAGAAAATAATTTTATATGTATTATCAGTCAACAAAAATGCTATGCTTATTCAAAAGTTGAAATTATCTGTGATTAGATACGAACAGAAAGAGGTGGTGTAATGAAAGTGATAAGTGATCAAATTTCTAACCGTAGCATTATTGAAATAGTGCTGGATCAAACATTAAACTTTTTAATTAATTAAAATGCACATAAATTAATTTAAAATGGAATTTATATACGAGAACAAATGTCTAAAATAAGAGAAGAAATCACATAAGCTGCTGAGTGGTTTTAAATAAAATATTTTATGTCCGTTAAAATTTCAAATTTTGCTTTTTAAAAAATGAATAAAACGACAAATTAATATTATTAATAATGATTATAAGCGTTTTAGAAAATATATTATAATTAATTCATGCATTAAAATTGCTTTGAGCGTGTTTTAAAAAACAAAAACAGGTAAAGGAAAATTCTACTTGCATTTTATGATGTTTTTGCAATATTTCTAGTCAGATAAGGTTTTAAACAAAAGCTTGTAATTTATATTCATATTAATCAATTGAGCAGTACTAAGTTTTATTATAAATATATATATGTATTGAAATTCAGTAATAAAATTTTTTTTTAAGAAATTGGAAATGATTTAATGACCGTCCAGACAGTTTACATTCTTTAAACTACGATTTCTCAGTTTGCAATTTTTTAATATATCCTTTTACTTAAAGTCCTAAAACTTGTTTAGATATGGACCAAATTATTTAATAAATTTACCGCTTATTTAAAATTATATGCTAAATAGAATCAAGGATGGGATTTGAAAAATATTGAAAAGAAAAATTATTGGAAGTTAAAAATGTTACTGAAATCATATTTTTTAAAAATTTTTATATAAAAATGTGCTTTTTATTTTTTTTCTCAGAAACTAACTCATTAATTGAAAAATCGATCCGTAAAGTTTTTAAGAACACTATTATGAATACAATAAAAAAATTTGAAGCAAAAATATTGAAAATTGGGGAAGAAGAAAGAATTTTTAATTGTTGAATTTTTTTTAAATTCAAATTAAACAAAAATTAATAGCAAAAAAAATTTTTTTTAGCTTAAAACCATTTTGTCTCATAAAACCACTTAACCTTTTGTAGCCGGGGCTTTGGTAGCAGTAAAAGCTACCAAAAGACGGCAAATCTTGAACCGAATGCTTTCCCCCTTTAAGAAATCACCTCCTATTTGCAACAAAGATTCTTGTGTGTATTTTAATGGAATCTCAGAGGGGTGCTTCTATGTCGCAAAAGGAAGACCTTTGAAAGAGATAAGTGGTTAAAACCAAGGAACGTCAAATTTGACATTTAACCCCTCTTTTCAGACTGGAAAATGGGGAAAAAAGACATGGCCACTAAAGTGGACAAGCCCGTCTTTTCAAAGAGAAGGCTCTATGGCCACTATAATGGCCATCCCGTCTTCAAAAGGTTAATATTATTCATAAAAAGTAGATGAAAGTGCTTAAATAAAAAAATCATACAAAAGGTACCGAGTCCCCTTAAATTAATTTAGAGTCATATTACGCAAGAGGAAGGCCAAGGAAAACACCTATGCAAGCAAGCATTTATTGTTGCCAGGATTTGAACCCATGTCTAACTGCTAGTACTCAATGACCTTACCATTCAACTGTTGGTGTCCGCAAAAGACTCTTCAAATGTCAATTAGAAAAGGCATAGGTTTACTTAGCATGAGACAGAAGGAATGCTTATTGTTCTGTAGCAGCATATCACATTCGAGATAACAAGAATTTAGAACGTTGTCTTTTTCGTAGAACAACATAATTTGAATTGCATCAAAAGCCCAAATCTTAAGTAATCTTTAATCATTTTTATATCAGTTCAGTTTAAACTTTTCTATTATTCTTACTAATCCCTCTGATCTGAATCAGATCAGATAGATAAGTCAATCGCTTTCATAACTTCCAACACCAGTTTAGGTCTATTCAGCAAGTACAAGGCAACACTGTAGAGACATTAGGTTCATTTCGAAGTCGGAGAGATGAAAAATGAGCAACGTCTTCGCGGGAATTGAACCATGGACCTCTGAATACGCGTCCAGCGTGCAGACCACTGCACCATGAAGGCACGCTAAGAAGGCGAAAGAAATACCTCCTCCTTTTAAAATATCCCCCTTATAAAACCCAGTCTCCCTTTCAAAGGGCGACTGGGTTTTAGGGGACCCAATCGCCAAACCCTGGATATGGAGAATCATCATCCACTACCCTTTTAGTTCGGGCGCCACTGTAGAGACATTATGATATTTCGAAGCAGGAGATGTGCAGAGTGAGCAATGCCCTCATCGGAACTCGAACCACGGACCTCTGGACTCGTGCCCAGCGTGCAGATCACTACACCACGAAGGCACGCTAAGACGGGAGAAATACCTTATAACACAACTAAGTAGATATCGCGCAGTGGCTTCATGGTTTTATACACTTGGTACATGCTGAGAATGCTTTAGTATCAAAGAAAAATCCGAGGGTTTTTAATGTCCTGAAGTCAACACACCCTGAGCCATGTGGTCCCTCCTGTCAGCCTTGAAACCAATAGTACTACCAGGACCTGCACTATGAATGTATCGGTAGTTGTCTCCAAGAAATGTTAAGTGAAGTCTTTCTTACCGAATGCAGTTCAAAGATTAATAGCTCAGTTTCATTAAGATATGTAATTTAAGTAACCCCAATTTAATTCCGATAAGTAAAAAAACAATATACAGATAGTGAATAGTAAAAACAAAAGTATGCACTACTCACGCAGCAATGGCATTCGTTAAGAAATGACATCCTTCAGATGATCATCAAGATATGCTATATACATTTTCATCTGTTTCTGAGTCTAAAGAGGAGATTTAATTCTGTCACAGATCATCCTACCTAGCGACAAACAAGGGTATTTAGTAGGTTTTGTGGCATCAAGTGCCACTTTTGCATTCATAGCATTGTGATCACTTGAAGTAACTTATGAGTGAATTGGTTCTGTCCATCATTTCACTTTAGAACATCTCATGCATGCTGAATACGATTTAAACAACGTGCGTGGAAGGCCTTGCACGTGCTTAGTATCCTCTCCTTCTGTGAATTAATCTGTTATACCACGTATATATGAGTTATGTAGCCATCATTAATTCAAGTTTCAATTTACTCCTAGCATTTAGAATTTCCCGATCAAAAGCATTGCTGAGGTGCTCATAAACGTAGCTTAGTGCCACTCCAGCTACGATGCTATTGTCAGCATAACGATCAGCTTTAAGGCCGTTAGTAAGCTTTATCCTTACCTTCCTTTCTGATATAACAGAAAGTAATGAATAATTCAATTGTAAATAATTCAATCAGAATATTCTGTGGCTGAAAAAAAGAATCACGTTTTTGGGTAGTACGAAAGAAATTTATTTCAATATAAAATTTGGGCTAATCCCGTCAATAACTGAATATGAGCAATACTTGTGTGACTGATAAGGCCCATATCACACACGCATTTGTTTCACACGAACAACTGTTTCAGACAATTTTTCTGCCTGGTTGACTATTGGAAGAAAGACGCACGATTTTTTTCCTTCCTTCCGAAAAAATTTCGTTTTTAACCAGTCAGCTTGTTATCAGCTTCGAATGCTATCAGATTGTTTGTAATGGAGAAATAGTTTCCTCTGTGTTAACCCCAAAGCGATCTGTGGTGATTGGCTGTTGTGAGAAAGCAGAAACAGAAACAGTTCCAAACAGTTGTTCTTCCGAAACAAACGGATGTGTGAGAGCAGCCTAACAGGTTTACATCAAAGATCTAATGCTTCAAATATCTAGATTAAAATTCTGATAAAAATTCTAGCACAGAAATCGAAAAATACTAAAGTATGTGTTCCATACCTTCAAACATATGTCTGAATGCACGGACGTTTCTGGTGACTTCGCTGTGAAAGAGTTAAAAAGAGCAGTATACATGGAAAATGATTATTCCAAAAGCTCATATCAATAAACGCTAAATACGGAATGTAAATCTTTCTTTGGGAAACTACAAGTCTGGCATCCGAAGCCTGCACGAGATGATAATCTACGGAAGCCACTTTTGAAATAACAGTCGCATATTTTAGGGAACGTGTCGGCTGGACGACAATAAATTTAAATTTTTGAAATTTTTGTTTTAAAATTTTAAAACATAAAGTTAAAATACGAATTGCATCGGAATTTCGAAATCTCGAATCTTTCCAAGATTCATATGTTCCTGTCCTAAACTTGAGATAAATGCACTCTTTTTACAATACACTTTCTTGCATTTTATGGAAAATAATTGAATTAAATTTTTCTAAAATAGTGTATTCTACAGTCTGATTTATGGAACATAATCTCTAAGAAACATAAATGCAGTCATTTAAGTCTTGCCTCCAGTATTCTATACTCATCATCCTTTCCTTTCTACCCAACTTGTCAAGAATTCCAAAATTCTCTTGTTTTACCCCCTTAATGTCCGCTTAATAACGATTTTTTTTCATATCCTTTTTCTTATAAGCATGTGATTGCAATAGTGAAGGAGTACGTTTCTCTGAAGGTACGTCACAGAAAACACACTACACTAGCGTACGAAATCCCCGTTAACAGTGCTGAGGAACTTGTTGCACGCATCGTGTCAGCTGCTGAGGAAGTCCGGGACGCATATTTCACAAGTGCACATCAGCATAGCCACTGAGGGAGGGGTTTCGAAAATGGACCAATGAGCATCTATTACTCTTGTGACACTAAATCTTCGTGCATGTGAGCGTATGTTGTTTACGTTTTAACTTGCATGTTTCGTAATTATAAATGTATGGCGCAATAGTAGAAAATCTCGTAGTGTTTTCGATTTATGAGTTTAATGAATCGCTGACATTTCACTTACGCGATTTTTATCTCGCGTTAAGGGGACTCATACACCTTAAAACCCATAAGATTTTCGAATAGGTGACTGTTGCAAGAATTGGAATAACTTATTTATTTTAAAAGCAATTACTACCAACTTTTTACAGCTAACTACACAATATAGCTGCTTTCTGAAATAGTAATCAGAAAGTTTGTGTTGCCACAAATATTTTTATAATTAAATCCCCTTTGTGACAACATTTTTCGTCATGTTTCCAACTTGCGCACACAGTTTAAAACATTATGTTTCATAATTTAGTTCCATATTTAATATATAGCTTTAGTTCCATATTTAATATATAGGTTTTATAACATTTGGAAACCACTGTGAACCTAAAATTCTAAAAATTTCATGTTAAATTTTTATTTTATTTTGCGTTGAGTTTATAAAATGTATTTTATTAATAAAATTTGTAATGTTTTCGTCCATAAAATTTTTCAATATTAAAATATTCGTTAGATTGTAGGTTCAGTTAAAAAATAGTGCCCATATAAAGAATTCCATCAAATGTCATGTATGTACCGTTAGCCATTTTTAAAATATCATGCGCGCAAGGTGGAAATATGGCGAAATATTTTGTCACAAAGAGGATTAAATTAAAAAAGTATTTGTGGCAACACAAACTTTCTGGTTACTAGTTTCCAAAGCAGATATATTATGTAGTCAGCTGTTAAAAAATGGAAGTAATTGCTTTTAAAATAAATAAAATATCCCAATTCTTGCAACAGTCACATATTCGAAGATCATGAGGGGTTTAAGGTGTATGAGTCCCCTTAATATTTGAAATGATGTTCACAGCATATTATTGCTCTTTTTACATTGAGAAAATGACTCTATCTGTTATTAGCCTCGACTATTATGTATTTACTAACACGTGTGGATTAACAGAATCCAAGTGTATAATTTTTTTAATTGAGCTGAGAAGCACTGGAAGTGTTACAATGAATCTAGTGTTTTCTTATTTCAGTGTTTGCATTCTTTTGATTTTTAAAGTGTAAGATGCAGAACACATATTGTGTATGATCTGATTCTATCCAATGTTAACGTCAAAAGCTTAATGTTAATAAGTTGAGTACATTCGTTGTGAATAAGATAAATGCATTCTGTTTGACGAGCATTTCTTGAGAAGACGGTACATTTAAGAGTGAGCTGTTATTAAATGTGGAATTTAACGCACTAAATGTATACGAATGCAAAATACTTAAGTTCACTTTGAATAAAATTCTGCATTGCCTATTATTATAGATTATCTTTTTCATATAGACTGCAATAAAATGTGCTGACTTCTATTACATATATAATTGGTGTAAATATTTTTCTCATATACATAGTTTTATATAAAGATAGCATTTGGGCTCAGATATTTATCACATATTTCCTTCTTCTATTATTTACCACTCATTAAATGGAATACTTCCATTATTTACCACTCATTATTTCACATGGATATTTTTGCGGAGTATCCAACAAGTGTTTGTACTTATTTCAAATCCTTTCAACCAGGTAGTGAAATGTTCATATATATTTGATCTAACTTCGCAATGAACATTTTCAGAAGAAATGGACGATGCTTTAATTATTTTGTACAGAAAATTACGTGGCAAAATATTTTCAAACATCTTGCTTAAATCTTAAAGCACGCGAAAGGTCATGTGACATGATAGAAATATTACTGGATGCCCATTGGTCCATCCTAGAAGCCATTCCCTCGGTGGCTACACAGATGTGCACTTGTGAAATATGCGTTCGGGACAGGCCTGGTATTTTCCACAACATCAGATATGCCCATCACGGCCCGGGTTGTAATTTCGAACACCACTTTTTTTTTTTTTTGACGATCGTTGGCTGTTTTTGTTCTTATTTCTTGGTTTCTGCAGTGCTAAGCATAATAGTACTTTGGCATTCCCTGTTCCGAGCACTTAAGCTCACTACAGGTCCACTCACCCTTTGGGCACGTCGTGGTGGTTCAACCTCCACTATTACCCTCCAGGAGAGCAGCGCACCACCTGGAGACTGGCCCAAGGCAGCACCGGTCGTCAAATGCTCCTACCAGTCGCTTGGGCGAGCCCGTCGCAGCGGGACATTACCCAGCGACCCCGGGGGTTAAGTGACCTTTCCCTGAGCCTTCAGAACCACCAAGTTCATATATTTTATACCCCCGTGGCCGAGACTGCCTAGGTACAGATCCTAGCCAGTAGCTTCGCAGAATTCTCTACGTCGACCCCCAGGGGGGGGCTAAGCATAATAGCATAATAAACGTATTTTCTAACCCTATTTGGGTCCTCCCTTGTGTTTTGTGTTGCCACTGCCCAAGCCAGGAAAGCGTTTCCGGCCATGCATTGCTATGTGATTTTCCATAGTCTATGTGCAATATGTTTGTCCTAAAAGTTTGCAACCTCTCTGTTAAAGCACCATGTAGAACTAAGATTCTTAATAAGGCTATTATCACTAATATTTTAAGATTATTCCACACATAAATCGCGAAAGTGATTTTTTAGTTGAAATTTTGAAGTGTTTTGATTTGCAAAACTGAGTTAAGCTCATGATCCCATTAAAGATAACTAACTCCATAATAAAATTTAACAAAAATATACCGAGGTATTTTAATCCTTAATTGAATCATATACCATTATATACATTTTCGGTCTTTCTCTGGTTAAATAAACGATTCAAAGCCCATCTCAGAAATGCATTCAAAGGTTTTGCGAAACCTTTGAAAGCAAACGTATTCCATCTGAAGGAGAAATAAGTCTGGGATGCGTCTTTTTCGCGGCAAATGTCTGAGTATTGAGATAACGATCGGAAGAGGAGATCGAAAATCAGATAACGCCGGATTTCTCTGCGGATAATGCTATGTTTAAGCTACCCCAGTGCGCTTGTAAAACAAATTCCTGTCGCATTGGACATGGGAAGAGGCGATTGGATTTATCAGCTGAGCCGTTTTCTGTGACGTGTGGTGGGGAATTTTCCTGTTCCTCTCTCTCCATTTGAATAATTCGATTTCAAATTGGGTAAATCATCTGTGAAATCGCTGACAATACCTGAAATCAAGAGAATAAGCAATTTATTTACGTTATTTCGATTTCAACAGGCAGGAAAGAATAATCAAGATGAAACAAATTTATCTGAATACAACACATACCTAAAACAGAAACTTCTAGGCAGCTGAAGGGAACTCTGTATTTGTTACGAATATATGAAATGGAAAAAACGGAGAGGGGCCTTTTTTACTTTTATTTGAAAAATAAACAACTGACAACTTCGTAATTATAAATAAAGTTTTTATACATTATTTGCAGTTTTATGGAATAAAATAACGTTTCAGTTAAAATATATCGTCTTATGGAAGAAAATCGTCAAGAATAAAATACCCGGTTTTAAAGTTATACAAGTAACATTGAATAATATTTTTAAAATGAAGATTTTTATTTATTTTAATATATTTCTCCTTAATTGATTTCCGATTAGTCCATGCTCGGGACGAAGAATCATAGCATCCAATTCCGTTTTAAATATTTTAATAATCCAAAGAATTCTACACGAAGAATTGTGAAGTGTGCTTATAAAAGGTATGTTATGTTAATTTACTAGTTAATATGTTTTAAACCTTTATTGTGTAACTTCCCCTTCTTGTAGTCTTCACCAGAATGCAGATTAGTTACTCTAATCGAGGGATTTTGATGGTTTGAAATTCACAGCTTTTAGCAACCTAGACTGCAGGTTACGTCCTTCCGTCTTTTGTCAGCCGTCGTTAAAAACGCGAAACTGAAATATTTCAACCGCTTTTAAAACCACCATTTTTTTTTTCAACTACGTTACTTAAATATGAATTTCAACCATTTTGTTTTTGTAAATAAGTGGCGGAAGTTTGGTTTGTAAGTTTAAGTGATGTCTTCTATCTTCTGAGGACTTTATCATATTACTTCAGACAGTTGCGTCATCTTGGGAAATGCGATGCATGCGAGGCACGTCTATAAGTTTAAAACTGAGAAAAATGAAATGCTGTTTCTCTCTAAGCGGCAAAGTCGTATATATACGGCCTACAATATTTTTTGTGATATCTCTAAGAACGTATATATGTAAACTCGGCGTCTAGAGGATTTCTATGCTGACGACACACATTTAGGTGACTAAGTATCTATTTAGTTATTGATAGAGATACAGTGATGAGTATTTACAAATGAAAAAAAGAGTTATAATTGAGACGTTAACAGGTTCGCCATCTATTAATACGTCTTAGTCGAAAACATGACTGTTCTCTTTCGCTTCCATCGTCCATCCTCCGTCTCACTGCAATGCCGTTAGTTGTGTGAGTTGTTGCCCTCCTGCTACTCACACTCGGGTATCCTGACACGACAGGGCCTCCTGGCGATGAGGGAGTTACAACAAAATCTGAAAAGAGTAATTAAAAAAAGGAAAAAGAAAAAAAAAAAAAAAAAAAAA
The DNA here is from genome assembly GCF_044657685.1 of Stegodyphus dumicola. Classification (NCBI taxonomy): domain Eukaryota; kingdom Metazoa; phylum Arthropoda; class Arachnida; order Araneae; family Eresidae; genus Stegodyphus; species Stegodyphus dumicola. Next base: position 24,263,403 of record NC_140772.1, read on the forward strand.
AGTTCGTTTGGATATACCGTTATGGAACGTTCTGAAAAAAAAAAATAAAATAAAAATAAAAATAAAAAAATAAACATTAAAAAAAAATAAACATTAAAAAAAAAAAACCTGAAATGTTTCAGATTTTAAATTACGTCCAAAGGGGCGTTTTTTAACATTTTGTGTGTTACCTTTCTTTATTAAATATCATGTTCCTCGCACTTAAACCATAAGATCCAGTGCAACAGCAATATCGCAAAATAGTTTTAAAACGAGCATGTCTTTAGAATTTCCGATACAGAGACTCACGCGCTGGAGATAAAAATGTTTTTTCTGCACAACGTTGCCATTGCTCGCTTTGAAATCCTTGAGTTTGTTAATCAAAAATTCGTCAAAGTTTTAAAAAATAGGAAATCGATCATAAAACAAATTTCAAATTTCAAATTTGGTCTTCCACATGCTCATATTCGTTGGAGGATTACGTTATTCAAAATTCGATGACTCTATGTACCGTTGTTTTATCACAATACGAGAAATATACATACATTTATGCAGATTTTTCATTATTTAATTTCTTCAAATATAATGCAGGACTCTAACATTTTGTGGCAACAGTTTGAAAAGTGAACCGACATTTATGAGTCCGACGCAAAATGCCAAAACGAAATTAATAGTCCTTCGGGATTCAAATCCCTTTGGACTAAAAAAGAAATGTTATTTCTCCAGACCATCTTAAATGCTCAAGCATCTTTAGGAGCATATCTGGAACATCTTGGCGAGGCAAAAAAATAAATAAATAAATAAATAAATAAATAAAAAATCTGAAAATTTTCAGATTTGAAATTACGTCCAAAGGGGCGTTTTTTTAACGTTTTGAGTGTTACCTTTATTTATTAAATATCATGTTCTTTGCACTTAAACCATAAAATTCAGTTCAAGAGCAATATCGCAAAATAATGTTAAATTAAGCATATCTTTAGAATTTCCGATATACACAGTCTCGCGCGCTGGAGATAAAAATATTTTTATATATATAACGTTGCCATTTCTCGCTTTTAAAGCACTGAGTTGGTAAATCAAAAATTCGTTAAAGTTTTACAAAATATAAAATCTATAATAAAACAAATTCCAAATTTGGGATTTCAGATGCCCATATTCGCAGTAGGATTTCGTCATTCAAAATTCGATGGCTCTATGTACCATTGTTTTATCACAGTGCGAGAAATAGACAATCATTTATGCAGATTTTTCATTATTTAATTTCTTCAAATATAATGCATGACTGTAACATTTTGTGGCAACAGTTTGAAAAGTGAACCGACGTTTATAGGAGTCCGACGCAAAATCACAAAACGAAAACAATAGTCCTTCAGGGACAAAGCCCCTTTGGACTAAAAAAAATGAACATCTTAATAAATCTTGTATATATAAAAATTCTTTGTAGAGAGGAAAAGAAAGAAAAACTTTTCAACTGATTAAAAACATAATGAAGAGGAAAAAAAATGAAAGGTAGTAAATACTAAATAGAATGTCTAATTGTAGAGTATAGCAATTCTAAATTAAGAGTTCATTGCTGAAAAGGCCATGGTTTCATCAAATCAGCAGCTGTGGAAGTTGTATTCGGATCTTCATGTATTCCGACTTTCTCTACCTCATAGCGGTCGTTTGGCTTAACAGCTGTAACTTTGTAGGGTCCAAAAAGTCGGAGACGGAGGGATTTGATTCTTAAAGAACAGCTTACCTTGACTGAAGAAGAATCGGTCGACGCGCCCATGTAAACTCGGCGTCTAGGGGATTTCTACGGTGACGACACACATTTAGGTGACTAAGTATTTATTTAGTTATTGATAAAGATACAGTGATGAGTATTTACAAATGAAAAAAAAAAGAGTTATAATTGAGAAGTTAACAGGTTCGCCATCTATTAATACGTCTTAGTAGAAAACATGACGGTTCTCTTTCGCTTCCATCGTCCATCCTCCGTCTCACTGCAATGCCGTTAGTTGTGCTGAGTTGTTGCCCTCCTGCTACTCACATGTATACGTGCATATTAAAATATGTGAAAGAAATTAAGGCAAAAGAAAGAAGGAAAATTATCAAAAGAAAACAAGCAGAATACCAGCAAATACCAGCAGAGTTTTTACATTAAAATCAAAAACAGAATTCGTTCTCATAGTAGTTTTAGAAAATTTGTGCTTTCTTAACGAAACCCTGGCCGCTCAGAGAGTCTATTCAAAAATAAAGTACTTCTTAATCACTTTTAATATATGGTTTTCTCTCAGTCGCTGATTTTAAAATCTAATGATCAAAATGAAACGAACTGCGCGTTATCGCAGTTCCATCCCTCATCAGATTCATTTTTAGGTGCCTAAATTTTCGAAACTTTTTTTTTTAATTCATGTCTCTTATACATATGGTGTTAAAAATTTTCCTCATTTATTGAACTGAAGTATTCAAGTTTTATGATTTTCTTCTTTTCTTAAACTATTGTGAAGTCTCTTCTCATTGAAATTTTGAGCTGGAAAATCTGCAAATTAGTTTATACAGTCTGTTCGCACATTTTTTAGACGATTTTGGTAAGCGGTAAAAAAACGTCGTTTACTGCAAAAGAAGAAATTGCAACTGTACTATGTTTTTAAAAGTCAAAATTATCGTCTGTGGCTTGAAAGTTTTGTTTTTATTCAAAATGGCGAATTTAAAAAAGCAATGGTTCGAAGGCTACATTTACGCTCTTTCCGAAGAGAAATAGGCATACTCCGTTATCCAAAAACGATGTGGGAGTCATATTTTTGTGATATCTAAAGTGTCGATAGGTAATACCATCAACAATAAAGGGAAAAAAAAACGTCAAATTGGACACTCAAGTGGGACAAAAATTCCAAACAAATATCCAAGGGAAAAACGGATATCTTCGACTTTTCGAAGGGATTCATGATTGTTGCTGGTTTTTCTTATAATGGCAAGTTAAAAATAAAGAGAGTGCAAAAAAATGTCAAGATTAACTCCAAATACTATCAGGAACATATTTTATCGCCAATTTTTCTGAATGAAATACCATCGCTTTTCCCACAGCGCCATCCATCTGTGAGACTCCATCAGGACAAAGCTAGCAGTCACACATCAAAATCCAGTGTAAATTTCCTAAACGAAATGGAAAAAAAAAAAGTGGTATCAAGGTCATATCCTTCACTGATATCCCTTCTAAATCTCCCGATGTGTCACCCATGGATTTTTGTGCTTTCGGTCTTTTAAAAACTGCATTATCCAAACGTTGTCCCAAAACCCTAACAGGACTCTGGAAAGCTGTTCGGGAGGAATGGGATAGAATACCTCTTCTGCCACTTCAAAAGGCATTATTATCCTGGAAATTGCGGTGTGGAAAGATAGTTCAGAATAAGGGATGTCAAATGGAAAATTTAAAATACAAGAATTTTATGTAATTTAGTTTTGTGAATACAATATACATCGTCTAAAATGTGTGTGAACAGCCTCTGTACAAATTTTATCAACACGAAACAAATCTTGGAATCTGTTAACTGCACAATACACAAACTAGCAATTCTTTTACGTACATTCTGAAGTGTGGCTAGATAATTAGATAAAATTAGCGAAAATAGTGTTGTCCCATTTACAGCGTCGCATTTATCAACATTACTGCAATAGTCTATAGCAAGACTTAGAGGATACAAAGCATTAAGGTAGAAGGCAGTGAAAAAGATAATAACGCCATGCATTAACAAAATGTGTCTTCGAAAAGTTTTGTACATTTTTTACTTCCTTAGACGAAGTAAAAAGGAAGTATTGTAATCGCGAAAAGTTTCAGGCAGCATATTTCAACGAAAATATCCATTTTGACCGATTTCGAATGCAATTTAACGATGTTTTTGAGTGATATCTGTACGTAAGGACGGAATAAAGAACTCTTTTCCTTCTAAAAAATTATAAAACTGCTTTAAAATGAATTCCGAAGAGAATTTTTGGCGTCTGTACGAACGTATGTATGTACGTACCTACGTACATACGTGAGTATCTCGCATAACTCAAAAACTAGTAACCTCAGAACGTTGAACTTTTGTATATAGGACTGCTATAACATGTACATGTACACCTCTTATTTTGGTTGCAATCGGCCGCACCAAACGTATATAAATATATTTATATATATAACCACTCTGCTACCCGGCTCAGTGATCTCAGTTTCTTTACTCTTATATGTTTGTAAATTGCACATTTTTTGCTTTAAAAATGATTGAATTATGTTGTTCTTATCTTCCGGTTAAGGTTTTTAAGCCTTTGGTAAACCTGTATGCAATATTTTTAGAATTATCAACAATTTAAAAGTTGTTTAAGTGCCGCTATACCTAATAACTTTTTTGATGACGGCCGTTGCTTGTTTGCATTTGAAACAGCAGAGTAGTGGATTTGTTGCCAATCTAGAGAAACGTAGCTTCGCAACAACAAAGATGACGCCTTCATTTATTATTGCGAATTAAATCATGTTTAATCCTTTCTGGAATTTTTTCCAGGAAATAAGTGTTTAAAATTTACTTAATTTTTAATAATTTAATTTTTTAAAAAAATTGGTAATTTTAATACAGATATTTTGAGTTTTTATGTATTTTTGCCTTGTCGCGTAGTGAGATATGAATTAATTGAATGAGAAATACTCAATGGTCTGTGAAAAACTGTTTCATTTTTGTTTTGTTTGCTTAATTTCTTTTATACATCGTTCTAGCTTTATTATAGTATTTGGATAGAACATGTGGCAACGATTAGATAATTCTTTAAATGCTATAAATTTTGTGCATTCTGAGTTATAATATGAACGAAATATAATACTGTTAAGTGAACCTAGCGCCAGAGTGTCGCTTTGGTAAACAAATAAAGTGAATTTTAAAGAATGCATTTATTCTATTGTGGTTTATGCGCTGTCGGCGATGTAGATTTAATTAAATCCAATAAGTTTAAACGAAATGCAAGAAAAATGCGTATAATTTAATATTCCGGACAAGGAAGTCATATGGTGTACACATCACATTTTTTCGTATGATGATGCGGAAATGAAGATTTCTTAAAAACAATATTCTAGAGAAAGAGGATGTAAAATAAAATATTCTGCAACTTTTTCTTTTCTATAAATGAAAGTAAATTTAATCTTTTGAAGAAAGGAATTACGGAATTCTCTCTTATAGCATTAAATATGCGCATGATTTAAAACTAAATCTATCAAGTTTTTGTAAAAAGTAAAATATTTCTTCCTCAGAAAAGTCTTTGACTTTCATTTCTTCTGAAAAAGAAACTGAGCTTGTTGCATAAGTTTCCGAGAAACTATAGCATTTTTAAAAACACTGGTTTAGTTGAAAATTCTTTAAACCAAAATTCTGCATGGAATTTATCCCATGAAGAATGCAGAAATAGCATTCAATAACTTGGAAAGGAAGAGCGTCTTTACTACTACAGTTCTAAAATTTTTACTGTAAATTATTTTATTGCTGTCAAATATTTTACTTCCTTGAGCGAAGTAAAAAATAAATAAATAAATAATCGCGAAACATTTCGGGTATCATATTTCAGTGATTGTCATATTTCATTTTGACCGCTCTCAAATCCACACATTTTGAACGACCTTTTTTGCGTCACATCTGTTATGTACGGACAGATTAAAAGACTCTTTTTTCCAAAACGGATTGTAGAGTGGATACAAAACGGATTTAGAAGGGATGGTTTTCGTGACATCTGTACGTACGTATGTATGTATCTCGTGTAACTCAAAAACGATTAGACTTAGAACGCTGCTGTAGCATCCAGTTTGGCACCTAGTTTGCAATCAGCAGAGAAAAATCATATATATATATATAACCCACACTCTTACCCGGTTCGCTGTGCTACGTTTTTTATACTTACATTATTAGTAAATTATTACATTATTAGTACTTATTGGTAAATTGTACATTTTTTGCTTTAAAAGTGGCTGAATTATGTTGTTCTTACGTTCCGGGTTATGTTTTTGTACCTTTAATCAATCTGCATGCAATAGTTGTAGAAATATCTAAAATTTAAAATTGCGAGTGTCGCTAAGCCTAATAGGGCGGCTACTTGTTTATATTAGGAACTCGTAGTAGTGCAGTGAATTAAGTCAGCAGGTGCACGAACTTCAGAGTCTTTTTGCGAAGTAGGACCAAAGGTTTAAATTTTTGTTACTTTAAATTTTAACTTTCTGCCTGTTGGCCGAATTTCTTGTTTTTTCGTAGAAACTCTAATTTTAATCGTGAAAATTGTTTTATTTGACTACTTTTAATTGTATTTGGTGTTTTACGTTTTTCTGCATTTTACGATTTTAAATGAAGGTGTTTTGAACTTTTATGTATTTTTGCTTTGCGGCGAAGTGAGAACTGAAATAATTGAAAGGAAAATGCATCTGTTTTGAAATTCGAGGAAATAAGTTTAAATGAAATACAGCGAAAAATGTGTATAATTTAATAGGCCATACAAGGAAGTCATTTGGTGTTCATATCAGATTTTTTTTTCTTAGAGGATACGACTTACGCAACCTTATCCTACTGTGGAATAATTTAACATGCTACGTTACGGATCACCTAACCGATGGTAATAGTTATCAAATAAATATTTATTATTCGTCAAGATGTCTGCCTGGAAACTGACAAATAAGGGAAATTCCCTTACATATCACTTTTAGACATACTAATTTCGACAGAAATTTCCTGTCTTATGCAACAGGAAAATGTGAAGAATTTCATAGGTAAATCTCAACTCTAATTTTATCTTACTAATAAACAGCATAAAAAACACACACTGGGAAATTCTGACATTTCTTCTGCTTCAGATACGTCTAAAAACATGTCAAAATTAAGAGTATATACGTTTTGTATAAAACTTTTATACTGCTACGAAATGTAAAGGCGCGGTGTAGCTTCCCCGCAAAGCAGTTTTAGGGTTGCCATAAAAGGGCAAAAGGATGCAGAATTGCCACATTTGGCGAAAAATCGCCCAATTGGCGAAAAAATTGGCGATATACCATGGACGAACGGAGAACAACCATCTGGAACGAATTCTTACCAGTTCAGCCCAGAATGTTCTCGAACACAAGCCGAAAGATATATAAACCCTGCTGGTACGCAGTTAGTTAGTGTGTGTGCCTCGTCTAGCGAGCTGTTAGTCAGTCATTGAGCGAGTGTCTCGAAGTCTAGCGTTAAGTTGGTCGTCGAGTGCATCGAGAGAGTCTTTTAGTGCATCGCAAATTACTGCATCGTCGAGTTTTGTCTTAGATTGTGCTGAGTCGAGAGCTATATTCTTGTGTATCGTCGAGTGCATCGCGTGGAGAGTCTGGAGAGTACTTGGAGTTCCGAGAACGACTGAACCGAAGAGTTGCAAGCTGTACTCGGGTGCTTTGCAGTGAAGCTGTCTCCACCGTGATAGCCTGATAACCTGAAGGTCGCGTCGCTGATCGTGTCAGCGTGTTTATAACAGGTCGACGACTGTAAAAGTGATTTTGGAGCTATCTGATTAATATTGGTAAATGAAGTGTGTTTCGATACTTCATCAAGTGTCGTTATTCACTCCAAATCTACGAACCCCGTACGAACGTGAAGGAAGAAAATAACGTAACAATATTTTAAAAATGACTGAGGATTTCGTTTATGAATAAGAACTCATATTAGCCATATTAAAAATGAATGCAATGTTTCTATAAACCCGATCTAAAGTTAAATGTAGAGCATAGGCGATATTCCTTCGATTAATACTAATTTCAAAAATATAATAATACGCTTTCTCTTCCAAATGGGACCCAAATGCGCTAAAAAGGATATCATGTAATGGGAATTAGTAATGCCTTTGTTAATGCATAAAATGCTATGGTGAATTAGCAAACTTCTGTAAACAACAAGTTTTATGTGCTATTCTAAAATTAAACTTATTTGGTGTAAAACTTTTCCGTAGCAGTAAATGCCGTTTTAATTTACTCGTTTGCATTATAAGTTATTTTCTCCCTCCTTTCTGCGTGCCTTCGTGGTATAACGATAGCACACTGGGCGCGTATTCGAGATCTTCAGGTTCGAGGCACCGAGAGGGCACTGCTTATTTTTCATGTCTTCTGCTTCAAAATACTAAACTAATGTGTCTACAGTGGCGCCCGAACTAAAATGTGTTGGATGATGTTTCTTCACCACCAGGATATAGCGATCCTAATCCCCAGTCGCCATTTAAGAGGGGGATTGAGTAAGATATTTTCATTCTACTTTCTACATGTCTTCGTGTTGTAACGGTAACACACTCGGCGCGTATTCGAGAGGTCCAGGTTCGAGTCCCTGCTAGGGCTTTCCTCATTGTTTCTTGTTTCCTACTTCAAAAATCCTAATTACTTTACAGTAATATATAATTATTATCTCCGCCCAAAAGGTTAAGTGGTTAGTGAGTCTTATCGCAGTAACGAAGGGCCCGGTTTCGAGTCTCTATTGATGTAAATCCTCCGTCGCTTCACAGGAAACAACGATGGCCGACCTATTATGTGCCTCCATAATAAAGCGTCCACTACTTCCTGCTTTAGTGGTTAGCACCTATAATGGCTAGTGCTCAATATTAGGTGTGTGGTGTATTTAATTATGGCAAAGCACACTAGGGCTATCTGCCTAAGGGGAGGGATGCCTTCGTGGAGGACTTTCTAAGGGAAACTGACTCGTATACACGTTACACATGGGGAAAACCACGAAAACGCCCATGCAGCCAGCCCGTTCGCGGGATTCGAACCTCGGACCGAACTACCAGAGTTCAGCGACTTTACCGCTCAGCCGCTGGTGGGCCCGCTCAATATTAGGAAACAAAGAAATATGTATTTATTAATTTGCACCACTGCAGATAAGCAGCTACGATATTAAGAGGTCTAATTTGCAGTGGGAAGGTGAGCAAAATTTGGCCACTAGCCTTAGGATAAGAGTTTCATTACTTTAAATTTAAAACAATCTAATTGCAGTATGTAATCATTTTAGGATAATTTTATTAAACGATAATACTTAACGAAGCGAGATAAAAAAAATTGCGCAAGGAAAAAAGTTTCAAAACATACATTTGAAAAGAAAATCGATGATAAAACTGAGGGAAGATAAATGAAATTAAATGAATTAATACGGCATGTTGTTTTTATTTTGTACTGAAAAAATGCGCGTTTTCGGTTAGATAAAGATAGATTTAATCATCTTTACCATCCTATTTTATTCAGGTTTTTGTGGGGGGTTGCAGCTTTTTTATAAACTGTTAGTAGATGAAACGAAGATGTGCATACGTTATTCAAAGTATGTATTTATGTTGCAATAAGGCTAGTTCTTGTGGATAACAGCAATTTTTAAATAATCCATTAATTTTTAAAATAATACTGACTTTATTTGTTTATATATTTATGGAATGTGAAAGTGCGAAATGGTAGCATATTGGAAAACAAACCATGCCACTCTAACAAATCTAATCATTCAATATTCTTAATTCATAACGAAAGTACTTTTTAGCCCGAAGGGGAAATTTGCCCAGAAGGGCTATTAATTTCGTTTTGGCATTTTGCTTTGGTTCACTATAAACGGCATTTCACTTTTCAAATTGTTGCCACCAAATATTAGAGCCCTGTATTATATTTAAAGAAATAAAATAAGGAAGAATCTCCATGAATGTATGCATGTTTTTCTCACTGTGAAGAAAGAACGGTATCTAGAGATATCAAATTCTGAATAGCGTAGTCCTCCATTCGAATATGTGCATCTGGAAGTCCAAATCTAGAATTTGTTTTATTGTCTATTTCATATTTTGCGTAACATTAACGAATTCAAGGATTTCAAAGCGAACGATGGCAACACTGCATGGGAAAAAAATATCCCCAGCGAGCGAAACTGCGTATTAGAAATTGTAAAGATATGCTCATTTAAAATTATAATTATTTAAAATTTATTATTATTTTAAATTACCTGTTACATACAAAGATATTAAAACTAACCGCATATGTTTTTCATTTATATATCGAAATCCTTTGGTTTTTCAGTTGTAGTTGGACGTGGTGAGATTCTAATAAGTGCTTCGTGAAAATTTTGTATAATCTTTAATTTTTCAGTTTATTACAGAATGAAAGTTTAACTGTATAGTTTATGTTTGTATTAAATGGTTTTATATAAAAATCTACATATTTAAACTTACATTAAAAAAGTTAAGTATAAGATCAGACCGGTTTTCTTAATATAAAACTGCCATTTCTTTGATTTCTTATTTTGAGATTTTTTTTTTTCTATAGTTGGAGCATGCGCACAATATATCAGGTAATTATAAATAGATTCCTACATCTCTTTCATATACATTCATACAATTTCATGTATGAAATCTTAGCAACAAGCAGAGGGTGTTTACAGATTTTCAGAACGATTTAAGGAGAGTTTAATTAAATGTAAGAAGAATGTATACTATTGAAATCTGTGCGCATCTGTCAGTTTGTGGCATTATCTTCTCCGTAGCAGCTGGGACTTGAATTTCGAGAGAATTCCAAAAAATCGTGGAAAGTCATTTTGACGATTCGTTAATTTGACTTTAAATCAGCTTTAATCGTTAATGTCAGCATTTTAAATAAATAGTTGCTGTTGGCAACTTTTTTTGTCTTCCAATTTAGTATAATTGACCCGATATTATTATTGCCACGTTAATGCTGTTATTAATATTGAGAAATTGTGGTTATATTACATTAAATTTTAATCATGACGTCATGCGTATTTAACCATGGACCTTATAAGAAATAGACTAACCCAAATGGCTTTTCTCTCTCTTCTGACGTATTCCCGGCTGTCACCTTGATCACATCCGGAGGAGTAGGGACGACTTGCAGAAATTTAACATTGGTTGCCTATTGCATTGCAGCGTGTATAATTCTCAAGAAAAAGCTGCTTGTAGCGCCTCATTTCACAAATTAGAATTTCTACATATTTTCGTTTTTTAAATTGAGATTGATTTTTAAAAATTTAGCATATTTATCAAGCATAATTAACGTTCCAAATAATTATAAAGCTATTGCATGCTTTTAGGGCTGGGTGTTTTTTTAGCTTTTCCATTCAGTAAGGAAATTTGTAACTACTTCTTTTAGAAAAGAATATTTTAAATCTGAACTAATAGAAAATTTCAAACGAGGAATTTTCTCTTGCAATTTTTATGCTTTTTATTGGTGTAAAAAATACTAAAATATTTTAAAATGAATTTTTGAAAGTTTTGTTTAAAATTCTAAATTGTGCTGATTTCTTAAAATTATAAATGAATATTATAGCACAATTTCTATAACGAAATTTTATTTCAATTATATTTCGTAATACATCATAGTGATAAACACTTTTGACTCCTTAATAATTTTTATGCATTTAATTCTAATATTAAAGTTGTATTTAACCGTAATAATTAATTTTGCTTGTATTTTATAGTGATTATTTTTTTAATTTTATTTTTAGTTCTGCATAAGTTTTTTATTTATTTTTTTTATTTTTTATTTATTTACTGTTAATTTAATTTATTAGCCCAAAGGGGTGGTAGCCTAGAAAGGTTGTTCGAAGCGGCATTTTGTGCTGTCTTACTATAAATGTCCGTGTCTCCTTGCAAATTGTTGTTACCAAATATTATCGCCCTGTATTATATTTAAAAAATTAAATAATGAAGAATCTGCATGAATACATGTATGTTTCTCGCACTGTGACAAAAACGACGGTATCTAGAGCCATCAAATTTTGAATAATGTAATCCTCCACCCGAATATGGGCATCCGGACGGCTGAATTTCGAATTTGTTTTACTCTATTTTACATTTATTAAAACTTTAACGGATTTTTGATTAACAAACTCAACGAGCTCAGAGAAAGCACTGTACAGAAAATAACAGTTTTATCTCCAGTGCGGAAATTCTAAAGATATGCTGTTTTCAAATGTATGTGGTTTACGGGCGAAGAACATGATACTCAATAAATATAGGTAACACACAAAACGTTAAAAAAAAGGTTCCGTTTGGGCGTAATATAAAATCCGAGTGCTTCTAGATTTTATTTTACCTTTCCCCCCCTTCATTACACTCAGAAAATTTTATGCTCCGAATTTATAATTTACTAAAATAAATATTCAACTTTAATGTTAATAAGTTAATGATAATATAATCAAATAAGTGATTTTTTTTGTAATGATGTTATAGTTTTGAAAATAACTTCCTGAAAATGGTCATTAAATTTAAAAAAAAGTTATCAAATCTTGTTTAATTTTACCTTATTTATTTCAAAGCATCACGTACTATCAGTCTTATTTAATTTTCCGTTATTTGTACGCAAAATTAAGTTTATAAATTTTGTGCCTAGAGTTTTTACCGTTTTACCACAGTAAAGATGTTTGTACAAGAATTACGCGTGGAAAAAATGAGCGAAATACGGTAAAAATTGCTTTAATGAGATATATTAAATCCTATCCTATATTTGGAAAAAACTCTGGCTTTCATAATCTCATCACTATACAACGTATCACATTTAATAATTAAAAAGAGAGTGTGATACAAACGCCATAGGTTTCAGTGTTAAAGTAAACCAGATCGTCCCTACTCTTTCTTGCCGACATGTCGGTGACGTGCGCCCCGCCCACTGGGTTAGTCTATCTCTTATAAGGTCCATGTATTTAACCTGAAGTGTCAAAAGATTTTGTTTCCTGGTTCGGCAGCAAAAATATTATTTACGAATTGGTTGTTTCGTGGCAAGAATGAACTAATTTCATTTATATTGAAATGTTTTTATCCATTTGCTTTTCAGGTATATACACAGAAGTTATAAATTTTGCTTTGACCGCTAGTAGCTGCATAATATTTGAAGGTTTTCGCTTTAATTGCTACTGGCATTAACAGTGGTGATTAATTCGCGATTTCTTACGAAAAAAGATTAATTCTTTGGCTTTAAAAAATAACACAGGGCCTTTTTTAATCAAAGAAATATATTTCGTGAAAAGTAAGTTTCTTTTTCTGCTCAAGCCATATATATCAAGCAAATAACGGATTACGTGCACGCACCTACATTTTCTCTTGACTTAGCAAAAAAGAAAAAAAAAAAAAAAAAAAAAAAGGGAAAAAATATATTGCGTTTAATCAAGGACTAAGCCCACACTGACGCAACGAAATGTGAAAAGATTTTTTGTTTTTTAATTTTATTTTTCCCTATTTCGAACTCTTCATCTGTTAAACCTAAAATAGAGGGAAAAGTATTAAAATTTTATTTTTCTTTCTTGTATTTACTTTTTCCTGTAGGCAAGAAAGAAAAGAATTATTTTAATACGCTAGAAACCTCAACGCAGAATTTTATCTTCATAAAAATAAATTAATCTGCGTTGGTTTTTAACTTTTTAAAATTAATACCTGAGGTTATTTTCTAAAAATTCGTTTTCTATGTTTTTGACAGCACATACTATTCCAATAACATATAATCTTTAAAATGTTTCTGATAAATTTCCTTACTTTAAAAAAATTTTTGCAACTGCGAAAACTAGATGTGAGATTTAATCTACGCATTTTATGCAAATTAAGGGTACAAAGTAAAACTAATCGAAACAATTATCTACCTTCTCGTAACTATAAATATAGTTACGTCTGTCTGCCATTAAGTGTTCAAAAAATTTAAGTATTCAGATATGCAACTGCCAAGAGCAATAGAAGCATGAATGACTTTCAGGTTCGATTGCCTTGTGATATTTGTTAACTCAAATGCTAACAAACAAACATACTTTATGTATAATTACTTGATGTAATTGGTAGAAATAAGTGATGTGGGGTAATAAAATTAATGGAAAATATTATATTTTTACGAATTTTGTACATAGATAGAAGGTTTTGCTGCAGTTATATGGGAAATTGTTGCACTTTTTATGAGTTTTGTAACATGAAAAAAATCTAAAGAGAAGCTATGCCGGAGAAGTAAGAATACAGGGGTAAGAGCGTTTAACACTGAGTAAATGGCTATATCGGTAATTTGGCGAGATATCGCCAAGTTGACAACTGTTTGAAAGACTAATTCTGTCACCAAGTCTTCCGAGAATTCGCCAAAAATCGTTAAGAGGTGTTGGAACCCCAAAATGTTCAAAAAATTGTGATTTCGGATTTTTGCATTTTCAAATTCTCTACACTTTTATCTTTCTAAAAATACCATTCTTTAATCTCTATAAAAATTAGAACTGCAAAAAAAATCTAGTTTTAATTTGTAATCTACTGCTTTGATCCATGAGGATTTTTACATAAAAACGCTTTTTTCTCCAAACGTGACTTTTTTATACTCGATGTACCTTTTCTCAGGAACTACTGCTCAGAGGTATCTAAACTTTTTATGGCTTATTTATTAGGTTCTCTAATATTTACTGAAATGAGCTTTTTGTAACAAACTTTGGAAAGAATTTTTTAAAAATTTTTTTGTGTGAGAAAAGTGCTAAATTTTACTATGCCTAACAAAATATTCTGTAATTTACTCTAAAATTCAAAATGTTTCAAAAGCTCATTTCAGTATAATCAGATAGGTATACTTTAATTACAGAAAAAATTCGAGCTTGTATCTACAGCAGATTTTGAGAAAAAGTACATCGAAAATGGCCAATTTAACATTGTCGGTATAGGCATTTCTGACACCTCTTAACTTTGACTACCATTTGGCAACATTTTATTGTAGTCCATGTATCAACGTCATATCTATTGAAATTGCATTAATGTAATTGAGCATTATGTTAGCTGTAACCGTAATTCCACCCTCGTGTTGCTTTCCAGTAATCGGCGGCCGGTTAAAAACTATTTAAGGCCGAAGAGAGAGAGCATCTGCTGGCAGTTGCTTAGTTACTGCTGTGCGAGTTATTAGTTCCGCGTGAACTCAGATATATCCGAGTTAGCTTTCTCTTTAGATGCCTTTGCATTGCGTTGTGTTTAACGATTTCAGTAGTTTGAAGCGTAACTACTGATTGCACTGTGTGATACTTTGATACATGTACCAGTATTTCTGGAGAAAATTCCAGAACTTTGAAGTATTTATTTTTACAAAATAAATTTTTATTAACCTATCAGCGGACCTGAGTGCATTCAACCTATTACGAAGCCGTGCGCACGCAACAATATAATCATGTTGAATGCAAAGATGTAGAAACCCTCTGGCAAGTCCGTATGTACTCCTGAATCATCATTTTACATTGCACAGGTTTGTAAGTAAAACAGCCAAAAAAAAAGTGTTTTTCATTGAAAAGTTTTAATTTTAATGTTTTAAATAACGTATTTAAAACATTAAAATTGAACAGTTAAGTACTGAATACACATTTCATCCGACTACTTCATTGCAAGTATAAAATAAAACATCTGATGTGTACACCACATGACTTCCTTGTAAGGAATATTAAATTATACGCATTTTTTCTTGCATTTCATTTAACCTTATTAGATTGAATTAAACCTACTTCGCCGACAGCGCATAAACCACAATAGGATAAATGCATTCTTTAAAATTCACTCTAGTATTTGTTTACCATAGCGACACTCTGGCGCTAGATTCACTTAACAGTATTAATAATTATATAACAGTTAACTTATATAATAATTATACAACGGAAACTAAGTTAACTGTTATATAATCCAATAATGATACAACAGTTAACGTATATATTTCGTTCATATTATAACTCACAATGCACAAAATTTATATCATTTAAAGAATAGAATTATCTAATCGTTGCCACATGTTCTATTCGAATACTATAATAAAGCTAGAATGACGTATACAAAAAATTAAGCAAACAAAACAAAAAAGAAAAGTTTTTCACAGACGATTGAGTATTTCTCATTCAGTTAATTCAGTTCTCACTTCGCGAGAAGGCAAAAATACATAAAAACTCAAAATATCTATATTAAAAATTACGAAGTAAATCTCAAACGCTTGTTTCCTCGAAAAAAATCCAGAAATAATTAAGCATGATTTAATTGGCAATAATAAATGAATGCGTTATCATTTTTGTTGCGAAGCTAAGTTTCTCTAGATTGGCAACAAATCCACTAGTCTCCTGTTTCAAATGTAAACATCAAGGGCCGCCATTAAAAAAACGCTTAGCGGCACTTAGACAACTTTAAAATTGTTGATAATTCTAAAAATATTGCACGCAGATTTACTAAAGGCATAAAAACCTTAACCGGAAGATAAAAACAACATAATACAATCATTTTTAAAGCAAAAAATGTACAATTTACAAACATATAAGAGTAAAGAACCTGAGAGCACTGAGCCGGGTAACAGAGTGGATATATATATAAATATATTTATATACGTTTGGTGCTGCCGATTGCAACCAGAATACGAGGTGCACATCTACATGCTATAGCAGTCCTATATACAAAATTTCAACGTTCTGAGGCTACTCGTTTTTGAGTTATGCGAGATACGCACGTACGTACGTATGTTCGTACAGACGCCACGAAAAATTCTCTTCAGAATTGATTTCAAAGCAGTTTTATAATTTTTTCGAAGGAAAAGAGTAATTTATTCTGTCCTTACGTACAGATATCACGCAAAAACATCGTTAAATTGCATTCGATAGCGGTCAAAATGAATATTTTTTTGAAATATGGTGCCTGAAACTTTTCGAGATTACAATACTTTCTTTTTACTTCGTACAAGAAAGTAACAATAAATATGTAAAAAAGTACAATAAATAAAAATAAAACCTGAAAGCTTTCAGATTTTATATTACGCCCAAAAGGCCGTTTTTTTCACAGGGGGTTCAAAATGGGATTTGACGTTAAGTGACACAGACATTCAAAGTCATTGGCTCAAAATAGCGTTCGACATTGTAAAGTCTTTGCTTTGTTACGCTTCCAACATAATGCCAGAAAGAATAGTAAAGAAACCTCGCGCATAAATTATCCGTGCCTGAAGATGCGCGCGATGTTAAAGGAACGCTTTGAAATCGTTGATGTTGTTAATTAAAAATTCGTTCAAGTTTTACAAAATATGAAACAAATAATAAAACAAATTCTAAATTTCGGCTTCTAGATGCCCATATCCGAGTGGATGACTACGTTATCCAAAATTTGATCTCTCTACGTACCGTTGTTTTTTCACAATTCGAGAAACATGCAGACCCTTCATTATTTAATTCTTTAAATGTAATGCAGGTCTCTAATATTTGGTGGCAAAAATTTGAAAAGTGATTTAGCCTTTTATAGCAAACCAATGCAAAATGCCTCAACGAAAGTAATAGTAACGCCCATTTTGGCGCTAATAATCTCAGAGCGTTACACAAATATATTTACTTCCCATTTCAAATAATCAAGAATATTTCCCAAAGAGAATATGGTCTTCGAAAAAACTGAGTACTGTAAATTGAGTTACTGTAAAAAACGAAAATTAACAAAAATAATTGAAAAAATTCTAGATTTATAAAACACGTCATTTTTATAATAAAAATAAAACACAATGGCTAAATTATTCTAAAAGACCAATTTCAACTTTTCTATTTTTCCAGAAACAGTATTTGCCATCTTGGCTAAACTATTATTGTTAGCAAAAAACGCAGTAAAATTTTTTTACTCTATACTCTTCTCAAAGTAAACATTGAGGTAATTATCCTAAAAATACTAAAACATTAAAACTAAAACGAAAATATCCACTAAAATTTTCTGAAGTGGATCAAATACCGAAGACTGGAGCAAAAATAAAACAGTTCAATAATATAACATATAAAAATAATGCAATAAAACAAATGGTTGAAAATTCTTTGTTCTTTTTCAAGTAGTAACCGTAGAATTTTCAAGAGGGCTACGTTTATAAATTATATTTGGATAATTAGAAATCACAATTAAGTGCTAAATAAATAAAATTATCAAATTAATTTATGGGAATTAAATTTTTTAGATAATAGAAAATATTTTAGCCTTTTTAATAAATCATGATGATAGAATCTGCTACGATGTGACCCAAAAAGAAAATACTATAAAAGTCTTAAATAGTACGAACAAGAATTCTGGAAACTACCAGTGGTGGCCAAAATTGTGGACACTTTTGGAAGATTTTGAACTTTGTATGCTTATAGAAAACGTGACGTTTCACAAAATGTAAACTTGTATATATCATTTTAAAGAGAATTTATTACTGAATTCACTACAAAACACAAAATTTAATTATTTGCAATACAAAAAAGTTAAACGATAATAGTTATCGATATCCATTAGATAGTGATGATTGCAGTGAGTTATCAGTACTTAGTAGGGTACCGTTTATTTTTGATTACAGCTTCACATCGACGTTTCATTGAGCTGACAAGAGTTTTAAGCTCTTCTTTCGTTGTCACATGATGCCAGGAAACAATTATAGCCTCAATTAGCTCCCTTTTATTTGATGGGCGCCTCATTCGGCCAAGAGTTTTCAAATGGTGCCACAAATTTTCGATAGGATTGAGGTCAGGACTGTTACCTGGCCATGATAACAATTTAATCTTTGTACGAAACCACTCTTTCGATATTTTGGCCGTGTGGCAAGGAGCAGAATCCTGCTGAAAAATAAATGAAGCATTGTTGAGAAAGAGATCTCTGATGGAAGGTAGAAGTTTTGGTTCTAGAATAGTGTCAATGTAGTTTCTGGCATTCAGTGTCCCATCGATGACATGAAGACGACCAATACCATCTGCTGACATGCATGACCAAATCATAACACTAACTGGGTTCTTCACAGTTGCTTGAATGCAGTCAGGATGTACCTCTTCTCCTATTCTACGTCTTACATATTTTCGCCCATCACTACCGAATAACGATATCTTAGTTTCATCACTCCATATTAACTTGTGACCACTGATCATCTGTCCAATTAATGTGTTCCTTTGCCCACTGTAGTCTTTTTTTCGTTGCTGAAAATTAAGGCTTTTTTTTTGTGGAATTCTACCTTAATCTACTTTAATCTTCTCCTGATCGTTTTTTAGCTGACAGAAACACCAGCATCATTCAGATCACTTCTGATGGCCGCTGATGACATTTTTATATCTTGGACACATAGTCGTTTTATTCTTCTGTAATCAATAGATGTGGTGCACCTTTTTTGGCCTTTTCCTTCTTTGTTTTTATTGAATTTGTCTTCTGATATCGTAAACAAAACTTTCGGATTCCAGATGTAGTCACTGAACCACCCACTGTCTTGCAATTTCAGCATAGGAAAGACCACTTTCTCGTAACACAATAATATTATATCTCTTTCTAGGTATCCAGTCTACTCTTTTATTTGATGTCATTGCTTCTTGACTAAATATTAAAATTTTTACAAAAATTCCTACTTGTAATTGCAGTGTATAAGACACAGGTCCTCCTTCTACAGAACAAAGCAAAATAATGAATTGTTTCAAGTGTAAACATGATGTCAGCTTCTACTGGCAGTTACTAACATTTGATTGGCTCTCAGAACAAGAACAGTGATTGGCCAGGAAAGCTAGACATTACAAACCACTTCATAACTGTGTTTTTTATTTATATTAAAGTACATATAACATTTTTGGTATTGCAAATAATTTAATTTTGTGTTTTGTATTGAATTCAGTAATAAATTCTCTTTAAAATGATATATACAAGTTCGCATTTTGGAAAACGTAACATTTTCTATAAGCATACAAATTTCAAAAACATAAAAATTTCCAAAAGTGTCCACAATTTTAGCCACCACTGTAAATAAATCAAAAGCCGCAGGTCGCATTAAAAACAATAAACTCATTCTTCAAAGCTGTAAAAAAGAAGTTGTTAATCAAAAAGAATCAAATTCATAAATTTCAAACTTAAAGAAATAAAATTTTAAAAATTATTTTTTAGAACGATGCCTAAATTGCATAAGGCTTAAATTTAGAAAAAAAAAAGGAAATTATAAAATTCTGAAAGCTTTCAGATGTTACATTACGCTCGAAGGGGCGTTTATTTAACATCTTGTGTGTTACCTTTGCTTATTAATATTCTCTTCGCACTTAAACCATAAAATTCAATTCAGCAGCAATATCGCAATATAGTTTTAAAATGAGCATATCCTTAGAATTTCCAATACAGTCTCACGCGCTGGAGATAAAAAGTGTGTCTTTTTTCCCTCACAGTGTCGCCATTGCTCGCTTTGAAATCAATGAGTTTGTCAATCAAAAATTCGTTAAAGTGTTACAAATTATGAAATCGATAATAGAACAAATTCCAAATTCCAAATGTGGGCTTCCAGATGCCCATATTCGGTGAAGGATTACGTAATTGAAAATGTGATGGCTGTAGGTACCATTGTTTTATCGCAATGCGAGAAACAGACACGCCTTCATGCAGATTCTTCATTAACACAGGACGATAATATCTGGCGGCAGCAATTTGAAAAGTGAAACGGACATTTTAAATTCTCGACTCAAAATGCCAAAACGAAATTAATAACCCTTTTGACAAAAATGAATTTAATATTAAATTCTAATGAATGGTAATGAGAATTTTTTTGGAGAGATTGGAATGCTAGGAAATTGTGCTACAAGAACTCAGAATAGAAAAACATGACATTGGCGAAATTAAATGCAATAAGCTAAAATGCTTAGCTAAATTAATAATTTTTAAAACATGTAAATCCCAAGAAAGGGCAAAACTCATAAAAAAAAACTGCTACAAAACAAAAGCAATTGAATCACAAATCCTAGGAAAGGAAAGAAAACCAAGATACTTAATGGAAGTCTACAGCCCAAAATGAGAAATATATGGGCCTAAAATGTCGGCTAAAAATGCGTAACTCGAATAAAAAGTTGAATTAATTAAATAATAATTTCAATGGGAAAGAAAAAAAGAAAATTAAAATATGTCATTAAAATAATTCTTGGAATCACCCTGAGTAATACATGTGACTGTAAAAAAAAAGGAAACCGAGGTTAAGAATTGAATCGAGTTGAGTAGTAGAATGATAGTGTGATAAAATGGAAGATAGAAATTCCAGATTTGTGTCGAGTTGTGAAGAAGTGTTCTGTAGAAATAACAGAGCATAGTGTAAAAACAGTGATAAAATTAATAAACTTAATTACTGAAATAAGATGATTAAATTTGTGCTGGTGGTGGTGGTGTATTTAATTATGGCAAAGCAAACTAGGGCTATCTGCCTAAGAGGAGGGATGCCTTCGTGGAAGACTTTCTAAGGGAAACTGCCTCGTATACACGTTACACATGTGGAAAACCACGAAAACACAGAATAATGACGTCAAAAGTTAAACCACGAGTTATGACGTCAAAATATATAAAGTTAAACCACGAAAACACAGAATGCAGCCAGCCCGTTCGCGGGATAAGAACCTCGGGCCCAACTACCAGTGTTCAGTGACTGTACCACTCGGCCGCTGGTGGGCCCAATTAAATTTGTGAAAAATTACAAAAGCAAAACTATTTTTTTAAGTATTTTACAATTTTTTTTTAAATAAATTTTTAAGTAAATTTAAATAAAAGTATTTTGTGTCAAGGAAATAGAATTATTCTTGAGCTAAGTAATTTAAAATTGAAAGTTGTTTGCATTCAATAGGGAGTACAAAAAGTTGTGAAAAGGAAAATGGAGTGTAGCAGTGGTCTTCACTTTATTCGGTGTGTAATAGGACTGGAATAGAAGAGGACATACGTTATTCATAAACAGAGAGGTTATTTACAAATTTATATGGAGATTCACGATTGTTACGCATCCAGGATATATATCTAGATTTGGTTTAAGTATTTTCTGTCATAAGTAACAAGAAAAGATAAAACGATCTAATGTGCAATTTATGTAACTTTCTATTATTTAAAATAAAATTTCGTCTTCTAACCTAGATATTCAGTTTGAAAATTTTAACTTTTGACGTCATATTCCGTGTGTTTCGAGAAATTACGAAAAGCTTCTCGTGACAGATTAAAAAGCTTATAAAAGCCGGAGTAAAACATCTCAGTTCAGTTGTTTGCTAAGTTTTTGTTGTTGAATGTAGCGAATTCACGGTTAGATCGGATTAGCTTTCTCTGCGCTTTGAATTGTGTTCTATTAGTAGTTTAAAATATAACTACTGTGTGATATTGTACGAATATCTGTGACGAAAAATTTCAGCATTATGTTTTTATTTCTTGTGATAAGAATAAATTTTATTAACTTTTCATCAGACTTATGCATTTAATCTATTAAGAACCCGCAACAATATACATAATGATTTCATAGATGATTTCTTTCACTTCTAAATGTATCCAAAATTGATATTTATACCGAAAATATTTCGTCAGCGGACTTAAATTCAAGGGACTTAACTGTCCTATGAAACAGTCAATTTCCTGGAAGTAATAATGCGAGGGAAGGAATTGCGAAGCAAGCGTGAAATTTGTGAAGCTTCATTATCGCCGTATAAGCTGGACGTAAGATGCGCCCCACTGCGGCCATATAAGTGGATTAACAACCTTAGCATAATTACTTCTATTTATTAATTTTAACTACTCGTAATTCAAAATTTTCATGACTCAAGGTAAAGAGCAGGACTTAGTTTCCACGACACTGCGCCCTGACAAATGTGCACAGCGAGCCCCAAGTCCCAACTGTGAAACATTTCAAGGTCCCAGTTTGACTTTATGCTAAAGACACATATTAATTTTACAGTCATGTCTTTAAATAGTCGGGAGGATATATATATATTTTAGTGCAATCTAATCAAATAACATATTTCAGGAAGGTAGGTATATATTCACATTTATGTCGAAATTTAAATAGCTTTCTTAAATTAGAATGCAGTTAAGCACATAAAGTCTATGTTCTTGAGATTAAGAGATATAATATGCAAACGAATCTTTGCAAAGATTCAGTGTAATTAATTACTCAGGGAGATTTTGAGGTAAATTTTCTATCTGTTAAAGAGAATGCTTAAAATAAACATTGTGTAATTTTAACGCATAAGAATGTTATTAGTCCAAAGGGATTTGAATCCCGAAGGACTATTAGTTTCGTTTTGGCATTTTGCGTCGGACTCATAAATGTCGGTTCACTTTTCAAACTGTTGCCACAAAATGTTAGAGTCCTGCATTATATTTGAAGAAATTAAATAATGAAAAATCTGCATAAATGTATGTATATTTCTCGAATTGTGATAAAACAACGGTACATAGAGTCATCGAATTTTGAATAACGTAATCCTCCAACGAATATGAGCATGTGGAAGACCAAATTTGAAATTTGAAATTTGTTTTATGATCGATTTCCTATTTTTTAAAACTTTGACGAATTTTTGATTAACAAACTCAAGGATTTCAAAGCGAGCAATGGCAACATTGTGCAGAAAAAACATTTTTATCTCCAGCGCGTGAGTCTCTGTATCGGAAATTCTAAAGATATGCTCGTTTTAAAATTATTTTGCGATATTGCTGTTGCACTGGATCTTATGGTTTAAGTGCGAGGAACATGATATTTAATAAAGAAAGGTAACACACAAAATGTTAAAAAACGCCCCTTTGGACGTAATTTAAAATCTGAAACATTTCAGATTTTTTTTTTATTTTTTGTTTTTGTTTTGTTCAAGAAAGAGAAAGATGTTTAATAGAGCCTTTCTCTCTACTGCTGCATTATAGGTTTAACCTACTTAACAGAGAAAGAGTAGGTTAATTATGATTAAAAATTATAGGGTACAAAGGACTGTATACAGCTTAATGAGCTATATATCATCATTAAATATTGCAAGATAAGTCAACATGCTGTTTATTCTAAATTTAGCACTTTCATCCATAATAAATGTGGCAAAAATTGATTAGTACTATTAACCCGCGGGAAAGCGCGTGGGGTGTACCATACCTCAACCCTACATAAAAGTAGAATATTCCTAACTTGTGAAACTGAAATTCTGCGCTGATTTCAGTAGCTGAGTTTCTAGTTGTGGTTGACATTCAGAACAGCTTTTTCTTTGCCTGTGTGTTTCAGAAAAAGATTTATCGGTATTTTGTTGGAACTGGGGTATGACACACCCCACGCGCCTGTCCGCGTAAGTGTTTTTCTGACTGAATATTTAGTTTAGAAATTTATTTATAGAGTGTAACAGTAAATATTTCTACTCGCAAGTGATTTTAAAGTACTTGACATTAAATTCTTAAAAATTTCTAACTGCATTGTGGTAAAACGAATGACTCCCTGTGAATTGGAGATGCAACGTCTGTGAGATTTATTAGAAATATTTGAAAGCGATGAAGATTGCATTTCGGAAACTAAAGTTGAAACTAGGAATATTTTCGACACTGTTTTGGTTTCGAAAAAGATAAAACGTTAATTCCTGATGTTCCTAAAAAAGGAAAAACTGTTTTCATGCTTTCAACATTATATACCGATCATACTATAGATGATACTATTGGAGAAAATAAAACGTCAGGAATTATATGATTTTATAATATGGACTAAAGGAGCAGTGGATATGGGGGATGAAATGTCGGCCAATTATTCATTTGCCAGAATAACAAGGAGGTGTCCAATGGTAATTTTCTTTCCTGCACTGAATGTTGCTGTAATAAATGCTTGAATTATACTTATATTACATTCAACTGCTAATCCACCAACCAGAAACAGAAGTCTGTTTTTGCAGGACTTAGCATTACAATTAATGAAAAAACGTATATAATATCTTTTGAAGACGAAATGGCCATTATAGTGGCCATAGAGTCCTCTCTTTGAAAAGACGGGGTTGTCCACTTTAGTGGCCATGTCTTTTTTCCCCATTTTCCAGTCTGAAAAGAGGGGTTAAATGTCAAATTTGACGTCCCTGGGTTTTAACCACTTATCTCTTTCAAAGATCTTCCTTTTGCGGCATAGATGCACCCCTCTGAGAATCCATTAGACTACACACAAGAACCTTTGTTGCAAATAGGAGGTAATTTCTTAAAAGGGGGAAAGCATTCGGTTCAAGATTCCTCGTCCTTTGGTAGCTATTACTGCTACCAAAGCCCCGGCCTCAAATGGTTAACTATTTTTAAATAATCGCCGATTGTTTTATTAATGAATGCATTCAGAATACAATAGTTAGCTCGGTTCCAATACATTTTATTATGTGGTGGTAGCATATTTCACGATGAAGAAAACAAAATTTTTTATCCTTGGAAAATATAAGATAAATGGTAGTTTTTTAAAGGGGATTTGTTTATAATAGGTAATATATTATTCATTAAAATGTAAGTGTAATAAAATGTGGTTGAGAACTTAAAATCCGTTTTGAAATTCAGTGCTTTACTTCTCTCCAATCGGATGAAAGAATTGTGAATTAGATTAAAAAAAAAGGGGGGAGTAAAGGATAATTCACCACCACCCGGACGTCGTCGAATGAGTTCCCGCGACTGTCCTCAATCTCTCGTGGTGAAGTGGGGGGGGGAAGTTTAAAGAATAACCAAAGTCTTCTCTGCATGCTCATGCGACTGCCCTCAATCTCTCGTGGTGAAGTTGGGGGGGGGGAGTTTAAAGAATAACCAAAGTCTTCTTTGCATCTCTCTTCTTCACCGGCCCAGTGGCAAAGTCCCTAAACACTGGTAGTTCGGTTCGAGTTTTGAATCCCGCGAACGGGCTGGCTGCATGGGCATTTTTGTGGTTTTTTCTATGTGTAAAGTGTCTACGAGCCAGTTTCCCCTACAAAACACACCACGAAGGCATTCCTTCCCTTAAGCAGATAGCCTTCGAGACTTCGCCGTAATCACATGAACCAAACCATTTGTTACTTGTTATTATTCTTGTGCTTAAGGTTTAGCTGCTATTTAAATATAGGCTTCTTTTCGTGGTATGCATCACTTACATGCAAAAATAATTAGCTTGTGAAGTTTTATCTATTTATTTTTAACCAATAGTTAATTTTTAGTGCTTTCTATTACATTCTTTTCTGCCACGCTTTTTAATACCAGAATGTAAATGAGACAGCGAGCGTTTATTCAGATTCAGGGAGGAGTGCTATTTAAGCGAAGGTTTCGCAAGTTGATTTTAGATCGTGTTCTGCCTATTCCAAGCCACGCTGTATCTTGATTATAACATTTGGATTGGTTCAACATTACATATTTAAGTTAAGCAAGAAGTGTTGGCTAATGCAAACCCAAGTTGAGTCATTGTTATTTCTTTGTGCTAAAATAAAAGGGCTATTTACACCCTTTTTCTGACTTTGTTTGTCTAAAGTTTTAAGACAAGAGGGTTATTCCTCTGTAGTCTTTCTGCAGCT
Organism: Stegodyphus dumicola; assembly: GCF_044657685.1. Taxonomy (NCBI): domain Eukaryota; kingdom Metazoa; phylum Arthropoda; class Arachnida; order Araneae; family Eresidae; genus Stegodyphus; species Stegodyphus dumicola. The sequence continues at coordinate 24,289,592 of NC_140772.1, forward strand.
TACTAGTTTATGCTACCAAGAACACTGCGTCTCTATATGGTGCATTGAGAATACGGCAAAGCACACTAGGGCTATCTGCCTAAGGGGAGGGATGCCTTCGTGGAGGACTTTCTAAGGGAAACTGGCTTTTATACACGTTACACACGGGGAAAACCACGAAAACGCCCATGCAGCCAGCCCGTTCGCGGGATTCGAACCTCGGACCGAACTACCAGTGTTCAGCGGGTTTGCCGCTCGGCCGCTGGTGGGCGTGAGACTCTATAAGGAACTTATTAATTACTTATGGTATTTAAAAAGATTAATCATTTATTTTTTCTTAACGGTATCTGGTTACTAACACGTTTGAAAATTATATGAGCCTCTTATATAGTCTGAAGAATGCTAATCTACTAATAAGAGCACAAATATATGTGAATATAATTATTTTTGCTTGTTATTTAGTCTGATTCTACGAAACAAAATATCTTCTATTGTACCTCAAAAATTGTGATAGATGCCTTGAAATTTTGGGAGAGGTTACTGTTGTTTTGTTTTAAAATACCGTAAAAGTGTTTTTTTTTTTTTTTTTTTTTTAATTCTTACTATTAGCTCACACTTTCCCTATTCTTGTTCAAATTTTCAGTCAATAATAAAATACTTTTTATTCAACCACTCAAGTTCAAATAATTTTTTTTTTTTAACTTGTAGTGGATGACAATTGATGTTAATGCAGTTTTTTCACGTAATAAAGTCAGTTCCTACTTATTTATTCCTGTTTATCGGAACTAAAGATATACTGTTTTTTACTTCCTTGTACGAAGTAAAAAGGAAGTATTGTAATCGCGAAAAGTTTCATGCAGCATATTTCAACGAAAATATCCCATTTTGACCTCTTTCAAATGCAATTTAATGATGTATTTCCGTAATATCTGTAATGTAAGGACAGAATAAAACACTCTTTTCCTCCAAAAAAATTATAAGACTGCTTTAAAATGAATTCTGAAGAGAATTTTTCGTGGCGTCTGTACGAACGTATGTACGTACGTATCTCGCATAACTCAAAAACGAGTAGCCTCAGAACGTTTAAATATTGTATATAGGACTGCTATACCATGTAGATGTGCACCTCGTATTTTGGTTGCAATCGGCTGCACCAAACGTATATAAATATATTTATATATAATATCCACTCTGTTACCCGGCTCAGTGATCTCAGTTTCTTTACTCTTATATGTTTGTAAATTGTGCATTTTTTGCTCTAAAAATGATTGAATTATGTTGTTCTTATCTTCCGGTTAAGGTTTTTATGCCTTTAGTAAATCCGTATGCAATATTTTTAGAATTATCAACAATTTTAAAATTGTTTTTTGATGGCGGCCATTGCTCTTGTTTACATTTGAGTGTGTGTGTATTGAAAATGCGGCAAAGCACACTAGGGCTATCTGCCTAAGGGGAGGGATGCCTTTCGTGGAGGACTTTCTAAGGGAAACTGGCTCGTATACACGTTACACATGGGGAAAACCACGAAAACGCCCATGCAGCCAGCCCGTTCGCGGGATTCGAACCTCGGACCGAACTACCAGTGTTCAGCGATTTTACCGCTCGGCCGCTGGTGGGCTGTTTACATTTGAAACAGCAGGATAGCGGATTTGTTGGCAATCTAGAGAAACTTAGCTTCGCAACAGCAAAGAATACGCCTTCATTTATTATTGCGAATTAAATCATGCTTAATCCTGTCTGGAATTTTTTCGAGGAAATAAGCGTTTAAGATTTACTTCGTAATTTTTAATACAGATATTTTGAGTTTTTAGGTATTTTTGCCTTGTCGCGAAGTGAAAACTGAATTAATTAAATGAGAAATGCTCAATCTTCTGTGAAAAACTGTTTCTTTTTTGTTTTGCTTGCTTAATTTCTTTTATACATCGTTCTAGCTTTGTTATAATATTTGAATAGAACATGTGGCAACAATTAGATAATTCTTTAAATGATATAAATTTTGTGCATTCTTGGGTGGGTGACCACCCAGTGACAGGCTCCTGCCAATCATCTCCCTCCACTCCACCTACATTTCACAAAATTTGACAAGTTTAGCCTAGTTGGCGCGGCGTAAATCGCCTTAATTAAAAACTTAAGTACTAACGCCTTAGGGCAATTTACCAACAGAGACGGTTAAAGTAGCGGTTGGCTACTAATTGCCGCCTAGCCATTGAACTCGATTCGTTATAATATGAACGAAATATAATACAGTTAAGTGAACCTAGCGCCAGAGTTCGCTATGGTAAACAAAGTGAATTTTAAAAAATGCATTTATTCTATTGTGGCTTATGCGCTGTTGGCGTAGTAGTTTTAATTCAATCCAATAAGTTTAAATTAAATGCAAGAAAAAATGCGTATAATTTAAAATACCGTACAAGGAAGTCATGTGGTGTACACATCAGATTTTTTAAATATATTATCAGACATACAAATACTGATCTTTTATTAGGAATTCACACGTGCTGTAAAAATTAATTTTATAACAACTTATAGAACATGACTGTGATAAATGGGATTGTAATATTTAACAAAAATAAGTGGCAACAGTAACATAAAGTTTTAAAGAATTTTAAAGTGTATGGAATTAAAGAATTGTAGTTTTATGGAGTTGAATGAAATGGATGGAATGTCCCATTATGTAGCGAAAATTGTCCCTATATTTCTGTTAACGTGATAATAATATATGTTTAAAATATAATCCTTTAAAATGTCCCTTATTGCTTATTAAAATAAATAAATAGGACTGTAGATTATGCAGTAATATATCTAGGATGAAACCTCTTCGCAACAGATCAAGTATATATCGCCTTGAGTCGTGTGAAATCATTAGATGGAATATTAATTGAAGAACTGGACTGCTCGAAACTCACTGCAAAGGTTCCTTGCAATAATGAAGCATTACAAGACATGGATAGAATGAGAAATTATAGACCACCATCAGCTTCACAAATAAGAAACGAAAAAATTTTAATAATGTTAATAAAAAGTAAATAAAATAAAAGTTTTCTTTGTTGACCTAAGTACGCCTTGACTTTAATTTTTTGTTATATTACTTGTTTCTTTTCTTTCTTTAATATGTTTTTTAATTCGATATGTGTAAGTAAGTGATAGTAGAAGGAGTAGTTTCAAAAGAAATGAAAAAAAATTACTGTAGTATTACGTTTTATTTAAAATACATTTAAAGTGTTTTTGATATTATAAAATAATTGCTTGCCTTTAAAGTAAATTTTTGCTGAGCTAAGAGCAGGAAACATTATTTCACATTTTTGAGTAGCAAAAACATTCATCGTTTTCCTGTTTAAAAAAGAATTATTCTATGCTACTAAATCTTGTATTTTCCGATTACAAAAATTGATGAAATATTCTAGCAAAGTATATTTTTTCCTAAAAATTATCTTTTAATAATATCTTTCTGTGACAGTAATTAACTTTTCAAAAATTTAATTTCACTTACTTTCAAAAACACTTCTACAAATACAATTATTATAATTTTGAGAATAAATTTGTCATTTTTTCAAAAATTATTTTCCCTTCCATGTTGATTTAATTAAACTGAAATAGTACATTGTAGTGATGTGCAAAAGCGGTAGTCGGAGTTACGAAATAACGAAAGTGTACCTTAATTTTCCCTTTTTTCCACAAATGTGGGGAAAATGTGAAAATGAATTTAACAAAAATCGCTTTCGTAACTAATTAAATTTTGAAATTATTTAAAATTTCTGATAATATGTAAATTATATTTTAAAAATTAATGTACATGTGGTTTAGGATTTCCTGTAAGACTGATGGAATGAAAAAAACTTTATATTAGCCATTGCATTATAATGCAATTGCTAGAAAACGGCGACTCATCATTATCTGAGTTCTCCATACAAGTTTTTTAGTGTCGCCAAAGTAATTAAATGCTTATTTTAAGTAACCCCAAAATGTCAGAATATCTCAAATATTAATATTTATAAAAATAAGGTAATTTTAAAGTGAATTAAAATATGCAAACCAAAACAACACTCACAGGTGGTTTAGTTAATTAAAAACTATTAATCGTTACTTATTAATTACTAACTGCGAACCAAAAAAAATTATAGATCGTTTGGTTAATTGAAAATTACTAATAGTCATTTATTAATTAACTGAATAGTCATTTATTAATTAACTGCGAATCAAAACAACACTTATAAATCGTTTAGTTAATTAAAAACTACTAATCGTTATTTATTAATTACTAAATGCGAAACAAAACAACACTTATGATTTAGTTAATTAAAATTACTCATCATTATTTATTAATTACTAATTTCGTTCAAAAACAGCACTAATTGGTCATTTAGTTAATAAAAATAGTACTAATTGTTATTAATTAATTACTGCAAACCGAAACAACACTTAAAGATCGTTTAGTTAATTAAAATTACTCATCGTTATTTATTAATTACTAACTGCGAATCAAAACAACACTTAAAGATCGTTTGATTTGGTTTGGTTTATTAGATTACGGCAAAGCATTCGAGGGCTATCTGCCTTAAGGGAAGGAGGCCTTCGTGGAGTACTTTCCAAGGGAACTGGCTCGTATACACGTTATACATGGGGAAAACCACGAAAACACCCATGCAGCCAGCCCGTTCGCGGGATTCAAACCTCGGACCGAACTACCAGTGTTCAGCGACGTTACCACTCAGCCGCTGGTGGGCTTTGAAGATCGTTTAAATAATTAAAATTACTCATCGTTATTTATTAATTACTAACTGCGAATCAAAACAACACTTTAAGATCGTTTAGTTAATTAAAATTACTGATCGTTATTTATTAATTACTAGCTGCGAATCAAAACAAGACTTAAAGATCGTTTAGTTAATTAAAATTACTCATCGTTATTTATTAATTACTAATTGCGATTCAAATCAACAATAACTGATCATTTAGTTAATAAATCCTTATTTATTAATTACTTCCTACAAATCGAAAAAACACACATAGGTCGTTTAGTTAGTTAAAAAATTACTAATTACATTTGACACATAATGTAATGTTATACAGGCAAGAAACTCCATTAGGCAGTGCGGTAACGATATGCAATAACATTTCCTTGATTGACTCGAACTAAATAGAAGTCGTGTATTTGATATTATGAAATAACAAGCAAATTAAGTACCCTATTAGATATTACGAAAGCTGAGAAGCAGCGCTGTCGACATTTCTATTACCGAAAACTCTCAACAAAATATAATCAGACATTTAACTCCTAACTTCTTCGGATAGCTTCACACACTCTGAACTTCTGAAAAGGATGCTACTATGCATTACTTGGATTATATAATCAACATTAATCTAAGCTCTGCTACGATGAAGGCACTTCTAGCTAACTTACAGTTAAGTGGTTAATGTATCCAGCCGAAAGCGCGCTAATTTGAGAAACCGTCTGAAGGTTTTGTTATGTAGTTTAAAATAAATCGAAAGCGTCAGAAGAGAGTCATCTTCAACGCTTCAAGGAAAAATTGATTCGCTGTTTGAAATAAATGTTATATTTTATCATAACTATTGAATACTGCATAATATGAGAAATGTATGAATCCCTAACTTAACAAGTTTAATCAATCCCTGTTAAGCAACGTAATAAATTGTAGTCATTAGGTTATTTTGAAGCAGGAGACGTCACAAATGTGTAATGCCCTCGCCGGGACTCGAACCCTGGATCTCTCAAATACACGCCAAGTATGCTTCCAATTAAACCCCGAAGGCAGGCGGAAAGGATGGAGAAAACCCCTTAGGGAAATCTATTAAATATCAATTATTTCAGTATATCTTTTCATATGAACTAAAGAGGCAGAAACAAAGTTACCCGAATTTAAATGAAATTATAAGGGTATTTCTCGCACTTTCCTAGCGTGCTTCGTGGTGTAGTGGTTCTGCACGCTGGGCCGGCATCCAGAGGTCCGTGGTTCGATTCCCGGCGAAGGCGTTTGTTCATTTTTCATCTCTCTGGATTCCAAAAAATCTTAATGTCTCTACAGTGGCGTCCGAACTAAAAGGGTTGTGGATGATGATACTCCACACCCAGGAGTTGGCGACTAGGTCCCCTAAAACCGTAGTCGCCCTTTAAAAAGAGGAGTATATAAGGGTATTTCTCCCACTTTCCTAGCGTCCTTCGTGGTGTAGTGGTTCTACAAGCTGGGCCGGTATCCAGAGGTCCGTGGTTCGATTCCCGGCGAAGGCGGTTGTTAATTTTTCATCTCTCTGGCTTCCAAAAGATCTTAGTCTCTACAGTGGCGCCCGAACTAAAAGGGCTGTGGGTGATGGTACTCCACACCCAGGAGTTGGCGACTAGGTCCCTAAAACCGTAGTCGCCCTTTAAAAAGAGGAGTATATAAGGGTATTTCTCCCACTTTCCTAGCGTCCTTCGTGGTGTAGTGGTTCTGCACGCTGGGCCTGTATCCAGAGGCCCGTGGTTCGATTCCCGGCGAAGGCGGTTGTTAATTTTTCATCTCTCTGGCTTCCAAAAAATCCTAATGTCTCTACAAAATATACCTTAGAAAACACCTTAAAAAGGAAATAGCCCTGATCAGATATACAAACGTATGTGTATTGTCGCTCTCGATTCATTTCTCCCCGTCGTGTTGTATCTTTAACAATTTACACAAATTCAAAGGAAATAAAATTAAAATTTGTTGAAAATTGTAACTTGTTTATTATGAAAGCATAATTCAGTTAAATAGGCTGTTTTGTCCAAGAAATTTTCCTAAAGCAGTTTGGGTATTTTCTTTTTGTTTAGTTTCTTTTCTTGTCATACCTTTCTTCAGCAACTTCGTGGATTGTAAATCACACTGTGAATTTTCGTACATATTTTAGGTTAGATGCATTATCTGTCTTTTATGTTCTTCAGAACAGTGATACGAAACGAGTTTTACTGGAAACTTATATCATATTTGAAAGGTTGCGTTCGTAAGAGTTTTAACAGATTAAATGCACACATAACCGATGATGGCATGATAAAATTTATTTTACCGAGAGAAACTCAGCACATTTCTGGAACTTTCCACCAAAATAATCGTACAGCTCTTCATAGTATCACAGAATACAATTAGTAGTTACACTTCAAACTACTAAGAACGTTAAACACAACGCAATGCAAAGGGCATCTAAAAAGCAAAGTTCTCACGAATATCACAATACTCCGAAGTCGCTCAGAACTAATATCAATTGAGAGCAGGTGCTCTCTCTGGCCTTGTATAGTTTTCACCCGGCTGCCGAGAAATCTCTAGTAAATTCAATTTCTGGAAATTACTGAGGGGATATATGGTTAAAGTTGCATTTAAGGCCCGAGTACGGTTACAGTTTCATACATATATTAATTACAATTATACAGGGGATGCCCAGACTGTATAGTGGTTAAGGGAGCCTGACTGCAATACCAAAGAGCCCGGGTTCGAATCCCAGAGAAGGCATGGACGTAAAATTGTCTGTCCCTTCATAGGAGGTAACGGTGGCCGCCTATTAGGTGCCTCCCCAATAAAATGGCCCCCCTTCTGGCCTTAGGAGTGACCAATGACGTTATAGGCAAGTGCCCGCCATTGAAAAAAAAAAAAAAAATTACACAGATGCCAGATTGCCCTTTTTCGCGACTTTTGGTGATTTCTAGCCATATTTAGCTACAAAAATGTGTCTCCAAAACCATCGTAATATCCGTCGCTTAGCGATATCTCGTCAATTTAGCGAGATAAACATTTACTCAATATTATCTAAGTAAACCTGCCCCTGTGGTTTTAAATTCAGAGGTAGGAAAACACATTGAAAACTTGTAGCTGAACCTCGTACAGAAGTTCTTAACACAAAAACCAAAGAAATAATCTAAGGTAAAAATCTAGGGTAATAAAAATCTAAGCTAAAAACAAAAATGAATGAATACAATTTTACCCAAACAAAATAGACTAAAATTTTATTTTATTTTTTCTCTGTACGAAAAGAAGGAAAAGGCCTAAGTGGACAGCGATGAAAAAGGAAGAAAGAGGAGATGTTTTTGAGTCTATTTAGAGGCTAATTAGGCCTCCGTTTCGCTTAAAATTTCTGTAATGTGATTTGCTATTTTCTGTGACTAAAAATATTTCTAAAGTGAGACATAGCATTATCATTAAAGCTCCTTATTTTGTAGATTGCTACAGGATAATATCATTAAATGAAACTTTGCACTTTATTCCATTTTGCACAATTTCGCAAGGATTTAGTAATGATAGTTAAAATATTAAAATGACATTTCTGGAAGTTCTTGAGTGTTAATTCTCCGCCCAAGTTTACCTAAGAAACCTTTGAAAATCATTTACTGTTTGCTTGAGTGTTCGTAACTTGAGACAACAATCGTCATCCAAGCCTTGATTTTTGGTCAGATGATTTGTCCTTGATAATAAGCCTTCGCGGTCTGAGGTTTCACTGTTCATATTATAGAATCGTTAGGTGTACCAAAGCAAAATACGTGAAAAATCAGCGATGCTGTTGTGGTTATTCGACCTTCCGGATTTTCGACTACCAGACGGACATGCTACTATTTACACCCCAAAGGCATCCGGTAAGAAAGAAGAAAATAACCTTACACTCCCCCTCCCCACTTAAATGGCGGCAGTGGAGGCGGGGACTGGACTGCCGAATTTTCGTGGCGAAGAATTATGGGCCATAACATTTTAGTTTGCGCACCACAGCACAGGCATTTAAAATATTTGAGGAAAATTATAATATCCAAGGAACGTGACTGCTAACTGGACCTGCTAATCCATTATACTACGAAGGCGAGTGGTAAGAGGAAGGAAAAAATACCTCATTAAACAAGAAAACAATAACAACTGTTTTGAAAGTTCTGATTTGATTTTTTTTTAATTCCGTGTACGAAGTAAAAAGGTAGTATTGTAATCGCGAAAACTTTCAGGCAGCATATTTCAACGAAAATATCCATTTTGTCCGCTATCGAATGCAATTTTAACGATTTAACGATGTTTTTGCGTGACATCTGTACGTAAGGAGAGAATAAAAGACTCTTTTCCTCGAAAAAAAATTATAAAACTGCTTTAAAATGAATTCTGAAGAGAATTTTTCGTGGCGTCTGTACGTACGCATCTCGCATAGCTCAAAAACGAGTAGACTCAGAACGTTGAAGTTTCGTATATAGGACTGCGATAACATGTAGATGTGGAAAACGTGGTTGCAATCGGCCGTACCAAACGTATATAAATATTATTTATATATATATCCACTTTGTTACCCGGCTCAGTGATCTCAGTTTCTTGACTCTTTGTAAATTGTACATTTTTTGCTTTAAAAATGATTGATTTATGTTGTTCTTATCTTCCGGTTAAGGTTTTTATGCGTTTAGTAAATCTGCAGGCAATATTTGTACAATTATCAACAATTTAAACGCTGTTTAAGTGCAGTTAAGCCTAATTTTTAAATAACATGGAGGACATATTTGTTTACATTTGGAACATCAGAATTGTTGCCAATCTAGAGAGACTAAGCTTCGCAACAACAAAGATAACGCCTTCTTTGAATCCAAATATCTCTACATATAATAAAAGAAAGAGTCTGTCTGTGTGCCTGTGTGTGTGTGTCTTTCATTCGCGCGGCGCGTAAGCTAATAGACCCACGGCTACGAAATTTGGTACATAGGTGCATCTAGACAAGAGCCAGTGCACCTCGAAGCGATTTTTTCGAAATTCGAATTCGAATTTTTTTTTTTTTTTTTTTTTTTTTTTTTTTTTTTTTTTTTTAATTTTATGTTTTGTGACGAAATCGCGTCATTTTGAGACATAATGGGCTATAGGAAAGCGAGATTTTACTCTACACACTCCATTTTCACATCGTCATGAAACGTAGGCTATTTTACGAAAAATAAATTTCGTGTTTCAATAAATCGATTGCAAATTTATTTAACAAATTGAGCTTAACACCTTTTCAACGAGATTTTTTTTTAAAAAGTTTATTTTTAAAAATGTACAGTTTATTTTTCTTTGATTTTTGGACACGTTAAACTTTCATCCTTGCGACCGCTTTTAAAAAAAGAATTTTGGAAAAATAGATCATATTTTGTATTTTTTAAATATTTTTTTTAATGAAGCTTCCGAGTACACTTCCCACATCTCACATCTCTAAAAATGGGATTTTGGAAACAGTTTTCATGTCTTATTGTTGCTGATAGATTTTTGATGAAATCGCATCATTTTGAATAGTTTCATTCTTTTAGAAATATGGGTTTGGCAAGAATGTTTCATCGTATTTCTTATGTCACTCTTTTTAAGAGATTGACATCTTTCATTGTCATTTTTTATATATACTATAATACATTTTTATTGATTTTTTTTTTTTTTTTTTTTTGATAAAGTTGTTCTGCAGAGTAAGATTCTGCGCGGAATTTTTTCTTTTTTGAATTTCTTTCATGTTATTTTTTGCTTATTTCACTGTTTGTAAGATATTGAAAAGTTTTGCACGATTTTTTTTTTCTTCAACGAAAAGTTGGTTAATTTTTTTATATGTACTATATGTTTTTAATTTTTTTTTTTCCGGAAGGTTTCTGCAGAGAAAAATTATGCGCAGTTTTTAAATTTAACGTTTGGTGTTCCCTTCAGGCATTTTTACGGTACATTTAAAAGCCAGACGAAGGCTGGCAGCGTAGCTGCTAGTTTTGTAATAAAATAACAAATAATTGATGAACAACTGATAGTAAATATTTCGCCTCCGTTTAGAGCAAAAAAAATCACTAATCTATTAAAATCATAAAAAATGATTGGTATAGTGCCATTCATTCTTATGTTCGGGTTTGATAATATGTGTGTGCTTGTGGTTTAAGGAAAGTACAGTCCAAACATATTGCATAATTTTTTTACGGTACATCGTGCATTTATTAATTTTAGCTATCATTCAGATTTCTTTAATCACTTGAAATCATTTTCCCAGTTTCCTTTTCCGGAAAGACGGATAACGGCTTTCCGCAAAAAGACATTCTTAAGTTGAAGAATTCATTTTACCAAAAAGAGTTGCATATTTGCATCAGAGAAATCTATTTTATTTCAATAAAGTTTATCAACTGCGCAGTTAACAACATCCAAATGCTGACAGCTCATTTCTCAGGTACCTTTTCACTTGTATCTGAAGAACCATTTTCCGTTGCGAAATACAATCAGTATCCTTCAGCCATTTAAAAAAAAGTACAAACGAAATGGGGAGGAAGGTAAAAGGGGATGGAATTTCCTGAACCAACTCAACGTCTTCAGCAGGTCGAGAACTCGGAGAGGACTTCAAAGCGACGGATATTGAAGTTTTAAATAATGTGACTCCCGAGTGCCCTCTGGCGGCGTCATAACAGCAACAACATCTCAGTCAACAAAATTTTTCGTAGTTTGCCTATTCTGAGAAATATATTCTCGTCTTGCGGATGGAAAGAATTCGAATGAAAATAAGAGAGTAAAACTGGGTATTTCGAGCACAAAAGCATCTCATTTTGGCAAGGATCCAATGCAACTGAGATATTTCACTCAAATAGCAACCTCTTCATAGAATCCAAACGTTAAATTTTTACTTTTCCGCTGATGGCGAAGTGAAACTATTTACGACGCGACAGACGCAGCGAGCATGCGCGTGTGATTTAATTAAAAATCTAGATCGGTAATTATCGCTTTGTTCCACAATTGCTGTATTTTTTTGTAATTTAGGATTAAATGTTTTATAAAGTACCATTTAAGTTTCGAACCAGCTGTTTTATGTCCATTCCCTTTTCTATCAGCCTCGTTTTCATTTTTCTGCCAGAATGTAAATTTCCAACTCGCACGATATATAAATTAGGTAAAAAATGAAAGTATTTAATGGAATTTTGGAGGGTGAAATCAGAGCGTGTTCTGGCTGCTTGAACGCCACGTTGCCAAATATGATTCTATAGCGATCAGTATTCTGCGGCGATGAGTTGTTCTTCTTATTAAGCTTCTTAATCCGACTTCGGGCAGAACCACCTAGCGCGTTAGTTATACTGTGAAGCCGTGAGGCTATACTTAAATTTTATTAGTTTTAGTTTATCCATTACCTTCGATTCCAAACCGAAGTTATTGGCTTCTGTAAGCATTAGTTTTGCCATCTGTTAAAACACATACAACAACAAGGTAGAGAACTATGCCACTCATAAATAACAAAACGGACGTAATGGTGAATACCTAGCAATCTAAGTGCCACCACACAGCTACCCAAGGAATCATGATTGTCTGCTCACCTCCACTGAAGAACGACACCTAATCTGCAGCTTCACCATTTAACTTTCCATGGAAACAATCTAAGGTACTCATATGATTCAAATATGATATTCAACAGGAAGTCCTCGTATCCTAAATCCTTACTATTTATGTGAGTGATGATTATCAACTACCAGTGCCTTCAAACTGCCAAAGCGCAGTACCAGTACTCTAAGGCTAGTACTAGTAGCAAGCGCAGCACCCGACTCTGAAGCTCAAATATATGTACTTTGAACTTTGAACTTTGAACTTTGAACTTTACACTATTATCTGATGCTCATTATGGCCCACCAACGGCCGAGCGGTAAAGTCGCTGAACTCTGGTAGCTCGGTCCGAGGTTCGAATCTCGTGAACGGCCTGGCTGCATGGGCGTTTTCGTGGTTTTCCCCATGTGTAACGTGTATACGAGCCAATTTCCCTTAGAAAGTTTAGTTTTCCCTTAGAAATTCCTCCACGAAGGCATCCCTCCCCTTAGGCAGATAGCCCTCGTGTGCTTTGCCATAACTCAACACACCACCACCTGATGCTCATTATACAAAGTTATCTCCATGCTGTTGCGCACAATTCTGTGCACAGTGAACTCTATGCACAATAAACTCTGTGCAAAGTAAACTCTGCGAAATCTCTGCACAATCAGACAACGATACAACCAACACAAAAATAACATAGCATTATAACTCTCATCACATCCATCTTCGCCAATGCTAAGGTATTCCTCCAAGCACACCAACAAATGTCAAACTGCAACACCTAATCAATTGTAACATGTTATTTGCATATTGATTCCTATATATCAATATATCTGTACCTCGATTACCTGTACCCCAGTTTATATGTATAATTGTTCTTCCTATGTAAATAACTTGTTACTTTAATGTAATTTATTATATCAACTGCGTAATGTAATGAGCTGAAATGTAATCTTTTGTCTTAATAAATGCCAGAAAAGGTTAGGCAGTGGGGCAGTACCATTTTTGTCTATGACGATGTTGTGGTGCCTCTTGCACTTTTTCCTGTCCTGTCCGTCTGTTAAACATTATTTGGATTAATAAAGAGTCCTTTACACCCTTTCCCTGTCTCGATGGTACAGTACATCTCCAATTATCCGAACTCCGACTGTCCGAATCGCTGGTTATCCGAATCGCTTTCAGAAGTTAAGAAAATTAAGACGGAAACGTAGTGTTGGACAATCAACGATTTCAGACATTAAAAGGAACAAACCTACACTTTTAAACTTCGAACACTTTTAAACTGCTTGAAAACGAAGATGGAAATTCTTCAAGAAAATCAATAAAGGCAGCAACAAGCAAAAATTCAGCAGATGTCGTTTTTAAGTAGGTTTTGCAGCAACGTGCTATGGGAAACCCAATCTCGGATCCGATCTGTGAAAAAGCTAAAAGATCTTAGCTCAGGAGTTTGGTTTTTCATCCCTTTAAAGCAAGTAACGGCTGGCTAGGAAATTTTAAGCGCAGCCACGGTGTCCGCCAAACAGCTTTCTTTCACAGAGATGTTCAGTAAGCAATGACTTTCAGCACTTGTAAGCGCTGTACAGTACACTATGTAACATGTACGTAAAAGTGTCTTCTTTTCCTTTTCATTAATTAAAAACTCTTTTTCTTTAAAAATAGTTTTTTTTTTTCCATTTCCAACAAACAGTACATACAATTAACTAAAATGTGCGTATATTCTTTCTTAGGAAAAATTCTTATTATCTTAATTTTTAATTATCCGAATGGGGTCCGGTCTCTATTGATTCCGATAATTGGAGTTGTACTGTATTTATAAGACACAGTGAAAATTCACCAGCTGTCTTTTAGAATTCTAGTCTAATTGTATGCACCCTAAGAAGGCCAGATATTATAGTTTTTAATTTTACCTTACGGATGTCTTAAGGGGACTCGTACACCTTAAAACCCATAAGATCTTCGAATATGTGACTGTTGCAAGAATTGGGATAACTTATTTATTTTAAAGGCAATTACTTCCAACTTTTTGCAGCTGAATACATAGTATAGCTGTTTTCTGAAATAGTAATCAGAAAGTTTGTGTTGCCACAAATATTTTTATAATTGAGTCCGATTTATGACAAAATTTTTCGTTATGTTTGCACCTTTCCGAGCACAGTTTAAAACATTCTGTTGCATACTTTAATTCCATATTTAATATATAGCTTTCAAAACATTTGGAAACTACTGTGAACCAAAAATTCTAAGATTTCTATGTTAAATTTTTATTTTATCTGGAGTTGAGTTTATAAAATGTATTTCATTAAAAAAATCTGTAATATTTTCGTACCTAAAGCTTTTAATATTAAAATATTCATCAGATTTTTGGTTCAGTTAGAAAATAGTGCCCATATAAAGAATTCCATCCAATTCCAAGTATGTACTATTAGCCATTTTTAAAATATCATGCTCGCAAAGTGGAAACATGACGAAAAATTCTGTCACAAAGCGGATTAATTTAAAAAAAAAATATTTGTGGCAACACAAACTTTCTGATTACTAGTTTCCAAAGCAGCTATATTATGCAGTCAGCTGTAAAACGTTGGGAGTAATTGCTTTTAATGTATTTGAACTTGTATTTGAACAAATGTATTTGAACTTGAGTGGATGAATAAAATTGTTTTATTAACGATTGAAATTTAATTAATTAAATAAAAAAATTAAAGTTAATTTCTACTTAGGTTAACAAAGAAAAAATTTAAAATACAAATAAAATTAATTTCGCATATTAAATTTTAAAAATTTAATATATGAAAAAACGGTATTAACATCAAGTGGCATCCACTTCGTAGTTTAAAAAATGTATTTGAACTTGAGTGGATAAATAAAAACTATTTTATTAACGATTGAAAATTTGAACAAGATATAAGGAGAGTGTGAGCTAATAGTAGGAATTTAAAAAATAAACGTTCTAATTCTAATTGAACATTGCCTTTTTTCACGTATTAATTGAGCTAATTCTTTAAGACATATGTCGTTATTCAGCTTCTGATTCTTGAAAAATGTTATTTGATTGTTGATTAAAAATTCGGTGCCACTGTCTTAAATCTTGGAAAAAAATTGGAGTTTTAATGTACAATTAATTACATGAATTGCTTACGATGCACTTTTAATTGCCTTCGGTGTATCTCCATTCATCACTTTTTGTTCGTTTACAAGCATGCAGCTCTTCTAATTACAGGTGTCTGTCGAGGTATCCTTTATTCCATTTCTTTTGTTTCGAAGACAGGTGGTACTTTTGAGACACCAAATTATCCACTCTCAGACGTTGCTCGAGTTAATGATTTAAGACACGCACGGGACGCGTTTGTTGTTGCCGAAAACGCGAACTCAAAAAACACAAGCTCGGCGAGGCATTACCTCTCGTGCATTTTTTAGAAGCTTTAAATTCTTTGTTCGTCGAAGGACGGGTAGAGTGATTTGTTAGATCGATAATTCAGTATAGGCAGCTTATTTCCACTGAGTGACAAAGAAAATTGGATCTACCTGCGTCATAAACTGAATAACGAGAATGTAACAAGCGGCGGTAGTTTTTAGAGGGAGATGATTCGAGACAGATAATGAGATCTGTTGGAGTCAGATGTTTCAAAAGCTTAAAAAAATTGCTTTTTCCCAGAACGAAAATGGAAGGAAGGTAATTCAGCTGTATGAATTGAATTTCTTTCACCTCCACCTCTTCGTAGTGCATGTGCATTAACTTATCTTGTATCGTTATAGATCGAATCAAAGGAGCTTGAAATGAAAATATGGGAACCCTGCCAAGTTTAGCAGTTGTCGGGTTTAGTTTTAGAAAAGAAATTCGGTAACCAAGGAAAAGACGACAAGGTTGCATTACTGCATTATGCTAAAGATCTTTCATTGCCTTAACTCTTTCGCATCGGTAGACGCCAAAGTTTGTTTCACTCGAGCATCTGAAATGCCGTATATATGTATTTTTGTTGGAATGGATGTCCTTCTCCTATGGAGAGGAGAATGCTACAATGCTAACAATAACCTACTTAAGAAAAGCTAAAACGTCTCTCCTGGGATCTTCATACGCTTTCACCACTGTGTGCCGTTTTGTCTTAGGACAGAATTGCAACTTCGGGCATCAGCAGCTAGAGAGTAGAATGCTACAGTGCTAACAATAACCTACTTAGGTAAAGCTAAAACGTCTTTCTTGGGATCTTCATACGCTTTCACCACTGTGTGCCGTTTTATCTTAGGACAGAATTGCAACTTCGGGCATCAGCAGCTAGAGAATAGAATGCTACAGTGCTAACAATAACCTACTTAGGTAAAGCTAAAACGTCTCTCTTGGGATCTTCATACGCTTTCACCACTGTGTGCCGTTTTGTCTTAGGACAGAATTGCAACTTCGGGCATCAGCAGCTAGACAGTAGAATGCTACAGTACTAACAAGAACCTACTTAAGTAAAGCTAAAACGTCTCTCTTGGGATCTTCATACGCTTTCACCACTGTGTGCCGTTTTGTCTTAGGATAGAATTGCAACTTCGGGCATCAGCAGCTAGAGAGTAGAATGCTACAGTACTAACAATAACCTACTTAGGTAAAGCTAAAACGTCTCTCTTGGGATCTTCATACGCTTTCACCACTGTGTGCCGTTTTGTCTTAGGACAGAATTGCAACTTCGGGCATCAGCAGCTAGAGAGTAGAATGCTACAGTGCTAACAATAACCTACTTAGGTAAAGCTAAAACGTCTCTCTTGGGATCTTCATACGCTTTCACCACTGTGTGCCGTTTTGTCTTAGGACAGAATTGCAACTTCGGGCATCAGCAGCTAGAGAGTAGAATGCTACAGTGCTAACAATAACCTACTTAGGTAAAGCTAAAACGTCTCTCTTGGGATCTTCATAAGCTTTCACCACTGTGTGCCGTTTTGTCTTAGGACAGAATTGCAACTTCGGGCATCAGCAGCTAGAGAGTAGAATGCTACAGTACTAACAATAACCTACTTAAGTAAAGCTAAAACGTCTCTCTTGGGATCTTCATACGCTTTCACCACTGTGTGCCGTTTTGTCTTAGGACAGAATTGCAACTTCGGGCATCAGCAGCTAGAGAGTAGAATGCTACAGTACTAACAATAACCTACTTAAGTAAAGCTAAAACATCTCTCTTGGGATCTTCATACGCTTTCACCACTGTGTGCCGTTTTGTCTTAGGATAGAGTTGCAACTTTGGGCATCAGCAGCTAGAGACTAGAATGCTACAGTACTAACAATAACCTACTTAAGTAAAGCTAAAACGTCTCTCTTGGGATCTTCATACGCTTTCACCACCGTGTGCCGTTTTGTCTTAGGACAGAATTGCAACTTCGGTTCTCAGCAGCTAGAGAGTAGAATGCTGCAGTACTAACAATAACCTACTTAAGTAAAGCTAAAACGTCTCTCTTGGGATCTTCATACGCTTTCACCACTGTGTGCCGTTTTGCCTTAGGATAGAGTTGCAACTTCGGGCTTCAGAAGCTAGAGAGTAGAATGCTACAGTACTAACAATAACCTACTTAGGTAAAGCTAAAACGTCTCTCTTGGGATCTTCATACGCTTTCACCACTGTGTGCCGTTTTGTCTTAGGACAGAATTGCAACTTCGGGCATCAGCAGCTAGAGAGTAGAATGCAACAGTACTAACAAAAACCTACTTAAGTAAAGCTAAAACGTCTCTCTTGGGATCTTCATACGCTTTCACCACTGTGGGCCGTTTTGTCTTAGGATAGAATTGCAACTTCGGGCATCAGCAGCTAGAGAGTAGAATGCTACAGTACTAACTATAACCTACTTAAGTAAAGCTAAAACGTCTCTCTTGGGATCTACATACGCTTTCACCACTGTGTGCCGTTTTGTCTTAGGACAGAATTGCAACTTCGGGCATCAGCAGCTAGACAGTAGAATGCTACAGTACTAACAAGAACCTACTTAAGTAAAGCTAAAACGTCTCTCTTGGGATCTTCATACGCTTTCACCACTGTGTGCCGTTTTGTCTTAGGATAGAGTTGCAACTTTGGGCATCAGCAGCTAGAGAGTAGAATGCTACAGTACTAACAATAACCTACTTAAGTAAAACTAAAACGTCTCTCTTGGGATCTTCATACGCTTTCACCACTGTGTGCCGTTTTGTCTTAGGATAGTGTTGCAACTTCGGGCATCAGCAGCTAGAGAGTAGAATGCTACATTACTAACAATAACCTACTTAAGTAAAGCTAAAACGTCTCTCTTGGGATCTTCATACGCTTTCACCACTGTGTGCCGTTTTGTCTTAGGATAGAGTTGCAACTTCGGGCTTCAGCAGCTAGAGAGTAGAATGCTACAGTAGTAACAATAACATACTTAAGTAAAGATAATACGTCTCTCTTGGGATCTTCATACGCTTTCACCACTGTGTGCCGTTTTGTCTTAGGATAGTGTTGCAACTTCGGGCATCAGCAGCTAGAGAGTAGAATGCTACAGTACTAACAATAACCTACTTAAGTAAAGCTAAAACGTCTCTCTTGGGATCTTCATACGCTTTCACCACTGTGTGCCGTTTTGTCTGAGGACAGAATTGCAACTTCGAGCATCAGCAGCTAGAGAGTAGAATGCTACATTACTAACAATAACCTACTTAAGTAAAGCTAAAACGTCTCTCTTGGGATCTTCATATGCTTTCACCACTGTGTGCCGTTTTGGCTTAGGATAGAGTTGCAACTTCGGGCTTCAGCAGCTAGAGAGTAGAATGCTACAGTACTAACAATAACCTACTTAAGTAAAGCTAAAACGTCTCTCTTGGGATCTTCATACGCTTTCACCACCGTGTGCCGTTTTGTCTTAGGACAGAATTGCAACTTCGGTTCTCAGCAGCTAGAGAGTAGAATGCTGCAGTACTAACAATAACCTACTTAAGTAAAGCTAAAACGTCTCTCTTGGGATCTTCATACGCTTTCACCACTGTGTGCCGTTTTGTCTTAGGACAGAATTGCAACTTCGGGCATCAGCAGCTAGAGAGTAGAATGCAACAGTACTAACAAAAACCTACTTAAGTAAAGCTAAAACGTCTCTCTTGGGATCTTCATACGCTTTCACCACTGTGGGCCGTTTTGTCTTAGGATAGAATTGCAACTTCGGGCATCAGCAGCTAGAGAGTAGAATGCTACAGTACTAACTATAACCTACTTAAGTAAAGCTAAAACGTCTCTCTTGGGATCTACATACGCTTTCACCACTGTGTGCCGTTTTGTCTTAGGACAGAATTGCAACTTCGGGCATCAGCAGCTAGACAGTAGAATGCTACAGTACTAACAAGAACCTACTTAAGTAAAGCTAAAACGTCTCTCTTGGGATCTTCATACGCTTTCACCACTGTGTGCCGTTTTGTCTTAGGATAGAGTTGCAACTTTGGGCATCAGCAGCTAAAGAGTAGAATGCTACAGTACTAACAATAACCTACTTAAGTAAAGCTAAAACGTCTCTCTTGGGATCTTCATACGCTTTCACCACTGTGTGCCGTTTTGTCTTAGGACAGAATTGCAACTTCGGGCATCAGCAGCTAGAGAGTAGAATGCTACATTACTAACAATAACCTACTTAAGTAAAGCTAAAACGTCTCTCTTGGGATCTTCATACGCTTTCACCACTGTGTGCCGTTTTGTCTTAGGATAGAGTTGCAACTTCGGGCTTCAGCAGCTAGAGAGTAGAATGCTACAGTAGTAACAATAACATACTTAAGTAAAGATAATACGTCTCTCTTGGGATCTTCATACGCTTTCACCACTGTGTGCCGTTTTGTCTTAGGATAGTGTTGCAACTTCGGGCATCAGCAGCTAGAGAGTAGAATGCTACAGTACTAACAATAACCTACTTAAGTAAAGCTAAAACGTCTCTCTTGGGATCTTCATACGCTTTCACCACTGTGTGCCGTTTTGTCTGAGGACAGAATTGCAACTTCGAGCATCAGCAGCTAGAGAGTAGAATGCTACATTACTAACAATAACCTACTTAAGTAAAGCTAAAACGTCTCTCTTGGGATCTTCATATGCTTTCACCACTGTGTGCCGTTTTGTCTTAGGATAGAGTTGCAACTTCGGGCTTCAGCAGCTAGAGAGTAGAATGCTACAGTACTAACAATAACCTACTTAGGTAAAGCTAAAACGTCTCTCTTGGGATCTTCATACGCTTTCACCACTGTGGGCCGTATTGTCTTAGGATAGAATTGCAACTTCGGGCATCAGCAGCTAGAGAGTAGAATGCTACAGTACTAACAATAACCTACTTAAGTAAAGCTAAAACGTCTCTCTTGGGATCTTCGTACGCTTTCACCACTGTGTGCCGTTTTGTCTTAGGACAGAATTGCAACTTCGGGCATCAGCAGCTAGAGAGTAGAATGCTACAGTACTAACAATAACCTACTTAGGTAAAGCTAAAACGTCTCTCTTGGGATGTTCATACGCTTTCACCACTGTGGGCCGTTTTGTCTTAGGATAGAATTGCAACTTCGGGCATCAGCAGCTAGAGAGTAGAATGCTACAGTACTAACAATAACCTATTTAGGTAAAGCTAAAACGTCTCTCTTGGGATCTTCATACGCTTTCACCACTGTGGGCCGTTTTGTCTTAGGATAGAATTGCAACTTCGGGCATCAGCAGCTAGAGAGTAGAATGCTACAGTACTAACAATAACCTACTTAGGTAAAGCTAAAACGTCTCTCTTGGGATCTTCATACGCTTTCACCACTGTGGGCCGTTTTGTCTTAGGATAGAATTGCAACTTCGGGCATCAGCAGCTAGAGAGTAGAATGCTACAGTACTAACAATAACCTACTTAGGTAAAGCTAAAACGTCTCTCTTGGGATCTTCATACGCTTTCACCACTGTGGGCCGTTTTGTCTTAGGATAGAATTGCAACTTCGGGCATCAGCAGCTAGAGAGTAGAATGCTACAGTACTAACAATAACCTACTTAGGTAAAGCTAAAACGTCTCTCTTGGGATCTTCATACGCTTTCACCACTGTGGGCCGTTTTGTCTTAGGATAGAATTGCAACTTCGGGCATCAGCAGCTAGAGAGTGGAATGCTACAGTACTAACAATAACCTACTTAGGTAAAGCTAAAACGTCTCTCTTGGGATCTTCATACGCTTTCAGCACTGTGGGCCGTTTTGTCTTAGGATAGAATTGCAACTTCGGGCATCAGCAGCTAGAGAGTAGAATGCTACAGTACTAACAATAACCTACTTACGTAAAGCTAAAATGTCTCTCTTGGGATCTTCATACGCTTTCACCACTGTGTGCCGTTTTATCTTAGGACAGAATTGCAACTTCGGGCATCAGCAGCTAGAGAGTAGAATGCTACAGTGCTAACAATAACCTACTTAGGTAAAACTAAAACATCTTCATACGCTTTCACCCGTGTGGGCCGTTTTGTCTTAGGATAGAATTGCAACTTCGGGCATTAGCAGCTAGAGAGTAGAATGCTACAGTACTAACAATAACCTACTTAAGTAAAGCTAAAACGTCTCTCTTGGGATCTTCATACGCTTTCACCACTGTGTGCCGTTTTGTCTTAGGACAGAATTGCAACTTCGAGCATCAGCAGCTAGAGAGTAGAATGCTACATTACTAACAATAACCTACTTAAGTAAAGCTAAAACGTCTCTCTTGGGATCTTCATATGCTTTCACCACTGTGTGCCGTTTTGTCTTAGGATAGAGTTGCAACTTCGGGCTTCAGCAGCTAGAGAGTAGAATGCTACAGTACTAACAATAACCTACTTAGGTAAAGCTAAAACGTCTCTCTTGGGATCTTCATACGCTTTCACCACTGTGGGCCGTATTGTCTTAGGATAGAATTGCAACTTCGGGCATCAGCAGCTAGAGAGTAGAATGCTACAGTACTAACAATAACCTACTTAAGTAAAGCTAAAACGTCTCTCTTGGGATCTTCGTACGCTTTCACCACTGTGTGCCGTTTTGTCTTAGGACAGAATTGCAACTTCGGGCATCAGCAGCTAGAGAGTAGAATGCTACAGTACTAACAATAACCTACTTAGGTAAAGCTAAAACGTCTCTCTTGGGATCTTCATACGCTTTCACCACTGTGTGCCGTTTTGTCTTAGGACAGAATTGCAACTTCGGGCATCAGCAGCTAGAGAGTAGAATGCTACAGTACTAACAATAACCTACTTAGGTAAAGCTAAAACGTCACTCTTGGGATCTTCATACGCTTTCACCACTGTGGGCCGTTTTGTCTTAGGATAGAATTGCAACTTCGGGCATCAGCAGCTAGAGAGTGGAATGCTACAGTACTAACAATAACCTACTTAGGTAAAGCTAAAACGTCTCTCTTGGGATCTTCATACGCTTTCAGCACTGTGGGCCGTTTTGTCTTAGGATAGAATTGCAACTTCGGGCATCAGCAGCTAAAGAGTAGAATGCTACAGTACTAACAATAACCTACTTACGTAAAGCTAAAATGTCTCTCTTGGGATCTTCATACGCTTTCACCACTGTGTGCCGTTTTATCTTAGGACAGAATTGCAACTTCGGGCATCAGCAGCTAGAGAGTAGAATGCTACAGTGCTAACAATAACCTACTTAGGTAAAACTAAAACATCTTCATACGCTTTCACCACTGTGGGCCGTTTTGTCTTAGGATAGAATTGCAACTTCGGGCATTAGCAGCTAGAGAGTAGAATGCTACAGTACTAACAATAACCTACTTAAGTAAAGCTAAAACGTCTCTCTTGGGATCTTCATACGCTTTCACCACTGTGTGCCGTTTTGTCTTAGGACAGAATTGCAACTTCGAGCATCAGCAGCTAGAGAGTAGAATGCTACATTACTAACAATAACCTACTTAAGTAAAGCTAAAATGTCTCTCTTGGGATCTTCATATGCTTTCACCACTGTGTGCCGTTTTGTCTTAGGATAGAGTTGCAACTTCGGGCTTCAGCAGCTAGAGAGTAGAATGCTACAGTACTAACAATAACCTACTTAAGTAAAGCTAAAACGTCTCTCTTGGGATCTTCGTACGCTTTCACCACTGTGTGCCGTTTTGTCTTAGGACAGAATTGCAACTTCGGGCATCAGCAGCTAGAGAGTAGAATGCTACAGTACTAACAATAACCTACTTAGGTAAAGCTAAAACGTCTCTCTTGGGATCTTCATACGCTTTCACCACTGTGGGCCGTTTTGTCTTAGGATAGAATTGCAACTTCGGGCATCAGCAGCTAGAGAGTAGAATGCTACAGTACTAACAATAACCTACTTAGGTAAAGCTAAAACGTCTCTCTTGGGATCTTCATACGCTTTCACCACTGTGGGCCGTTTTGTCTTAGGATAGAATTGCAACTTCGGGCATCAGCAGCTAGAGAGTAGAATGCTACAGTACTAACAATAACCTACTTAGGTAAAGCTAAAACGTCTCTCTTGGGATCTTCATACGCTTTCACCACTGTGGGCCGTTTTGTCTTAGGATAGAATTGCAACTTCGGGCATCAGCAGCTAGAGAGTAGAATGCTACAGTACTAACAATAACCTACTTAGGTAAAGCTAAAACGTCTCTCTTGGGATCTTCATACGCTTTCACCACTGTGGGCCGTTTTGTCTTAGGATAGAATTGCAACTTCGGGCATCAGCAGCTAGAGAGTAGAATGCTACAGTACTAACAATAACCTACTTAGGTAAAGCTAAAACGTCTCTCTTGGGATCTTCATACGCTTTCACCACTGTGGGCCGTTTTGTCTTAGGATAGAATTGCAACTTCGGGCATCAGCAGCTAGAGAGTGGAATGCTACAGTACTAACAATAACCTACTTAGGTAAAGCTAAAACGTCTCTCTTGGGATCTTTATACGCTTTCACCACTGTGGGCCGTTTTGTCTTAGGATAGAATTGCAACTTCGGGCATCAGCAGCTAGAGAGTAGAATGCTACAGTACTAACAATAACCTACTTACGTAAAGCTAAAATGTCTCTCTTGGGATCTTCATACGCTTTCACCACTGTGTGCCGTTTTATCTTAGGACAGAATTGCAACTTCGGGCATCAGCAGCTAGAGAGTAGAATGCTACAGTGCTAACAATAACCTACTTAGGTAAAACTAAAACATCTTCATACGCTTTCACCACTGTGGGCCGTTTTGTCTTAGGATAGAATTGCAACTTCGGGCATTAGCAGCTAGAGAGTAGAATGCTACAGTACTAACAATAACCTACTTAAGTAAAGCTAAAACGTCTCTCTTGGGATCTTCATACGCTTTCACCACTGTGTGCCGTTTTGTCTTAGGACAGAATTGCAACTTCGGGCATCAGCAGCTAGAGAGTAGAATGCAACAGTACTAACAAAAACCTACTTAAGTAAAGCTAAAACGTCTCTCTTGGGATCTTCATACTCTTTCACCACTGTGGGCCGTTTTGTCTTAGGATAGAATTGCAACTTCGGGCATCAGCAGCTAGACAGTAGAATGCTACAGTACTAACAAGAACCTACTTAAGTAAAGCTAAAACGTCTCTCTTGGGATCTTCATACGCTTTCACCACTGTGTGCCGTTTTGTCTTAGGATAGAGTTGCAACTTTGGGCATCAGCAGCTAGAGAGTAGAATGCTACAGTACTAACAATAACCTACTTAAGTAAAACTAAAACGTCTCTCTTGGGATCTTCATACGCTTTCACCACTGTGCGCCGTTTTGTCTTAGGATAGTGTTGCAACTTCGGGCATCAGCAGCTAGAGAGTAGAATGCTACAGTACTAACAATAACCTACTTAAGTAAAGCTAAAACGTCTCTCTTGGGATCTTCATACGCTTTCACCACTGTGTGCCGTTTTGTCTTAGGACAGAATTGCAACTTCGGGCTTCAGCAGCTAGAGAGTAGAATGCTACAGTAGTAACAATAACATACTTAAGTAAAGATAATACGTCTCTCTTGGGATCTTCATACGCTTTCACCACTGTGTGCCGTTTTGTCTTAGGATAGTGTTGCAACTTCGGGCATCAGCAGCTAGAGAGTAGAATGCTACAGTACTAACAATAACCTACTTAAGTAAAGCTAAAACGTCTCTCTTGGGATCTTCATACGCTTTCACCACTGTGTGCCGTTTTGTCTGAGGACAGAATTGCAACTTCGAGCATCAGCAGCTAGAGAGTAGAATGCTACATTACTAACAATAACCTACTTAAGTAAAGCTAAAACGTCTCTCTTGGGATCTTCATATGCTTTCACCACTGTGTGCCGTTTTGTCTTAGGATAGAGTTGCAACTTCGGGCTTCAGCAGCTAGAGAGTAGAATGCTACAGTACTAACAATAACCTACTTAGGTAAAGCTAAAACGTCTCTCTTGGGATCTTCATACGCTTTCACCACTGTGGGCCGTATTGTCTTAGGATAGAATTGCAACTTCGGGCATCAGCAGCTAGAGAGTAGAATGCTACAGTACTAACAATAACCTACTTAAGTAAAGCTAAAACGTCTCTCTTGGGATCTTCGTACGCTTTCACCACTGTGTGCCGTTTTGTCTTAGGACAGAATTGCAACTTCGGGCATCAGCAGCTAGAGAGTAGAATGCTACAGTACTAACAATAACCTACTTAGGTAAAGCTAAAACGTCTCTCTTGGGATGTTCATACGCTTTCACCACTGTGGGCCGTTTTGTCTTAGGATAGAATTGCAACTTCGGGCATCAGCAGCTAGAGAGTAGAATGCTACAGTACTAACAATAACCTATTTAGGTAAAGCTAAAACGTCTCTCTTGGGATCTTCATACGCTTTCACCACTGTGGGCCGTTTTGTCTTAGGATAGAATTGCAACTTCGGGCATCAGCAGCTAGAGAGTAGAATGCTACAGTACTAACAATAACCTACTTAGGTAAAGCTAAAACGTCTCTCTTGGGATTTCATACGCTTTCACCACTGTGGGCCGTTTTGTCTTAGGATAGAATTGCAACTTCGGGCATCAGCAGCTAGAGAGTAGAATGCTACAGTACTAACAATAACCTACTTAGGTAAAGCTAAAACGTCTCTCTTGGGATCTTCATACGCTTTCACCACTGTGGGCCGTTTTGTCTTAGGATAGAATTGCAACTTCGGGCATCAGCAGCTAGAGAGTAGAATGCTACAGTACTAACAATAACCTACTTAGGTAAAGCTAAAACGTCTCTCTTGGGATCTTCATACGCTTTCACCACTGTGGGCCGTTTTGTCTTAGGATAGAATTGCAACTTCGGGCATCAGCAGCTAGAGAGTGGAATGCTACAGTACTAACAATAACCTACTTAGGTAAAGCTAAAACGTCTCTCTTGGGATCTTCATACGCTTTCAGCACTGTGGGCCGTTTTGTCTTAGGATAGAATTGCAACTTCGGGCATCAGCAGCTAGAGAGTAGAATGCTACAGTACTAACAATAACCTACTTACGTAAAGCTAAAATGTCTCTCTTGGGATCTTCATACGCTTTCACCACTGTGTGCCGTTTTATCTTAGGACAGAATTGCAACTTCGGGCATCAGCAGCTAGAGAGTAGAATGCTACAGTGCTAACAATAACCTACTTAGGTAAAACTAAAACATCTTCATACGCTTTCACCCGTGTGGGCCGTTTTGTCTTAGGATAGAATTGCAACTTCGGGCATTAGCAGCTAGAGAGTAGAATGCTACAGTACTAACAATAACCTACTTAAGTAAAGCTAAAACGTCTCTCTTGGGATCTTCATACGCTTTCACCACTGTGTGCCGTTTTGTCTTAGGACAGAATTGCAACTTCGAGCATCAGCAGCTAGAGAGTAGAATGCTACATTACTAACAATAACCTACTTAAGTAAAGCTAAAACGTCTCTCTTGGGATCTTCATATGCTTTCACCACTGTGTGCCGTTTTGTCTTAGGATAGAGTTGCAACTTCGGGCTTCAGCAGCTAGAGAGTAGAATGCTACAGTAGTAACAATAACCTACTTAGGTAAAGCTAAAACGTCTCTCTTGGGATCTTCATACGCTTTCACCACTGTGGGCCGTATTGTCTTAGGATAGAATTGCAACTTCGGGCATCAGCAGCTAGAGAGTAGAATGTTACAGTACTAACAATAACCTACTTAAGTAAAGCTAAAACGTCTCTCTTGGGATCTTCGTACGCTTTCACCACTGTGTGCCGTTTTGTCTTAGGACAGAATTGCAACTTCGGGCATCAGCAGCTAGAGAGTAGAATGCTACAGTACTAACAATAACCTACTTAGGTAAAGCTAAAACGTCTCTCTTGGGATCTTCATACGCTTTCACCACTGTGGGCCGTTTTGTCTTAGGATAGAATTGCAACTTCGGGCATCAGCAGCTAGAGAGTAGAATGCTACAGTACTAACAATAACCTACTTAGGTAAAGCTAAAACGTCTCTCTTGGGATCTTCATACGCTTTCACCACTGTGGGCCGTTTTGTCTTAGGATAGAATTGCAACTTCGGGCATCAGCAGCTAGAGAGTGGAATGCTACAGTACTAACAATAACCTACTTAGGTAAAGCTAAAACGTCTCTCTTGGGATCTTCATACGCTTTCAGCACTGTGGGCCGTTTTGTCTTAGGTTAGAATTGCAACTTCGGGCATCAGCAGCTAAAGAGTAGAATGCTACAGTACTAACAATAACCTACTTACGTAAAGCTAAAATGTCTCTCTTGGGATCTTCATACGCTTTCACCACTGTGTGCCGTTTTATCTTAGGACAGAATTGCAACTTCGGGCATCAGCAGCTAGAGAGTAGAATGCTACAGTGCTAACAATAACCTACTTAGGTAAAACTAAAACATCTTCATACGCTTTCACCACTGTGGGCCGTTTTGTCTTAGGATAGAATTGCAACTTCGGGCATTAGCAGCTAGAGAGTAGAATGCTACAGTACTAACAATAACCTACTTAAGTAAAGCTAAAACGTCTCTCTTGGGATCTTCATACGCTTTCACCACTGTGTGCCGTTTTGTCTTAGGACAGAATTGCAACTTCGAGCATCAGCAGCTAGAGAGTAGAATGCTACATTACTAACAATAACCTACTTAAGTAAAGCTAAAATGTCTCTCTTGGGATCTTCATATGCTTTCACCACTGTGTGCCGTTTTGTCTTAGGATAGAGTTGCAACTTCGGGCTTCAGCAGCTAGAGAGTAGAATGCTACAGTACTAACAATAACCTACTTAGGTAAAGCTAAATGTCTCTCTTGGGATCTTCATACGCTTTCACCACTGTGGGCCGTATTGTCTTAGGATAGAATTGCAACTTCGGGCATCAGCAGCTAGAGAGTAGAATGCTACAGTACTAACAATAACCTACTTAAGTAAAGCTAAAACGTCTCTCTTGGGATCTTCGTACGCTTTCACCACTGTGTGCCGTTTTGTCTTAGGACAGAATTGCAACTTCGGGCATCAGCAGCTAGAGAGTAGAATGCTACAGTACTAACAATAACCTACTTAGGTAAAGCTAAAACGTCTCTCTTGGGATCTTCATACGCTTTCACCACTGTGGGCCGTTTTGTCTTAGGATAGAATTGCAACTTCGGGCATCAGCAGCTAGAGAGTAGAATGCTACAGTACTAACAATAACCTACTTAGGTAAAGCTAAAACGTCTCTCTTGGGATCTTCATACGCTTTCACCACTGTGGGCCGTTTTGTCTTAGGATAGAATTGCAACTTCGGGCATCAGCAGCTAGAGAGTAGAATGCTACAGTACTAACAATAACCTACTTAGGTAAAGCTAAAACGTCTCTCTTGGGATCTTCATACGCTTTCACCACTGTGGGCCGTTTTGTCTTAGGATAGAATTGCAACTTCGGGCATCAGCAGCTAGAGAGTAGAATGCTACAGTACTAACAATAACCTACTTAGGTAAAGCTAAAACGTCTCTCTTGGGATCTTCATACGCTTTCACCACTGTGGGCCGTTTTGTCTTAGGATAGAATTGCAACTTCGGGCATCAGCAGCTAGAGAGTAGAATGCTACAGTACTAACAATAACCTACTTAGGTAAAGCTAAAACGTCTCTCTTGGGATCTTCATACGCTTTCACCACTGTGGGCCGTTTTGTCTTAGGATAGAATTGCAACTTCGGGCATCAGCAGCTAGAGAGTAGAATGCTACAGTACTAACAATAACCTACTTAGGTAAAGCTAAAACGTCTCTCTTGGGATCTTCATACGCTTTCACCACTGTGGGCCGTTTTGTCTTAGGATAGAATTGCAACTTCGGGCATCAGCAGCTAGAGAGTGGAATGCTACAGTACTAACAATAACCTACTTAGGTAAAGCTAAAACGTCTCTCTTGGGATCTTCATACGCTTTCACCACTGTGGGCCGTTTTGTCTTAGGATAGAATTGCAACTTCGGGCATCAGCAGCTAGAGAGTAGAATGCTACAGTACTAACAATAACCTACTTAGGTAAAGCTAAAACGTCTCTCTTGGGATCTTCATACGCTTTCACCACTGTGTGCCGTTTTGTCTTAGGACAGAATTGCAACTTCGAGCATCAGCAGCTAGAGAGTAGAATGCTACATTACTAACAATAACCTACTTAGGTAAAGCTAAAACGTCTCTCTTGGGATCTTCATACGCTTTCACCACTGTGGGCCGTTTTGTCTTAGGATAGAATTGCAACTTCGGGCATCAGCAGCTAGAGAGTAGAATGCTACAGTACTAACAATAACCTACTTAGGTAAAGCTAAAACGTCTCTCTTGGGATCTTCATACGCTTTCACCACTGTGGGCCGTTTTGTCTTAGGATAGAATTGCAACTTCGGGCATCAGCAGCTAGAGAGTGGAATGCTACAGTACTAACAATAACCTACTTAGGTAAAGCTAAAACGTCTCTCTTGGGATCTTCATACGCTTTCAGCACTGTGGGCCGTTTTGTCTTAGGATAGAATTGCAACTTCGGGCATCAGCAGCTAGAGAGTAGAATGCTACAGTACTAACAATAACCTACTTACGTAAAGCTAAAATGTCTCTCTTGGGATCTTCATACGCTTTCACCACTGTGTGCCGTTTTATCTTAGGACAGAATTGCAACTTCGGGCATCAGCAGCTAGAGAGTAGAATGCTACAGTGCTAACAATAACCTACTTAGGTAAAACTAAAACATCTTCATACGCTTTCACCCGTGTGGGCCGTTTTGTCTTAGGATAGAATTGCAACTTCGGGCATTAGCAGCTAGAGAGTAGAATGCTACAGTACTAACAATAACCTACTTAAGTAAAGCTAAAACGTCTCTCTTGGGATCTTCATACGCTTTCACCACTGTGTGCCGTTTTGTCTTAGGACAGAATTGCAACTTCGAGCATCAGCAGCTAGAGAGTAGAATGCTACATTACTAACAATAACCTACTTAAGTAAAGCTAAAACGTCTCTCTTGGGATCTTCATATGCTTTCACCACTGTGTGCCGTTTTGTCTTAGGATAGAGTTGCAACTTCGGGCTTCAGCAGCTAGAGAGTAGAATGCTACAGTAGTAACAATAACCTACTTAGGTAAAGCTAAAACGTCTCTCTTGGGATCTTCATACGCTTTCACCACTGTGGGCCGTATTGTCTTAGGATAGAATTGCAACTTCGGGCATCAGCAGCTAGAGAGTAGAATGTTACAGTACTAACAATAACCTACTTAAGTAAAGCTAAAACGTCTCTCTTGGGATCTTCGTACGCTTTCACCACTGTGTGCCGTTTTGTCTTAGGACAGAATTGCAACTTCGGGCATCAGCAGCTAGAGAGTAGAATGCTACAGTACTAACAATAACCTACTTAGGTAAAGCTAAAACGTCTCTCTTGGGATCTTCATACGCTTTCACCACTGTGGGCCGTTTTGTCTTAGGATAGAATTGCAACTTCGGGCATCAGCAGCTAGAGAGTAGAATGCTACAGTACTAACAATAACCTACTTAGGTAAAGCTAAAACGTCTCTCTTGGGATCTTCATACGCTTTCACCACTGTGGGCCGTTTTGTCTTAGGATAGAATTGCAACTTCGGGCATCAGCAGCTAGAGAGTGGAATGCTACAGTACTAACAATAACCTACTTAGGTAAAGCTAAAACGTCTCTCTTGGGATCTTCATACGCTTTCAGCACTGTGGGCCGTTTTGTCTTAGGTTAGAATTGCAACTTCGGGCATCAGCAGCTAAAGAGTAGAATGCTACAGTACTAACAATAACCTACTTACGTAAAGCTAAAATGTCTCTCTTGGGATCTTCATACGCTTTCACCACTGTGTGCCGTTTTATCTTAGGACAGAATTGCAACTTCGGGCATCAGCAGCTAGAGAGTAGAATGCTACAGTGCTAACAATAACCTACTTAGGTAAAACTAAAACATCTTCATACGCTTTCACCACTGTGGGCCGTTTTGTCTTAGGATAGAATTGCAACTTCGGGCATTAGCAGCTAGAGAGTAGAATGCTACAGTACTAACAATAACCTACTTAAGTAAAGCTAAAACGTCTCTCTTGGGATCTTCATACGCTTTCACCACTGTGTGCCGTTTTGTCTTAGGACAGAATTGCAACTTCGAGCATCAGCAGCTAGAGAGTAGAATGCTACATTACTAACAATAACCTACTTAAGTAAAGCTAAAATGTCTCTCTTGGGATCTTCATATGCTTTCACCACTGTGTGCCGTTTTGTCTTAGGATAGAGTTGCAACTTCGGGCTTCAGCAGCTAGAGAGTAGAATGCTACAGTACTAACAATAACCTACTTAGGTAAAGCTAAATGTCTCTCTTGGGATCTTCATACGCTTTCACCACTGTGGGCCGTATTGTCTTAGGATAGAATTGCAACTTCGGGCATCAGCAGCTAGAGAGTAGAATGCTACAGTACTAACAATAACCTACTTAAGTAAAGCTAAAACGTCTCTCTTGGGATCTTCGTACGCTTTCACCACTGTGTGCCGTTTTGTCTTAGGACAGAATTGCAACTTCGGGCATCAGCAGCTAGAGAGTAGAATGCTACAGTACTAACAATAACCTACTTAGGTAAAGCTAAAACGTCTCTCTTGGGATCTTCATACGCTTTCACCACTGTGGGCCGTTTTGTCTTAGGATAGAATTGCAACTTCGGGCATCAGCAGCTAGAGAGTAGAATGCTACAGTACTAACAATAACCTACTTAGGTAAAGCTAAAACGTCTCTCTTGGGATCTTCATACGCTTTCACCACTGTGGGCCGTTTTGTCTTAGGATAGAATTGCAACTTCGGGCATCAGCAGCTAGAGAGTAGAATGCTACAGTACTAACAATAACCTACTTAGGTAAAGCTAAAACGTCTCTCTTGGGATCTTCATACGCTTTCACCACTGTGGGCCGTTTTGTCTTAGGATAGAATTGCAACTTCGGGCATCAGCAGCTAGAGAGTAGAATGCTACAGTACTAACAATAACCTACTTAGGTAAAGCTAAAACGTCTCTCTTGGGATCTTCATACGCTTTCACCACTGTGGGCCGTTTTGTCTTAGGATAGAATTGCAACTTCGGGCATCAGCAGCTAGAGAGTAGAATGCTACAGTACTAACAATAACCTACTTAGGTAAAGCTAAAACGTCTCTCTTGGGATCTTCATACGCTTTCACCACTGTGGGCCGTTTTGTCTTAGGATAGAATTGCAACTTCGGGCATCAGCAGCTAGAGAGTAGAATGCTACAGTACTAACAATAACCTACTTAGGTAAAGCTAAAACGTCTCTCTTGGGATCTTCATACGCTTTCACCACTGTGGGCCGTTTTGTCTTAGGATAGAATTGCAACTTCGGGCATCAGCAGCTAGAGAGTGGAATGCTACAGTACTAACAATAACCTACTTAGGTAAAGCTAAAACGTCTCTCTTGGGATCTTCATACGCTTTCACCACTGTGGGCCGTTTTGTCTTAGGATAGAATTGCAACTTCGGGCATCAGCAGCTAGAGAGTAGAATGCTACAGTACTAACAATAACCTACTTAGGTAAAGCTAAAACGTCTCTCTTGGGATCTTCATACGCTTTCACCACTGTGTGCCGTTTTGTCTTAGGACAGAATTGCAACTTCGAGCATCAGCAGCTAGAGAGTAGAATGCTACATTACTAACAATAACCTACTTAGGTAAAGCTAAAACGTCTCTCTTGGGATCTTCATACGCTTTCACCACTGTGGGCCGTTTTGTCTTAGGATAGAATTGCAACTTCGGGCATCAGCAGCTAGAGAGTAGAATGCTACAGTACTAACAATAACCTACTTAGGTAAAGCTAAAACGTCTCTCTTGGGATCTTCATACGCTTTCACCACTGTGGGCCGTTTTGTCTTAGGATAGAATTGCAACTTCGGGCATCAGCAGCTAGAGAGTAGAATGCTACAGTACTAACAATAACCTACTTAGGTAAAGCTAAAACGTCTCTCTTGGGATCTTCATACGCTTTCACCACTGTGGGCCGTTTTGTCTTAGGTTAGAATTGCAACTTCGGGCATCAGCAGCTAAAGAGTAGAATGCTACAGTACTAACAATAACCTACTTACGTAAAGCTAAAATGTCTCTCTTGGGATCTTCATACGCTTTCACCACTGTGTGCCGTTTTATCTTAGGACAGAATTGCAACTTCGGGCATCAGCAGCTAGAGAGTAGAATGCTACAGTGCTAACAATAACCTACTTAGGTAAAACTAAAACATCTTCATACGCTTTCACCACTGTGGGCCGTTTTGTCTTAGGATAGAATTGCAACTTCGGGCATTAGCAGCTAGAGAGTAGAATGCTACAGTACTAACAATAACCTACTTAAGTAAAGCTAAAACGTCTCTCTTGGGATCTTCATACGCTTTCACCACTGTGTGCCGTTTTGTCTTAGGACAGAATTGCAACTTCGAGCATCAGCAGCTAGAGAGTAGAATGCTACATTACTAACAATAACCTACTTAAGTAAAGCTAAAATGTCTCTCTTGGGATCTTCATATGCTTTCACCACTGTGTGCCGTTTTGTCTTAGGATAGAGTTGCAACTTCGGGCTTCAGCAGCTAGAGAGTAGAATGCTACAGTACTAACAATAACCTACTTAGGTAAAGCTAAATGTCTCTCTTGGGATCTTCATACGCTTTCACCACTGTGGGCCGTATTGTCTTAGGATAGAATTGCAACTTCGGGCATCAGCAGCTAGAGAGTAGAATGCTACAGTACTAACAATAACCTACTTAAGTAAAGCTAAAACGTCTCTCTTGGGATCTTCGTACGCTTTCACCACTGTGTGCCGTTTTGTCTTAGGACAGAATTGCAACTTCGGGCATCAGCAGCTAGAGAGTAGAATGCTACAGTACTAACAATAACCTACTTAGGTAAAGCTAAAACGTCTCTCTTGGGATCTTCATACGCTTTCACCACTGTGGGCCGTTTTGTCTTAGGATAGAATTGCAACTTCGGGCATCAGCAGCTAGAGAGTAGAATGCTACAGTACTAACAATAACCTACTTAGGTAAAGCTAAAACGTCTCTCTTGGGATCTTCATACGCTTTCACCACTGTGGGCCGTTTTGTCTTAGGATAGAATTGCAACTTCGGGCATCAGCAGCTAGAGAGTAGAATGCTACAGTACTAACAATAACCTACTTAGGTAAAGCTAAAACGTCTCTCTTGGGATCTTCATACGCTTTCACCACTGTGGGCCGTTTTGTCTTAGGATAGAATTGCAACTTCGGGCATCAGCAGCTAGAGAGTAGAATGCTACAGTACTAACAATAACCTACTTAGGTAAAGCTAAAACGTCTCTCTTGGGATCTTCATACGCTTTCACCACTGTGGGCCGTTTTGTCTTAGGATAGAATTGCAACTTCGGGCATCAGCAGCTAGAGAGTAGAATGCTACAGTACTAACAATAACCTACTTAGGTAAAGCTAAAACGTCTCTCTTGGGATCTTCATACGCTTTCACCACTGTGGGCCGTTTTGTCTTAGGATAGAATTGCAACTTCGGGCATCAGCAGCTAGAGAGTAGAATGCTACAGTACTAACAATAACCTACTTAGGTAAAGCTAAAACGTCTCTCTTGGGATCTTCATACGCTTTCACCACTGTGGGCCGTTTTGTCTTAGGATAGAATTGCAACTTCGGGCATCAGCAGCTAGAGAGTGGAATGCTACAGTACTAACAATAACCTACTTAGGTAAAGCTAAAACGTCTCTCTTGGGATCTTCATACGCTTTCACCACTGTGGGCCGTTTTGTCTTAGGATAGAATTGCAACTTCGGGCATCAGCAGCTAGAGAGTAGAATGCTACAGTACTAACAATAACCTACTTAGGTAAAGCTAAAACGTCTCTCTTGGGATCTTCATACGCTTTCACCACTGTGTGCCGTTTTGTCTTAGGACAGAATTGCAACTTCGAGCATCAGCAGCTAGAGAGTAGAATGCTACATTACTAACAATAACCTACTTAGGTAAAGCTAAAACGTCTCTCTTGGGATCTTCATACGCTTTCACCACTGTGGGCCGTTTTGTCTTAGGATAGAATTGCAACTTCGGGCATCAGCAGCTAGAGAGTAGAATGCTACAGTACTAACAATAACCTACTTAGGTAAAGCTAAAACGTCTCTCTTGGGATCTTCATACGCTTTCACCACTGTGGGCCGTTTTGTCTTAGGATAGAATTGCAACTTCGGGCATCAGCAGCTAGAGAGTAGAATGCTACAGTACTAACAATAACCTACTTAGGTAAAGCTAAAACGTCTCTCTTGGGATCTTCATACGCTTTCACCACTGTGGGCCGTTTTGTCTTAGGTTAGAATTGCAACTTCGGGCATCAGCAGCTAAAGAGTAGAATGCTACAGTACTAACAATAACCTACTTACGTAAAGCTAAAATGTCTCTCTTGGGATCTTCATACGCTTTCACCACTGTGTGCCGTTTTATCTTAGGACAGAATTGCAACTTCGGGCATCAGCAGCTAGAGAGTAGAATGCTACAGTGCTAACAATAACCTACTTAGGTAAAACTAAAACATCTTCATACGCTTTCACCACTGTGGGCCGTTTTGTCTTAGGATAGAATTGCAACTTCGGGCATTAGCAGCTAGAGAGTAGAATGCTACAGTACTAACAATAACCTACTTAAGTAAAGCTAAAACGTCTCTCTTGGGATCTTCATACGCTTTCACCACTGTGTGCCGTTTTGTCTTAGGACAGAATTGCAACTTCGAGCATCAGCAGCTAGAGAGTAGAATGCTACATTACTAACAATAACCTACTTAAGTAAAGCTAAAATGTCTCTCTTGGGATCTTCATATGCTTTCACCACTGTGTGCCGTTTTGTCTTAGGATAGAGTTGCAACTTCGGGCTTCAGCAGCTAGAGAGTAGAATGCTACAGTACTAACAATAACCTACTTAGGTAAAGCTAAATGTCTCTCTTGGGATCTTCATACGCTTTCACCACTGTGGGCCGTATTGTCTTAGGATAGAATTGCAACTTCGGGCATCAGCAGCTAGAGAGTAGAATGCTACAGTACTAACAATAACCTACTTAAGTAAAGCTAAAACGTCTCTCTTGGGATCTTCGTACGCTTTCACCACTGTGTGCCGTTTTGTCTTAGGACAGAATTGCAACTTCGGGCATCAGCAGCTAGAGAGTAGAATGCTACAGTACTAACAATAACCTACTTAGGTAAAGCTAAAACGTCTCTCTTGGGATCTTCATACGCTTTCACCACTGTGGGCCGTTTTGTCTTAGGATAGAATTGCAACTTCGGGCATCAGCAGCTAGAGAGTAGAATGCTACAGTACTAACAATAACCTACTTAGGTAAAGCTAAAACGTCTCTCTTGGGATCTTCATACGCTTTCACCACTGTGGGCCGTTTTGTCTTAGGATAGAATTGCAACTTCGGGCATCAGCAGCTAGAGAGTAGAATGCTACAGTACTAACAATAACCTACTTAGGTAAAGCTAAAACGTCTCTCTTGGGATCTTCATACGCTTTCACCACTGTGGGCCGTTTTGTCTTAGGATAAAATTGCAACTTCGGGCATCAGCAGCTAGAGAGTAGAATGCTACAGTACTAACAATAACCTACTTAGGTAAAGCTAAAACGTCTCTCTTGGGATCTTCATACGCTTTCACCACTGTGGGCCGTTTTGTCTTAGGATAGAATTGCAACTTCGGGCATCAGCAGCTAGAGAGTAGAATGCTACAGTACTAACAATAACCTACTTAGGTAAAGCTAAAACGTCTCTCTTGGGATCTTCATACGCTTTCACCACTGTGGGCCGTTTTGTCTTAGGATAGAATTGCAACTTCGGGCATCAGCAGCTAGAGAGTGGAATGCTACAGTACTAACAATAACCTACTTAGGTAAAGCTAAAACGTCTCTCTTGGGATCTTTATACGCTTTCACCACTGTGGGCCGTTTTGTCTTAGGATAGAATTGCAACTTCGGGCATCAGCAGCTAGAGAGTAGAATGCTACAGTACTAACAATAACCTACTTACGTAAAGCTAAAATGTCTCTCTTGGGATCTTCATACGCTTTCACCACTGTGTGCCGTTTTATCTTAGGACAGAATTGCAACTTCGGGCATCAGCAGCTAGAGAGTAGAATGCTACAGTGCTAACAATAACCTACTTAGGTAAAACTAAAACATCTTCATACGCTTTCACCACTGTGGGCCGTTTTGTCTTAGGATGGAATTGCAACTTCGGGCATTAGCAGCTAGAGAGTAGAATGCTACAGTACTAACAATAACCTACTTAAGTAAAGCTAAAACGTCTCTCTTGGGATCTTCATACGCTTTCACCACTGTGTGCCGTTTTGTCTTAGGACAGAATTGCAACTTCGGGCATCAGCAGCTAGAGAGTAGAATGCAACAGTACTAACAAAAACCTACTTAAGTAAAGCTAAAACGTCTCTCTTGGGATCTTCATACTCTTTCACCACTGTGGGCCGTTTTGTCTTAGGATAGAATTGCAACTTCGGGCATCAGCAGCTAGACAGTAGAATGCTACAGTACTAACAAGAACCTACTTAAGTAAAGCTAAAACGTCTCTCTTGGGATCTTCATACGCTTTCACCACTGTGTGCCGTTTTGTCTTAGGATAGAGTTGCAACTTTGGGCATCAGCAGCTAGAGAGTAGAATGCTACAGTACTAACAATAACCTACTTAAGTAAAACTAAAACGTCTCTCTTGGGATCTTCATACGCTTTCACCACTGTGCGCCGTTTTGTCTTAGGATAGTGTTGCAACTTCGGGCATCAGCAGCTAGAGAGTAGAATGCTACAGTACTAACAATAACCTACTTAAGTAAAGCTAAAACGTCTCTCTTGGGATCTTCATACGCTTTCACCACTGTGTGCCGTTTTGTCTTAGGACAGAATTGCAACTTCGGGCTTCAGCAGCTAGAGAGTAGAATGCTACAGTAGTAACAATAACATACTTAAGTAAAGATAATACGTCTCTCTTGGGATCTTCATACGCTTTCACCACTGTGTGCCGTTTTGTCTTAGGATAGTGTTGCAACTTCGGGCATCAGCAGCTAGAGAGTAGAATGCTACAGTACTAACAATAACCTACTTAAGTAAAGCTAAAACGTCTCTCTTGGGATCTTCATACGCTTTCACCACTGTGTGCCGTTTTGTCTGAGGACAGAATTGCAACTTCGAGCATCAGCAGCTAGAGAGTAGAATGCTACATTACTAACAATAACCTACTTAAGTAAAGCTAAAACGTCTCTCTTGGGATCTTCATATGCTTTCACCACTGTGTGCCGTTTTGTCTTAGGATAGAGTTGCAACTTCGGGCTTCAGCAGCTAGAGAGTAGAATGCTACAGTACTAACAATAACCTACTTAGGTAAAGCTAAAACGTCTCTCTTGGGATCTTCATACGCTTTCACCACTGTGGGCCGTATTGTCTTAGGATAGAATTGCAACTTCGGGCATCAGCAGCTAGAGAGTAGAATGCTACAGTACTAACAATAACCTACTTAAGTAAAGCTAAAACGTCTCTCTTGGGATCTTCGTACGCTTTCACCACTGTGTGCCGTTTTGTCTTAGGACAGAATTGCAACTTCGGGCATCAGCAGCTAGAGAGTAGAATGCTACAGTACTAACAATAACCTACTTAGGTAAAGCTAAAACGTCTCTCTTGGGATGTTCATACGCTTTCACCACTGTGGGCCGTTTTGTCTTAGGATAGAATTGCAACTTCGGGCATCAGCAGCTAGAGAGTAGAATGCTACAGTACTAACAATAACCTATTTAGGTAAAGCTAAAACGTCTCTCTTGGGATCTTCATACGCTTTCACCACTGTGGGCCGTTTTGTCTTAGGATAGAATTGCAACTTCGGGCATCAGCAGCTAGAGAGTAGAATGCTACAGTACTAACAATAACCTACTTAGGTAAAGCTAAAACGTCTCTCTTGGGATTTCATACGCTTTCACCACTGTGGGCCGTTTTGTCTTAGGATAGAATTGCAACTTCGGGCATCAGCAGCTAGAGAGTAGAATGCTACAGTACTAACAATAACCTACTTAGGTAAAGCTAAAACGTCTCTCTTGGGATCTTCATACGCTTTCACCACTGTGGGCCGTTTTGTCTTAGGATAGAATTGCAACTTCGGGCATCAGCAGCTAGAGAGTAGAATGCTACAGTACTAACAATAACCTACTTAGGTAAAGCTAAAACGTCTCTCTTGGGATCTTCATACGCTTTCACCACTGTGGGCCGTTTTGTCTTAGGATAGAATTGCAACTTCGGGCATCAGCAGCTAGAGAGTGGAATGCTACAGTACTAACAATA
Source organism: Stegodyphus dumicola (assembly GCF_044657685.1). NCBI lineage: Eukaryota > Metazoa > Arthropoda > Arachnida > Araneae > Eresidae > Stegodyphus > Stegodyphus dumicola. Next base: position 24,329,568 of record NC_140772.1, read on the forward strand.
ACCTACTTAGGTAAAGCTAAAACGTCTCTCTTGGGATCTTCATACGCTTTCAGCACTGTGGGCCGTTTTGTCTTAGGATAGAATTGCAACTTCGGGCATCAGCAGCTAGAGAGTAGAATGCTACAGTACTAACAATAACCTACTTACGTAAAGCTAAAATGTCTCTCTTGGGATCTTCATACGCTTTCACCACTGTGTGCCGTTTTATCTTAGGACAGAATTGCAACTTCGGGCATCAGCAGCTAGAGAGTAGAATGCTACAGTGCTAACAATAACCTACTTAGGTAAAACTAAAACATCTTCATACGCTTTCACCCGTGTGGGCCGTTTTGTCTTAGGATAGAATTGCAACTTCGGGCATTAGCAGCTAGAGAGTAGAATGCTACAGTACTAACAATAACCTACTTAAGTAAAGCTAAAACGTCTCTCTTGGGATCTTCATACGCTTTCACCACTGTGTGCCGTTTTGTCTTAGGACAGAATTGCAACTTCGAGCATCAGCAGCTAGAGAGTAGAATGCTACATTACTAACAATAACCTACTTAAGTAAAGCTAAAACGTCTCTCTTGGGATCTTCATATGCTTTCACCACTGTGTGCCGTTTTGTCTTAGGATAGAGTTGCAACTTCGGGCTTCAGCAGCTAGAGAGTAGAATGCTACAGTAGTAACAATAACCTACTTAGGTAAAGCTAAAACGTCTCTCTTGGGATCTTCATACGCTTTCACCACTGTGGGCCGTATTGTCTTAGGATAGAATTGCAACTTCGGGCATCAGCAGCTAGAGAGTAGAATGTTACAGTACTAACAATAACCTACTTAAGTAAAGCTAAAACGTCTCTCTTGGGATCTTCGTACGCTTTCACCACTGTGTGCCGTTTTGTCTTAGGACAGAATTGCAACTTCGGGCATCAGCAGCTAGAGAGTAGAATGCTACAGTACTAACAATAACCTACTTAGGTAAAGCTAAAACGTCTCTCTTGGGATCTTCATACGCTTTCACCACTGTGGGCCGTTTTGTCTTAGGATAGAATTGCAACTTCGGGCATCAGCAGCTAGAGAGTAGAATGCTACAGTACTAACAATAACCTACTTAGGTAAAGCTAAAACGTCTCTCTTGGGATCTTCATACGCTTTCACCACTGTGGGCCGTTTTGTCTTAGGATAGAATTGCAACTTCGGGCATCAGCAGCTAGAGAGTGGAATGCTACAGTACTAACAATAACCTACTTAGGTAAAGCTAAAACGTCTCTCTTGGGATCTTCATACGCTTTCAGCACTGTGGGCCGTTTTGTCTTAGGTTAGAATTGCAACTTCGGGCATCAGCAGCTAAAGAGTAGAATGCTACAGTACTAACAATAACCTACTTACGTAAAGCTAAAATGTCTCTCTTGGGATCTTCATACGCTTTCACCACTGTGTGCCGTTTTATCTTAGGACAGAATTGCAACTTCGGGCATCAGCAGCTAGAGAGTAGAATGCTACAGTGCTAACAATAACCTACTTAGGTAAAACTAAAACATCTTCATACGCTTTCACCACTGTGGGCCGTTTTGTCTTAGGATAGAATTGCAACTTCGGGCATTAGCAGCTAGAGAGTAGAATGCTACAGTACTAACAATAACCTACTTAAGTAAAGCTAAAACGTCTCTCTTGGGATCTTCATACGCTTTCACCACTGTGTGCCGTTTTGTCTTAGGACAGAATTGCAACTTCGAGCATCAGCAGCTAGAGAGTAGAATGCTACATTACTAACAATAACCTACTTAAGTAAAGCTAAAATGTCTCTCTTGGGATCTTCATATGCTTTCACCACTGTGTGCCGTTTTGTCTTAGGATAGAGTTGCAACTTCGGGCTTCAGCAGCTAGAGAGTAGAATGCTACAGTACTAACAATAACCTACTTAGGTAAAGCTAAATGTCTCTCTTGGGATCTTCATACGCTTTCACCACTGTGGGCCGTATTGTCTTAGGATAGAATTGCAACTTCGGGCATCAGCAGCTAGAGAGTAGAATGCTACAGTACTAACAATAACCTACTTAGGTAAAGCTAAAACGTCTCTCTTGGGATCTTCATACGCTTTCACCACTGTGGGCCGTTTTGTCTTAGGATAGAATTGCAACTTCGGGCATCAGCAGCTAGAGAGTAGAATGCTACAGTACTAACAATAACCTACTTAGGTAAAGCTAAAACGTCTCTCTTGGGATCTTCATACGCTTTCACCACTGTGGGCCGTTTTGTCTTAGGATAGAATTGCAACTTCGGGCATCAGCAGCTAGAGAGTAGAATGCTACAGTACTAACAATAACCTACTTAGGTAAAGCTAAAACGTCTCTCTTGGGATCTTCATACGCTTTCACCACTGTGGGCCGTTTTGTCTTAGGATAGAATTGCAACTTCGGGCATCAGCAGCTAGAGAGTAGAATGCTACAGTACTAACAATAACCTACTTAGGTAAAGCTAAAACGTCTCTCTTGGGATCTTCATACGCTTTCACCACTGTGGGCCGTTTTGTCTTAGGATAGAATTGCAACTTCGGGCATCAGCAGCTAGAGAGTAGAATGCTACAGTACTAACAATAACCTACTTAGGTAAAGCTAAAACGTCTCTCTTGGGATCTTCATACGCTTTCACCACTGTGGGCCGTTTTGTCTTAGGATAGAATTGCAACTTCGGGCATCAGCAGCTAGAGAGTGGAATGCTACAGTACTAACAATAACCTACTTAGGTAAAGCTAAAACGTCTCTCTTGGGATCTTCATACGCTTTCACCACTGTGGGCCGTTTTGTCTTAGGATAGAATTGCAACTTCGGGCATCAGCAGCTAGAGAGTAGAATGCTACAGTACTAACAATAACCTACTTACGTAAAGCTAAAATGTCTCTCTTGGGATCTTCATACGCTTTCACCACTGTGTGCCGTTTTATCTTAGGACAGAATTGCAACTTCGGGCATCAGCAGCTAGAGAGTAGAATGCTACAGTGCTAACAATAACCTACTTAGGTAAAACTAAAACATCTTCATACGCTTTCACCACTGTGGGCCGTTTTGTCTTAGGATAGAATTGCAACTTCGGGCATTAGCAGCTAGAGAGTAGAATGCTACAGTACTAACAATAACCTACTTAAGAAAGCTAAAACGTCTCTCTTGGGATCTTCATACGCTTTCACCACTGTGGGCCGTTTTGTCTTAGGATAGAATTGCAACTTCGGGCATCAGCAGCCAGAGAGTAGAATACTACAGTGCTAACAATAACCTACTTAGGTAAAGCTAAAACGTCTCTCTTGGGATCTTCATACGCTTTCACCACTGTGTGCCGTTTTGTCTTAGGACAGAATTGCAACTTCGGGCATCAGCAGCTAAGCATTGATCCTAAAAAAAGGAGCAAGAAGCCGCATTCAGATATCTCAGAACTACTTTTATTCGCTTCAAAAGAATGATTGGGATGTCATTTAACAACACCCAAAAGCAATGAGCCTGAGCCATGCACTATAACGGGATGGGGGAAAGTACCAGGTAGAAAATATTTCAGGCGTTCGCGCGACCTGCCGATGTCTGAAAGATTGGGTGTTTTGGGCGACTTCATATTCTAATCATCCTGATATGGATGTAATGTTTGTTATCCACCAATTCATTGTAGCCAAGGGAGGCCAAGCGTTGGGCACGTTATAGTTTACAATACGAATTGCCCGACTCCAACTCAGCTTGTATGGAAGCATATCAGAGGCTTCTAATGTTATCCCCTAACCACCAATTTATCTATATGACAAAGGTATTTGCAGGCAAATATTAACTAATGCACATGAAGAATTTAAAATGTACGATATAACTCAAATAACATTACTTTGCAATGCAAACAGAGATGCGAGAACAGAGATGTCCCGAATCTCAAGTTCTTGAATCCAAATTAGAAATTTTAGAGTTCTCATATATTTTCAGTCCTTCAAACAAGAAGGAAATGGCGGAAAAAGCCGCCCAGACAGTTTCCTGTTGTTAGGGGACCCACCGCGGTACCAAAGGGCCCGGATTCGAATCTTGTAGAAGGCATGGCTGTTTGTAAATGTATGGTGTCTTTGCGGCGTGGAGACACTCTAAATATGTTGCGAACCACTCGGAGTACTCTTCCACAAAAACTAGCATGGAAGTAGAAGTCCAACTTCCTTGAGGCTCTAACAACTATTCTTCCATGAAATACAGAGGTTCGAATCCCGCGAACGTGGTTTCGTGGGCTGCATGGGCGTTTTCGCGGTTTTCCCCATGTGTAACGTGTATACGAGCCAGTTTCCCTTAGAAAGTCCCCCACGAAGGCATCCCTCCCTTTAGGCAGATAGCCGTCGTGTGCTTTGCCATAACTGAATAATCCAATCCAATCCATGAAATACATTGTCAGGACTAGGGGAAAGGAAAAATAATTTAATTTAATATTAAATGGTTTCAAATAAAGCAAAATTTGAAACTTCCATTTAATGGAAATTAGTTTAAGAATGTAACTTTTAGAAAGAGCCGCAATTTCAAAAAGTGCGAAATGAAATCTTGTACTAAAAGATGTATGAGTAAAACTTTCGACTGCAGTTAAATTGTTTCAAATAATTTGACGAAAAATAGTTGGATATCAGTTTCGATTTTAATTAGTTTTATTTAAAAATTAAACAGTTGTAGTTGTTTATCATAATTAGTAAACAACCGGTGTCTTGTACGTTTATATAACCATGACATGAGCGCTAGCAGCATCCAGGACTTAACAGTTTATAAGTTATTTATGTCCATGAGTGGCTGCCCAGACGATATATTGGTTAGTCTGGCTGCAGTAGCGATGGGCCTGGGTTCGAATTTCTAGGTTATATCCCTAAGACAAAACTATAAGTAGAATATCGTTTTGATCATTATTTATTAAATTATAATTTTCCTTCTTTTTGAAAAAATTAAAATGTTCTAATAAGAATGTATGAAATTATTTTGTGAAGCAATAATCAGATATCAGTGTAATATGAGCTGTTCTCTTGGAAAGTGTTGAAAATCCATTTTAGCATATTATACGTAGATATTTAAGGGTTTGTACTTGAATTGTTAGAAAAATATTGGTATAAGATAACACGCTCATTTTATGTTTTTTGAAATATTAAATTGATTTAAATTTATAATGTGATCGTTTTTAAGGTATTAGTTAAAAGAAATTTATATTTTTGATAACATTAAATGGACGGCCATCACTTTCAATGCTAACAAGATGTGAAAATCATACATTCATGGAATATTAATGGGATTTGTGAACTTATGGGATTTCAATTGAATCAAGCCAATTTTTCATGAAACGTTTTATTAAATATTTATTGCTTTCATCAGAATCTGACTCCAAGATTCTTCTTTTGTTCCTGCTCATCGGGATGATTGCTTTAAAATAATAATAATAAATATTAAAGTTAATTAAAATGTGGAAGAAAATCTAGCAAAATGAGAGTTTAATTTATAAATACCGATTTGAATCACTGTCCGATTCTAAAGTAACATTATACATTCCAAATGTTATATAATATAAAATGAACACTGGTTATAAAATTAACTGTTAGCAAGTTTAAAGTAATCGTACTTATTTACTCAATGCCGTGAACAAGCAAAAACACATTACTAAGTTTCATATTCTACAATAAGGCCCACCAGCGGCCGAGCGGTAAAGACGCTGAACACTGGTAGTTCGGTTCGAGGTTCGAATCCCGCGAACAGGCTGGCTGCATGGGCGTTTTCGTGGTTTTCCCCATGTGTAACGTGTATACGAGCCAGTTTCCCTTAGAAAGTCCTCCACGAAAGGCATCCCTCCCCTTAGGCAGATAGCCCTAGTGTGCTTTGCCATAATTAAATACACCACACACCATATTCTATTCAACAAACGGGCGAAGTACCAAAATGCCAGCAACCGAACGAAAATTTGTATTTCATTAAGAGTGTTGCCACACATATCTAGAGAAATTATGCAGTATATTTTTACTTCCTTGTACGAAGTAAAAAGGAAATATTGTAATCGCGAAAAGTTTCAGGCAGCCTATTTCAACGAAAATATCCATTTTAACCGCTATCGAATGCAATTTAACGATGCTTTTGCGTGATATCTGTACGTAAGGACAGAATAAAAGACTCGTTTCCTCCAAAAAAATATAAAACTGCTTTAAAATGAATTCTGAAGAGAATTTTTCGTGGCGTCTGTACGAACGTATGTACGTACGTACGTATCTCGCATAACGCAAAAACGAGTAGCCTCAGAACGTTGAGATTTTGTATATAGGACTGCTATAACATGTAGATGTGCACCTCATATTTTGGTTGCAATCGGCCGCACCAAACGTATATAAATATATTTATATATATAACCACTCTGCTACCCGGCTCAGTGATCTCAGAGTCTTGACTCTTATATGTTTGTAAATTGTACCTTTTTTGCTTTAAAAATGATTGAATTATGTTGTTCTTAACTTCCGGTTAAGGGTTTTATGCCTTTAGCAAATCTGTAGGCAATAGTTTTAGAATTATCAACAATTTTAAAGTTGTTTAAGTGCAGCTAAGCTTTTTTGATGGCGGCCATTGCTTGTTTACATTTGAAACAGCAGGATAGTGGGTTTGTTGCCAATCTAGAGAAATTTAGCTTCGCAGCAATAAAGATAACGCCTTCATTTATTATTGCGAATTAAATCATGCTTAATCCTGTTTGGATTTTTTCGAGGAAATTAGTCGATGTAGATGTCTGGTTTCGATACTTTAAGATTTACTTCGTCATTTTTAATACAGATATTTTGAGTTTTTATACATTTTTGCCTTGTCGCGAAGTGAGAACTGAATTAATTGAATGAGAAATACTCAATCGTCTGTGAAAAACTGTTTCTTTTTGTTTGGCTTGCTTAATTTCTTATATGCGTAGTTCTAGCTTTATTATAGTATTTGAATAGAACATGTGGCAACGATTCGATAATTCTTTAAATGATATAAATTTTGTGCATTCTGAGTTACAATATGAACGAAATATAACGCTGTTAAATGAACCTAACGCCAGAGTCTCGCAATGGTAAACAAATATAGTCAATTTTAAAGAGTGCATTTATTCTATTGCGGTTTATGCGCTATCGACAAAGAAGTTTTAATTCAGTCCAATAAGTTTAAATGAAATGCAAGAAAAAATGCGTATAATTTAATATTCCGTACAAGGAAGTCATGTGGTGTACACATCAGATTTTTTTAACTAAATATTACTTATGTCTTTGCGGAAAGTAGACTTGCACCATTTTCGAAGTAATCATATTTGTAATTTCATGAATTACGTAAGTTAACATTGACAAAATGCCGAAAATTTTGAAGGAATTTTCAGGGAAAAGCTTGTAGCAAATTGCATTCACTATTACCATTAACTAATTTTTTTTTTTTGCCAGAAATGGACAAATCTTCTTTCAAAGAAAACGGCTCATATCACTCAGTTGAAAAGAATGACATGAATAATACTTACCATGCTTCTTTACTTGTATGCAATGGATAAATTCGAAATTATATTTTACATCTCAATTACTAAAAAGGAAAAATATCCAATCCAAAAGATAATACACATAAATTTGATTTTTAATGCACCTTAGAAATGAAATATGAAAATTTTAAAAGCGGGCGTTTGTCATTCGGCTACACTTTCTCTACTACGCTCGGCTGTACTTTAGGCCCTTGATAGCTTCGCCGTGTAGTTAGCTTTAAGGGGACTCGTACACCTTAAAACCCATAAGATGTTCGAATAGGTGACTTTCGCAAGAATTGGGATAACTTATTTAGTTTAAAAGCAATTACTACCAACTTTTTACAGCTGACTACATAATATAGCTGCTTTCTGAAATAGTAATCAGAAAGTTTGTGTTGCCACAAATATTTTTATAATTTAATCCCCTTTGTGACAACATTTTTCGTCATGTTTCCAACTTGTGCGCGCAGTTTAAAACATTCTGTTTCATAATTTAATTCCATATTTAATATATAGCTTTTATTACATTTGGAAACTATTGTGAACCTAAAATTCTAAAAATTTCATGTTAAATTTTTATTTTATTTTGAGTAGAGTTTATAAAATGTATTTTATTAAAAAAATTTGTAATGTTTTCGTAAATAAAATTTTTCAATATTAAAATATTCATCAGATTGTTGGTTCAGTTAGAAAATAGTGCCCATATAAAGAATTCCATCCAATTTCTAGTATGTACCGTTAGCCCTTTTTAAAATATCGTGCGCGCAAGGTGGAAACATGGCGAAATATTTTGTCACAAAGAGGATTAAATTACAAAAATATTTGTGGCAACACAAACTTTCTGGTTACTAGTTTCCAAAGCAGCATGTAGTCAGCTGTAAAAAAGTTGAAAGTAATATCTTTTAAAATAAATAAAATATTCCAATTCTTGCAACAATCACATATTCGAAGATCATGAGGAGTTTAAGGTGTATGAGTCCCCTTAAAGGGCCAACTCCTGTAAAACTGTGATAGCTTCGGCTATATATCTTTAGTTAAGTTTTATTTCTTAGCATTCTTGAGTTGAAGCTTAAGTAGAAGCTTTTCTGTTCGTCCTAAGAAGAGGACCGACTGCAAACTTTATTTGAGATATAAAGGGTAATTAACCCTTCGTGAGTTTATGTTTTTATCTTTCTGAACTGAGCGATTCTTTGCTTACCAGATTTAATTTTTACATGAAAATACATGTCTTAAACTATTTTTGAACATAATTTCCGCCAATCATCAAACACTTGTCATAGCGGGTGACCAGTATTTGTATACCATCGTCAAAGAAACTTCCCGCCAGTTTCGATAACCACGACTCCACAGCATTTTTCGTGTCATCGTTAGATCCAAAGCGCTTGCCACCAAGCTCAAGCTTCATGTGCAGGAACAAGTGTTAGTCGGACGGCGCCAAGTCCCGGCTGTACGGCGGGTGATCGAACTGCTCCCAATGAAACTGTCGAATTAACGATTGAGTGACACCAGCAGTATGGGGCCTAGCATTGTCATGGAGCAACACAATTCCTTTACTGAGCATTCCGGCGTGGACATTTGTTCAAACTGCATTAAAAATTCTTACCCACTTTCTCACAATTCCATCACTTATCGCGTATTCACCGGAAACTTCTGTCACTTGACGATAAATTTCGGCCAGTTTAACATTCCTCGCGTTCAAAAATTTAATCACGGCACGAATCTCACAGTCAGCGGGAGAACTAATTGTCTTAAACATTTGGAATGTGCACAGCAAACTGAAAACACAACATAGAGCAGCCAAAATGGCGACAATTGAAAGTCGGTGAAGAAGAAAGACTAGTGCGCATGCGCGGACGCCTACCACAGCGCTGCGACGACGCTAGAATGATACGGTACTTAGTTTCCGAATACGCTACGTATATCACACAAGTGTTTCATATGTGCATGTACACTGGTTATCATAAATTAAGGAAAAATCACAAATATAGCGATACTTCCCTCAAAAATACGCCAAGCCGTGTAAAATTTGAATATGTTGCCAAGAAAGAGTAGCTGAGTAAAACTCCAATATGCAAATTAGTGGCGCTGTACTCGGAATACGTCATCTACGAGGAGCATGTGTGAGAGCAAGCCCACATATTTCACTGTGATAGTGACATCAGAAATCTGAGATAGCCAATTAGTAACAATGATCTCCAGGCATCATTTGCCTGCAGAACTACGATGGAGAGCCATTTGGAGACTAGAGGCAGAATAAGGTCAAACAGAAGTGGCAGGATGGCTAAATGCGAGTCCGTCTGTGGTTCGTAGACTTTGGAGGCGATTTCAAATCACAGATTCGGCATCTAGGAGGTTCAGCCAAGGACGGCCAACTGGTACGACGAGCGCCGATGACCTATATTTGACATTATGTGTATGTAGGAATAGAGCCGCTGCTCCGAATCTTCTTAGATCCTCCCTTGTTGCCGTCACCGGAAGGTTGATGTCAATGTCAACTGTGCGTAGAAGACTTCACAAAGGTGGTCTGTATGCGAGGCGGACGACCATTTGCGTGCCGCTCAAGTCACGCCATAGGAGGGACCGTTTGCAGTGGGCACGAGAACATGTCCAATGGATGCCTGAGCAATGGAGGGCTATTCTCTTTACGGATGAGTCCAGGTTTAGTCTAGAACGCGATAGTAGGCATTATTTGATATGGAGAGAACCTGGAACCCGTTATCATCCGTCCAACATCCGTGAAAGAGATGCATACGGAAGAGGCAGTATCTGTGTTTGGGATGGCATCTCTTTGGGTGGACGCACAGGTCTACATGTTTTTCCAAGGAGAACCGTGAATGCTCGTGTTTATAGAGATGACATCATTGATGCTTATGTGCGCCCATATGCCGGGACAATAGGTGACGCTTTCCTGTTACAGGACGACAATGCAAGACCACACAGGGCTCGCATCGTAGATGATTATCTTCAGCAGGAAACAATTATGAGTGGCCAGCTGGATCCCCGGACTTTAATCCTATGGAGCATGTTTTAGATGCTTTAGGGAGACGTTTATCTGCTCTCAATCCGCCCCCTGAGACCCTTGCCGAGCTTGCAACTGCTTTGCAAGGGCAATGGATCTCGTTTCCTATGGAAATGATAGACCGCAGAATTGAAAGCATCACACATCGCTGAATGTACTGTATTGCTTCTAGAGGCGATTAAATTTCATATTGAAGGTACGTTTAATATAGCAAACTGACATCTTCGATTTGTTCATTTTATACATGTGCTAATTTCTATACTACCATAATTGTCTGGTAATTTCTTTTTATGTTATTTGATACCTTACTATGTGTTGTATATTGTGTGTAAGTTTCATAAAATTCTACATGTAACTTTTTCAGTAATCGTGATTTTTGTGATTTTTCCTTAATTTATGATAACCAGTGTATTTGCAAAACTACGTACAAGAATTTTGTAGTATTGTTAATTGTGCAGGAAAACTATTTATACTGGCTTCGATAATTTTATTATAGATAACATGAAATCTAGCTTGCTTAATTGTTTCTGGAAGTTCAATCAGAAATAGAAAAAAAAGGTAACTTTGCTAACTGACATATATCCCAAGCGAAATTTCGGGAATACGTTACTTCGCCAAGTGTAACGGAGAGTCGTGGGCAAGTGATAAAGTCTCTGACCTCTAGCAGAGCCATCTCGCTTTCATCTCCCAAAGGGAAAGCTGGCTGTTGACGCATTCCTGCGTCTGCAGTTTTCTCTGCTTTCAAAGTAAATACAAGTCAATTTTCGCAACAAGTCGCCCATAAAAGAACTCATCTGAAGGAAAATAATCCTCAGAATGTTATCGTAACAAAAGGCTGCTTTTCGTTTTCTGGTTTACAATATTTTTCTACCTGCATACATCTTCTGTGACTTCGTGAATTCAGTTTCGATTTTCATATTTCCAATTTATTTAAGGTAAATAAAAGTCAGCAAAGTCGTGCATTCAGTTTTCTTAAAGAAAGTTTTATGTTTCTTAAAGAAAGTTTTCGTTTTATGTTTATTCTATGTCTGGATGTTTTTCAATTTTTACTAGCATTTTTGTTAAGCAAATTCAGAAGAGAATTTTCAGTCGGTATAAAATATCTTTAACAATGGTGAAGCTGTGTGATATATTATATATCAATTCTAAGCATGTAATCATTGTTGTCACACTTTGGAAGAGAAAGATATCATTATTCTTTCCTCAAGGGCATTACACGCTCTATCTTGCTATCTTTACAGACTCAATCTCAGAAACTATATGCATTAAGGGGACTCATACACCTTAAACCCCTCATGATCTTCGAATATGTGACTATTGCAAGAATTGGGATATTTTATTTATTTTAAAAGCAATTACTTCCAACTTTTTACAGTTGACTACATGATATAGCTGCTTTGGAAACTAGTAACCAGAAAGTTTGTGTTGCCACAAATATTTTTGTAATTTAATCCTCTTTTTGACAAAATATTTCGCCATGTTTCCACCTTGCGCGCATGATATTTTAAAAATGGCTAATGGTACATACTTGAAATTTGATGGAATTCTTTATATTGGCACTATTTTCTAACTGAACTAACAATCTAATCAATATTTTAATATTAAAAAAATTATGGACGAAAACATTGCAAATTTTTTTAATAAAATACATTTTATAAACTCAAAATAAAATAAAAATTTAACATGAAATTTTTAGAATTTTAGATTCACACTAGTTTCCAGATGTTATAAAAGCTATATCTTAAATATGGAATTATTTTATGAAGCAGAATGTTTTAAACTGTGCGCGCAAGTTGGAAGCTCGACGAAACATGTTGTTACAAAGCGAATTAAATTATAAAAATATTTGTGGCAACACAAACTTTCTGATTACTATTTCAGAAAGCAGCTATATTGTGTAGTCAGCTGCAAAAAGTTGGTAGTAATTGCTTTTAAAATAAATAAATTATCCCAATTCTTGAAACAGTCACCTATTCGAACATTTTCTGGGTTTTAAGGTGTATGAGTCCCCTTAAACGAAAGGAAATGTATGAAGAAAGTATTTAAACATAAAATGACTAAAAAAATGAAGCATTACTATGATTATTAGAGATATAACTTTAGTTCTGTATAGTAAAATTCTTCATAACCGTAGAATCATTGGGGTTTTAAATGCTGGAGACGAGAAAAATGTACAGTGCTCTCACCGGGATTCGAGATCCGGACCTCCTGAATACGCGGCGAGTTTGTTTCCAGTAACACGACCAAGGCATGCGGAAAGGAAGGAGAAAATACCTCATATAGTAATATAACCGAAGAGTTGATGACTGAAGAACTCCAAACTTGTTCAGACTTTCTAAAGTCTCATTCAGTCCTATCTTATTTTTAATAGTAATGTCGAAATGATTTTTGATATATCAACTGCAATCTATTGAATCTGTAATTTATGGAGAAATGGGTTATAGTCGGATTCTTAAAAAACAAGGAAGAAAGGGACCTTACTAGAATTTACAGAACTGAACAATACTTCGTCATGTTACCCATAGATCATGTGATTATGTTTTAGAATTGATGCCCCTATTTGTAGCGCAAAATGAAGGAATTGGTTATGCTTCTGCAAAGATTTTCCTTTTATCTTGCTTTCTTTTGCTAGACTTCTGGACAATAAGAAAATCATACTTTCTACAAAAGATAGAAAACGTTAATAATTATATAAGCCAGGTTTTGCGTTTAGTGGCTAGCGCGTCGCGCAGGTGCACCACAGGTCCGAGGTTCGATCCCCGAGCTGGGCAAGTTTGAATCAACCCTTCATCCCTTGAATGGGTCGTTAAAATGAGTACCAAGTTCGCTTGGGAAAACACGCCGGGCTTTCTGGCGACAAGCTGACCACTTGCCCAGGGCATATGCTGATGCACGCCGGGGTCCAAGGTCAAGAAAGCAGATTTCGGGGCACTGCAGGCGGTGGCCCAATAGGGCTGTTGCGCCACTGAGTTTAGTATTTTAGTTTTTGCGTTTATCATTAAGCTGTAGTTCTTACGCTTTGGAAACAAAAAAATCAACTGATTAAAACTGTCAGGGTATTTAAATGTCTTTTGTATGTAAAATCACTTTAATTACAAATTTAACAGCTATAGTATTGAGTCCTAAAAGCGTTTGTAGAAAACATTATTTCATACTTTAAGGTAGGAATTGTGAAAAGCTGGCCAAAAAAAAAAAAAAAGAAAGAAACTGAAGTCGAAATGTCCATTCCTAGTTGAAGGTCCAAACATTGCAGGTACAATCAGTTAAAAACAGATGCAGATATCTGAAGTTCTAAGGGGCAAACTTCACAGATAGACATAGTCCACAACAGAAAGCGTTTTTCCGAAAACTGTTGTACAAGTAAAAAACCAATTAATGCTCAGATTCAAGTTTGTCCAGTCTTAATTGAAGATGCAAACTTTGTAGTTACAGCCAGCTCCAAAACAGATGCAGATATCTTGAGGTCCAAGTGGGCAAACTTCACAGATAGGCATAGTCCACAACAGAAAGCGTTTTCCGAAAACTGTTGTACAAGCAAAAAACCAATTAATGGTCAGATTCAAGTTTGTCCAGTCTTAGCTGAAGGACTTTGTAGTTACAGTCAGCTAAAAACAGATGCTGATATCTTGAGATGCAAGTGGGACACTTCACAGACAGGCATAGCGTACAACAGAAAGCGTTTTTCCCATGTTAGGTGGACACTGCTGTACAAACCAAAAAGCCAATTAATCGTCAGATCCAAGTTTAGAGAAAAGGTTCTAGAGCATAATCACTAAGCAGAAATTAATCAGAAGTTCCTTGCTTAGCTTCAGTATCACACCAATACAGATCTGATCTGGAAATGTTAAGATCTGGGATTTTACTCCCAATCGAAGTTCAAACTCCACAATTATTAGACAAGTAATATCAATATCAAAGTTAAAAGAATGTTTCTGAATAAATAACTGTCCTCTGCTTTAAATAAAGAACATAGCTTTCAGTTGAAGGCAAGGCATAAGAACCGTGGTGTTAAAAAATCCGATATTTCGTCGCCTTAAATATAAATCTGTAGTCTTAAGTTTCTGATTCCACTTTCGAATTCGAAAAGAATACGAAAAGAAAATCCATACTCTTTCTCATCCAAGCGCAAACTCAGGCGTACAAAATAAAAATTAATATAACATTCTTGTTTTTTTTTTTTTTTTCGAAAAAAAATAGTAAAAAAAAATTCTTATGTTTGTTAAAAATGCCCCTGAACATGCCAGTGGCATATTCACTAATCAAGATCGTAAATAAGGGTTCTTAGAACTCATTCTGACCTTTTTTGTACCTCCTCCTTTCTGCCGGAATCTTTTTCCTCTTTTTCATTCTTTTGAGCTTTGAGACAAAGTTATCCCTTTCTGTCTGAGTTTTTCTCATCCAAGATTTCTTTTTTTGTCCGGTTCTATTCACACAGCTTTTCAGCAGAAAAGGAATAAAAATGTGCATAAAAAAAGGCAGTTATCGAACGGGGATGAGAATCCCGCTTATGTGATTGATGGGATCGGTTTTTCTCCGGAAACGTTACGGGCATTAAATGGAACGTTCTAGTTAAGCTTCTGCTTTTCTCTCTTTTTTTGTTCTACCCGCTTTCCCTATTCTTTCTTCGTTTTAATAATTTAAGATAAAATTGATTTTTTTATCTTTGCAAATTAGAATTAGATAATAAAATTCGAATATAAATTGCGTACAGCACTAGGTCAAGTTTCTGACTATTACCTAGAGATGCACAGTCTAAATGAAAAGTATAGTAAAAGTATCCAATGTATGTCTAAGCAGGCTCCAATAAACAGGACAATCTAAGCAGATCCAAATAAATAGCTCCCGTTTGGTGAAAAATGCATCAACAAGTGCAAGCATACGGCCGTGTATAACGCTCAACTATGATTTCAATCTATACTTTTTAGTTTCTAGGTATATTCCGGTGTATAACGCGCACCCATAATTTCAAACTATATTTCTTAGTTTTTGGATATTTCAAACTATATTTCTTAGTTCAATCTATACTTTTTAGTTTCTAGGTATATTCCAGTGTATAACGCACATCCATAATTTCAAACTATATTTCTTAGTTTTAGGATATATTTCGGTGTATAACGCGCACCTGTAATTTCAAACTATAGTTTTTAAGTATATGTATTTCGTTTAACAACGCGCACCTATAATTTGAAACTATACTTTTTAGTTTTTAGGTGTATTTCGGTTAGCAGTATAACGTGCAGCTTTTGTTTACAAAGAAACCTGAAGGATACATGTGCGATGCTCTTATCTTTCGAAGACATTCATTCGAAAATTTTTCCCAAGCTTTCGGAGAATGGTATATTGAACTGGCAAGCGATAAGAAGAACAGTATGTGCGAGGGGGAGAATGCTTGAGGAAGTAAATAATTCTGCAAAGAGGGTGTTTCGCATTCAAAGTCGGTGTGCACAAGAATACTATTCTAGGGTTTCAAGAAAAGAGAGACATTATTTGAGGTAAGAACGCTCTTCGGACCAGAATTAATTCGCAGAGTTAGGAGTTTTCTCTTTCGATTGGCATTTAAAACCCTGATTTTTGAAGTGAAAATCGAAGGTGAGAAAGGAACAAAGAACGAAAAGCTAAATGCGTCATGCCAGTCTATAAATAGTGTGTAAGGGGATAATAAAAAACATAGAACGAAATTAATCCCCACATAATTCATTTAAAAGTTCACTCATTTCGAGTCATTTTCATTCACTTAAATTCATTTAAAATGTGTAGTATTTCTAGTAATCTAGATGGTACGGAAGATTATTACTTATTTACGGATCAGAGTAACAGTGTTGCTGAAGAGGGAACAGAATTCTAGTAATCTAGATGGTACGGAAGATTATTACTTATTTACGGATCAGAGTAAGTGTTGGTGAAGACGGAATAGAATTTTAGTAATCTAGATGGTATGAAAGATTATTACTTATTCACGGATCAGAGTAACAGTTTTGGTGAAGACGGAATAAAATTCTAGTAATCTAGATGGTCCAAAAGATTATTACTTATTTACGGATCAGAGTAACAGTGTTGGTGAAGACGGAATAGAATTCTAGTAAGTCAGATGGTACTAAAGATTATTACTTATTTACGTATCAGAGTAACAGTGTTGGTGAAGACGGAATAGAATTCTAGTAATCTAGATGGTACGGATGATTATTACTTATTTACGGATCAGAGTAACAGTGTTGCTGAAGAGGGAAAAGAATTCTAGTAATCCAGATGGTACGGAAGATTATTACTTATTTACGGATCAGAGTAAGTGTTGGTGAAGACGGAATAGAATTTTAGTAATCTAGATGGTATGAAAGATTATTACTTATTCACGGATCAGAGTAACAGTTTTGGTGAAGACGGAATAAAATTCTAGTAATCTAGATGGTCCAAAAGATTATTACTTATTTACGGATCAGAGTAACAGTGTTGGTGAAGACGGAATAGAATTCTAGTAATCTAGATGGTACGGAAGATTATTACTTATTTACGGATCAGAGTAAACAGTGTTGGTGAAGACGGAATAGAGTTCGATGATGTCTTGAAGATATAACCGAAGACTAATTTGACGAACTTTTCATACTATTATTAGATAATGAATTTTTTTAGGCTTATAAGCTATGCCATTTCTTTTAAATAAACAGCCCTTAGGTTGTAAGGATTATGCTAATTTTATTAACAGTTAAATTTTAAGTTAAAGTTCCTTTCCTGTCAAATTCTTAACTTCAACTTACTACTTCCGGCCAGAACGTAGTTTTGGAATCTTGCTGAATATCTAATGAGGTGAAGCGGTATTTAAACCGCGAAGTTACTTGCAGAGTCAGAGAGAATCAGAGTTTCTGATTTACGCGCGTCTGCCTTTTTGGCCACTCTCTCCCCCAAAGCTGTTATTACGCTCGGCCGTACTCAGGCCCATGCTAAGCTTCGTAGTCAAATAAGTTAAGGGGCCAAATCGATTTGAATCTTGATAGCTTCGGCTATATTTCTTTAGTTAATCTTAGTTTTAGTTTAATTCTTAGTCTCTTAAGTTCAAACCGAAGTGGGGGCTTTGTTTGTACAGTTCCAGGCAGAATTTTGTTAAATCTTATTGGAATAATAAATGGTTAGTTACCTTTCTATCTTGTTGTTTCTTGTCACACGAACTTATGCGATTATTCGCTATCTAGTTCTTAAGACTCGTTTTTTTCTACAGTAACTGAGATTTACACAGAGAAAGTCTTACAACCTTATATACACCCCGTTTTTAAGGGCGACTGGGAAAGAGAGGACCCAGTTGTCAAATACTGGTCGCATATTGTAATATTGGATATTCGCTGATCAGTTCTTAAGATTCTTCACTTCCAGCATTAACTTAGAATTACAAAGTGAGGAACACTATAAGGTACATGTAAAAAACTAATTTTTCTATGTTCATCTTTTTTTTATTTTTAAATCTATCATTTTTATATCCGGCGTATAACATGCCAACGTAAATTTCGATCTTATATTTAATATTAAGCGCTTTATACATCGGAGTATACAGTATCTGAAAAACACAAATAATATTTTAGATTTTTGCTTTCAATGGTACTGAACAAATTACTATTCGGGGTAGCAAATGTTTGCACCAGTTATTAGTTTCCTGTAACTCTTTCAGAAGCTGTTGACTCTATGCAGAAAAATATATTCGACCAGTATAAACTGAAATATTTATCAACATTTCTGCAACATCCATCACTCGCAACAACAACATTAACCCGTTTCCTTGTCACTTGGAAGATAGATCGCTTTATACCGCCAGGTAAGCGTTGAACGAGCAAAAAACATGGCGGATTTCAAGTGTCTCCTCCCGGAACCCGCAACCATTGCTAAGATTGATAGCATCGCACCTTCCCCCAAAATGCTCCCTTGGGATCAATGGTCCGGGAGAGGCAGGACGTCTCATTTTGGGGGGACGAGAGTTTCGCACTGCAGGATCAAATTGGAGGATGCATGTCTTCTCATACCTGTGGGATGAACATCTACCTTTTTAATACTTTAATGAACACCGTGGGATAAAATCGTTATATTATCAGTGCTTGTTTACCTCGTTTCTAAACAGAGATGTGTACAATAATATAACAGACTCTTTAAAAATGTATTAGGCTGCATGTCGTAGAGTGATTTATTTTTATTTCGTCGATTACGTTATTTATGAGAAATTCTTTAATGGATCATCTTTGTGAAGTATAGAAATCCCGTATCTAATGCTTTAAAAGGTTTATTCTTGCGACTTTTCCAAAAGCACAACCTTTCAACCTGATTCACTGTTCATTCTTCTCCGCCTACGGGGAATCAGAGTGAAAACTTGCGTCTTTAGAAAAGTTTATAAGAATAGAGCTTTCAATGTATATTAAATAGAAACTGCATTTTCCTGCGAATTGCTCCTGGTGTGTCTATATTTTCGTGCCACGTTTCGCTCAGTGTCAACAACTAATTAGCTGTAATTAAATATATACTATATTTGTATTAGCAAATGCGGTATCGTAGTGATGTGTACTTTAATTACTTGAAGCTTAGAAGTTAATCGACAAAACTAAGATTCGAAACGTTGCACCTACGCAGTTAATCAATTGGATGTTATCATTCATTAAACTGTAATCAATGGCAATAACTTTTTCCCTAATTGGATTTCATACTTTTTGATCGCAAATTTCAGACCTTCTCCTGAATTAAAAAAAAATAATGGAATTTAAATATTTAAAATTTTATTCGGGTCATTCAATTAGATTTATAAAAAAGAGCAAGTTTTTAAGTTTCTTTGCTTAACAATTTTGTGTTATTAAATCAAATAGAACTGTAAAATATTGCAAACTTTGTAAATAATATGCATACCGTATATCCTGGCGCATAAAGTGCATTTTCAACACAAAAGTATAAACAGCGGCCGATCGGTAACGCCGCTGAACACTGGTAGTTCGGTCCGAGGGTTATATGTCGGATATAAAAATGATGGATTTAAAAATAAGGTAAAGATGAGCACACGAAAATCATATTATAACATGTACTTAAATGTTTTGTTTAAAATAAATGGCATTTCTTATAAACATAAAAAATTTTCTTGTCTGTTAACACGAAACGTTCGTCATATTCTTCCGTTATAACTTCAGGCACATCATCGAATTCTATTTCATCTTCACCATCACTATTAGTCTTATCCATAAATAAAGAATGATCTTCCGTTCCACCTAGTTTCGTTTTTACTTCCTTGTACGAAGTAAAAAGGAAGTATTATAATCTCGAAAAGTTTCAGGCAGCATATTTCAACGAAAATATCTATTTTGGCCGCTTTCGAATGCAATTTAACGAAGTTTTTGCGTAATATCTCTAGGTAAGGACCGAATGAAAGACTCTTAATCTCCAAAAAAATTATAAAACTGCTTTAAAATGAATTCTGAAGAGAATTTTTTGTGGCGTCTGTACGAACGTACGCACGTACCTATCTCGCATAACTCAAAAATGAGTAACCTCAGAACGTTAAAATTTTGTATATAGGACTGCTATAACATGTAGATGTGCACCTCGTATTTTGGTTGCAATCGGCCGCGCCAAACGTATATAAATATATTTATATATATATGTTGTGCATTCTGAGTTATAATATTACCGAAATATAATACTGTTAAGTGAACTTAGCGCCAGAGTGTCGCTATGGTAAACAAATCGAGTGAATTTTAAAGAATGCATTTATTCTATACACATAATACAGATACTATACACATAATACACACAATATACCAATACTATACACATAATACACACAATATTCTATACACATAATACAGATGTTTTGAGTTTTTATGTATTTTTGCCTTGTCGCGAAATGAGAACTGAATTAATTGAATGAGAAATACTCAATCGTCTGTGAAAAGCTCTTTCTTTTTTGTTTTGTTTGCTTAAATTTTTTTATACATCGGCCTAGCTTTATTATAGTTTTTGAGTAGAACATGTGGCAACGATTAGATAATTCTTTAAATGATATAAATGTTGTGCATTCTAAGTTATAATATGAACGAAATATAATACTGTTAAGTGAACCTAGCGCCAGAGCGTTGCTATGGTAAACAAATCGTGTGAATTTTAGAGAATGCATTTATTCTATTGTCGTTTATGCGCTGTCGGCGAAGTAGATTTAATTCATTCCAATAAGTTTAAACGAAATGAAAAAAAAAAAAAAAGGCGTATAATTTAATATTCCGTACAAGGAAATCATGTGGTGTACACATCAGATTTTTATATAGATATATTCTGTTTTTATATATGTTTGCCTTGTCACGAGGTGAGAACTGAATTAATTGAATGAGAAATACTCAATCGTCTGTGAAAAACTGTAACTTTTTCGTTTTGTTTGCTTAATTCCTTTTATACATCGTTCTAGCTTTATTTGAATGGAACATTTTTAAAGATTAGATAATTCTTCAAATGATATAAATTTTGCGCATTCTGAGTTGTAATATGAACGAAATATAACGCTGTTAAGTGAACCTAGCGTCAGAGTCTCGCAATGGTAAACACATATAGTTAATTTTAAAGAGTGCATTTATTCTATTGCGGTTTATGCGCTATTGACAAAGAAGTTTTAATTCAATCCAATAAGTTTAAATGAAATGCAAGAAAAATGCGTATAATTTAATATTCCGTACAAGGAAGTCATGTGGTGTACACATCAGGTTTTTTAATTATCTTTTTTATCGAGAATCATTTATTTTTTTTAATCTAGACTACATTGTAATGACTTTTGAATTATATTGCTTTAATTTCATTCCATGATTTTATCACCCACTCACACACTATTTCTAGACTTGCATGGTGTATTTGGCATACCTATCCTAACGAGAGAACTACTTTCCTAGACTTTACTAGAAAACATCTAACTGCTAATTCACTGCTAATACTGCTAATACATTCTGGTTGGAAGTTCATATTTACCTCAAATAATGTTCCCCTTTTCGTCGAAACACTAGAATAACATCCTTGTGCACACCTGCTTTGAATACAACGCATCTTCTTTACAGAAATCCCCCTACATATTGTTCTCCATGTCGCTCTGTCAACTGAGTATACCATTGGTCAAAAGCTTAGAAAAAATCGTCGAATAAATAAATGACTTTAAAAGATAACAGCATCGCATCATGCATCTTTCAAGTTTCTTGGTAAAGAAAAGGGTACGCGTTATACGGCGAATATATCTAAAAACAAAAAAAAATGTACTCTGAAATTATAGATGCGCGTTATACGGCGAATATATCTAAAAACTAAAAAATGTACTCTGAAATTATAGGTGCGCGTTATACGGCGAATATATCTAAAAACTACAAACTGCACTCTGAAATTATAGGTGCGCGTTATACGGCGAATATATCTAAAAACTAAAAAATTTACTCTGAAATTATAGGTGCGCGTTATACGGCGAATATATCTAAAAACTAAAAAATGTACTCTGAAATTATAGGTGCGCATTATATGCTGGGATATACGCTAAGTACTTAGTTTAATTTTTGCCGTTTCTATCGAAATGCAATTTCCACTTGAATGTTGATCAGACAGTGTTTTGTTACTATTTATATACTTGACTTTTGTTTGTATTCTCTTTGGCATGCAAATTAGGTCTTAGATATTCTCTAGTTTTCTTCTTAAATAATAATTCTTTACGCATACATAAACTGGTCTTGAGGAAAGGCTATTTTGGTTCCCAGAGCGTACTGCAAACGTAAATCCCCAGAATATTTATATAACTAAGACGGGAATTTAATCACAAGTGCCGTTAAATTTGATGGATAGTCATTAAAAGCCTGCTATTTTGCTGGGTACATAGAAAGGCGTTATTTCATTTTGAAAGAAATCTTAGGCAACGGCTGCGAGAGGAAAATATGTCATCTAATATGTCACCTAGTTTAAGTTCAACAGCGATACTTGACAAAGAATGTTGCGAAATTGTCATTGTTTTAATGCTACTGTGAGGCGTATGTTTCATTTAAATTTTATAACTCCTAATAATTTGGTAAATTGACTACATTTCTAGAAATATGCATTGTAGTTTGTACAAATAAACGCCAGACTGGAATTTTAAACACTTTTTCTTTAAGGGGACTCATACACCTTAAACCCCTCATGATCATCGAATATGTGACTGTTGCAAGAATTAGGATATTTTATTTATTTTAAAAGCAATTACTTCCAACTTTTTACAGCTGACTACATAATATAGCTGCTTTGGAAACGAGTAACCAGAAAGTTTGTGTTGCCACAAATATTTTTGTAATATAATCCTCTTTGTGACAAAATATTTCGCCATGTTTCCACCTTGCGCGCATGATATTTTAAAAATGGCTAATGGTACATATTTGAAATTTGATGGAGTTCTTTATATGAGCCCTACTTTTTAACTGAACCAAAAATCTGATGAATATTTTAATATTAAAAAAATTTATGCACGAAAACATTTTAGATTTTTAATAATAAAATACATTTTATAAACTCAACTCCAAAGAAAATAAAAATTTAACATGAAATTCTCAGTTTTTTGGCTTACAGTAGTTTCCAAATGCTATAAAAGCTATATATAAACTATGGAATTAAATTATGCAACAGAATGTTTTAAACTGCGCGCGCAATGTAGAAACATGACGAAAGCTGAAAACATTACAAATTTTGTTAATAAAATACATTTTATAAACTCAACTCAAAATAAAATAAAAATTTAACACGACATTTTTAGAATTTTAGGTTCACAGTAGTTTCCAAATGTTGTAAAAGATATATATTAAATATGGAATTAAATTATGAAACAGAATCTTTTAAAGGTGTGCGCGCAAGTTGGGAACATGACGAAAAATATTGTCACAAAGCGGATTAAATTATAAAAATATTTGTGGCAACACAAACTTTCCGATTACTATTTCAGAAAGCAGCCATATTAAGTAATCAGCTGTAAAAGGTTGGTAGTAATTGCTTTTAAAATAAATACGTTATCTCAATTTTTGCAACAGTCACCTATTCCAACATCTTATGGGTTTTAAGGTGTATGTGTCGCCTGAACTAGTTTAGGAACTGTGCTTTGATGAAAGGAATTATTTTAGAATTTATGATCTTACACATAAAAGTATCTGCATAAAAATAATTTATAATGCAAATAAAGTGGTTAAGTTAAAGCTAACACAGATGCAATATTAATAAACCTCCTGTTATATAACCACATTATACATACATATATATATATATATATATATATGTATATGTATATGTATATGTGTATGTATATGTATTATAATTTATTTACTAAAGAAATATTGATTATATTATCTCCTAAGATTAATTTTAGTAGAATTATCTAAAAAGAGTGAATCCATAGTTAGTAAGTTTAATTTCCGAAAATTGTTTTAAAGTAACTTGAATGTAAATTGTTAGAAAACTTTAACGGGGACTTGAATTAAATCATGAATAACAAAATTTCAATTGTAAAAAGAAATTAAATTAAAAGCAAGTAATTAAACTTAAAAGCAAGTAATCATTGCCATTGATCGGAAATTAGTTGACTTTTCTAGGGGAACAAACCAACTGCCGTTCAATGAACAATAATTAAGAAATAAATACGAAGGTGTTTCGTCCTTTACTCAAGCAATAAGGCGATGCCAAACTGGCAATTTAAGTTAGGCTAAACATTTCCGTGAATTGATGGGATCAAGAGCTAATGCAGGGCACCAAAGAACTCATTCTGATTAAGCATTTTCGCTAATTCAATTTTTGAGTGAAAAGCAGTTTATGTAGTAAAACTGAGCTCTTTTGTTAAATTGAGATTGAGATTTATATCTTCATGTACATTCCCTTCTCTTATCATATATAATTTTAATTTCAATTTTTATTTTTTGATTTGTTTTTGCAAAGATTGCATTATACACTCATGTCCATAAATTAAGGATAATTCGGAGTCGCGCGGAAATCGAACTCTAAAATAAATATATCACCTGTAAAATCACTACACACATCTTCAAGAATCATATGCAAATTTCAGGAAGTAACCAGATGACACCGATGGTACGTCACAATGACGAGAGTGTAAGAGAGTGATATATAAGGAATACAGGCAAAGAAGTAAAATTGTTCGCAGGCGCTTTATAAGCATTTCAGTGCAATAACCGAATAGTTATGACACAAAGGACGCATTTGGATGATTTTTTACGTGGTATAATTATCGGCCGTCTGGAATGTGGGCGTACCCAACTGGAAGTATCAGACGAACTTGGAATTGCCCAGAGTGTCATCTCCAGGCTTTGGCAACGATTCCAAGATGATTGTAATGTGAGAAGACGTTACAGCACAGGTCGCCCCGGAGTCACAACGCCGAATGAGGACCGGTATTTGGCAGTTACTGCCAAAAGAAACAGGCGGATCACAGCCTCAGACCTGTCTCGTCAGCTCTCTTCAGCCACTGGTACGACAATTTTAAGGCAGACCGTGTACAAACGCTTAGGGCAGATTGGTCTGCATGCTCGTAGACCTGTCAGATGCGTTCCACTTACTGCAACTCACTCTCGCCTGCGGTTAGCCTGGAGTAGAGAGCATGCATTGTGGACACCGCAACGGTGGGCTTGTGTGATGTTTTCCGACGAGTCCAGGTTTAGCTTGCAGTCTGTATCTCACAGGACTTTCGTATGAAGAGCTCCAGGTGCTCGTAACCAGCAAGAAAACATCATCGAACGACACTTACGGTAGTGCAGGAGTTCTCGTTTGGGGTGGAATTATTCTGGGTTCCAGAACTGACCTGCATGTTCAAATTGGAAAAATGACAATCCAAATCTATCGGGACGTCATTCTGGAACAATATGTACGTTTGTTTCGGGGCGCCATGGGCGCACAATTTGTGTTTATGGATGACAACGCCCGTCCTCACCGAGCAAACATCGTAAGCGAATGCCTTCAATCGGAGGATATCACCCGTCTGGACTGGCCAGCATTCTCACCGGACTTAAATCCAGTAGAGTACGTGTGGGACATGCTTGGCCGACGAGTTGCAGCCCGTCAACCTCCTCCTACATGTCTACCGGAACTTCGGAGAACATTGCTTTTTAAGTGGTGTAATATCCCCCAATATCAGATCGATAATTTGATACTCAGCATGCCTAGGCGTTGTACGG
Source organism: Stegodyphus dumicola (assembly GCF_044657685.1). Lineage (NCBI taxonomy): Eukaryota > Metazoa > Arthropoda > Arachnida > Araneae > Eresidae > Stegodyphus > Stegodyphus dumicola. The sequence continues at coordinate 24,355,236 of NC_140772.1, forward strand.
ACTGTATTGCATCGTCTGGGAGATATACAATGTATTAACAATCATACCAACCATGTAATATTGGTTTTTTGTAAATAGGTTTTTTTTTGTAATTTGCTCCGGTGAGAAAAATCGCCTATTTTTTTTTTAATATCAAACATGTAGCATCTTTTTTTGCTCTTTACCTGTTGTTTAATAAATAAACTTTACAAATAAGTCAAATTTGTTTTGCTTCTAATTCCTCCTTTGCCTGATTTTGCATTATCCTTAATTTATGTACATGAGTGTAGTTGATAGATTTTATGCATTTGTTGAAGATACAATTTTAAAATTCATAAAATACAGGTTAGGTTTCGTTTTTGTTGATCTGTAAAATTCTTTGCTGCGGGATGTAAATTATATAATTTCTAAGCTTTGACACCTCAAATGGAATCTTATTCAAGTAGAGAAGACACAAAATTTCGCCCTTTAAAAGTTTGAGTATTATCTCCCTAATTTCTGCGTTCCTTCGGGGTATAACAACTAGCACACTCGGCGCGTATTCGAGAGGTCCAGGATAGAGTCCCGGTGAGGACATTGGACATTTTTCATATCTCCTGCTGCAAAATAACCTAATGACTCTGCAACATTTCCCAATAAACATTTACTACAAGCGTGCAGCCATACTTCTTTCTTACCCTATGGACTAATCATTGCTGCAAAGGAATTAAGCTTTTCCTTCTGTATCTAAGTTTTTACATTTTGCGTAAGTTTTCAACTAAAATAAAGCATCTATTGTTAGTACAAAAATGCAAAGCGAAGGAGAGAACGAAATGAGGAAGAATTTTATTTCTAAGCTTATTATGTTGCTTGTATTAGTTAACAGTGTACATTTCTAATGGAAATAAGATTATTAAGAAGCCTTTGGAGGGGGAAAATAATTTTTTTTAATTAAGGTTTTAATTTTTTCCCCCTTTTTTTTTAATTTTTTCCCAGATCGATAACTTTCTTAGATTCGAGTTAATTAAATTGGGGAAATGTATAGCAAAAAGTCTTTAGGGATTATCCTATTCATGCGGATTCTAGAGGACGTTCAATAAGTAGTAAGGTGACAAAAAGGCATCAAATAAGCATTTAAACTCGTAAAATATTATTACCAATGAAAGGAAGTGTTTTCCCTAATAAATAAAGATGGTCACTTTAAACCATAAAACTAATTAAAATGTCTGCTTAGAAGCGCTAGATACACATGTTTTTCTAAACACATGTATTATCTTTTGGGAGCTATGGCAGTGACGGCCAGCTTCTAAAGAAAACAGAACTGGTTTAAATGGATTCCTTTTTATGCGAGCCGAATAGAGTATATAGAACTGCATCCTCAAATAACATTTGCTGTTGTTGTCACTAATTTCTATTCTCTGGCATCTGAACAAGACTACTGAATTCATTAATGTAAAATTCAAACAACAAAAATCAGCATTATATTTGCAAATTTTCACAGGACTAGTTTGTATGGTTTTACCCAACCATCATCTTCAGCTGGCAAAGCGCAAATGAACGAGATAACATATAGTGATTAGATAAGATAAGATGAGAATGGCTGGACAAGAGGATTAATAGATGGTGCTAGTAGTTTAACTCTTGTCCAGCCATTCTTATCTTATCTTATCTAATCACTATATGTTGTCTCATTCATTTGGCAACTGAGGATGATGGTTCAGTAAAACCATCCAAACTAGTCCTGTGAAATTTTGCAAATATAATGCTGATTTTTGTTGTTTTTAATTCTAAATTGATACTTGTTCCGCGTGTTATTATTATTCCGCGTGTTACGGAATTCAGTATGAGATAACGTCTGCTATCGGCAAGAGCTTTGAACACCATATAAGTGACAGTACGAATTTGTCTAGTTGTTGTTATTTTTGTCTTGTCCAAAAATTTCATGGAAGAATGGTTGCCAGAGCCTCAAGTAGGTTGGATTTCTATTCCCCCCCCCAGTTTTGAGAAAGAGTACCCCGGAGTGGGGGCAGTCCGAGGCTCTGCCGCCCCTCTTTCCTACCGCCAAAGTACACGAGAGGACTTTCGGCTCGCTATACATTTCGAGTGCTTCCTTGCTGCAACCCCGCTTAACGCTGTTTCGGTTTAGCGCTCTTTTATTTCAACCCGGGGATTCCACGAAATCGCTCGCAGCATACGGGGCTTCCCCGAAAAATTATGCAGCGATAGGTTTCAAATACATATCCGAAAGAGTGTACTTATATTTCTTGTTTGGTGCGGTGTTGTACAGACATATTTTGAAGGGGTAAATGTGGAAGATGTCGAAGAAATAATTCAAGAAGCAGCGGCTAGTCTTTCTAATGATGAGCTCAAGGAATTAACTGAACAAGAAGGAAACAAAAATGTTGACAGCAGTGATTCAGAAGAAGAGCAAAAAGAACTTTCGATGGCGTTTGTAAAAAGGAGTTTGTCTACCATAACTGAAATAATGGATCAATTCATTGAAAATGATCCGAATTTTGACAGGAGCTCAAAAGTAAGGCGTGGTGTTAGAGATGCTCTATCCGTTTATGAAGAACTTTTAAGAGAACAACGCAAAAGAGAAAGGCAAACAACATTAGATGCTTTTGTCACAAAAAGGCAGAACACTGAAAACGCGGAAGGCTAACTAAATATGACTGACTGAGAATTTTATTTGTTTTATTTAAGAATATTCGTTTTGTTATTTATATTTTGTTTTTATTTTTGCAAGAAATAATAATGTGGTATTAATTTGGGCGTTAAGAAATAAATGTTTGGTTTTATTTTTATTAAAAAAACATACTTTTTAAATTTAATACCTAACCAATTTCCCAGCCATCTTTCCCTAACCCCAATATTTACATGTAAAGATAGCCTCGTTTACCGCTGTTTCGCATTACGCTCTACTTTGATGGAACGTATCCCCCGCGTTAAGCGGGGTCTTACTGTACATTTACAAACATCCATGCCGGTCTCCGGGATTCGAGACCGGTCCCTTCGGTAGGGCAGTAGGTTCCTCTTACTATTATACCGTCTGGGCGACCATTTATCCAGTTCCACCCTAAACTTGAGGATCAGCACCCCGCGGGAGGATGTCCAGGTGTATCCCATCCCTTTTCCCCTACCACTAATCTACACTTACGGATCGCCATATAATTTAGAGTGTCTCCCTATTCAGCAACGACACTCTATATTTACAAAAATCCATGCCATTTCCAGGATTCTAACCTAAGCCTTTCGGTGCGGTATTCAGAGTCACTTACCACTATCCTGTTTGGTGGCTCAAATAATATTGTTCACTTATATAGTGAACCTTCTTAAAATGGATCATTCATCGTTTTATGTAATTTCAGGTATTTGTGTAGGTGGCCATTTTAGAGTGCTGACTCTCAAAGTCAATGAATATTTAAGCTTTCAACACTATATGTTACCTACATCCAAATTTGGCAGAGAACATTCATAATAAATCAATAAGCAGCAATTCAAGGGAAGTTTCCTAAATTTAATCCAATATTTAATTTAAATTAAACCCTGGAAATAAAGTGTACAATACGTTTGCAGAATTTTAACGGATTTGCCATTTATTGCAAATCTGAAAGTTTCTTAATTTGAGCAGAATTTTAACAGATTCGCAGTTTATTTGATACGTAAAAGTTTCATAGCTTATTCAAAGAAAATTCAGTTAATTCATTCAAAAAGAAAATACTTTTTTTATTATCCCAAAGGGGCAATTTTATTCTACCGTAATTATAAAATAATAACTTTTAAGCCCAATAACAGAATTTATAATTCCTAAATATTACTTACAAGTACTATCTTCAATGTTGAAAGAATTCTGGAATTTGTTCGAACCTCACTAAAAAAATATCAATTCCGCAGTGCTTCCTTGGAAATTATGAAAGTGTACTGGATAATGCTTTGCTTTCCTGGTTAAGTTTCTCTTGCTTCGAAATTTAAATGAAATTGGTTAAACATTTAAATTAAATTTATTAATGGACGGAAAAAATGAAATTTCCTTGAAAAATTCTTCATAAAAACACATTTTATTTACATACTATGGCTTAATTTTTCAGTATATTTAAAGTAGTAAATAAACGCTTCGGCCGCAAGTGTATTTGATTTAATAAGTATCAAATAAATTTCAAAAGTACCTGAGTTCAAAACTTCTGAAATAGACATAAACGCAGTGACATTCCTCCTTCTTCTTTAATGGGAAATATTTTTTTATATTGCATACATTAAAGTAATGTATTGCCCAATGTATTTTTCTTCGAAATATTTCTAACATAGAAATATTTTCTTTTAATAAATGGTAATGTTTGCTATACCTCTCTGTTATCTCTCATTTGCATGTTTGTAATTGCTTAAGGCAGCAATTAAGAAATTACGTTCACAGATTTTTTTGAGTTAATGCGAACATTTGCGTTATCTAGCTTTGCTTTCTTAATTAGCATAACTTAAAGGTGATTAATTTTCAACTTTCCTTTATTTTTGAAAACGTATGCAATCATTTCGTTTGCAAATTTTATTATAAATGTCGGTTGCAAATGTGTGAAAGAAATTTACTTTTGTGTTTCTATTTACTTAAAAGCTCTCGAGAAACATTCGCAGAATTTCAATAAATTATTATATCCACAGTGTGATTAATATTTAAAAAACTGTGTAATTTTCATGACATTAAGTGGTTTGTAAGTGGGGGTTATTATTATTTTTTTAAGTGCAGAATTTCACCATAAGATTTTAGCAAGAGAATCATAAACTGGTGTCCTTATAATAAGCGAAAATCTATTTATTTCGCTTAATTTTTGTAATAAGAAACTTTTACTTACAGTGGTGGCCAAAATTGTGGACACTTTTAGAAATTTTTTTGTTTTTGAACTTTGTATGCTTATAGAAAACGTTACGTTTCACAAAATGCAAACTTTATATCATTTTAAAGAGAATTTATTACTTAATTCAATACAAAACACAAAATTCAATTATTTGCAATATAAAAAAAGTTAAACAATAATAGTTATCGATATACATTAGATAGTGATGATTGCAGTGAGTTATCAGTACTTAGTAGGGTTCCCTTTATTTTTGATTACAGCTTCACATCGACGTTTCATTGAGCTGACAAGAGTTTTAAGCTCTTCCTTCGTTATCACATGATGCCAGGAAACAATTATAGTCTCAATTAGTTCCCTTTTATTTGATGGGCGCCTCATTGGGACAAGAGTTTTCAAACGGTGCCACAAATTTTCGATAGGACTGAGGTCAGGACAATTTCCAGGCCATGACAACAATTTAATGCTCTTTGTACGAAACCACTCTTTCGATGTTTTGGTGTGAGGCAAAGAGCAGAATCCTGCTGAAAAATAAACGAAGCATTGTTGGAAAAGAGATCTCTGATGGAAGGTAGAAGTTTTGGTTCTAGAATAGTGTCAATGTATTTTCTGGCATTCAGTGTCCCATCGACGACATGAAGGCGACCAATGCCATCTGCTGACATGCATGACCGAATCATAACACTAACTGGGTTCTTCACAGTTGCTTGAATGTAGTCAGGATGTAGCTGCTCTTCTCCTATTCTACGTCTTACATATTTTCGCCCATCACTACCGAATAACGATATCTTAGTTTCATCACTCCATATAACTTGTGACCACTGATCATCTGTCCAATTAATGTGTTCCTTTGCCCGTTGAAGTCTTTTTTCGTTGCTGAAATTAAGATAAGGCTTTTTTCGTGGAATTCTACCTCTCAGTCCAGCATCTGTTAATGTTCTCCTGATTGTTCTTGAACTGACAGAAACACCAGCATCATTCAGATCACTTCTGATGGCCGCTGATGACATTAATCTATTTTGGAGACATAGTCGTTTTATTCTTCTGTCATCAATAGATGTGGTGCACTTTTTTCGGCCTTTTCTTTCTTTGTTTTTTATTGAATTTGTCTCCTGATATCATAAACAAATTTTTCGGACTCCAGATGCAGTCACTGAACTACCCACCTGTCTTGCAATTTCAGCATAAGAAAGACCACTTTCTCGTAACACAATAATATTACATCTCTTTCTAGGTTTCCAATCTACTCTTTTATTTAATGTCATTGCTTCTTGACTAAATATTAAAAATGTTTACAAAAATTCCTACTTGTAATTGCAGTGTATAAGAAAGAGGTCCTCCTTCTACAGAACAAAGCAAAATAATGAATTGTTTCAAGTGTAAACATGATGTCAGCTTCTACTGGTAGTTACTAACATTTGATTGGTTCTCAGAACAAGAACAGTGATTGGCCAGGAAAGCTAGACATTACAAACCACTTCATAACTGTGTTTTTTATTTATATTAAAGTACATATAACTTTTTTTGTATTGCAAATAATGGAATTTTGTGTTTTGTTTTGAATTCAGTAATAAATTCTCTTTAAAATGATATATACAAGTTTGCATTTTGCGAAACGTAACATTTTCTATAAGCATACAAAGTTCAAAAACATAAAAATTTCCAAAAGCTTCCACAATTTTGGCCACCACTGTATAGCTGCATATATGCCATATTTATTGAGCAACGTATTTTTATAATGTTGAAGATTTTTCCACAATACCTTTTTATCGCAGCCAGGATTTTATTACACTTGAAGGTACGAAAAGTAAAGTTTACGAAGTAAAGTAGTTTTGGGCTTTATTGACATATGAACGCTATTCCGAATGTCATGTAAAAGAGACAGAGCAATACTATCAAAAACATTGACAATGGATTTACTTGAGACATATTACTATTTTAGGAGTTCGTGCATTTAAATCTAATAAGAAAGAAACACGTAGCCGATTTTAACATCCTGACGGCTGTTACAAAGGTTTATCACTATTACTTATGCTTGATAAACATCATAATTCATGGGCAGAAGACTAACTATGAAATTACGTAGAACAGAGGCAATTTAGGACTCAGACAAGGTTCTGCATGAAATGAAAAAAAAAAAAAAAAAAAAAAAAAATCTGAAAATCTTTCAGATTAGAAGCTGTAAGAGGAAATTTCAAATATTGCAAGATATTAAAAGTGATAGCGATACGTAGTGCTGCCAACTGAACTAGAGCAATAACTGGAATAAAAATAAACAACAACAAAAAATAAAAATCTGAAAGTTTTCAGATTTTAACGGTAGCCTAAAAGTGTTTGTTAAGGTTTCTTACGGTCTTGCTGAGTCTTACGGTCTACGAGTCTTGCAGTTCCACTCACTTCTTCTAACCCATTCTTTTTAGATTTATGAAAAACTCATAGTTTTGCCCTTTAATGATATCAAAAAGTGTACTTCCTTAATTAGAAGCAATGTTAACTCTTTTTCTTACTCAGTTTTTTCTTTTTACTTCCTTGTACGAAGTAAAAAGGAAGTATTGTTATTGCGCAAAGTTTCAGGCAGCATATTTCAACGAAAATATCCATTTTGACCGCTATCGAATGCAATTTAACGATGTTTTTGCGTCATATCTGTACGTAAGGACAGAATAAAAGACTCGCTTCCTCCAAAAAAAATTATAAAACTGCCTTAAAATTAATTCTGAAGAGAATTGTTTGTGGCGTCTGTACGAACGTATGTACGTACGTACGTATCTCGCATAACTCAAAAACGAATAGCCTCAGAACGTTGAAATTTTGTATATAGGTCTGCTATAACATGTAGATGTGCACCTCGTATTTTGGTGGCAATCGGCAGCGCCAAACGTATATAAATATATTTATATATATATATCCAATCTGTTACCCGGCTCAGTGATCTCAGTTTCTTTACACTTATATGTATTTAAATTGTACATTTTTTGCTTTAAAAATTATTGAATTATGTTGTTTCTATCTTCCGGTTAAGGTTTTTAAGCCTTTAGTAAATATGTATGCAATATTTTTAGAATTATCAACAATTTTAAAGTTAAGTGCCGCTAAGCGTTTTTTTTTTTTTTTTTTTTTTTTTTTTTTTTTTTTTAGGCGGTCATTGATTGTTTACATTTGAAACAGCAGATTAGTGGATTTGTTGCCAATCTAGAGAAACTTAGCGTCGCAACAACAAAGATAACGCCTTCATTTATTATTGCCAATTAAATCATGATTAGTCCTTTGTGGAGTTTTTTCGAGGAAATAAGTGTTTAAGATTTACTTCGTAATTTTTAATATTTTAATATAGATGAGGTTTTATGTATTTTTGCCTTCTCGCGAAATGAGAACTGAATTAATTGAATGAGAAATACTCAATCGTCTGTGAAAAACTGTGTCTTTTTGTTTTGTTTACTTAATTTCTTTTATACATCGTTCTAGCTTTATTATAATATTTGAATAGAACATGTGGCAACGATTAGATAATTCTATTCTTTAAATGATATAAATTTTGTGCATTTTGAGTTATAATATGAACGAAATATAATACTGTTAAGTGAATCTAGCGCCGGAGTGTCGCTATGGTAAGCAAATACTAGAGTAAATTTTAAAGAATGCATTTATTCTATTGTGGTTTATGCGCTGTCGGCGAAGTAGATTTAATTCAATCCAATAAGTTTAAATGAAATGCAAGAAAAATGCGTATAATTTAATATTCCGTATAAGGAAGTGATGTGGTGTACACATCAGTTTTTTTTTTTTTTTTTTTTTTTTTTTTTTTTTTTTTTTTCCAAAGGGATTTCAGTCCCGAAGGACTATTGCTTTCGTTTTGGCATTTTGCGTCGGACTCATAAACGTCGGTTCACTTTTCAAACTGTTGCCACAAAATGTTAGAGTCCTGCATTATATTTGAAGAAATTAAATAATGAAAAATCTGCATAAATGATTGTCTATTTCTCGCATTGTGATAAAACAATGGTACATAGAGCCATCGAATTTTGAATGACGAAATCCTACTGCGAATATGGGCATCTGAAATCCCAAATTTGGAATTTGTTTTATTATAGATTTTATATTTTGTAAAACTTTAACGAATTTTTGATTTACAAACTCAATGCTTTAAAAGCGAGAAATGGCAACGTTATATAGAAAAAAAAATACTTTTATCTCCAGCTCGCGAGACTGTGTATATCGGAAATTCTAAAGATATGCTTAGTTTAACATTATTTTGCGATATTGGATATTGCTCTTGAACTGAATTTTATGGTTTAAGTGCAAAGAACATGATATTTAATAAATAAAGGTAACACTCAAAACGTTAAAAAAACGCCCCTTTGGACGTAATTTAAAATCTGGAAAATTTCAGATTTTTTTTTTTTTTAAAGTTTGCAGTTTCCTTGTTTAGATTTTCATGTATGCTTTCTTTTTCTTTTTTTTTCCAAAATTAAATGCGCATCCCTTTACCCCCCTTTTTTTTACTACTTCGCAATATTTGCATCGAGTTACTAGAAATTAGTATCTTTTTATTTATTTATTTATTATTTTTTTAAATTTATATCATAAACACCTCAAGTATTGATTTAATTGTTATAATACTTTGCATATTGTTATTGAATTCCAGCGTCAAGTATAATTTTCAATCATTATCATATCTGTCATTACGCTCTAAATTCACCACCCATAATAACCCTGCTTTAAATATTACCTTTCTCTTACCTAATTTAAATTCACGCGCTATACAATGCGAAAAACATGCATACATTCATGCAAATTCTTCACTGCGTAATACTTTAAATAAAACACAGGGCGATAATATTTGATGGCAACAATTTAAAAAGATGCCTTTTATAGTGATTCCATGCAAAATGCCGTTTCGAGACTAATATCCCATTCAGGACTAACGTCTCTTTTGGGCTAATAATATTTTACGGTGTTTGCATTTATTTAGCTATTTTTGGTAGAATTTGTAATTAAAATTGTTTTATATTCCCGTGCAATGCAGCCCGAAACTTATTTAAAGAGAAAACTAAGCCAAAAAATTAAAAATGCAGGAGCACGCGCATTTAATAAATAGGAATCACGTAATTTCAGGAAAAATCGAGAAAATACCAGAATATTCTCGTGTATTTATAAAGCTTATAAAAGCTGGAGGAAAGCATCTCAATTGAGTTGTTTACTGTAGAAATTTGCGGTGAAATCGGATTAGCTTTCTCGGTTTTGAATTGTGTTTTGTAAAACATTTTAGTAGTTTAAAATATAACTACTGTACGATTATCTCTGAGGAAATTTAAGCATTTTGTTTGTATTAAATATAAGAATAATTTTTATTCACTTTTCATCGGATTTGTGCATTCAATTTATTATGAAAACGTACGCACGCAAGAATATAAGCTGTAAAGGAACCTAAGAAGAGTAACTTAATATTTTCACAAGGCGAATGTAGAAAGAGCTTCGATAAAAATGTGAAGGCACTTAAATGCTTACGATTAACATCACCCCTATATTACACGAATAAAAATATCAAATGTCAAAAGACTAGCTCATTTTTTCGACACGAATGAATACCAATTTAAGAACGTTTCGGAAACTACTTAGATCTGATATCTGCTCTATTTAATATACGCACGATTCTAAATTGATACTTATGATTTAAAAGGAGCACTTCACTGGTGTATTCAAATTTCAATGTTGAATAGAAAAATATCTTTCTTTATACTGCAGAACAAACGCGACATCATAAATTATGCTCATAATAGTGAATAGTGGCTTCCCTTTATACCTCCAAAAGCCACTTTAAAAGGAGCTCTAAGCAGAGTGGAGTAAAATCTTATAAAAGTTAGAGAACCTCTTCCGCACATTGAAATAAAATTCAATATTTTTACTTAAAATGCCTTGTTTCGGCTTTCCTGCTTTCTTGGAAGTATATATTCCGCTGAAATAACGCTCCAATTTAGTAAACGTTTCTTTACGCTTTATCGGAGGCAATCTTGCATAACATGTTTTTCACACGCATCGCTGTAAAGCTAATGGGAAGAGACCGTTTGTCAGGTTTTACGAGGGACTGCGAGAACCTTTTATAGCTCTATAAGAATACCAGTAAAGCATCTTCGAAATAGAAGAAGCTCTCCTTTTCCCTCTAAAATGTTTTTACGTCATGCTTTTTGCGTTTTTTATTTTCAGAACTCTTATTTTTTTTAGCCTTCCCCGTAGAGTTTCCAGTTTTTCTGTAATTTAAATTTATCGCCTAACATATCGAACTTAAAATCCACATGAAATTTTCCAAGAAAAAATATGTATTCGCGAAGTTATTGGTCCATGAAGTAAAAATAAATTTTAATAGAAGAAAGTTCCAGTTAATGAAAATTTATGAAGCTCATATAAAAAGTTATTCGAGAGCTTTTCTTTTGCCGGATACGTAAAATTGTACAAACCTTTCTAACATCCACTATTTCGAAGATCCTTTTTCATATTTTAAGAAACATTTATCATTATATATGGTAATCTTTCCTTAGTAAGTGAAATTAAGCACTTTTTAACTAGCTTTAAGGAGCTTTTAATGAAAATTAATTGTGATTTTAATAAACTGAATATAATTAATGCGTTACGTCAAACGTCTTGTATTTTTGAATGAAAATTGTATTATTTATTAATCAAAAACATTTAAGAGCTTAATTATTATTTGTTTGATTACTTAATCGTAATGCAAGAAAGATTAAAGCATTTGATGTTATCAGCTTATGCTTTAAGAAATTATTCTCATGAAAAGAAAAAAAGTAAAATGTGTTAAAGTTATCAAAATTTTCCCACTAAATATTATTTCTTCTTTCACTGGTAAAGTAATCTATATTTCAAATAAATATTTATTTTGAAAATTCATCTTTTCTCTGAAATAAATTAAAACTTTATATACTGCAAATGAAATTTATGTCATAAAACTACATTTCTTTTCAAAGCTTTATTAAGTAATTTATTTAAAGTGTTACTAATTTATTGAATCATTTATTTCATTTTGTAAATTTGATTATTTATTCGTTTGAAGATTATATTTTCTGCTGATTATTACTCAAAATGATACTTTATGGCTTAGTTTCCAAAATTTCAAAAAGGACGATAAGCGAGTTTTATGTGATATCTTGGAATTAATGATAGTTACATTTTTTTACTCATATATTCGGTTTTTAAGAAAATAAAAATTCCGGAATAAAGAATAAATTGAAATGTAATCTTACTGATATTTATAGAAATTTAACCTTTTACAGTTTTCTTTACAAATATTTGATGTACATTCTTTATAATATGTACATTTGTAGAATTACTCACTCTTTTTGTACTAAAATGAACGTTGAGGAAGCTAGTGAACTTGTTAGCGACTTATTGCTGCGTTCAAACAACTAAAGCATAGACTCGAGACGGGTTAACTACTCTTTATTTCACTCAAAATATGATGAACAATTGGACCTTTTCTCGGCCTTGCAACAAAGCCACCACTCCGGCTTGAATTCAAAATAAGAAATAAGAACTAAACTATAGTTAACTAAGAGAGATGTAGCCGAAGCTAACACAAATATCTATCGTAGTTAGCCCTTAATTTAACTATTGGCCCTTTTCTCGGCCTTGCAGCAAAGCCACCACTCCGGCTTGAATTCAAAATAAGAAATAAGAACTAATAATTGGCCCTTTTCTCGGCCTTGCAGCAAAGCCACCACTCCGGCTTGAATTCAAAATAAGAAATAAGAACTAAACTATAATTAACTAAGAGAGATGTAGCCGAAGCTAACACAAATATCTATCGTAGTTGGCCTTAATTTAACTATTGGCCCTTTTCTCGGCCTTGCAACAAAGCCACCACTCCGGCTTGAATTCAAAATAAGAAATAAGAACTAAACTATAGTTAACTAAGAGAGATGTAGCCGAAGCTAACACAAATATCTATCGTAGTTGGCCCTTAATTTAACTATTGGCCCTTTTCTCGGCCTTGCAGCAAAGCCACCACTCCGGCTTGAATTCAAAATAAGAAATAAGAACTAATAATTGGCCCTTTTCTCGGCCTTGCAGCAAAGCCACCACTCCGGCTTGAATTCAAAATAAGAAATAAGAACTAAACTATAATTAACTAAGAGAGATGTAGCCGAAGCTAACACAAATATCTATCGTAGTTGGCCTTAATTTAACTATTGGCCCTTTTCTCGGCCTTGCAACAAAGCCACCACTCCGGCTTGAATTCAAAATAAGAAATAAGAACTAAACTATAGTTAACTAAGAGAGATGTAGTCGAAGCTAACACAAATATCTACCGTAGTTGGCCCTTAATTTAAACTAGCAAGCGAATATCAAAAGGCACGTAATATACAGCTAAGCGTAACAGGCTTAAGACAGAGTTAGCCCAAAGGCAAACACGCGCTATTCAGAATTCCTAGCTCTCTCTGACGAAGCAAGTTGAACTTTTCTTTAAATACTACTTCTAACACATTTGCATTCAATGCGATTCTAAAAATTCATTCTTGTAGCGAGTTTTAAGCGGAAATAAGAATTGATAGGAAAATATTTTTAAATTAAAATAATTGTTACAAATTTAATATATACCTTACAGATATTGTTTGAGGCTCTGTAATCTGTCTTAAAGCTCTTTTAGCAAAAGAATTCATTTGAATAAAAATGATTTGTATGCATGAAAACTGCAAAAGCAATTATTTCTACCCAGTAAGTTACAAGAGAAGTTTCTTGGTTCCTGTGTTTCATGCAAAGCTAACAACGAAAGTGTTTTTAGGTACAGGGTTAATCAGATATATGAGAACAAGTTTGAAATAAATGTAATATGTTATTACGCAATACACAGGGAATTGATGGATGATAAATAATTTTAAAAGATAATTTTATGATTTTAAAAAATTGACATGTTTCTGAGAATGTGGCATTATATGCCTGATGCTGAAAATGCAGCGGCAAGTTACAGATGCAATTTTGGATTGTTGCATACGAAATTGACCAGGAGGCTATAAAACTAGAAAGTAGAATAGAGATTTTAATGTACAGAGGCTGTTCGCACATTTTTTAGACGATTTTGGTAAGCGTAATAAAAAATCGTTTGCAGCAAAAGAATAATTGCAATTGTACTATGTTATTAAAAGTCAAAATTATCGTTTGTGGCTTGAAAGTTTTGTTTTTATTCAAAATGGCGAATTTAACAAAGCAGTGGTTCGAAGGCTACATTTACGCTCTTTTCGAAGAGAAATATGCATACTCCGTTATCCAAAAACAATGTGAGAGTCATGGTTTTGTGTGGTACCTAAAGCGTCATAGGTAATATTATCAACAAGAAAGGAAAAAAACGTCAAATTGGAGCCTCAAGTGGGATAAAAATTGCAAACAAGTATCCAAGGGAAAAACGGATATCTTCGAGTATTGCAAAGGTACGTTGTTTAATGTTAAAAAAAAATGCCCCTAGTCAAAGGACAGTTGCAAAATCATTAAAATGCTCGGTTTCCACTGTAAACAAAATGATAAACGTTGATTTAAATCTTACGAAAGCGAAAAAACGCAATGTGCATCGTCTTCTACCAAACATATCGGTCAACGCAGGACACGCTGCAGAATTCTATATGAGAAACACATATCCAAAGAAAAATGGAAAACAATTGTCACAATAGATGAAGCATTGGTGTATTTAATTGATTGTAACAAAAAAAAAGAGCCATTTATTATCATAAAAGGTGAGGAAAAAAAATTAAGTACATGGTTCAAAGAATCGAAAGAAAGGTTTTCTAAGGGATTCATGACTGTTGCTGGTTTTTCTTATAATGGCAAGTTAAAAATAAAGAGAGTGCAAAAAAAAAAAAAAAAAAAAAAAATATCAAGATTAACTCCAGATACTATCAGGAACATATTTTATGGCCACTATAATGGCCATCTCGTCTTCAAAAGGTTAATTTAGAATCCAAACAACTGAAATCAGCATTATATTTTAAAATTTTCACAGGACTAGTTTCGATAGATTTATAGATTTTGATAACAAAGATTTTAGATGTGTAATACAGGGTTACAAAAGAAGCCAATATCTTACCTTATTGAAACCCTTGCAATCACAAAAACGACTTTCTGATGCATGATGAGCTCTAGCTTATAAAAACTGTTTGTTCATTCCAATAATACTTCACATCTCGTTTACTATCGAATGCTCCTGTATTAACCGAACTTTTGTTCTTTGGGAAAGAAGGATCCTCCGTCACCTGCCTCATACCAATAGAATTCTTTAATAAACCAGCCCTAAAGTACAGCTGAACTTTTTCCTCTTACTATTTTTGAATTTGCCTGTTCTTCTGCTCTTACGTGCATGCAAGCGTACGTAGTTACTTTCCTCTTACGTACCTTTGCTTTTACGCATGTTTGCTTGCATGTACGTACGGTATACGTACGACACTCGTATTTGAACAAGGTGGTTACAGACTTTATTGAATCCAAGTATAAGCTTTCAATTACAAATCTTGTCAATGCTGTAAAATTTTATGACAGCATTTTCAGTAATGGGATCGGAAGAGTTTTGTAAATAAAAAATCCAACTTTGATTCTGTCACAGAGCAAAACTGCTAAAGTAAATCCATTGGACAGTAATAAATTAAATGCAAAAGATTCTATTAAAAATATCAAAAATGAAATCATTGTAAGACGAGCCATTTTCGCTAACTGCGCTCTTTAAAGTACAAAACCTTTTGAATAACACCTTAAAATGAAATTAATATTATACTAAGTAGAATTTTTCTTCTACGGGAACAATGCGAAAAGATAGATTTTATCTTTTCGAAAGCTTTCCGCAGGACTGAAATTTTTCTCAGAAAATTCTCTACAATGCTTGAGAAATAAACATAACTGGAAATACATATTTAGGATCAAAATTTAAGGAAATAATGGGTACACCCCCTTTTCTCAATAATTTCTGAAGATATCAAACTGCATTCAATTCTAAAAATATACTTAAGTATAACTTTACCTCATCAAGTACTGAAGTCTAATGCATGGCTCTAATTTTTGTGCATCTTTTTTTTTTTTTTTTTCAGTCACGCCTTTGGAGCCTGAAATGGAAGTGGAACTGAAAAAAGTGAAGAATGGAAGCACGGTCGGCCCCTACGTAGAAGGCTCTACTTTTGTCCTTGAGTGTAAATCATCCGGGGGGAGACCAGCCCCGGAAGTTACTTGGTGGAACGGCACTAAACCTCTTCCGGTCAAGACCACCGTGATGCCGGAAGAGAATGGAACATACTTCGTTACCTCAACGGCCCGCTTTGTTCTTTCGAGGTGGGATCTCGGGGGTAAAGTGGAATGTCGTGTTCGCAGCAATGCTTCAGCCCACCCCACGCATCAGTGGATAAAACTGGACATTCATGGTAATAATTCTCCCTTTCTACCAAACGTTTAGACGTGCGGTTTTCATTTTATTATAAAATCAATACTTTTGAATGCACCATTATCTGACGCAGTTTGTAAAGACAAAGACGAGAATTTGTTTATGAACTAGAATTGTATTTTATGTTTTAGATATTACAGTAACTCACATTTTGAGTTTCTTTTCTTCTTTTAGTCATTCCTTCTTTTCAGAGAAGAGAAATTATAAATACTGCTAAAGACTTTTATTTAAGGGGACTCATACACCTTAAAACCCATAAGATGTTCGAATAGGTGACTGTTGCAAGAATTGGGATAACTTATTTATTTTAAAAGTAATTACTACCAACTTTTCACAGCTGACTACATAATATAGCTACTTTCTGAAATAGTAATTAAAAAGTTTGTGTTGCCACAAATATTTTCATAATTTAATCCGCTTTGAGACAACATTTTTCGTCATGTTTCCAACTTGCACGCACAGTTTAAAACATTCTGTTTCATAATTTAATTCCATATATAATATACAGCTTTTATAATATTTGGAAATTACTGTGAACCTAAAATTCTAAAAATTTCATGTTCAATTTTTATTTTATTTTGAGTTGAGTTTATAAAATGTATTTTATTAAAAATTTTGCAATGTTTTCGTCCATAAAATTTTTCAGTGTTAAAATATTCATCAGATTGTTGGTTCAGTTCGAAAATTGTGCCCATATAAAGAATTCAATAAAATTTCAAGTATGTAGCATTAGCCATTTTTAAAATATCATGCGCGCAAAGTGGAAACATGGCGAAATATTTTGTCACAAAGAGGATTAAATTACAAAAATATTTGTGGCAACACAAACTTTCTGGTTACTAGTTTCCAAAGCAGTTATATTATGTAGTCAGCTGTAAAAGGTTGGAAGTGATTGCTTTAAAAATAAATAAAATATCCCAATTCTTGCAACAGTCACATATTCGAAGATCATTAAGGGTTTAAGGTGTATGAGTCCCCTTAATTAGATATGAAATACGAGAATCGTTTAATTAATTCTACGAATCTTAAAAATAATTCCACGTTAGAAAAAATGATTTTTAGTCCAAAGGGATTTGAACTATCCGAAGGACTATTAGTTTCGTTTTGGCATTTTGCGTCGGACGGATAAATGTCGGTTCACTTTTCAAACTGTTGCCATAAAATGTTAGAGTCCTGCATTATATTTGAAGAAATCAAAAAATGAAAATCTGCGTAAATGTATGTATACTTCTCACATTGTCATAAAATAACGGTACATAGAGTCATCGAATTTTGAATAACGTAATCCTCCAACGAATATGAGCATGTGGAAGACCAAATTTGAAATTTGAAATTTGTTTTATGATCGATTTCCTATTTTTTAAAATTTTGACGAATTTTTGATTAACAAACTCAAGGATTTCAAAGCGAGCAATGGCAACGTTGTGCAGAAAAAACATTTTTATCTCCAGCGCGTGAGTCTCTGTATCGGAAATTCTAAAGACATGCTCGTTTTAAAACTATTTTGCGATATTGCTGTTGCACTGGAACTTATGGTTTAAGTGCGAGGAACATGATATTTAATAAAGAAAGGTAACACACAAAATGTTAAAAAACGCCCCTTTAGACGTAATTTAAAATCTGAAACATTTCAGATTTTTTTTTTTTTTTTTTTTTTTTTTTTTTTTTTTTTGAAATTTTCCAATTCTAACCTAAAATTTCTTTGAAAACTTTATAGTTAGTTCAAAGCGTCTCAAGGCATGCGTTCAGAATTTGCTATCGAAAAACACATCTCGCTTGGTGTAAAAAAAAAATATCTCGCTTGTAAATATCAGGAAATTAAAAGCATTTCTTATTTTAATTGTTGTTCGTTTTCAGTCACCGGAGCTCATTTTATTTACAGCTGAGCTCTATGCTCTGGATAAAATTATCATAAAAACTTATTATTAAATTATCTGAAAAACTGAGAATTACCGGAGCCGAGCTGTGCTGACTTCTGCCACAATTTAAATACTGAATGAATAGTTTCCCTCGCAAAATTTCCTTTACATTTTCTTGCACTTCGCTAAAAGCTATATTTAACAAATTTTCATAGCAAAAGATTAAGAAATTATATTAGATAATTCACAAGAATTACGTAGCATGAGCATAAATTAAGATAGGAATATATTTTAGCCCAATGGGCGTTAGCCCAGAAGGGCTATTAATTTCGTTTTGGCATTTTGCGTTGAAACTTTAAAAGTCTGAATCACTCTTCAAATTGTTGTCACCAAATATTATCGTCCTGTAGTATATTTAAAGAAATTAAATAATGAAGAATCTGCATAAGTGTATGTATATTTCTCGCACTGTGATAAAATAATGGTACCTAGAGCCATCAAATTATGAATAACATACTTCTCCAGCCGAATATGGGCATCTAGAAGCCCAAATTTGGAATTTGTTTCATTATGAATTTCATACTTTGTAAAGCATTTATTAGTTTTTGACTAAGAAATTCAACGATTTCAAAGCTAGCAATGGCAACATTAAACGAAAAAAAAAAAAAAAATTATTCAGCGCGCGAGACTGTGTATCAGAAATTCTAAAAATATGCTGTTTTAAAATTATTTAGCGATATTGCTGTTGAATTGAATTTATTGTTTAAGTACGAGTAACATCATATTCAATAAATAAAAGTAACACACAATACGTTATAAAACGCCCCTTTTGAGCGTAACATAAAATCTGAAAGTTTTCTGACTTTTTCCTTTTCTTTTTACTTCCTTG
Source organism: Stegodyphus dumicola (assembly GCF_044657685.1). NCBI lineage: Eukaryota > Metazoa > Arthropoda > Arachnida > Araneae > Eresidae > Stegodyphus > Stegodyphus dumicola. The sequence goes on from NC_140772.1 coordinate 24,374,211, forward strand.
TACGAAGTAAAAAGGAAGTATTGTAATCGCGAAAAGTTTCAGACAGCATATTTCAACGAAAATATCCATTTTCACCGCCTCCGAATGCAATTTAACGATGTTTTTGCGTGATATCTGTACGTAAGGACAGAATAAAAGACTCTTTTCCATCAAAAAAATTATAAAACTGCTTTAAAATGAATTCTGAAGAGAATTTTTCGTGGCGTACGTACGTATCTCGCATAACTCAAAAACGAGTAGCCTCAGAACGTTGAAATATTGTATATAGGACTGCTATAACATGTAGATGTGCACCTCGTATTTTGGTTGCAATCGGCCGCACCAAACGTATATAAATATACTTATATATATATATCCACTCTGTTACCCGGCTGAGTGAACTCAGTTTCTTTACTCTTATATGTTTGTAAATTGTACATTTTTTGCTTTAAAAATAATTGAATGATGTTGTTTTATTTTCCGGTTAAGGATTTTATGCCTTTAGTAAATCTCTGTGCAATATTTTTACAATTATCAGCAATTTTAAGTTGCCGCTAAGCATTTTTTTAATGGCGGCCATTGATGTTTACATTTGAAACAGGAGACTAGTTGATTTGTTGCTAGTCTAGGGAAACTTAGCTTCGCAAGAACAAAGATAACGCGTTCATTTATTATTGCCAATTAAATCATGCTTAATTCTTTCTGGAATTTTTTGAGAAAATAAGCGTTTGAGATTTACTTCGTAATTTTTAATATAGATATTTTGAGTTTTTATGTATTTTTGCCTTCTCGCGAAGTGAGAACTGAATTAATTAAATGATAAATACTCAATCGTCTGTGAAAAACTGTTTCTGTTTTGTTTTGTTTGCTTAATTTCTTCTATGCATCGTTCTAGCTTTATTATAGTACTTGAATAGAACAGTGGCAACGATTAGATAATTCTTTAAATGATATAAATTTTGTGCATTCTGAGTTATAATATGAACGAAATATAATAATACTGTTAAGTAGACCTAGCGACAGAGTTTGGCTATGATAAACAAAGTGAATTTTGAAGAATGCATTTATTCTATTGTGATTTATGCGCTGTCGGCGAAGTAGGTTTAATTCAATCTAATATGTTTAAATGAAATGCAAGAAAAAATGCGTATAATTTAATATTTCCGTACAAGGAAGTCATGTGGTGTACACATCAGATTTATTATTTTATTTATTATTATTATTATTATTACTTCTGTTTTTAAATGAATATTTTAAAAAGCAAAATAGTTTAGAGACATTATGATTCAGTTTTGAGTCTCCACTATGTTAAGAGCCCTGGTCAGTAATTCATTTTCGAAAGAGCGCGAATATAAACGGTATAAATTTACATTCATTACCAGAAGTCAGAGTTTGCGAACGGAATGAAAATTCTCTGCATTAAGTTGCTTGTAACATTCTGATTGCTCAGCCGAAGATTAATTTAAAGCATATGGTGGACTGCATCAGTATGGTTAAAAGCGGTCTAGATACTTGCCATGAAGTTTATGCTCATGGCATTACTCTTATATTTTGCTAATGAAAATTGCGAAGCGTTATGTTTCGTCGTTAATTAAATTGGCTTAATATTACATTAATACAGTACTTAAAATTCTATTGAAATAAAATATTTTTTCTCATTTTTAAACGGCACTGCATCATGAAGAAGGATGTAGCTTCGCCTAAGAAGTTACGCAGTATAATTGCCAATCATTTCCAATGTCTTGCGTTATTATAACTAATTCAAATATAACACTTTGCATTTTGTTATTTAGGAAAACCTAATATTAAAGGCAATCTAATAAATTTAGTACATTTAGAAAATAAATGAAAATTGTTCAGTATCTATCAGAGTATACAGCTGTACTTCTTAAGCTAACATTTCACACATTTATCATTTCTCGAAGTTATTCTTGTATAGCAATTCAAGAACGTTCCTATTAATATTATTGCTTTCTACTGGCTTGTGGATTTTGGAGTGACTCACGATAACACTTGACGAAGAAACAAAACACACTTTATTCGCTAGTATTACACAGGGGAGTTCCAAAGACACGTTTAAAGTCATCGAAAAAAAATTGCTATAAACATCTGAAACAATCAGCAGTACAGCCTTCAGGCCACAACGTTGAAGACAGCTTTTCGGCAAAGCCCTAATGTACAACTCCCGATGCAGTCTGGTCGCTCTGAAGCTATTCTCTGAACCCAAAACAGTATTACTGAACTCAGCATACTATAGATAGTCTGTAGAGTCATTAGGTTAATTAGAAACAGAAAACGTGAAAAATATGCAACCGCCTTCGCCGGGAATCGAACCACGGACCTCTGGAATACCGGCCCAGCGTGCTACCGTTACACCACGAAAGCACGCTAGGTGTTTATGTGAGTATCGTTTGCTTCATTTTATTGTTGCAAACAGCGTAAATTCCTTTTGCTTTTCTTCCTTTAGCTTTGAACTTTATGTGTGGCAACAAGATAATTGATTGATAGAATTGTGTTTGTAACAGCCATGTAGAATGGTTCGCTTATTTTGTATCAATTATTTCGCATCGCTGACATATTATTTATAATTAGTGTAATGAAATAAAAGTGTAGGAATACAGTTCATTTGTTGATTGATTATTGTTTGTGAACCATATTAAGTAAAGAACACTAGGGAAGTGGGAGAAATACCTTATATATTCCCATTCTTAAAGGGCAACTAAGGTTTTAGGGGACCTAGTCGCCAAATCCTGGGTGCGGAGATTCATCATCCACAACCCTTTTAGTTCGGGCGCCACTTGTAGAGTCATTAGGTTAATTGGAAGCAGAAAAGGTGAGAAATATGTAACTGCCTTCGCCGGGAATCGAAACACGGACCTATGTAATACCGGCCCAGCGTGCTACCGTTACACCACGAAGGCACGCTAGGGAAGTGGGAAAAATGCCTTATTATAACTCTTCACGATAAACTGCTACTACGCGTACAGGCAGGGTATTTATAGCTTTTGACCTGCCTCCGATAACATTCTTGGGAAGACCAGTAAGAATTCGTTCTAGAATGTTCTCGCTCCGTCTATAGCATATCGCAAATTTTGTTGCCAAATGGGCAATCTGGAAATTCTACGTTTCTCTGCCACATTCTGGCAAGCCTAAACACGCTTTGCGGGGAAGCTGTTTTGCCGCAGCTGGGCATTTCGCAGTATCATTATTTCTATTTAAAAAAAAAAGCATTTTCTTTCTATTTCGTTCCTTTTCTTGGAAGATATATGTCAGATAGCAACAGTATTTTATTAAATAAGAAGGTTATTCCAATAAAAAGAATGTAAGTTTCTGCTTGTCATAAATAGTGATTTTTAAAGCTAAATATTTAACTTAAAATGGAAATTCCAAATATTTGTTCCAAAAATTTTGGTACTTTAAAGCGTCTGATGAGCATTTATAATTAAAGACCTGCGAGCCAATTTCTATGAATTATTTGCTATTTCAGTTCATTGTTTCCAAGTATTAAGTTTAATTAAAAAAAAAACTACGTTGGGCTTCATTTACTGAGATATTTCCCGACACGTTACGCTATTCCGAGAACATCATTAGTTCCTTTATTAAATCACCTGACGATTATTCCCGGCAAAATTCTATTCCAAATAGTATTTTCGCATGAACTCAGTATTGCGTGCCAATTTTCAAACAAATGAAGCTTAATAAGTGAACTTCTGATCCGAATTTCCGCCGCGAAACAGGAGTGTTTAAGTAATTTACTCGGCTTTTACATTAATTGCAACATAACCGAGCCATTTTCCAGTCTTCTCTGAAACCCTCGAACCTGGCGCTATTTCTCTTGACGTTTACAACTCGTTTCAAGAGATATATAGTCTCGCGCCCAATACTTTCGGAAATTAAGTCTTCTAGAGACAAGCTGCAAGGGTGGTATCAGTGTGGAAATTACTATTTAATTTATGGCAACTTGAACCGTGAAATAGCATTGGAGACGAAGCTATAAATCTTTCCCAATTTTAACACGACACTTTCCTCCTCGTAATGGACCGACGAAGGGGGGGGCGATATTATCACAGATGTTTGTAATTCAATGTAAGTTTTGTTTCGTCATTAGGCAGATATATTCATAAAAGTGTCATAAAAATATGATTCCTAATTACACGCAACTTTATACATAAGTAAAACAAAATAATCAACGTATTTTACTCGTAGAGGTGTTTCTTATTCGCAACTCGTTTTACAATGATAATAAACTTGAAAATAATTACCACGAGATATAAGTTGTATTCAGGCTCGCATTTACCATGAGGCGAATTGGCGCAATTTGGGGCTCACTTTGTACAGGAACACATTCGAAAACCATTGCAGAAACAACAACAGAAAAAAAAAAAAAAAAAAAAAAATCTGAAATGTTTCAGATTTTAAATTACGTCCAAAGGGGCGTTTTTTAACATTTTGTGTGTTACCTTTCTTTATTAAATATCATGTTCCTCGCACTTAAACCATAAGATCCAGTGCAACAGCAATATCGCAAAATAGTTTTAAAACGAGCGTATCTTTAGAATTTCCGATACAGAGACTCACGCGCTGGAGATAAAAATGTTTTTTTCTGCACAACGTTGCCATTGCTCGCTTTGAAATCCTTGAGTTTGTTAATAAAAAATTCGTCAAAGTTTTAAAAAATAGGAAATCGATCATAAAACAAATTTCAAATTTCAAATTTGGTCTTCCACATGCTCATATTCGTTGGAGGATTACGTTATTCAAAATTCGATGACTCTATGTACCGTTGTTTTATCACAATACGAGAAATATACATACATTTATGCAGATTTTTCATTATTTAATTTCTTCAAATATAATGCAGGACTCTAACATTTTGTGGCAACAGTTTGAAAAGTGAACCGACATTTATGAGTCCGACGCAAAATGCCAAAACGAAACTAATAGTCCTTCGGGATTCAAATCCCTTTGGACTAAAAAAAATTGTTGCAAAATAATAGTCTCAACCTCAAAAGGGGTTTGTGGGATATTAGTGCTGAAAGGGTATTTTGCGTTGAATCACTATATAAACGCCGTATTAATTTTAACAAACTCAACGATTTTAAAGCGAGCAGTGCCGACACTGTACGGACTCAAACACTTTATCACCAGCGGGCGGGAGTGTTTATCGGAAGCTCTAAATATATGCTCTTTTTAAATATTTTGTTCTTGAATCAAATTTTATGTGGCCTAAGCGACAAGAATGTGATAATGAAAATCGCAATAACAACCTTGTATTTGGCGTACATATATTAAAACACTCAACCCATTTCGAAGGCAGCTGAAGGTCCTTCCTCATCAGGAGAACGAAATTACTAGAAAGAGGAGAAAAGAAAAAAAATAAAGCATCGGCAGGATCGAAATCGATTGAGTGTTTTAATATATGTACGCTAAATACAAGGTTTTATTGCGATTTTCATTGTCACATTGGCGTGTTTCTCTTCTTCTCTTCTATTGAAGAATGTGATATTTAATAAAAAAAAAAAATCTGATGTGTGCACCACATGACTTCCTTGTACGGAATATTAAATTATACGCATTTTTTCTTGCATTTCATTTAAAATTATTGGATTGAATTAAATCTACTTCGCCGACAGCGCATAAACCATAATAGAATAAATGCATTCTTTAAAATTCACTCTATTTGTTTACCATAGCGACACTCTGGCGCTAGGTTCACTTAACAGAATTATATTACGTTCATATTATAACTCAGAATGCACAAAATTTATATCATTTAAAGAATAGAATTATCTAATCGTTGCCACATGTTCTATTCAAATATTATAACAAAGCTAGAACGATGTATAAAAGAAATTAAGTAAACAAAACAAAAAGACACAGTTTTTCACAGACGATTGAGTATTTCTCATTCAATTAATTCAGTTCTCACTTCGCGACAAGGCAAAAATGCATAAAAACTCAAAATATATGTATTAAAAATTACGAAGTAAATTTTAGACACTTATTCCTCGAAAAAATTCCAGAAAGGATTAAGCATGATTTAATTCGCAATAATAAATGAAGGCGTTATCTTTGTTGTTGCGAAGCTAAGTTTCTCTAGATTCGCAACAAATCCACTATTCCGTTGTTTTAAATGTAAACAAGCAATGGCCGCCATCAAAAAAATTATTAGGCTTAGCGGCACTTAAACAACTTTAAAATTGTCGATAATTCTAAAAATATTGCATACAGATTTACTAAAGTCATAAAAACCTTAACCGGAAGATAAGAACAGCATCATTCAATCGTTTTTAAAGCAAGAAATGTACAATTTACAAACATATAAGAGTAAAGAAACTGAGATTACTGATCCGGATAACAGAGTGGATATATATATATAAATATATTTATATACGTTTGGTGTGGCCGATTGCAACCAAAATACGAGGTGAACATCTACATGTTATAGCAGTCCCTATATACAAAATTTCAACGTTCTGAGGCTACTCGGTTTTGGATTATGTGAGATACGTACGTACGTACATACATACGTTCGTATAAACGCCACGAAAAATTCTCTTCAGAATTCATTTTAAAGCAGTTTTATAATTTTTTTGGAGGAAAAGAGTCTTTTATTCATTCCTTAAGTACAGATATTACGCAAAAACATCGTTAAATTGCATTCGATAGCGGTCAAAATGGATATTTTTGTTGAAATATGCTGCCTGAAACTTTTCGCGATTACACTACTTCCTTTTTACTTCGTACAAGGAAGTAAAAATTAAACACACAAAATATTAATATTAATAGAAAGACAAATAAAGTTTTGTAAAGCCATCTTAGTAAGAAAACGGAACGTTGATACGATGAACTGAGAAAACACGATGAAAAAACGACACTAATACGATGGAGAAAAAAAAAATAAAACCAAAAAGTACGACAACACTTAATGTTGTATCGATAATCGGAAACCTATATTGTTCTGCTGCTTTTAAAATTTTTGCTATTTTGCTGTTTAATTTTTTATGTGCGTATGTGCGAAGAAAACTACACGTAATAATAAAGCTAAAGAGAGAAAAAAAAAAAAAAAAAAAAAAAATTAGCAGGAGTGAATGTAATAGCAGACTGCTTGAGTGCGAGCTAAGCGAGAACGAAAAAAAACTTTACAATCCTTTTGTGCAACCTTTAAAATCTAAAACCTTTCAGATTTTGTTTTAAATGATTAAATTCTTAATTCTTTGGGATAAAAATTACGATTCTAATGCACGGCCGTAACCGATCGAAAATTTACAGAGTTTACAAACATTACTCTGATTCTTGTTATTTCTCCGATAATCGTTATTCAGCGTGCTATTTTAACCTTAGTCATTTGTTTTAGCCAACTAAAACTTGTATCTCTTCTAAATCCGCAGTTTTTTTAGCTTAAACGCAATTACCAGTTTAATTATTTACATGATTATTATGGATTTAGTTAATGCTTAATTTTATATATGTTAATACACACTATGGTACCACGAAAAAATCTATTGAGAGTTGGTTGAAAAAAAAAAAAAAACAACAACAGCTTAATAGTCAAAACGACTGTATATATATATGATGTACCAGCTTTTGTCAGGAATAAAAAGATTGTTGAAGAATCATCAATGTAGTCGTAACTTAAATTATCAGACGATAGTTTTAAAAAACAGGATCCATTTATTATATTTCAAGAGAAAATAGCAATTACAAAAATCTGATCTCCGGTGTAAATAAAAAAGAACTACTAAAAACATTTTGTTTGAAGTTTACTGCATCGTGACATTTAAGAAAAATCCCCGATATTCCTTTTGCGAGTCGTTTCATAGCCTCTGGAAAGGCGGAGCTTCCAAGAAATGACGTCAGCCTCGTCAGCCAATCCAGTTCGCTTAAAATACTTCCAGAACATTCTATAATTGTACGTGTAGAAAAGGCGGGAAAAACAACTTGTCTACGGGGCTGTGAATTTAATTCCACGTACTTTCAAATAAGAGAACTTCGCCATTAAAAATGAAAAGAACGTACTGTTAATTTTAAGCGTATGCTTGATTATGGAATTTTATTATTACATATATATATATATATATATTTGTCTTATACTGGTCTAAAAATGAAGAAACTAATAAGAAGTTTTCCTTAACCCAGTTTTGTCTCCTTGCAAATAGAGATCCTGCCATACCCTTCACTCACAACATTCAAACAAGAAATTGCTGCCTGTTACAGATTCTTTTATTGGACAATGTATCCACTCCCCGCTCCTACCATTTTCACAAGAGGGAGGAGGATTAAGAACTTAATATCCTGGAAGCTGCTGCTGTCTCTCATGGTTATCCTGCTTCCATAATCGAGAGCTTGTAAAAATGTTTTTAGACTCAAACCTTTCTACTTTTAGTCTTAAATTAACGATGTTTTACTCCCTAAATTTTATTTAATTTTCAGCCAATTTCTTTCTAAAAGTTTTGTAACAATATGGCCTTTCGGTTTCCTTCAATCCTAAAAATGAAATCTAATTCTTGGTTCTAAAAAACAGAATATCTGATCTTCATTAATAGGACATGACTGAAACTCCTCGTGAATACAATTTAGCGTTGATAGGACAAATCTAAGTAGCTTCAAAATTCAAGGCAAATGAATATATCCTTCACATATAATAGAAAGAATGGAAATAGCCTATCACAAAATTTCATTGTTAATATAAAATGCATATCTTTTTGAGTCTAAAATTCTTGTTTTTCGAGTGTAAATGTCGTCCCTGAGTTTGGGTTTCTTGTTGAGCCGCCAAGCTTATGACCATGGTTACGCCAAGTTTACGACCGCCCTCCTCTCTTTATAGTTTACGATCATGGTGATTAGTCAGGCAAACTTTGGTATTCTACCTCAGGATGTTTATTTAAAAATTATTTGAAGGACACTATATATTATATAGACTGCAATTAAACTAATTAGTATTCAGCTGTGTTAACTCTTGACATTTTTGCCCTGTATTATTTTTATAGACATTAAATAATAAAAAAATCTACATAAATGTATGTGTTTATCACATTGAGAAAAAACGAAGGTACCCAGAGCTTATTAAATTTTGAATGACGTAGTCCTACACCAGACCATGGGCCCCTGGAAGTCCGAATTTTGAATTTGTTGTATTATCTATTTTATATTTTGTAAAGCTTTTACGAATTGTTGATTAACTGCCTCAACAATTTAAAGGCGAGCAGTAGCAACACTGTACGAAAAAAATATTTTTATCTCTGAGCCCGCGAGACTGTCTATCCAAAATTCTATAGATGTGCTGTTTTTAAATATGTTCTGATTTTACTTTTGAGTCGCAATTTAAACGGCGTAAGCGCCAGGATCGTCATATTTAATAAATAATATAAGCACACGAAGCATTAATAATAAAAAAACAGATTGGTGTATTTAATTATGGCAAAGCACACTAGGGCTATCTGCCTAACGGGAGGGATGCCTTCGTGGAGGACTTTCTAAGGGAAACTGGCTCGTATACACGTTACACATGGGTAAAACCACGAAAACACCCATGCAGCCAGCCCGTTCGTGGGATTCGAACCTTGGACCGAACTACCAGTGTTCAGTGACTTTACCGCTCGGCCGCTGGTGGGCCCATAAAAAGACAGAAAAAAAATTGTAAAGACATCTTAGAAAGAAAACTGAACAATAATATGACGAACTGAGCAAATACTGAGCAATAAACAGAAAAATGTATGCCAACATTTAACGCTGCATCTGGCATTCTAAATGTTAACTGCTACGCTGCTTTTAACAATTTTGTAATTTTGCTGTTGAATTGAATATGGCGTAAGTGCCAAGAAAATGATGCTTAATAATAAAGTTTAACGGGAAAAAAGGGGGTTAGTAGGAGTGAGTGGAACAGCAGAGTGATAGACTGTGAACTCAGCGAGAGCGTAAAATACCTTTACAAACTCTTTTAGGCGACTATTAAATCTGAAACCTTTCAACCTTTCTTTTTTTTTTTTTTAAATGAAGTAATTTTCCCCTTTTTCTCTTCCTTTCATTTTCTTAACAGTTTATAAAGAACTTGAGAGCTTAGAAACTCGAAAATATTTTAGGGTTCGATTCCAAATAAATTCAGGACTTACTATTGTTTTAATTATTGAAACAATCCATCACGATGGAAATATTTTTAACTGAAACTTAAAACAATCAAAAATTTAATTTCGGTATGACCAATTACACACATTTTATTAACACGACTGAAACAAATAATTTCACATCTTAAACCTATAATCTGATACATCAAATATCCAAATGAATGATTACATCTTTAAGGATCATCGAATCATTTTTAACGCAAAGTGAGATTACCACAACATGAAGGAAATGTAAACACTAAGGAAATGATCTCGAAAAATTGAATAATTATTGCTTCTGAGGCGTCGAATGCTTTTTCGTTCCATTAAACATCTTTTACAGGCAAGAATACTCCATGATATTAAGCTAAATTGTTCTTTAATATGCTGACATCAAGTTTGTATCAGTGTTTTGGTCTTCTAGACATTAGACACGCTATCAAAGAAGAAGACCCTTTGCGTGTTAAGGGAATAAAAGATAAAGGAATGAATAAGGGTATTTTCTTAACGACAATTTACTTTAACAAGCTCTTTTCCCGTCGGTATGAATGGCGAATTCCCATTTCCATTGAGAATCTATCCTAGAGTCAATATCTCCTGTCCTCAGATGGCGTTTGTGTGTCGTCGTCCTCTTTCATCATGTTAACGAAACGGAAAGAAAATCTTCGTTTTAGGGATAGTTCTAGAAAACAAGGAATATAATGAAAAAGGCGACATGCCATTCATCTTTTCCACTTTTGTAGTGAAAGAGAGAATGTCTGAGTTTGTTTTTGATGAAGGCTAAAGAAGGAACAATAATCGATCATCTATCCACTCGGATAGCAACACAATTGGTTTTCGTGCTTTCATTTTTATCTTTCTCCTAGTTTATCTTTTGTAGAAATGTTTGAACTTATGTTTGGAGATATAAGAGTAATTATTGTACATAGTTTCTTTGACTTCGTGCACACAGATAAAGAGCTATATGCGATTTTATGTGCGCCTTTCAAAAGATAAATGTTATAAAGTCCTTAAGTTTGGTGTTTACCGAATGGGACGTAATAGTAGAATATGACTGCCCAATTCATTGTCCTCTATGTATGCCTCTGCACATTCAAGAACAATAGAATATGTTGTGCATACATTAGGTTAGAATAGAATATGTTGTATATACATTAGGTTAAAATAGAATATGTTGTACATACATTAGGTTAGAATAGAATATGTTGTATATACATTAGGTTAAAATAGAATATGTTGTACATACATTAGGTTAGAATAGAATATGTTGTACATACATTAGGTTAAAATAGAATATGTTGTACATACATTAGGTTATTTTGTTCATCTATGTATGCCTCTGCACATTCAAGAACAATAGAATATGTTGTACATACATTAGGTAAAAATGGAATATGTTGTACATACATTAGGTAAAAATGGAATATGTTGTACATACATTAGGTTATTTTGTTCATCTATGTATGCCTCTGCACATTCAAGAACAATAGAATATGTTGTACATACATTAGGTTAAAATAGAATATGTTGTACATACATTAGGTTAAAATAGAATATGTTGTACATACATTAGGTTAAAATAGAATATGTTGTACATACATTAGGTTAGAATAGAATATGTTGTACATACATTAAGTTAGAATAGAATATGTTGTACATACATTAGGTTAAAATAGAATATGTTGTACATACATTAGGTTATTTTGTTCATCTATGTATGCCTCTGCACATTCAAGAACAATAGAATATGTTGTACATACATTAGGTTAAAATAGAATATGTTGTACATACATTAGGTTAAAATAGAATATGTTGTACATACATTAGGTTAAAATAGAATATGTTGTACATACATTAGGTTAGAATAGAATATGTTGTACATACATTAAGTTAAAATAGAATATGTTATACATACATTAGGTTAGAATAGAATATGTTGTACATACATTAAGTTAAAATAGAATATGTTGTACATACATTAGGTTATTTTGTTCATCTATGTATGCCTCTGCACATTCAAGAACAATAGAATATGTTTTACATACATTAGGTTAAAATAGAATATGTTGTACATACATTAGGTTAGAATAGAATATGTTGTACATACATTAGGTTAGAATAGAATATGTTGTACATACATTAGGTTAGAATAGAATATGTTATACATACATTAGGTTATTTTGTTCTTGGAGACATGAAAAATTAGCAATGCCTTCTCCGGGGCTCGAACCAGGACCTTTCGAATACGCGCCGAGTGTGCTAAGCGTTACACCACGAAGGCATGCTGAAAGGAGGGGAAAATACCTTATAACTTTATACATAATTTATATGTAACCATTATGATTTACATATATCATCGACGATATGTGTAAGAATGTTTCGTGCACTGTGAAAAAACAACGGTACCTAGAGACATCAAAGTTTGAATAATATATTACCACTCAAATACATGCATCTGGAAGTCCAGATTTGGAATTTTGTATGTCATCTTTCATATTTTCTAAAACTTAAAGCATTTTTGATTAATAAACTCAACGATTTCAAAGTGTTCCGTTAACATTAACATCACGTGTATCTTCCAAGCACGGATATTTTATGCGGAAGCTTTCTTTTTTTCTTGCGATATTACTGTTGAATTGAATTTTACGGTTTAAGTGCGAAGAACATGATATTTGTTTTTAAAAAAGGTAACACACAAATCATTAGAAAAGCTTCCCTTTAGGCGTAATATAAAATATGAAAGACTTCAGATTTTATTTTATTTATTTATTTATTTTTATTATCAATAACTCATAAGGTATGACATGCACTTTTGGTCTCTGGCGGCGGCTTTTCGCATTAATGTTTTTCTTTAAAAATCGAAGTCCGATGGTCCACTAGGTGTGCTCATCAAATTTGGTTATATTTGGCCCAATACTTTATCCGCTAGAGGGCAGTAAATGCCCCACATTATTTTGTAACGACCCTGCATATTGCTCTAAATAACAAGTTCGTGAAACATATCCTAAGTTTTAATATCACAAAAGAATATTTTGCTTCGCATTTTACGCTGGAATGCACCTGACATTTTACCGTAAACTTCAATAGATTGCAGCTCAAAAAAAAAAAAAAAAAAAAAAAAATGCGTGAAGAAACTTTATTTTGCATGGCCAATTGAACCGGTTCCAAATTGCTTCTCTACGTCTTTTCTTTCGAAAATCTGGCACCGCCATTATAATGCATTTTTAAGTGCATAATGGATATTTGATATTTGTTTTATTGTACAGAATTGCTGCCAGGGAATGGAAGATCAATATTTTTGCAACCCTGCTGCGCAAATCTAATTGCAAACGAAGTAGAAAAATCTAGCACTTTCCCCTATTACATTTCGAGCCTAACTAAACAGATTTACTCTGGAGTTGAATGTCTCATTCCAAAGGTGACCGAAAACACAAAACATGCTTCTGGCGCTCGAAGATGGGTAAATTAATTAGCAAACTTTTTCCCTCTCTGGTGCCAAGAAACTACGAATTTAAAAAGCATTCAAGATCGTTAGAGGTAAGAAATGAAATCTTACTTGATGAGGAAGAAAAATATGGACTGGAAACGTAATGGCATTAAGAGATTTAAAAAGCGTGCTAAAAGCTTCATCTCGGTTCCATCTACGACGCATTAAGTGAGGACGATAAAATTATCAAGATTATGCTCACTTGGTGGTCTGTTGTATTACTATGTAAGTTTCTTCGCGACTTAAGGGAACTTAGGCATATTGCGAATACGTTTTTCCATAGAGATCTGCAGAGATTTAAGTCAGAAACTTAACTACAAATTAAAGTAAATATAATTTGTTGCTGTATACGTAAAGGGAAATAGTGAATAATATTGTCACGAATTCTGTATCTAAGTACATAATTATAGTGAAATTATATGTAAAATTGTACTACTTTTTTGTATAATTTAACATGAAAATCTAAAGATTAGACTTTTGACGGAAAAGTAAAAATACAGAGGCAAGCCTTTTTAACACTGAGTACATGGCTATCTCTCTAGATTGGCGAGATTTCGCTAAGCTGGCGAAGGTTTTTGGCGACTAGTTTAGTCCCCAAACGTGCCGATCATTTGACGTTATTTGGATACGGTCCCTGTACCGCCGTAATATGTATTTTAATTGAATAACTGTAATTGATTCCATATGTAGCTGTAACCGTATCCGGACCTTCCAGTAATTTCGAGAAGTACTAAAGATTTCTCGTCGGCCAGTTGAAAACTATCTAAGACCGGAGAGATCATCTATACTGTTTTGTTAGTTCAGAACTTTATTCGGAGAATTGAGATATCCGTGTTAACTTATCTCTCTTTCGATTCGTTTTGCTTTCCGTTGTGTTTAATGTTTTTAGTAATTTGAAGAGTAATTACTGATTTCACTCTGTAATACTGTGAAGAGTTGTACGAGTATTTCTGTGGAAAGTTCCAGAACTGTAAAGTGTTTCTTTTGGTAAAGTAAATTTTATCAAGATATCATGGGTTCTACGTGAATTCAATATACTATAACGAAGCCGTATGTGCACAACAATATATTAAACTTCCTTTTTATTTATTTCAAATAAGATGGACGACTCTTATATCGACTCATATTCGGAGTCGATAGACTCATATTCGGTGTAGAGCTAAATATGCAGTTATGGTTGAAATACGGGAGAATGCATACTAGAATGAATGATCGTGAAGCCTTGAGAATGGAAAAAAAAATCTTTTAATGCAGAGTTGATAAGCGTCTGTTATGGGAAAGTATAGAAAACGACTGGTTTGAACATCAGTAAAAGTCTTCAAATGAAAAACTCTCATTTTAATGTTATTTAGAGTAGTCTGTGTAACTTTAGACATCAACTTCTGGATTCTTAAACAGAAAATTCCGTTTCGCGATGCACAAAAAGTACAGTCGCAATTATACTTCTAAAAGTAAATGCAGTTTTCGGAAGCTTAATGTATAAGTTTAAAAAATAAAGCATAAAATATTTTCTCCCTTCTTTCTTCCTGCCCTCGCTTAGAGTCCCGCCGAGGGTATTGCACATTTTTCACCTCTCCAGAAGAAAAAGAAAAGAAAAAGCTAATGACTCTGCAGTGGCACCCGAACTAGAAGGTAGTGGAAGATAATTCGTCATCACCAGGATTTGGCGATTAGACCCCGTAATCCCCAGACGCCTTTTAAAATGGAGAGTATATAAGGCATTTTCTGCCTCCTTTCCGTTTGCCTTCGTGGTGTAATTGGAAGCATATTCGACGCGTATTCGAGAGGTCCATTGTTCGAGTCCCAGCGAGGGCATTGCACATTTTCTACCTTTCCTGATTCGATAAGCCCACCAGCGGCCGAGCGGTAAAGATGCTGAACACTGGTAGTTCGAATCCCGCGAACGGGCTGGCTGCATAGGCATTTTCGTGGTTTCTCGCATGTGTAACATGTATACGAGCCAGTTCCCCCTAAAAAGTCCTCCACTAAGGCATCCCTCCCTTAAGGCAGATAGCCCTCGAGTGCTTTGTCGTAATCCAATAAACCAAACCAAGCCAAACCTGATTCAATAAAACCTAATGACTCTACTAAATTAATTATTATTATTATTATTATTATTTCATCAAAACTAACGGTTAAAACGTATTTGTATGTATTAAAACGGCCAGTTGTTCAAAAGCATCAGAATGGTAATTAACAGAAGTAAGAAAATTGATGGATTTTTTTTATTAAATCTGAAATGTAAGTTTTAATTTGTTAAATTTACTTGCATGGTATTTTTCTTCTAGTATGTATTCCTTTCTAAAGCCCAGAATAATATTTTTTCTAACCTTTTTAACTCTTCAATATTGTTTATTTTCTAAAATTTATATTCTAAGACATTATTTGAAGTGTGTTTAATGAAATTGTGGTGTGCTTATGACTTACTCATAGCCTGTGTACTCACAATCATGGGCCCACTAGCGGCGGCCGAGTGGTAAAGTCACTGAACACTGGTAGTTCTGTCCAAGGGTTCGATTATCGGGAACGGGCTGGCTGCATGGACCAAATGTGTAACGTGTATACGAGTCTGTTTCCCTTAGAACGTCTCCCACGAAAGCATTCCTGTCCTTAAGCAGATAACCCTCGAGGATTTGCCATAATCACATAAACCAAACAGAAACGTAATCTTGGTGTACTTCAGTAACTTAAATCTGCTACTGAAAACACACGTTATCGTAAAGTTTTAATCTCAGAAAAAGGGAGAAATTTCACAAATTATCCAGTTTAGACTAAATCGAAACTCCTGATTCCAACAAAGGGGCCAAATGTTCTACTGCCTTACATCACTTTTTCTGTCCCTGCTATTGTTAAAGATCATGTTCGCAACAAAACTGGTGTTCTGTTCATTTTTTCTCGAATACACAGATAACTCTCTTGTAAAGACATTAATATTGCTTCCCTTAAAATGCAGTTCTAAGGAAATAAATTGTGCAACGTTTTGATTTCAAAGTATCTACTTAAAAGTACCCAATAAGATAACTCATATTTTCACACAGTTGTTAGAAAACAATTCCCCCCTTCTGTATTTCTAGTGTAGATTTCCTAAGGTTTCGAATCTATTCATCATGCAGACTTGAAAGGCAGCCGACATTTTCTTCGAAAGGTTTTCGTAAAGCCTTCTTGGAACCGAAGAAATATTTATAACGAAAAGTAAATATCAATTTTCATATGGAATACATAAATCGGAAGCAGGTTATATATGTAATTCTTTTTGAATATTTTAGCTTCAAGTCAAATAAGTATATTCAGCAAATTTCTATTCATGAAGAAATTGGGAAATATGAATAAATATTCAATTTTAATGTGCATTGCAGTGTTCAGTCGTTTATTAAACTTAAAAACTCCAGGCCTGTTGTTACACAAAGAGAGTTTATTCAAATCTTATCCATTTTCTATCACAAAATGAATTCTTATATGCTAACATAAATATAAAAAAAATTCATTTATTCTTAAATATAGTTTTATTTAAATTTATTTGCATTTTAATATAATGAAAACAAAATTAAAGTAGCAAGCAAGTATACATTGCAGTATACATTGCAGAAAAGTAACACTTTTTTTATATATATATATGCCAATAAACTACAAACAAAAAATAACAGTGACTAAATAATTATATAAACGAAACAGCGGTTGATTCATAATTAGCCATTTAAATATTTTTTAATTCCAGGTGCCTAGGCAAATATTTCTTGGATTGTATTTTCAATTTTTGCTTTAGCCAAAATATCCTTCTCTCTGTTCATCAATAGCAATGACTCCAAATTCGCTTACTTTATAGTTCTCCTTAATATACTTTTTACAGTTTTAATTTTGAAAAAGCTCTTTCGCATTCAGCTTGCGTTACAGACAGGGTGAGTACAATCTTAATAAGCAAACAAGACATTAGCGTACGCATTACTAAATAAAATATATTTCAAGAATAATTTATACGCATTACTACATAAAATATATTTCAAGAATAATTTATACGCATTACTACATAAAATATATTTCAAGAATAATTTATACGCATTACTACATAAAATATATTTCAAGAATAATTTATACGTATTACTACATAAAATATATTTAAAGAATAATTTATACGCATTACTACATAAAATGTATTTCAAGATTAATTTATGTACAAACAAGACGCAGTTTTTTCAGAAATTACATTTAGCTTTGGATTGAATTCTCATTAATAAATAGAACACCCTCTCTTTCCGACTCGGTATCAGATTCAAAATAGTGATTTTAAAATGAATTTTTTAGTACTTCCCATTTAATTGCTGGGCCCTGATATTCATCTTTATGATTATCAATTCTTACATCTGCATAGTGCCCTAATAATATGGATAAATAGTCGAAAGAGTTCGGCGGCAATGGCTTCGAAAAAATTTTGGGATCGTGAAGTGATATGTCATTATACAACTTCCTATGCTCTATAAACATACTTTTCCATCGATGAAATTGTGTTATCCATTACAAAATTAAAGACAGAAACTTCGAATCATTTGATAGGGCAATAGAAATTGTAGACGATTCTTCGTTCATTTGTTTCTATTTTTGGCATCTTCTAGCAGGCAGGTCTTCTATAAATATATCACAATCAATCCAACCTTTCTAGTTTATTATTGCAACTAGTTGCAAACGATTTTGATGCGTTAAATATTAAATCGAAGTTTCTAAAAATAGCTTTTAAAGAGCTTGTAGCCTTCCTAACTATATTATATGCTAGGATGTAATCTAATGCTTTAGTCTGCAAAGGTTCTTTTACTGGTTCAGTATACTGAAATATTTTCAAATATATGCGAGCAGACTAAATTATTCTAAAAGTTGATATTTTATACAGCATAGATTTTGCCTTTTGTCTTATCTGTGCATTTTGTATATCATTGGAAGATTACTTTTGAGTGCAAGTATTAATTCTACTCATGTTTCCTTAGGCGCAGGACGGTCTCGGTAAGTCATCTGTGTCTATTCGATCGTTCGAGTTTCTTGATCGGCCCGAAATTACTCCGGTCCACTGGCCATTTGCCCGGTTGCCCGCGGGCCCTATCTACCACTGCTGTGAAGCTAGTCTTGAATAGTGTCTGCCTTAAGGTCGTGGTGCAGATTTTTATCCCGTATTTAATACCAAGCATTTGTGACTGGGCGAAGAAATTTATTTTGCAGGACTTGAAGCTTATGCAAATCAATTTCTTTGGCACTTGTCCAGATAGGAGACGCAATAGGTGATTATAGGTCTAACGACTGCTGTGCAAAGCCTCAGCTTACGTGAAAGAAGGAGGAGAGGGAAGAGACAGCTTATGATACCATACGCTTTTCCTCAAATGTTGTTTACATGCGCAGACCAGGTGAGCATTCGTTTGAAGGTAATACAGAGATACACTGGTGTGCAAAAATTAAGGACGAAGTCGAAAAATTAGCATATCAGCTGAACGAAGAGGCAGAGCGGACAGAAAGACCAATCAGGAGATTAAGTAAGGTGATGTACGGTAGCATATGCGCAGATATGCAGGTAGACGTAATGGGGGAGTGTCTGAGTAGTATAAAGCATGTTGTCGGTGTAAGATCAGTATTTCTGGCAAAGAGATTGCACGCCGTATAGCAGTTAAAATCACACCGAGTTGCTGCCTCAGCGAGAAATGGCGAATAATCAATCTGTTAGACGACATCTGGATGCTTTTACCCGAGGTCGAATCATTGGGAAGTTAGAGGAAGGCCGCAGTGTGACAAGTGTGGCTGCAGAGTTCGGAATTGCTCACAGCATCGTTTCACGACTTTGGAGACAATTTCAAACTACAGGAACAGCTATCCGGGGGTTTAGTAGTGGTCGTCCACGAGGAACCACACCCGCAGGTGACCGGTATATTGCCTTACAGGCCAGACGAAACAGGCGGCAAACAGCGGGAGAAATCTCTAGACACACGACACAGGCGACTGGACGACCGATATCGCGTTTTACCGTGGCCAGAAGACTGCACGGTGGTGGTCTGTTTGCACGACGCCCTGTACAGTGTGTACCTCTAACGCCTGCCCATCGGAGAAGGCGTTCTCTGTGGTGCCGTGAACACCGGAATTGGAGAGACAATGAATGGGGACGAGTACTCTTTACAGATGAGAGCAGATTCAGTCTGAGTAGCGATTCTCCTCGCATACTCATCTGGAGAGAGCGGGGAAGCCGCAATCATCCCTCGAACATCATTGAAAGGGACAGGTATGGAGGTGGCGGTGTTCTCGTTTGGGGAGGCATCATGCTTGGTAGTCGTACAGACCTTCACATCTTCGACGCAGGTTCAGTCAACGGGACCCGTTATTGTAACGAGATTCTTCTTCCATATGTGCGTCTTTTTAGAGGCGCTATGGGTCCGCAGTTCCTTTTCATGGACGACAATGCACCATGTCATCGCACAGTAGCTGCCGAACAGCTCTTAGAGAGTGAGGATATTGAACGTATGGATTGGGCGGCACGATCTCCGGATCTCAATCACATCGAACATGTATGGGATTTTCTAGGCAGACGCTTGGCAGCTCCTACCTTACCACCAGTAACGATTCCGAAGTTTCGATTGGCGCTGCAAGACGAATGGGCAGCAATGCCTCAACAACTCATTGACACCCTCATTCTCAGCATGGGCAGACGATGTTAAACCTGCCTAGCAGTCAGGGGAGATCATATCCCCTATTAAAGACCGGATGTTTCTTGCTGGACACCCATCACAGGGATGTTTCGGCTTTCAGTCGCATTGCGCTCCATGCTTCTTTTTCAATAAAGCTTCTTTTTATCCCTCTGCTTTCTCTTTTAGTAAGTGTTGTTTACATTACTCATGTTCTTACGTATTAGGGATCTTACAGTATTAATTGTGTTGATTTGGAAAGCTTTTGTACAAAGTTATATTTAAAAAACCGTCTCGTCCTTAATTTTTGCACACCAGTGTATTTTGCGGTGCTGCTAAGAACCTTTTTCTCCAAAAGGGGTGACAATAAACATATCGAAGTACATCGAGCTTAAGAAGTATGTAATTTTAAATTGCTATTTTTTTTCTTTTTTATGATCAGGTTTGACTTAGTTTCACCTTTTATCGTAATTATGTCTCTCGATATTTATTTTATACGGTTTAATAGACGTAAAGCTAAAATTTGCAGAGCAAAGTATGCTACACGGCTGAATGATTCACCCTCCAATCAAATCAAACTTAGACGCCTTAATTCGGGTAAATGTTTTTAATGATCAACCTGACTTTAATTACGAACTTCACTTTAATTTCCAAAACTGGTAACTGAATCTTCGTAAGCTCCCTTAGAACAGTTATATCCATTGACAGCATCTCTAGTGTTCAAGCCATTAGTGGCGAGGCTCTAGAAACGGCTTGATATGTTCTATCAGGGAACGTTCCTTCTGTAGCAATAGGTTAATCACCCTGTGCTTTGTCGAAACCTGTGTAAGAGCCAATATGTTGTCAAGAGAAGCGCAATATTCAGGTTTCGAGCTACTGGGCTTATCCTCGAACCAGTATCAAAAGATAAATCAAAATATATGCAGATAACACCTGGCATAAGGCACAGAGAGACAATGTATGCATCACCCCTGCCTATTTTCTACTAATCACTTCAGCCCTAAATTCGCAAAACTCCCTACCGACGCAGCCTAACACTGAACACCGCCCAGTTTACAGTGGCCTGTTTAATTTCGATCTTAGGGAATCGAATTAGTGAATATATATAAACACTCGAAGGCATTATTTACATGAATGCTTCCTAATACAGAACTTGCATCTCTCAGAACCTTCTGAAAGGAATTCCTAGACTTGGAGAGCTTGACTAGTAGAAAGTGAATTTCCATATATCAACGCTAACACAGACTATCTTTAGGCTTTCACAAAGCACACTGCATCTAATTTAGAATTATCTGCTTCAAAATACAGTCATTGCAAGTACATTGTTTAGTCTTACATTACGAACCTAATACTTAACGTATTTTTATTTATGTATATTTTTGCATCTCCAACATAATCATGTCTACTCTGTGGGAATAATATCACTCTTGTTTAGTCTGCAAAATGGTCTTACAATTATCAGCATGCTTATCTAAATTCTGATCTTGTAAATACACTCATGTCCAAAATTATGTTTACATTCATAAATTCACGGATTTCTCAGAGACTATGACTTATAATTTAATGAATTTTCGTGGAATCATACATAACATGATGACACATAAATGCAACAGAAAAAATTGAAGATCACCTCATATGATATAAAATTGTAGCATGAAACAATAAAAATGGTAATAAAGTGTGACAAAGAGAGTTAAGAAAAAAAGGAATGATTCAGAAAAAGAATTAAGTCTTACGAATTTAATATGGAATATGATCTCCCCTGACTTGTACACACATATCACAACGTGTTTTAAGGCTGGAAATAACGTTGTTAACCACAGTTTGGGGAATTAATCTCCACTCTTCCAGCAATGCCGTCTTCTGAGCATTTACATCTCTAGGAGGAGGATGTATACGTGCAATTGCTCTTCCAAGGTAGTCCCATAAGTTCTCTATCGGGTTAAGGTCAGGAGAGTTTGGTGGCCAAGGTATTCGCTTAATGTCTTCACTTTCAAGGACTTCATCAACGAGGTTTGCTCGATGGGGACGGGCATTATCATCCATAAATAAAAAGTCACGTCCATATGCACCCCTGAAAAGTCTTACATAAGGATCTAAGACCTCATCCCGATATATCTGGCCTGTCACAGATCCGCTGCTGAATACGTGTAGGGGCGTACGTCCATCGATCATTAATCCACCCCATACCATCACACCTCCACTACCGAAACGGTCACGTTCCACAATGTTCGAAAGATCATTTCGTGTTCCTGACTCCCTCCAGATGTAAACACGTTTAGAATCACCAGTTAAACTAAACCGCGACTCATCAGTAAAGAGAACATGGGACCATTGATGTTCAGTCCAGTTTTGATGTTCTTTACACCAATTAAAGCGATCCCTCTTTTTCTGTGAAGACAGTAAAACACATACCCTTGGCTTTCTGGCATAAAGGCCTTTTTCATTAAGCCTTCTGTATATTGTTTGCCGTGATGCAACAGTTCCAGTGGCGGCTGCAAGCTCTGAACTTAACTGCCGAGCAGTAGCCTTTCTGTTACGACGGGCAGTTAATGCCAGATACCGATCTTCAGAAGCAGTTGTCATTCGTTTCCGACCTTGTCCAGGCCTCCTTACAACACTTCCATCATTTTGAAACTGTTTCTATAGCTTAGAGACTGTCTGTCTTGAAATATTCAGACATGTGGCTGTTTCCATGATTGACTGCCCTGCTTCTAAACGGCCGATAATTCGCCACTTTACAGATTCTTCCAAATGATACTTCGAAGCCATAAGAAACCGCTTTGAGTCCCTACACACTGAAATCAAACGCTATGTTGCAGAAATTCACTCAAATATTCAGTTTGCGCAAAGCGCTCGATTCACCCTTGGATGACGTAACGCCTAGATTTGCATATCACAAACCGTTTGATTACTTTTGATTGGGTAATGCTAATTAGGCTTGGTTTTCACACATTCTTTGCAAATACGGATCACATTGATTCGATATTTCATTGAATATCATCATTTTTGGGTATGTAATGATAATTTTGGACATGAGTGTATTTCGGGGAATTATTTCTCTGCTATCGTTATATACTGTGTAAAAAGGTTCCTTTAATATGTGTAATATGCGTTTTCATAACATTATTGTTGATATTTCAGCAACTTCTGCAGCACCACTTGTGTTTATGCTCTACTGATCAATTGCCGCAACACAGGAACTCGACATAGTCACTTCAAGGACCTTATTATTTGAAGTAACGCAACAGATGATAATGTTCACTAATCAGCCGTCCCGGCCTTTGTTTGTGTTGCGTAGGTAGTGAATTTCCTCTTCCAGAGGACACATCACAACAATGTAAGGGCAACAGCATGTCGGACAACGTGGTGTTGTCCTTACATTGTTGAGGTATAAATTCCATGTCGTCCTGTGCAGAGTGAATCATACTACATGAGAACAAATATCCCGTATGAATTCTACGAATCTTTTTGGAAGTGGAATTTAATTCAAAATAAATGTTTAAAAATGCTTATTATTTTGTGTAGACTAAGCGGTTAGAAACTGTCTTACAACTTTCTCAGTCCACGATTATCTTCGGCCCACCAGCGGCCGAGCGGTAAAGTCGCTGAACACTGGTAGTTCGGTTCGAGGTTCGAATCCCGCGAACGGGCTGGCTGCATGGGTGTTTTCGTGGTTTTCCCCATGTGTAACGTGTATACGAGCCAGTTTCCCTTAGAAAGTCCTCCACGGAAGGCATCCCTCCTCTTAGGCAGATAGCCCTAGTGTGCTTTGCCATAATTAAATACACCAACACCAACACCAACACCAACGATTATCTTCGACAGACTTGAGAACACCTAAGGCCGAAAGCATAATGGGTACAATAATTAAAGACCAATTAAAATGTTTACGACCAAATATTCGACGGCATATTCCATAATATGATAATCATTAATAATACACTGCATATCTATGAAATTTATTTAATTGAAATCCACTAGGTTTAGGTATATTATTTGTATTCTATAACACTATGCTCCTTCAAATGTACAGAAATTTTGAATTTGATATCTGATAAAGAGTTCAAATCATCTAGAATTCATTCATATAATTACCTTAATTTTTAAGTAAAATTTTGAAGTGATATTTATGCCATTAATTTAGATATACGTGAAAAATTTCTCTGCCTGTTAACATGAAAGCGTCAACGCCGTGTGAAATATCGTTGATCATAGGCGTAGAATTGGCTGTAAATCAAATTTTTGATCCTTTATATTGTTTGAGGACAAGCTATATATATAAGCACCAATGGAAATTTTATAACCTGGCACCGAAAGCATACCGGTTTCTGATACCGAAAATCATTGGGTTGGTAAGGAAGTTTCGGTTTGCATAAATAGATAGCGTTATGTTCGTTTCCTTATTCGCCTGGCAATCTTAACTTTCTTTTCTTAGATTTGGCAGCTGACACCTTTAGTTTGGCTATAGAAACAAATTTTATGTATATTTGCTTACAACTGTTAGTTTATGGTCAATTTTAACATAGGATGCGAAAATAGACATTGTCCACATATTTAACTTTGCATTTCCATTTCTACTATAAGTTACTTAAGTCCACATATGTCCGAGGTACTATAGTCCACATATTTAACTTTTCATAATGGCAACAAAGCAGCTGGGGCTCACAAAGAGATATGTGAAGCTTATGGTTTTGATTGCTTAACAGAACGCATGTGTCAGAATTGGTTTAAGGTATATCGTTTTGGAGATTTTTTATTTGAAATTTTCAGCGATCTTCTTAAGTTGATGCTGACAAAGTCATAGCCATGATTGAATCGAATTGTCATATAACTGTGCGAGAGATTGCAGAAATGTTAATTGTATCACACACAAGCAATTGAAATTCATATAAGATGTTTTGGACTCGTTAAGAAGTTCGATATATAGGTTGCATATGAACTGAAAAATATTCACTTAACATAGCGAATCAATATTTGCGATACGCATTTCAAACGTAAAGCATTATTAATATATTATTATTATTATTAATTATTATTATTGGCGTTATTATTTATTATTTTTTCGAAACGAATTACCACTGGTAATGAAAAATGGATCATCTACAGTAACATCAATTAAAAAAGACCAAGGTCCAAGTACGATGAATTAACATAAATTATATCGAAGCTAAATTGCAACAGAAAAAGATCATGCTGTCAATTATTTGGAATTACAAAGGTGTTATGTACTTTGAGCAACTTCCAAGCAATTAATCGATCAACTCGGATGCTTGCTGCTAACAGCTCGTGAAACTGGAGGAAGCAATCAAAGAGAAAAATCAAAATTGGAAAGTCGGGCAAATTGGTCGTGTTCCACCACCGACAGTGTGAGCCTTCACACATCTGTAGCAACACGTACTTAATTATTAAATGTCGACTCTTGGTTGAGCGTGTTGCTGATAAAGACCAGAAGTTCTATGAACGCATTGGTAGTTAAAGAACACTTTAATGTTTTGTATTATTACTAATAGAACTTACGTAACTTATAATAGAAATGGAAATGTGCCCATATTGTTGTCTCCAAATGATTATATTAGCTCATATGACTCTTTTCATTTCTGTACCAGAATATTTACTTGTGATTATCAGGCTTATTAGCTATTCCTTCATTGCTTTAATGATGTAACATAATCATACATTAATGGGTATAAACTTTTTTATGAAAATGCTTTTCTCTCAATTATAGTTTATTTCGCTATCATTATTATTTAAAAGTAATTAATTAAATGTGAAAAAATTTTTTCCCTGCAAAATATAAATGTGATGTAGTATCATATAATCAAAATGATAGTCAAATGTTTCTTTTCATTTCAAATTTCTGACAAAACAAATGATAGTCAAATGTTTCTTTTCATTTCAAAATTCTTTTCATTTCAGTCAAATGACTCTTTTCATTTCTGTACCAGAATATTTACTTGTGATTATCAGGCTTATTAGCTATTCCTTCATTGCTTTAATGATATAAACATAATCATACATTAATGGATCTAAACTTTTTTATGAAAATGCTTTTCTCTCAATTATAGTTTATTTCGCTATCGTTATTATTTAAAAGTAATCAATTAAATGTGAACAAATTTTTCCCTGCAAAATATAAATGTGATATAGTATCATATAATCAAAATGATAGTCAAATGTTTCTTAGTATACGTCATATTAAAGTAAAAATAAAGAAAGCATTGTTTGTGCTTTAATTATTGCTATCTCTGGTGCTGATCTGCGAACGTTTAATACCTAACTGCAACTTCTTCATCAAAAATATACAAGTATCAACCCTTCATGCAGTTGGTTATGAAATTTTGAGGAAATAATTAAGCGGCACTCCCATAAAGATAAAGATAAAGCCATATTGAAGAAGATAAACTGTATGCTTTAAATTTCAATCTGTTTCTGAGTATATGATTTTATTTTGTGGCTTTTGGGAAATTACGTCTTCCAATTAAGAAAAACATGAGACTGTCTTCATCTTCTACTTTTCTTGAAAAATTACGAATTTTAAGGCACACACACACACACGCACACACAGAAATGGTAATAATAGTAATTTAGCGCGTACTGAGAATTTCATAAATTGCGTGCTTTCCATAGCACCAATCACCCATCCACACCAATCATTCTTGATGTGCAAGGCCAACAGCTAGACGAACTCGAATTCTGGGGGAAAAGTAAGTCTTTGCAGTGAATAGAAACACCGTTTATTTGGTAGTAAGAGGCCCATCAGCGGCCGAGCGGTAAAGTCGCTGAACACTGGTAGTTCGGTCTGAGGTTCGAATCCCGCGAACAGGCTGGCTGCATAGGTGTTTCCGTGCTTTTCCCCATGTATAACGTGTATACGAGCCAGTTTCTCTTAGAAAGTCCTCCACTAAGGCATCCCTCCCCTTAGACAGATAGCCCTAGTGTGCTTTGCCGTAATTAAATACACCATTTGGTAGTAGGCTCAGGCTGGGCAGTTACCGTATGGTACTGTATTGTCTGCCTTTTGGTTTTGGAGGCGTTACTCGGTCTGATATTGAAGATTGGCCTTGGGAGTTTGGCTCCACTTGCTCAACATTGGGGGATTGTCGATATCGAACTATGTTCTATGCTTTTTCCGGTGGATGTGCAGCCACAAATACTGTGATACAAAACTCGCCCCCCTGGGTTGACCCATGGAGGTAGGAAGTAAGTACTTTCTTACCTCCATGGGTTGACCGCGGGGAGGTATGCCTTCTTGGATGGCCTCTAGGTGTTGGGGCGTTTAACTGTGTAAAGCGGCCATTCGACCTTGCCAGGTCTGGATGCCAGTGCACTGTAAGACTGTACTTAATCTATTGAAATGAATTTTTTTTAAATTTTCACCTATAAAAATCTCACTAAGACCTAGCTTATGTACCCATGTTCGTTTATAGTCTTTAAAATAATCCGATAAACTGATAGTGGAATTGTTTTCACCACATTTACTAGAAACTCTAAACGAAACAATCTAGAAAAAAAAAAAAAAGTAATTGACATTATAAGGTATTTCTCCCACTTCCTTACCGTGCCTTCGTGGTGTAACTGTAGCACGCTGGGCCGGTATTCCAGTGGTCCGTGGTTCAATTCCCGGCAAAGGCGGTTGCATATTTTTCATCTTTTCTGCCTCTAAAAAAATCCTAATGACTCTACAAGTGGCGCCCGAACTAAAAGGGTTGTGGATGATGATTCTCCGCACCCAGGATTTGGCGACTAGGTCCCGTAAAACCCTAGTCACCATTTAAAAAGGGGGTATATAAGGTATTTCTCACATTTCCCTAGCGTGCCTTCGTGGTGTAACGGTATCACGCTGGTCGGGTATTCCAGAGGTCCGTGGTTCGATTCCCGGCGAAAGCGGTTGCATATTTTTCATCTCTCTGGCTTCCAAAAAATTCCTAATGGCTCTACAACATTTAAAAAAAACTCTCCCATCTGTCATTGCATGTTAGACGGTAAACAAAAAGTTAAGATATTCATACCATAAGTGTTCTTTTAGCAAGTTTATAGCCAGAAACAGCTTGAATTTCCCCGCATTTCGGTTGAACAACCATATTCTCTGTGTTATAATTACTCAAAATTCCAATTTTTATAGCGCTATTACGCAACTTAAAATATAGGACGAAAAATTAATTCTCTAAAAAGAGAACCCATTAAATACATTTCAAAACTTCCACCCTTCTATCCGTTAAGTGACGAGATAGCTTAACTATTACTTGGTTGAAGTATGCTTCTCTTCTTCCGCTTTGCTACACAATGTGTGTTTTAATTGAGTCTATTTCCTCTAACTGCCAGCAGCACCTTAACACAACATTTATCAAGCTCGTTAACTTGGCGCAAATGTAGACCAATAATGTCAAGAGTAATAGTGCTAATCGTATCCCGCTAACCAGATGTTTCATCCAGATCTAATGTATTAGCTTCCTTTTCTTGGCTCGAGTAATGAAAATCACAAATTTATCATTCAGTTCTTCAAAACTACTGTAATGCCTTTGAACTTTAATTGTAATAAATGCTAACACAGGCAGTTGCACTTGTGGCTTACCGGGTACTTTAGACCACTTCTTGTTTCAGTTTAAAATAACTTAAGGAGACTCGCACACCTTAAAACCCATAAGATCTTCGAATATGTGACTGTTGGAAGAATTGGGATTACTTATTTATTTTAAAAGCAATTACTTCCAACTTTTTACAGCTGACTACATAATATAGCTGTTTTCTGAAATAGTAATCGGAAAGTTTTTGTTGCCACAAATATTTTTATAATTTAATCTGCTTTGTGACAAAAGTTTTCGTCATGTTTCCACCTTACGCGCACAGTTTATCAAATCATGAAAATAGGTAAATTTTTAGGAATTTTTTTTATAAATTTTTGAAATATATGCAATTTTATGCAAATTTTTAGGAGAATTTAATACTTGCGTTAAATGTCGTATATTTTTTATCACAACATATATTTCAATTTTATTTATAATGTATACTACTACAACACTTATCTGTGTTATGAACTAAAATGTTTATGATATTTCTAAAATTTACTAAAATATGTGTAATTACATGAAAAAACACAGTTTTTTGTAAAATATTTCTTATCGTTTTATATAGAAATACTTATAATACAATCAAATTAATAAATATTACTTAGATTGTAGCTTAAAACCTAATAAATAATATAGAAAACGTTTTAGTGAAATTTAATAGAGATACCTTTAGAACATTTTGAGTAATTACATTTCTTGTATGTAAAAACACTAGAAAAATTAGTTTTTCAGAAAACGCATTTAAAGATTTCACATTAACAGAAAAACTGTTCTGTTGTATTTACACACTTAACATTCTCCACATTTGTACATCACATCCTCCATATCTTTATACTTAAGTAATTTTGATTTCCTATTTGATTTTAAATTTTTTCTGGCTATTTTCGAAATGAGCGACGAATGAATTTTTGAGTTCTTTATTCTTTCGTTATCAATTCCAAAGTCATTTTTAATCATTTCTTGTTCAATTGATATGCCTAAATGTTCAAACACAGGAAGTAATCCAAGATACCCTGAATTAAAAATTAAAACGGCTATATATGCACCCAGCAACATAGTCTTTATACCTAATCGCAATGTTGCCAAACCCAGTTAAAAAAAACCGCAATGTTGCCAGACCCAGTTCAAAGAATTAAGGCAAATAATTATTGCCAGAAACAAAAAAAGTACCCAGAATTAAAATGAAATGTTTTAGCACAATTTACACACAAACAGGTAAAAAAAACACGGATAACAACATTGTTTACCTTTAAGTTGAGCCTTTTAAACGGCACTTCCGGTCTTTCTGCTTTCACTTCCAGTGCAGTTAATTGGCTATACCTTCTCTCATAATTATCACAAAAATAAAAATGAACCATTTTCGGAATCCAACAAAACTGGCCTTTCAAATTAAGCAATAAAAAAATCGATTTTTTTCGCCGAAATCGTTTTTTTAACGTAGGCAGACACCTTAAAATATTTATCAGATTTTTAGTTCAGTTAGAAGATAGTGCTCATATAAAGAATTCTATCAAATTTCAAATATGTACCATCACCCATTTTTAAATATCATGCGCGCAAGGTGGAAACACGACGAAATATTTTGTCATGAAGCGGGTTAAATTACAAAGATGTTTGTGGCAACACAAACTTTCTGGTTACTAGTTTCCAAAGCAGCTATATTATGTAGTGAGCTGTAAAAGGTTGGAACTAATCGCTTTTAAAATAAATAAAATATCCAAATTCTTGCAACAGTCACATATTCGAAGATCATAAGGGGTTTAAGGTGTATGAGCCCCCTTAAGATCCACAATTTTGGCTCTATACAACAAACAGTGCTCGCGAATGGTTTCAGCAGATTCTCAGGAATAAATCTCTTCTCCAGAAGCTTTAGACTCTAATGACTATCTTATCATACGCATCGACAATCTCAAAGCATTATAAATCTCATTTTTATTTATAATGTTTTAGCTATTAGTGTTATCAATGTAAGTAGGAGTCACAGAAGTGGCTTATAATCTTAATGATAATAGTTTTGCTTTTGTAATATTATTTCGTTATTTTTATTTTAGTTTTTTTTATAATTTATTACTTATTTATCATTTAGTTTGTTATTTTATTAGTTTCATTTTTATTTTCGTATTGATTTTCTAAATAATTTCTCTAAATTGCATAATTTTTTCAGAATTGTAAAATCTTCTCAGAATTTCAGACCTTATGTCAAAAGTATGCACTAAAAACTCTGCTCATCAACTTTGCATTAGCCTTGGTAAAATGTTCTACAAGTGCTTTAATTTGTGAAAACATTAACAGCGTCAAAATACTGTATAAAATCTAAGTTATTCCCGTTAAAAAAATTATACTTCACAGAGAAATCTGTGTAAAATGTAACATTCTTTGTAAAAGTGTAAAAAATACTATATAATATTTATATCACCACTATATTAAAATTTTGAATCCAAAGAATTTTGTTTTAATAAAAACCGCTAAATGAGCAGTAAAAGTGAAAGTCTTTCAGACGGAAAAGCTGCTCATTCTGTGGTTTCCTGTAAATCCAAATGATACTGTATATAACAGTTTAAAAAAATTACTTTTGTTTCTTATACTTCGAAATAATTAGAATTTTCTTTCCTTTCTTGTATTTACATTAGCCAAAATGATTTTGTTTTGATTTATTTGAAGACACAGCACGCGAGGGCTAGCTATCTAAGGGTAGGGATACTTTCGTGAATACGTTCCAAATGAAACTGCCTCGTACCCATCTTACATGCAGGGAAAACCACGAAAGCACCATGCAGCCATCCTGTTCGTGTGGAATCGAACTCATTTCAAACTATCCTCCCCCACGCCGACTTAACCTCCCCGCTGCTGATGGGCTTTCCTAAAAAAGAATGAACTTTAGAAAATAACTTGAAGATTTAACTTATGAAGAATCAAAACAACAAAGTGAAATCAAATGGAAGATGACAACTAATTTTTGTGATTATTTTAATGGAAAAAAAGCTGTTTTTACAGTAAAACATTTCATTTGATTTGATTCATTTTCCTTCGAAAATCAATACAAATCGAAGCTGAATGTTGAGTATTTTCAAACTGATTTATATTTGGAGTCTTTTAACGTTCTATTTCTGTTGGCAATTGCCTAAAAAGCTTTATAAGCTCTATTAATGTCTATATAATATTTTGTTTTGTTTAGGTAATTCTTCATATTTATGCTTTCGAAAGTACTTTATTTTAAACAAGTATCTTTAGGAAAATTCTATTCATTGAAAAGCAAGATACTTCCATTCAATGTATTAAAAAAAAATTTAATTTATAGCTGAATTTAATTTATAGCTGAATTTAATTTATAGCTGAATTTAATTTATAGCTGAATTTAATTTATAGCTGAATTTAATTTATAGCTGAATTTAATTTATAGCTGAATTTAATTTATAGCTGAATTTAATTTATAGCTGAATTTAATTTATAGCTGAATTTAATTTATAGCTGAATTTAATTTATAGCTGAATTTAATTTATAGCTGAATTTTTGCAAGCAGCGTATTCTATAAACAATATAAAAAAGGGCTTTTTAGTAAAAGTTTTCTTTTGGAATGTTAAATAAAACAGGTAGACTTATTTAAATATTTTATGCTGATGTTAGGCAGAGTTAAAACACATTGGAAATAGTCAATTCTATAGTTAAAATTTTCGCTTTACGAAAGAAAAGTGCCAACACGCAAAATTTTTTGGAGGGGGAAAGTGCAATTACTTAAACTTCTTTATAATTAAAAATGTTTAATTATTTGTTCATCTAGGTTGAAGGGGTATAACTTAATTAACAATCTGATATTGTAAATGATATCCATATTTATTAATGCGAATGAAATTTCATTAATTTAGAATTCAAACAACAGAAATCAGTGTTATATTTGCAAATTTGCACAGGACTTGTTTCGATGGTTTTACTGAACCATCAGCCTCAGCTGCCAAAGCGCAAATGAACGAGATAAGATATAATGATTATATAGGATAAGAATGGCTGGACAAGACTCAAGCTACTGGCGCCATCTATTGATAAAAGGAGAACCAAAACATAATTTGCTTAAAGGCTGAAAGCAAAGATGGATTAGAATTAAGGTCGTTAACTAGAACAGAAAGATTTTTTTGAATATGAAACGCCTCTAAAAAA
Source organism: Stegodyphus dumicola (assembly GCF_044657685.1). Taxonomy (NCBI): domain Eukaryota; kingdom Metazoa; phylum Arthropoda; class Arachnida; order Araneae; family Eresidae; genus Stegodyphus; species Stegodyphus dumicola. The sequence continues at coordinate 24,407,149 of NC_140772.1, forward strand.
TCCAGTTCACCAATGGAAGATGAATTTTAAATAATTTTGGCAGCAGAAAAATGGGAAGTGTGATTTTCGGACCAACAGAGTACTTCGGTGTTTCCTTTTTTCTAACTTATGTTTCATTTTCCTTAACGCGAAATTTCAAGGTTCTCTTAGTTTGGCCAATGTAAATTAAAGCACACTGGCAAGGAATCCTGCAAATACCCCAGAAATTTATTTCCGGAATAGGGTCCTTGAGTATGGAATTCGGAATGTTATTGATAAAAGAATAAACGACCCAAAAGTTAAATTTCTGTACAATACGTGCAATTTTATAGCTAGTTGATGGAAAGAAAGGAATGACAACAGAATTCTTATAATCTCCTAAAACAACAGTGTGCCTTTTGGTGGGTTGAGATAAGAATTTTTTAACTGCTTTATTAATAATGTTGGATGAAAAGCCTCAGTAACTAGCTACTGCTTTTAAATAATTTAGTTCTTCATCAAGAGCCAGTTTGGAGGAGCAAACTTGAAGTGCACGGAAAACATAGGAATAAAATGAAGCTAACTTTTGTTTAGTCGGATGACATGATTTGAAGTGTGGTGGAAGGCTAATCGATGAAGGTTTACGGTAAACCGTAGTACTGAAGTTGGATGTGATACTTGTGACCAAAATGTGCAGGAACGGAAGAGAATTGCATGTCTCAAGTTGAAAGTGAACTAAATAGCAGGATTCATGGAATTCATTGTTGAAAGAACTTTAAAAAAATTATTTTTATTACCTTCAAAGAGGGTAAAAGTATCGTCCACGTAGCGGAACCATACGCCCCCGTTAATAACAAAATAATTACTCCTTAGAAATTTAATTTTAACTTTCAGGAAAAGTTTCCTTTGAGCTTGAAATCTTGAACTTGAAATTTTAATTTAAAAAAATCTGATGTGTACACCACATGACTTCCTTGTACGGAATATTAAATTATACGCATTTTTTCTTGCATTTCATTTAAACTTATTGCATTGAATGAAATCTACTTCGCCGACAGGGCATAAACCACAATAGAATAAATGCATTCTTTAAAATTTACTCTAGTATTTGTTTACCATAGCGACAGTCTGGTGCTAGATTCGCTTAACAGTATTATTTCGTTCATATTATAACTCATAACGCACAAAATTTATATCATTTAAAGAATAGAATTATCTAATCCTTGCCACATGTTCTATTCAAATACTGTAATAAAGCTAGAATGATGTATAAAAGAAATTAAGCAAACAAAACAAAAAAGAAACAGTTTTTCACAGACGACTGAGTATTTCTCATTCAATTAATTCAGTTTTCACTTTGTGAAAAGGCAAAAATACATAAAAACTCAACATATCTATATTAAAAATTGCGAAGTAAATCTTAAACACTTATTTCCTCGAAAAAATTCCAGAAAGGATTCAGCATGATTTAATTGGCAATAATAAATGAAGGCGTTATCTTTGTTGTTGCGAAGCTAAGTTTCTCTAGATTGGCAACAAATCCACTAGTCTGCTGTTTCAAATGTAAACAATCAACGGCTGCCATAAAAAAAGGCTTAGCGGCACTTAAACAACTTTAAAATTGTTGATAATTCTAAAAATATTGCATACAGATTTACTAAAGGCATAAAAACTTAACCGAAAGATAAAAAAAAAATTATTCAATCATTTTTAAAGCAAAAAAATTACAATTTACAAACATATAAGAGTGAAGAAACTGAGATCACTGAGCCGGGTAACAGAGTGGATATATATATAAATATATTTATATACGTTTGGTGCGGCCGATTGCAACCAAAATACGAGGAGCACATCTGCATGTTATAGCAGTCCTATATACAAAATTTCAACGTTCTGACGATATTCGTTTCTGAGTTATGCGAGATACGTACGTACGTACATATGTTCGTACAGACGCCAAGAAAAATTCTCTTCAGAATTAATTTTAAAGCAGTTTTGTAATTTTTTGGGGGGAAACGTGTCTTGTATTCTGTTCTTACGTACAGATATCACGCAAAAACATCGTTAAATTGTATTCGATAGCGGTCAAAATGGATAATTTCGTTGAAATATGCTGCCTGAAATTTTTCGCGATTACGATACTTCCTTTTTACTTCGTACAAGGAAGTAAAAAGAAGTTAGTTACAATTTTTAAGGAGCTCTATTTTCAGTAGCAACATTTTCTTTTTCCTCGGCCCCTATTCCTTTAATATGTTATTTTTACAATAAAATAATGTTCTTATCTTAATTCAGAGTTAGTTAATCACATGCTAGTCTCGTGAAAAAAATGATGTAAATTTCGTTTCTGTATAGGGGAACAATGAGGTATAAAATTAATATTCTACTGCTGTTATAGGAAAACTATCACGTGCCTCAGAAGGTTTAGTAATTTTCAAGTATAAATTTATAGATCATTCTTTTTACATTAATGTAGTTTATTTCGAAAGCACTTATACAAAATTAATTTAAATTTTATAGGTTGTTATTTGTCGTAATTATTTGATATCAGTTTGAGTTCTGATTTTGTAGATCTAATATATCTCAAATTCGTATTCTTGTGATATTAATCTGTCGTCATGACTGTTTACAATGCTGATACGTGCTATGTGAACTATGAACAGAGTTCATAATATGGCAAAACAAAATAATTATTGCTTTCTTTCAAATGCTTATTCTGACATAAGATAAAATAAATAGTACCTGAAATCTAAATCAAAATTATTACAGCAATGTAAAGAGAATAAGCATTGCTGAGACAAATGAGTGAATCTCTGTAACGGCACCACGTTCTTTAGGCAGAGGTTTTGGAATCGTGTTTCGTGACGGTGTCTCGACTGATGTACAAATACAAGTTTCTCACAACGATGCTTTACAGTATTAAAAGCGTGTATAAAATTATAGCGTCTTTATTTTATGAGCTTCTTAATGAGCTAATCAGATTGAAACCTCACTTACATCCTCGATAAAAATACCACTGTGAAAGCTATTATCGGTTTCAAGTTCAACATTAGCTTTCATAACGATTACGCCAACTTTATGTCAGGCACAGTTGTGAAGGTTTAATCTTTGCCCTCCTCGGGTACACTTCATAAATATACTTGGAAAATTGCAAAGGTGACCAAGTTCTAAAATGCACCCAAGATCAGTAAATGTTAAAGGCTTCTTTTTTTTTTAAATCTGTCTGCTATAATTGCATTTTTTAAATAACAGTTGAGTGTGCGGTATTTGTATATTAGCCGCTACCCATCGAAACGTCACCAAGGGTACTACTCCTGACGGTATCGAGATGTTACGGTGAAACACGAAATCTGGAGAATGTCGAATTTCACCGGTGAATGTCAACATTCACATAGTCTCTTGGTGTATGTCCGAAATATTCTCCAAATACTCTTATTTCTGACTTACACCGGTCAATGTCGACATTCACCATGTACTAATGGTGAATGTTAAACATATAACAATATTATATTTTCTTCTCCGGAATTCAGTCTCGAATAAACGCGCTTGAGACTTGAAATAAGAACTTAAGAACATGAGAACCTAAAACACACAATACATTCAAAATGAGAAAGGAAAATAATAGAAGTTAAAAACTTACTTAATTATACAGTACGTTCTAAGTGAGAAACGAAAATAACAGTAATAAAAAACTTACAAAATTATGTGATTCAAATCTTATTTATTGCAACAACTTAAACTATTATGGCACTTTATGATCTCTATTTTCGACTTTCACCAGAGCATATCTGTGATTGTCGACATACACCGGTGAGGGTCCGAATATACAAGAATGTAGTGAAATATTCGGTCTTTCACCGACGTATTTGAGGAATGTTGATATTCTCCGGTGAAAGTCGACATTCCAATTCCGGTCTTTCACGGTAACAGAGATATAACAAAACAGAAAATTATATTGAAAACAGATATGATTGAAGTAAACTTATAAATTTAAGATGAATTTTGATAATACTATAAAGAATTTGACTAATAATAATTGAAAGTAAAACTTATAAATCTTTAAAGCTTAGGAAAGAACACTGGAATAGTAACGATACCTCTATATACTGATTTCACCGGGAGTGTATGAGATATATGTATCTGTTTTACTTGTTGCAATTTCTTTTATAACCCGTTTTTTCTTTGGAGTTTCTTATGCTAGTTTCGTGTGATTGTATGATCCGAACTTATTACCAGATGTATATTAAGTTTGTTATATTCCGTTATTTAACCATTTATTTTGTTATGTTTTCTTATTTAACGTTCGTTTGTTTTTGGATTAGCCCGTCCCCTCACAGCCGGCAGGCTAGATGCCAATGCTTAGAACTAACTGTCCTCACAAATTTCGTGATAATTTGATATTTTTTTATTTTCCCGGCATTAGCTAGAATTAAGTCTTAGTTTTTCCGGCACCTCATATAATCTTAAGTAGGAAAGACTTCAGATTAAATTGAGAAAATTTAGAAAATAAGAAACCTTAGTCTCAGGAAGGTAAAAATTTCATTAGAGGTAAGCTAGCAAGGGGCTTCTACGGCGAAAATATGGAACGTTGAGCGTTTCACCACTTAAGCACTGCGCGGACACAATAGTGAATGCAAATTTTCCAACAGCTATTAATAAAATTAACTATCATGCATTTTACAAGGGTGTTATTACAGGAAAGAATGATGAATGAATTAAGAATTTAAGCATAACGGATTCCTTAATTTACTTAAAATATTCAGAGACATTAAAACACACCATACATGAGTCCTCTTTGTAAGAAAATTTCAAAATATTGCATAAAATGCTGTCAAATTTACCTGTCAATAATTTCTGTAAGTAAAACTCACTATAAAGATTCTTCCGATATCTTCTAAAGAAAAGGGAAAGACCTCCGTTCTAACATTTGGTATTTATGCTTCAAAGAAGTAAGTGAGTTTTAGGAGTTATAACTTACAGAGAAATTATATTATGTGTCTATTTATTTTTTATGTTCATATCTGCTACTGAATAATTTTTAATATTAACCCGAGGAAAAGCGCGTGGGGTGTATCATACCACAACCCTACATAAAGGTGGAATATTCCTAACTTGTGAAACTGAAATTCTGTGCTGCTTTCAGTAGCCGAGTTTCTAGTTGTGGTTGACTTTCAGAACCGCTTTTTCTTTGCCTGTGTGTTTCAGAAAAAGATTTATCGTTATTTTGTTGGAACTGGGGTATGACACACTCCACGCGCCTGTCCGTGTAAGTGTTTTTCTGACGGAATATTTAATTCAGAAATTGATTTCTAGAGTGTAACAGTAAATATTTCTACTCGCAAGTGATTTTAAATTACTTGACATAAAATTCTTAAAAATTTCTAACTGCATTATGGTAAAAAAAAATGAGTCCCTATGAACTGGAGATGCAACGCATGTGAGATTTATTAGAAATATTTCAAAGGGATGAAGATTGCATTTCGGAAACTGAAGATGAAACTAAGAATATTTTCTACACTGTTTTGGTTTCGAAAAAAGATAAAACATTAATTGCTGGTGTTCCTAAAAAAGGAAAAACTGTTCTTATGCTTTCAACATTATATAACGATCATGCTATAGATGATACTCTTGGAGAAAATAAAATGTCAGGAATTATATGTTTTAATAATATGACTAAAGGAGCAGTGGATATAGGGGATGAAATGTCAGCCAATTATTCAATTGTCAGAATAACAAGGAGGTGACCAATGGTAATTTTCTTTCCTGCACTGAATGTTGCTGTAATAAATGCTTGAATTATATTACATTCAACTGCTAATCCACCAACCAGAAACAGAAGCCTGTTTTTGAAGGACTTCGCATAACAATTCATCAAAAAAAGTACTGAACAAAGAATCAGAGATTAATACTTTTCCAAGAAATTGACGTACTGCATGCAAAACAAAAGCAGAAGTTTCGACGAAGAATTAAAACGAATACATGAAATTCGAAACAACTAAGTATGAAAGATGTGATACATTTTTTGCTCTCGCGCCAAGGACTGAAGAACGTAAATGCAATGTTAAAAATGTGAAAACATTCTGTGCCAAAACACATGAATGTATTTCGTTCAAAGTGTAAAGAAATAAAATAAGCATGGTACATTAGAGATGCAATGAAACGTAGAGGCGTGATGTTTATTTTTTTATTATTTATCTTAATTTTAACTCTAAGATTATTTCGGAAATTAATTTTTTGAAACTCAATTATTATTCTCTTATTTATAATACACGACAAGAAAAAAAGTTTTAAACTAAATAATACTATTTTTATTGTATTTTAAATATTGGGGTATGTGATACCCCACGCGTCCACTCTAGTAACTTTTCTTGGCGCGACTTCCGGGTTAATTGTTTCTTTTCTTATCCATTCAAAATACCTGGCAATGGTTTTCTTACGCATCAAACATTGAGCTTTCAGATCATTCTAAGCTGCGATGTTTGTTTGGTTTAAAATCTGCTGTTTGCAAAGAGTACTTTAATAATCAGCAGATAATAAATCTTCAAATTTTATCCTGAATGTAGGGAAACATGATTCGCTCCTTTCCCTTTTGTTGTAATCCGAAAAATAAGCTGTTATTTTCTGGCATCTTGAAGAGGCATCAGAAGATAATCCAATAAGAATAAGGAATTTGAAGATGTGTTTCTAATTTAGAGCCGTCACCGTATTACCTTAGAGAAGAACGTGACTCTCGACATACAGGAGGAATCACATTTGGCCGAGGGTGCTCGGCAGCGAGGCAATCATAACGAGCTTTTCTGCGTTACTCGTCCCGCCGTGATTAATTCTGTTAAGTATGCGTCAGGGATTATGGCAGACGGTGTAAGATGGGCCCTGTGGGAAGTATTTTGCGACTTTACGACGATGGTGCATAACACGCCATAAACAAGCATCTCTAATTACGCGAGTTCCAGACTTTTAGCAAGAAGCTTAAAACATTTCCTATGGAATTTCCTGCCTTCTGGTCCATATTTTCGTGACAGTAACCACGACAGTGTCACAGGCATAGTTGTTATGGGGTTTGGCATACCATCCGAAGCTTTATCAATTATTTATAAAATTCTTGTCGGTGTTCTAAGCGGGAGTCGACAGTTGGATGCGATGTCTCATGTAAAATGATATTTAATTCTGAAAGGGACGTTTCATACATAGTGGAGATTTCACAGCATTAAACTGCAATTTAAATGGACAGCAAGTTTAAAGGTTTATGATGGTTAGCTTATATTTATCAATCACTAATCTGTTTTTATCAGTTTATATTTTTTGCGAAAATTATAATACCGCAAGTTTCGTCGTATTAATTTTTAATAATTCTGTCTGTTTATTAACAGACTGAAACTTAAAATATTTTTATCTTGCAATCGAAATTTTAAACTTGGTTTCCTGCAGTGAAACTAGATTTTATTTATACGACTTGACTATAAACTTCATACATAAAGCGAGTCACAAAAGAATGTTGATGTCGGTGATCATATCAGCATAGCAGTTAGTAGGCAGGATTTATACTGAAAGATACAAGCATTTAAAAATTGATAATTCTATAAATTAAGAATTAATGTAAAACGTGATTATAACAGGAATGGTAAGCAAGCAGAAATGTATGCAGGAAAGAGTATTTTGCCTTGTCACGTACTTCACTCACTGCCTTTTTATGTATTTTTGCTTTGTCCGGAAGTGAAAACTGAATGAATTGAATGAGAAATACTGAATCGTCTGTGAAAAACTGTTTCTTTCTTGTTTTGTTTGCTTAATTTCTTTTATACATCGTTCTAGCTATATTATAGTATTTGAATAGAACATGTGGCAACGATTCGATAATTCTTTAAATGATGTAAATTTTGTGCATTCTGAGTTATAATATGAACGAAATATAATACTGTTAAGAAAACCTAGCGGCAGAGTCTCGCTATGGTAAACAAAGTGAATTTTAAAGAATGCATTTATTCTATTGTGGTTTATGCGCTGTCGGCGAAGTAGGTTTAATTCAATCTAGTAAGTTTAAATGAAATGCAATAAAAATGCGTATAGTTTAATATTCCGTACAAGGAAGCCATGTGGTGTACAGATCAGATTTTTAGAATTTAGAAATTCATTTAAAGTCATAAAATCATATTATTGTGAAGCTAAAACATGTTGCCTTAAAATGATAAAAATGAAACAAATGATTGATTTTGGCTACTAAAAAGTGAGGGGGGGGTATTATTTTAATGCTGAACTTTAACATTGGAAGACAAAAGAGGATCTTTTCAGGATCTTCCTTCATGATTTGTTGCGTGTTGAGATGATAGGGATACGACCTCATTCTCCTTTTTTAAAAGAGTTTATCACTTATTAACAATTAGCTAATATTAATGCTACAGATGATTACTCGAGTGTTCTAATTAAATTTTTATTAAGAGACTTCTAACCATTTGTTGAACAGGAAACCAGCAACTATGGCTGACCCTACTAACTACTGAAAAGTAGAGTTCAAGGCTCCATTTTTTACCAACTGGTAAATCTTCCATTGTTAGATGAATGATGCCAAGCGCTTAGCTAGAAGGTCATGGTACTATATTCAGAATTATGACTCATAGTATCATGTTTAGAAAAAAAGATACAGACTAGCACGTTTAACTGTAAATATAAATTTCAATATTTCCGATTTAATTTCATCCATTTAGATAAGAGAAGAGAAATCTGAAAATAACTATACGCATACTCAAATGGAATTTCATTGGCCGGCTAAATGGTAATTAATTTTCAATTGAACATTAATTAAAAAGTTATTCATTATTAGATAGATTATAGAGTCATTAGGTTATTTTGATACAAGAAACATTTGAATTAGTATTGTCTTAACCCGGCGGAAGTCGCACCAACAAAAGTTACTAGAGCGGGTGCGTGGGGTATCACATACCCCAATATTTAAAATACGATAAAAATAGTTTTATTTAGTTTTAAAGCTGTTTTTCTTGTTCTCGTGTATTATAAATACGTGAATAATAATTGGGTTAAAATTAATTTCCAAAATAATCTTAGAGTTAAAATTAAGATAAATGAAAATAATAAAAAAATAAACATCATGCCTCTAAGTTTCGTTGCATCTTTAATACATAATGCTTATTTTATTTCTTCAAACTTTAAACGAAATACATTCATGTGTTCTTGGCGCAAAATGTTTTCACATTTTAAACATTGCATTCACGTTCTTCTGTCCTTGGCGCGACGGCAAAAAAATTTATAACATCTTTCATACTTAGTTGCTTCGAATTTCATGTATTCGTTTTAATTCTTCGTCGAATCTTCTGCTTTTGTTTTGCATATAGTACGTCAGTTTATTGGTAAAGTATTAATCTCTGATCTTTGTTCAATACTTTTTTTCATGAATTGTAATGTTAAGTCCTTCAAAAACAGACTTCTGTTTCTGGTCGGTGGATTAGCAGTTGAATGTAATATAATTCAAGTATTTATTACAGCAACATTTTGTGCAGAAAAGAAAATTACCATTGGCCACCTCCATGTTATTCTGGCAATTGAATAATGGGCTGACATTTTTATCCCCCATATCCGCTGCTCCTTTAGTCATATTATAAAAACATATAATTCCAGACGTTTTATTTTCTCCAATAGTATCATCTATAGTATGATCGTTATATAATGTTGAAAGCATAAGAACAGTTTTTACTTTTTTAGGAACATCAGGAATTAATGTTTTATCTTTTTCGAAACCAAAACAGTGTAGAAAATATTCCTAGTTTCATCTTCAGTTTCCGAAATGCGATCTTCATCGCTTTCAAATATTTATAATAAATCTCGCAGGCGTTGCATCTCCTATTCATAGGGAGTCATTCTTTTTATCATAATGCAGTTAGAAATGTTTAAGAATTTAATGTCAAGTACTTTAAAATCAATTGCGAGTAGAAATATTTACTGTTACACTCTAGAAATAAATTTCTGAACTAAATATTCAGTCATAAAAACACTTACGCGAACAAGCGCGTGGGGTGTGTCATACATACCCCAGTTCCAACAAATTACCGATAAATCTTTTTCTGAAACACACAGGCAAAAAAAAAAGTGGTTCTGAACGTCAGACACAACTAGAAACTCAGCTAATGAAAGCAACACAGAATTTCAGTTTCACAAGTTAGGAATATTCCACTTTTATGTAGGTTTGGTGTATGATACACCTCACGCGCTTTCCGGCGGGTTAAGGGTTCTCGAAATCATGGTGGACGTGGTGCTATACTAATTAACCGTATGGTAGAGGCATAGTGCCGACGTCCCCCGTTCCTTATTCTTATCCTTGAAGCAGGAAACATGAAAAATGAACAATGCCCTCACCGGGACTCGAACCTAGACCTCTCGAATTTGTGCCAAGTGTGCTACCGTTACACCACAAAGACATGCTTGGAAGGAGAGAAAAAATACCTTGTATACTCCTTAAAAGCCCATGTTGGCTTTGTTGGAAATGAAAGGGCCGACGTGCTGGCTAAATAGACGACTACTAATGATTGTGAATATATAGAAATTTCTGGTTCGAGAAGTTATGCAATTAGAAACATGAAAAATTTTTATAATGATATTTGGAATACTAGATGGAATGAATCAGAGAGGTGCGTGGGTTTTTTGAATTGTATCAAAATTCAAAATGGTATGCGACCAATTAGTAATATTGATTTAAACCAGTTTTTAACTGGGCATGGAAGATTTCCCGCGTGCCTCGCGAGATTTAATTTACAAAATTCAGACTTTTATGGTCATTGCCATCAAGTTGGTAACGCAGATCACTTCTTGAATTATTGTTCCTTATTGGAAAATTTGAGAAAGAAATGTTTGGGAGATAAGTCATGGAACTTGGAAATGTTAAAAACATATTCTAAATGTGCAATGGATTTGATTAATTCTAATAGAGTTGAATTTGGAATATTTGTTTAGTATTGTGTATATTTATCTTTTGATTATATGTATTATATTCTCAGTTATGAGTATTTATAGATTTACTACGAAAATTTTGAAATTTTTCCGTGTACTGTTTTATTTAATGCATTGTAGATGTTTTATACATACAATATTTCGAGGAAATACAGTTAATTGTTACATAGATATGGCTTTGCAAATGTTAAGAATCCTGATGGATTACCAGATTTAAATTATCGAAATTAATGGTGGTTTTGAGTGTTAGGATTTTGATTTTTAAATTTTATGGAATTTTTATATTTTTTCTTAAATGTTTAGTTGTAGTTTTTGATTTTAAAATGTTCTGAAATTTTAAAGTTTTAAAATTTTTCTTATATTCTGTTCTTAATGGAGTAATTACTAAAGTTTTAATATGATACATGGCAATCTTAAATTTTTCCAGTTTTGGTTATTAGCAGTCCTGGAGCTTCTTTTCTATGATTATTAAAGATAATTAATACATTTGAATTTAGGTAGTGGTAGGACTATTAAAGTAAATTTTTAAAATAAATTAATAGTTTAAATAGAATTATGATTATACAAATAATATGCTATTAAAGTAATAGTGTAGGGAATTCGGTTTGACCTTCTGCAGGGTATTTAAATTGGGAATTCCTCGAAGGCTTTGGACCGCCTGTGCCTGTTCCCAAAATTCATGTGAATGAATGTTTCTTGAGAGTTTCCACCACTCTGTTGTTGTGTAGCGAATTTAATATAATTAAGTGATTCATAAAAATCAAAATTTTAATTTGTAATTATTCAAAATTTGAGCTACACAAGTTTGGATATATTCTTTTTTTTTGGCTTATTAATTCTAGTGTAATCTATTTCGGCTATTCGAGTTTACGCGAACTGTGTCTTCAATCTTGTACACTCAGACAATGGATATAGGTGAATTTTTCATGTAATAAACTCACTTTTTCATGTTAAAAATTAATTTGATTTCTTAGTATTTAATATCATTAGTTGCAGAAAAATTAGCTCTTTATTTTGACATAACAAAATTTTGTGCCGTGACTCTTAGAACCAAAAAGGCACGTCCAAATTTTGTGCCGTGACTCTTAGAACCAAAAAGGCACGTCCAAATTTTGTGCCGTGACTCTTAGAACCAAAAAGGCACGTCCAAATTTTGTGCCGTGACTCTTAGAACCAAAAAGGCACGTCCAAATTTTGTGCCGTGACTCTTAGAACCAAAAAGGCACGTCCAAATTTTGTGCCGTGACTCTTAGAACCAAAAAGGCACGTCCAAATTTTGTGCCGTGACTCTTAGAACCAAAAAGGCACGTCCAAATTTTGTGCCGTGACTCTTAGAACCAAAAAGGCACGTCCAAATTTTGTGCCGTGACTCTTAGAACCAAAAAGGCACGTCCAAATTTTGTTATGTCAAAATAAAGAGCTAATTTTTCAGCAACTAATGATATTAAATACTAAGAAATCAAATTAATTTTTAACATGAAAAAATGAGTTTATTACATGAAAAATTCACCTATATCCATTGTCTGAGTGTACAAGATTGAAGACGCAGTTCGCGTAAACTCGAATAGCCGAAATAGATTACACTAGAATTAATAAGCCAAATAAAAGAATATAACCAAACATGTTGTGTAGCTCAAATTTTGAATAATTACAAATTAAAATTTTGATTTTTATGAATCACTTAATTATATTAAATTCGCTATACAACACAGTTTGCACGTGGGGTTTTTAATTGTTTTTAGATTTTGAATGTTGGGTGTTGTGCTTCGTTGTTTGTATGTCTCTTCCTTTTTTTTTTAGTTCTTTAATTAAGCCCCAATTAGTTTTAGTGAATTAGTTTCTTTTTCTCTCTTCTTTCCTTTTGTGGTTTCGAGGTGGTCGACTCTTTATAATCATATGCTCCAGTGGGACTAGGAGGATTAAGTTTTCCCTGTATTATGACTAATATGACCTTGTATACTCCTCCTTTCAAAGGGCCGTATAAATCTGTGTGTTTCATAATCATGACTGACTCACACTGAAGGTTAGGAGTCCCACTCGCCAAATCCTGGTGGTGACAAATTACTGTCCACCACGTTCGGGCACAACTATTGAGTCATTAGGTCATTTTGAAGTAGCAGACATGAAAAACGAGTAATGCCCTCACCGGAACTGGAACCTGGACCTCTCGGATATACACCAAGTGTGCTACCGCATAAAAGGAATGTGCTAAGGTCTGAAAGAATAAATAAATAATAATAGTAATAACAATAATAATAAACTTAGCAGCGGAAATTCTTGAGTATTCCACGAAAATAGATCTGCATCATTCACCAGAAAATTACTTTTGAAACAAATTTAAATGAAAGTTTGGTGTTTCGCTGTGTTTTCACAATTTTCTTCTGCTTTCAGGACATAAACTTGTTTTACAAGCTACTTGACAACAGCCATTCTTTGACTATTTATGTTTACCTAAGGAGCATTTGAAAGATAGCAATTTTATTTGTATTATATGCTTAAAGAAAGTGACTGTTTCTGTTGCAGTTTCTGTTGAATAAATATAAAAGCTCTCGTGAAGTTCTACTACAATTGGAATTTCAATGAAAAAGAAATCATTTGAGCCAATGCTTGGCAAGTATTGCGTGTACAAAATTCTGTTTACAAGATTTCTTAATTTTGTGTTTCTTGTGTTGAAACTCTTTTTGTGTAATACTTTGAATGTAAATAATGCATTCAAAGCGTAACTTCCTTTTGTTTGCTATCGATACAAAAAGAAATGAACGTCAAAAGAAGAATGGAGTTTGTAAAATGTAGATAGCTGTTGGGAAGAATACTCTGAATGAAGCAAAGCAGTAATTTTAAATCAGTTTTAAGGGGACTCGTACACATTAAAACCCATAAGATCTTCCAATAGGTGACTGTTGCAAGAATTGGGATAACTTAGTTATTTTAAATGCAATTATTTCCAACATTTTACAGCTGACTACATAATATAGCTGCTTTCTGAAACAGTCATCAGACAGTTTGTGTTGCCAGAAATATTTTTATAATTTAATCCGCTTTGTGACAAAATATTCCGACATATTTCCACCTTGCGCGCACAGTTTAAAACATTCTGTTGCATAATTTAATTCCACATTTAATTTGTAGCTTTTATAACATTTGAAAACAACTGTGAACCAAAAATTCTAAGTATTTCATGTTCGATTTTTATTTTATTTGGAGTTGAGTTTATAAAATGTATTTTATTAAAAGAAATCTGTAATGTTTTCGTGCATAAAATTTTTTAAGGGGGCTCATACATCTTAAATCCCTTATGAGCTTCGAATTATGTGACTGTTGCAAGAATTGTGTGTGTGTGATTATGGCAAAGCCCCGAGGTCTATCTGCCTAAGAGGAGGGACGCCTTCGTGGAGGACTTTCTAAGAGAAACTGGCTCTGCAAGAATTGAGATATTTTATTTATTTTAAAAGCAATTATTTCCAACTTTTTACAGCTGACTACATAATAGAGCTGCTTTGGAAACTAGTAACTAGAAAGTAAGTATGTGTAGCCACAAATATTTTTGTGATTTAATCCGCTTTGTGACAAAATGTTTCGTCATTTTTCCACCTTGCGCGCATAATATTTTTAAAATGGCTAATGGTACATACTTAAAATTTGATGGAATTCTTTATACGAGCACTATTTTCTAACTGAACAAAAAATCTGATGAATATTTTAATATTAAAATATTTTATGCACGAAAACATTTTAGATTTTTATTAACAAAATGCATTTTATAAACTCAACTCCAAATAAAATAAAAATTTAACATGAAATTCTCAGTTTTTTTTTTTGGTTTGCAGTAGCTTCCAAATGTTATAAAAGCTATATATAAACTATGGAATTAAATTATGCAACAGAATGTTTTAAACTGCGCGCGCAATGTGGAAACATGACGAAAGTTTTTGTCACAAAGCGTATTCAATTATAAAAATATTTGTGGCAACACAAACTTTCTAATTACGATTTCAGAGAGCAGGTATATTATGTAGTCAGCCATAAATAGTTGGAAGTAATTTCTTTAAAAATAAATAAGTAATCCCAATTCTTGGAGAAGTCACATATTCGAAGATTTTATGGGTTTTAAGGTGTACGAGTTCCCTTAATATTAAAACATTCATCATATTTTTGATTCAGTTAGAAGGTAGAGCCCATATAAAGAATTCCATCCAATTTCATGTATGTACCATTAACCATTTTTAAAATTTCATGCGCGCAAGGCGAAAACATGGCGAAATATTTTGTCACAAGGAGGATTAAATTACAAAAATATTTGTGGCAACACAAACTTTCTGGTTACTAGTTTCCAAAGCAGCTATATTATGTAGTCAGTTGTAAAAGGTTGGAAGTAATTCCTTTTAAATTAAATAAAATATCCCAATTCTTGCAACAGTCACATATTCGAAGATCATGAGGGGTTTAAGGTGTATGAGCCCCCTTAAAAGATGCAACAGCTAAATTTTTACGCAGGAAAAGGAAAAAAAAAAAAAAGCTTATTTTTGTTAGCGTACGGCCTCGTAGTGGATCGAATGCACTAGTACCATTATAGGTTAATAAAATATATTCTTATCAAAAGAAATATTTCAAAACTCGGGAATTTTCTGCAGAAATATTCGTACAAGCGTTCATAGTATCACACAGTATACACTTCAAAATACTTGGAACGTTAAACACAACACAATTCAAAGGGGATCTAAAGAGAAAGCTAATTTTGAATTTATCTCAGTTCACACGGAACTAAACCTCACGAGAATAATAACTAAGCAACTGAGAGTTAATGCTCTCTCTTCGACCTTTAATAATTTTCAACCGTCCGCCTAGATATTTCTAGCACTTCCTGCTTCTCAAAATTACTGGAAAGCAATGTGAGGGTCGAAAGACGGTTAGAACTAATGCAATGAACATTTACTCAATTACAATACCTATTACAGTGATAGAGGGACCGGACCAAATATTTACGAATTTTGGGGCCGCTTTTGGCGGTTTCTCGCCAAATTTGGCTAAAAAATAACTAACCCGACAGCGTGGCAATTTCTTGCCAAATTACGGAGATACCCGTTTACTCAATGTTAAATGCATGTGCTCCTGTATTCTTACTTTTCTGGCATAGTTTCTCATAAAATGTGTCTTGCGCTGCATTGCACGGCGAAATACAACAATTTTACTTATAATCATACTAAAATTACCTACCTAAGTACCAAATTCTTAACAATACCGTGCATGTCATTTATCATTCTATTAGAACTACGAAATGGATCTCAATATTAGCGAATTTTTGGTAAAAATTATCTAAGAAATAAAGTCAGGTTCATAGCTACTAAGATGAGGAAGAATATCTTATTTCTTATTCTTCTGAGTGGTATTCAGCTTTTGAGATATAAACAAATTTTACAGAAAAGTAATTTTTCATATTATGAAGAGTGATTAAAAAGTATTTAAATTCGCTCCTTCATTCAAAAAAATAAAGCATCAATAATGTGTCTAAAATGCTGAGCTGCTAGGAAAGTAAATAAGTTGGGAAGTGCTGAGAAATTAAAATTAAAGCTTTCTTTTGTACGGAATTACATAACATAAAAATATTAAATGCATAACATAAAACATAATATAAAAATATTAAATAACATACATACATTATAAGGTATTTCTCCCGCCTTCTCAGCATGCCTTCGTGGTGTAGTGGTCAGCACGGTCGACGCGTATTTCGAGAGGTCCGTGGTTCGAGTCCCGGTGAAGGCATTGCTCCTTTTCATGTCTCCTGCTTCGAAATAATCTTATATCTCTACAACATAACAAAAAATATTAAATATTTTAAAGAAATCATTGTTAGTCTAAAAGGGTTATTAGTCACGAAAGACCATTTTGTGTCAATTTGGTTTAAATATTGTTCAGATGTTTATTATCTTTATCAACAGTAAATATTTTTTTATCTTATTTCAGATATATTAATATTCAATACTTCATCAACTATTTTATTTAACTTTTTTTTTTTTTTTTTTTTTTGAAATTCTGATATGCGAGCTGAAAGTTTATACATTATTTAAAAATTATGTGTTTAAGCTCCTGAAATTACATAGTTTTTATTTTTGTAGTAGGAAGACCATTGAATGTATTTGCATCTTCAGAGTTTTTTTAAAAAATTATTATTATGCATTGGTTTCTTACCTTTTTTTATTAGATTCATAAGAAACTATTTGTAAACCGATACGGCATATAAAGGTGAAACAATTATCATTAATTTACATCAGAAACATTCTTGAACATACCGATTTCCTTATTATGCCTAAACTTGTAAATTAGTAATATTATTCTGATTGTTATACTTTTAATTATAATATTAGCTGCAAATTTAATGGTTATATTTCTACACAAAATGAGCGTTTCCAAATAATGAAGTTTCTTTAGATGTATCAGTTAAGGGGTATCAGAAACCCCTATACCGACAATGTTAAATTGGCCATTTTCGATGTACCTTTTCTCAAAATTTACTGTTAATACAAGCTTGAAATTTTTTCTGTAATTAAAGTATACCTATCTGATTATACTGAAATGAGCTTTTGAAACATTTTGAATTTTAGAGTAAGTTACAAGATATTTTGTTAGGCATAGTAAAATTTAGCACTTTCCTCACACAAAAAAATTAAATTTTTTTTTCTAAGTTTATTACAAAAACTCATTTCAGTAACTATTAGGTAACCTAATAAATAAGCCATAAAAAGTTTAGATACCCGTGAGCAGTAGTTCCTGAGAAAAGGTACATCGAGTATAAAAAAATCACGTTCGGAGAAAAACGCGTTTTTATGTAAAAATCCTCATCGATCAAAGCAGTAGATGACAAATTAAAATTAGATTTTTTTACAGTTCTAATTTTCATACAGATTAAAGAATGGTATTTTTAGAAAGATAAAAGTGTAGAGAATTTGAAAATGTAAAAATCCGAAATTACAATTTTTTGAAGATTTTGGGATTCCAACTCCCTTAAATAAGCGCAATGTGGAATTTTTAATCTAAATTTCAATTAATAATCGTTATCTTCTACTAGCAAATGTTTTATTAGTGCATGAAGTCTTGGTGAACAATCTTCTACTAAAACGTCTGGTTTCTTTATGTACAAAATTAATTTCTAATATTACATGTCAGCGATTAAATACGCTCAGGATTTGTGGCAGGCGTAAGAATTATAATTGACAAGTTTTTGTTATTAATTGTATTAATTCAACTCTTGCTACCATAGTATGAGGAATCTCGTACATTTTCCTGAACGAAGTAATGAAAAAGAACTGGCACTTGCCGGATCTTTTCTCGAGTAAACACTTGGCGATTCATACTAACATCACTCAGGCTGCGTTTCATGAGCAAAAATTTATCATTCACAAAGATAAAGCCATAAGCACGTCCGGTAATTTATGGCTTTTCGAGAAAGTCTGGGAAAAAGAACCTGTAATTGAATTATCGCTTGGTATAATGTGATTTATCCAAGGCTTAAGTGGCGGAAAAGAAATTCACAATGAAGGTAGTCAGAAGCCTCGTAAAAATTTACTAACAACATTAAAGGATTTTGGTCCTAGGCAGTATCTGTGGTAGGGAATGTAATAGCTTTCAAGTATCTGACATTTAGGAAGCAGTATGAGGAAAAAAAAAACAATAATTGCATTAGCTTCCTAACTTTTCATCAAAACAGATTTCATTCAGAAAATTTTTTACAAAATGGCTGTTTTGCTTCCCATTAAATTTAATCATTAAATTTTGTTTTACACTTGCGGCGTGTGGTAACCTTGTATCCTGGAGTTATTTTCGTTTAAAATGAAAGTTTAATTTTGCGAGTCTTCCATTTTGGACCACTTTGTACAACGACGAGGGAGGTTCAGTGGAATAATGCGATTTCGTTTGCCGGCAGTACAACAGGTGGAAGTTTTTTAAGCCTTACAAAGAGCTTACTAAATGGGTTTTATGAGACTACATAATACAAGGTGTTTATAAAGTCCCGGACCCATTTTGATGTTTAATAACTCATAAAATAATGAAGATATAAACAAACGTATGGCATTTATTGGTAGAATAGCTTATATATTTTCCTTTTCAGATTTGAATATCTTTACATTTGTAAATATCGTCCGCGCGTGTGGTTAATTTCAGATAATTTCATTTTCCAGTCTAAATATCTGTACTTTTCTAAATATCGTCTGTTGATTAATTACATTTTTCTCTCTTTTGTTTTTGGCATCTTTCTGGCATTGTTAATCGCCATAATGTGCGCATATGGAGATCTGAAAACCCCCATGAATACCGTGAGGCAGAAAGGGATTCCCCAAAGATTAATGTGTGGTGTGGACTAATGCACGACCGAGTCATTGAGCCTTTCTTTTTTTTTTTACAGAAAAGACGGTCTCATCAGTCGTATACTTAGACATGTTGGAAAACTTCGTATTTCCACAACTAGAAGAGCTTGAGCCACATGTCATTATGCAACAAGATAATGCACCACCTCATTGGGGTACCATTCCCATTGGTACTTGTAGTTCTTTGAATGACCATTTTACAGGAAGATGAATTGGGCGAGGAGGTCCAATTCCTTGGCCACCCAGATCACCTGATATAACACCGCTGGACCTTTTCCGTTGGGGATTTGTAAAGGCCAAATTTTACAGGAGGAGAGTGTCGAACATGGATGACCTAAAAGCCAGAATGACAGCCGCAATAGCCTCTGTGGATGCCGACATGCTTGCCGGCACCTGGCGTGAAATTGAATATCGACTAGACATTCTCCGTGCGACGAAGGGGGCACACGTGGAAGTTCATTGACAAGGGCCATGAAATTTTTTGAGTCTCTCTAACCATTTATGTTATTAATTTTAATCTATCTTTATTATTTTACGAGTTATTAAACATCAAAATGGGTCCGGGACTGTATAAACATCCTGTATTTTAACAGAAAAAAACCCACATATATATATGCTGATTTATTTGTATCTCAGATTTAGTTTGAATTTTGAATAGGATATTATATCCGCGTAGTTTCTCCAAAAGGGCATTTATCAGTTTTTAAATATTTATTGCTTTAACAGTTTATTTAGTATATAAGCATAAATGGTTAAACATAAAAATTGTACTGTTATATGGTGAGATGAAAACATTAAATAACCCTTTAACTGTGTCCGGTTACAATGTTGTTACGATCCTACGGGTTTTAATAGATTGAATGCCCACAGAACCGATGATAGTTTGATAAAATTTATTTTACCGAATGAAACACTTCACGGATCTGGAGCTTTGCATGAAAATACTCGTACAGCTCTTCACAGTATCACAGTATCCAATCAGTAGTTATACTTCAAACTACTAAGAACGTTAAATACAACGCAGTGGAAAGATCTAAAAGGATAAACTCTCACGGATATCTCAGTGCTCCGAATTCAGCTCTGAACTAACAACTACTGAGAGCAGACGCTTTATATAGACTTCACCCGGCCGTCAAGAAATCTCTAGTAAATTACATTTCTTGAAAATACTGGGAAGCATATACTGTTAAAATTACATATAATCGCTGGATAGGGTTACAGTTGCATGTACAGATTAATTACAGTTATTTAATTACAATACGCTTTTCAATTACACAGGGGTTGGAACAAAATGTCGCCAAATTGAGCCAAGTTTGGCGAATTTTGGCAATTTCTGGTAAAATTCGTAAAAAAAATTAGTCGCTAAACCATCGCCAGCTTGGCGTTATCTCGCTAATTTAGCGAGATAGTGATTTATTCAATCTTAAACATACTTACATCCGTATTCTTACTCTTTTGGCATGGCATCGCCTCTTGAGATATATATGTTACATTATACTCCCTCACACATTAAAAAAAAGTATTTCACATATGATTTCACTAAAATTATCTATATGTGTACACAATTCGTAACAATATGTTTTGTGGCATTAAGAATGGAAACATTTACTAAAATTAATGCACTTTTAATATATGTAAATTTGTCGGAAGTTTATTGTAAATCCTTCACAACAAAAATTTTAAAATCAATAAAAGTAAAGTATTGAACTACAGAATATCTGTTTATCATAATTTCAATTTCTCATTTACACTAGAATCTAAATAAAAGTATTAAATAAAACAAACCGTATAAAATTAATTCAATAAGAAATTTTATTTTACTGAGAAAATGAAGAAAAGGCATTCGGAATCTCAAATAACTTTTCAAAAATTCCGTGCAATAAATAACATTTCACAAATATACAATATATCAATCGCTGTAAAATCAAAAATAACCACAGAACAAACTGCTTTTCGGTTGGAATTTATATGCATATGAATAAATATTTTATTTAGACTGGAATATTATATTGAATATATAAGGATTTGATATGAAGTATTCTGAAATAGTCAAAGGGTTTCAGTGATTTTTTTCCGTAATGTGTATACACACTATTATTTGTTAATTTTTAACATTTGATCGACTATCTTCAAAACTGACGGACAAATTTTGATGAAAATTGGTACAGATATAGGATGATACAAAAGATTATACTATCCTACAGTAACGTACATGTGCATGATTATACGTAAAACTCGTCGGCACAGGGAAGTCTAAACCATAATAAAATATAATATGTTTCTAAATATTAATTAATTTTCAGATTTGTACATTGGGGAACTTAGAAACATACTTATTTTATTTCCACATTTCTCGAGACACTAGTCCCCTAATAAAGGCGGCTCGGAAAATAATTCTTTACACTGTTTTGTATGAATTTCGTTCTGAATCGTTTCTATCTGAATATAAATTTAAATTTTCTTTTAACTTAAATTTCATTTACACTTATTGCAGAAAATTGCAGTGGTTCTCAACGCGTGATTTAGGTTCCTGTTTATTAGAACTTCGACTTAACTTAGACTATTAAAAATAACAAAATTTCCATTAATTCATCACAATACAGCTTGCTAAAGTACAATTATCAATCTAATAACTGTTTTCACCATTTGGGTTTCAGAAAAACATTGTTATTTTTAATAAAAGATTATACCTAATCTATTATTGCAGTATAGTTTCGGTGTTCGTAACACAATTTAATTAGGAATTATTGTCAAAATTCTTACATTAGTTTTAATTTAGATTAGACTGTCTAATAATTATCTATCCCTTTCATCAACAAATGAACCTACCGGCGTTTTTGTATTTGCTGGACCACCAACATTCATCCAACTGTCATCACAAACACTACCAGTTCTCTGGAATATTTTTATCAGAATTTTGATTGTTATTACGCTTGGACCGATTGTCTTCAGCTTGTACTAAGTCGCAAATTTTCTTTGAGTCGCATTGTTATTTCTCTAACAGCAGGCCTTGACAATGAATTATACGTTCAGGACAGGACATGACAGGAAAAAGTGCAGGGGGCACCACAACATCGTCATAGACAAAAATGGTATTGCCCGACTGCACTAACCTTTTCTGGCACTTATTAAGACAAAAGATTACATTTCAGGTCATTACATTACGCAGTTGACATAATAAATTACATTAAAGTAACAAGTTATTTACATAGGAAGAACAATTATACAGATAAACCGGGGTACAGATATATTGGTATACAGGAATCAATATGCAGATAACATGTTACAATTAATTAGGTGTTGCATCCATCACTCTTTTATCACATTTGTTGGTGTGCTTGGAGGAATACCTTAGCATTGGCGAAGATGGATGTGATGTGAGTTATACTGCTATGTTATTTTTGTGTTGGTTGTATCGTTGTGTGATTGTGCACACATTTCGCAGAGTTTACTTTGCACAGAGTTTATTGTGCATAGAGTTCACTGTGCACAAAATTGTGCGCAACAGCATGGAGAGCACTTTGTATAATGAGCATCAGATAATAGTATAAATTTCATAGTTCGCAGTACATATATTTGAGCTTCAGACTCTGGTGCTGCGCTTGCTACTAGTACTAGCCTAAGAGTACTAGTACTGCGCTTTGGCCGTTGGAATGCGAATTATACGCTCAGAAATTTTCTCTCCCTCCATATAGATCAATAATTATCACATTATTGCAGAAACAAAAGAGCAACGCCTTCGCCAGTAAACGAACCGCGGACCTCTGGAATACGTGCCTAGCGTGCAGACCACTACACCACGAAGGCACGTTAAGAAGGCGGGAGATGCCTTATATGCTCCCTCTTTTAAAGAGCGACTGGGGATTTTGGGGGAACCAATCGTCAAATCCTGGGTGTGGAGAATCATCATCCATCACTCTTTTAATTCGGGAGCCACTGTATAGACATTAGATTATTTTTGAAACAGGAAGAATTCAAAAACGACTAACGCTTTCTTCGGGAATCGAACCGCGAATCTCTGGAATACGCGCCTAGCGTGCAGACAACTACAGCACGATGGCACGCTAAGAAGGTAGAGGAGAAACGCCTTATAAGTTTTATTTCTGTCGGCAGCATTCACATTTCTCTAGAAATTAGAAATCTAGAAATTAGTAATGTAATGATGCGTAAAACTTAGTTTTGTTATTTCCTTTCGGTTCTACTTTGTAATGTTAATGCTAATTTTCCAAATTATTCGTCTTTAAAAAATCGGGAATGTAAAACCTGCTTTTTAAACTCTTTTTCTGCCGGTTATTACTGGGAATTAAATGCTAATGTATTCCTTTGAAAGTAACCAATACAGCAAAAGAAACTGCTGAGATGACACTGCCGTAACTTTTAAACAAGATGCGAGCATTTGTGTCATGGGAGAAGATAACTACTTCAACTTCATGAAAATGTGTCTAACATAAAAGATGCCGAATGCATAGTAAAAGAAATTACCATCTCCAAATAAATATTACCAATATCGACTTCCCTTAATCAGCATTAAAGAAAGAACAAATAAAAATAACAATAATGTTTTTATCACAAGAAAATACACTTTGCAATAAAGTATCCGGTGAAAACATCTTAAATTAAAAATGGATGAACAGGGACAAGATAAATCTTATTGATCCCACCGACGCCTGCGGTTTAGGACAAATAAAACGTCCCTTAGGAGAGAGGAGAAAGAAAAAAAGTAAGGGTTAACAAACAAAGTTGGATGAAAATAACATCAAGCGCCATGATGGAAAAGCGGGGCTTTAGTATTATCTCCTGGTATAAGGCATTAGATTTAATGCTTCTTTCCACAAGCCTGAAAGGTGAAGATAAATGAATAATTAATTACATATGAAGTACCTAGATGACGTCTTCTATAAATTTCATCTCCGATGAATAAAGAATGTGCAACAGTGCTTTTGTTCTCATAGCATATTTTTGGATTAAAAGGTAGGCGCATCGCATAAGAAATATTAATAACTTTAAAAAATAATAAAAACCCACTGTAAGAAATGATGGGAATTTTCTTGGGAAAAATTAATTAACAGAGGCATTCTAATTAAATGAAGTTTATAATCATCTACTTAATTCTGTTTTTCTGTCACTTTGGATGCTAAAATAATTTTCATCTCGTGGAGAAAGGCAGTGGTAATTTTTACGATTTTAATTAATTTTAATTGAAATAAATTTTAAGAGTTAAAGGAGAATTCTAGGTTTAACTGTCATTTTGAATGTAAAACATGTATCATATATAATATGAAATGTTTTTAATGACAGAAGTCTATGTAAGATAATTAGAAATAAATTACCTTGTCTTTGTTTAAACAAAAATCTACGGACCCGTTTTGACAATGTACGGACACAGTTTACACACTAATCACAAAAACACTTTTATTTGCATTTGAAGACATTTCGTTTTAGTTCTGCTGCATGCGTACGGGTTCGTAATACATTAAATGCACAAGTCCGATAATAGGTTAGTAAAAATTTATTTTTATCAAAAGAAATATTTCAGAACTCTGAAATTTTCCACAGAAATATTCGCACAAGTTTTCACAGTCATATTACTATCCAGTGTGTATGTACTTGTAAAGCAGTTTAAATGACATTGAAAATCCAGTGAATATGTGAATGAATTACAAGTTTACTTTGATTATCTCTAGTGATGGGCAACTTCGGTACTTTCTTGTACCCGGTACGAGAGTAACGGGTACAGACAAGTACCGGTACAAAATACCCGTTACTCAAGTAACCGTTACTTTGAAAAGTACCGAAAACCGATTTCAAGTACCGAGTACCCAAGTAACGATTTGGAGTACCGAAGTAACGAAATACCAGAGTAACGGTTTGCTGTACCGGAGTACCCTAGTAACGATTTGGAGTACCGAATTACGCAGCTAACGATTTTGCGCACTGAAGGAACTCTGCCACGTCACTACATGTTTGATTTTATCTGTACGGAGTAAGATTTTGAATATCAGAAAACATGTCAACTACGGAAGTGTTTGAGGAGCAGGCAATTCATGGACACAAGGAGCGCATATCACCATTTCGCAAATACAACCAGATACTACTGTCCTCGTACCAAAACCGAAGTGAGCTGAACCCTCATCAATCCTCCAGTAACGAATACCGAAATACCGAGAAGAGACGCATATTTTCGTTACAAAGTAGCGAATACCGAAAAGCATCCGTTTCGGTACAGAAGTAACGAATACCGAAAAGTACCCGTTTCGGTACAGAAGTAACGAATACCGAAAAGTACCGATTTCGGTACTGAAGTAACGGGTACTTGGACGTACCAATTTTCAGTACCCGTTACAACTAAGTACCCGTTACAAAATACCCGGTTCGGTAGTACCGACTCATCACTAATTGTCTCAGTAAATTATTGTAAATATGAATTCAGATAATGTTTAAATGTACACATAGCTGTCATGATTTTATGTAACTATCATATTTAACTTGTACAAGACAATGCTTGTAATCAACATATCTATGCTTATACACAGGCCTTGTATGCCCATGTAATATTTATATTTATATTTTTACACGGAGGAAATTTTCCCTTCTGCCAGGATGACTATTAACACTGTAAGACTGTACAACAAAGTCAAGGTCAGTGGTTATCTCAAGCGGCGCTCAGTATCACAAAGTATAATCAGTAGTTATACTTCAAATCTCTAAGAGCGTTAAACACAACGCAATGCAAAGAGAATCTAAAGAGTAAGCTAACTCAGATTTATCTGAGTTCAAGCGGAACTGCAACTCGTAATGGTTACAGCCGAAAACATCGCTCACAAAACGTCGCGGAGAAAACAACGCAAGGCAAAAACGTCGTGCTACAAAACATCGTGGGAGAAAACATCGCAAAGAGAAAACATTGCAGTTCTAAAACATCGTGGTACAAAACATCGTCGTCGAAAATAAAGCGGTTCAAAAACTTCGCAGTTTAAAAACATCGTCGTCGAAAATATCGCGGTAAAAAGTAAAGTGTCTACAAATTATCGCATGACGATAACATCGCAGACATGCTTTTTTCAGGTTTTAATAATTGTAAATGGATATTCCCGTAATGATTTGTGAGCGCAAAATGTGAAGGATAATTTTTACTTTCACATTTTTTTATAAACGAATAAATTTTTGCTGAGAAAATAAGAAAACTTAAGCATAGAAAATTAATGCAACTTATAGCACTTAATAGAATTTTAAACCGATATAGTTAACTAAAAAGGCCATTAATAAATAATTTTTTATAAAGTTTTACTGGTAATTTTTCAAGACAAGTACAATCTATAAGTTGCATTTAATTTTCTATGCTTAAGATTCCTTCTTACTTTTTTAAGCAAAAATTTATTAATTAATGAAAAAATGTGAAAATAAAAATTATCCTTCTTCACATCTTGCGCTCACAAATCATTATGGGAATATCCATTTACAATTAATAAAACCTGAAAAAAGCATGTCTGCGATGTTATCGTCATGCGATGATTTGTAGACACTTTATTTTTTACCGCGATATTTTCGACAATGATGTTTTTAAACTGCGAAGTTTTTGAAGCGCTTTATTTTCGACGAGGATGTTTTGTACCACGATGTTTTAGAACTGCGATGTTTTCTTCCACGATGTTTTGTAGCACGATGTTTTTGCCTTGCGTTGTTTTCTCCGCGACGTTTTCGTCCGCGATGTTTTTGCCGCGATGTTATCGGCGGACACCACTCGCAACAACAATAGCTAAGTAACTGAACTCAGATGCTCTCTCTCTGGGCTTTTATAGTTTTCAACTCGAACCTGGACGTCCCAAATACGCGCCGAGTGTGCTTACCGTCACACCACGAAGGCATGCTGGAAGGAGGGAGAAAATCCGATTATGAATTATGAATAAAACATTTTATCATAAAGTCAAAATGCGAATAGGAAAATACAGTTTTCTTGTTTAAAAACATTGAACCTTTAAATGCCGCAGCACTGTACATTTATTTTACGTTTCGCAACCTTTTAATTTGCTTCTTCATAAATTCTAACTAAATGCATTTTTAATATTTTGGATGTGTCCTCTCTTAGAGAAGAACGCAGCTAAAGTGCATTTCGTTCCCTATTTGCATCCAGTAAATATTTTATTATAGCTTGTTTAGCAAACTGGATTTTCGATTCAGTCCTCTCGTTCAAAAGCCGTTTATCATCATCACCTCAGGACTTCTGAACTTAAACTTTGAGCTAACAAGACATGACGAACTCTGAGTACAAAAGCAGAATCTTATTTCTATCACCAAAAAGGATTGGGAATATAAAAAGGTTAGAAATCACGGTTGTCGAGAAAAAACACTAAGCCGTTTTGACAAAGCCTCGGGCAAAGGCCTAAAACATTGGCTCTCACGTCAAAGTTTCTTTTATTTTTCCCTTCACCTACCTCACTTCCTGATTTTGACAATCTCAAGTGGTAAAAATCTCATATATATCGATCGGGGAAAAAAAAAAAGGTAAAAGAAGCTGGATTCCGGAAAAAGAGGAGAAATAAGAATGGCCCCGGCTCTATTAAGTTTTCGTGTTATATTAAAAAGAGGGAGTTACGCCAAGTGATTTTTTCTTCTCTGCTTTCTGCAGAACTAAGTCATTTTCTGCAGTGCTAACACTGAAGCTATGGTGACTTTCAAGCTTAGGAATGTATTGATTTGCCTGCCTTTCATATTAGCTAAAACGAGGTATTCAAAAAATAATAAAGACAGAAAAGAAAGCATTCTAAAACATTTTCATTACTGATTTTCGAATGAGCAGAAAAACTAATAATAATTCCGAAAGTTGAAAATACGAAAATAAAGTATTTCGAAATGTTCATTCCTCAAAGCAAAGTAAGAAATTTCTTTAAAAATATTTTAAGTTTTATTCCGCGATATATATTTCTAGATATGAAATTAAAAACTCTTTTTTTTTTCATGGCGGACGATTGTTCGTTATCTTGAAAGAATTTAAATTGCTTATTTGCAATCTAAATACTGCAATACATTTTGCGTAATTTAACTAGTGGAAACTGTTTACTCTTGTCTAACCAGTTACATTTCCGGAGAATAGAAAAACATTATTTATTTAAAGAACATTTCTGTGTTTTATAAGAAATATTTTAAATCTTCTGTTGTGAATACTTTCAATAAAGCTAAGCTTCCAAATGATATTTTTTTTTAAAATTGTTCAAGGTTTCTTGCATATGAATAAAATTAAAAGAAATAAAAGCGTGTAATATTTTAGAATAAAAAAATCTGATGTGTACACCACACGACTTCCTTGTACGGAATATTAAATTATACGCATTTTTCTTGCATTTTATTTAAACTTATTAGATTGAATTAAACCTACTTCGGCGACAGCGCATAAACCACAATAGAATAAATGCATTCTTTAAAATTCGCTTTGTTTACCATAGCGACACTCTGACGCTAGGTTTACTTAACAGTATTATATTTCATTCATATTATAACTCAGAAAGCACAAAATGTATATCATTAAAAGAATTATCTAATCGTTGCCACATGTTCTATTCAAATACTATAATAAAGCTAGAACTATGTATAAAAGAAATTAAGCCAACAAAACAAAACAGAAACAGTTTTTCACAGACGATTGAGTATTTCTCATTCAATTAATTCAGTTCTCACTTCGCGAGAAGGCAAAAATACGTAAAACCTCAAAATATCTATATTAAAAATTACGAAGTAAATCTCAAACGCTTATTTCCACGAAAAAATTCCAGAAAGAATTAAGCATGATTTAATTGGCAATAATAAATGAATGCGTTATCTTTGCTGTTGCGAAGCTAAGTTTCTCTAGATTGGCAACAAATCCACTAGTCTCCTGTTTCAAATGTAAACATCAATGGCCGCCATTAAAAACAGGGTTAGCGGCAATTAAACAACTTTAAAATTCCTGATAATTCTAAAAATATTGCACACAGATTTACTAAAGGCATAAAATCCTTAACCGGAAGATAAAAACAACATAATTCAATCATTTTTAAAGCAAAAAATGTACAATTTACAAACATATAAGAGTAAAGAAACTGAGATTACTGAGCCGGGTAATAGAGTGGATATATATATAAATACATTTATATACGTTTGGTGCGGCCGATAGCAACCAAAATACGAGGTGCACATCTACATGTTATAGCAGTCCTATATACAAAATTTCAACGTTCTGAGGCTACTCGTTTTTGAGTTATGAGAGATACGTACGTACGCACGTACGTATATACGTTCGTACAGACGCCACGAAAAATTCTTTTCAGAATTCATTTTAAAGCAGTTTTATAATTTTTTTGAAGGAAAAGAGTCTTTTATTCTGTCTTTACGTACAGATATGACGCAAAAACATCGTTAAATTGCATTCGATAGCGGTCAAATGGATATTTTCTTTGAAATATGCTGCCTGAAACTTTTCGCGATTACAATACTTCCTTTTTACTTCGTACAAGGAAGTAAAAAGTGTTCCTACAAATGATTTCCTCTCATAACGCTGATTCCAATGCTCTGATGTTTTGCTGTACTATAGCGATTCATTCTATAGCGTCATTCCAGGGATCTGATATATCTGAGGCTGAAAAGTAGAAACATGACGAACTTTAGTCTGTCTGTCAATACTTTGCTATATTTATAAAAGAAAGTGGCACCCAACCGATACAGTGGTTAGTGTCGTTGACTGCCGTTCCACAGGGTTGGGATTTGAATCCTGAAGAAGGCATGGATGTTTACCCCTCTGCGGCGCACTATACGTTAACGTCGGAATTTCAACAAAAAACGTTGTATGCAATCTGTTTAGTCTTAAAGGAGTACACAGGTAAAATTTTGTAAAAATTGCACTTACCGTTTTAATTCTGTGGGTGTTCCATGAGGTGGAACACTACGCCGCCAGAGCTTTTAAAAGTGCGACTAAACAAGCATTGCAGTGAAGCACGAAAATGAGTAGAAGCGTTTGTATAAGAATGAAAAAACTCTGTATTAAGGCTGTATACATGGTTTCCTGGATATACACAATATTCTTGAATATATACGGATAAATGAGATAAATAGCTATATACACAAATCCTATATACAAAAATATTTACAAATTTTTGGAAAGAGTTAGACCGCTGAGCGCCATTTATGGAAAATTAATAATAAAAAATTAACTAATTAATATTAACAATAAAGGAAAAATAAGCCTGTAATATATACATACACGAAAAATATCTACACAATTACTGAAAATAAACGGGAATGAGACTAAAATGCGACAGCAAAAAATTCGCGCAGGTCTAAGGAAAGATGAGTCAAGCTACTAATAAAATTCCCGCCTAAGGAACTACTGCCAAAAAATTCGAGATGCCAATATTAGGGCTTTCATAACACAGAACACACCTCACCCCTCAAAACTGCCTTGTTTGAACTCATCCTCCCCCAAAAAACAACTGAAACAGAAAACGTAAACAACGGATGTTCTCTCTTAAGCACAGATGTTCTGATTCGTAACAGCATAAGATCGCTAAAGGCGCAGTGTTCCCGCTAATGGAACACCCGGTTTTAATCAATGATTCTGCGTATGGTTTTTGTATGAAAGATTAAAAAATATAGAACAAATAATTTGGAGTACAGGCCAGCAAAACTATGCCTATTTTTTTTCCAAATAAAATTTTTTATATCATTAAAAATATAGAGAAAATTACTTGAAAAAAAAGTGGATTTTAATAACACGTAATAAATGAAAATTCTGTATCTCCTTGTGATATGTTTATACTGTTTAAAAAGAAAAGTTCAAAGCCTATTATAAAGGCATTTTTATCTATTTACGGTCGAATTTAAAGGTTTCAGAAGCGATTCAATTTGGGTGTTCCATGTAGTGGAACATTGAGCCACAAAGGGTTAAAAATGTATAGTATCCGTGCGGCATTGGGGCACTCTAAATATGCGACGAGCCGAAAGTCCTCTCGAGAGGTTGTTGGTCGAGAAAGAGGGATGGGAGAACCTCGGACCCGACCCTCTCCGGGATGCTCTCCATCAAATTTGGGGGGGGGGATTGAGAGAAATCACACTGTCACCTGTAAGGTGCTCAAGGTTCTCGGCAGGCGTATCTTGCGTTCCTTGCCACGACAATTTTCGTGGGCTTGGATAGTCAACAACTATTCACAAGTAAAAGAAAGTTATGCAGGTTTGTGATTGTTACTGTTGCGCGTATATTTACTGTTGCCTGCGTAAAGGTTCGAAATGCATTGAATGCACTCAGAACCGATGACAGCTTGATCAAAGTTATTTTAGCAAAAGAAACACTTTATAATTCTGGAATTTACACAAAATGTACTTCCATAACGCTAAACTCATCTAAAAGGCGAAGCTCTCACGGATATTCTGTTACTTTCGGGCTACTTATATACTTTTTCCTGGCTGCCGAGAAATGCCTAGTACCTTCCATTTCTCGAGATTATTGAAAGGCATATAATGTTAAAGTTACCGAGTTCTGGCATGTCGCGGTGGATGGTGCATGTCGAGCGATGAGCTTAAAAGTAAAGTGCTTTTATCTTTGTGCATATTGATTGTTATTTGCTGAAAGTTCAAGATTTGTGTTCTACGTTGTTTCCGCTTTTCGAAGATAAATAATTTTAAAGAAGATTGTGATTATTCGTGAAAATACAAGTTTTAAATTTTCAACTTTGCGGAAACGCCCACCACGCATGGTTGGGTAAGTTTTTCTCGATATTTAATTTAATATGCTATGCAAGTTAACTTTGTTTGATGATTTTAGCTCTTTATACTTATATCTTATTGTATTTTTAAAAGCACAGTCTTGTCATGCATATTTTTAAAGATATTCATGTTTAAACTTTTTAAGTGAGCTAAGCCTAACGAGGCGGACTTTGTGTTTATTTGAAGGAAATCTTTTGGTGCACCATTTGTGTAAGAATTTTAGCCCAGTGGAAGGGAAACTTTTGGTGCAGCACTTTTTAAACCTTTTTGCCCCTTGGTCAGTTTGCTTATTTTACATGCCAGAACACTGTTTTTTATTTTAAAAATTATTTTGGATCATTTTAAAGCGTATTAGAATTGAAAGTTCTGGATTTTAGTGTTTTTAGAAAATTTTGGAATTTTATTGTTGTGTAAATTTTAATTTTATGTAATAAAGATATATGTTGGGGTCCCCTAGCCGACAAATGTAACAGTCAAAGAGTAATTGTGTTGAAGATCTAACTGAAATTATTTCAGAAGACAACAAAGAGGATAAAAAAATGAATAAAGTTGTCGAAATTTTGAGAGAAAAGCGAGTTCCAAAAATGCTTGCAGAGTCGTTAAGTAATGGTATAATTTATATTTCAGAATGGGTATCAAATAAATATCTAGAACAAGTAGATACTGCAAAACAGTCTGGGATTGATGAAAAATTAGATCGTGTACTGAATGGTATAGCCGATATACAGGATAGTATTAGGAGTGACGGTAATGAAGATGAAAATGAATGGATAGAAGTTAAAAGTAAGAAAAGTACTAAGAAGGACTGTGAAAATGTGATGACATGTTATAAATTCTCTGGAGAGCATAGTAAGTCGGAGTGTAGGGTAGATAACTTATGTTGTATTAACTGTAGAGATTATAATGAGAAATATAAGACTAGATTTGACTACATGATGCTTTCTCTAGAGATTGCAGTGTATTCATAGAAGAAATGAACTTTTTGAAAACGCACTTAGACATTTCGACTTATTAATTATGATGTCGGCGGGAACTGTTTTATTATTTAATTTTCTTTACTTGTATTTTGTACTATTTGTTACTTATGATTGGCCTTTAAGTAAGTATTGTTACTTTGGAACTCAAGAAAGAAGAAGAAGATATTGAACCTCACCCCTGGCTCTGAATACAATCAAGACTTTGAAAACTCTGGTGTTGGTTTTATATATATATATTTTAATTGAATTTCTAAAGAAGATTTTTACACTTGATTTTTAACTTTGTATATAGTTGGCTTTTAAAGGAGAGAAAGAGGCAGCGTTTTTATTGCTTTTATATCTGTAAATATTGGTTTTAATATTCACTTTTATTGTCGGATGGATTTTATCTTTATGAATATGAACATTTTAAATATTAGTTTAAACCATTGTGCAGCCGCTTCTTGCCAGCTCTCTGTAATTGATAACATCTTGAAAGAGTCATTGAATGTGATCATGCTGCAGGAGCCCTATACTGTTAAGGGCTGTAAATTGCTCATGTACTTGGAATTTGGAGAGTTGTTGGAATTAATAATGGTAGGACTGGAATTATTTATTACGGATAGTAATCTAGAATTTAGTGTAGATGTTTTTCAGGATTGTATAGTTGCAATCACTGTTTTCATGGAACATACTAAATTGGCTATCATCTCAACGTATTTTTCGCCTGCAGAGGAATTGGATGTACACTTATATAAGCTTGAAAATGTTTTTAAACTTTATACTTATGATTTTATTGTAGTTGGTGATTTTAACTCTAAGAATTTTAATTGGGAGGGGCAAAGGAAATGGATCGAAGAGGGGTTTTGACTTATGATTTTATTGTACAATATAATTTGAAGATTTTAAATATACAGGATTTTACCCCTACTTTTCCCTTCTCTGTGGGATGTGGTTGGACTGACCTGGCGTTGTGTTCATCTGGTATGGATATTAGTAAAGTTAATTATGAGGTTTTAGAGCTGGAAACACTTAGCGACCATAGGTATATTTTGATTAGATTGGGAGATATTAAAATTGATAAAGACATTCGGAAAAGGTATACAAGAAATATTAGAAGAATTGATATTATGGTTAAGAAGAGTCGTAAAGATGTTTATGATATTGAAAATAAGATTAGTTGTTCTTATAATGCTGAAGATTTGAATAATAATATAAGTGAAATGGAAGAACTAATGATTAGAAATATGAACATATATCTTTTAATTAAGAAAATCTTAGATCAAAAGAAGCATACCTCATGGTGGACCAATAATTTGGACAGTCTAAGAGGGAAATTAAGAGCACTTAGGAAAAGTTATCAAATTAAAAATATTCCTGAAGATTTGCGTGTTAAAAGAAAAGTGGATTATAAAAGAAGCCTTGCGATTTATAAGAAAAAGATTAAGAGTACCAAGAGACAGTTTCGAAAAAAGATGTTTTTGAATAATAAATATTATTATGATAATTATTACAGGATTGCTACAAATAAAAGAAGACAGCATATTATATTGAATAAGAAGGACAAGAATTACAATTCAATAGAAGAATATTATGATTATATTATCCGTAGTACATTGAAGTTGGATGAAGATTATTTTGATGGATTGGAGGACACTATGATGGAGAATTCAAGCGAAGAAAATAAGGAGAATGGTGATAAGGATAAAGATTATAAAGAAGTTTATGAAACGTCCTTATGAAGAAATTTACTGTGTAATTTCGAAATTAAGAACGAATTCAGCTCCTAGATTGGACGATTATTATAAAGAAATTGTTTGATGAATATCCTTCATTTTTTTATAATTTTGTACAATAGATGTTTGACATTCTCGGTTTTTCCTGATTGCTGGAAAATTGGGAAGATTGTACTTATCCCGAAGAGTGAAAACAAATATCGTCCTATCTGTCTTTTGAAGGTATTTGGTAAAATTTTGGATAAGTTAATTACAAATCGACTTAATTATATTTTATATAAGAAAGATTTTATAAGCCATAGACAGTATGGATTTAGAAAAGGGAGATCAACTGAGCTAGCACTTTACCATACGATTCAGCTGATAAGAGAAAAGAAAAAGGATTTTCACGTTGCGCTAATTTCGTTTGATATCCACGGAGCATTTATGATTCTATTGCCTGGCCACTACTTCTCTCAGCTCTTAGGAATATTGGGGTTTTTGGAAGACTATATTACTTGATTGAAGATTATTTAAGAAACAGGCATGTGATATTTCAAGGAAACAATGATAATATCAAGTTGAAATATCAAATTGTGAAAGGATGCCCACAGGGCTCTTGCAGTGCTCCCCTGTTCTGGAGCCTCGTGATTAACGAAATACTTGTTGACCTACCAAATATTGAAATAAATTGTTTTGCAGACGACATTTTGGTCTTAATCTACGAATGTTCATTGGAGAAATTGTAAAAACGATTTTGTCAAATAGATTCCTTGTTTAATTCATGGAGCAATAAACAGTTTATACGGTTTAATTTAGACAAGACAAATGCTATTTTTTTCCGAGGGGAGGCATCCATACTAGACCTCCTAAATTGAAGTTTAATGGAAAAAATTTACGTTTTAAAGATGGAATAAAATACTTGGGTGTAACTTTGGATCAGAAGTTGAATTTTATATCTCATTTTAAGGAAATACAACGTAAGATTGAGAAGGTTTTAACTTTTTATGTGAATAATTTTACCCCAAGTACTTTGGCTCAAAAGGGTGCCACCTTGAGAGAAATATTTATTAGTGTTATTTTACCTAAGATCATATATGGTATTTGAGCATGGGGTATCCGGGCAAGGGAGTTAATTAGATTAAGAACTAAACTGGACTCTTTGCAGAGAGGCTAGCTTTTGGCTGTTACCAGAGCATTTAGGACAGTTTCGACGGAGGTTCTGTGCATACTTGCCGGTGTGCCCCATCTCTCGATTTACTATCAATTCCATTTTGATAAATTTTTACTTAGTAATGAATTGAAAGACTCTTTTATTTATAATGATATTAATGTCTGTGCCGATTTTATAAAATATTTTAATCCTGAAAAAGTTTCTTCTATTGATTATTATGGTATTGGGTTTGATCTTAATAAATTAGATATACAAGAAATTTAAATCTATACTGATGGCTCTGGCTTTGAGGGGGGGACGTCGGTTTATTCAGTTTATTTCTATGGCTTTTACAGTTTATTTCTATGGACTCGAGATTCAGACAAAGAAACTTAAAATGCGTGAATATAACTCTGATTATCAGGCAGAGACTGCTGCTTTAAAAGAGGCTTTTATTTGGATACTAAAAGAACTTTCTAAAAGGCATTGTATCCACATATATTCGGATGCCCTTTCGGCCAGAGCCTAAAAATGAACTTTTGGAGAAAATTAAAGACTTGTACAAGAGAATTTAGGGAAAACATGCTATATACGTGCATTGGATTAAGGCACATATTGGACATCTTGGTAATAAGGGGGCGGACGCACTGGCAAAGGAGGCTGCCCTGGGGAATGGATTTGAATATTTCAGTATTAGACCTGCTAGAAGAAAAATGATTTCTGTTATGAAGAATTATTATTATAATAAATGGAAACAGGACTGGGAAACTTCTACAAAAAGGAATAAGTTTTTAAAAGCTATAGAAGTTTCAAATAGAATGAAATCTTATATGAATATTGATGTAAATCAAATTATTACCAGTCATGGAAGGTTTCTTTTCCATCTACGCAGATTTCATCTCCAGGGCAACGATAAATGCCTCATTTGTAACCAACTTGGAGACGCAGAACACTTCGTCGAGTCCTGTGTCCTTACCCAGGGTGTGAGGGCTAAGTATGGAATTAAGAGAACTGAAGATTTAATAATAAGTAGCAATAGGTTTCAAGAGTTTGCACAAGAATTAATGAAGATTATTAATTGTAATAAAGATAAAATTGGAATTGAAAGCTAAAAAACATTGAAGCAACTAATAATGACAATGGATGATATTGATATGAAGGCTGATCAAGATTTTAAAGGAAGAAGATTTTGTTTGTGTGACTTTATGTTTGTTAGATGAATGAACGGTTATGTGTTGTTTTGCTTCTGTTTTAGATTATTACTAACCTTGTGAATTTATTATTTTCCTTAGTTCTTTTTGGTGTGAATGAGTGATTCATGTTTTTATTGTTGGCTTGCAACCATTTGAACTTGTATTTTTATGTTTATTATGTTTCATTATTTAACCTTTTTTGTTACTCGGGGCTCGGGCCTGGTTTCTCGGTTGCTTTTAACATTAAGTTATTCTTATATGATTATTAATTCCTTTTATATATTGTCAGTTTTGAACACGGCCGGCTCGCTTGCTGCCTCGTTTTTGTGTTAGACAGGCCTGTCCCCTTTTGGGCCATATGGCCTATTTTATCGGCTAGGGGGGGCGGGGCTGCGCCCACTTTCTTGACCGTTAAAGTTACATATAAGGCTCGGATACGGTTACAGTTATATATAGGGATCAATTATAGTTATTCAATTAGACTACCAATTACAGTTTCGGCGACATTTTGGTCCGGTCGAGAATTTTTTTGATTCAAAAAAAATTATGATGTGAGATAAAAGTAACTTTTTTTTTACTTTTACGCTGCTTAGGAGATCCACTGACCGGGAACAAGCCCTTGCAGTATGATATATGCCCTGCAGAAACCATAACGGCATTCATTGAGTCTAAATTTAAAAAAAAAAAAAAATTACAGAGTCACATCTAGATAGGGGATACAAGGGACTATCTTGGATACATACGACATTCTTGATTGCATATATTAAAAAAAAATACTTAGAAGTACAGAGCTGCATTGATACGAACTGGTTTGAGTGAAACAAAAGCAGTAAAATTGAAGACTAACAATGAAATTTCAGGCCTGCAGTTATACATCACACTGACTTACTATTATGCAACTATACACTTACTATTATTCCATGCATTACTAAAAAATATTATGCAATATATTACTAGAATAGTGAACAACACACTGACATAGTAAAGTTAATACTACAAATACTACACACCATATAATACACCATATTAGAAAAGTAGACAGTTTTGTACGTGACGCTGTACTGTAACGCTAAAACTAATCAAAAGAACACTGGACAATAACCTTTAGAAGCAGTCACAGTGAAAATTAGAAAGATAATATATTGTAGCAGAGCTAGAATGTTGAGTCAATTCAAAACATTAAATCCAACAATACATTTAAATACATATTTACAAAGTTCTATAACTAAGAAAGTCTGATTCAAGATTACTATTATACATCACACTTACTTACCATTACACAACACTAAGCTAACTATTAAACTCCACATGGGTTATTAATTATTAATAGAAAATAAATTATACAACACACTTAATGGAATACTGTACATACACTGAAATCAAATGGCGAATAATACAATATAACAATCAATATACATTGTGCTTATCATAAAGTTGGCTCTGCGGCTACGAACATTTGTTAACCTGTTACATTTTGCACAGTACTAGAAACTGTAACAAAACATTTGCACCCAATAGTTCATGGTACTAGCCGATTAGTTCATAGTACTATATATGTATTTACTATTATACCGCAAACTTATTTGAAAACGTAACACAACTCACTTACTACTTAACAGGTGAATACACTAAAACAATATGTAAATTGAAATGCACGGAATACAATACACAAATTAGGTAAACACAATAAAATTTAAAGATTAATAATGAATAGAAGCGACACTGAAGTACAAATAGACAGACATTCGATCACGTCTGGCCACCAGATTGAATCGAATGCCCCTTGAATGTCGACCGACACGATTGCTGTGTGTAAATCGTTATTTCGATTTCCGAAATCGTTATTTCGGTTTCCGTAATTGTGTTCAACAGAGTGTTCAAAGCATGCTCTGTTGATGTACCCTGTTTAGGACCAAACTGAGCTTGGTGTGTTATATTTTTTTCTGCTTAAGAAATGATTGAATCTGCTCAGTATTACTCGTTCAACTACTTTACTAGTGGCTGATAGCCGACTGACAGGCCTTTAGGATCTTGGGTCATTGAGGCCCCTCCCGATCTTCAGAAAAAGAACTATTTCGGCTATTTTCATAGTTATTGGGAAGTGACCAGTTCAACATGGGACGCATAATTTAGCCAACAGCTTTGGGCATGCTTGATGCACAACCTTGATTAAGATGCTGTCAAGGCCGTTAGGGCCCGGTGTCTTGTTATTAACTAGGGCCTTGACTGTTCTGTGCAATTCTTTTGTCGTTGGCAGCTTCGAGTCACTTTCCGTGGTAAGTCACTTTCCTTGGTTGTCCAATTACAGTTATCGTAGTATTCCCTGACTTCCGCCTGTCATGCTGAGTCTGTCTCCTGTGTGTCATTGCTAAAGATAGCTTCATGTATGTTTTCCAAAATTTCTTCGTTAGTGGTGCCAAGTTGCGAAGCTGCTAACTGTAGTGGACGAAATACTTTCTGTACCTTACCGTAATGCTCTATGACTCTGCTGCAATGGTTTTGCCACTCTTCCAGTTTGTTATGAATGAATAATTTTTTGTAAATGGCGTGCTCCATTCTGTATAGCTGCATTCTAGTTTGCCTGTCAGCAGGGTCTATTTCCACCTGCGCTCTTCTGCGTAAAGCCCTAACTCTACTCCTCTGCTCTGTAAATTTGCCGCTGCACCAGGATGGAGAGTCAGATATTTCCAAGCTCTTCATTTTGTACGAAATCCGAGCAACTGTCATTAGATCATGTATTAATTTATCGTAGATCCTGTCAAAATCGTAACCAGTTGTACAGCTGTCTAGTCCTGTGAGGTACTGGGCAAAGTCAGCCTGCACTGTTGCAGGTACATGGAATATCCTCCATATTTCGTCTTTAAGCAATACTGTGTGTAATATCTGCCCGGCAATTGCAGTTCAAAGGTAATGAGCCTGTGATCACTGAACGTCAGGACAGGACTAAGTGTGGGAAGCACCAACACATCGCCATTGGCAGAACTGGTGTGGCTCCTTCACACTAACCGCCTTGAGTAAAAACACCTCCACAGGGTGCACTTACGCCACGCATCAGTGTTAATTGAAACGTTATCTTCAGGGCACGCATAACTTGCGCTGCAGAGCATGGCCAGCAGATACAGTTGTTGATGACAATGACATTACAATACAATACATTACAGTTGATGGTGAAATATAAATACAAGTATAAGTACACAAATAAACACAAAAAAATTAGAATTGAATGAAAGTACATCATTAAACATTATTATCTTGTTTAAGTTATTATGATATTGTAGAGTTTCTCACTTTGGAATTCTAAGTTAATGTTGGAAGTGAAGAATCTAAGAACTGATAAGCGAATAATCGCTTTAGTTCGGTGACAAGAAACAACAAGATAGAAGGGCAACTAACCCTTTATTATTTCGATAAGATTTAACAAAACTCCGCCTGGGAGTGTACAAGCAAAGCCCGCACTTGGACTTGAACTTAAAAGTCTAAGAATTAAACTAAAACTAAGATTAACTAAAGAAGTATAGCCGAAGCTATCAAGGTTCAAAACAAGTTGGCCCCTTTAACTTATTTGACTACGAAGCTTAGCAAGGGCCTGAGTATGGCCGAGCGTAATAACAGCTTTGAGAGAGCGAGTGGCCAAAAAGGCAGACGCGCGTAACTCAGAAACTATGATTCTCTCTGCCTCCGTAAGTAATTTCGTGGTTTAAATACCGCTCCTTCTCATTATATATTCAGCAAGATTCCAACACTACGTTCTGGCCGGAAGTAGTAAGTTGAAGTTAAGAATTTGACAGGAAAGTAACTTTAACTTAACATTTAACTGTTAATAAAGTTAACATAATCCTTACAATATAAATGTGATGTTTTTGGGACAGTGTATACATATTTGTGAATTGCATTGTGGGTATCGTGGGTTTAAGTTGAAAGGTTTGCTCAGTGTGCAGTGTCAGTACGAGTTGCAGTTCATAGATGGTTCACAGTTCATTGACAGTTCAAGAAAAGTTCATGAATTGAGTCAGAGTTCATACATACAGTAGAATTCACCAGTTCCAGTTACGCCATTTTTGATTTGCATAACTGTAGTCGTATTGTCTAGGTGCTAAATCAGTATTGACCTTGATACACTGAGATGTCACTGAACATTACTGTATATCACTGAAGTAACTGTTAAGTTATAATGCATTTTCTTTCTCCTTTCTGTATGTCTTCGCGGTATAACGATAACACATGCTCATTTTTTACGTCTCGCGAATACAAATAATAAAAACCTAATTACTTTGCAAAGTGTAAATAATTATTACAGGAGTTTATTCTCTTCGTGTATCTGTATATCTGTATCATATTTACTCATATTATTAGGAATTCATATATGTACATTCAGTTCTATGTTTTGTACATACGTATTTAATTGTTATATAATATTATAGTGAAAGACACTTTATATGCAAAATATATTTCTGACTTTAAAGAATCATGTTATGATATGTTGGATTTTGTAATATGCAAACTTTGGGAAAAGCGCTAATAAATGCATTTCTTCGCCAATGTCTCCAAAAGCGAGATCTGCACATTTACGTACTTTAAAATCTTCTATATATTGCAAGATTATATTCTATTAATGTATTTTGGTATATGATGTTATAACATTAAAAAAATTAATTATACACTGTGGAGTCCTTAGGTTATTTTGATGCTGTAGATGTGAAAAATGTACAATCCCCCACCCAGGACTCGAACCTGGACCTCCCGAAAACGCGTCAAGTGTGCTACCGCTATACCACAAAGGCATGCGGAAAAGAGAGAGAAAATACCTTACAACACTGTAGAGTCATTAGGTTTATTGGAAGCCGAAAACCGCCTTCGCCGGGAATCGAACCACGGACCTCTGGAATACTGGCCCAGCGTGCTACCGTTACACCACGAAAACACGCTAGGGAAGTGGGAGAAATACCTTATATATTCCCATTTTTAAAGCGCAACTAAGGTTTTAGGGGACCTAGTCGCCAAATCCTGGGTGTGGATAATCATCATCCACAACCCTTTTAGTTCGGGCGCCACTTGTAGAGTCATTAGGTTGATTGGAAGCCGAAAAGATGAAAAATATGCAACCGCCTTCGCCGGAAATCGAACCACGGACCTCTGGAATACCGGCCCAGCGTGTTACCGTTACACCACGAAGGCACGCTGGAAAGCGGGAGAAATACCTTATAACACTACCAGAATTATTATCCTATGACTAATTATCACTAATTTGTTATTTCAAATATTGTTTTATAATGAGCTTTAAAAACAGTTAATCTAAGCACACATAAACAAGTTTTTAGCTCGCGTAGTTAAAATTTTACAGAATACTTTTATAAAGAGATTCTCATCTGTATATTCCGAGGAATAATTTGGAGTCCATCATGCCATTTTAGTCACCCCATAATAATTTTCACTTCAGGAAATGAATTTTGGCATTTCACCACAACTGCAACTGACATATCTGGATCTGAACGTATTAGAAACTAACATAATTTGCCAGTAATCATATAAATTTGATTCCTGAATATGCCAGATATTTCGAAGGATGTCATGACAGTAGAGATCAACGCTTGCCAAAACTCTTGATTCAGAAGTTGGTTGAGCGAATGCTTTTAAGGAAAACGGGTTATATTTGCATGGTCTGCTGAGCAGTTTACTCGGCACAAATACACCCAGTACATGTACTATTTCTAGGTTTAATATTTACTCACCTTCAACATAACAGAATTAGTGAAATGTTTGAATTCGTTCAAAGGAATAGTTTATTAGTCCAAAAGGGACGATAGTCCCGAATGGGATATTAATCTCGAAACGGCGTTTTCCATTGAATTGCTGTAAACGGCGTATCACTTGTACAGACAATAGGTTATTTGAAGCTGACTACTACACCACGTAGGCATGCTAAGGAGGCGGAAAAATACATTATATACTCCCCTTTCTTTAAAGGGCGACTGTCGTTTTAGGGGACGCAGTCCCCAAATCCTGATGGTGAAGAATTGTCATTCACCACCTTTCAGTTCGGACGACACTGTAGAGACATTAGGCAATTTCGAAGAAGGACATATAAAAAAAGAGCAATGTACTCGCCGGGACTCGAACCAAGAACCTCACGAATACGTGTCGAGCGTGTTGACCACTACACTATGAAGGCACGCTAAGAAGGCGATAGAAATGCCTTATATAACCCTTTGATCCCTTTCCGGCACTCTACCTTTTAAAGTCGAAATTTTTATAAAAAAAAAAAAAAAAAAAAAAAAAAAAAAAAAAAAAAAAGGTAGGCAGTCTTATTAGGCCTAGAGCAGTACACAAATAAACTTTTGCGAAGATAGCAATTATCGTTTTAATTCTGTGGGTGTGCCCAAAGTGGGTACATTAATTGAATAAAGTTTCGCAAAGAGTGCTGAAACGAGCATTGTTGTCAATAACTGACCGATGAGAGGCGGAGAAACAAAGAATACAGACTCTCAGTTGTCCTAGATGATCGGTGAGCCCGGTCTGAGCACACCTACCGTTTGATTTTAAGCAAGATTTAAAGGTAAAAATTTAAAACTAATATAGAATAAGAAGATTAGCATACAGCCAAAAAAATAACATAGAAATTCCTTTTCAAACAATTTCTTTTATACCTTAAAAAAAAAGATCTGGAAGATTTCTCTGAAAAATGAGGGTCTTAAAAATCTAAACATGGCTAAAATATGAGCTGCCATCTACTATAAATAAAGAAGGTTCAGAGTAACCTATAAATTCTTTTTGATTCAATTTTTCTGTGCGTACAGAAGGAAATTTTTAGGTGTGTCCAGACCGGACACACTGTGCATCAAAGGGTTAAAAGGCGACCGGGAATTAGGGGACCCAATCGCCAAATCTTGGTGGTGAATAATTATCATTCATCACCTTTTAGTTCGGGCGCCACTGTAGAGACTATAGGTATTTTCGAAGAAGGACAGATGTAAAATGAGCAATGTCCTCGCCGTCAGTCGAACAACCGACCTCTCGAATACGCGTCGAGCGTGCTGACCACTACACCAAGATGGCATGCTAAGAAGGCGGAAGAAATACCCTTCAAATGCAGTTCTGTTACTATTAATTAAAGTTCCCGTGCATAATCTTATGTCCTGGGGCTCCAGGGAGTTGTTGTTTCTAGATAGTGGAGGGCGCGGGACATACGCCTGTTTACCTATGTTAAACACCAGGCGTCCCCGTCCTCCGTAACCTGTAACCTGCATAATCTTATGAAAAGTACAGCTTGCATGATTCAATAAAATTCAGTTCCTAATAGAAAATCCAGCTGACATATCGACAGATGTATGTCATTGTAGGCAGTTTGATTATAAGGAAACCACGAAAAGGAAGTCCAAGATTTGCAAACCAGGACAACCAGTCCAATAATAGTGTTAGCAAGTT
Source organism: Stegodyphus dumicola (assembly GCF_044657685.1). Taxonomy (NCBI): domain Eukaryota; kingdom Metazoa; phylum Arthropoda; class Arachnida; order Araneae; family Eresidae; genus Stegodyphus; species Stegodyphus dumicola. The sequence continues at coordinate 24,451,588 of NC_140772.1, forward strand.
CTAAAAATCTATTATTGCTCGAAAGGGTCTTTAGTACTAAATTCGGTATTAGGCTCGAAACGGAAATTTGCATTGAATCACTATAAAGGGCGTATCACTTTTCAAATTTTTGCCACTAATTATTGTCGCATTGTATTATTATATTTCAAGAAATTAAATAATGAAGAATCTGATTAATGAATGTATCGATTTTTCTCGGGGAGGGAATAAACAATGGTACCTAGCCATCGCATTATGAATGACGTAGTCCTCCTCCACCCGAACATGGGCACCTGGAAGCTCGAATTTGGAATTTATTTTATTATCTAGTTTATATTTTGTAAAACTTTAACAAATTTTTGATTAACAAAATAACGATTTGAAAGCGAGCAGTGGCAACGCTGTATGGAATGGAATAAAACATTTTTTATCTCCAGCCCGCTAGTTTATTTATTGGAAATTCTAGAGATATGCTGTCTATAAATATCCGGCGATTTTGCTGTTGAATCGAATTTTTTGTGGCCTAAGCGCCAATAATGGGATATTCAATAAATAAAGTGAACAAACAAAACGTTAATAATAAAGGGACGGAAAAAAGTTTTGTAAAGCCTTTTTAGGATGAAAACTGACCATCGATATGATGAAATGAGAAAACGACTGAAACAAAAAATGTATGCCAACACTTAACGCTGCATCGGGAATTCTAAATGTATACTACTATGGTGCTTTTAAATTTTTTTGCAATTTTGCTGTTGAATTGTGTATAGCCTAAGTTCGAAAAAAATGGCGCTTCATATTGAAGCGAAGGAAAAAAAAACGGGTTAGTAAGAGTGACTGTAATAGCAGATTTGTAGACTGCGGGCCCAGGAAGAGCGTAGAAAAACCTTTACAAACCCATTTAGGTGATAGTTAGAATCTGAAACCTTTCAATATTTGTTTAAAATTAAGTACTTTTTTCCTTCTCTTCCTTTCTTTTTGCCTAACTTTGCGTAAAGGATTTGAGAGCTTAGAAATTCGAAAACATTTTATGGTTCGGTTTAAAAAAACCCTTAACAAACCCTGTAAGGATCTTAAGTTTTACTAACGTTTATTTTATTTTAAATCTTTACTATCACTTCTTATTTTCTACTTCCGGCCAGAATTATAAGCGTTAACGTATTTATGCAAAGTTTGTCTGGCGAACGCCAAGTATTTAAGCTGTGGCTTTTTGCCAAGCGAGAGAGAGGAAGCAGTTTGTCGTAGCAGGCCGCTAACCTTAGAAGTTTTACTCAGTTGCTGGTTGCCTTCCAGGCCAGAGGTTTAATCCTCTTGATAACTTTAAACGTATTGTAGTGTTCACAGTTCTCTGTACTACATACGGCTTCCTGTTAATATAAGGCCAATCTTCCACGTTTATTATTTTAAAGTTAAATTAGAGTTTAGTTTTATTTTTATATTTTTACGTTTAGACCACAAGTAGTGGGTCTTTGTATTCCGAAGTACGGAAGTTATTGTAAATAGAGAAAAATAAAGGGTTTTGTATACCCTTCTTGTGTATCCTGTCTACTTCCCACAGTTATTGAACATAGCTTTAGTAAGCTCTCTGTTCCGAGTCAGGTCCTTGCATGTTCCCGAAGAAAGTAAGACGGAACATTGAACCTGATAACCCTTATGAACGAACATTAAAATCTGAAACCTTTGAAATTTTTATTATGTATTTTAATTACCTATATTTCTATCATTACAAGAAATATCGTTGTAAAATTGCACAATTTTATCGCGTTTGCAAAAAATCTTTTCGTTTATTAAGAACATTAATGCAATTTAATTTAATATATTAATTTGAATGTAGCGTGCAGATGTGTTTCTAACCAGGTCTTCCGTGGTCTTTATTCATGCTATTGTGTTGGTGCCAGTTGACTTCATGACCTTCAAATCTGTTTATTTTCGCACGTGATGTGTAACTCAATTACCCTCTTGGTGTCTAATGGAATTAGGCTTGAAACACGACAGTTAATCTGACATTTATTTGTTCGCATTATCTTTGTTTTGTGTTTCCATTTCACGGGAAGAAGAATTGCAGTGCGTGGGCAAATTTTATCTGCTAGCTGTTAAATAATAAATATTTCAGACATTCTTAACATCGAACGAAGAAAGAATGTTCCTATTAGGAGTGAAAATGAATACACGTCTGTAGTTAGTACGATGAAAATCTTCGAAAATAGTAAACTAATTTAAATATTAGTTTAAGTAAAGGAAATAGCGAAAACATAAATCAAATTTTCATACATAAACATAGTTATAAAACTATGCGTATGAAGAAACGCAGATTACTATTTCCGAAGTATGAGTTTTAAAGTAATCTACTGCTGATTTTTTTAATTATATAAGTTGGGAATTAAGATCGTATGCTCTACGTCTATATATTCTCTATGGAATGAATAAAAATGAGATTATATCAAATGCAACGAATTGCTCTTGAGATAAAAGCTACTACCAAATCTGGGAAAAACCAGGTAAATTAAGAGAACAGTGGACGATGATTTTAGCAAAAATTGAACAAAAATCGGGAAATAAAAATTTGACATGCTAATATTCTTCGGTTTTAACTCTATAGTCTACAAAAAACTGCTTTTATGTAAAATTATTTTAAAGAAGTTATAAGCGTTTGAATACACTTGTTTACCTTTTTTGTTACATTTAAAGGGTTAGGTTAGGTTATTTAATCATGGCAAAGCCTCGAGGGCTATCTGCCTAAGGTCAGGGATGCCTTCGTGGAGGACTTTCTAAGGGAAACTGGCTCGTATACACGTTACACATGGGGAAAACCACGAAAACACCCATGCAGCCAGCTCGTTCGCGGGGTTCGAACCTCGGACCGAACTACCAGTGTTCAGCGACTTTACCGTTCGGCCGCTGGTGGGCACATTTAAAGGGGCATTTAAATGTCAATAAAAAGGTAAGCAAACATTTGAGAAACATTATTTTAATTTCCGCGACAATATGTTTGCTGTTAGTAAGATATAAATGTGTAACATTATCAAGACTGCAATTTATGCAAGTTCGTTTCACGGGTGAGTTATCCAGACATTATAAATACCCAACAGATGTCATATTTTTTTTGAAAGCATAGCACTGCTAAAAATATGAAACCTAAATCTCATTCAATGATGAAAAACAAATCAACAGTAAATGTTTTATCCAAAATATTGCCGGTGTATCAATGACAAGCCAGTAATCAGCTTTTAGCATGATCCATATCTGAAAAAATACAAAACACTAACGAGAGTTCACATAGCGAGATTTGGAAGAACTGCCCGAAGGAAACATTTGTATTGAAAACAGACTCGAAATAGCTGTTATCACAGCAATTAGTGACTTCAATTTTGAGGGTTTAAATACTTTAGGTATGTAACATAAAGATATAAATTCATATTCAATATCTATTGGAGGCCCACCAGCGGCCGAGCGGTAAAGTCGCTGAACACTGGTAGTTCGGTCCGAGGTTCGAATCCCGCGAACGGGCTGGCTGCATGGGTGTTTTCGTGTTTTTCTCCATGTGTAACGTGTATACGAGCCAGTTTCCCTTAGAACGTCCTCCACGAAGGCATCCCTCCCCTTAGGCAGATAGCCCTAGTGTGCTTTGCCATAATTAAATACACCAACACCAATATCTATTGGACAGAGGCAAGATAAACGTCGTATGCATCAAAGCAAAAAGAGGGGTTCGACTGGATACAAGAAAAGAAGAATTACCAAAAAACTATGTAAGGTAGGTAAACATAATGAAAATGTAAATGAGGAAGGGGAAACATATGATGCAGGACGTTTTTAAAGTGATTCTTAATTTTTTAAAAAAGTATTTGGATGAATTTACTGAAAGAGTTCGAGAAAATTTCTAAAATAATATTAAGTATTTCTTAACCATTCTACGATTTTATTAGTAAACACATTATTTATGCATACGTAAAATAATGTTAAAATATTTTATATTAAATAAAATCATATATTAGGACATGTTAAGAAGTAAATATTATAGGTAAGCGTAAAAATATTCTTAAAATGTATTTTTCTCATAATGAAATTTGCCCACCAGCGGCTGAGCGGTAAAGTCGCTGAACACTGGTAGTTCGGTCCGAGGTTCGAATCCCGTGAACGGGCTTTCTGCATGGGCGTTTTCCCGGTTTTTCCCATGTGTAACGTGTATACGAGCCAGGTTCCCTTAGAAAGTCCTCCACGAAGGCATCCCTCCTCTTAGGCAGATAGCCCTCGAGGCTTTGCCATAATCATACACACATACATAATGAAATTTTCGCGATTATTACATCTCAAAATGCACCATGCACTTTATTTTATGTTCAAAATGACTGTAATTTGTAATTTAGATTCCCATTTATACACATAACAAAAACTAGTATGCCTTTTTGAATGCGAATTCATTAAGGAGATAAAAGTCCAATTAAAGTGTATTAAAGTGGGAAATTTTGTCCAAAATTCGGGTATATGTGAAAGAAATATTAATTAAAAACTAACATTTTATGCAATTCACTAATTGATACTAAGTTGTGTTTGCAATGCATTTTTAATAAAAAATAAATAAAAAATAACAAGAAACAGAAAAAAAATAAGTCGCATGGAGCATTTTGAAAAATTTTAAAAATTCAAAAGAAATTTGAAAAAAAAAATAAATTGCAATGATCCAGAAATTTTTTTCAGAGATATTTGATATAATTACAGTAAAATATACATGCATGCAAAATTTCATAATTCTATGACAATAATTAAAAAAAAAGTATTTGAACGTCCATTGTCCCCTTATTACGCAGAAGTAAATTGTCGTTGGTACTATTCGGTTTCGAGGGCCGTAAAAAATCGCTAACTACTGTTGATGCCAATGCTGCCAAAAATAATTGCGGCAAGAAAGGAAGTATAATAGTAAATAACTATTTAAGATTGATATTTTTATTTAGATGAAAGGTTAATTTCATGTAATAATTTTTTATTATTATAATTTGTATGAAAAACGTTAAACATGACTGAATGAAAGCATAAGAGTAAATAACTATTTCAAATCATTATTATAATTTATATAAAAATTGCTAAACATAACTGAATAGATGCCTGCATCGCTACCGACTTATCACTAAAGCATAATTTCATCTGGTTGGTTGTTCAAACGTAATTTTCTATAATGAATAATGCCTTTTCTTTGAAAATATTCTCGGTAAAGTGCAGAATCGCTCACTTATTTTTACAAGGGTAAAAACAATTGGATTTTTGTCAATTTGCTTTTACTTTTTAAGTGAAAATAGGTCGATGTATACATAGATAAAGGGTGTGCGCAGTGCCATTTTCGTGCAATTCTAGGATTTTTTTAAAGTGAAAATAGGTCGATGTGCACATGGATACCGAGTATGTGCGATTCTTAAAAACGCGTCAAGCAGTGGGTGATTCTGCACTTGGCAAAATTCTATTGCCGAGTTTCCGTCATGGGCATTTCCCAAATTGTTAAATCCATAGGATATCAAGAAAGGAGTTAAAATCAAAAAAAGATTTAAAAATTAAACTAGTATTTCAATGGCGTCTTAAGAAATATAGAACTATATAAACTTACGCAATCTGAAATCAGCGCGTACGCTAGATTTGGCGCTTTTGCGCGTACATTTTTGTTGCAATTTTTTTGCGGCCCTCGAAACCGAATAGTACCTTGTCGTTATATATATGAATGAATTATTTGACTTTAAAAAATTAATGTGAAATTTTGGAAAACCTTAACTTACGGAAACGAATTTTGAATTTATTTTTCTAAAAATAAATTTAAAAGTAAAATTGTGAAACTAATTGTAACATTAAAGTGGTGTAGTAATATAAAGTTGAGAAATCAACAACCTCGTGTAGATTTAATCAAGATCTCAAACGATTTTGTGGGCAAACGGGTACAGGTCTCTCTCCACTAGGAGTAAAGAAATCTTAAAGACTGATTAAAGAATCTACAAATTCACTAATATTATGTTGATTACTGTTGATCTAATTTACGTGCAAAATGTGCATGGAGTTATGCGGTTTCTGAACATATAAATGTAGACCTAGTTTTTGTCAACTAGTTACTGGTTATAAGCTAGATTCAATTACGCACATATGGATTAAAATATTATTACACAGTATTTTGTTTATGCCTTTTTAGTAATACTTTTGCAGTTTGTGCATTATTTTGTTGGAATGAAATTGTCAGGTAAGGACGCTCAATTGTCAGGTAAAGACGCTCTTTTCCAATGAAGCTGTAATACAGAGTGTGCCAACATAACAACATTCAGATTATTAATTCGCAGAAACATTAATCTGGAAAAATATTGTTGCGAAATGCGCAGCTGCGGTAAGATAGCTTCCTTTCAAAATAGGGTTAGAGTTGCCAGAAATTGTAAGGGAAAGGCAGGGTTGCCATATTTGGCACGAAATCGCCCTTTGGCCTTTTGGCAGTATGTAGATACAAAATTGGTGGTACGCCATAGACGGAGCGAGAACATTCTAGAATGCTTTCTGACCTAGAATTCTAGAATTATTCTAGAATGCATTCTAGAACCAGTTTTTCCGAGAATATACTCGAAGGTAATTTAAAGCTATATATACTCTGCTTGTACGTGAAGTAGAAGTACCTTGAATGTATGTAGTATCTTGAGTTTAGAGATTAGCTTGAGATTGATCGACCGAGTCGGGAGCTGTACTTAAATAGCGCTTGCTCGTGAAGCTGTATTCACCGTTATAGCCTGATGGCTGTGTTGTTGTCTGTTTCAGCATGTTTGTTGTAGTTTTTCGACGACTGTAATGTGTCTTTGGAACTGTCCGATGTAATATTGACGAATAAATTGTGTTTTGATTCTTCATCAAGTGTTATCATCAATCACTCTAAATCCATGAACACATATTACGCAACGATATATAAATGGTTACAATGAATATATGTTACATTAAGGTTGCAATGAATATATGTTACATTAAGGTTACAATGAATATATGTTACATTAAGGTTACAATGAATATATAAATGGTTACAATGAATATATAAATGGTTACAACGAATATATGTTACATTAAGGTTACAATGAATATATAGATATGAAAAAAATAGTTACATTTGAATTTACCTTACATAATTAAATTTTGAGGACAGACTAAAAGTCCATATTTAGAAAGTAGAAAAAGAGTGAAAAATTTTATGTTCATAATAGCCCGTACTTGGTGGATAGAATAAGAGTTGCTAGTCACGGTTTGTAGTCAATCATCATAATTACTATTCATAGTCATAATCGATAGTCATTTTCGATATTCAATAAAGTACACAAGAATTAAAACTAAAATTAATTATAAATGTTCCAGGATGCATTTTGTTACACGAGAATCATTTCCTTACTAGGATTTCTTTCGATGCAGTAAGCACTTAAGCAAGGCTTATTAAATTTAGATTCGTGCTATATGAGATGTATTTTTTATGCCGAGAATTTTCGAAACAGATACTTGAAGTCACTTTTTAAAGAAAAGGAAAAAAAAAAGCAAGTTCTCATCAAAAAATTGTTAATGATTTTAGTTACATCCCGTTCTCAAATTAAAAGCGCTGGTTTTTTTACATTATTTTTGTTTACTTCCAGACTACTGACATTTTGACATTTCGTACTGCTTTAATTAAGACAGCGTTAATTACTAGATATTATAATTTAAGTTATTTTATATACTCAGCCTTTTTGCAAGCAGCAACTTTAACAAACGCTTAAGGATGTTGCTGTAAATAACGTACGCTTTCCCTTCTGCATATTTCTATGTGGAATTTCTTTGTCAATATTGATAAATAATAGTTGTTGAGTTCATAGATTCTTTTAGAACTTCAAAATTGAAAAGTAAGTTACAACGCTTTTCTCTCAAATTATCAATTAATCCACGAAAAATTAAACGTATTTTTTTTTTAGAATTTGGAATGGCAACGAAAACAGGCGCTTAAAGATCTTTTTTAAAATGCCAAAATTTATTTTATCTTTCGAAATAAAATTCTTGATTTGGCAAGGTTGAAGATTTTACATTAATCGACATGATACATTTTTCCGAATTTTACAAGCTTTTATTCAGCTGTTGTGAAACCATCCTACAATTCGTTAAGAATTTTTATGTTTAATATTATCATTGTAAGGAAATCAGTATAGGAGAAAAAGATAATTAACATATCATGTTAATTGTTTTATAAAGTTTATCATATACCAGTGATGGTAAAATATATTTGAAATGCTACTTTCATAATTAGAAGGAATAAAAATGCATTTTTTGAAAAACGAAGAAACATTACAAAAAAAAAAAAAAAAAAAAAAGAACACTTGAGAGACCAAATAAAGCTTGATTTTTTTATGTAGCTCATTTTTTTCTTCAAAACATAACTTTTGAGTTTTCTGTCGTGCCTTAAAATGTATTTGATCTTTATATATATATATACATGAAAATGTATATATATATATATATATATACATGAAATGTTGTATGATCTTAAATTCATTTAGTGCGAAAACAAGTTACTACTACTTGCGCAATTGCTGCAAATTAAGTTAATAATAATTTATTTACTAAATAATATTGATTAATTGATGATATTACCTCTTAAGTTTAATTAAAGTAGAATGATCTTAAAAGAGTGAAACCATACTAGTAAGTTATATTTTGAAAGATGTTTTGAAGTAACTTGAAAGTAAAATGTTAATAATGTTTTAACGGGGACTGGAATTAAATCATCATGAAGAACAAATTTCAATTGTAAAAGGAATAAATTAAAGGCAAGAATTAAATTAAATTCATGTAATCATTGCCATTGATCGGAAATTAGTTGACTTTTCAAGGGGAACAAACCAACTCCCGTTCAATGAACAATAATTAATAAATAAATACGAAGGTTTTTCATCTTTACTCGAGCTATAAGTTTAAGCCAAACCGGCAATTCAATCCTTTTCTAATTATCTTATTCTTTTTCTAACTATATGTTTTATTTTTATATTATTTTTGATTTGTTTTTACAAAGTTTGCATTATTTATCTTATATTTTGTATTCTAATGTTTATTTCAACTTTATACTTTGAATTCTATTTCATAATGACAATTTCCAATGTTTAATTATTACAAATAATATTGAACTCAAATGCATAAACACGAGGGTGTCGGTTACTCGAGTTTTTTCGAAATTCACTGCAGAAATTGCTTTTCACTCAAAATTGAATTGGCTAAAATGCTTCATAGGAATAAGTTCTTTGAATATCAGCATTGGCTCATAATCCCTTCTATTCACGGAAATACTTGGCCTGACTTGAATTGCCGGTTTGGCTTAAAATTATAGCTCGAGTAAAGACGCAACACCTTCGTATTTATTTATAAATTATTGTTCATTGAACGGGAGTTGGTTTGTTTCTCTTGAAAAGTCAACTAATTTCCGATCAATGACAATGATTACATGCATTTAATTTAATTCTTGCATTTAATTTATCCCCTTTACAATTGAAATTTTGTTCTTCATGAGGATTTAATTCCAGTCCCCGTTAAAACATTATTAACATTTTACTTTCAAGTTACTTCAAAACATCTTTCAAAATAACTTACTAGTATGTTTTCACTCTTTTGAGATCATTCTACTTTAATTAAACTTAGGAGACAATATCATCATTTAATCAATATTATTTAGTAAATAAATTATATATATATATATATGTGATGTACCAGCTTTTGTCAGGAATAAATAGATTGTTGAAGAATCATCAATGTAGTCGTAGCTTAAATTATCAGACGATAGTTTTAAAAAAGAGGATCCATTTATTATATTTCAGGGGAAAATAGCAATTACAAAAATTTGATCTTCGTAGTAAATAAAAAAGAACTATTAATAACATTTTGTATGAAGGTTTACTGCATCGTGACATTTAAGGAGGCTCATACACCTTAAAACCCTTATGATCTTCGAATAGGTGACTGTTGCAAGAATTGAGGTAACTTATTTATTTTAAAAGCAATTACTTCCACCTTTTTATGGCTCACTACATAATATAGCTGCCTTCTGAAATCGTAATCAGAAAGTTTCTGTTGCCACAAATATTTCTATAATTTAATCGGCTTTGTGACAAACATTTTCGTCATGTTTCCACCTTGCGCGCACAGTTTAAAGTTATCTGTTGCATTATTTAATTCCATAGTTTATATATAGCTTTTATAGCATTTGGAAACTACTGTAAACCAAAAAAACTGAGAATTTCATGTTAAATGTTTATTTCATTTGGAGTCGAGTTTATAAAATGTATTTTATTAAAAATATATGTAATATTTTCGTGCATAAAATTTTTTACTATTAAAATATTCATCATATTTTTGGTTCAGTTAGAAAATAGTGCTCATATAAAGAATTTCATCCAATTTCAAGTATGTACCATTAGCCATTTTTAAAATACCATGCGCGCAACGTGGAAAAAAGACGAAACATTTTGTCACAAAGCTGATTAAATTACAAAAATATTTGTGGCAACACAAACTTTCTGGTTACTAGTTTCCAAAGCAGATATATTATGTAGTCAGCTGTAAAAAGTTGGAGGTTATTACTTTTAAAATAAATAAAATATATCAATTCTTGCAACGGTCACATAATTCGAAGCTCATAAGGGGTTTAAGGTGTATGAGTTCCCTAAAGAAAAAGCCCGATATTCCTTTTGCGAGTCTTTTTAATATTTAACTTCGTAATCAAATATACTGAGTCGGAGTGACCAACGGAATAATCTGCCTCTTAAATTCTTAACATTTTTAAGCCAAACAAGGGCTGCATGATCGGTATGGATTGTAAATTTTTGACCGTGAAGATAGTAATAAAATGTATCTAATGCATCAACAATAGCTAAGCATTCAAGTTCTGTAATTGCATAATTTTTTTCGTAATCTTTTAAAGCTCTAGAATGGTAGGAAACTGTGTGTAATACATTACTTTCATCTGGTTGCTTCAAAACAGCTTCCACAGCAATCTGTGATGCATCAACAAAAACACGACAAGGTTTATTTGGATCATACAATTGTAAGACTGGTTTTGAAATAAGTATATTTTTCAGTTCGTCAAAAGCTGTTTGACATTGATCATCCCAATGCCATGGTACATCGTTTTTCAATAATTTATTTAGAGGAGTTCTTAATTTAGCATAATTAGGTATGAATCTATGATAAACATTTACACTGCCTAACACTCTTTGTAGTTCTTTTACATTACTTGGATATTTCAAATTTTTAATACTTTCAATATTTTGGTTATCTGGGGTAACTTTACCCTTTCTAATTTCATAACCTAGAAAATTGATTTTATCTTTGGTAAAGACACATTTACTCTGGTTCAATTTAATACCTTCTTGAATAAATATTTCAAATAATTCACCCAAATCCTTTAGATGTTGTTCTTTGGAAGAAGAGTAAACAATTATGTCATCAAAATAACTACAAGCAAATTGGATTTTATTTTTAGTGAGGATGCGTTTAAGGGGACATGCGACATGTCGACTGGCAAAATTCAACTTTTTCGGGACAAAAGTTATTAAGGTATAACTTTTCTCAAAATAAACTTATACACTTGATTATTTTTTTCATTTAAAATGCATAGATTACAGATTACAGAAAACACATAAAATATATATTAAATGCCTAATATTTTTAAAAACCAGTTGTTTAATTTCACTTACCTTTGACGAATCTCTTCTGACAATGTGCTAGTTCGGTACAGTTTTCTTAAAAAGTACTGCACCAATCGTCCTCAAATCGTGCATGGTAGTTAAAAACATATCATTTAAGAATAATGAGCAGTATTTTACATTTTACTTAAAAAGAAAAAAATATTAAAAACAAATTAGTAAAATGCTTTGAAAAATCACAAAAGAAATTAGTATTAAATTATTAATATATCCAATACTAATGCTCGTAAATTTTATATCCTGCATAGTTTCAAAGAAATAGTAATGATAAACAACTATGGAAAATTGGAACCTTCCAGATCGAATAATTTTCAAGAAAAATGTACCGAAAGTTAAGAAAAACACATTTTGAGAAAAACGAAAAAAAACATTTAAACACTAATAATTTATAAAAAATATCATTTTAATATTTTCCTGCACCATAATCATCTTGAATTGACATTTCTACATCAAACTGTTTTTGGTTTATAAATTTATTTTTCTTTCTGGCCATTTTAGAAAGCTTTTGGTAAGCGAGCTGGGCCTCACGAATTCTAAGACAATCTATTTTTCTCAGACTCTTTACCATATAAAACCCTTGGTTGCATTCCTGATAACTCCATTACTTTACTCCGGCTTTGTACACCATCATTAAAACATATTACGGCATCGAACAAACCCAATTTTAAGGTGATAATACTCACAAAAACAGTTTTTGTTATGCGTATCCAGATGCAATTATTAAAACTTTCATTGGGGTTTTGAGTTCATCCGTGTAAGCACTTTGACAGCAGTTGTTTGTCAGACAGACTTCTAAACACATTTTTAATGGCTAATAAGACAGGTTCTGGCAAGGAAGTAATAAAAACTGCTAAAACATCTGTATGTGCAAGTGATAATAAACCACGATAAAACATCTGTCCCTTTAAACTTGTGGGCGTGACAGTGCTTGTTTACATTTTACATGAGAGATTTCGCCCTTTTAAAATTTCGAAACATGCATAAATTATATATTTTTGGAATCGTCTGAGTCTTTAATACTAAAGTTACTGGGGATGCATAAGGACTACTACTTTCTTTAACAATTCCATTTTTTAATAATTGATCATATATATATATAATATATTGATTTGTTATTAGTTTTAAATGTTTTCCTTACTAAATACTTGCGATACTCTTCATTGCAGTGAGACCGGCATCATTAACTGTAAGAGGTCCAACCACTCCTGTAGTCGCTGGAGAGATGGTATCCTTGACTTGTACTGTCGAAGGAGCTCGCCCTGCAGCTAACATCACATGGTACAATAGGTCCGAAGTAATTGGTCCTCAGCCTTCCACGACCACGGACTTAATGAGCGATGGAACTTATCGTACGGCGAGTTCTCTCGTTCTCGTAGCTTCTCGATATGACCACAAAGGCGAATTCTTTTGTAAAGGAATTAACGACGTTCTCAAAAAGAGACTAGAAGCTCCTCTTCTCCAAGCAACAACGCTGGAAGTATTGTGTAAGCAATCGCATGTTTTATTAATCATGAAAATAATACAATCGATATTAGTGAGTATGTACAGTTTTTGTGTAACACAAACGCATGATAAATCTATGTGTTGCTCAAGAGTCTGGTTATTTGATAGCTATGATAAGGTCATTTAGAATAAATAGATTTCAGTTTTAAAATGCTAGACCATAGAAAAGCTTAGTCAACTCGATTTGCTGTTTAGAGACAATTAATAATCAATTTAGACGTGTGATCCATTTTTTGAAATTGAAAGTATATTTTTATATTTATGAAAAAAAATGTTGACCAATAAAAATTACTGCTTTTAATTCATAAAATTACTGTGAGTAACAATATAGTGATATGTGTGAATATGAATATATGAAGTATATGAAAGTACACTCATGTCCATAAATTAAGGATAATGCAAAATCAGACAAAGGAATAGTTAGAAGCAAAGCAAATTTGACTTATCTGTAAAGCTTATTTATTAAACAAAAGGTAAAGAACAAAAAAGATGCTATATGTTTGATATTATTAAAAAAATTAGCGATTTTTTCTCCCTGGAGCAAATTACAAAAAACACCTATTTACAATAAAAACAATATTACATGGTTGGTATGATTATTAATACATTGTATGTCTCCCAGACGATGAAATACAGTCCGTACAACGCCTAGGCATGCTGAGTATCAAATTATCGATCTGATCTTGGGGAATATTACACCACTCAAAAAGCAATGCTCTCCGAAGTTCAGGTAGACGTGTAGGAAAAGGATGACGGGCTGCAACTCGTCGGCCAAGCATGTCCCACACGTGCTCTACTGGATTCAAGTCCGGTGAGAATGCTGGCCAGTCCATACGGGTGATATCCTCCGATTGAAGGCATTCGCTTACGATGTTTGCCCAGTGAGGACGGGCGTTGTCATCCATAAACAGAAATTGTGCGCCCATGGCGCCCCGAGACAAACGTACATGTTGTTCCAGAATGACGTCCCGATAGATTTGGCTTGTCATGGTTCCAATTTGAACATGCAGGTCAGTTCTGGAACCCAGAATAATTCCACCCCAAACGAGCACTCCTGCACCACCGTAACGGTGTCGTTTAATGATGTTTTCTTGGTGGTAACGGGTACCTGGAGCTTTCCATATGAAAGTCCGGCGAGAATCAGACTGCAAGCTAAACCTGGACTCGTCGGTAAACATCACGCAAGCCCACTGTTGCGGTGTTCACAATGAATGCTCTCTACTCCAGGTAACGCAGGCGACAGTGAGTTGTTGTAAGTGGAACGCATCTGACAGGTCTACGAGCATATAGACCAATCTGCCCTAAGCGTCTGTACACGGTCTGCCTTGAAATTGTCGTACCAGTGGCTGAAGAGAGCTGACGAGACAGGTCTGAGGCTGTGCTCCACCTGTTTCCTTTGGCAGTAACTGCCAAATACCGGTCTTCATTCGGCGTTGTAACTCTGGGACGACCTGTGCCGTAACGTCTACTCACATTACCATCATCTTGGAATCGTTGCCAAAGCCTGGAGATGACACTCTGGGCAATTCCAAGTTCGTCTGATACTTCCAGTTGGGTACGCAAACATTCCAGATTGCCGACAATTCTACCACGTAAAAAATCATCCAAATGCGTCCTTTGTGTCATAACTATTCTGTTCTTGCACTGAAATGCTTTTATAAAGCGCCTGCGAACAATTTTACTTCTTTGCCTGTATTCCTTATATATCACTCTCTTACACTTTCGTCATTGTGACGTACCATCGGTGCCATCTGGTTACTTCCTGAAATTTGCATATGATTCTTGAAGATGTGTGTAGTGATTTTACAGGTGATATATTTATTTTAGAGCTCTATTTCCGGGTGAATCCGAATTATCCTTAATTTATGGACATGAGTGTATTTTAAGAGCCATATTAATTACTTGTTAAATTTTATTTTTTTCAAGAATATTTTAGACTATTTTATGTATGTAAGTTTATTGTTAGTTACTGTTTTTTATTACTTAAATCATGTACATTTTAAAGCAATTAGCTTTCTCCTTCACGTTACCAATGTCCTAATTTTGGAGGGAAAAAATTTCAAAAGAATTATTAAACAAATTAGAATTTGGTTGTAGAACAAATTTAACTGAACCTAATTTAATAACGAAAAGCAAGTTTTGAATAATGTTACAGTCACTTTCTAAGTTTTGCATAAGTTAAATTAAATGTCTTAAAATTTTTGTTAAATTTTGTTGTAAGAAATAGACAATCCTACATGAAATTGTTCAGAGGCTCGTAAAGTAAACGACCGAAATTCGCAAGAAAATTCTTTTAAGTGTTATTCGTTAATCTGAAATTAGCTTTCCTTCCTCACCGAGAAGAAATATTTTATCCAAACAGGACAATTTCGTTTGTCTATGTATATTGTTAAGGGGACTCATACACCTTAAAACCCATAAGATGTTCCAGTAGGTGACTGTTGCAAGAATTGGGATAACTTATTTATTTTAAAAGCAATTACTACCAATTTTTTACAACTGTCTACATAATGTAGCTGCTTTCTGAAATAGTAATCAGAAAGTTTGTGTTGCCACAAATATTTTTATAATTTAATCCGCTTTGTGATAATACTTTTCGTCATGTTTTTAACTTGCGCGCTCGGTTTAAAACATTCTGTTTCATAATTTAATTCCATATTGAATATATAGATTTTATAACATTTGGAAACTACTGTGAACCTAAAATTCTAAAAAATTTTCTGTTAAAATTTTATTTTATTTTGAGTTGAGTTTATAAAATGTATTTTATTAAAAAAATCCATAAAATTTTTCAATATTAAAATATTCATCAGATTGTTGGTTCAGTTAGAAAATAGTGCCCATATAAAGAATTCCATCGAATTTCATGTATGTCCCATGAGCCATTTTTAAAATAGCATGGGCGCAAGGGCGAAACATTGCGAAATATTGTGTCACAAAGAGGATTAAATTACAAAAATATTTGTGGCAACACAAACTTTCGAGTTACTAGTTTCCAAAGCAGTTATATTATGTAGTCAGCTGTAAAACGTTGGAAGTAATTGCTTTTAAAATAAATAAAATATCCCAATTCTTGCAACAGTCACATATGCGAAGATCATGAGGGGTTTAAGGTGTACGAATTTCCTTAACTATATAATTTCTTTATAAACTAAATATATTTACAAACAATCTGCATAGCAGTTGGATGAAATAAGAGTGGTCTCAAATGAGTGGCCCACAGGCCCCTTGCGGCCGAAATAATTTTATGCGGCACGCAATTGCATTTCAGCCATATTCACTAAACAAACGAGGAATAAAGTTTTCATATTTCGTATTTATATGATTTTATTTTATTTCTTTTATTGCAGTTAAAATTTTGAAAATATACGATAAGATTCGTGTTTTAAAGCGAGTTTTCAATTTAATTATCAGAAAATAAAATTGCTGTATAGATAGGAAAATTTATTGATTCCGCATAATCTGAATAATTTCGAAAGAAACTGATATTGTATGTAAATATGCTGTGAATGCTGCGAATTTCAGTAACGTTGGAAAGCTATAAGAGGCTGTTAGAAACGAAAGAATGAAAAATTCGACTCATTGTTCTTTCTTCAACTCGACCAAAAGCAATAATCGTAATTTATCCTTTTTTGCCATTTGTGCCGTGCTGTTCTAAGGAAATATTTTTAAAAGACTTTCCATTTTAAAATAAATGTGCCATTTAGTTTGCTTAGGCCGTTGATTTTATCAAAAGACAGCTTTTTTTAACAGAACAGAGAAATTTATGCCCCAATATATTCTTACTCTAGATAAGTGACACATATTAAGAGACAAGAGCGATAGCAGTAAAACGTAAAGGAATAAAAAGTTTCTGGAATCGATACGAATGCAATAATATTTTTAAAATATAACTTGAAGAAGTGATTTTCAGAGAAAGCTTAGTAAAGTGTCTGTACTTAGCAAAAATTGATATAAATGCATTAATACCATTAACATATGCTACATACGTGTGCATATATACAGTTTAACGTGTATGTATATATTGAAAAATAAATTATTGGGATTTCAGTATATAATATGATTGTATGAGAAAATCAGTGTCAACTGATCTTAGAAGGAATTATTATTCATTTTGTTATGCATTACTAACTCGTTATGCATTGATCCAGAGGCTCTAAACTATAGGCTGTGGGAATTTAAGCTTAAGACATGCCCTATTCATGACGTCTTTTCTAATTCTTTTAGATAACGAGTATATTAAATAAACCATTATGTAACATAAAATAAAATTTATTTTACTTCATAAGGTTTCTAACTGGAAGAGAAACGTCTGAAAGCAAAATTCAAATACAACCTTATATTCCTATAAATATTAAGTCAAAACCATCGATTTTGAGAGAAATCAGATTTTTTTTTTTTTTTTTTTTTTTTTTTTTTTTTGTCTTAAGCAAATTTGGTTTTGTCATTTTGCTTTCTGGAAGCAAATGATTTTTTTAAAGAAACGTTAGAGGTGGCAACAACTATTTTATAAGGAAGTTCCCTTTGCTTTTTCTCATTGATTTACTTATTACTTGGTTGTCGCACCTCTCAATTTTGTTAAAGAAAACTTTCTCCCGAATGTGAAGTATTCATTTATGATTGCTCTCATAGCCTTCCAGATATTATTTAAAATATTCACCAATCAGGGATTACTTTTCTCGGTAATTTTCTATTTCACTTATATTTTTAAACTGTAAACATGCATTACTGCAACTGGAAATCAGAAAACACTTTAAATAATTTCAAAACAAACGTGTTTACTGAGTAAATGTACAGTGGATGGACAAAAATATGGAAACATCTTGTGAAATGCATGTTTGAAAAGAAAGATTGATTTTAATGAAATATGTAGGTGGCGCTGGCATTTTTGACTACTGACGCCACCTATACAACTTCGTAAATGTGCTAAACAGTTCAGTTGTTGTCGGAGTACTGTTATGTGAGGTTGTCATTGCATTATGTCAGAGTTAACAGACTTCGAACGCGGGCAAATTGTTGGAGCACGTATGGTAGGTGCTTCCGTAAGCAAGGTAGCCGAGGTGTTTAGTGTTTCAAGAGGTACTGTATCGAAGATTTATTCCGCATATTTGAAAAGCGGAAAAACATCATCTGCTAAATCACAGCGCGGACGAAAGTGTGTCCTGAGTGATCGTGACAGACGATCATTAAGGGCAATTGTGACGAAAAATAAGAAGACCACAGCTGCAAAAGTTACTGCTGAAATGAATGTTGTGTTACCGAACCCTGTGAGTACCAAAACAATTAGAAGGGAGCTTCATAAACAGGGAATTGCTGGCCATGCTGCAATTGAGAAGCCACTCATCAGTGATGCTAATGCCCGTAACAGGAAAAGGTGGTGTTTAAGTCATAAAGCCTGGACTATAGAGCAGTGGAAGCGAGTAATATGGTCTGATGAGTCTTCTTTCACATTGTTTCCCACTTCTGGCCGAGTTTACGTCTGGAGAACGCCATCTCAAGCCTATAATACAGACTGCTTGTTGCCAAGAGTGAAACATGGCGGGGGTTCTGTTATGGTTTGGGCAGCCATATCGTGGTTCTCTGCTAGCCCCATGATAACTGTGTCAGGGCACATGACTGCCAAGACTTATGTGAACATTTTGGCCGATCAAGTTCATCCAATGGTACAAACTTTGTTCCCTGATGGTGATGGTGTCTTCCAAGACGACAAAGCCCCTGTTTACACAGCTCACATTGTCCAGGACTGGTTTTCTGAGCACGAGGATGAGTTGTCCCATCTCCCCTGGCCACCACAGTCACCAGACCTGAATATTATCGAACCTTTGTGGTCTACATTGGAACGGAAAGTGCGTTCTCGTTATCCACCGCCAACATCGTTATCTGAACTTGCCACCGTTTTGCAGGAAGAATGGTATAATATTCCCTTGGCAAACATACAGGAACTGTATTTATCCATTCCGAGAAGACTGCAAGCTGTTTTCGATGCCAACGAGTTTCCTACACCATATTAAGCAAAGAAACATGTTTTTTTAAAGGTGTTTCCATATTTTTGTCCAACCCCTGTATTTGTGTCAAAACAAAAGAACAAAGTATTAAAAACCTATTTACATACACAAATTTAAAAAAAAAAAAAACAAATTAAAAAAACTGCGAAATGACAGACAAGTATAAAGTTCTTTTGAGCAGACCGAGTCCGGAAATAACGCTCACAAAAATAATAATTCAATAACTTCAAAACAAAACCATATTCAAATGGTTTAGTCCAATAATTGAAAAAACAAAATTATATACATATTTTGAAAATATATAGACCGTATTTAAAAATAAAAGCATAAATCATAAACAAACAATAGGGCTTAGAAATCGAATAAGGAATTGCAATTTGAGTAGACCGAGTCCAAAAACAGAAGTAGTCCAACATATGGAAAAATAAATGAAATAAATGAACATTTGATCTAAAATATTTTGTAGAGTTCCTCACTTTGTAATTCTAAGTTAATGTTGGAAGTGAAGAATCTTAAGAACTGATAAGCGAATAATCGCTTAAAATCGGGTGACAAGAAACAACAAGATAGAAGGGTACTAACCCTTTATTATTTCAATAAGATTTATCAAAACTCCTCCTGGGTTGTGTATAAACAAAGCCCTCACTTGAGCTTGAACTTAAGAGACTAAGAATTAAACTAAAACTAGGATTAACTCAACTAATTTACTAAATAACTAAAGCCGAAGCAAACTAACTAAAGCATTGTACTAAATAACTAAACCCGAAGCTATGAAGATTCAAATCGAGTTGGCCCCTTAAGGGGGCTCATACACCTTAAACTCCTTATGATCTTCGAATATGTGACTGTTGCAAGAATTGAGATATTTTATTTATTTAAAAATCTATTACTTCCAACTTTTTACAGCTGACTACATAATGTAGCTGCTTTGGAAACTAGTAACCAGAAAGTTTGTGTTGCCACAAGTATTTTTGTAATTTAATCCTATTTCTTACAAAATATTTCGCCATGTTTCCACCTTGCGCGCATGATATTTTAAAAATGGCTAATGGTACATTCTTTATATGGGCACTATTTTCGAACTGAACCAACAATCTGATAAATATTTTAATATTGAAAAATTTTATGGACGAAAACATTACAAATTTTGTTAATAAAATACATTTTATAAACTCGACTCAAAATAAAATAAAAATTGAACATGAAATTTTTAGAATTTTAGGTTCACAGTAGTTTCCAAATGTTATAAAAGCTATATATTAAATAATGAATTAAATTATGAAACAGAATGTTTTAAACTGTGCGCGCAAGTTGGAAACATGACGAAAAATGTTGTCACAAAGCGGATTAAATTATAAAAATATTTGTGGCAACACAAACTTTCTGATGACTATTTCAGGAAGCAGCTATATTATGTAGTCAGCTTTAAAAAGTTCGTAGTAATTGCTTTTAAAATAAATAAGTTATTCCAATTCTTGCAACAGTCACCTATTCGAACATCTTATGAGTTTTAAGGTGTATGAGTACCCTTAACTTATTTGACTACGAAGCTTAGCAAGGGCCTGAGTACGACGGAGCGTAATAACAGCTTTAAGAGAGAGAGTGGCCAAAAGGGCAGACGCGCGTAAATCAGAAACTCTGATTCTCTCTCTGTAAGTAGGCTGCATGGGTGTTTTCGTGGTTTTCTCCATGTGTAACGTGTATACGAGCCAGTTTCCGTTAGAAAGTCCTCAACGAAAGCATTCCTCCTCTTAGGCAGATAGCCCTAGTGTGCTTTGCCATAATTAAATACACCAACACCAACTCTCTGTAAGTAACTTCGTGGTTCAAATACCGCTCCTCCTCATTAAATATTCAGCAAGATTCCAAAACTACGTTCTGGCCGGAAGTAGTAAGTTGAAGTTAAGAATTTGACAGGAAAGGAACTTTAAATTAAAATTTAACTGTTAATAAAATTAACATAATCCTTATAAGTTTAAAACAAAAAATAAGTAATAGATGTGTTAATTCTTAAAAATCTGTCACGCAAGAGCGTCAAATGTTTTGAAATGAAGAAATATATCCACTTTTATAACAAAACCCCTAAAATATGGTAAGTAATGAATTTGGATAAAAAAAGAAACCGATTAAGCTCAACAAAAATGATTAAAAAACTTGTATGATAACATAAAATAAACAATAAAAGTGAATAATTTGGAAAATAGGGAAAAAACATCATTACCTGGATTAGAAATTATAAAAAGCCGTTAATTTGAGATCAAGTGAAATATTAATTCGCATATTGAATAAATAAATGCTCAATGCTAACATTTTTACATTCCAAACTCCCAGACCTTGAGCAATCCTTAATTTAGTTAAAATGATTCGAAGAATAAAGTTTATGATTAAGATACAATAACACGCCGAACAAATATTAATTCAGAAGTCATTTTTGTTGTTTGACTTCTGAATTAATAAAGTTTATATGAAGAACAGTAAAAAAATACGCATAATTTAATAAGTCCTCCAAGAAGGCCATGCAGTGCCCACATCAGAATTCTTTTTCCTTTTCTATCGTTTGGAAAAAAAAAAAAAAAAAAAAAAATGCTTCGTACAAATTAGAAGGTTTTTTCTCACTCCTTCCTCCATGCCTTCGTGATGTAACAATAGCACACACGGCACGTTTTCGAGAGGTCCAGGTTCGAGTCCCGGCCAGGACATTGCACATTTTTCACTTATTCATCATCCAAAATCTAATGGCTCTACAGTGGCGCCCGAATTAAAAGATGTTAGATGATGATTCTTCACCACTAGGTTTAGGTCCGCTGATTTCCAGTCTCCATTTTAAAGGTAGTTATGTATGTTATTTTTCTCTCCTTTCTGCATACTTTCGTGGTGTAACGGTAGCACACTCGGCGCGTATTCGAGAGGTCCAGGTTCGAATCCCGGCGAGGGCATTGCTTATTTTTCACTTCTCTAGCATAAAAAAACCCTAATGACTTTACAAACGTACTTGCCGAAAATAAGAATAATGCTGCTCCTAACAACATAGAGACTCCACTGGTTATTTTCTTAGTACATATTTTGAAAAATACCTCAAATTTGTTGACAGTCTACATAATATATTCAGCATAATTTTCAAATTCAAAAGACAATTTAATTTCATTACGAATTAAAATTGTCTCAGAACTTTAATTTGGGTGAGTTAATGAAAGGTTTGCTGTTTTACGATCCGTACGGGATCTCACGTTCAGTTGCTAGATTTCGGCCATCGTAACCATATTATTTTCAGTTACGTGTACTAAATTACTGTATTTCTTTTCACCTGATAGTGATAATTTATGTTATGGTTCTTATGTAATTATTACATAAAGCTTAAATCTGTTTTGACTGAAATTTATTTAATTCAAAATTAGTGCATTTAAGCGCCTCCGACTATCAGTAATTGGTTCTCTAATACAGAAGAGTGTATCCTTTGATGTGGCGCCAAATATCGACGCTTTATTTTATGGTTTTTCGTGCACTTTCCTTCAGAGTAAATAGTTGCTCATTCCTAAAGAAATCGTATAGAAGATGTTTTACAATTAGGTTAAGTCCTAAATTTTCATGTCCATGGGAAATACAAGAATAATAAAAATACAAATGACCGTTATACTTTAGAATTTGTATTTTCGTCGCCAATTTTGAAACATATTCTTTTACTTTTTAAAAATGTAAGCATTGTAACGAAATCAAAAGGAAACATTGGAGACTTCATATGAACCAACCTGTTTTCGAGATTAGAAAAAAAAAAAAAAAAAAAAAAAGACGACAAATCTGGTTCTAATAACAGAACAATGCCATAATAATTTTTGATTTGATAAAACGCTCTATTTCAAGCAAATTAAACATCTTTACGTAATTTATATAAGTCCTAAAATTTAAAATAAATTCTTAAAATTCTCACTTTCCTAAAATTAACCATATATTATATCCTCATTTCTTGTAAGCAGATAATTTTCTTTACTATAATTTTTGATTAAGTTAAAAAAAGAATTACCTCTGTTTGTAAGAGAAATTCGTCATCGGAACAATTTAAAGTAGGCAAAATATTTATTTTTAATTTGAAGGGAAATCTTTATATTCCCTTAATAATCTTTAAAAAATCACTAGGTTAAAAATATAAAAAAACACTGTTGTGAGCATAAATAGCTTTGAAAGTATATTTCTAAATTAAGTTTCCGTAATATTTCAAAGTTTTACTTAATATGTCAAGTTTTTTTGCGGGGGAGAAAGGGAATCGTTATGATAAATATTTGAATTTCTACTTCTTCCTGCATTTTTCTTTTTCTTTTTTACAATATTTTGTTTCCTTTAGTGTCGTGGAGCATCATTAACTATGCTTAATACTCGTAGTTCAAAATTTCGATTAAACCAAAATTAATGGAAGAAACTAAAAATTAATTGAGATTCTCTTGTGGCATTTATATTGGGAGACATGTTTTTAGAATTGAAAAATGACACATAATGGAATAATTTCGGAACATTCTGGACTTGAATATTCCGGAGGTGAATTTAAATGTCGGAAAATAAAACTCATTTTTCTTTCCAAGGAAATAATTATACACTTTACAAAGAATTTCTTTTACTGTTGTTTAAGATGGACTTATAATTTATTTACCTACTCAGTATTTCCATTATAAATAACCTTTTGCGACTGAGCCGCATATACAGAAAAGATGCAGATAACTTTGGGCTAAATGGGATGCGGTGTGTATGAAATTATAAACCAGAATTTAACTGTATAGGGGAATTAATGTGTTACATCAGGATAATTCTATACATTAGTAGTTGAGAGTATGGGACTACATTAACTTGAATGCTAACATGCCTGTTTACAATTAAGATGCATAAAGGAAAAGGGGGTTTAATTTAGATTAGTTAATGGCTCGTAAAGATAGAAGATATATGAATGCATTATTTTATATACTATATAGATATTTTGTAAAACTTACAAATTTTTGATTAACAAACTGTACGATCTGAAAGCGATCAGTAACAACACATTTCGAAACAAAGCATTTTTATCTCTAATATTCGAGACTGTTGCCACTCAGAAAAATGAGTGCTAAAATGAGTGTTTTCGGAGTTTTTAATTAATATCTCTTCTGAATAAAGTCGTACGAATATGGGAGTAGTCGAAACGGCTTCACACGAATTTTTGCAATCGGGTGTAATGTAGTAAATGCTTGGCAACGCTATTTTTATTTAATTATAAAACTTAGACATTTTTATTAACAAACTCTATGATTTGAAAGTGAGCAGTGGCAACTCTCGAAATAAAGCAGATTTTTATCTTCAGTGCGCGAGACTGTTGCCACTCCGAAATATGAGGGAAAAAATTAGCGTTTTAGAGCTTTTAATCAATATCTCTGATTTTATGATTTTAGTTTTTTTTTTAGTCCAAAGGGATTTGAATCCCGAAGGACTATTAGTTTCGTTTTGCGTCGGACTCATAAATGTCGGTTCACTTTTCAAACTGTTGCCACAAAATGTTAGAGTCCTGCATTATATTTGAAGAAATTAAATAATGAAAAATCTGCATAAATGTATGTATATTTCTCGTATTCTGATAAAACAACGGTACATAGAGTCATCGAATTTTGAATAACGTAATCCTCCAACGAATATGAGCATGTGGAAGACCAAATTTGAAATTTGAAATTTTTTTTATGATCGATTTCCTATTTTTTAAAACTTTGACGAATTTTTGATTCACAAACTCAAGGATTTCAAACCGAGCAATGGCAACGTTGTGCAGAAAAAACATTTTTATCTCCAGCGCGTGAGTCTCTGTATCGGAAATTCTAAAGATATGCTCGTTTTAAAACTATTTTGCGATATTGCTGTTGCACTGGATCTTATGGTTTAAGTGCGAGGAACATGATATTTAATAAAGAAAGGTAACACACAAAATGTTAAAAAACGCCCCTTTGGACGTCATTTAAAATCTGAAACATTTCAGATTTTTGGTTAATATTAAATGGTTCAGAAAACTGTCAAACTATGTGTTAAAAACTGACAAAAAAAGACGCTAAAAAAACTTAAAATAATTCCAACTCTTCGAGTTTCTACTGTGCCAATGCTAATTTGTGAATAGATAATGGCTAGAGGCACTAGAAACGAAAACTACGTTAGAAACCCGCTACTGGAATGACTTAAATCTAAGTTAGGAATAAATGAGTGATACGAATAAGTTCAGTTGCAACTTGCATTGAAGGGAGAAAACAGTAGTTTACGTTTCCTTGATATAATTCTCATTTAATGAATTACTTAAATGACTTAATTCTAAATTTATTTTTCGTGTGTCTGTATTCAGTTTACTTGTCTGTAAAAAAGTAAACTAAGCTTGTTATATGTAATAGTAACATTCTAGTAAATTGACAGTTTATTTGAAAATGCCGTCTACATTTTGAATTTCAAATTTCACAGCAACCGCAGCTCCATCACACATGTCTTCCTTCTTTCCGAGGGAATGCGTAGACAATGAAAATAAAAACAAATCATTAGTCATATTTCTCAAATTACAGTATGATTTGTCGTTCGGATAAAAGGCATTTTAAATTATTGTAAAGACTGTAATTTCTCCTTTTCCAGTGTAGTCTTATTTAAAAAAAAAAAAAAAAAAAAAAAAAAAAAAAAACTCAGTGGCGCAAACAGCCCTGATGAGCCAAGGCCTGCAGTGCCCCGAAATCTGCTTTCTTGACCGTGGGCCCCGGGGGGCGTAAGCATGTGCCCTGAAAAAGTGGTCAGCTTGTCGCATGACCCCCAGTGTTTAGTCCCCATGCGAACTTGGTGCTCATTTTATCGACCCAAGAAATGGAAATCGAGGTATGAAAGGCTGAGTCGACCTTGCCCAGCCCTGGGTTCGAACCTCGGACCTGTGGTGCTGCTGCTCGACGCGCTAGCCCCTGCGCCTAATCTTATAAAATCAGATTACGGTTATTAATAAAAAAATGGAAACCGAAAGGAAGTGTCTGGTGTTTCATCTTAAATAATCTTTTCCGCGGAAAATTCCAGAATTTTGGAGTGTTTCTTTAGATTAAATAAATTTTATTAACCTATCATCGGATCTGTGTGCATTCAATCGTATTACGAACCCATACGCACGCAAGAATATTGTGTCCATATTGTTATTTGCAACTATTTTACTTTAAATGTTTATCAGATTATTTAAGTCAACCGACCTCATTCGAAGGGCGTTTATCAAAATGTTTGCTATATTTCGAAATTTTTGAGATTTTTTATTGGATTGCACTCACGTTTAAATATAACTACTGCAAAAATGATAAAAAAGTTCATTATTTTGTGAAATTTAAACAAAAATTTTAAAATTTTAGATCAAAATATACGGAAACATCAAACATTACCGACAAGAAAATAATGATGGCATAAACAAATTTCTGAAAAAGAGAAAGAAAAAAAAAAGAAATCCATATCCATAAAAGAAAGTTTATAAGGTATTCTTCCGCTTTCTAAGCATGCCTTCGTCGTGTAGTGGTCAACACGCTCGACGCGTATTCGAGAGGTAAATAGTTCGACTCCCGACCTGGGCTTTGTTCATTTTTCCCATCTCCTGCTTCGAAGTAACCTAATGTGTTTACAAGTGGATCAAAAATTGCATATAAAATTTTCAGAATAACGTTGCATGACATATAGGCACAACTATTCCCGTTGCAAAACAAAAATGAGAAAATACATTATAAAAGGCTTTGCCAGATTTTTAAAACATATTTAACAGTTTGAAATTATTATTTAAAAAATCTGATGTGTACACCACATGACTTCCTTGTATTGGAAGATTAAATTGGAATATTAAATTATACGCATTTTTTCTTGCATCTCATTTAAACTTATTGGATTGAATTAAATCTACTTCGCCGACAGCGCATAAACCACAATAGAATAAATGCATTCTCTAAAATTCACTCTAGTATTTGTTTACCATAGCGACACTCTGGCGCTAGATTCACTTAACAGTATTAATAATTATATAACAGTTAACTTATATAATAATTTTATAACGCAAACTAAGTTAACTGTTATATAATCCAATAATTCTATAACAGTTAACTTATATATTTCGTTCATATTATAACTCATAATGCACAAAATTTATATCATTTAAAGAATAGAATTATCTAATCGTTGCCACATGTTCTATTCAAATACTATAATAAAGCTATAATAATGTATAAAAGAAATGAAGCAAACAAAACAAAAAAGAAAGAGCTTTTCACAGACGATTGAGTATTTCTCATTAAATTAATTCAGTTCTCACTTCGCGAGAAGGCAAAAATACATAAAAACTCAAAATATCTATATTAAAAATTACGAAGTAAATCTTAAACGCTTATTTCCTCGAAAAAATTCCAGAAAGGATTAAGCATGATTTAAATAATAAATGAAGGCGTTATCTTTGTTGTTGCGAAGCTAAGTTTCTCTTAGATTGGCAACAAATCCACTAGTCTCCTGTTTCAAATGTAAACATCAATGGCCGCCATTAAAAAGGGCTTAGCGGCAATTAAACAACTTTAAAATTGCTGATAATTCTAAAAATATTGCACACAGATTTACTAAAGGCATAAAATCCTTAACCGGAAGATAAAAACAACATAATTCAATCATTTTTAAAGCAAAAAATGTACAATTTACCAACATATAAGAGTAAAGAAATCTCGAGATCATTGAGCCGGGTAACAGAGTGGATGTATATATGAATATATTTATATACGTTTGGTGCGGCCGATTGCAACCAAAATACGAGGTGTAGATCTACATGTTATAGCAGTCCTATACACAAAATTTCAACGTTTTGAGGCTACTCGTTTTCGAGTTATTCGAGATACGTTCGTACGTACGTACATACGTTCATACAGACGCCACGAAAAATTCTCTTCAGAATTAATTTTAAAGCAGTTTTATAATTTTTTTGAAAGAAAAGAGTATTTTATTTTGTCCTTACGTACAGATATCACGCAAAAACATCGTTAAATTGCATTTGATAGCGGTCAAAATGGATATTTTCGTTGAAATATGCTGCCTGAAACTTTTCGCGTTTACAATACTTCCTTTTTACTTCGTACAAGGAAGTAAAAATAACATAAGAGACTGCGAAAACTGAATTTCGACATCTAATGTGGCACACAATAACTTCTGGTTTGTCGTCTCTCGTAAGAACTTCAATTATAATCAGCATATAAAAAATAGAAAAGTCGTTTTCGATAGCTAAAACTGTGGCCTTTAAATTGTTAAGTAAAACAAATTGAGATTTTTAGTCAAAATCGGCCTCTCGAACGAGGTCGGTTATTGGTCTAATAGAAAGAATGAACGAAGAACAGCTCTTAAGATCGTTCCAATAATAAAACTTTTTCCCTACTTTCCGGTTATCTGCACCTCTGGTCGAAAAGTATCAGACTTCATAAAGTACCAAACATGTAATTTGTTCTTCAGAAAGCGAACGCGCATTTGCTGGCGAGATAAAAGTTAAGATCATAAATTCTAAAATACTGTAAAGCATTTGTGGTGTAGTTCAAAACACATTGCCTGGCCTGCCACCTTCTCTGAAAAAAAACGAAAAAAACGTTCCCCCTCTTTGCGACTCTTGCATTGGATTTTTCTTCTGGCAAAGGCACTCAGGTCAGGCAGACACGTACGCCGACGCAGTCACAAATCATACTTCGCATAAACGTGATGTGGATGCGAAAGGACAAATTGATGTAAGGGAGATAATAAAAACCGCACAAATAAAAACCACGAGTTGAATTTTATGTCCCCGAAAATAAATTCGTATTTCAGTATCAAGATAAGGTAGGTGGAAGATATAATTGGAAACTTTAAAATTCTTACGGGGGAATCGTGAGAAAGAAGTTAAAAGAAAAAACTGCACACGATATAAAACTGACTCTCTTAGTGAAGCTCAAAGAAGACCGAAAACACGTTTTTCAATTGAATAAAACACAACATAATTGTGAATGTATATGATTGTTTTCAACCCAACATTTCAAAATTAAATCAAGAAAGAGTATTACTTGTGACTGCTGATTCCATCCTTTCTTCTAAGCCCTTATGGTGCATCGCATGCATATATTTATTCACACACACATACAAGATATATCCATTCATATATGCACATGCATATAGTCACAGATCTAACGTAGATAAAACAGAAGACATGTAGAAAAGACGTAATAAGCAAATGCATGCATATATTCATTCACAAACACATAAAAGATATATCCATTCATACATGCATATGTATATAGTCACAGACCTATAACGTACATACAACAGAAGACATGTAGAAAAGACGTAATAAGCAGATGCATGCATAAATACACATAGACACACGTATATACAGGGTGATTCAGAATTCATCATCAGTATTTGGTGGGGAGGTAGGAAATGAGAAAGAAAGAGATTTCACATAGGAATGCATGGGCGCATATGCCATGTAGTAGGGCAAAATGATCCCAGTTCAATGATGGAAAGAACATATAAAAAGGAAGTAGTAAGGAAGAAGCATTTATTATCTTACATGTAACATTTCTTTGCATCGGTTTTACAGACTTACAAGAGGTGCCCGAACTGCTGACCATGTGCTAGAATGCATGACTTACAACGGCGTTGCATGGACAACCGGACCTTCTGGAATATGTCTGGCATTTACATGCATATTTGCAAGTTCATTCCACGTATACCGGTTCATGTTATAAGGTATTTCTCCCACTTCCCTAGCGTGCCTTCGTGGTGTAACGGTAGCACGCTGGGCCGGTATTCTAGAGGTCCATGGTTCGATTCCCGGCGAAGGCGGTTGCATATTTTTCATCTTTTCTGCTTACAATAAACCTAATGACTCTACAAGTGGCGCCCGAACTAAAAAAAAAGGGTTGTGGATGATGATTCTCCGCACCCAGGATTTGGCGTTTAGGTTCCCTAAAAACCCAGTCTTCCTTTAAAAAGGGGAGTATATAAGGTATTTCTCCCACTTCCGTAGAGTGCCTTTGTGGTGTAACGGTAGCACGCTGGGCCGGTATTCCAGAGGTCCGTGGTTCGATTCCCGGCGAAGGCGGTTGCATATTTTTCATCTTTTCTGCTTCCAATTAACCTAATGACTCTACAATGTTACTTCTGCAAAGTCACCTAGTCGAATGATGACTGGCTTCACACGTCAAACAGCTGTGCCTATGTATGGAAGTTATGTACACACAGCGCCCTCTACACCACCATGCTTTCGTCTGCGCCGATACTTTGAAATCTCCTCCTTTTCCTATTCCCTACCTCCTCACCAAATATTGATGATGAATTCTGAATCACCCTGTATAG
The DNA here is from genome assembly GCF_044657685.1 of Stegodyphus dumicola. Taxonomy (NCBI): domain Eukaryota; kingdom Metazoa; phylum Arthropoda; class Arachnida; order Araneae; family Eresidae; genus Stegodyphus; species Stegodyphus dumicola. Next base: position 24,482,129 of record NC_140772.1, read on the forward strand.
GTACATCGTGTCCCTCCGGCCTCGAAAACCGTGGGTCGAAAAACACATATTTTCGGTTACAAAATACTTTAAATGACGCAAATATTAATGTTTTGACGTTTTTATATTAAAGTACGTCACTTTTATAACCTGAATTTCCGTCATTATACTTACATTTAAGGAAATTTTATACGCTTTATAAAAGAGTTAAAAAATGACACTCATGCAACAAATATTTACCCAGATATTGAGTTACAAATATTTGGGTATTTGACGTCATTTTCATCTTGTGTTGAGGAATCGGTTAATAAATAAATTAGAACAATTTGAAATTCCTTTTCCCTGCCTTAGATGCCATTCAGTGCCATTCTTTTGTGATTTACTACAATATTCTTAAATTTATAATTTTCTTAAAACATATATACCGAAAGAATTTTCGGATACATAATTTTTATGTTTTCAGATGCTAAAAATACGTTATTAATTGTTTCAAGTTTAATTACGTTAGAATAATAGTCTAATATTCGTAAGAGGAAATTTATTGAACTAGAAATGTTCTTAATTTTTAATTTATGGAAGTAATGTTGCGAGTGGTCTAAGTGCCAAACTTGAGGCCTGCCAATGTTTCTAGAATATGAATTCTCTAAGGCTGTGAATGAAATCATTTATTTTAAATAGTTATATTCATCAACTGCATGTAAATCCTCGTCACTTAATGTAATACCATCAGAAACATTTTCTAAAACAATATTTTAATTCTTAATTACGTATAATTGCAATCATTTCGCTCTTCAATCTGTGTTACGTTAGTGGATATGATTTCCAACTTTAAAACGGAGAAGCGCAATCAAATTTGTCATACGGGAGTCATATATCTTATATTTTATTTTTTATTATGAGTATCAAATTTTCCTAAGCATAAATATAAAAATTTGAAATAGTTAAAAAAATTTGTAATTTCGTAATTTTTGCAAAATTCATTTTTAAAATTTAAAAATGCCAAAATATAAAAAACTGCATCATTTGAAACATATTTGCACATACACTGAAGTATATGCACATACACTGGTGTGCAAAACTTAAGGACGAGACAGTTTCTTCGAATGTAATGTGGACCAGAAATGTACCACCTTAACCCAAATCATGCCGTATTATATTCCCAAAATGTGAAAATATAGGACAAGTAAGCAAAACCATCAAAACAAGAAATCAAAAGGATAAAAATGCACTTTATTGAAAAGTAGTTTTGAGCGCAATTGGAGAGACGACAGAAACGTCCACGTGACAGGCGCCTGTCAAGAACCTTCCAGTCTATAAAAGTAGAAATGATCGCCCTTGATAACAGTCTAACATTCGTAAGAGGTAATTTATTGAACTAGAGGGTTCTGCTAAAGAGCTCTTTAATAGAGACTGGTCAACAGCTCTTTAATAGAGAAGACTATTAAGGAGCTGTTCAGGGATTACGTCATATTTCTCTTTGACGTAATCGTTGATGGTTTCTCATCTTGTTATTTGTGGAATCGTTGATGGTGGCTGGTCGCATGCTGCGAAATGTCTCCCAAGAAGCTCATACATGTGTTCTATGGGATTTAGATCCAGAGACCTTGCAAGTGAATCCATACGTTGAATATCTTAATTGTCCAAGAGTCCTGCGACAACTCCTGCACGATGAGGTATAACGTTGTCATCCATGAAGAGGAAGCCCGGATACGCTGCACCTCTAAACAGACGCACGTGAGGAAAAAGAATATTGCTGCAATAGGGGACACCTGTTGAGTGAACTTCTCGGAGGACGTGGAGGTTATTACGGCTACCGAACATGATACCATCCCAAGTTGCACCTCCGAAACGGTGCCTTTCGATGATGTTGAAGGAAAGATTTTGTGTTCGTTTCTCTGTGCAGATGTTTATACGTTCAGAACAGCTTCTCAGACTAAATCTTCTTTTATTCGTAAAGAGCACTCGAGCCTACACCTGTGTGTCTTCTATTCTTGCACCGAACAAACCGGCATCTCCGATGATCAGGAGTTAATGGCACACACCTTACTAGACAGTGTTTGTGCAGTCTCCTGGCCAGTGTAAAACGTGATATTTGACCCGCGTTGCTTGTTGGGTGTGCTTTTCGTTTTCCCTAGATGTCTGCCGACAGTCTCTTCCCTCCTGCAGCCAATGTGCCAGTCCTCCACAGTTGTTGTGGTTCGTGGACAACCACTGCTGAATGCTCAGACAGCTCTTCTTACTGTTTAAAATACTTTACGATCTGGTGAAACGATGCTGTGAGCTATCCCAAACTGCTCTATTACAATTGTGACACTTCAACTTTCTTCGAATTTCCCAATGATGGGACATCGGCTAAAGTCGTCCAGATGGCGTCTCTCTGCTATACCACACAGTAGTAGTAACTTTATGACATGAAATCATTGTATATCGTGCAACAAGCTTTCACAGAATTGCTGAATACACCTTGTGCTTTATACCCTCACGACACTCCTTTCTCTAAGAACTACGCCAAATATGCGCCTTCTTTACTGTACCGGTCCCAAGTCTACCTTTCGAGTGGTCTATCCGTCCGTTCTGTTGCTTTTTTCAGTTTTTATTCTAATTTATCCGTCTCATCCTTATTTTTTGTATACAACTTCCCTCAATAATAACAATAATACTAAAGAATAATAAATTCCTCAAAAAGCTTTACCTCGGTTTTTTATGCTTATTTTTTACGTTCTGATTTGCTATGTTGTAAAAGTTTGGTGGTTTCGTGGTAAAGCTGTTTCTGAATGAATCTTAATTATTTTTGCTTAATTTCATTAACTTGCCATCATCTTTAAATGATCTAAGCTGTTAATTTCGCTTAGATTAACTTAGCGACAACTTCTGGAAAACGATAGGAACGAAAATTGATAATGATATATTCTTAAGAAAGCCATTAATCATCTTGGTTCTTTCCAAACTCGTACAAAATTTTCTTTTTGTTGCAGTTTTCCTCTGTGTTGTGTACCTTACCTTCATTGTAGAAATCATGTTTTTATAGCTGTTTTAATTAATTTATTTTGAGATAAGAATTTTGTTTCTTTCAAGTTTCTTTGTTATTTGGCTTTGAAGGGCTTAAAAACATATTTAACTCCATTCTATATTCTATTATATAACGCATTATTCTATTTCATACGCCGAGAGATAGATATATATAGATATATAGAGGTATTAACACAAGATAATACACGTCTTAGTGCTTCCATTTATAGATAAATGGAATATTATTTGCATAATAATTGCGGTTTATAAATATTTGCAGAGGCAGGTATTGAGGTAAATCATTTTCAAACAGTCTTTTACATAAAAGAAACGTTGGAAATTAGACAATTAACGCGTTGCCAAACGAGGACTGTCTGTCTTAAGAGTTCGTCTACGTAAACAAAAGAATACTAGAATAGCAATGAACCCAATATAGATAAATAAATATGGTGAAAATGGCGTAGGTAGTAAATTGTATTGGCGAAGGTAGTACATTGAAATCTGAATGATCGATCACACAGAGTATAAAGACATTTATCAAAAGGATTATTATTGTTTCAGGCAGCTACACTAAGAAATATAATCTAGTTTCAGTATGTATTTCGCATCTTTACTAAATATCTTCTTCAAATGAACTTACATGATAGGTGCGTGATAAGTTATTTTAACAGCTGAAAATAAAATTACTAAAACAGATAAATACGAGTATATGTAGTTTTGTTGCAAACTGCTTAAACAGTAGATTTGCATATTAAACGCGTATGAAACAGCTTTCGGTATTATATTTTGCATTTTATCTGCACGAGTAGTGTATTTAGCGCAACTAGTTAATAATTTTATAAGACAGTTTATACATTTTAGAATTTGTTTGCACAATTCATCTTTTTGATATGAGATAGAAAGACATTTAAGATCTTATTTATCTGATGATGCGATTTAAATTTGGATAAAATGATTATCTTAATAATTTTTCTAATGCTTTCATAGCATATTATCTTTGCATATATTTTTACAAAGAATTATAGCAATTTTCAGTTTCCAACAAGACTATAACCCCTAATGAAAAAAATAATAAATCTGTTTTAAAAGGACACCACTTTAATCCTAAGCTTTAATCTTAGCCTAGAGGTCTAAGAAATATTCTAATACTATGAATAAATTGCACGGGCTAGTCTACCATCATTTAGTCTAATTTCGAGGACATATGTGCTAGTTTAACCTTCCAGCACGCGCGCTTGGCAATTTTACATGAGCACGCGTGCGTCGTATTTTTTACGACATCCGTTATTTTACCATTTTGGGCACGAAAAAAAAACGACAGAAATTTGTGAATATTAATAATAAATTTGTTAACAAATAAAACATTAATCTTATTATTGCAAAATACAAATGATAACCCATTCAAATATAAGTAAATTATTTTTAAGTTCTTATGTTAGTGAGATGGAAATACAATGATATATTTCATTATAGAAAATTTTAAATTTAATATTTAATAATTATATTTTAAAATCTAATTTTAATATCCATCAAAGACGAGTATAGATAATAAAAAAGAAAAACACCTTGGTAGGAAAAAAGTAAGTTTAGCATTACTTTCTTCTGCAAGGAAATTTACTTCTTACAAGTTATAAAAACGCACTTTAAACTAACTTTAATGTTTTTGTTTATTTCTAAAAAATAGAAATAAAAGAAAATAAGGAAGTCGAAATCGCTATTGTTCTCCCATCCAAAGGTTTTCTTTTCTTCATCAGATAATTCTTGAAGAATCCGAGCAAAATCAGCTGGTTGCACATAATTTTTTCCCATGAAAACCGATATAAAATTTACAGAGCCAAATGTATTCAAATTAAAATAATACGCGGCAATTAATAACACAAAATTTCAAAATATTTGAGAAAAAAATATTTTCCAAATTTTCACCCACGACCACGCGCGTGTCGTAACGTTTACAAAAAAGCTGCCACTAGCACAAAAGCCCAGCAAAGGAAAAAAAGGTCAAATGACTTCCTGTTGGCACATTCCATGATGTGGGGAAGGGTAGAAAGGAGAAACAGAAAAGACATTCAGACGTCTCAGCTTCGATATATGAAAAACGTGCATTAAAAATTGAATTTGTTGTAAATTTTGCGCATACGCGCGTGCTGGAAGGTTAAGCATGAAAATGTGCTGCTGAAGTTTGAAAAAAAAACAAAGAAAACTCAAAATATAAAATACTCAACATATATATATAAGTAAGCAGTTTTCTCCATATGGTTCTGAGTCTACCATCGGCCGAGAGGTAAATTCGCTCAATACTGATAGTTCGGTCCGGGGCTCTAATCCCTCTGAACAGGCTGACTGCTTAGTTCGTGGTTTTCCTTCTGTGTAACGTGCATACTATTCAGTTTCCCATAGGAAGTCCTCCGCGAAGGCATTCTCCTCCTTAGACAGATAGCCATCGAGTGCTCTGATATAATTAAATAAACAAAACCATATCGTTCTGTTGATAATTTACGTACTGTATTTAGTACGTGTAATAATTGTTCTACAAGATAATGTATATACAGCCCAATAACTAAAAACGATAATTGTATATCGAAAATATTCAGCACAATTTGCTGGGAAAAGAAAATCTGCAAAAAATTCCATGGTTTATGCTTTAAGAAATTTAGAGTTTACAATGATCTTAAGCCATTGAGAAAAGAGTTCTTGCTGCTTCCTTTGCTTGTAAATGGATTTGTGTCGGCCATTTGACCTTTAAAATATTTTTATTTCACTTTAAATAAAGATATAGATATGTACCTCCATCGGCATGCTGAGATTTGATATATAGTAGTAAGTCTTCTTTACGTTTCCGGTTGCTTCCTCAAATTCCAAGAACTGCTATAAAATGATCGTATGCGAACTTATTTTTACTTAGTAGCTATACTATTCTGTATTGCTGAATCCGAAGTTTTTTAGCATCTGGCAACAAGAAATACTAAAATAGCTTTATGTCCAAAAAGTACTATGTAGAAACAAGAAACTTTATTCCATCATAAATTCTTGCTGCACTTTTAGGGAAGATTTTTCAGGTTATGGAGATATAAAAATGTCATATCTTCCTTCTTTCAAATGTATTACATCAAAACCAATGTAAACAACAGGACAACTATGCGAATAAAAAAAGTTAAATGTGTATAAAAGATATTCGAACAAATGCTGTTTGGAAAGTTCACGTGGCGTCGATAAATAGAACAGAGAAAAAATAGCTTTAAACTAGAAATGGGCTTTGAAAAGTAGAGTTACAATGCACTGAATAACTAGTAGAAATGTATCTATACATAAATATTTATGCACGTATAGTTAACGGTATTTTAATAGTTTAAGGTTTACCAAGTTGAATTTACAGAATTTTGTTTTCGTTATTTTAAATGTAATCTTAAACGACATTTCTGGAAAAAAATATATAAAAAAAACAGGCTGCAAGCTTTAAGATATTAAACGAGCGCCAAAAAGGATCTGTTAAGGTTTTTTAAGGGGACTCATACACCTTAAACCCCTCATGATCTTCGAATATGTGACTGTTGCAAGAATTGGGATATTTTATTTATTTTAAAAGCAATTACTTCCAAACTTTTACAGCTGACTACATAATATAGCTGCTTTGGAAACTAGTAACCAGAAAGTATATATTGCCACAAATATTTTTGTAATTTAATCCGCTTTATGACAAGATATTTCGCCATGTTTCCACCTTGCGCGCATGATATTTTAAAAATGGCTAATGGTACATACTTGAAATTGGATGGAATTCTTTATATGGGCACCATTTTCTAACTGAACCAACAATCTGATGAATATTTTAATATTGAAAAATTTTACAGATGAAACCATTACAAATTTTGTTAATAAAATACATTTTATAAATTCAACTCAAAATAAAATAAAAATTGAACACGAAATTTTTAGAATTTTAGGTTCACAGTAGTTTCCAAATGTTGTAAAAGCTATATATTAAATATGGAATTAAATTATGAAACAGAATATTTTAAACTGTGCGCGCAAGTTGGAAATATGACGAAAAATGTTGTCACAAAGCAGATTAAATTATAATAACATTTGTGGCAACACAAACTTTCTGATTACTATTTTAGAAAGCAGCTATATTATAGTCAGCTGTAAAAAGTTGGTAGTAATTGCTTTTAAAATAAATAAGTTATCCCAATTCTTGCAACAGTCACCTATTCGAACATCTAATGAGTTTTAAGGTGTATGAGTCCCCTTAACGCTCTCTCTTACTTCGCAATCAACCCAGTCTTCTATTACCCTCGCTCCTACTACTTCTATATGAACCAACAACTAACTCACAAATTACGCTTTTCACTTCAGACTAGTTAGTTACAGTGTTCACTATTGCATCTATTTTACTTAACATCAGGTTGAGGTTTGATCATAGGAAGCGTTAGCAACTTTTTCTATAAATATTATTTTAAATTAAGAATTATTATTTAAATAGAGTTAGTTAAATATCATCGCAATCTGCTTTATGTTAAAACGTGTTGTATGCTACATTTCCAATAATTATAGCTTCCTGCTTCAGAAATGTAACAGTTGACAAATTTCCTCGATATACTTATAACTAGCAGCTACGCTGTCCGCCTTCGTCTGGCTTTAAAATGTACTGGAATGCCTGAAGGGAATACCAAACGTTAAATTTAAAAAATTGCGCAGAATTTTGCCCTGCAGAACAACTTCATCAAAGAAAATGTATTAAATATAGCAAAATTACAATGAAATAAAAAATATCCCTTAACACAAATATTAATTATCCTAATAAATAAATTAACCGCCTTCCCGTTGCCTACTCTAAACAAACTTCCAGTATCCAAGAGAAACATTAAATTTAAAAACTGCATGGAATTATCGCATTCATGTTTTCATGTGGCAACAGTGCTGATTTTCAATAGTCAGCAGTCCAGTATACAAATGAATGAAAAACTGTTGCCTAAATCACATTTCTAAAAAAAAATGAAAGTATTCAAAATGATGCGATGAAATTGAGAAGATAAAAAAAATCTGATTCAAATTTTGAAAAATTCGCTTCAAGGTGCACTGGCTCTTTTCTAGATTCACCTATATACGAAATTTCGTAGCCCTGGGTCTGTTAGCTTACCCGCAGCACGAACGAAAGACACAGACTTTATTATATGAAGAGATTATCTAACTAATTATAACATTTGGAAACTGAGCTTCTTTATTCAAAAAGTTAACAACCTTTCTAAGATTTGTAATTTGAGCACATTCAGATCAAAGAATAAAATCCTTGCTAAACAACATTAATGTGTGTTACAAATATTGCTTCAACTACTGCACAGATATATGCACTCATTCAGTTTAGGGCAATTCAAAACATTAGGTAACAACTTTATAAAAGTGATTCCCACAACACAGAAGTGTGTGAATCATTTGCATTTTACTAAGGACACATGTTTAAAATCATAAACTTAAGTATGTATTTCTATACGAAGTGCAAGTTTTGTGCAAGCAATATACCACTCATGGAATTTAGCTTGTAAATAATATCTATAAGAAAATATTTAACAATTCTTTTAATCTTCGACTTCCGTCATTTTTTTTCTTTCCACGAGCAGTTAAAGATTATTATATAGAGTATTTTGTTTATAAAAATCATATTCAAAACCAGAAAGAGCCACAAGCTGCCAAATGGATAAGACCGATGAATACTGATAATTTGACAGTGCTGGAATCGCGACGAATATTCCTACTGCGTATAGGTTTTTGCGGATTTTCTCCACGGGTAGTATGAATTTTTTTAAAACGTTCTCCACAAAGGCATTCCTTAGTGGTTATTATGCTTTATGATAGTTCCCTAAATCCAAAACTTTTTCTTTAACTTTCATTTTTTCCTTTCTCGTTTTTTTTTAATTGTTTGGAAGTTCTATGAATACAGATGTGTTTTTTTTAAACTTCCACCACAAAGGCATTCATTTGTAGATACAGTAGAATTTTTTTAAGCAAAAGACGTGAAAAATGTGCATTGCTCTCGCGAGACTCGAACATTAGTACTTTCGAATATGTGCCGAATGTGTTACCGTTTCGCCACGAAGGCATAGTGGAAGAAGGGAGAAAATGACTTATGTACTACCCTTTTTTAAAGAGCTACTGGGGATTAGGAGACCCAGTCACCAAATCCTGGTGGAGACGATTTATTGCCCACCACTTTTTAGTTCGGGAGACGCTGCAGGGGTATTAGGTTCCTCTGAAGCAGGATACGTGAAAAATTTTCATTGCCTTCTAGGAACGGAAACTTGGATCTCTCAACTACGTGTCGAGTGTGCTACCATTATACCACGAAGGCATGCAGAAAGGAGCGAGAAAATAGCTTATACATTCTCTTAGGCAGACAACCCTAAGTAAGCTTTGTTATACTGTCATAAATCCGAAGCTACAGATTATAAGGAATTAATATTTGGAATTATATATCTAAAACGTATTTGAATACATTTGTAAATATTACAATATTTTTAAAAATCACTAATATTTATTACCCCATATACTCCTTAAATGTACTAAACGTTACTAGTTGATTCAGAACTCTCAGGTTAAAAAATCGTAGCTATTATCTTAGGTTAAACTATCACATGCTTTGCATAATTGAAAGACATATAATGGGTATAGTTTCGTAAAAAACATTCTTCTTTTCTCCTAAAATGAGTCTAATAAAAACTTAGCATATAAATCTTCCAATAATTTATCCTGCTTTTGACACAAAGAAAAAAAAAAAAAAACGTTACATATATCTTTTTCTCTGTCGGGGTTACAGTTTCGGAACTCTGTAATACTAAGCTATTTTTTTTAACGATTGATGTCGTTATCAACTATTAAAGCCACAGTTTCTGTACGCTTTCTTCCATCGTTATATCGCGTTCGCGCATTGTTTTTAAAGTTACATTTTTGCTTTTGTAATCGCACAAAATTTTTATGTCGTGAGCAGACGAGTTTAATTTTTAAATTAAAGAAAACTGTCAAATATTAAGATATATTTTTTCAGGAATAAAATACAGTTTTATTTTATTAAAATTCTTGCTTTCTATGTAAAGTTTTAAGGTTAAAAACCTTCTTATAACAAGCTATTTGTGTTCATATAGTAATACTTACTGAATTTTTGAATATCCCGTCTTCGTAATTAAAAGCTCACGTACGCGGAAATTAACAAATCTTTCTTCATCTGATAAAGAAAGGTTAAGTCGTTCTTCATCTGATAACGAAAAAAAGCATTTTTTCCTAAGAGATAATAATAATATCTATTTTAAAATAATGTGCAGTTTACTTGTAGAGTCTCTGATGATTGCTGAACGACGGAAAAAAAAATAAAAAATAAAAAATAAAAATAAAAAAATAATAAAAAAACAAAATCTGAAATGTTTCAGATTTTAAATTACGTCCAAAGGGGCGTTTTTTAACATTTTGTGTGTTACCTTCCTTTATTAAATATCATGTCCCTCGCACTTAAACCATAAGATCCAGTGCAACAGCAATATCGCAAAATAGTTTTAAAACGAGCGTATCTTTAGAATTTCCGATACAGAGACTCACGCGCTGGAGATAAAAATGATTTTCTGCACAACGTTGCCATTGCTGGCTTTGAAATCCTTGAGTTTGTTAATCAAAAATTCGTCAAAGTTTTAAAAAATAGGAAATCGATCCTAAAACAAATTTCAAATTTCAAATTTGGTCTTCCACATGCTCATATTCGTTGGAGGATTACGTTATTTAAAATTCGATGACTCTATGTACCGTTGTTTTATCACAATACGAGAAATATACATACATTTATGCAGATTTTTCATTATTTAATTTCTTCAAATATAATGCAGGACTCTAACATTTTGTAGCAACAGTTTGAAAAGTGAACCGACATTTATGAGTCCGACGCAAAATGCCAAAACGAAACTAATAGTCCTTCGGGATTCAAATCCCTTTGGACAAAAAAAAAAAAAAAAAAAACATTAACGATGCAGGGATTCGAATCCTAGACCTCCCGAATGCTCTTCGTATGTGTTTGCTACTACGCTGGAAAGACACGTGTTAAGGGGGGGCTCATATACCTTAAACCCATAAGATCTTCGAGTATGTGACAGTTGCAAGAAGTAGCAAAAGCTATTTATTTTAAAAGCAATTATTTCCACCGCTTAAAAAGCTGACTACATAATATAGCAGCTTACTGAAACAGCAATCAGAAAGTTTGTGTTGCCACAAATATTTTTATAATTTAATCTGCTTTATGACTAAATTTTTCGTCATATTTCCACCTTGCGCGCGCATTTTAAAACATTCTGTTGCATAATTGAATTCCATGTTTAAAATATAGCTTTTATAACATTTGAAAAATACTGTCAACCAAAAATTCCAAGAATTTCATGTTAAATTTTTTATTTTATTTAGCGTTGAGTTTATAAAATGTATTTTATTAAAAAAATTTGCAATGTTTTCGTGCATAATTTTTTTTAATATTAAAATATTCATCAGATTTTTGGTTCAGTTAGAAAATAATGCCCATATAGAGAATTCCATCCAATTTCAAGTATGTACCATTAGCCAATTTTAAAATATCATGCACGGAAGGTGGAAACATGACGAAACATTTTGTCACAATGCGGATTAAATTACAAAATTATTTGTGGCAACACAAACTTTCTGGTTACTAGTTTTCAAAGCAGCTGTATTATGTAATCAGATGTAAAATGTTGGAAGTAATTGCTTCTAAAATAAATAAAATATCCCAATTCTTGCAACAGTCACATAATTCGAAGATCATTAGAAGGTTCAAGGTGTATGAGTCCCCTTAAGGAAAGAGAATCTTTGCATAAGTTTGTTAAAAACTAAAAGAAACATAACATGACACTGACTTATTCTATATAAAATTCGATTCCTCAGCAAAATCAGAAAATATTTAAAAGCAGCATATCTTCAGAATTTATGATAGATAGTTTAGCAAGCTGGAAATAGAAAGGTTTTTTTTTTCGTACGGTGTTACTACTGCTCACCTTGAAGTGGTTAAGTTTGTTAAACGAGAATTCGTTAAAGATTTGCAGAATATGATATAGATAATAAAACAAATTCTTAAATCAAAATTCGGGCTTCCGGGTGTTCATATTCAAATGGAGGACTACGTTATTCAAAACTAATGGCTCTAGGTAACACTGTTTTCACAGTGTGAGAATCATGCATACATTTATGCAGATGTTTCGTTATTTAATTTCTTTAAACATAATACAGAGTTGTAATATTTGGTGGCAACAATTTGAAAAGTGATACGCGTTTATAGTGATTCAGCGCGAAATTCCGTTTAGAGAATAATATTCCGTTTGGTACTAACTTCTCTTTCGCGATAATTATGATTTGCCATTGGTGTTGATACAAGGCAAAACTTCATAACTTTTGTTCACATTTAGCGGTCTTATAATTTGAAAAGGTTTTATTTACTTTACATTTGATTTGATTTTTTGATTCTTCTGAGCGTATTACATAATTAAGGATAATATTATTTTATTTTCTTCAGTTAAATGTAAAATATATTGATTTTCTTCAGAAGGAGCTGGTTTACATAAAACATATTTTCGAGGGGGTACATAAATAGCAGTATATGAACTGTAGTAGATCTACTGTAGTAGGAATTTATAAAACAATCATGATTGATGTAGGAACTCATAAAAAGAAAAAATACGGTTTTATCATTATTTATTTTTATTTAATTTTACTTTATGCAGTCTATTCAAAAATAAAACCAAAAATGCCTTAATATTTATTAAAACAAATCATGAGTAGCGCATCAAAAACAACTAGGTCTCGATTCTAAGAATCAGAAAAATAGAACTGCATGACTTCTTCCAAATTAGTTATTAGATTATAAAAACAGGACTAATTATTACTTCTAGAAATGGAAAAAAAAAACTAATTTTAATCGATTACTTAGTTCCCCTACCTTAGTTGACTGATTTGAGAGGAATTCTTTTATTTGTTAATATTTCTGAAATCATATGCTATCCTGGAACGAATGCTTAATAAATACGTTTACGATATATTAGAACTCCTTATTATTTCTTGATTGAAAATTTATGAATGAATATATCAGTTAGAAAAATTCCAAATTTTAGGCAGTATCTAGTGAATATTGATACAAAGATACTCGATAAGATTAACTCTCTGACTGACATGGAGTTTAACTAAGAAAGCCTAAATTTCCGAAAACTGCTATTGAAAAAGAGGTATTTTCTTGATTTTAATGCTACAATGCCTGTGGTACTTTATACCTAGATTTTATGTACTTTTAACAAATTTCCTTCATTTTTTGGACACATTTCAAAATATACGTATATATGCGTTCTTATAGATATAACGAAATTAATTTAGGTCGTATATATACGACATTTCCGGCCACAATCATAATAATTACTTTACTAAAGTAGGAGATTCAAACAGTCATTGAAATTGACTGAACAAGATTTATCTTATGTTTTAAAATAAATCATTATCATGTATTTGCACAGAGAGAGAGTAAGAATAATTTGTAGAATGCTTATTAATTTGTGCATTGTAAGCCTTGATGAATACCACTTAGTTTATTGAGACCATTAAACATTTCGATCCGGATGTAAAAAAAGACGCGAAATGTCAACTAACTATGTCCTCTCCGAGATTTAGGCCACGATACGACTGTTTGTTACATGTTTGGATTAATCCCGAAAGAGCATGCGCGAAAAAAGGTGATAAATCCTTTACAGTATCCTTCATTTGAAGAACTACTGGAAAGAAGCTCGAGATCCCTGTTAACCAGATCCATTTGTTGACAGACTGTCATCTTTCATATTTTAATTCGTTCCCTTATTATCCTTAAGTCCTTATTATCCTTATTATCCTTAATATCCTTAAGTCCATTAGCTATATTTTGATACGGTATATGTATAGAACCTAGAAGTTTCGCTTAAAACCTAAAGGTTTCGGTAAAAGCGGTGTTTCAAATCACGGATTTTCTAAATTTCTAATCATTTACACTTGGAGAACGCGCACAGGAGAATACTATTATTCCGTTAAAAGTTTAAGTCTGCTTATTGCCATATCGATATACCGATTTTTCTACTCTTAAGTCTGCGTATTACCATTCCGATATACAAATTTTTCTACTCTTGTTTACTTTTTACTTCCTTAGATGAAATAAAAGAAATATTGTAATTGCGAAAGATTTCGGGTATCACATTTTCGGGTATCACACGATATTTTTCCGAGACATAGGACATAAGGACAGAATAAAACATTATTTTTCCCAAAACGGAAAGTAAAACGGCTATAAAATGGATTCAGAAGTGATGTTTTTCGTGACATCTGTACGTACGTACGTACCTACGTATGTATGTATCTCGTATAACTCAATAATGGGTAGTCTTAGATCGTTGGAAATTTGTACATGGGAATGTTCCGTTTAAGGTTTTTTTACGGCTTTATTTAATCCGCATGCTATAGTTGTAGAATTGTCAACAATTTAAAAGTCGTTTAAGTGCGACTAAACGTAACGGAGCAACCATTTGTTTAAAATTGAAACTTAATAAAATAGTGAATTAAGTCAATTTCTGCACCTTCAGTGTCTTTTTGCCGAGTGGGACCAAATGTAAACTTTCAGTTTTGTGCACCAAAAATCTGCCTTTTTGCCCGTTGGTCGAATCGCTGGATTTTACTTAGAGGAATTATACGTTAAAATTATCTAATTTCTAATTATAATTGTTATTTTTTAAACTATATTTAATTGTAATTGGTGTTTTTATGTTTCTCTATATTTTTCAATTTTTTTTAAGGTGTTTTGAGATTTAATGTATTTTTGCCTTGCCGTGAATTAAGAACTGAATTAATTGAATGAGAAATATATATCTAATGAAATTCCAGAAAATAAGTTTAAATGAAATGCAGCAAAAATACGTATAATTTAATAGGCCGTGCAGAGAAGTCCTGTGGCGTCCACATGAGTTTTTTATTTAACGAATGCCTATTAATTTTAGAAGAAAAGGCGTAGTAAATTTTGCTGTTTTAGGTCATGAATTCTAAACATTAGTGCTTGTTATCTGTTGATTTACTTTACCCTTATCAACTAAAGTGATCTAAGGAAATGGAACAAAATGCGCTAAAATTCTCCAAAGTTTGGATTTAATTCAGCTTGCTATTTTAGAGCAATTTAGCAGACGAAAATACGGTATAGAAAAGTTTAAAAGGAAAAGAGCTTTGTCTAAACGGTATATCCGAAGACGAAGGCACTTACTGCTCGTTGTAAAGAAAACACACATTTTGTTTTCTTTACATTCGAAAGATTGTAAGGCTTTTTAAGTTGTCGACAAAGTTTGGGCTTTTAATGCTTTTTAAAATAAATATTTTCGGTCTCAAATATTTGAGTGAATTTATAGAACTGCAGTAAGTGCTAAGGGAAAAAGAGAAAATTCTGAAACAGTTGGTATCGAATGTTTCATATCTCTTGAAGAGATTTTCTAGTGCGGACTTTACGACAAAACTCTATTATGTCACCCTGGAGGTCACTTTAGGAATAATGGAACGAAAAGTTTGATAAAATGCTTTTCTATTCTCTTTTTTTCTGTAAAATATATATATCTGAGGTGACGAAAGAAAAAAAAAAAAACTTTTTTTTTTATTTTTCGATATTAAAGTCCAAGTTGTGCTCTGACTTAATCCTCTGAAAGAAAACTATGCATAAACCTTTAAGTATTAGTAAAATTCTTTGCGATCAAAAAATAACGAAGCTTTGATTTGGTTAAAAAATTGTTGGTTTCTTAGAAAAGAGAAGTTGTTATAATGTGTTCGTCATTCGAATTCATCGGTTCCTCGATATACTAAATTGAAATATCCTTGAGTTTAATTATATATATTACTAATAAATTTATCAAGACTTGCAAATTTATGGTCAAAATCAAATATTTTTCTAAGCTGTTATATGATGTAGTTGATGCAGAATCTTTTAATATTATTATTATATAAAATTCTAAAAGTAAAATTTTTTTCGAGATGTTAGTTTGTAGATTTCAGATTGTGATTATTTTAATAATTGGGTACAATTCCGTTTTGAGGACCGTAAAAAATTGCAGCGAAAATGTATGTGCAAAAGCGCCAAATTTAGCAAACTCGCCAATTTAACAGCGCGCCAAATATAGCGTACGCGCTGATTTCAAAATTGTGTAAGTTTAGATAGTTCTATATTTCTTTAGACGCCATTGAAATACTAGTTTAAGTTTTAAATCCTTTTTTGATATCGTATGGTTTTTAACAATTTGGGAATTGTCCATGACGAAAAGTCTGCAATAGAATTTTTTCAAAGAAAAGGCATAATTTAGGCTAATCTTTAGAATATGGTAACAGGTAGTTTGGCGACATTTTGGTAAGGCGATACAGGTCACTAGCTAGGACTTCAGCAGTGTACATAGATAAAGTCAAGAGTGTACGTATGTACGTACGTGCGTACATACGTATCTCGCATAACTCAAAAACGAGTAGCCTCAGAACGTTGAAATTTTGTATATAGGACTGCTATAACATGTAGATGTGCACCTCGTATTGTGGTTGCAATCGGCCGCACCAACCGTATATAAATATATTTATATATATATCCACTCTGTTACCCGGCTCAGTGATCTCAGTTTCTTTACTCTTATATTTTTGTAAATTGTACATTTTTTGCTTTAAAAATGATGGAATAATGTTGTTTTTATCTTCCGATTAAGTGTTTTATGCCTTTAGTAAATCTGTATGCAATATGTTTTAGAATTATGAACAATTTTAAAATTGTTTAAGTGGCGCTAAGCCTAATTTGATGGTGGCCATTGCTCATGTTTACATTTGAAACAGCTGAGTAACGGATTTGTTGCCAATCTAGAGAAACTTAGCTTTGCAATAACAAAGATAACGCCTTCATTTATTACTTAAATCATGATTAATCCTTTCTGGAATTTTTTCGACTAAATAAGCGTTTGAGATTTACTTCGTAATTTTTAATACAGATATTTTGAGTTTTTATGTATTTTTGCCTTGTCGTGAAGTGAAAACTGAATGAATTGAATGAGAAATACTCAATTGTCTGTGAAAAACGTTTTCTTTTTTGTTTTGTTTGCTTAATTTCTTTTATACCTCCTTCTAGCTTTATTATAGTATTTGAATAGAACATATGGCAACGATTAGATAATTCTTTAAATGATATAAATTTTGTGCACTCTGAGTTATAATATGAACGAAATATAATATTGTTAATTAAACCTAGGGCCAGAGTGTCGCTATGGTAAAAAAGTGAATTTTAAAAAATGCATTTATTCTATTGTCGTTTATGCGCTGTCGGCGAAGTAGGTTTAATTCAGTCTTATAAGTTTAAATAAAATGCAAGAAAAAATGCGTATAATTTAATATTCCGTACAAGGAAGTCATGTGGTGTACACATCAGATTTTGTCTTTAATTAACACCTCACATCTGCGTTGCAGGCCTTATTTATTCTCATCTTATAGCGTATTTTCTCCCTCTTTTCCGCATGCATTCTTGGTGTAATTGGAAGGAAATTTGACGCGTATTTGAGAGTTCCAGGTTTCGAATACGCATTGCAGGCGTATTCGAAAAATATGCAAAAGGCATTGCATATTTTTCACGTCTCCTGCTTAATAAACCAAAACGAAACAGAAAAACTAATGGCTATACAATCTGTTCATTGTTGCGTTTTTAGAAAACATCATTATTCTACAGTCGATGCTCGTTGTAACGACCTCTCGTTATAGCGAGCATTCCACTACATCAATCTAAGGATATAATCTTTTTATTTCCTATCCATCTAACTGCATTTTTGCTGTAACTGCCTCTGGTTATAACGTCCATTGTAGCGACCGTCGTTATAACGGCTATCTCCCATAGCCATATAACCGTTCTATTGGCATTTAAATGCCAGATTTTTTAGAGCTTTTTGAATAATACAAAATATTCTCTAGTGCTTTTTGAATAACAAAACAGATTCTCTAGAACTTTTTGAATAATACAACGGATTCTCTAGAGCTTTTTGAATAAGTTTTCTATAACTAAGCAAGGATCTTCGCTTATTAATGCATATAAGAAAAAATAAAATTTTTCTGACATTACTTAAAAAGGTTATTATGTTTAATTAAAAACATTATTATGTTTTTTCTCTAAATCAGACAGCACACAATATTTTATCATTTGAATGCGATCCTTGTAACAAAGTAATTCAAACTTAGGAAAAATAAGTTCACTTATCTCTGACCTGTAGCATTCGTATTTTATTTAGGCTAAGATTATTATTGCAAACATAACCTTAAGGGGACTCATACACCTTAAAACAAATAAGATGTTCGAATAGGTGACTGTTGCAAGAATTGGAATAACTTATTTATTTTAAAAGCAATTGCTACCAACTTTTTAAAGGTGACTACATAATATAGCTGCGTTCTGAAATAGTCATCAGAAAGTTTGTATTGCCATAAATATTTTTATAATTTAATCCGCTTTGTGACAACACTTTTCATCATGTTTCCAACTTGCGCGCACAATTTAAAACATTCTGTTTCATAATTTAATTCCATATTTAATATATAGCTTTTATAACATTTGGAAACGACTGTGAACCTAAAATTCTAAAAATTTCATGTTCAAGTTTTATTTTATTTTGAGTCGAGTTTATAAAATGTATTTTATTAAAAAAATTTGTAATGTTTTCGTCCATAAAATTTTTCAATATTAAAATATTTATAAGATTGTTGGTTCAGTTCGAAAATAGTGCCCATATAAAGAATTCCATCCAATTTCAAGTATGTACCATTAGCCATTTTTAAAATATCATGCGCGCAAGGTGGAAACATGGCGAAATATTTTGTAAGAAATAGGATTAAATTACAAAAATATTTGTGGCAACACAAACTTTATGGTTACTAGTTTCCAAAGCAGCTGTATTATGTAGTCAGCTGTAAAAAGTTGGAAGTAATAGATTTTTAAATAAGTAAAATATCCCAATTCTTGCAACAGTGAAATATTCGAAGATCATAAGGGGTTTAAGGTGTATGAGCCCTCTTAATGTATATTTATATAAGTAGTGTGTAGAGACATAAGATATTTTTTGGGAGCAGGAAAAATGAAAATTTAGCAAACTCTTCGCCGGGAATCGAACCACGGACCTCTGGAATACGCGCAAAGCGTGCAGACTACCACACCACGAAGGCATGTGAAGAATGCGGGAGAAATACTTTATAAGTCTTGCTTAAAATTACCCCTTTCTTGCATTATATGTGATATTCTATCTTCATTCTATACAAAATGTAAAACATTTTAACAAGATATTTACTTCTCCCACTTTATAAACTAAAAGTGTTTTGCTTTTATTACGGAAACTTTTTTCTCTTTAAAAATGTATTTACAAATGTGTTCTTGATGAAGTTTCTTTTGAAAATGATCCTTTAATTCTGAAGCTTTCGTTCTCTGCTTTAACAATGTGTACCAAAAGTTCGCTTTGAAGATCTCGTAGGCTATTATGTCTGGTAAGAGCGTAATCTTGAGTCTCGGAAAATTTATTCTTAGATTAGAGTTATGAAATATTGCAATCACTCACTGTTCTGTATTATGATTGAAAGCTTAAAGTAACCATTTTATTGAAGAAGAGAAATATCTCTCGGAAAAAGTAAGAAAATCCTTCTTTTTATCCACGGTTGTGTGAGAATTGAAAGATGATACCTTCTCCATTTTTCAATTCCCCCAGCTGAGACCAAACCACAAACACTCGATCACTGTCAGAGATAAGTGCTGGAATGTTCTGAACCAACTTCCCAACTTTTAAACTCTGTTTCTGTCTCTTTCTTCCTTTCGTACTCTGTATGTGTTTCTTCTTTACTTCTCAACTCAGACAAAAAAAAAAAAAAAAAAAAAAAAAAAAAAAAAAGTAGCGGTTTCATTGAAAAGAAAATGAAGGGGTTTTTGTTAGTGAGTACTTCAGCACACATATTGAATTTAGGTACACATTTGAAATTGCCTCTTGGGATCTCTCTACGTGTTCTCACTTTCTTATAGAATGTCTTATTTATTTTTGTTGTACTCCTCTAAAGGAAAAAATAATATATTTCGCACTGTTTTTCTTTTGTTAGTTCGCATTGAGATTGTCTTGCAGTTCTTAGCTTATTCAGAGTCTCCGAGTGCATTATCAAAAGCAGAAATATTCATTTTTTATCATTTGCTGTTCCTTATTTTGTTCATTTCTAAGATACGATGTATCAAATACACTCCATAAATTTACATCACGAAATTCTTTTTCTTTGCTCGTTCGCTACAGATTTATATTATACATTATATTACATTATATATTATTATTATAAGTTTATTACATATTTTCATAAAATTAAATTTTAAATCTGATACCAAGTGTATTTCTTGTAATCTGATACTAAGTGTAGCCATTTTTAAAATATCTTGCGCGCAAGGTGGAAACACGGCGAAATATTTGTCACAAAGAGAATTAAATTACAAAAATATTTGTGGCAACACAAACTTTCTGGTTACTATTTTCCAAAGCAGCTATATTATGTAGTCAGATGTAAAAAATGGAAGTAATTGCTTTTAAAATAAATAAAATATCCCAATTCTTGCAACAGTCACATATTCGAAGATCATAAGGGGTTTAAGGTGTAAGAGCCCCCTTAAAGGATTATTTTCAAAAGAAAGCCAAAGAAAGAAGCCTTCATCAAGAACACATTTGTAAAAACATTTTTAAAGCAAAAAAAGTTTCCGTAATAAAAGCAAAATACTTTTAGTTTATGAAGTGGGAGAAGTAAATATTTTGTTAAAATGTTTTACATTTTGAATAGAATGAAGATAGCATATCACATATAATTCAAGAATATATAATGCAAAAAGTACTGTTAGATGTGAAACCAATAATTCCAATTATAAAAAAAGTACGTATGTTCTTTTCAATTCAAAATTAATTCATATTTCTGAGTTCGTAAGTTATTTACTCAGATCAATATTCACCCCTTCTTTTATAATCCTAGTGAAAGAAATAGCTGTTGAATTAATGCAACATTGGATATAGTAATAATACTCGTATCTAATGACAACAACAATCAGTCAGTGTGTTCGGGTAGTGTTTGCTGTATTGTTTTCGCCAAAAATCATTAATAATTGGTTCGAAAAACGAAAAATTAAGGCGATCGAGTCAAAAAGAAGCAGAACGAAGTAAATGATACGGCAATGTGCAAAACAAATGAAAGAAAAACGAGAGACATACACTGGTTATCATAAATTAAGGAAAAATCACAAAAATAGCGATACCTCCCTCAAAAATAATCCAAACCGTGTAAAACTGGAATATGTTCCCAAGTAAGAGTAGCTGAGTAAAACTGCAATATACATATTAGTGGCGCTGTACTCGGAATACGTTATCTGTGAGGAGAATAAAAGTCCATGTTTGAGTGCAAACCCACATATTTCACTGTGATAGTGACATCAGAAATCTGAGATAGCCAATTCATAACAATGATCTCCAGGCATCATTTGCCTGCAGAACTACGATGGAGAGCCATTTGGAGACTAGAGGCAGGATAAGGTCAAACAGAAGTGGCAGGATGGCTAAATACGAGTCCGTCTGTGGTTCGTAGACTTTGGAGGCGATTTCAAACCACAGATTCGGCATCTAGGAGGTTCAGCCAAGGACGGCCAACTGGTACGACGAGCGCCGATGACCTATATTTGACATTATGTGTACACAGGAATAGAACCGCTGCTCCGAATCTTCTTAGATCCTCCCTTGCTGCAGCCACCGGAAGGTTGGTGTCAACGTCAACTGTGCGTAGAAAACTTCACGAAGGTGGTCTGCATGCGAGACGACTAGTCATTTGCGTGCCGCTCACGTCACGCCATAGTAGGGACCGTTTGCAGTAGGCACGACAACATGTCCACAGGACGCTTGATCAGTGGAGGGCTGTTCTCTTTACGGATGAGTCCATGTTTAGTCTAGAAAGCGATAGCAGGCGTTATTTGATATGGAGAGAACCTGGAACCCGTTATCATCCCTCAAACATCCGTGAAAGAGATGCATACGGAAGAGGCAGTGTATGTGTTTGGGGTGGCATCTCTTTGAGGTGGATGCACAGACCTCCTTGTCCTTCCAAAGGAAACCGTGAGTGCTCCGGTTTATAGAGATGACATCCTTGATGCTTATGTGCGCCCATGTGCCGGGGCAATAGGTGATGCTTTCCTGTTACAGGACGATAACTCAAGACCACAGAGGGCTCACATCGTAGATAATTATCTTCAACAGGAAACAATTATGCGCATGGAGTGGCCAGCTCGATTCCCGGACTTTAATCCTATCGAGCACGTTTGAGACGATTTAGAGAGACGTCTAGCTGCTCCCTGTCTGCCCCTCAGACCCTTGCCGCGCTTGCAACAG
This sequence comes from Stegodyphus dumicola, assembly GCF_044657685.1. NCBI lineage: Eukaryota > Metazoa > Arthropoda > Arachnida > Araneae > Eresidae > Stegodyphus > Stegodyphus dumicola. The sequence goes on from NC_140772.1 coordinate 24,504,580, forward strand.
CTTTGCAAGAGCAATGGCTCTCGCTTCTTATGAAACTGATAGACCGCATAATTGAAAGCCTCACTCATCACCGTTGCTTCTAGAAGCGACCATATTCCCTATTGAAGGTACTTTTCCTATAGCAAGCTGACACCTTCGATTTGTTCATTTTATACATGCGATTATTTCTATACTACCATAATTGTCTGGTAATTTATTTTTATGTTATTTGATACCTTACTATGTGTTGTATATAGTGGGCAAGTTTCATAAAATTCTACATGTGACTTTTTCAGTAATCGTCATTTTGGTGATTTTTCCTTAATTTATGATAACCAGTGTATTTGCAAAAAAGGACGTAATAGTCGATACATTGAGAAAACAATATAAAAAGCGTAATGGACGATACTTTGTTAACACCAACTTCGTGTAACAAAATAATATATGTCTATCTTGGATTGCCGCCCGTGGATACTTTCAGTGAAAAGATTTAAGATGACTTCAGAAACGATTTCAGATTTAAGACGTCTGCAGTTAAATTCCTAGTAAATGTTGAATCTATAAATGAATTGCAAAATGTACTACAATATTTACTTGGCACCATATTGAGATTAAAATGATGTTTCATAAAAGTAAATTCCCTTTCATTTCATTTGGAGTCTGTATTCGTACCTCCCATCATAATAACAGGAACATCTGTATCTGCAGTATACGCTTCATCGATCAATAAACATATCCTAAATCATTTATCTTATTTCTCATATCACTGACCAATTTTGCATTAGCTCATTTTAAATAAAAATATTTTGAAATAAGTAAAAATTAAATAAGTAAAATATATCGCGTGTACAGAATTTTTTGTTTGTTTTACTTGCTCTATCACATCCTCACACTTCCGTTAGTAATGCTACGTATTAAAAACTACCAGCTCTTAAAGTAAATACCTTTTGACTTATATTAATTCCTTCATTTTTTCTATTATTCAAGGAAAGGTACAAAAAACAATTTTCATTTCTGAAATTAAATTATAGCACGTTTACTGAAATTTAATTCTAGAATGATGAGTTTTGTATGTTTTATTTGCTCTATCACATCCTCACACTTCCGTTAGTAATGCTATGTATTAAAGACTACCAGCTCTTAAAGTAAATACCTTTTGACTTATATTAATTCCTTCATTTTTTCTATCATTCAAGGAAAGGTACAAAAAACAATTTTGATTTCTGAAATTAAATTATTGCACGTTTACTGAAATTTAATTCTAGAATGATGAGTTTTTGTAAGTCATAATAATTTCAAGATGACATGACGCATTTACCAAAATTAAAAACTCAGTCTTCACAAAATTAAAAATTTTAAATGTTTAGATTATTTGCACATAAAATATGAAAATTACATGTAAGCATTTTAAAATTTGTCTACTAATTCTTTTGTTCTATCTAAGATCATTTTTAAATATAAGCGATCTGAAATTTCTGTTTGAATTTTCATTTGAAAATAAAAATTTAAATTTGCATATACCCTAAAAATTTTAAAACATTAAATACACTCAATAAAGAAAAATTGCAGTTTATATAGTATTTTTACTCTCCTTATAATATTACTGTATGATAAAATATCAGGAATGATTGCATAAAACGCAAGGTTTTAATTTATTGGTATGTATTCCTTGCATCATCTGAAGAGTAATCCCTCCAACCGCAATTTATTCCACTGTTTTTTTTTCCAATGAAACAGATTTTAAAATCGTTTTCGTGAAAACCAAACGGAATCTCAGCGAATTTTCTTTTATTTCATCAAGAGACTCAAACGGTGACCATGAACCGTCAATGTTAACTTGTAAGGATTATGTTAATTTTATTAACAGTTAACTTTTAAGTTCCTTTCCTGTCAAATTCTTAACTTCAACTTACTACTTCCGGCCAGAACGTAGTTTTGGAATCACTCTGAACACTTAATGATTAGGAGCGGAATTTAAACCGCTAAGTCTACTTGCTGAGTTAGAGAGAATCAGAGTTTCTGATTTGCGCGCGTCTACTCAGGCGCTTGATAAGCTTCGTAGTCAAATAGAGTTAAGGGGCCAACTCTATTAGAATCTTGATAGCTCCGGCTATATCTCTTTAGTTAATCTTAGTTTTAGTTTAATTTTTAGTCTCCTAAGTTCAAGACCAAGTGTCGGCTTTTATTGTATACTCCAAGACGGAATTTTGTTAAATATTATTGTAATAATAAAGGGTTAGTTACCCTTCCTTCTTGTTGTTTCTTGTCGCACGAACTTAAGGGGACTCGTACACCTTAAAACCCCATAAGATTTCCCAATATGTGACTGTTGCAAGAATTGGGATAACTTATTCACTTTAAAAGCAATTACTTCCAACTTTTTACAGCTGACTACATAATATAGCTGCTTTCTGGAAAAGTGATCAGAAAGTTTGTGTTGCCACAAATATTTTTATAATTTAATCCGCCTTGTGACAACAGTTTTCGTCATGTTTCCACCTTGCGTGCACAGATTAAAACATTCTGTTGCAAAATTTAATTCCATGTTTAATATATAGCTTTTTATAACATTTGGAAACAACTGTGGACCAAAAATTCTAAGAATTACATGTTTAATTTTTATTTTATTTGGAGTTGAGTTTATAAAATGTATTTTATTAAAAAAAATCTGTAACGTTTTCGTGCATAAAGTTTCGTAATATTAAAATATTTATCAGGTTTTTGGTTCAGTTAGAAGATAGTGCTCATATAAAGAATTCCATCAAATTTCAAATAGGTACCACCAGCCATTTTTTAAATATCCTGCGCGCAACGTGGAAACACGACGAAATATTTTGTCACGAAGCGGGTTAAATTACAAAAATATTTGTGGCAGCACAATTTTTCTGATGACTATTTCAGAAAGCAGCTATATTATGTAGTCAGCTGTAAAAAGTTGGAAGTAATTGATTTTAAAGTAAATAAAATATCCCAATTCTTGCAACAGTCACATATTCGAAGGTTGTTAAGGGGGTCTAAGGTGTATGAGCCCCCTTAAGCTATTATTCTCTGACTAGTTCTTAATATTCGTCACTTACTACAGTAACTGAGAAATACACTAGTGAGAATGTTACAAACTCTTTCATAACGAAGTCGCCCGAAACGCCCGAGCATTCAGACATCGGCAGGTCGCCCGGAAACCTGAGTCTGTTTTCTACCTAACGCTTTCTCCCATCATGTTAATGCATGTTATCAAACATATAATTATAGAGAGATTATAATATGATAAAAACACGGTACAGTATGATAAAAATGAAGTAGAGGATGATAAAAATACAGTAGTTCATAGCAGATTACAGTAATGATGAATACATAGGTATGGACTAATATGTTTGCAGTAAATTACATTGAAAATATTATGTCAGTTAAAAATAGATGTGCATATAACATGATACAGTTTAAACAGTTGTAGTATACCTTGGCAATAAAGATTTGTTGCATTTGTGTAAATGACAGATTACGATAGATTTAACATAATACGATGTAAATAAGAAGTGATATATGCTATTGCGTAAGACTTCTAACAAGTGATACATAATTATACTTAATACACGATACAGCACGAGGATAAACTCCTGAAGAGAAGTCAAACATATAATTATAGAGAGAGTATGGGATGATAAAAGTACAATACAGTATGATAAAAATGATAAAAATGCATTACAGTATGATAAAAATACAGTAGATTACAGTAATGATGACATTGGACTAATATGTTTGTAGTAAATTGGGTTGAAAATATTATGCCAGTTAAAAATAAATGTACATATGACATAATACAGTTTAGAATAGTTTAAATACATAGATGTTTAAAATTCATAGACAATTTTTTTTTCTTAAGTTAGGCTTAGCGGAAGCAAACTCATGTCGGGTGAAAAATCCAAATGGCGTGTGGGGGGACTCTTTCGATTCCTATCTGTCCCGAACGAACATCTTAAAGAACGCGCCGTCTCAAAAGAGTTAAAAAAATGTCTCCTAAGTTTATATCCGTCTTCTATTATATTCCGGGGCCCACCAGCGGCCGAGCGGTAAAGTCGCTGAACACTGGTAGTTCGGTCCGAGGTTCGAATCCCGCGAACGGGCTGGCTGCATGGGTGTTTTCGTGGTTTTCCCCATGTGTAACGTGTATACGAGCCAGTTTCCCTTAGAAAGTCCTCCACGAAGGCATCCCTCCCCTTAGGCAGATAGCCCTAGAGTGCTTTGCCATAATTAAATACACACACACACACTATTATATTCCGGCCCGAGTAGCTACCAGTACCTTTACATTAAAAGTATAAATTCTTATTAAATGAATGAAACATTTCTCCATTTCATAATCCTAACTTTACTTTGTCAAAATGTTAGTTTGATATAAAACACACTGTGATGATACGAAACCGACTTTAAAACAATGCAGAAAATTCAAATCGGTAATTAAAAAAGTGCAACAATTTTCAATTACCCCTTAGAAACTAGGAAAAAGACAAAATTTCTTAATTTAGAAATTGCTAAATCAAAACGAAGACTATTCTTAAGCGATTTAGTAAGGAGTTATTTTGTAAAATAATATCTGCGGAAGGGAAACGCAATCGTAATTTTGATAGTCTACGATTTGAATAATAATTAAAATATCATAATATTGTGCAGCTCAGTACACATTTAAAATGAATTGTTTTCGATCAGTTCAGCAGAAATATTATCGTCAATCAACAGCCTTTATTAAAGGCAAATAAAACAGCAACAATCGTGTAAAGTGATATTATTTGAAAGCTCCAAATTCATCGGACAGAACTATAATAAAGAAATAAAATGAAATCTGAGTACATCATTGCGGGAACAAAAGATTATTTGTTGTTTCTTTCCTTGTTATGACAATTTTTATTTCGAGTCGTATTTTTTTTTTCCTGGCAAAATCAACACACTAATTAAAGCCGACTTGATTATTCTCTGTAGAATAATAGGAAAATTTTAAAGAGAATAGACAAAAATAATTTTCTTTCTGTACCTCAGCTAATCATGCTGTTTTAATAATGTTTCTTTGAAACTCCAACCATGCATATTTTAAGATCATGAAGAATAATTTTCCATTCTGTTTTCATTCTTAGAAACGAGAAAAATGATTAATCTCTGAGGAAATAGAAAACGTAATCTGGAGAGGGTTTATTATATAGAACAGAAGGATTGTTTCGGATGTTATTTTGTGTTTACTTTGATATCAAATTTTGAATAATTCGCTTTTGGGATTAAATTGGAAATGTGAGATCACTTGCGTCAGCAGCACCTACTCCTTTACTTTAATTTGAGATTGAATATTTGCACTTAAACATTGAACTAAGATGGGGTAATGAGATGAATTCATGAATTCATTGCCGTAAAGTTTTGTGCGTTATTAGGTTTTAATTCCTCAAGAGAAAAGCACTGTAATTGGAATGCACAGCAGAAGACCGCCGGCCTTTAATTTTGAACTTTGCATTATTCATTAATGAATAAAGTTTTATGCTAAGGCAGAAGACTATGAACGTAAATATAATGATATAAAGGAATAATAGAAGTATGTTTCAGATAAAGAAATGAGTCAATTTGCTTGGGAGAAGAATTTATACTTTGTATAAAAAAAAAAAAAAAAAAAAAAAAAAACGCGAATATTATTTTACTTTTATTTTCGCATTGTATTCGTGCATTTTCGTAGCAACAACTACTGTTTTCTTTCTCATTGAGCTGGGTGAAATCCTATTCATTTGTCAACGAAAGTCGTTTTTACTTCCTTGTACGAAGCAAATGAAGTATCGTAATCGTGAAAAGGTTCGGGTATCATATTTCAAAGAAAATATCCATTTTGACCGATATCGAATGCAATTTAAGGATGTTTTTGTGTGACATCTCTACCTAAGGACAGAAACAAAAAACACTTTTCCCCCAAAAAATTGTAAAATGGATTGAGAACAGATATGTTTCGTGACGGCTGTACGTACGAAAGTAAGTATGTATGTATCTATCTTGCATAATTCAAAACCGAGTAGCCTCAGAACGTTGAAATTTTGTATATTGGACTGCTATAACATGTAGTTGTGCACAGCCCTTTTTGGTTGCAATCTGCCACACCAAACTTATATATATATATGTGTGTAATAATAAAATTCTATAGTCAAAAATACACTTAAAATTCTAACTGTATGTTCTTTCCATTTTTAATGGCGACGTTCTCTTATTTGAAAGTACGTGGAATTAAATCCACAGCCTCGTAGTCAAGTTGTTTTTCCCACCTTTTCTACACGTACAGTTATAGAATGTTCTGGAAATATTTAAAGCGAACTGGATTGGCTGACGAGACTGATGTCATTCTTGGAAGCTCCGCATTTCCAGAGGCTATAAAAGGACTCGCAAAGGAATATCGGGGGCTTTTTCTTTAATGTAACGATGCAGTAAACTTCATACAAAAAGTTATTAGTGATTCTTTTTATTTACTCCGGATATCTGATTTTGTAACTGCTATTTCTCCTGAAAAATAATAAATGGGTCCTGTTTTTTAAACTTGACGTCTGATAATTTAAGCTACGACAAAAGCTAGTACATCACACACACACATATATATATATGTGTGTATATGTATATACCCATTCTGTTGCTCTACTCGGTGAGCTCACTTTTTGTTATTCTTATATGTTAGTGCATTTTTTGCTTTAAAAATGATTGCATAATGTTAGTCTTATGTTCCGGTTAAGAATTTTGTGTCTTTAGTTAATCTGCATGCAATAGTTGTAGAATTATCAACTGTTTAAATGTTGTTTAGTTGCTGCATCTATGCCTAACGGAGCAGCCATATGTGTTTACATTTGAAATTTAGCAGAGTAGTGAATTAAGTTAGTTTCTGCAGCTTCAGTGTCTTTTTGCCGAGTGGGAACAAAAGTAAACTTTTAGTTTTGTGCATCGAAAATCCATCTTTCTGCCCGCTAGCCAACTTGCTTGTTTTTGGTTAGAAATTCTAATTTTAATTGTAACAATTGTTTTTTGATTGTTTTAACTGCATCTGATGTTTCACCTTTTTTTATACTTTTAAATTTTTAATAAAGGAGTTTTGCGGTTTTTGTATTTTTACCTTGCCACGAAGTGAGAAGTGAAAAATTAAACGAAAAATGTATCTCTAATGAAATTCAAGGAAATAAGTTTAAATAAAGTTCAGGGGAAAAAAAAAAAAAAAAGTGCATAATTTAATAGGCCATACAAGGAAGTCATGTGGTGTCCAGATAAGCTATCAGATTTTTTTTTCTTATATTAAGGGAAATTAAGCATGAAAAAGAGTAGAATTTTATGCGTTACTGAAATAAAATCGACTAAATTGCCGTTAGAAATTCCCTTTGCTGATATCAGAACAAATTATGTCAACTTTTCATTATACTCTTATGAGATTAATAGGCATCAAAAAAACTTAATTCAAACAACGCTTTCTTAAGGCGTAGTCTCAAAACAATTACCTAAAGTTTAAGTCTCCTAACAGATAGTTCTTTTAATAAAACGTATTTGACTGCTATCGCTACAGCGTTTAACCTGCTATTTATTTTATTCTCAGTTGTTTCTATGGAATTATAATTCGGCTTCGGTGACTTTTGAGCATTGCCAAAACTCTGCATATTTGCTTCAATTGCTTTGCAATCTAAATTTAAATTACAGACCTGTAACGTGCATGCACACGAAACTTATTTTGTCTCATAAATGTTTAGTTACTTTCTTTATAAATTGTGAAATTAATTTATATTATAACAAATGAGTTAGTAATCAGTTTGCAGAGACATTGGGTATTTTTTGGAAGCAAGCAAGATGAAAAATTAGCAACCGCCTTCGCCGGGAATCGAACGCGGTTCTCTGGAATACCGGCCCAGCGTACATAACCACTACACCACGAAGGCACGCTAGGAAAGTGGGAGAAATATCTTATATACTCCCCCTTTTTTTAAGGGTTCATGGGGCTTTTAGGGGACCCAATCGCCAAATCCTGGGTGTGGAGAAACCTTATCCAACACCCTTTTAGTTCGGGCGCCACTTGTAGGGACATTAGGTATTTTTTGAAAGCAATCAAGATACAAAATTAGATACCGCTTTCGCTGGGAATCGAACCACGTACCTCTGGAATACCGGCTCAGCGTACAGAACCACTAAGGCACGGAACACGAAGGCACGGACCGCTAAGGCACGGAACCACTAAACACGAAGGCACGCTAGGAAAGTGGGAGAAATACCCTATATACTCCCCCATTTTTTAAAGGGTGACTGGGGTTTTTAGGGGACCCAATCGCCAAATCCTGGGTGTGGAGAAACCTTATCCAACACCCTTTTAGTTCGGGCGCCACTTGTAGAGACATTAGGTATTTTTTGGAAGCAGGCAAGTTGAAAAATTAGCAACTGCCTTCGCCGGGAATTGATCCACAGACCTCTGGAATACCAGCCCAGCGTGCAGAACCACTACACCACGAAGGCACGCTAGGAAAGTGGGAGAAATACCTTATAAGTTAAATTCTTTTAACAATTACTTCAAACATTCTGCACAGAAACAAAAGTAATGCCTTCAATTATTAATGGTTATTTGTGGAATTTGTATTGCGACAACTGAGTTAATAAATCGAATCAATTTCTCCGCTTTTACCAATTCAAAAATGCTTATGCAGAAACAAAAATAATACCCGCAAATGGCCAAAAGAAATTTTCATCTGTAAATTACTAGGGACATAAATCCCCTCACAGAATAACTGAATATATAAAATAAATTAAACCATTGCGTGATCTCTACTTGCTTGTGTGTCGACACAGTTCCATATCATCATTTGCCTTGACACTCTGCTTCGTGAATTAATAAATCTTCCTCAAAAATAAACATAGCATTATATATCATTACAATACATTAATATTTTTCAAATATGCTTTAATCTCATTATGTCATGTGCACAACTCTGCCATATAATGAGAGGTTTGAGAATATTCACTGAAAAATGACGTTTAAATTATGTTTTGACAGCTACTAGTCAACCATGGCAACTAATGCAAGCCTTTTGGAATGGGACAATTTGAATTCGTATTTTATTTATCATAATGCGTACATTTTACGGGACTCATACACCTTAAAACCCATAAAATCTTCGAATATGTGACTTCTCCAAGAATTGGGATAACTTATTTATTTTTAAAGCAATTACTTCCAACCTTTTATGGCTGACTACATAATATAGCTGCTTTCTGAAATCGTAATCAGAAAGTTTGTATTGCCACAGATAATTTTATAATTTAATCCGCTTTGTGACAAAAACTTTCGTCATGTTTCCACCTTGCGCGCGTTGTTTAAAACATTCAGTTGCATAATTTAATTCCATAGTTTATATATAGCTTTTATAACATTTAGAAACTACTGTAAACCAAAAAACTGAGAATTTCATGTTAAATATTTATTTTATTTGGAGTTGAGTTTATAAAATGTATTTTATTAATAAAAATCTAAAATGTTTCCGTGCATAAAATTTTTTAATATTAAAATATTCATCAGATTTTTGGTTCAGTTAGAAAATAAGGCCCGTATAAAGAATTCCATCAAATTTTAAGTATGTACCATTAGCCATTTTTAAAATATCATGCGCGCAAGGTGGAAAAATGACGAAACATTTTGTCACAAAGCGGATTAAATTACAAAAATATTTGTGGCAACACAAACTTTCTGGTTACTAGTTTCCAAAGCAGCTATATTATGTAGTGAGCCATAAAAAGGTGGAAGTAATTGCTTTTAAAATAAATAAGTTACCTCAATTCTTGCAACAGTCACATAATTCGAAGCTCATGAGGGATTTAAGGTGTATGAGCCCCCTTAAACTCTTATTTCAGTTTAGTATTCAGCTAAATTCGTTTCATTTATTTGAGTGATATATTGTTTTCCATGGTTATTTAAAAAGTGGAATAAATTAAATTTTTAATCCCATTTCGCTACGCTATAAATCGGTATTTTCAAGTGTTTGGATTTAGTTCAAAATCTAACTACAATAACAATAGTTACATAAAACAAAGCTGTATCAAATGTGAGTAAAACAAATGTAACCATCTAAAAGCGGTTAATATGGTATACGATCTAGCTGACTTCTGACTTCTAAATCACGTTTTTGTTAAAAATCCTAATAACTTTCTCATACCATTAATTCTACAGTAATCATATTCAGACATTTCTGGTTCAGTTAGAAATGGTTTTTCTTTTGTGTGTTTTTAATCAGTAATATGCTCATAAAATTTTGACTTTTTATATAAAGGGTGGTCAAAACGATTCTGTTCAAGGCAGTACGATCGATCAAGCTGTCTCCGAGTTGAGTACTGTAAATGTAAAGTAATTGTTTTACTAAAAGTATTATTTGGTTAAGGACCAATTTTTAAGATGATTGGCTGATACAAGTATGTTTTCTGCTGCATAAAGGAAGTCTTACAAAATAAATTTTACTCCATCATCAGTATGGATCGAGATTGCTCTTTTAACCTTTTGAAGACGGGATGGCCATTATAGTGGCCATAGAGTCCTCTCTTTGAAAAGACGGGGTTGTCCACTTTAGTGGCCATGTCTTTTTCCCCCGTTTTCCAGGCTGAAAAGTGGGGTGAAATGTCAAATTTGACCTCCGTGGGGTTTTAACCACTTACCTCTTTCAAAGGTCTTTCTTTTGCGACATAGATGCACCCCTCTGAGAATCCATTAAACTACACACAAGAATCTTTGTTGCAAATAGGAGGTGATTTCTTAAAAGGGGAGAAAGCATTCGGTTCAAGATTCCCCGTCCTTTGGTAGCTTTTATTGCTACCAAAGCCCCGGCCTCAAAAGGTTAATGACTTTTCTTTCAGACCGATGATGAAAAAAAGAACATAAAAATATTAGAAACTGCGAAGTTATACAAAAATTTGCTATTAAGGGGACTCATACACCTTAAATCCCTTATGATCTTAGAATATGTGACTGTTGCAAGAATTTGGATATTTTATTTATTTTACAAGCAATTACTTCCAACGTTTTACAGCTGACTATATAATCCGGCTGTTTTGGGAACTAGTAACTGGAACGTTTGTGTTGCCACAAATATTTTTGTAATTTAATCCGCTTTGTGACAAAATGTATCGCCATGTTTCCACCTTGCGCGCATGATGTTTTAAAAATGGCTAATAGTACATACTTGAAATCTGATATAATTCTTTATATGGGCACTAGTTTTTAACTGAACCAAAAATCTGACGAATATTTTAATATTAAAAAGTTTTATGAACGAAAACATGACAGATTTTGTTATTAAAATGCATTTTATAAACTCAACTCCAAATAAAATAAAAATTTAACATGAAATTCTTAGAAGTTTTTATTTACTGTAATTTTCGAATAATATAAAAGCTATATATTAAATATGGAATTCAATTATGCAACAGAATGTTTTAAACATTGCGCGCAAGGTGGAAACATGACGAAAAATTTTGACACACAGCGGATTAAATTATAAAACTATTTGTAGCAACACAAACTTTCTGATTACTATTTCAAAATGCAGCTACATTATTTAGTCAGCTGTAAAAAGTTGAAAGTAATTGGTTTTAAAATAAATAAGTTATCCCAATTCTTGCAACAGTCACATATTCGAAAATCTTATGGGTTTTAAGGTGTACAAGTCCCCTTAAGTGCATTTCAACTTTTGATTTTCTTGTGCGCACGAGATTTTACGGATGGATGACCCTTTGAATGCAGGCTGTCTCGACTTTCCACCATAGTTGCAAGTGGTTTTCACACACTTTCTCACATCTATCACAGAACTGTGATAGAAGGTAGCATTGCATTGTTTTATGAATTTCTGCAACTAAGATCTAGGAATAGCCTCTTTAGGATCTGTTTTGATTCTGTCTATAACATCAGCGATACCATTATTTGTCCCACTTGTTCCACACATCATTCTGATTTCATCGAATGATTTACAAATCGACTTCATCGCACTCATTATCTCAGCTAATTGTGGATACTATGACTTCAGTGCCATTGAACGGAAATCTTTTGATCACCCACACATGTTATGATATTTAATATAAATATCTTTTGCTACAGGAATTTTCCATAAAAACATAAATCTTTATAAATAAGTGGAAAAGGAAAACTTTAAGAAAAGTTTTAATTTTATTTTGTAGACTTATTTAGACATCATACTGTTAGAATACTGTATCAGTATTATAAATGCATGTATATATATACAGACATTTTATTTGTTTAGACCCACCTGCTGTATTTGTTACGCCAGACGGTACTGTGACTGTGCAAGAGTCTTCAACAGTAAATATTACATGCGTATTCGACGCAAATCCGCCGGATGTCACTGAAATCGTCTGGTACAAGGACAACAGCCGCTTACAGCGGGACACAACTCAACGCCTAGAGACGAGGCATCCTTTATCGGCCGTGTTAGCACTTTTCAACTTGTCCAGGCATGATTCTGGAACCTACACATGCCATGTGAGGAACGCCTTCGGCAGAGGGAATTCTACAACAGCTTCTGTGTTGAATGTATTATGTAAGTTTGTATTTAATTGGTGTCAATTAACAGGGCTTAGAGAGTGATTGAGATCAAGAATTTTTATTAGCATAACTTGGTATATTTGCGAACTCCTTAGTAACTAAGGGAATGAATGTTTGAAGCCAGCAACAACGCATATTTTAAAATTAATTTAAGAGGTTCATTTCTGTCAAGAGGCGAGCTTGGGTTGCCATGGGAAAACAGGCGTGTTTCTAGGTTGTGTCTCTAAATGAATCCCTTCTAGAAGCTAACTTCCATCCCACCATTCCGTAAAATGAACTGAATATACGAGTAATTATACATATAAGGGGAACAGAAATTTCCTTTTAGCTAGCTAATAATGTTCGAGAATTAGCAGAACTGTTGTTTTAAATGTAGAAATACGGTTGAACATTTCATTTGCTTCAAAAGTTTACATGCAGATTTACTTAAATCTGTAGAGTTTAATAAAGAATTTTAGATTGATTATATGATTAATTTTTCCTCAGTTTGTATTTCAGATATTTTATTTGAATCATACATTCAAATAAATTGTAGGATTCAAATAAAAATCATATCAATATTTTTAAATTTACAGGCAAATTTCACTTTACAGTATTTTTAAATGTACAGATACGTTTGTTTTATCGAGGAAGAATGAGTATTACAAGACTTACAGTTTCATACATAAAAGTAAACATAATGGAGTTGCTATGAAAATCTTTAAATACAGCATTTTCTAAGGGCACTAAAATAATTTCTGGGGTCATATTGTTTAAGTCATGCAATTTTAAATATATGTGCGCGCAATATCTAGCTTCGATTTTTCAACCAAAGGTAACATGTATCAAAATAGTTCTTGCAGCAAATTTTTGTTTATGTGTAATATTATGACCTTCTTCTGGCTGTTGTCCATTTTTGACATTTTTAGAAGCGTGGCAGATCAGAGTAGTGCCCGGCATCTTCAAATTATGGAAATCCTTTATTTTCTTTAAAAAATTCGACTTCTTGATTTTGCCTTCCTAATAATTTCTCAAACTATAAATATTTTTCAGATATTACTCTAAACATTATTTATTCATAATACTATTAACATTTAAGGGGAATCATACACCTTAAACCCCTCATGATCTTCGAATATGTGACTATTGCAAGAACTGGGATATTTTATTTATTTTAAAAGCAATTACTTCCAACTTTTTACAGCTGACTTCATGATATATCTGCTTTGGAAACTAGTAACCAGAAAGTTTGTGTTGCCACAAATATTTTTGTAATTTAATCCTCTTTGTGACAAAATATTTCGCCATATTTCCACCTTGCGCGGATGATATTTTAAAAATGGCTAATGGTACACAATTGAAATTGGATGGAATTCTTTATATGGGCACTTTTTTCTAACTGAACCAACAATCTGATAAATATTTTACTATTGAAAAATTTTATGGACGAAAACATTACAAATTTTTTTAATAAAATACATTTTATGAACTCAACTCAAAATAAAATAAAAATTTAACATGAAATTTTTAGAATTTTAGGTTCACAGTAGTTTTCAAATGTTATAAAAGCTATACATCTATACATTAAATATGGAATTAAATTATGAAACAGAATGTTTTAAACTGTGCGCGCAAGTTGGAAACATGAAGAAAATTTTTGTCACAAAGCGGATTAAATTATAAAAATATTTGTGGCAACACAAACTTTCTGATTACTATTTTAGAAAGCAGCTATATTATGTAGTCATCTGTAAAACGTTGGTATAATTCCTTTTAAAATAAATATGTTATCCCAATTCTTGCAACAGTCACCTATTCTAACATCTTATGGGTTTTAAGGTTAAATGGCTCAAGAATTTACCAAATGATTTCCGTTTTCAATACAAGTCGTTGAGCAGATATGTTAAGCAATTCTGATGAGAAAACGTTTTGTTTAGTGTTAACCCTTTAACTGTCAAGTTATTTTGATGATTTGGGTACACAAATTGTTACATTTTTTTATTGCAAAAATCAAATGTACAAAATAAAACATTCTTAAGTAGTTAAAAATTGATATTTTGAAGTACATGGGTAAACTTTTTAAAGTTTTGTAGCTACTGCGTATTTGCTTGAGGCGGCTGCCACTCAACATGGCAGTTGTAAAGTTCGCTTCTAGTTTTAGAAAATAGTGGAGCACTATTTTCTAAAAATGAAGAAAATTAATTATTTTCTAAAAAATAAATAAATATAAGTGAATACCTATTAGTAGTTCAGTAATTCAGTCATGTGTGGTACAAATGGAAACACTTTTCCAAGCACAAACCAACTCCACAATCACTACACCAGAATCGTGATTCCTTCCTTATCTTTTCCCCATTTTTATCCTTTTTCGAACAACACACTTTGCACTGTCTAGGCTCACGTTTCGCAGGAGTAGGAGGAATATGGGATATAAAATGTCGTTCAGTAAGACGGGCAGGGTTATCTATTGTAGGTGGTCTGCCAACATTCTTTTGTCCAGAAGCTGCATCATCATATTTATGTAAAAGCTCTTCTTCAACTTGGATTTGAAATTCTAAAAATGTAATACGTTTTCCAACTACATTTTTATAGAGCAAATATGAGTTCCAGAGTACCTTGTCTAGTAAATGTAAAAATATATTTTTATAATATTTTTTCTGACGTTTTCGGATTGTTGGATGAAATGATATTTCCTAATCACAGCGATCTATACCACCCATAGTTAGACTGTAATTCGAAACAATCTTCGGCTTGACTATATCTCCATTTTTTTATTTTTGAGGCTGACCATGGAAGTATCATGAAAACTGCTCATCAAACACACATCATTCATCTTCGGTTGAAGAATCTAAATCATCTATATAACGTTTCAACGTTGTTTAGATATATAACGTTGTTTTCTTCGCCCTGTAACCCCACGCTTTTCAAGCGTGTAGTGACAGCAAGATATACCTTTTAAAATGATAAATGGCAGATGACGAAGAACGGGGGCACCAGGTGTCTACCAGAGGTAAGCAGGTACATGCCACTCGTCCTCCACAATCCAGTGCATGTTGAAGAAATAAAACATATAGGTGGGAAACATGACCTTACTCGGACTAGGCAGCTGTACAATGGCTACAAATTTGAGAGCAGCGGGTGGCAAGAGAAGGTCTTATATGACATGACAGATATCCTGTCCCAGGGCTGCAGTCGTGACATAGCTTTTCCGCCGTCACACGATTGTGTATAATAAAGCGCCAGTGAGTGTCCACACTACTGAAGAACTGACGTAGGTGAGTGGCGTTGGTGAGAGGACATTGATAGACGTCGTGGTCTGGGGAACCTTCTGCTTCGCAGACGCAGGTTGCAGATTCGGAAATGCCAAAGCGTAGGAAATAAATAGGAAACGGTAAATGCTAAACAAGAAACGTAAATGGCAACAACTGATATAAAACAGTAGAAGTAACAACGCTTAGATGTACGGCTCTCCTGGTTGTAAACTGGCAGCCCAACGTGGGACCCGAATGATTTATCCGGTTAAAGAACAACCAACGTTTAAGAATTCAAAAGTTGCTTCGAACCACGGGAGATATTCCATATAGTGAACTTTTCAAGAAGCGTCCTGATTCTACGCAGTTAAATGAACTATCCACATTCAATGACGTCTGAAGAGAATCATCCAGATTTAATGACGTCTGAAGAGAATCATCCAGATTTAATGACGTCTGAAGAGAATCATCCTGATTCAATGACGTCTGAAGAGAATCATCCAGATTCAATGACGTCTGAAGAGAATCATCCTGATTCTACGCTGTCGGGTGATTCACCCAGATTTAATGTAGTTGGAAGAGAATCACCATGATTTTGTGCAGTATGAAGATGAGCTGTCGATTTCTTTAGAACCGGAAACCGCATAGAGAGAAAAAATAAAGACTTCAGAGTTTTATTACTAAATTCTGTTTGCGGAACAAATTGTTCAACATATGGTTGATAGCATACGCGAAGTAAATACTGTAGAACAGATTCCTCCTATTTATTACACGAATTCGTTTGAATCACTTCAAATGGGATTAAGGGAAGTGGTATGAAAAATATTGCTACGTGCATAAGGGTTCGTAATAGATTGAATGCACACAGGTCCGATCATAGGTTAATGAAATTTATTTTTATCGAAAGAAACACTTCAGAGTTCTGGAGTGATCTGTACTGTGCGCACAGGTGCTCACAGTATCACATAATACAATCAGTTGTTATACAACTAGTAAGAACGTTGAACACAATGCGATGCAAAGCACATCTAAAGAGAAAGCTGGCTTTGATACGTCTCAATTCACGCTGAACTAACAACTCTTAACAACAATAACTGAGCAACTGAGAGCAGATGCTCTCTCTCCGGCCTTATATATAGTTTTCACCCAACCGCCGAGATGTTTCTATTACTTTCTAGTTATAGACATTACTGGAAAGCAATATGAGGGCCGAATTACTGTTGTAGCTAATACAGTGATCGATTACATTTATTCAATTACAATACCCATTACGATAATACAGAGACCCGACCAAAATGTCGCCAAGTTTGGCGACCTTTAGCGATTTCCTGCCAAAGCTGAAACTGTTAAGACACAATAAAACGCCGAACAAATACTAATTCAGAAGTCAAACAACAAAAATCAGCGTTATATTTTAAATTTTTCACAGGACTAGTTTCAATGGTTTTACCGAAACAACATTTTACGCTTTTGCAGCTGAGGATGATGGTTCGGTAAAACCATCGAAACTAGTATTGTGAAAATTTGAAAATATAATGCTGATTTTTGTTGTTTGACTTCTGAATTAGCTGAAACTGTTGTCAGTCTGGCGATATCTCGCCAAATAATTGAGATACCCATTTACGTTAAATTAACGTAAATAGGTATCTCGATTACTTGGCGAAACTTGCCCTGTCTTCTTACATTTCCGGCATAGCTTCTCTTTAGATTTTTCATGTTACAAAAGAAATACAATACATATTATGACATATTATGACTAATACATATTATGACTGTGATCGAGATTTATATTTTAAAGAAACCCACATAATTAATCCATACAAGAAGCTTCCAAACTCGTCATCGAAAGATTCCCGGTTTGTTCCTCGTGGAGAAAAATGTGAAATAGATTGCCGGCTCTTTGCCGAGACATCGTCGGAGCTAGTGTGAGGGTCTGTAACCTCACGGTTTTCAAGAACTGGCGTAAGACAATAGAAACTAACAACTTTTAGATATATGCTCCTTAGTTTTACCTATTAATAGAAATAGTAGTTCAATTTTTAAAGTTACTGGAACAGATATGATTTTTTATAATTCTTGCAGCATGTCTTCCGAAAGTTTATTACACATATTAATCAAATAGCCTTTAAAACATTTTTAAACATTCTTGTTTCTAAAATATAAGTAATAGAAAATACTTTCTCACTTATTCTTGAGTATCTCTTGAGTTCTTATTGATCATTTCTAGAACATTCTTTCAGTTTTCGCTTCTAAGTTTAAGCCAAAACTCACTGAAATTTTTCTTAAGCATTATGTGTTTCTCAGTTATGTTAGCTAATGTATGTTTACTTTTAAGAATTTCGCTTAAATTGTTACCTCCTCTCTTACATTATTTTTATCATATCTTTGCTAAATATTTTGCAGATGATATTAAATGTATTTTGAGATAAAAATTGAAATAAATGTAATTCTCAAAGTAATATTCTGAATGCGATAAAAATAGATAAAACAAATTTGTGCTACAGCAGCAAAACATTTACCTCCTAAATGATACAAATTAGCCTAATTAGAAGGTTAAAATAATATGAATTACGCAAGGCAGTCGTTTAATGCAGTAAATCAGAAAATTAATTTAAATATGATATATTTGTAGGGTGTGATAATATTCAGGTGCGCATGGCGTATTTAAAAATTACGAAGGCAAATTCATTTCACATCTTAGTGTTTAGAGTTTAATTATTTTCATTAACATATAGTTAAATCTTCAGAATTTATTTTCTTTCATTACTTATATTTGCTGATTGTGTTAAACCTTACATAACAGTTAAGAATGTTTATAGATAAGTATAGCAGGCAAAGATAGATTTAAATTAAAAACCTAAAATATCAGATTAAATAATTTAGAAGTTATTTAAACACCTGCGTTAAACGTCTCAAAACATTTTAAAAATTATGTAAAAGCCTTAGAAACTATTAGAAAACTATTTCTGTATTTTTTTCGTTTAATATAGTAACATTTGGTAGCTTTGAAGCAGGCCAATTTTTAGAATGCATAATAAGTTTAGAAATAGGTAAATTTATTTGGGAAAAAAACATAGATATTTAATCACATTACTCAGTAAATGTTCAACGATATTAAATAAAATATAATTTCCAAGTGTAAATAATAAAAACTGTTGTATCATAGTATAATACGAACTGAGTTAAAAAGTTAAAGAAGAATCATTCCTCTGTGCTTTTACGACTTTAATTGAGTTTCTTAAATGAAACATTTTAAATAAAGAACAAAATATTGTTATTTATTTAAACAGTAGAGCAGAATAAACAGAAAATATTTTACACTCACGCAGTGGCTTCAGCTTAAGGGGAATCATACACCTTAAAACCCATAAGATCTTCGAATAGGTGTCTGTTGCAAGAATTGGGATAACTTATGTATTTTAAAAGCAATTACTTCCACCTTTTTACAGCTGACTACATAATATAGCTGCTTTCTGAAACAGTAATCAGAAAGTTTGTGTTGCCACAAATATTTTTATAATTTAGTCCACTTTGTGACTACATTTTTCGTCATATTTTCACCTTGCGCGCACAGTTTAAAATATCCTGTTGCATAATTTAATTCCATATTTAATATATAGCTTTTATAACATTTGAAAACTACTGTGAACCTAAAATTCTAAAAATTTCATGTTAAATGTTTATTTTATTTTGAGTTGAGTTTATAAAATGTATTTTATTAAAAAAACTTTTAATGTTTTCTTCCATAAAATTTTTTAATATTAAATTATTTATCAGATTTTTGGTTCAGTTAGAAAATAGGGCCCATATAAAGAATTCCATCGAATTTCAAGTATGTACCATTAGCCATTTTTAAAATATCATGCGCGCAAGGTGGAAACATGGCGAAATATTTTGTCACAAAGAGGATTAAATTACAAACATATTTGTGGCAACACAAACTTTCTGGTTACTAGTTTCCAAAGCAGCTATATTATGTAGTCAGCTGTAAAAGTTAGGAAGTAATTTCTTTTAAAATAAATAAAATATCCCAATTCTTGGAACAGTCACATATTCGAAGATCATGAGGGGTTTAAGGTGTATGAGCCCCCTTAAAAAATTAAATTGTCTTCAAAACAAATAGCATGTTTCGTAATAAATAAATAAATGTAGACCGAATTTAGGACACATTGAAATTTTCAGAATAATATGCTTTTCGATAAATGGAGCATTTTTAAAGCTACAAATGCGCATAGTTACAAAAAAGTTTTAAAAAGACTGAAAACTGAAGAAAATTCCTTTTCTATTGTCGTTTCTTTTAAATTATAATAAATCCTAAAGGTGTAGTTATTTTATGCGCCTATTACTTTGCAAGTTAAGAGCAAGATAGGCAATAAAACTAAATAATAAGTAAATTAGATATGTTGAATAAATGTAAAATAAATTTAAATTTAACAGAGAACATTTCAAAAAGAAATATATGTGATTCTATAAAAAATGATACATTAATTTATTTCTATTCAGATATTCGGTTAACTAAGAATATATTATCTGCATCATATCAAGTGCCTACATAAGAATAATAATACGGCATGCTGTTTAAAAATGTGTCGATGAATAAGAGATCATGAAAAGATACCTCATAATTACGCTAATTTGATTTAATTGACGATTAATAATTAATTAAATCAGAGATATAAATGTGAAACAATAACTGCATCAATAGCTACTGAGAAATAATTTTAATGTTGGCTGATTGATCCTTTTGTTTAATTGAGTTTTTTTTTCCCTTGTGTAACCTTACTTTGCTTAAACTAGTTATGATTGCCGCGCAAACTAACTGTTGTATAAATCTAACATCAGTAGCAGTTTCCACAGCCAAATGAGTAACTGGTGAACCTTATCTAAAAAGCCTTCGACCTTTATCGTTCTGCAAGGAATTTAAATTTTTAACATTTGAATTTTTGAATGTTATTTAATAGGTAGTTATAAGTTTTTGAACATTTTTTAAATTCGGTTTGAAATTTTTTTAAAATTGTTTATGAACATTATTTCAGCATTTTATGAACATTATTTAATTTTTGAACATTATTTTTTAACATTTTAACAATGCTTAAAAATATTTAAAAGGTTTTTAACATTATTATATTTGTTTAAAATTTTATTTAAAATTTGAACATTTTTTTCAATATCATTTAAAAATATCTGAACATTATTTAAAAAGTAATTACGTGACACTGAAATGCATTTTAAACATTATTAATAAAACTGCTACAAAGCTTTAAAATATTCACCTGCCTATTATAGTCACTTATGCTGTTATCACTTATACTGTTACCAGTTTCGAAACCATTCGTCAGAGACATATAAGTTCAGTTACAAAAGTATTTGTAATGACGTAAACAATGACGTTATGGTACTTTAAAATTTAAAATCCAAGTTTCGTGAAATTACAAAATTTAATGTGCTTTAAGGTAGTTGAATGTTTGTAGTTATATTTAGTGAAAGTTTGTACTTATTCTAACGTAATATTTGCCCCCAGTACAAAAACAATTATTCATTAGATTCAGTTTTAAAGTTAGAGATTGTGTTAAGGGCTCACATACAAAATCAAGAGTAAAATATTTAAATTTGTTTTGAAACAAAATATGAAGTATCAATATAGAAAATGTTTTCTGATGTTAATAGATTAAATAATGTGCATTTCTATGCAGTTTGTATTAAAGCATTTTGTTGAGCGTATTGTTTTCCCTGAAAAGATATTTAGTCACATAGTTTTACAGAATAAAAGTTCTAGAAAACTGTAGCAGACCTCAGTATTAGCGCAAGTGCAACTCGTAACATTTTTGTGATACCATTGAATGATATCAACAAGAAAAAAATGAGCAACGAATTGTTTTAATTTACTTTTCGAAGCGAACTGTTAGGACAAACCCAAAAAGATGTCAGAAATCCCAAATTTTGAAATTAAACATTTAGGTCAATTTTTGTAGTATGGGAGTCAAACGTTTGGTGTTTTACTTTCTATACTGAGTATAAATTTTTACTAAATTTAACTACTGGAACGGCAGGAGAAAAGATACAGATTTCGTAATCCTTGCAAATCTGAATTTCTAAGTTTAAAATTGCCAAAACATGAATCCATTTAACCCCTTCCCGTGCTTTAACCAGTTTGACTCATGATGAGGGTTTTGTCCCAAACATAAACATCACGACTAGGCTCTTGAACAGAAAGCCCGGCCAAATATAAACATCTCGAGCCAAGCTCGTGAAAAGAAAAAGCTGGGCCAAACATAAACATCACGAGCCGGGCTCGTAAACATTAACATCGTAATTTCACGGTCGTAATTGAATATTAGTTCCTATCAGTTCACCACAAGAGTTAGTAATTCTACATTATATAAGTTATATAATATTTATTATATAATGTTATTAAAATTATATGTTAAAAGTATAATATATTTATAATATCTGCAAAAGTCAGAAGGCTGAAAGTTTATTTCCATTAAGGATTAAAATTTACTTGCTTGAAGTGTTTATTTATGAAATATAATTTTGAAACTGTTAGTTATTACAAAAGATAATATATTTATAACATCTACGAAAGGCAGAAGGATTAAAGTTTACTTCCACGCCAGCAATATCGCGCGAAACTGACTATAGCACAGGCATTTATGTTTCGGTTCGTATTGTGACTGTTCTCAAAAGCATCGGTCTAACTAGTTTACCACACGTTGACCTATAACACTTGGGCCCAAGTTTGGTCGAAGTAAATGGCACAGGAAAGGGCTTAAGAGGGCTCATACACCTTAGACCCCTTAACACCCTTCGAATATGTGACTGTTGCAAGAATTGGGATATTTTATTTATTTTAAAATCAATTACTTCCAACTTTTTACAGCTGATTACATAATATAGCTGCTTTGGAAACTAGTAACCAGAAAGTTTGTGTTGCCACAAATATTTTTGTAATTTAATCCGCTTTGTGACAAAATATTTCGTCACGTTTCCACCTTGCGCGCACGATATTTTAAAAATGGTTAATGGTACATACTTGAAATTTGATGGAATTCTTTATATTCTTTATATGATTCTTTATATTCTATCTTTTAATTGAACCTAAAATCTGATGAATATTTTAATATTAAAAAATTTTATGGACGAAAACATTACAGATTTTTTTAATAAAATGCATTTCGTAAACTCGACTCCAAACAAAATAAAAATTTAACATAAAATTCTTAGAATTTTTTGGTTCGCAGTAGTTTACAAATGTTAAAAAAGCTATATATTAAATATGGAATTAAATTATGCAACAGAATATTTTAAGCTGTGCGCGCAAGGTGGAAACATGACGAAAACTTTTGTCACAAAGCGGATTAAATTATAAAAATATTTGTGGCAACACAAACTTTCTGATCACTTTTTCAGAAAGCAGCTATATTATGTAGTCATCTGTAAAAAGTTGGAAGTAATTGCTTTTAAAATAAATAAGTTATCCCAATTCTTGCAACAGTCACATATTCGGAAATCTTATGGGGTTTTAAGGTGTACGAGTCCCCTTAAACATTTTGTAATTTAATGTATATATTTACGACTAACGATTAAGAAATAAAACTGCTTAAGTGGAATAAAAGCCCTCGCATGCTTTGCCATAAATAAATAAACCAAATCAAATCAACCTTAGTTTTCATGAAGGAAATAAAAGTGTACTTGATCTTTTATGTTTATTTATTGAGCGAAAGCTCAATTAAGGATTTATTTGCTGGTACTTGTAGAAAACAGTTACAGTTCAAAACTAACAAAAATTATCTGTCACATTTTTCGGAGTTCATATTAGTACAAAATACTTAATTTACGGGAATACAATCAAATTCATTAACGTACAGACGGATAGTACAACCGAAATTCGTTGACAGGTAGGATAAACAATTAACATGGCGTTTCAAATACTTGTACATCACTATTAGAGTTCGGTCTAGGGTTCGAATCCTGGTGAAACGGCAGACGTCTTCGTGGTTTTCTCTAGGTGCAGTGTGTATAAAGTTCAGATTCCTTTAGAAAATCCCTTATGAAGGTATATCTTCCCTTAGGCAGATTGCCCTCGAGAGCTTTATCATAATTAAATAAACCAAACCAAACTAATCTATGTTCACAAAATATTGGTTGTCTTCGATAGTTTAACACTACATAATTTTCATTTTGATGAATATGAACGTGAAAAAATAACGTAAAATAACTGCTCATGATAATCTTATTATGCCTTATAAGAGAAATCACATTATGCCAGATTAAGGGGACTCATACACCTTAAACCCCTTATGATCTTCGGATATGTGAATGCTGCAAGAATTGGGATATTTTATTTATTTTAAAAGCAATTACTTCCAACGTTTTACAGCTGACTACATAATATAGCTGCTTTCTGAAATAGTAACCGGAAAGTTTGTGTTGCCACAAATATTTTTGTAATTTAATCCTCTTTGTGGCAAAATATTTCGCCATGTTTCCACCTTGCGCGCATGATATTTTCAAAATGGCTAATAGTACATACTTGAAATTGGATGGAATTCTTTATATGGGCACTATTTTCAAACTGAACCAAAAATATGATAAATATTTTAATACTGAAAAATTTTATGGACGAAAACATTACAAATGTTTTTAATAAAATACATTTTATAAACTCAACTCCAAATAAAATAAACATTTAACATGAAATTTTTAGAATTTTAGGTTCACAGTAGTTTCCAAATGTTATAAAAGCTATATATTAAATATGGAATTAAATTATGCAACAGAATGTTTTAAACTGTGCGCGCAAGTTGGAAACATGACGAAAAATGTTGTCACAGAGAGGATTGAATTATAAAAATATTTGTGGCAACACAAACTTTCTGATTACTATTTCAGAAAGCAGCTATATTATGTAGTCAGCTGTAAAACGTTGGTAGTAATTTCTTTTAAAATAAATAAGTTATCTCAATTCTTTCAACAGTCATCTATTCGAACATCTTATGGGTTTTAAGGTGTATGAGTCCCCTTAAATGAAATCAGATCGACTCTAATACAAATTTACTTTTAAATATATATATAAAAAAAAAAAAAAAAAAAAAAAAAAAAAAAAAAAAAAAGACGTTTATTCTGTTGTCCAAGTATTGATTAGGAAGATACCATGGTAACACAGAAGAGATCAGATAGTCTATGAAAATATCACAGAGAAGGGCTTTGAACGTCATACACCAACGATATGTCGTAATGTTATTTTTTTGCTGTCGTTTTTCCTAACTGGATATTTTCTTCAAAACCATTTGATCTTTTTGTTGATCTTTCAATGACGCTTATTTTCCTCATTTTCCTTCCTGGAAGCCTATATTTTTATCACGAAGTAATGTCATAATACTTCCAAGTAGTTTATCTATCACAATTAACCTACTCGTTATCTTTTGTAGCTTTTACCAGGTTAAGAAATACGGGAAAACTCTTCAAGAAAACATTAAAAAGCTTAAAAGAAAATTCTATTTAGTTACTAAAACTTCCAATAAACGGCTTATTATTGTGTGCCTTGAGCCACTGAGGTGTTGATTATTTTTAATTCATTTTTATTCAAGAGTAAAAGCATGGCATTAAATTACTTTGTTTGTTTAATTAAAAACATGGCCAACACGGAGATTTTTAAAGCAACATTTTTTAACTTAATTCGTTAATTTCGTGATATTGTTACGTGTGTACGGGTTCATAATAGACTGAATGCACGCAGAAATTGATAAGAGTTTGATAAAAATTATTTTACCAAAAGAAACGCTTCACAATTCTGAAACTTTTCACAAAGATAGTTGTAAAGCTCTTCACAGTATCACAGAGTATCAGTAGTTAAACTTCAAAAGTACTTAGAACGCTAAACACAACGCAGTGCAAAGCGCATCTAAATATCAATACTCGGAACTCACACTGAACTAAACAACGACTGAGAAACTGAAGTTTTTCCCAGTCTGATATAATTTTCCTCTTGTCGCCGAGAAATCACGCGCACATTCCACTTCCGGAAAACTGGAAAATATATGTGGGCCGGATACAGTTACAGTTACAGTTATAGATACAGAGGCTATAGAGGGTGATCGCACATTTTTAGACGATTTTCATTGTATTTACAGAAATATTTTACATAAAATGTTTCAATGTTCGAATTGATAACACATATTCCTCACTATCTTTATGCAATGTATTTTCCAAGACAATAAAGCATTTTTAGTAGCGGATTAGCTATTTTATTCCATTCCTCTTGAACAGCTTTCAAAAGTCGAAGGTCAGCATCTGAACAATTCGATTTTTAAAAGTCCAAATGCCCAAAAATCCACGGATGATATATCAGGGGATACACTGGTGCGCAAAAACTAAGGACGAGACGGTTTTTTCAATATAACTTTGTACAAAAGCTTTCCAAATCAACACATTTAATACCGTACGATCCCCAATACGTAAGAACATGAGTAATGTAAGCAACACTTACTAAAAGAGAAATCCGAGGGATAAAAAGAAGCTTTATTGAAAAAGTAGCATGGAGCGCAATGCGACTGAAGGCCGAAACATCCCTGTGATGGATGTCCAGAAAGAAACATCCGGTTTTTAATAGGGGATATGATCTCCCTGACTGCTAGGCAGGTTTCACAGCGTCTGCCCATGCTGAGAATGAGGGTGTCAATGAGTTGTTGAGGCATTGCTGCCCATTCGTCTTGTAGCGCCAATCGAAGCTCCGGAATCGTTACTAGTGGTAAGGTACGAGCTGCCAAGCGTCTGCCTAGAAAATCCCATACATGCTCGATGGGATTGAGATCCGTAGATCGTGCCGGCCAATCTATACGTTCAATATCTTCACTCTCTAAGAGCTGTTCGGTAGCTACTGTGCGATGACATGGTGCATTGTCGTCCATGAAAAGGAACTGCGGACCCATAGCGCCTCTAAAAAGACGCACATATGGAAGAAGAATCTCGTTACAATAACGGGTCCCGTTGACTGAACCTGCGTCAAAGATGTGAAGGTCTGTACGACTACCAAGCATGATGCCTCCCCAAACGAGAACACCGCCACCTCCATACTTGTTCCTTTCAATGATGTTCGAGGGATGATTGCGGCTTCCCCGCTCTCTCCAGATGAGTATGCGATGAGAATCGCTATTCAGACTGAATCTGCTCTCATCTGTAAAGAGTACTCGTCCCCATTCATTGTCTCTCCAATTCCGGTGTTCCCGGCACCACAGAGAACACCTTCTCCGATGGGCAGGTGTTAGAGGTACACACCGTACAGGGCGTCGTGCAAACAGACCACCATCGTGCAGTCTTCTGGCCACGGTAAAACGCGATATCGGTCGTCCAGTCGCCTGTGTCGTGTGTCTAGAGATTTCTCCCGCTGTTTGCCGCCTGTTTCGTCTGGCCTGTAAGGCAATATACCGGTCATCTGCGGGTGTGGTTCCTCGTGGACGACCACTACTAAACCCCCGGATAGCTGTTCCTGTAGTTTGAAATTGTCTCCAAAGTCGTGAAACGATGCTGTGAGCAATTCCGAACTCTGCAGCCACACTTGTCACACTGCGGCCTTCCTCCAACTTCCCAATGATTCCACCTCGGGTAAAAGCATCCAGATGTCGTCTAACAGATTGATTATTCGCCATTTCTTGCTGAGGCAGCAACTCGGTGTGATTTTAACTGCTATACGGCGTGCAATCTCTTTGCCAGAAATACTGATCTTACACCGACAACATGCTTTATAGTACTCAGACACTTCCCCATTACGTCTACCTGCATATCTGCGCATGTGCTACCGTACATCACCTTACTTAATCTCCTGATTTGTCTTTCTGTCCGCTCTGCCCCTTCGTTGAGCTGATATGCTAATTTTTCGACTTCGTCCTTAATTTTTGCACACCAGTGTATATTAGGGATATGAATGAAGGGCATGGCCTTGATACTCGTTTCTTGTTCCATTTTATCTGGGAGATTAACAGTGGATTTTGACGTGCCGCTGATTGCTTTGTCATGATGCAGTTTATTGATTGATGGCACAGTGGGTAAAGAGATGATATTTCATATTGGAAGTAAAATTTCTTTCTGATAATATGTGGAGTTGACCTTAACAGTTTTCTGCACGCTCTTTCAATTGTATTTGTCGTTATATCAAACACCAACAACAAACATAAATCCCTTTGAAAAACTCTCTTTAGATTCTTTGAACCATGCTGTAAGATTATTTTTTCTTCTCTTTGATGATAATGAATGGGTCTCCTTCTATTGAGGTCATTTAAATAGAGCCAGATTTATATATTGTGAAAACATTTTTCCATTTTTGTCGGAATAATTGTTTCTCATAGAGATTTCTGCTTTCGGCGATATACAATGGAGAAAGACCTTTGCAGCATTAGAAGCATTCAGCTTTTTCCTTGGAAATGTATTTTGAACAAGTTTTCTCCTTGAATCTGAACTTGGACTTTTTTCTTTCTTATTGGCTATATTATCTTTTGCAGCTTTAGATACCGAAAAATCGTGGCTTTCGCAGCATTTTCAATAATTAAATACGAATAATGTTCTTCCGAAGGAGCACTAACATAGCCTTCCGTCCACTGCTTTTTTGAAATCGCTATTTTTCATGAAAACAAAACTGTCAAGAGCAGATGATAATTTGTAATTTCAAAAATAGTATAGTTGCAGTTAAAAAATTTTCAAAGCAGGCGATGTTTTTCAATTCGAAAGCAAAATCGTCTAAAAATGTACTAACAGCCTTATATAGTATCCATTACAGTTATTTAATTACAATACCCATTATAGTTATACAGGCAATGGACCAAAATATCGCCAAGTTTGACTACAAAAAATAGTCTCCAAAATCATCTCCAGCTTGGCAATATTTCGCCAATTTTGCGAGATAGCCATTAACTCAATATTAAAAAGACGGATAATCTTTGGAATATGGTAACAGGTAGTTTGGCGATATTTTGGTAAGGCGATAGAGGTTTCTAGCTAGGACTTTAGCAGTGTACATGGATAAAGTCGAATGTGCGCAATGCCATTTTTGTGCAATTCCTGGATGTTTTTTTAAGTGAAAATAGGTCGACGTGTACATGGATGATACAGTGTATGTGCAATTCTTAAAAACGCGGCAAACAGTGGGCGATTCTTCACTTTTTCGCAATTTCGCACCTAATCTTCGTCATGATTAAGCACTTTTGTTCCATAAAAGTTCTAGCATAAGCGTAATTCGGCTAGCAGATTGTTAGAAAAAAAATGTTGAGTAAAAAAAAAATGCCTTTACTTCGTGAAAACAAAATGGCGTCCAAATAAAAACTAGCAGGTTGCTGTAGTAAGGTTGGTCGCCAAATTTTTGCCAAAAAATCGCCAAGTGACCATAATCCAAAGATTAACCAAAAAGACTTTTACCTTTTAAGACTGTATACGAGCCAGTTTCCCTCAGAAAGTCCTCCACGAAGGCATCCCTCCCTTTAGGCAGATAGCCCTAGTGTGCTTTGCCATAATTAAAAAATACACCAAAATATAAATGCACCTTTTAAGACTCTCACTGTGTAAATCTCAGTTACTGTAGAAAGTGACGAGCCTTAAGAACTAGATAGCGAATAATCGCTTAAGTTCGGGTGACAGGAAACAACAAGATAGAAGGGTCACTAACCCTTTATTATTCCAATAAGATTTAACAAAACTCCGCCTAGGAGTGTACAAACAAAGCCGACACTTGGGCTTGAACGTAAGAGACTAAGAATTAAACTAAAACTAAGATTAATTACAGAAATATCCGAAGCTATCAAGATTCAAATCGAGTTGGCCCCTTAACTTATTTGACTACGAAGCTTAGCAAGGGCCTGTGTATGGCCGAGCGTAATAACAGCTTTGAGAGAGAGAATGGCCAAAAAGGCAGACGCGCATAAATCAGAAACTCTGATTCTCTCTGACTCTGTAAGTAACTTCGTGTTTTAAATTCCGCTCCTCCTCATTAAATATTCAGCAAGATTCCAACGCTACGTTCTGGCCGGAAATAGTAAGTTGAAGTTAAGAATTTGACAGGACAGGAAATTTAACTTAAAATTTTACTGTTAATAAAATTAACATAATCCTTACAACCTGTATTCTTTTTTTTCCGGCAAAGCTTCGCTTCTATAGATTTTCATGCTATATAGTATATAATATACAAAGAAATCCTACAGTTTCACATATAATTTCACTAAAACTGTTTACGTATGTGCAAAATTCGTTACAATATTTATTGGTAAAACGCAACTACATATAAACGCAAGTTGTGACTGCTGAACGACAAATCGAAAATCGCACATAACAAGTGAAAAACAGAATAAGCGAGCCTTGGGAAATCAGAACTAGTTTAAGAATTGCAAAAGCTTCCATCTTTCTAAACATCGTTTCGACATGAAAAATGAATTACGCAGTTTTCCGTATTTATTTGGCGTAAATTTGTTTGAGTGTAAAGAAAACATTATTTCTTGGTAATTTATAATAAACTGGATCCGAAGCGCATGCATAATTCATAACTAATCAAGAAAAGTGCTTATATATTGATGCTCTAAAGTTAAAGAAGAATATGTGCGAACAACAAAATTAAAGTAGCCAACATGATGCAGAAACTAAAATTACTTCAAAGTAACTATTTGCTTGCACGGAATATTTCTTTAATAATTTTAAGTGATGCTGCAACAACTTCTCAAAACTTTTAGCGAAAGTCATTAAAGTTAGTTTTCTGTCTGCCTCGACCTATTATCTTTGTTACGATATTATTATTAAGAAATTTCCGCTTCTTTGCTCCGGGAAATGTTTCATTCTTCTTCACAGATGAGGAGAAAAAAATATGTAAATTACATAACACCGGAAAAGTACTTGACCTGGAATGAAGATATTCTACAGCATACTTAATACAAATACCTTTACAAATAACACAACAGTTATGTACTTGCAACGTAATATTTATGTTCTTCGTTTTATTTAAAAATTATTTCCATGATTATGACGTCTTAATTAAAAGACGTTTAGCCAGTGAATGAGAACAGGCAAACACAAGTATAAATTCCAAATATATCTATATTTTATCTTCATATTTGCCTTGTATACTCTTTAAATCTATAAAATAAGTAATTTTGCTGGCAACAAGGAAAGTTAGACATTGAAATATATTACGCATTTAGTTTAAACTTATATATTTACTTTTATTTAATATGTACATATTTTTGTGTCTTTTTTATACAATGGTTCACTTTAATATAATAACACTAACAGAAATATTCATGCATACAATAAATGCATGTGCCAATCCGTCTTGTGATAAATATTTGATCATAAAAGTAAGCAATAGATACAACATCATAGACGGAAATTTAAAATGCATAACCCTTAATTTAAAACGATACCTTTATTAAAATCAGTATGCTGCGTAATATGATATCATTATTAAGTTTTGAAGAAAGCCGAAGGATTTTCCTTCTTAAAATTTATTTCATTAAATTTCAAGAATAGTTTATTTCAGATCTAGATTGAAGGCCCACCAGCAGCCGAGTGGTAAAATCTCTGAACACTGGTAGTTCAGACTTGGATTTGATTTCAGGTGAACGGGCTGGCTACATAGGCGTTTTCCTGGTTTTCCCCACGTGTAACGTGTATACGAGCCAGTTTCATTCAGAAACTCTCCACGAAGGCATCCCCCTTAGGCAGATAGCCATAATCAACGAAACCAAACCAGACCTATGTTGAGCTGTCGCAGGTTACTCATTGTTATGCATCTTAATAAGAAAACTTATCAAAATATATCATATAACACCCAGACTTATTCCATATATTATTATTGTATTAATTTCGTTCCAAGATTTAAGTTGCACAGATATGGGCTGAAATGTACAAACTATGGAACCAAACAATAATTTCAAAAGCAAAACTGAAAAATCTCTTGATTAACATATCTGTTCAGATCCCATTATGATTGAAATAAGATTTGCTCATCATATACAGAGGCAGTTCGCACATTTTTTAGACGATTTTGGTAAGCGGTAATAAAAAACCGTTTGCTGCAAAAGAAGTAATTGCAATTGTACTATGTTTTTAAAAGTCAAAATGATCGTCTGTGGCTTGAAAGTTTCTTTTTTTATTATTAAAAATGCGAATTTAACAAAGCAGTGGTTCGAAGGCTACATTTACGCACTTTCCGAAGAGAAATATGCATACTCCGTTATCCAAAAACGATGTAAGAGTCATGGTTTTGTGATATCTAAAGCGTCGATAGGTAATATCATCAACACGAAAGGAAAAAAAAACGTCAAATTGGTGCCTCAGGTGGGACAAAAATTCCAAACAAGTATCCAAGGAAAAAACGGACATATTCGACTATTGCAAAGGTACGTTATTTAATGTTAAAAGAAAATCCCCCTAGTCAAACGACAGTTGCAAAATCATTAAAATGCTCGGTTTCCACCGTAAACAAAATGATAAACGTTGATTTAAATCTTAAGAAAGCGAAAAAACGCAATGTGCATCGTCTTCTTAGAAAGCATATCGCTCAACGCAGGACACGCTGCAGAATTCTATATGAGAAACACTTATCCGAAGAAAAATGAAAAACAATTGTCACAATAGATGAAGCATGGGTATAGCTAAATGATTGTGACAAAAAATGAGCCAAGGGAAGAAAAAAATTTAAGTACATGGTTCAAAGAATCGAAAGAAAGTTTTTCTAAGGGATTCATGATTGTTGCTGGTTTTTCTTATAATGGCAAGTTAAAAATAAAGAGAGTGCAAGAAAATGTCAAGATTAACTCCAAATACTATCAGGAACATATTTTATCGCCAATTTTTTTGAATGAAATACCATCGCTTTACCCTAAGTGCCATCCATCTGTGAGACTCCATCAGGACAAAACTAGCAGTCACACATCAAAATCCACTGTCAATTTCCTAAATGAAATGGAACCAAAAACTGGTATCAAGGCCATAACCCTTCGCTGATATCCCTACTAAATCTCCCGATGTGTCTGTCACCTATGGAATTTGGAATTTTGTGCTTTCGGACTTTTAAAAACTGCATTATCCAAACGCTGTCCCAAAACCCTAACAGGACTCTGAAAAGCTGTTCGGGAGGAATGGGATAGAATACCTCTTCTGCCACTTCAAAAGGCATTATTATCCTGGAAATTGCTGCGTCGAAAGATCGTTCAGAATAAGGGATGTCAAATAGAACATTTAAAACACAAGAATTTTATGTAATTTAGTTTTGTGAATACAATATACATCGTCTAAAAAATGTGTGAACAGACTCTGTAGTAGTTGAACTAGGTATTCCGTCTCTTAGACGTTCTTTTATAGTTTCCATGAGAAGTTAAAAAAAGAAAGTGTACTTATGATATGCAGGTAAATAAAGGTTGATCTTTTGACGCTGAGAATTTCACCTAGTTTTATCCTCATTTTATTTACGGAAGGATGTTTACATTTCATAAAAGACGCTTAGACTGTATAGTGGTTAGGGGAACCGACTGTGATACCTAAGGCCTCGGGTTCAAGTCCCGGAGAAGGCACAAATGCAAATTGTCTGTCCCTTCATACGAGATAACGGTGACTCCATAATAAAATAACCAGAAGTCCTGGCCATAGTAGTGGCGAACACTGAAAAAGGGTTAGTGCGCGCCATGGAGGAAAAACAAATAAATAAATAAAATAAAATAAAAACTGTAAGCTTTTAAGATTTTATATTACGCCCAAAGGGGGCTTCTTTACCGTTTTGCCTGTTAATTTCTTTATTAAGGGGACTCATACACCTTAAACCCTCATGATCTTCGAATATGTGACTGTTGCAAGAATTGTAATACTTTATTTATTTTAAAAGCAATTACTTCCAACTTTTTACATCTGACTACATAATACAGCTGCTTTGGAAAATAGTAACCAGAAAGTTTGTGCTGCCACAAATATTTTTGTAATTTAATCCTCTTTGTGACAAAATATTTCGCCATGTTTCCACCTTGCGTGCATGATATTTTAACAATGGCTAATGGTACATACTTGAAATTGGATGGAATTCTTTATATGGGCACTACTTTCTAACTGAACCAATAATCTAATGAATATTTTAATATTGAAAAATTTTATGGACGAAAACATTAAAAATTTTTTTAATAAAATACATTTTATAAACTTAACTCAAAATAAAATAAAAATTTAACATGAAATTTTTAGAATTTTAGGTTCACAGTAGTTTCCAAATGTTATAAAATGTTATAAAAGCTATAATTAAATATGGAATTAAATTATGAAACAGAATGTTTTAAACTGTGCGCGCAAGTTGGAAACATGACGAAAAATGTTGTCACGAAGGGAATTAAATTATAAAAATATTTGTGGCAACTTAAACTTTCTGATTACTATTTCAGAAAGCAGCTATATTATGTAGTCAGCTGTTAAACGTTGGTAGTAATTGCTTATAAAATAAATAAGTTATCCCAATTCTTGCAACAGTCACCTATTCGAACATCTTATGGGTTTTAAGGTGTATGAGTCCCCTTAAATATCACATTCTTCGCACTTAAAACATAAAATTAAATTCATTAAAAATATAACAAAATATTTAAAAAAAGCATGTCTTTAGAATTTTCGATACACAGTCTCGCGCTCTGCAGAAAAAAGGCTTTTTCTTTCGTACAATGTTGCCATTGATGCTCGTTTTGAAATCGTCGAGTTTGTTAATCAAAAATTCTTTAATGTCTGATAAAATATGAAATAGATAATAAAACAAATTCCAAATTCGGGCTTCCAGATGCCCATATTCGAATTGGGAAATACGCTATTCAAAATTTAATTGGCTCTATGTACCGCTGTTTTTTCCCAATGCGAGAAATATACATACATTCTGCAGATTCTTCATTATTTAATTTCTTAAAATATAATGCAGGGCTCTAATATTTGTGGCAACATTTTGAAAAGTGAAACGCCGTTTTATAGTGGACGACACAAAATGCCAAACCGAAATGAATAGCCGTTCGAGACAAATTTCCCCTTCAGTCTAAAAAAAGAAACATTTTATAAGATAATTGTTAAAAGCTATGTTTCACATCAGTTGCCGTTAATTAAGAATTAAATACGTATATGATAATATATCTAAAAATATTTAAAGCGGAAAAAAAAATAAATAAGAATACAATTATTAACTGTTACTCAAAGATAAACAAAACTTCATAATATACCCAAAAATATGGTACTTTTAACACGAAGTTCTTTTTCTCCTCTTTGACACCTTCACTAGCTTGTGGAGTTTGATGTCACCAATTTTACAGCATGTAGTTATGACGAGTGAACGCTGTTGCTGCTACATCTTTCATTTAGGTAGATATTTTTATATATTACACATTATGATTTTGTGTTCAAAAAATTCTTTACAGACATTTTTAATTTTAGACTATGATGATAGTGAAAATTATGAAACGCAATGAATAGTATGCCCATGTTCGGGTGGAAACGTACGTTATTCAAAATTGGATGGCTCTAGGTACCGTCGTTTTACACTGACTACCAATAAGTATTTGGACACCTGCGATAGAAAAGAAAAACTAACTTTATTCAAAATCAATAGTTGGTAGAGCCTCCACGAGAGGTAATTACAGCGTGGACCCTCCGGGGCATACTTTCCACAAGTCTTTGTATGACAGCTAGTGGTATTTTCTTCCACTCGGCTTGGAGAAGGCATAGAAGTTCTTTCACCGATTTTGCACGGGTAGTGCACCCCTTTGGACGTACCTTAGGACCGCAGATATCGTCATTTGCATAGGTGTCCAAATACTTATTGGTAGTCAGTGTATTACAGTGCAAGAAACATACATACATATGTGCAAATTCTTCATTATTAAATTTCTTTAAATGCAATATCGGGCGATAATATTTGCTGACAAGAATTCGGCGATGCAACTCATCCCAGAAGTTCTCGATAGGGTTCAGGTCTGGACTCTGGGCAGGCCAGTTTATTCGATGAACTCCATTGGCACCATACCAAGCCGTGGTTAACGTCAAAATATGACAACTGGCATTGTCGACCTGAAAGTAACAGGGGTCCAACCCGTAAAACTGCCGCAACGTAGGAAGCATATTGTCATCCAAAATAGTGCAGTAGGCATCGGAGTTGAGCTTACATGAATGGGGACCAAGGGTCCCAGCCCATACCAGGAGAAACACCCCCAGACCGTAATTCCACCTCCGCCGAACTTGACTGTTGGCACAATGCATTCTGGCAGGAGACGTTCTCCAGGTAGACGCCAGACCCAGATCCTGCCATCCGAACCGTAAAGGGTGAACGTTGATTCGTCACTCCAAAGAACCAGTTTCCACTGATCTACGGTCCAATTTCGATGTGCTTTGCACCCCATTAACAGAGCAGCGCGGTTGGACTTCGTGATCAAAGGCTTATGGGCAGCAGCACGACCATGAAAACCAAGCAGATGTGCTTCCTTACGGATGGTATTCATTGAAACAATACTCCCGGATGCCTGTTGAAACTTCTCGAGGATGAGGGCCATCGGTTGGTGCGGTTTTTCCAATTTCTCTGGACAGCACTCGTCGGTCTCTATTTCCCAGTTTCGTTGGTCTGCCGACGCGGGGCACATTCCGACAATCACCGCTCACCTTCCACTTTTTAATCACATAGACCACTGTCGATTTTGGGTAGTTCAGATCGCTAGATATGTCTCTTAAGGATCGGCCACATTTGTGATACCCGATAATTACACCTTTCTCGAAATCAGAGAGCTTCGAACTTCGAGGCATTCTGCATGCGACTAAAGCCGATGCTGTTTCCTACACGATATGTACCGGCGGAGTTCGTGACGTACCTTAGGACCGCAGATATCGTCATTTGCATAGGTGTCCAAATACTAATTGGTAGTCAGTGTATTACAGTGCAAGGAACATACATACATATATGCAAATTCTTCATTATTAAATTTCTTTAAATGCAATATCGGGCGATAATATTTGCTGACAAGAATTTGAAAAGTGAACAGACATTTGTAGTGAACCAACGCAAAATGGCAAAACGAAATTAATAGTCCTTCTGGGAAAATTGCCCCTTTGGACTAACAAGTTCCACTTAAGATAAACAATTATTTATCTGTTGTATATGACTTCACACCTTTGAAAGACATCCGTTTATATATTTTTGAGTGCTACCTTATCACTGATGTTTTTTTGAAAAATAAATCCAGATAAGCAGGGAGCAGGAGCATAACGTGAAAAGCGTATGTGTGTGAATAAGCTAGCTGACAGAGAGAAAACATCGAATCTTCAGATATATAATCCATTAAATTTTGTGAGCATAACGTGAAAAGCGGATGTATGTGAATAAGCTAGCTGACAGAGAGAAAACATCGAATCTTCAAATATATCATCCATTAAATTTTGTAAGCATAACGTGAAAATAGTATGTATATGAATAAGCTAGCTGATAGACAGAAAACAGTTTATGTTCCTTTGTTTATTAAATGAAATGTCTTTATATATGCTTTCGTAACAAAATTTTAAATTATTTTAATTTATATGAAATCTATATTTATCTCTGCACGTAACGATAAGACATAATGATAACAAAATATCAGAGTAGCTCTTTTTTAAAGTAATAATATTTAATGTTTTAAGGGGTATCAGAAACCCCGATACCGACAATGTTAAACTGGCCATTTTCGATGTAGCTTTTCTCAAAACCTGCTGTAGATACAAGCTTGAATTTTTTTCTGTAATTACAGTATACCTATCTGATTATACTGAAATGAGCTTTTGAAACATTTTGAATTTTAAAGTAAATTACAGAATATTTTGTTAGGCATAGTAAAATTTAGCACTTTTCTCACACAAAAAAATTTTTCTTAAATTGTTTTCTAAGTTTATTACAAAAAGCTCATTTAAGTAAATATTAGGGAACCTAATGAATAAGCCATAAAAAGTTTAGATACCTGTGAGCAGTAGTTCCTGAGAAAAGGTACATCGAGTATAAAAAAATCACGTTTAGACAAAAACGCGTTTTTATGTAAAAATCCTCATTGATCAAAGCAGTAGATGACAAATTAAAACTAGATTTTTTTACAGTTCTAATTTTCATAGAGATTAAAGAATGGTAATTTTAGAAAGATAAAAGTGTAGAGAATTTGAAAATGCAAAAATCCGAAATCATATCTTTTTGAAGATTTTAGGTTCCAACACCCCTTAAGGAAGCCTGGATTTTTTCCGATTTCATTCAGTTTACATTAAAAAAAACCGAACGTTAACTGCCAGAAAAAAAAAATCCCAGAATACGCACGAACTTTCTTCTCCTATTAATTACGTTTCTTGGTATTTTTATTTACACAGAGAGTGGGAAACTGTTACGAAAGTAAAGAATAAATAAAATAGAAAATCTTACTAAGTAACGCAAGATTAATCGAGCTCGGGTCTTAGGCACGGTACTTGTAATCATTCAACTAGTAAATAATGAACAACGAGAAGATTTTTTTCTTTCTTTATTGAGCTTAACCCTATCTTGAGATAATGTTTTTTCTGGCAGAGCTTCGCAATCAATCATGAACGTTTTATTTGTATTTGATTTACAGACTGCAAACATGAACATTTAATTCATCTTCCACTTATCACAACACAGCACTGGATGCCATTAATTTTTGCTATCGTAAATAATCATTGCATGATTTTCGAAAATATTGCTGAAAAAAACTCGTAAAATTTGGCTTCACAAGAGAAACATCAGTAAATTTCAAAATATTTCAAAAGCTAAATTTTTGTAGAATTGTACAAAAATTTTGTATTACATCGGTATAATTTGACAAGAAGCTGCTCATAATATTTGATGACAACAATTTAAAAAGTGATTCGCCGATTATAGTGAAGTGGCGTAAAATCACATTTATAGACTTATAGTCCATTTTGGGCAGAAATAAAATAAAATAAAATCTGAGAGTTTTCAGAGTTTACATTACGCCCAAAGGGGTGTTTTTTTAACATTTTGTGTGTTACCTTTATTTATTAAATATCATGATCTTCGCACTTAAACCAAAAAATTCAGTTCATGAACAATATCGAAAATAATTTTTAAATGAGCATATCTTCAGAATTTTCGAAAAACAGTCTTGCGCGCTGAAGATAAAATGTTTTTTACTTCCTTGTACGAAGTAAAAAGGAAGTATTGTAATAGCGAAAAGCTTCAGGCAGCATATTTCAACGAAAATATCCACTTTGACCGCTTTCGAGTGCAATTTAACGATGTTCTTGCGTGATATCTGTGCGTAAGGACAGAATAAAAGACTCTTTTCCTCCAAAAAATCTAAAAAAACTGCTTTAAAATGAATTCTGAAGAGAATTTTTCGTGGCGTCTGTACGAACGTATGCACGTACGTGCGTGCGTACGTACGTATCTCGCATAACTCAAAAACGAGTAGCCTCAGAACGTTGAAATTTTGTATATAAGACTACTATAACATGTCGATGTGCACCTCGTATTTTGGTTTCAATCGGCAGCGCCAAACGTATATAAATATATCCACTCTGTTACCCAGCTCAGTTATCTCAGTTTCTTTACTCTTATATGTTTGTAAATAGTACATTTTTTGCTTTAAAAATGATTGAATTATGTTGTTTTGATCTTCCGGTTAAGGGTCTTATGCCTTTAGTAAATCTATATATATATTTTTAGAATTATCAACAATTTTAAAATTGTTTAAGTGCCGCTAAGCCTAATTTGATGGCGGCCATTGATGTTTACATTTGAAACAGGAGACTAGAGGATTTGTTGCCAATCTAGAGAAACTTAGCTTCCCAACAACAAAGATAACGCATTCATTTATTATTGCCAATTAAATCATGCTTATTCCTTTCTTGAATTTTTTCCAGGAAATAAGCGTTTAAGATTTAATTCGTAATTTTTAATACAGATATTTTGAGTTTTTATGTATTTTTGCCTTCTCGCGAAGTGAAAATTGAATTAATTAAATGAGAAATACTCAATCGTCTGTGAAAAACTGTTTCTTTTTTGTTTTGTTTACTTAATTTCTTTTATACATCGTTCTAGCTTTATTATAGTATTTGAATAGAACATGTGGCAACGATTAGTTAATTCTTTAAATGATATAAATTTTGTGCATTCAGAGTTATAATATGAACGAAATATAATACTGTTAAGTAAACCTAGCGCCAGAGTTTAGCTATGGTAAACAAAGTGAATTTTAAAGAATGCATTTATTCTATTGTGGTTTATGTGCTGTCGGCGAAGTAGGTTTAATTCAACCGAATAAGTTTAAATAAAATGCAAGAAAAAATGCGTGGAATTTAATATTCCGTACAAGGAAGTCATGTGGTGTACACATCAGATTTTTTTTTCCTGTATCCCTGTACAACGTTGCCATTGCTCGCTTTGAAATACTTGAGATTGTTAATCAAAAATTCGTTAAAGTGTTACAAAATTGGTAATCGATAATAAAACAAATTCCAAATTTGGGCTCCCAGTTGTCCATATGCGGAGCAGAATTACTTTATTCAAAATTTGATGGCTCTAGGTAGTTTTATCACAAGGCGAGAAACATACATACAATTATGCATATTCCTCGTTACTGAATTTCTTTAAATATAATACTGGTCGATAATATTTGGTGGCAACAATTTGAAAAGTGAATCAACGCAAAATGCCGAAACGAAATTAATAGTCCTTCTGGGAAAATTGTCCTTTTGGACTAATAATACCAATATGCATGTCCCAGTTAGTAAACTTCAGATATGAGAGTTCCTACACAACATTTTTCCACTTGCAATAGTTTTCTTTATATTTTAATTTTCATCGAAATCTATAAGAGCATTTTTACTAGAATAACAACGTTCGAATACCTCTCCCACGCTTTCCTTCAACGATTCACTTGAAAGTTGAACCGAGATGCGATGTATTCGTTTCAGAGGAATACGCTTCTGGTGCTTATAGAGACTGCAATAAATTTGTAATAGATATTTAATCCTTCCTCCAGCTTCCTAATTAAAATTAAAATTTATGTCAAAAAGAAAATATTTATGTTTTTGATTTTATAGATCCATGACGCAGTTTGATAAACATAAGCATGTATGGCATGTTCTTAAATTATTTTGCTATTATATTTCTCTGTTTTTAAATGTGTCCATGTGAATCAAATTTCAAAATGAATGCGATTTTGCTTTTTCTCCAGAGATGAAAAATAAAAACCGTGCAAATACAAAACTCCTTTTAAAATTACTAACACAATTTTAAAAATTAAGATACATATAAATGTAGGCATAGCTATTATTAGGAGATAGTAT
Source organism: Stegodyphus dumicola (assembly GCF_044657685.1). Taxonomy (NCBI): domain Eukaryota; kingdom Metazoa; phylum Arthropoda; class Arachnida; order Araneae; family Eresidae; genus Stegodyphus; species Stegodyphus dumicola. Next base: position 24,545,677 of record NC_140772.1, read on the forward strand.
TTTATACTTATTTATTTCCTAACATAAACATGAAGTATAGAACAAGCAAAAGATATTTATAAATACAAAAACGTAAGTGATGCCATTCACAAAAAGGGTAATGTTATTTTTAATAGTTCGCTGGCTTTGCCGCAACAGCTATGAATGATCATGATCTATTTATTAGTCTTGGTTTATTGATAAAAATTCAGGTTAAGTTCTGCTAAACTTACTTCCTTCTGTTTACGAATTTCTGTTGGTCTTGCAGTAATTAACATAAAACATTAAGGGGACTCATACAGCTTAAAACCCATAAGATGTTCGAATAGGTGACTATTGCAAGAATTGGGATAACTTATTTATTTTATAAGCAATTACTACCAACTTTGTACAGCTGACTACACAATATAGCTGCTTTCTGATTTAAAACATTGTTTCATAATTTAATTCCATATTTAATATATAGCTTTTATAACATTTAGAAGCTACTGTGAACCTAAAATTCTAAAAATTTCATGTTAAATTTTTATTTTATTTTGAGTTGAGTTTATAAAATGTATTTTATTAACAAAATTTGTAATGTTTTCGTCCATAAAAGTTTTCAGTATTAAAGTATTCATCAGATTGTTGGTTCAGTTAGAAAATAGTGCCCAAATAAAGAATTCCATCAAATTTCAAATATGTTATACCAAATACCAAAGTTTTACCAAATAACAAATGTTATACCAAATACCAAATACCAAAATTTTTAAAAAGGCAAATTTCATTTGCCATTTTAAAAATGTCATGCGCGCAAAGTGGAAACACGGCAAAATATTTTGTCACAAAGAGGATTAAATTACAAAAATATTTGTGGCAACACAAACTTTCTGATTACTAGTTTCTAAAGCAGCTATATTATGTAGTCAGTTGTAAAAAGTTGGAAGTAATTGCTTTTAAAATAAATAAAATATCCCAATTCGGGCAAGCAACAGTCACATATTCGAAGTTCGTGAGGGGTTTAAGGTGTATGAGTCCCCTTAAAACTGTCAAGCTTTAAGAATCAACTTTTTTTTTTTTTTTTTTTTTTTTTTTTTCCAATTTTGCAAATAAAAATAATACGTGAAATATCTTGCATAGCAATTTTATAATTATTACCTTCATGAGACATTTAGGTATTTTTATTCGGAAAAATGAAATAAAAGTATAGCTTCATTGAACTATCAGTTTATTTATAAATGTATGGGCAAGAGAAAATTACAAAATAAAATTATAAACAGGTGTTTAGACGTAAAAAGTTTCTTCAAATTTTACTCGAAGCTAAATGTTGCAAGCGGTAAATGATGCATTCCAGTACCAAAATTACATGTAAACTAGTTGTTCCTTTTAAAAACGTTTTCTACTCTTCTCTTATTAGTGTATCTCTTATTATTCTCTTATTATTCTCTTATTATTATAATTTTCATCATTGATAAATACTTATTTTACATTTCAGATCCTCAAGTAGTTCGGATCAAAATATCATCTGGCATTGTTTCAGAAGGTGGGGAGCATTCTGCAGTGACTCTCACTTGTGAAGCAATTGATGGAAATCCACGTAATTTCACAACCGTCCGCTGGTATAGGAACAATGAATTGGTTAATGAAACATCAGAACCTGTTCTACACATTAAGCACGCCAACAGACATCATGGTGGAAATTACTCATGTGAAGGTCTTAATGCAGCTGGATGGAGTCACAGACCAATGTCTGAAGAACTCATTGTTCACTGTATGTTTTTTTTTTTAAATTCCTACTATTAGCTCACACTCTCCCTATATCTTATTCAAATATTCAATCGTTAATAAAATACTCTTCATTCATCCACTCAAATTCAAATACCTTTTATTTAACTTGTAGTGGATAATACTTAATAAGTTTCTTCACATAATAATGTCAATTCATACTTTATTATTCCTGTTTATCAGAACTAAAGCTATGCTGTTTTTTACTTCCTTGTACGAAGTAAAAAGGAAGTATTGTAATCGCGAAAAGTTTCAGGCAGCATATTTCAACGAAAATATAAGTTTGACTGCTAACGAATGCAATTTAACGATATTTTTACGTGACATCTGTACGTAAGGACAGAATAAAAGACTCGTTTCCTCCCAAAAAATTATAAAACTGCTTTAAAATGAATTCTGAAGATAATTTTTCGTGGCGTCCGTACGAACATACGTATCTCGCATAACTCAAAAACGAGTAGCCTCAGAGCGTTGAAATTTTGTATATAGGACTGCTATAACATGAAGATGTGCACCTCGTATTTTGATTGAAATCGGCCACACCAAACGTATATAAATATATTTATATATATATCTACTCTTTTACCCGGTTCAGTGATCTCAGTTTCTTTACTCTTATATGTTTGTAAATTGTACATTTTTTGCTTTAAAAACGATTGAATTATGTTGTTCTTATCTTTCGGTTAAGGTTTTATGCCTTTAGTAAATCTGTATGCAATATTTTTTAGAATTATCAATAATTTTAAAGTTAGTGCCGCTAAGCCTAATAATGTTTTTGATGGCGGCCGTTGATTGTTTACATTTGAAACAGCAGACTAGTGTATTTGTTGCCAATGTAGAGAAACTTAGCTTCGCAACAACAAAGATAACGCCTTCATTTGTTATGGCGAATGAAATCATGCTTAATGCTTTCTGGAATTTTTTCGAGGAAATAAGTGTTTAAGATTTAATCTACGATATATCCTCTTCAGTATGCATCTACGATATATCCTCTCTATGTGTTACGCAATCGGTACTTCTGCGTTTCTACGTCTCATTAATCCTACATCAGAATTTCTATCTAAATTTGGTTCTATTACATATGTATATATGTTTGGTGCGGCCGATTTCAAATAGAAAGGAAGGTATGCAACTAGTATATGTTATAGTAATCCCAATTACAAAATTTCAGCGTTCTAAGCCTACTCGCTTTTGAGTTATGCGAGGTACATGCGTACAGATTTCACGAAAATTCTGCTCTGAATCCATTTTGCGCAATCCGTTTTGGGAAAAAGAGTCCTTCATTCTCTCCATACGTACACATGTTACGTAAAAATATCGTTCAAATAGATTTGAAAGCGGTCAAAATGAATATTTTCGTTGAAACGTAGTACAAGAAATTTTTCGCCATTACAATACTTCCTTCATTTCGTACGAGGAAGTAGTTAGAAGTTGTAAACAATAAAAAGTTACCCTAATTCAGGATGAAGTTCTGCACTTTTCCATTCGCCATTTCCGCTAATATTTCTATGTTCACAAGCGGACATTTTAAATGGCACTAGCTTCTGAAAGTATTGTAATTAAACGTCAGAGAATTTACCGACAAATTTAATTATTTCACTTATTATGTTAATTACCAGCCATGAGCTCATTACTAAGTATATAGCAGAATTGATCACTGTAAAAGTCTAAAATTAAGTTTTATTTACTTAATTTTAATTACTATTTATATTAAGACCTTTAACAGATTTTTGCATGATATTCATTCACTATCACGTTAAACCTTAATTAACATACCAGAGCTTAATCTCTCTGTTAGAATAATATAACGCTTAACCGTAAGGTATGCCAGTTATAGAACCATAATACTATTACACAGCAGTTTCATATTACAATCTACTGAGGTGCTTAAATTATTATATGTTCCGAATTACTGTGCCTCTGGTGATGTATTGCGTCATTGCGTATATTATATTACTGTTAACTATATTCCGCATTCTGTGATTCAACTTGACACCAGGGCATGTTTTCAATCAAACGCGTTTGACACAATAACTAATTATGTATCTCATTAAATAATATGTTAGTAAATTTGCCAGCTTAAGTAACTGGGAATAATTAGGTTATGATAAAATATCATTATGTGTTTACATTTCTATATTAATTTGCAAGATGTCTGCTTTTAATAGCAACTTAAACAACCTTATTCATATGAAATAAATTGTATCACTCAGTGCTTTATTTATAGATAACAGATTACGTATAAATTACGTGTCAAGATCAAGTTCGCTTTTCCGAAAGAGTTTTAAATAAGTGCTCATTTTATTCTCCCCTTTAAACTTATTATTATAAGTGCACGTGTTCTTCTTTTCAGCAAAAGCAGCCATATTAGTTAAGAGGTATATAACATTACTGAGCAATTCAGACAACAAGAATCAGCTTAATAATTGTAAATTTTGCAGGACTAGTTTCGATGGTTTAATTACAGAACCAACTTCCTCAGCTGCCTAAGTGCAAATGAAAGAGATAAGATATGGTGATAAGATAAGAATGGCTGGACAGAAGCTAAGCTACTGGCGCCATCTATTGATGAAACAAGAAGACTGAAACATAATTTTCTGAAAGGCTGAAGGTAAACGTGGATTGGAATTACGGTCGTTAACTAAAAAAAAATTTTTTTGAATGTGATGCGCCTCTAGAAAATCTAATTTATCAATGGAAGATTTTTTTTTATAACTTTGGCTGCAGGAAAATAGAAAATGTGATTGCCAACAGTGGACAAAAGAGGACTTCTCTATTTTCATATCTTAGCTCTTTCATTTGCGTTTAGGCAGTTGAGATACTTAAACTTTCGGAAATAGTCCTGCAAAATTTACAAATATAACGTTGATTCTCATTGTTTGACTCCTGCAATAATAATTATTCGGTGTGCTATTTAAACCTAAATTAAGGTATATAACATACTTCACTGTATAAATTCTGCTTTTATTTAATAACCTAGGAGATCATATGTATAACAGAAGAATGTTAGAAAGTCTAAAATAAGTATAATATTGGACCATATCATTTGCTGTGCCCACTATAAAATTTAAACAACAAGGAATACTAAGATATCTGTTTTGATGTTTTTATTCTTAAAAATGTTTTCGATATACTTTGAAGCTAGAAGTGTTTTTAAACATCTAGTTTTGTTTCCATTGATAATTCTGAAATTATTTTTAATTGGCAATACTAAAGATAGTTTTTTATCTGGGGGGGATATCTTAAATTTACTTAATAATGCTTGTAATCAACAATTTACAAGTGCTTTTAATTAGCGAATGTCAATTTTAAGCTGATTTGAAGGCGCAAGATTATCTCTTGGTAAAATTATTATTTCTTAATTTATCAAAAGGTGTTTATAAATTTCCTGGTGAATATGGATTTTTAAAAATTCGCTGCATCTTTTGCCAAAGGCCAAATGTAAAGGTATTTTTTCCAAATAATCAATGAGAAGTAGTCGAATGAACTATTTTTTTACTTCCTTGTACGAATAAATGAAGTATTGTAATCACGAAAAATTCCGGGTACCATAATTCAAAGAATATATCCGCTTTGACCGCTATCGAATGTAATCTTACAATGTTTTTGCATAACATCTGTACGTATGGACAGATTAAAGGACTCTTTTTCCGCCAAAAAATTATAAAACTGGTTTAAAATGGATTCTGAAGAAATTGTTTTCGTGGCGTCTGTACGTACGTACCTATGTATGTATATATTTCGCATAACTCAAAAAGGAGTAGCCTCAGGACGTTGAAATTTTGTATATAGGACTGCTGAATAATGTACTTGTGCACCTCCCTTTTGGTGGCAAATTGTCACACCAAATGTTAATAAATATGCGTATATATATATATATCCATTCTGTTACTCGGCTCAATGATCTAAGTTTTTTTTTTTTTTTTTTTTTTTGTTCTTATATGTTTAAATTGTGCATTTTTTTTCTTTAAAAATTATTGCATTATGTTGTTCTTATCTTCCTGTTAACCCTTTGCGGCACAGTGTTTCCGGTCTGGACACGCCTAAAAATTTCCTTCTGTACGCACAGAGAAATTGAATGAAAAAGGATTTATAGGTTACTATAGGTTACTCTGAACATTCTCTATTTAGAGTAGATGGCAGCTCAACACAAACCAGTCCATATATTTTAGCCATGTTTAGTTTTTTAAGACCCTCATTTTTCAAAGAAATCTTCCAGATTTTTTTAGGGTATAAAAGGAATTGTTTGAAACGAAATTTCTATGTTATTTTTTGGGCTGTATGCTAATCTCCTTATTCTATATTAGTTTTAAATTTTTACCTTGAAATCTTGCCTAAAATCAAACGGCGAACTCTAGGTGTGCCCAGACCGGGCTCACCGATCATCTAGGGCAACTGAGAGTCTGTATTCTTTGTTTCTCCGCCTCTCATCGGTCAGTTCATGGACAACAATGCTCGTTTCAGCACTCTTTCGAAGCTCTATTCAATCAGTGAGCCACTTTGGCCACACCCACAGAATTAAAACGATAAGTACTATCTTCACAAAAATTTACTTGTGTACTCCTCTAGGCCTAATTAGACTGCCTACCTTTTTTTTTTAATCAAAAATCCGACTTTAAAAGCAAGCGTGCCGGAAAGGGTTAAGGATTTATGCCTTTAATTAACTTGCATGTAACAGTTTTAGAATTAACAGCAATTTAAAAGTTGTTTAAGTGTTTTATTTGTTATTTACCTTAGAAGCCATATTTGTTTGCATTTGAAACTTAGCAGAATAGTGGATTTTTTGCCAATGTAGAGAATCTAAGCTTCGCAACCAGAAAGATAGCATCTTCTTTTATTATTGGGAATTGAATCATGCTGAATCCTTTCCTGAATTAATATTTTAAGTTATTAAATTATCCCCTACGTTGATTTAGCATAGCGTCCACAACAAATTAAGTCAGTTTCTAAGGTTTCAGTGTCTTTTTGCCGAGTAAGACCAAAAGCAAACTTTCAGTTTTCTGTACCGAAAAATCTGTCTTCTTGCTTGTTTTTGCATAGAAAACCTAATTTTAATTCTAAACAATTTTCTATTAATAGTTTTAACTGTATTTATGTTTTATATTTTTCAATTTAAATAAAAATATTTTGAAGTTTTATGTATTTTTGCCTTGTCGCGAAGTGAGAACTTAATTAATTGAATGAGAAATATGAATTTCGAGGAAATAAGTTTAAATGAAATGCAATAAAAAATGCATAGAATTTGATATTATGTACGAGGAAATCATGTGTTGAACGCATCATATTTTGTTTAATTCAACAATTGAAAATATAATATAAAACCCTGACTCTTATCATTAAGACCATAATGTGAAAGATAAGCTTTACTAATCATTCGATCATTAGTTAATATTAAGAAAATGACTGCAAGTAAATAGAACAACGACGACGTCATGAAAATAAGCATTTTTATACTATTCCGATGAAACCTTTTCAATCATTAACCTCTTGTTTACCTTTCAAAGAACTTAAATAATGTGAGGTTAGCATGTAGGGACATTAGGATTTTTTGCAAGCAGGCACGTTGAACAATTAGCAACTGCCTTCGCCGGGAATCGAACCACGGACCTCTGGAATACCGGCCCAGCGTGCAGAACCACTACACCACGAAGGCACGCTAGGAAAGTGGGATTAATATCTTATATACTTCCCCTTTTTAAAGGGCGACTGGAGTTTTCAGGGCACCAAATCGCCAAATCCTGGGTGTGAAGAAACCTCATCCAACACACTTTTAGTTCGGGCGCCACTGTAGAGACATCATGAATTTTTTTCGGAAGCCGGAGAGATAAAAAGTGAGCAATTGCCTTCGCCGGGAATCGAACCATGGACCTCTGGAATACCGGCCCAGCGACCTCTGGAATACCGGTTACTACACTACGAATTCACGCTAGGAAATTTATAATTAATTAAAATTAATAATTAATAATGCATTACTAATTAATTTTTATAAATCATCTTCTGAGTGTTAATTAACAAACTGAATTTCAATATTATAAATTGTTCTCAAATTACAAATGACAGAGTGTAATGAAATATGTAATATGCTGTTGAAAAATATTTATATTGCATAATAATATTTCTTATGCATTAGATACTCCCGGTCCTTCAACGATACTCCAACAGCAGGATTTAGCCGTGAAAGGACGAGCCGTAACGCTGGAATGCAGAGTTTTGGATCTAGGCCATCCTCAGTCGACAATGTTTGAATGGCATAAAGAAGACAGGATATTGAACGAGACCGGGCCTCTTCTACACCTGAAACCCATTACGGTTACGACGCAAGGAAATTACTCCTGTGCTGCAGTGAACGACATAGGCCCCGGGCCAGCCTCCTACTTCAGCCTATCCGCCGTAGGTTTGTGTTCCCAACCATTCAATATCTGTGTGTTTGTCCTGTCTCTGTGAATCGTTATCTCGTGTTATCACCGAGTAAGTAATCAGCCGTGCTAACATTTCCAAGCACGCTCTGACTGCGGGGATTTGACACGCATAATACATACGTAACGCGTCCTGTAACCGAGATTCGAGAAGCTGCAATAAGTAATGTACCTTGTCAGAAGGATCAATAGGGATCGGAAAAGGGAGTGAAATGGGCCGTTTAATTGAAACATGAGAGATGAGTTACACGTGCAAATCTTTGGGAATCCTAGCGTACTAATACTGTAATGTGCACATGTAAAAAGCATTGTAGTAACAGATGGTCCCAAACTACCGAGCACATTTCATGTTTGAAAAAAAAAAAAAAAAAAAAAAAAAAAAAAGAACAAAATGAAGTATGTACGTGTTTTTTGTTTTCTTGGAAAGACAATTTAAAACAGTTTTACACAACTAAATTTTAAACATTAAAATAACTTTCAAATGAGTTATTTTTTGTAGCACGCATTTCAAAAGTCATTTCAAATGTGAATCGCGCTCAATAATTTTGGACCAGCCTATGTAACAGATAAATGCATGTTATGATTTCTTGTGTTTTTTAATACATTGATACAAAGAATGTATTTCGAAACAAAAGATAGAAAATAAGTAGAATTTTAAGAATTTTAAACGGAAATCTTAATTTTTAAATATTTTCAAAATGTTAAGTTCTTCTACCTCCTCTTTTCAGTTCTTTACTCTTTTACAGACGACCTTTCATTGCCACTAATATACTAGAGAAGATACTTTCTCGCTCAAAAATTTACATGTTTAATTTATGACGAAACAAATATCCATTTAAAGTTGTAAAGTACCATATGTGAAGAATTAATTAGAAGATCTAAGTGTTATATAAAAAGAAATGTTTAATAAAATGTTTCAAAAATTTGTGAGGGTACACAAAGTGTTTACATTCCAATTAATACAAATGAAATTGATGGGAAAAAAAGAGAGGAGAAGAGTTTTGTTTGGTTTATTTAATTATGGCAAAGCACACTAGGGCTACCTGCCTAAGCGGAGGGATGCCTTCGCGGAGGACTTTCCAAGGGAAACTGGTTCATATACACGTTACACATGGGGAAAACCACGAAAACCCCCATGCAGCCAGCCCGTTCGCGGGATTCGAACTTCGGACCGAACTACCAGTGTTCAGCGACTTTACCGCTCGGCCGCTGGTGGGCGAGATGGGAAGAGAAAATTTTTCTTATTCTTCGAGGTATAGAAATGAATATAATGGAAGTTGCAGTTTACGATGTTTTTACAGGAAAAAGGGAATGATGGGCTGATTGTGAACTCATTTAAGCATACATACAATAATTATCTTATTCATTTATAATTTATGCTAAAAGTTTGTGAACCTCAAAATAAAGAATACTACCGCCCAACCGAGATAGTGGTTAGCGCCGCAGCCTGTCGTACCGAAACTCCCGGGTTCGAATCCCGGAGAAGGCATGGATGTTTTTAAATATATAGTGATTATGCGGCATGGGAGCGCTATAAATGCGGCGAGCCGGAAGTCCTTTCGAGAGTTTGTGTGTAAGAGAAGAGGGGGAACACTCGGTTCCGTCCCCCCCCGGGGTGCTCTCACTTGAAATTAGGGGCGGAACTGACCAGAGTCATATTGCCACATGTATGCTGCTTACGGCTATGGCCAACAACAAGCGCAATTTTGCACGCTTTGCCACGATGGATTGTGATGTTACTGCAGACAAGTGAGATAAGTTACAACAACATAAATAATATCGGTGAAATCTGCTGAAAGATTTTTCGAACACTCACACATTTCAAAATATATTATTTATAAGACGAAATAGCTGCTGCTGAATACTTAAAAAGGTAGTCAATATCGCGATCATTTATAATATGCAAATATGCTATCCTTAGGCTCAAATCCTTTCAAAACAAATTCGTGAAGCTATTAAAATAATGAAATCAAATGTAAATATCGCTCGTATTTTTAATTTTCTCCCTTATTATACTAATTTAGTTTACTAGTATTTGGAGCTTTAATTATTGTAATCGGTTGCTTTTTCATTCATTGTCAGCATATTTAAGTTTTCTGTAAATTATTTATATGTTTTTAGTTTTTCAGTTGATTTGAATAAATATTACAGAATATACTTTTGAAAACTGCTAAATTAATGTGAATGCATATGGCATATTTATTGGCTACGACAAAAAATAATTAAAAATAAAAACAACTAAACTTGTTGTGGCTAATTCAACTGATTTAATTCAATGATATGTCTCACATATGAATAACATTTCACCGCATATCGTGTGGCACATATTTTAGGCTTCCAACAACACATGTCATCATTGATTATATATATCATTTAACAAATATAGCTTATAAACCAGGACAAAAAATGATTTAATTAGCATGTGCATGCTGTCTCTATTAGGTTACTGTATAGTCGGGTTGTTTATTCTCCCATCAATAAAATTCCGAGTTCCATACTCAAGGGCCCCATTCCAGATATGAATTCCTGGAGTATTTATAGGATTCCTTGCCAGAGTGGTTTAATTTACATTGGCCAAACTAAGAGAGCCTTAAAATTTCGCGTCAAGGAACATGAGGTATATGTTAGAAAAAAGGAAACATGGAAGTCTTCTGTTGCTCAATATTGTTGGTCCGAAAATCACACTTTCAATTTTTCTGCTGCCAAAATTATTCAAAAAACATCTTCCATTGGAGAACTGGATTCTCTGGAGGCATTTCACACTAAAAAAATCTTTTTGTTCTAGTTAACGATCCTAATTCCAATCCATCTTTGTCTTCGGCCTTTAAAGACATTATGTTTTAGTTCTGGTTTCATCAACAGATGGCGCCACTTGTTTATTCTTGTTCAGGCTTTCTTATCTTATCTAATCATTATTTCCTATCTTGTGCATTTGCGGTTTTGCAGCTGAGGATGGTGGTTAGATAAACCATCGAAACTAGTCCTGTGAAAAATTTTGAAAATATAACGATGATTTTTGTTGTTTGACTTCTGAATTAGTATTTGTTCGGCGTGTTATTGTGTCTTAATTACTGTATAGTGTTTGGCGTTCATAGGTAGCATAAAACTTAGACCAGAGCTCTAAAAGACAAATGGTGAGTTATCACTATAATCACTATGTCTTGTACCACAGAGGCAAGGAAAGGGTAGGCATTTTCCTTAAATAAAATTTAACAGACCGCACCAACTCTCGTGTTTATAAAGCCAAAAGCTTTGCCTCGACATCAAAGATAATGAAGGAACTGTTTAAAGATAATGAAGGAACAGTTCAACTAGCGCGCAAACTGGCTCTGACCGAAGTCGGCGTAAACAACCATTATGGTAAGAATAATTGAACGCCGCAAAATACGAATCTCTAGCCCTTTCGCGCCGACTGTCACGTATACGTGCCAGCAACGAACACACTTATCTACCGTCCGACACACAGGCGTGCCAGAGCATTGTTGCGTTTTCTACCGAATGTCACGTATTTGTGCCACTACCTTGGAACGTTTTTCAAACTATAATTTCTGCCACAAGATGGCACTGTATGCCCATATGGTTTCAGATACATGTAGATTAGACCTTCTACTCGAAATGAGAGAAGCATGACTCACATACACGTGTTTTTGATTATATAAACAAACGGGAAACTAAATGTTTCCGAATGGCGTGATTTATGACGTCTCTTTAAATCGCACTTTATTCGCACGTGGTAGTTGTTTATTGTAAGTAGAAGTTTTATATGCGCTAAAGCGTTGAGTATTTCGGTTTGCAGTTCAGTTTTTTAGAAAATAATTAGATCTTGTTAGACGTGAATTCTTTCTGTTTTTACCGTTTCAATGTCGAAGCGACGAAAATGTTTAACAGAGCATGAAATAGTAGAAATGATGCAAAATATTTCAGATATTGATTCTGAAATTCTGATATTGATTCTGAAAGATTAACTGAAAGACATTTTCCAAAACTTTGTTCAGAAGAGACTGATAAGAAAATGAGACGACGATGCTTCGTTTGTTCACATTCCCGGAAAAATCCTCCAAAACGGCAAATGAGTTATTACGAGTTCAAGGAATGTAACGTAGGACTGTGTGTAGATCCCTGTTTTAAAATTTTTCATACGAAAAGAGAATTTTAAGTAATATATTTAGTTTTCAGATGTATAATGTTAAAAGTCATAAAATGGTGAGTAATTAAAATAAAATGTGTAAAATATGCATTTAAACAAGAAATAAGGTAATTAAAGTATATATATAAAAATATCTGTAAAGCATAAGCCGTTTAAATACTCTAGAGAGCATTATTAAACAATGCGTTGATACTTCGGAGATTTCATGGATTTAAGCTTAGTAGCAAAAAAGCCCCCGGCCCTGGAGAGACGCTCGCGGAAGACACTGCCGGCCTCAGCGATAAGCGCGCGTTTTCGCTACCCGGCTCGAAGGATCTAGAGAAACCACAATTAGAAACGTGGCTTTAAGCAGGCAGAAACATGCCATGATTTCACCCTCCAAAACCTTCATTTCTTTTAACTTTCCTTTTTTTTACATTCTGACAGGGAAATGGAAATTAGGCTGATAGGATAGCGACATAAAATAAAATAAGTGGTTAGAATTTTAAATGATACTTCATACATCTTCCAGTGAACTTTGATCCGTAATAAGCATGTCGTTTCTGACAGAGTAAACCAACATGGCTAGTCACAGAGTGCTGCAACTAATGAAGCATATCAGCTAAGAGGCATAATCTACTATAATGGGATAACATTACCTCATGCCCATCTGTTCAGGACATTATTAACTCTGGATTATCTTTATGAACGACAGCATGACACTCCATTGCTCATACACTATACTGGAGTAATTCGCACTGAAACACTGTGGCCGGCGGGCCACAACGCATTCTTATTCGCTGCTCACTATTTAATCGCAGAAAATGGTTGTGACATAGGAAGGAGAAGTGTCATCGCAAGATCTTAACAATAGGTGTACTTGAAATAAGTGCCATGTGGTGCTTAGATGCATAACTTCTCGAGGTGTCGTCCTCCTTTCGAAGGCCATATCTTATTTAATCTTTACAAATATAAACTCTCTTATCTTCAATAATCAAAGTGGTAGTTTATATTAATTCGACGAATGCAGTAAGAATAATCGCTGAATGATTGTATATTTCTTATTATTAATGTGAGCCGGCATAATCAAAATCCTATTCATGACAAGAACAATATCACTATTATGATAACTATTTGTTTACTGATATAGAGCTATATTGTATAGCTGAAAAGGAATTACATTAGATAAATATAAAAGGAAATGTACTAAAATTATTTAATACACATTAAAAATATCAATAACATTAAAAACAAATTATTAATGAAGTATGTGAAAGGTAAAAATAGAAAAACGCAAGTACACAATCAAAATAGTACAAAGAAAGCCAATTGCCCACAGAATGAATTTAATGGGGATGTCCGTTAGTGAAGAGGATTGTATTTCTTCAGAAGGTGCATTACTATATGTAAGACCCTTGCACAATTTAAAGGGACTCATACACCTTAAAACCCCGTAAGATCTTCGAATATGTGACTGTTGCAAGAATTGGGATAACTTATTTATTTTACAAGCAATTACTTCCATTTTTTAAAGCTGACCTAATAACATAGCTGCTTTCTGAAATAGTATTTAGAGAGTTTTTGTTGCCACAAATATTTTTATAATTTAATCCGCTTTGTGACAGAATGTTTCGTGATGCTTCCACCTAGCCCGCACAGTTTAAAATATTCTGTTGCATAATTTAATTCCATATTTAATATGTAGCTTTTATAACATTTGGAAACGACTGTGAACCAAACATTCTAAGAATTCCATGTTAAATTTTTATTTTATTTGGAGTTGAGCTTATCAAATGTATTTTATTAAAAAAAATCTGTAACATTTTCGTGCATAATTTTTTTTATAGTAAAATATTCATCAGACTCAGGTTCAGTTAGAAAATAGTGCCCATATAAGGAACTCCATCCAATTTCAAGTATGCACCCTTAGCCATTTTTAAAATATCATGCGCGTAAGGTGGAAAAATGACGAAATATTTTGTCACAAAGCGGATTAAATTACAAAAGTATTTGTGGCAACACAATCTTTCTGGTTACTAGTTCCCGAAGCAGCTATATTATGTAGTCAACTGTAAAAGGTTGGAAGTAATTGCTTTTAAAATTAAATATCCCGATTCTTGCAACAGTGACATATTCGAAGATTATAAAGGGGTCAAAGGTGTATGAGCCACCCTAAAAGAAGATTTTAATGTTCACTTTCAAAACTAAAAATTTTAAAGTGTTAACACTGAAGAAAAATGTTGAAGCACAAGTCTTAATCAAAACAAATGTGGGCGTTAAGGTTTAGAATTTACAGATCATCCAAAAAAAAAAAAAATATTCCAAAGTAAAATCTGTTACCGAGTCAACATTATTGACTCACGTAGTGGATGGAGAAGCCTTCATAACGGTGCCGCACCTTTATCCAAGTCGACCGCTCTTCTAACAGACAGAAATCTTCATAACTGTCTCGCGGCATAAGGGGGACGTGCACAAACTGCAGAAAATAATCGCAGCTAACTTTATGTCGCTTTTCATAAAAATGCGCGTATCCTTATGCTATTCCCATTTCCGTTTCATTTATTGATTAGTTAATTAAGCAGGGGGGATGAAATAAATCTTCCGCACCTTTTTAAAAAAATGCTGAATTTTTATGAAGCCTCCAGCACTTTTATGAACAACGGTGGACTGACCTAAAAGATGCCTTCACTTCTATGAAAAATGCCGGATTGTCTTGCGGATGCCGACGATGTTTCAAGCGAGAAACGGATCTTCAGTTTTTAAATGGGCTCTAGTGTAGAATTGAGTGTCCCTTCGATTAGCGATATATATATTTTTTTTAATTTTGGAGATGAAACCTCATTTCCGGTTACCATGATAGTTTTAACTTTGTTTTACTTTCCTGATTTTTTTTAAATGAAAATAGATTGATGTGTACATGGACAAATTTAAGGCAGTGCGCTATGCCTAGTTTGTGCAATTCTGGGGTGTTTTTATAAGTGAAAACAGATCGATGTGTACATAGACACAGAGTTTGTACAATTCTTTGAGTTTTTATTTTGGTTTCGTGTAGCGGCTAACTTGAAATTGTGCCTTCCTGGCGGCGATCTTGGCGTCCAAAAAAATCGCCAAGAAACAAGAGGCACCCAATTGTAAACTTTTACCTTTAAATGTTCCCTTACACCGAGGTACTACTGTGAAAATTTCTGTCTTTTCAAGCAGAGACCAATTTGAATAAGGGTGCGATACCTTTGTGTCCGAGCACCATTTAGAAGCTGTCTCAAGAAATTAGAATGTCAAGTCAATAATTTATTACGGAAAACAGGAAGCAAGTTTAATATTTTTGGAACGAGGTATGCAGTCATTATTAACGACTTATTAGGTTTTTATTTTGTTTTCTTTTTTAAGCAGGAGACGTGAAAAAAAATGTAGTGCCCTCGCCATGCTCTCGAATGAAGGTATACGGAAAGGGTGGTGTGGTGTATTTAATTATGGCAAAGCACACTATGGCTATCTGCCTATATACGGAAAGGGAGAAAGAAAATGCTTTATAAGGTTATTCAAGAGTTACGTTAAACATATGGCGAATATTAAAGCAAAATTACATCAATACGTAAAGCGGAGACATCAAAATGATAGAAATCAAACCTTTATGCTACCTAGATAGTATGATTTTATTGATGAAAACTTGTTTCCATTTGTAAAATTAAAAATAATAATAATACAAAAAATAATAAGACATAAGTCTAATAAACCATTTTTTAAAACTTTTGTTCGTATTCTTAATCTATTTGTTATACTATTTGCCATCCAGACGGTTTGGGGTGCCTACTGCGGTACTGAAGGGACCGACTTCGAATCCCGGAGAAGCCATAAATGTTTGTAAATGTATAGTATCCTTGCGGCATGGGACACACTTAATATAAGGCGAGTCATAAATCCTTTTGTGTGATTTGATGGTCGAAGAGAGCGGCGAGATACCCTTGGACCCGGACCTCGGGATGCCCTCTCTCAAAACTGGAGTGGAAATAGATGCGTAACCTCTTTGAGGCTCTGGCAACCAATCTTCCAAGAATTACATTGGACTAAACAATAATAATTGTAATCTTTAAGGGGGCTCATACACCTTAAACCCCTTATGATCTTCAAATATGTAACTGTTGCAAGAATTCGGATATTTTATTTGCTTTAAAAGGAATTACTTCCACCTTTTTATAGCTGATCTGACTACGTAATATAGTTGTTTTGGGATCTAGTAGCCATAAAGTTTGTGTTGCCACAATTACTTTTGTAATTTAATCGGCTTTATGAGGAAATGTTTCGTCATCTTTCCACCTTGCGCGCATGATATTTTAAAAATGGGTAACGGTACATACTTTAAATTTGTTGGAATTCTTTATATGGGCACTTTTTTCTAACTAAACCACAAATCTGATGAATATATTACAGATTTTGCTTAATAAAATACATTTTAAAAACTCAACTCCGAATAAAATAAAAATTGAACATGAAAATCTTAGGATTTTTGGTTCACAGTAGTTTCCAAATGTTATAAAAGCTATATATTAAATATGGAATTAAATTATGCAACAGAATGTTTTAAACTGTGCGCGCAAGTTGGAAACATGACGGAAAATTTTGTCAAAAACAGGATTAAATTATAAAAAATATTTGGGGGCAACACAAACTTTCTGATTACCATTTCAGAAAGCAGCTATATTGTGTAGTTAGCTGTAAAAATTTGGGAGTAATTGCTTTTAAAATAAATGAGTTATCCCAATTCTTGCAACAATCAAATATTCGAAGATCTTATGGGTTTTATGGTGTATGAGTCCTCTTAAGTTATTAATGTGCATTCTCTTACGTTTTGCACGCTTATGTTACTTAAAACGCTGATGCATGAATGCATAAAATATGGCCTAAAATAACGTAGGAGAGGAGGAACGGTTATGCTTCACATATCGAAACTCTGCAAATTGCCTATTAAGACGCTATAGACGTATCATTCCCCGAACCAATGACAAATATTTTTTTCATATTTCTTCATTAAAAAGTTCAATGTAATCATGAGTAGCATGCATTAAATATACAAAATAATAAGGAAATGTATAAAACCGTTGCAAGTTTTATTCCTATTAAACGAGCAGCAATGTTTCGGTATAGAATTAAGCACTGCCAAAATCTTGAAATAGCGAGTACAAGCATAATAAGCTGTCTTTTGAGAATTTTGGCATGTCGCTCTTAGTGTCACGGTATATTGTCGTTAATATGTGTGCTATATGTTAGACATCGGTGAAGTAAGGATAGTAAAAATATAAAATATCTTAATTTGTTTTCATTACTAATGAAACAGTAATATTATTATGCTTATAAAATTTGCTCAATAGCAAAATGTTTTACAGAGACGAAAATGCCAAAGATTTACTTCACACTTTCTAATTTATTCATAAATTTATTTTATGGCATTTGCTTTCAAATCAGCATTTTAGTACATGGGATGTGAAAATTCTGATAACTGTGACTGCAGCTTAGGACTACAACAATCCTACAAATCTCTAAACCAGTGATCTTAAACTTGCAGCCCTTGAAGGAAAATTATGCGGCCCGCGAATACATTTTAATTATGTATTTATTTTAATTATATATATTGGAGCTATCTAATATAAATATTTGTCTAAAATTTAATATTTAGCAGTAAATACCTTTGAATTATAAAGTTATAACCAACTGTAATTTCTAATACGCTCTCTTTAATACCTTTAGACTTCACGGGAAAAAAAAAAAAAAAAAAAAAAAAGATACTTTTTCGTTTCGCCGGCGCAAATCTCGCCAAGTAGACTTTATTGGCGAAAACACACAGTATACACATAAAAAGCGTTGACAAATGTTAGTTCTAAAAATTGTTTTTCAAGGTATAAAAATTTTAATGTCATTTAAAATTTTGTAAAATAGCCAATAAATAAAGACAATAAATTTGTAACAATACATTAATTTAAGAATTTACTAGGCTTTCATCGTACAATATCCTGATTCGCCGGTTCAAATCACGTGACTCCATGTGTTCTCATCTCATGTAAACTACGCTACAAAAATATAATTCTCTCGGTAATTATCTACATCAATTTCAAGTTAAATCTTAAATTGGAATGCAAGTTTAAATGCCAGAATTATTTCAATTCGTACGAATAGCTTACTTAGCAATTTTGTAAAACCGCATTACTTTACTTCACTAGTGCATTCTAATTAGAATTTATAAATTTAACTTTTGACTTTGCCTTTTCTATATTTTCGCCATCGGGAGAGTGGTATGATTGCATCCTAATTGACTTAATTACCGCCCGCGAATGGCCTTAACTATCTGGTAAAAATTCTCTATAATTGTATGCCAGTATTGAAATAAATAATCAATCTGATAAGAAATGGCTGCGACTTGTTTTGAAAATGTAAAAGTTAAAGTAAAAGGTTACCAGCGAGATATTTTGTTTGGCATCGGTTGTACCATTACTGGCGACTTTATCGCTTGCGCCGGCGAAACGGAAAAGTACCAAAATAAATATAGGTTTGATTTTTTCTTCGTTCACAGTTTACTATTATTGTTTATAAATATTTAGTAAGTAAAATTTAAAATTTAGCTTCCACCCCCTGCATTCAAGGGATTTGAATCCCGAAGGACTATTAGTTTCGTTTTGGCATTTTGCGTCGGACGGATAAATGTCGGTTCACTTTTCAAACTGTTGCCATAAAATGTTAGAGTCCTGCATTATATTTGAAGAAATTAAATAATGAAAATCTGCGTAAATGTATGTATATTTCTCACATTGTCATAAAATAACGGTACATAGAGTCATCGAATTTTGAATAACGTAATCCTCCAACGAATATGAGCATGTGGAAGACCAAATTTGAAATTTGAAATTTGTTTTATGATCGATTTCCTATTTTTTAAAACTTTGACGAATTTTTGATTAACAAACTCAAGGATTTCAAAGCGAGCATTGGCAACGTTGTGCAGAAAAAATATTTTTATCTCCAGCGCGTGAGTCTCTGTATCGGAAATTCTAAAGATATGCTCGTTTTAAAACTATTTTGCGATATTGCTG
This sequence comes from Stegodyphus dumicola, assembly GCF_044657685.1. Taxonomy (NCBI): domain Eukaryota; kingdom Metazoa; phylum Arthropoda; class Arachnida; order Araneae; family Eresidae; genus Stegodyphus; species Stegodyphus dumicola. Next base: position 24,565,041 of record NC_140772.1, read on the forward strand.
TTGCACTGGATCTTATGGTTTAAGTGCGAGGAACATGATATTTAATAAAGAACACACAAAATGTTAAAAAACGCCCCTTTGGACGTAATTTAAAATCTGAAACATTTCAGATTTTTTTTTTTTTTTTTTTTTTTTTTTTGCCCGCTTAAAGTTAAACCACCTTGTTTGTTTGGCCGAAGTGTACCTATGAGTTTGACATCCCTGGTGTAGAAATTAATCAGGTCGAAACCTTCTCTGTCGGTGTATACGTTATTTCTAACAACGCAAATCGAGTTCAGAAAAAAATATAATGCAATGGGAAAATTAAAACCTACATACATATGTCTATTCGTATTCTGTGTTTATTTTCAGTAAAAAATGTATTGATAAAACTCTTCACTTTGTAAAGGATTTCTTATTGTTCTAATAACTATTTTTTTTTCACAAGTGCTCCTCAGATTGGAAAGTGGTTGGCGACCCTGTCTGCTGTACCAAATGCTCCGGGCTCGAATCCCGGAAAAGGCATTGACGTAATTTGATAGTCCTTTCATAGGAGGCTACAGTGCCCGACTATTAAGTGCTTCTATAATAAAGAGGCAATCGTTTATGGCACTTACTAGTGGTCAACGACTATAAACGGTTAGAACTTGCCATTGGGGGGAAGAACATGCTTACATAGTACATAGTGGCTATGTAAGCAAGTATGAACTATGTAAACCACTATGTACTATGTAAGCATGTATATGTATGAACTATGTAAGCAAGTATTATGAAAGATCTATGTATTATGAACTACTTGTATGTAAGCATGTACTATGAACTATATAACTATGTAAGCATATATTATGAACTATGTAACTATAAGCATATGTTATGAACTATGTAAACATGTATACAGGACCAATGTATGCCCTTATAGACCCCAAGAGGTGTTGCCCCGGATAGTTGCGGAACCTGGAATAGACCCGAATAGTCTTAGTAAGCCGCACGGGTGTCCAGATTCTGCTCTCAACTCAACTCATTGGGGGGAAGTGGTTTGTACAAGTAAACATTAAAGAAATTTTCTTCACCGATATAGCATAACAAAGGCTATATTTAGCACATATTCCCAATGCTAATTTTTTATCAATGCTGGTTGATTAAAATATTGTTCCTGTTTTTGTATTTATTTAGCTATTTTTAGTAGAATTTGTAATTAAAATTGTTTTATATTCCCGTGCAATGCAGCACGAGACTTATTTGAATGGAAAGCTACGTCAAAAAAATTAAAATACAAGAGCACGCGCATTCAACATATTAATAAATAGATATCTCGTACTTGCACTCCTTTGCTATCCAGAAAAATCGAGAAAACACCAGAATATTCTCGTGCATGATTAAAAAGCTTATAAAAGCTGGAGGAAAATATTTCAGTTCAGTTGTTTTATGAGTTTTCTACTTAGTTCTTGTGGTTTATTTAAGCGAATTCGAGGTGAGATCAGATTAGCTTTCTCTGTTTTTAATTGAGTTCTGTTAAACGATTTAGTAGTTTAAAATATAACTGCTGTGAGATATTGCGATATTGAACGAATATCTCCGAGGAAATTTCAGCATTTCTTTTTATTTGTTGTGTTAAGAACACATTTTATTTACTTTTCTTCTGACTTGTGCATTCAATTTATTAGGAGCCCGTACGCCCGCAACGATATCATTCGAGTATTTGGGGAAAACAGTAACTGAAAAAAAAAAAAAAAAAAAAAATACTGAAATTTTTATACGTTGTTATTGCATTGTCGATGAATTTCATGGAAAAATGGTTCCTAGAACCTCAATGAGGTTGGACTAGGACTACTACTTCCACCCAAAGTTTTCGGGAGAGCACCCCAGGGAGGGTCCGAGAGTATCCCACCTCTATTCCGTTCCACTAAACCAGACGAGAGGACTCCCCGCTCGACGTATATTTAGAATGTCCTCATACCGCAAAGACACTATACGTTTACAAACATCCATGCCTTCTCCGGGGTTCGATCCTGGGCCCTTCAGTACCGCAGTAGGCTTCCCTAACCGCTACATCAGGTAGACGACATTTTCATATGTTTAAAATTGTAATAATTATTTAACATAAATTACTTCATTCAACTACTTTATGTGGAAGAAACTAATTCAAATTCCATTATAGTTTCATCTGAGTACTAATTACTGTAAATATAGTAGATAAATAATGCATTAATAAGAAAGAAATCTAATCTTGCCTTGGTTAGAAACTTTGAATTGTCATATTAATGGAAATATTTTATCACGTGACGAATTTAACGCGCTATGCGTTTGAAATCTAAAGGACGACAAAATGTTATATATTGCTATTTTTACTTCCTTGTACAAAGTAAAAAGGAAGTATTGTAATCGCGAAAAGTTTCAGGCAGCATATTTCAACGAAAATATCCATTTTGACCGCTATCGAATGCAATTTAACGAGGTTTTTCCGTGATATCTGTACGTAAGGAGAAAGGAGTTAGGACAGAATAAAAGACTCTTTTCCTCCAAAAAAATTATAAAACTGCTTTAAAATGAATTCTGAAGAGAATTTTTCGTGGCGTTTGTACGAACGTATGTACGTACGTACGTACGTATCTCGAATAACTCGAAAACGAGCAGCCTCAAAACGTTGAAATTTTGTATATAGGACTGCTATAACATGTAGATGTGCACCTCGTATTTTGGTTGCAATAGGCCGCACCGAAAGTATATAAATATATGTATATATATATATATATATCCACTCTGTTACCCGGCTCAGTGATCTCAGTTTCTTTACTGTTATATGTTTTTAAATTGTACATTGTTTGCTTTAAAAATGATTGAACTACGTTGTTCTTACCTTTCGGTGAAGGTTTTTATGCCTTTAGTAAATGCAATGTTTTTAGAATTATCAGCAATTTAAATTTGTTTAGGTGCCGCTAAGCCTAATAATTTTTTCGTGGCGGCCATTGCTTGTTTACATTTGAAACAGCAGAATAATGGATTTGTTGCCAATCTAGAGAAACTTAGCTTCGCAACAGCAAAGATAACGCCTTCATTTATTATTGCGAATTAAATCATGATTAATCCTTTCTGGAATTTTTTCGAGAAAATAAGTGCTTAAGATTTACTTCATAATTTTTAATAGAGATATTTTGAGTTTTTATGCGTTTTTGCCTTGTCGCGAAGTGAGAACTGAATTAATTGAATGAGAAATACATAATCGTCTGTGAAAAACGTTTTTTTTTTTTTTTTTTTTTTTTTTTTTTCGTTTTCTTTGCTTAATTTCTTTTATACATCGTTCTAGCTTTATTATAGTATTTGAATAGAACATGTGGCAACAATTAAATAATTCTTTAAATGATACAAATTTTGTGCATTCTGAGTTATCATATGAACGAAATATAATACTGTTAAGTGAACACAGCGCCAGAGTGTCGCTATGGTAAACAAATAGAGTGAATTTTAAAGAATGCATTTATTCTATTGTGGTTTATGCGCTTTCGGCGAAGTAGATTTAATTCAATCCAATAAGTTTAAATGAAATGCATGAAAAAAAGCGCGTAATTTAATATCCCGTACAAGGAAGTCATGTGGTGTACACATCAGATTTTTTCAATCATGATAGGCTTAGTTATAAGAACTGAAAAGATTACGTTTTGCTAACTTTTCTACATCCAACATAATTAAAGCCAAATTAATGCTCCCTCTGAAATCATACAAAGTAGCACACATGCTTCTAATTTAATCAATTTATCATTTTTTCTTGCTAATATAAAGCGATTTTAACCAAACCAGAACTGTCCAGATCGAATTACCGCATTACTTACACGGATCATATATGATCGCTGAATATGAATGGGATGGATATTAAGGTAAATTACGCTTTCAGTTGTAATACGTGACGCATTAATCCTCCTAGATTAATCTTCGAGGATTAAAAGCTTACGTTTTCCGCCCCAAGGATTCAAAACGTTGTCAGAAATCGCATCAGCGTAAAAGTCATTTACATCATCATTTGCTAGCCCCTTTGGATGCTTCCATCTCGAGACGATTTCAAAGTGAGCACAACCGTTGCTTTGTCGATAATCACGCTATTCGCCTTAGGAAAAGAATTGAACATATAAATGTATCAGTGTTTCTTTTAATGATATGTTATTATTGATGATTGGTCATTATCAATGTCTGTTAACGAAAGTCTGGTGTATTAAAATTTGTCACTCAGTAACGCAGCTCGTGAGCCAAATGTTTAATCAGTTATAGATGATATATATATATTATTTGATTTAGCTGGAAAGCTAATGGAAAAAAAAATAAATGTAAAGTAATAACGGATACATATTACTTAACTCATTTATTTTAATGTTTAGCTTTGCAATTAATTAAAGGAATAAAGTTAAGTATTAGAATTATTTTAAGAATTTATGTTTATGACAGTATACATCAGCTAAGTTTATACCCGTTTTTGCTGAAACTAATTCCGCTGCGCAATTTTAACAAACGGCTTGTAACTGAGTTTACTCTTAAAATTGACGAGCTGTTGCCTTATCATTTATATACAGCTTTAATTTCGTTACATTTTTTAATTAAAATGTTTAAGAAAATATGTTAGTAAGTTTCAGATCTGGCTCGAAGTCTTTAGAAAACCTCGAAAGGTTTTCCGTCAACGTTTCACAAATAAATAATAAACAAATAAATAAATATTAGTAATACTAAATAAAATATGAGAAAAATAAAACAGGAAAGGTTTCAGGTTTTAAAATTTCCCCATAAAGGCTGCTTTATAGCTTAAAATGGTCTATCAGTGCAGATTATGGATAGTGAGGATCAGTTGGAATAACATGGGGACGTTTTATATCTTCTGTATATTAAAAAAGTGAAAAATATACGTAATGTTGTAGAGTTCCTCACTTTGGAATTCTAAGTTAATGTTGGAAGTGAAGAATCTAAGAACTGATAAGCGAATAATCGCTTGAGTTCGGTAGCAAGAAACATCAAGATAGAAGGGTAACTAACCCTTTATTATCCCAATAAGATTTAACAAAACTTCGCCTGGGAGCGTACAAGCAAAGCCCGCATTTGGATTTGAACTTAAAAGAATAAGAAGTAAACTAAAACTAAGATTAACTAAAGAAGTATAGCCGAAACTATCAAGGTTCAAATCGAGTAGGCCCCTTAACTTATTTGACTACGAAGCTTAGCAAGGGCCTGAGTACGGCCGAGCGTAATAACAGCTTTGAGAGAGAGAGTGGCCAAAAAGGCAGACGCACGTAAATCAGAAACTCTGATTCTCTCTAAGTCGGTAAGTAACTTCGTGGTTTAAATACCGCTTCTCCTCATTAGATATTCAGCGAGATTCCAAAACTAAGTTCTGGCCAGAAGTAGAAGTTAAGAATTTGACAGGAAAGGAACTTTAACATAAAATTTAACTGTTAATAAAATTAACATAATCCTTACAATGTAATTCTATAAAAATATTTAATGTTTTTAATTAGATATATCATAAATTAAATGCATGTGTATTTAAACGAATTAAATTAAAAAAAAACATAATTGCATCCATTGCTTTTAAATACTTTAGTTTGTTTATCAGTAGCAGATAGATCACACATGGAAAAATACCTTGAATTTTTCTGACTGGCAACAGATTCGAATGAAAAGTGAAACAAAATCGTGTTTCGAGATTGATAACTCTTAGTCTAAAATTCCTGAAGTCTGATCTATGTAGATTTCAATTTACACTGGAATAATATTATCAGGTTCAATATTCCTTCTAACCTTCTTCGGGAACATGCAAGGACCTGACTCGGAACAGAGAGCTTACTAAAGCTATGTTCAAAACTGTGGGAAGTAAACAGGATACACAAGAAGGGTATACTAAACCCTTTATTTTTCTCTATTTACAATGACTTCCGTACTTCGGAATACACCGACCCGCTACTTGGGGTCAAAACGTAAAAGTATAAAAATAAAACTAAACTCTAATTTAACTTTAGAATAATAAACGTGGAAGATTGGCCTTATATTAACAGGAAGCGTATGTAGTACAGAGAACTGTGAACACTACAATACGTTTAAAATTTATCAAGAGGATTAAAACCTCCGGCCTGGAAGGCAACAAGCAACTGCGTAACTTCTAAGGTAAGCGACCTGCTTCGACTCACTGCTTCCTCTCTCTCGCTTGGCAAAAAGCCACAACTTAAATACTTGGCGTTCGCCAGACAAACTTTGCATAAAAACCTTAACGCTTATAATTCTGGCCGGAAGTAGAAAATAAGAAGTGATAGTAAAGATTTAAAATAAAATAAACGTTAGTAAAACTTAAGATCCTTACAATATAAATTTAATTTGTTAGAGTAATCGTAATAAATTAATACCTAAGAAATTCAAGTTGCACACAACTTTATAGTTAAAATGATTTTTTTCAATATGGGAAAACAACATGGAAGAAAAAGTGAAATTCCTATAATATTACAGCTTCGCAAATTTATTTATGGTTAAGTTTCGGGTCTTATTTAATATAGAAAAGACTGAATTATTCAAGTAGTTACACATTCATTTTACGAGTTCGCTTGCGCATGACGCTAGAAACATTTATTTACTTGTAATAAAAATGACGTGAAATCCGAGTTTCTGGGCACGATCCGAGTTCCCCGATCTGAAAATTAACGTTTCGAAAGCGTTTCAGTTTTTGCTAATGAAATGTTCCTAAAATGTTTACAAAAGTGTCTCTAACTAAGCATAATTGTTGAACGCACAGTTAAACTCATAAACAAATGCATATTGGATGTTTACTCTAAATAAATAGTCACGTGATTTATCAATGTGAAGTGTAAATAAAATAGTTAGGATCGTAGGATCGTATCTTTTCTTCTGGCATCAACTTCTAAGAGTTCTAACCAGCAGTTAAACATTTTACCAAAGGTTATTAGTAATGATAATAAAATTAGTAATGATAATAAAATAAGATTAGTAATGATAATAAAATAAGAAGTGTATTAAAAAATACATCCCACCCGAAGGCGAGATCGAAGTCATGAGATAAACTCAGCAAATAGTCATTTTCAAATACAATTAAATGGCATGTCATTAGCAGTGGTCGGTGCAAACAAATCATAAAATTGCTCAATAAAACGTAAAATAAGACTGAAGAAGATCAAAAAGGCCAATTTGAAGAGATAATAATATCCTTATTCTTCAGAAACACAATTCGGGTACAGTACAATTAATTAACCATGCAAGGAAATTTATTTCTTTAAAGTTGCAGAGTAAACACCACGTGATGCGAGATGGCCAGTAGCCAGTGAAAGAGTCATAAGACCGCGAACTAAAATTTTTCACTGTAAGCAAAGTCTTTGCTATAGAACACTACACAGTGCTAAATAAATTCTTGGTTAAATAGAAATAATAAGTAAAATAAGCAAGTAATATAAGTTACAATCAAAGTCCATGAGCTTTGTCAGAGCATAGTCCAACACATAAGCAAGACTTGATTAAATGAACAGTATTAAAATACGTGAAATAAGTAAAATAGTTGAAAATAGCATAATCTTCTTATGTTTATTAATGTCCATTTTGTCTCTGTCTTAGCACCGCCCGCCTTCGTGAAGAAATTACCAGAAAGGGGTGGAGTCCTGAGGAACACGACCAATGTCCAGTTGTTCTGCCACGTCGAATGTCACCCACTGTGCGAGCTAGAATGGTTGCGTAACAACGAAAGCCTCAGGGATTCCATAGTATTCGAGAGCAAGCTTGCCCACCATAGACCTGACCCTCGTCGTAACCTCTTCAGTTCCATCAGTTCTGTTCTCACGTGGAATATGAGTCTCCTACCTGTCAACAGCTTTGATTATGCCACATTCACCTGCAGAAGTTCCGGGAATGAGATAGGAGCTGGAGTATCCAGCACCATGGCTTTTAGAGTGGAGTGTAAGTTGAACTTTTAACTTAATTATGCACCATGTGCAGCGTGGTTGTTACATAAAAAAGGAATATCCAAACCGAGCCTCGTGTATCAGAAGTATCTTCGGAGATATAGGCTAAAACTTGAAAACTTGAAATCTAAACAGCAAAATTAAGATAAATGCATTGAATAACTTGAATTCCCTGACCGGAATCTAACTGAAAGCAAGCTCAGAAATTAAAGAATGCTGAGGTCTGCTGACTGAGAAGATTTGTTGACCTCCTCAACATCTTTATTGCACAACACACTATAAAAATATTTATAATAATTATCAAAACAAAGTTACAATTAACAATACAGTGTAAGCCACATATTATATAAATGATATGTCTAATGCAGTAATGAAATTCGAGAATTTTTATGTTACATGCTTATCCTTATAACTACAATAAACATTAGTTTGAAGTTACAATTCGGCTTCATTTAACAATACTTTCTATTAAACAAAAAATCAAGAAATCTTCTTCGATCCGCTAATTTAAACTTTAATTCTTAACTTAATCTTATTAAGTAGTACCAACTTGACTAATTTAAACTCTTAAACATAAAAATAATAATAATTGAAACTCAAAACAATTAAGAGTACAATTCTGTTGCTTTTGAATATATATGTTACCGTGAAAGATCAAAATTGGAGAATGTCGACATTCACCAAATACGTCGGTGAAAGATCGAATATTGCATTACATTCTTGTACATTCGGACCCTCACCGGTGTATGTCGACAATCACAGGTATGCTCTGGTGTAGGTCGAAAAGAGAGGAATATACGTACAAGCTGTCATTTGCAAAAGGAAGTGTTCCACAAATAAATGCAGTTGTAAAAGCAAGGGCCTCTTGTGCAATTCAAAGTGTCATAATAGTTTAAGTTGTTGCAATCAATAAGATTTGAATCACATAATTTAGTAAGTTTTTATTACTATTATTTTATTTTCTCATTTAGAACATACTGTATAATTAAGTGAGTTTTTAACTTCTATTACTTTCCTTTCTCATTTTGAATGTGCTGTGTGTTTTAAGTTCTCATATTCTGAAGTTCTTATTTTAAGTTTCAAGTGCGTTTTTTCGCGACTGAATTATGGAGAAGAAAATATAATATTCTTATATGTTCAACATTCACCATTAGTACATGGTGAATTTCGACATTGACCGGTGTAAGTCAGAAATAAGAATATTTGGAAGATATTTCAAACATACACCAAGCCACTATGTGAATGTTGACATTCACCGCTGAAAGTCGACATTCTCCGGATTTCGGTGTTTCACCCTGATATATATGTTACGGTGAAAGACCGAAATTGGAGAATGTCCACTTTCACCAGAGAATGTCAACATTTACCAAATGCGTCGGTGAAAGATCGAATATTTCGTTACATTCTTGTACATTCGGACCCTCACCGGTGTATGTCGACAATCACAGATATGCTCTGGTGTAGGTCGAAAAGAGAGGAGTATATGTGCACGCTGATATTCCAAAAGGAAGTGTTCCACAAATAAATGCAGTTGTAAAAGCAAGGGCCTCTTGTTCAAAGTGTCATAATAGTTTAAGTTGTTGCAATGAATAAGATTTGAATCACATAATTTAGTAAGATTTTATTACTATTATTTTATTTTCTCCTTTAGAACGTACTGTATAATTAAGCGAGTTTTTAACGTCTATTATTTTCCTTTCTCATTTTGAATGCGCTGTGTGTTTTAAGTTCTCATATTCTTAAGTTCTTATTGCGACTGAATTACGGAGAAGAAAATATAATATTCTTATATGTTCAACATTCACCATTTGTACATGGTGAATGTCGACATTATAATTAAGTGTAAGTCAGAAATAAGAGTATTTGGAAAATATTTCGAACATACACCAATAGAAGTGCCGGAACCCTATGGAAGATCGTCAGGAAAGCGTAACAAGAATAAATAAATAAATAAAATGACTATTAAAATCATTGATAATTTTAACTCATTAACTATTTAAAATTAAATAGTTAATGAGTATCAAATTAATTAATTATTATTTGAATGATATCAATAATTAATACATATTAATTATTATTTAATTTAAAATTATTATTTAATTAATTCATAATGAATTTGTTATCATTTATTAAAATAATTAACGATTAAAGTGATTAAAATTAAATAAAATGTAAAGAGATAAAATTTAATACGCGATTTTTTATATAATTTTATTTTTGCTAAAAGTAAAATTTTCTAGACCAAATTTCTACTGAAATAATTGTTCAGTTACATAAAAAAAGGGTCGAGCTCCGGTGCGCTCCGGGTAGAATTAGAATATGTCCCAAAACTAAGAAGTAGCGGAGCTGGGCTCCAGTGGGCTCCTGCGCAATTTAATCTCTGCCAAGCCACTATGCGAATGTTGACATTCACCGGTGAAAGTCGACATTCTCTAGATTTCAGTGTTTCACCGTAATATATACAGTGGATGGACAAAAATATGGAAACACCTTGTGAAATGCATGTTTGAAAAGAAAGAGTGATTTTAATGAAATATGTAGGTGGCGCTGGCGTTTTTGACTGCTGACGCCACCTATACAACTTCGTAAATGTGCTAAACAGTTCAGTTGTTGTCGGAGTACTGTTATGTGAGGTTGTCATTGCATTATGTCAGAGTTAACAGACTTCGAACGCGGGCAAATTGTTGGAGCACGTATGGTAGGTGCTTCCGTAAGCAAGGTAGCCGAGGTGTTTAGTGTTTCAAGAGGTACTGTATCGAAGATTTATTCCGCATATTTGAAAAGCGGAAAAACATCATCTGCTAAATCACAGCGCGGACGAAAGTGTGTCCTGAGTGATCGTGACAGACGATCATTAAGGGCAATTGTGACGAAAAATAAGAAGACCACAGCTGCAAAAGTTACTGCTGAAATGAATGTTGTGTTACCGAACCCTGCGAGTACCAAAACAATTAGAAGGGAGCTTCATAAACAGGGAATTGCTGGCCATGCTGCAATTGAGAAGCCACTCATCAGTGATGCTAATGCCCGTAACAGGAAAAGGTGGTGTTTAAGTCATAAAGCCTGGACTATAGGGCAGTGAAAGCGAGTAATATGGTCTGACGAGTCTTCTTTCACATTGTTTCCCACTTCTGGCCGAGTTTACGTCTGGAGAACGCCATCTCAAGCTTATAATACAGACTGCTTGTTGCCAAGAGTGAAACATGGTGGGGGTTCTGTTATGGTTTGGGCAGCCATATCGTGGTTCTCTGCTAGCCCCATGATAACTGTGTCAGGGCACATGACTGCCAAGACTTATGTGAACATTTTGGCCGATCAAGTTCATCCCATGGTACAAATTTTGTTCCCCGATGGTGATGGTGTCTTCCAAGACGACAAAGCCCCTGTTCACACAGCTCATATTGTCCAGAACTGGTTTTCTGAGGACGAGGATGAGTTGTCCCATCTCCCCCGGCCACCACAGTCACCAGACCTGAATATTATCGAACCTTTGTGGTCTACATTGGAACGGAAAGTGCGTTCTCGTTATCCACCGCCAACATCGTTATCTGAACTTGCCACCGTTTTGCAGGAAGAATGGTATAATATTCCCTTGGCAAACATACAGGGACTGTATTTATCCATTCTGAGAAGACTGCAAGCTGTTTTGGATGCCAACGAGTTTTCTACACCATACTAAGCAAAGAAACATGTTTTTTTAAAGTTGTTTCCATATTTTTGTCCAACCCCTGTACATTCCATTAGACTTCAGATAAGCGGTTTTCCCCCATCCGTTTGCACGATCTTCGACAACATATCTTCTGACAGTGCTTGCGGAAACAGTGTAAGTCTTTCCTCATTCACGTTTGGACATTCTATGATCCTATGAAAAGCCATCCGCCTTTGTATTACCACAAATACATATCTAGTGTCTTTCTTTCAAATTAAATCTGTTTAAGTATTTTGGAAGATCTTCGTGATTAGTGAAAATTTGGTTCAGAAAAAAGTCTGATAAATGAGAATTTAGGGAAGAATTTGAATGTAGTTCTTCCTGTAACATCTTCAGTCCACCATTCTTGCCATCCTTTTTTTTCTTAGCCACTAAAAATAAATAACTCCGTGGGACTTTGCATTCATTTGGAGTTTTCATAAATTCCTGATTTTACTACTTCTTCAATGGTTCCTTTAAGCCTAGCTTGGTTATTACAGTCAGGTATGTGAAATTGACGAAACAATTAAAACAGAAAAATTAGTTTTGCTTTGTATAACTATCATTTCAGACGAAAAGAGTTTCACATTTACTTGAAGAATTCGTGAGAAGTGTATCGTTGAAAATATGCCTGATTATAAACTTTTTGTTGTTAGGTACTGCCTTTTACAAAACATAATGCATCTAATCGAACCTTAACCCCTTCGAGCCGGGTAGCGAAAACGCGCGCTTATCGCGGAGGCTGGCAGTGTCTTCCGCGAGCGTCTCTCCAGGGCCGGGGCTTTTTTGCTACTTAGCCTAAATCCATGAAATTTCCGAAGTATCAACGCATTGTTTAATAATGCTCTATAGAGTATTTAAACGGCTTATGCTTTATAGATATTTATATATATATATACTTTATTTACCTTATTTCTTGTTTAAATGCATATTTTACACATTTTATTTTAATTACTCACCATTTTATGACTTTTAACATTATAATCTGAAAACTAAATATATTACTTAAAATTCTCTTTTCGTATGAAAAATTTTAAAACAGGGATCTACACACAGTCCTACGTTACATTCCTTGAACTCGTAATAACTCATTTGCCGTTTTGGAGGATATTTCCGGGAATGTGAACAAACGAAGCATCGTCGTCTCATTTTCTTATCAGTCTCTTCTGAACAAAGTTTTGGAAAATGTCTTTCAGTTAATCTTTCAGAATCAATATCAGAATATCAGAATTTCAGAATCAATATCTGAAATATTTTGCATCATTTCTGCTATTTCATGCTCTGTTAAACATTTTCGACGCTTCGACATTGAAACGGTAAAAACAGAAAGAATTCACGTCTAACAAGATCTAATTATTTTCTAAAAACTGAACTGTAAACGGATATACTCAACGCTTTAGCGCATATAAAACTTCTACTTACAATAAACAACTACCACGTGCGAATAAAGTGCGATTTAAAGAGACGTCATAAATCACGCCATTCGGAAACATTTAGTTCCCGGTTTGTTTATATAATCAAAAACACGTGTATGTGAGTCATGCTTCTCTCATTTCGAGTAGAAGGTCTAATGTACATGTATCTGAAACTATATGGGCATACAGTGCCATCTTGTGGCAGAAATTATAGTTTGAAAAACGTTCCAAGGTACTGGCACAAATACGTGACAGTCGGTAGAGAATGCAACAATGCTCTGGCACGCCTGCGTGTCGGCCGGTAGATAAGTGTGTTCGTTGCTGGCACGTATACGTGACAGTCGGCGCGAAGGAGTTAAATTATCATATAAAGATAAAAAATAACCGCCGAACCAGAATAGTGGCTAGTGACTCTGCCTGACCTACTAAGGGGCTCGAGTCCGAATCTTAGAGAAAGCATGGGTGTTTGTAAGTGTATAGTGTCTGTGCGGCATGAGGGCACTCAAAACATGCGGCGAGTCGGTTGCCTCTGGAGAGGTTCGGGTTAAGGGAGGAAGGGTGGGAGATCCCTGGACCCGCCCACCTCGGCGGTAGCAGATATATTGGGGGTTGAACTGAGTCCAAGGCTCTCGCCAACAACAGGCACAATCTTACCTCCTTTCGACGATGAAGTTCATCAGCTAGTTCTGATATCAGACAAACGAGATTAATCACAGTAACAGTAAGAGATAAAAAGTGGAAAATTCAATTTTGCCAGGGAATATTTGACGCATTGTACGTGGAAACAATTATAGTACTCATAATAACATATTCTGTGTTTTATTTTATTATGGAATTAAGGGTAGAGCGTAAAATTAAACAGCCAGAAAAAGTAAAAAAAAATTGAAAAAGCATTTTTGATATATTTATTAAAAAGTAAAATTTGGTTGGAAATACCTCATAACTGTTAAATGAAGCATTTAATGTTAGTGGCTATTTTTCACGTTATATTTTTACATTATTACCACTGTACGAAAAATGTACCTTTATATGAGTTAAGTATAATTTGCACATTTATATCGTTATATCCATAATATCAGTTTCAGATATTATATGGTATTATCTCTTTTGTCTTTGATTATTATTAATTATTTGATTATTTATAAAATGAGAATAATGACAATTTTTATCTGAATATAGTTTGCGCTAAATTTACGTTTTTTTTTTTTTTTTTTTTTTTTTTTTTTTTTTTTTTTTTTGAAGCAGGAGACTTGTAAAATGATCAGTTCCCTCACCGGAACGCTTATGGCAAACCGCACACTGATCAATGTTAAGGAATTTTTCTTACTGCGCATGCTCAATGGTGTACCGTTTGGCGTGGGAGAAAATACTGGAGACTAAGTATAAGCAACCCTGTTCGTCATGTAGGTCTTATCGACTGTTTACAATTGCAACAGTCTATTTCATTTACTTATAATTAAGTATTTGACCTTTAATTCAGTAATTTAAACTAGATTTAATCCTTAATTTGTTAAAGTATATATGAGGGGAACGTATGGTAAATACTCATTTGTTTTTATTCCTCAGAAGTATAATCAGCTAATATATCTTGTAATGTTTCCTGTCTTGTAATCCTTTTTAAAAGAAAATTTGGGTAGTCTACAATCGACATGTACACTCCAAGTAATGAAGCAGCTTACAACCTGACACGTTTTAAAACCTCGAATTGTTTGCGCCCAAGATAACACAATATCAACCATATACCGTATTTATCTTCTTTTAAAATTGCGCCAAATTCTCTTTTGGGCATGCGCAGTACGCGAAATTCGTTTAACGTTGGATCAACTCAATGTGCGGTTTGCCATTACGCCACCGGGACGCGTAATGGCAGACCGCACATTGAGTTGAACAGTGTTAAACGAATGTTGCATACTGCGCACGCCCAGAAAACAATTTGGCGTAATTACTATGTTGGCGCGATTTGAAAAGAAGATAAATACGGTATATGGTAGACGTATCGCCATCTAATTGTAAACAAATCTGGCGTTTAAATCTTCGTAGAGTATAAGGTAAATGTAAATTAATTACTGTGTTAAAATACTATTTTTTGCTGTACTGCTCAAACAACTAGAAAGCTGAAATTATTGCAATTATTGCGAAGTAATGTGAAGCAGTGTTTACATTCAAAATGTAAAATATAATACTTATGAAATTCTGCACATTCCTTTGGAATTGTACAAATTTTCGTTCAGAAAAAGACTGACATTTAAGATATATTAGTTGAAAATTTATTCATTATACTTTTAAGCAATAAAAACAATTCAGGATTTACCATACGTTCCATTCGTACATACATAAACAAACACTGAGGAATATAACAAATGCTTGCAAGTTATTAAATTCTTTGAAATGAGAAAATAAAAGCGCGAATATACGCTAACAAACTAAGCGAGATACTCCAGTTTACAATTACTGAATTATAACATGTAAACAAATTACATTTAAGTAACGAATTATTACGAACATATGTTAACAAATATTAAATGCACTGTTATTGACAAATTAAAATGAAACATATATTAGAAAAATAAGCAAGTGCAATCGGTATGGACGTTAAAATAACTAATAAGCAAAGTTCCACAACATTGCAATTTTAAACATCACTCGAACACACACGACAGCCATGGAGATCACGAATAAGCTAACGTAGGGTTGCTTAGTCGCCAATATTTCTCTCCGCGCCAAAGGTACACCATCAAGCATGCGCAGTAAACGAAATTCTCTTAACACTGTTCAACTCAATGTGCGGTCTGCCATTATGCCACCGGGACTCGAAACCTAGACCTCTCGAATACGCATCGAGTATGCTTCCAATTAGAACACGAGGGCATGCGGAAAAGGGAAGAAAATACCTTAAATAATTGCCCTTTTTAAAGGCGTCTGGAGATTAGGAGACCCAATCGCCAATTCCTAGTGGTGACGAATTATCGTAAATCACATTTTAGTTCGGACGCCACTTGTAGAATCATATTTTTTTTTTTTTTTTTTTTTTTTTTTTAAAGCAGAAGACGCAAAAAAATGTGCAGTTCGCCGGGACTCGAACCCTGGACCTCTAGAGTACGCGTCGAATATGCTTCAAATTGCACTCCGATCATATGCGGAAAGTAGGCAGAAAATACCATATAAAATTAAATTTTGAGCTACTTGCATTATATATGTGCAGGCTAGCCTTTAAGTGAGTAGTAAATCCTTCTAAAACTTCTTTCTCGAACTAAGAAAGCTGGCGAACGATAGATAACATTGAAGATAAATAGCACAAAATAGAACCTGAAGGAATTCTTAAAGGAATATTTTAGGTAGTTTTAATTCCAAAGCTCCAAAAGGTCTCTCTTTCTTCCATGTGAAGGCATTTCATCCTCTCTAGAATCTCTGAATAAATATAGCGAAAGACTCAAAAGAACACTTCAGTGCGGGGTCTGTTTTTTCACCTAAAATTTTCTAAGGCCGCTGGCCTAAAAATAGTTTCGCAATACTTTCAAAACCACCTTTTTTCCCCTTTCAAAGCATAAATCACGTTCTGAAGAAAAATTTGTCCAAACCAGTTTACGATCATCAACTTTCTTCTTTATGATCATATTTTAAGAATAATTATGTGGAACTTTCTGGTACAAAATTTTAGTATTCGTTAAGAAAAATGATGCTTGTTTAGATTAATTGCTTCACTTAAATGTAAAAACTGTTTTCATAACAGAAAAGTAGATACTTAATTTTAAAAAATCGAAATTCTGTAAATACTTCTACTTAGCGTCGCATTTTAAACCGATAAAATGTATTACTCAAAGATATGAATTTTGATTTCGAAAGATTGGGGGTTATAAATAAAAAAAAAAAATCCTTCGCTTTCAATTTTAAGCTACATTTATGTATTACATTGAATATCCTGCTTTTATAAACTTGCAGCTTTTATCCAAAGGGTACTTGCTTACATTGTACACATTCTCAGACAGCTCATGCATAACAAAAAAGACTATTATTTACTTAATGCGGCTCAAGCATTATTCCGATATATTTACTAAAGATATTACGTATTCAAAGGGATATCAAAAATAAAATAATAAAGCGGAAAAATTGTTCGTTCCTTATTTCTTTAAAAAATTCTCATTCAAAATCTTTCAGACATACTTTAGGAGATACTGAATATTAAAATATAATGCTTTCTAAATCTCTTATGCATTATATATGCATTATCTATCATGTATTATATAACAGCTACTGAGCAAAATGCGAAAATACAAACCCGATGCAAACGGATAAAGTGCATCTTTTGTGTTTACCACTAAATCTCAAAATTGCATCCCGTACGTCCTGTATTTTATTGGTAACATCATCTCGATTTATTTTCCAAATTCTGGTACTGGAAGATTAAAAAATGCACTTATCTACATTGTTTTCCTCTTTTATAGATCCACCAGAAAACATCCAGATTTCTGCAGTGCGATTGGAAGTGATGGAGGGCGAAATTTTGGATGATTTAATATGTAATGCTCTGGCGCATCCATTAGCTGATTACACCTGGAAGGTCGGAAGACGAGTGGTAGCCAGAGGACCAGTGTTGTCTTTCAATTCTTCTTTGTCTAGAGCTATGGGTGGTAACTACACATGCGTTGTCACCAATCGCCATGGGACTGCACGTGCGACTGTCTCCATTACAGTTCTTCGTAAGTTCAATTAATGTTCTCTGATTAGTAACTTAGTGTAAATTAGACACGTCAAAGTATTCTTGTCCTTTTTGAATTAAAATTAATGCATTTTAACATTTTATCTCTTCAGTTATATCAGCTGAAATAAAAAAAAAATTTAGCATATTATGTTAAAACAAATCTGATGTGTACACCACATGACTTCCTTGTACGGAATATTAAATTATACGCATTTTTTCTCGCATTTCATTTAAACTTATTAGATTGAATTAAATCTACTTCGCCGACAGCGCATAAACCACAATAGAATAAATGCATTCTTTAAAATTCACTTTGTTTACCATAGCGACACTCTGGCGCTAGGTTCACTTAAGAGTATTATATTCCGTTCATATTATAACTCACAATGCACAAAATGTGTATCATTTAAAGAATTATCTAATCGTAGCCACATGTTCTATTCAAATACTATAATAAAGCTAGAACTATGTATAAAAGAAATTAAGCAAATAAAACAAAAAAGAAACAGTATTTCACAGACGATTGAGTATTTCTCATTTAATTAATTCAGTTCTGACTTCGCGAGAAGGCAAAAATGCAGAAAAACTCAAAATATGTATATTAAAAATTACGAAGTAAATTTCAAACGCTTATTTCCTCGAAAAAATTCCAGAAAGAATTAAGCATGATTTAATTGGCAATAATAAATGAATGCGTTATCTTTGTTGTTGCGAAGCTAAGTTTCTCTAGATTGGCAACAAATCCACTAGTCTCCTGTTTCAAATGTAAACATCAATGGCCGCCATTAAAACAGACTTAGCGGCAATTAAACAACTTTAAAATTGCTGATAATTCTAAAAATATTGCACACAGATTTACTAAAGGCATAAAATCCTTAACCGGAAGATTAAAAACAATATAATTCAATCATTTTTAAAGAAAAAAATGTACAATTTATAAACATATAAGAGTAAAGAAACTGAGATCACTGAGCCGGGTAACTGAGTGGATATATATATAAATATATTTATATACGTTTGGTGCGGCCGATTGCAACCAAAATACGAGTTGCACATTTACATGTTATAGCAGTCCTATATACCAAATTTCAACGCTCTGAGGCTACTCATTTTTGAGTTATGCGAGATACGTACGTACGTACGTTCGTACAGACGCCACGAAAAAATCTCTTCAAAATTAATTTTAAAGCAGTTTTATAATTTTTTTGAAGATTATTTTATTCTGTCCTTACGTACAGATATCACGCAAAAACATCGTTAAATTGCATTCAAAAGCGGTCAAAGTGGATATTTTCGTTGAAATATGCTGCCTGAAACTTTTCGCGATTACAATACTTCCTTTTTACTTCGTACAAGGAAGTAAAAATTCACTCCTGCTTGTAGAGACTTTAGGTTATTTCGAAGCAGAACTGATGAAAAATAAGCAATGCCCTCCGCGGGACTCAAACCATGGACATCTCGAATACGCGCTGAGTGTGCTAACCACTACACCATGAAGGCATGTTAAGAAGACTGGAGGAATACCTTATTATACGTCTTCTGTAAAAGGATTAGAGGACCCAATCGCCAAATCCTGCTAGTGGAGAATCATCATCCACCCCGTTTTCAGTTCGGTCGCCACTGTAGAGACATTAGGACTTTTTGGAAGCAAAAGTCATGATAAATGAGCAGTTCTATTGCCGGGTCTCGAACAAACGCCGAGCGTGCTGACCACTACACCACGAAGGCATGCTAAGAAGGCGGGACAGATACCTTAAGTTTTCGATAAAAATGTCTTTCCATTTGGTGCAAAATCTCCATCTTATTCTCCGGAGCTAGTTTTCTGGTACTGTTTAATTTTAATTTTGCGTTTTTCTAATACTAGGCTGTATGATGTGTATGCGATAAATATTTCGAAATAATTAATGAAAAAAAAATCTTGTGAATTATCCAGGATGAAAATCACAAAATCTATAATTTTTCAGAAAAGTCTTTATTGTAACTAAAATACTCATATCTTAACAGCTAAATAATCTGCTCCTTTTGGTATCAGAAATAAATCTGAAAAAGTGTATCAGAAGATTAAAAATCATAATTACGTTTGCTTTCACCGTAAATCATTTCTAACCAAAAAATAAATACTAATAGGAAAAAAAAAAAAAAAAAAAAAAAATTGTATTTTCTCTCATATGTATTAAATTTCTATAGCTTATTTATTTGTTTGTTATTTGCTTATTTATTTTTTTGTGGTTTGTTTATTTTATTTGTTGTCTGTTTGCTTACTTATTTTTTATTGTTTTTTGTTTCCATTCCATTTCTTTCGGGTAATATTGTAAAACGTGCAATCTCAAGCTTAATTAAAGTATTTCGTGCACTGATACTTTAATTAAACTTAGTCACTTTAAGAGAATTTTATGCTATTTATTTTTTATTTGTCATAATACTTAAAGCTATTAATTTATTTATTCAAAAGTTTCTCCTCAGAGACAGTTCAAACCCTGCCTCTTTAAATCTAACTCGCCTAACGAGTTCCCGCTTTCCGCCCCCTCTGCCAGACTCGAAGCATCTGCAACCTGAAAGCTGTTTTTGCTCTCGTGTTGTTAACACAAGGCCACTGATCAAGGAAATTTCGAAGTTTTTCAAAATTCATAATGTAACCCTATAACCTCCCGCTTTCCTAGCGTGCCCTCGTGGTGTAGTGGTTCTGCACGCTAGGCCGGTATTCCAGAGGTACGTGTTTCGATTCCCGGCGAAGGCGGTTGCTAATTTTTCATCTTTCCTGCTTCCAAAAAATACCTAATGTCTCTACAACCCCTTCAAAATTGATTCTGGGCCTTTTCAATCTCAAAATTTACTAAATTAAGTCTTTCAGTTTATATTTTACCTTTTTACTTCCTTGTACGAAGTAAAAAAGAAGTATTGTAATCGCGAAAAGCTTCAAGCAGCATATTTCAACGAAAATATCTACTTTGACCGCTTTCGAATGCAATTTAACGATGTTTTTGCGTGATATCTGTACGTAAGGACAGAATAAAAGACTCTTTTCCTCCAAAAAAACTAAAAAACTGCTAAAAAATGAATTCTGAAGAGAATTTTTCATGGCGTCTGTACGAACGTACGTACGTGCGTATGTAAGTATCTCGCATTACTCAAAAACGAGTAGCCTCAGAACGTTGAAATTTTGTATATAGGACTACTATAACATATAGATGTGCACCTCGTATTTTGGTTTGTTTCAATCGGCCGCGCCAAACGTATAAAAATATATTTATAAATATATCCACTCTGTTACCCGGCTCAGTGATCTCAGTTTCTTTACTCTTATATGTTTGTAAATTGTACATTTTTTGCTTTAAAAATGATTGAATTATGTTGTTTTTATCTTCCGGTTAAAGGTTTTATACCTTTAGTAAATCTGTATGCGATATTTTTAGAATTATCAACAATTTTAAAATTGTTTAAGTGCCACTAAACTTAATTTGATGGCGGCCATTGATGTTTACATTTGAAACAGGAGACTAGTGGATTTGTTGCCAATCTAGAGAAACTTAGCTTCGCAACAACAAAGATAACGCATTCATTTATTATTACCAATTAAATCATGCTTAATGCTTTCTTGAAATTTTTCAAGGAAATAAGCGTTTAAGATTTACTTCGTAAGTTTTAATACAGATATTTGGAGCATTTATGTATTTTTGCCTTGTCGCGAAGTGAGAACTGAATTAATTGAATGAGAAATACTGAATCGTCTGTGAAAAACTGTTTCTTTTTTGTTTTGTTTGCTTAATTTCTTTTATACATAGTTCTAGCTTTATTTTAGTATTTGAATAGAGTATGTAGCAATGATTAGATAATTCTTTAAATGATATAATTTTTTTGCATTCAGAGTTATAATATGAACGAAATGTAATACTTTTAAGTAAACCTAGCGCCATAGTGTCGCTATGGTAAACAAAGTGAATTTTAAAGAATGCATTTATTCTATTGTGGTTTATGCGATGTAGGCGAAGTAGGTTTAATTCAATCTAATAAGTTTAAATGAAATGCAAGAAAAAATGCGTATAATTTAATATTCCGTACAAGGAAGTCTTGTGGTGTACACATCAGATTTTTTCACTGTGGAAGGCAGTTTAACATTTGTTATTTTTAGCATTTAGACAACAAATCTTTACCTCTTTGCGGAACCATCTTTTGATTATAATACTAATTTTTGATAATGTGGAGATAAAGGCCTAAGAGCCTCGTAAATGAACCCTTCCTTGGTCCTTGGTGGGGCAGTAGTAAAACATTCTATATTATATAAATATTGTATATATATATATATATATATATGCATAGAAAGGAACTGATTTAATATTGAATTTAGCTTAGGTAGATTTAATTAATGTGTAACAACTGTAATTATAATTGTTAATAACTGTAGAGTCACTAGGATTTTTTTTACTGAAGACATTAAAATTTCCGGAACTTCGCCGGAAGCGCCGGAAATTCGAAATTCGCACCTGCCGAATGCGCGTCAAGTGTGTTTCCAGTTACACCACGTAGGCATTCGGAAAAGAGGGAGTAACTACCTTATATACTTCTCCTTTTAAAGGGCGATTCAGGATGAGGGGACTCATTTGCCAAATCTTAGTGTTGACGAACAATCACCCACAACATTTTAGTTCGGGCGCCATTTAATTTTTTGATGCTAGAGACGTGAAAAATGTGCAATGCAACGGGAATCGAAACCCGGACCTTCCGAATACTCATCGAGTGTACTTCCCGTTATAATGCGTTGTTCCATCGCTACGATGCCAAGGTTCTTGTGACTTGTCTCATGTGATGTGGACACCAAGAAGTCCGTATGCAGTTGCTATCGTAAGACATTGACTCGGAAAGTACTGGCACCCTTATTTACTGAATGTGTAATAGACCCAAAGTAGGTGGGGGATTATGTGAGAAAAGCTAGTTGCTATATGATAAATATTGGATTCATGCATTTTCAATTTTATAGCCATTTGTAACCTATAAACGGACTCCATTACGAAAGTATCTTCGTTTGAGTTCGGTTGCTACGAGTGAAAAGAACTTTTATGTCTGTTTATGAAATGTTCGGAACGTTTATGAATAATAATGAAACTGGCAGTTACTTCAAATTTAAATCATAAATAACACTAAAAATGCATTTCAATCCTTTTTCTAAGGGTATTACGATGTCCCAAAAGTGGCGGATCAGCTCCCAAAAGCTGTCTAAAAGTGGCGGATTAAGACTGCTCATTACTAAGATTCGCTCTTGATGGAGTTCGAACGAATGGGCTGGATGTTTGTCTGGTTTTCGCGGTTTTTTTCATGTGTAGCGTGAATAGGAGCGAATTTATTTTCGGAAGTTCTCACTGAAGGACTGCCCAGCTGGTATTAGTTGTTAGTGACCCTGACTGCCGTAGCGATGGGCCCGGTTTCGAATCCCGTGAAAGAGATGGGTGTAACTGTCCGTTCTTTCCTAGGAAGCAACGGCGACTAGCTATTAGGTGCTTCCATAATGAAATGGACACCACAACTATTAAATAAAGCGTCCGGCCATTAAAAAAATTCTCAACTAAGGTATCTTTTCCCTTAAGTAGGAATAGCCTTCGGTCGTTTTGCTATACTTGCAGAGTCTGACTAAGGCAGGGGCATACGGGTAGTTGCCCGATCCCCCACATCAGAGGGGAGCTTTGAATAGAAAGTTTAGTTTACGTTTCCTTCTTTAATGAACGTTTTTTAAACAAATTATCAGTACAGTGTATAATCCGTCAGTTTTATGTTAGCTTCTTCATTAATCTATCATATGAGCGCAAGAAAATCTATATTTCGTAAATCCATGGCTTTCCAGGGCGGAATTAGCTAAATTTTCGCAATTACGATGGACAAATTTGGCCAATCAAAAGTCTGTATTTTTACATATCGCAAAATGCGATAATGTTTACAAGAATACGGGCTTCTTGATTGGCTTAATTGAGCCATCGTAATTGCGAACATTTAGCCGAATTCAAATCCCTAATGTCAACAAGGATATGAATTTTTCGCTGCTAGATGACAAAGTTAACAATCAGAAAACTGCATTTCGGAAACTTTATATATCTATAATGGGGTTAAATACATCCATAACGTTCGGTGCTTCACTACTGAAGTAGTGAAGCAGAGGGGGGGGGTGAAAGAAGTTTTTGCCCCGGGCCCCAATTGGACTAAGTCGGGAACTGCATACTTTTGTGTAAATCAAACGATCAACCTTCTTGTATCCAATGTAACAAAGATATATATTTTCTTTTGTTGGAATTAAAAACATTTAATTATTTAAGATGAATAAGATAACAAAATTGAATAATTAGCTATAAAATATTCAGCTAATAAATATTTATGATCTCCAAAACTGAAAGGTTTGACAATTATCAGAATTAAATTCCCAAATTTTTAGATCCTAAAATAGAATTTTGTTGCCCAATTTGGTCTCAAAATGCCGCCAGATTGGTCTGTTGCACCTAATTAATATTTTCAGATGTTGCATAACGGGGAAAAAAGGAAATAAATTCAAGGAGGAAACAAGAAAGCTTTCAGGGAATATATAAGCCCAAATGGACGTTTTCTTAACGTTTTCTGGGTTACTTTTATTTATTAAATATCATGTTCTCGCACCCTAAACCATAAAATTAAATTCAACAGCAATATGGCAATATAATTTTTAAAAAGAGTATATCTTTGGAATTTCCGATACATAGTCTCGCGCGCTGGAGATAAAAATGTTTTATCCCCTCATACAATGTTGCCATTGCTCGCTTTCAAATCGTTAAGTTTGTTAATCAAAAATTCGTTCAAATTTTACAAAATGTAAAATAGTTAATAAAGGTGGTAGACGATAGTTCGCCAACACCAGGATTTGGCGATTGGGTCGCCTAATCCCCAGTCGCCTTATAGAAGGTGGAGCAATTTTCTACCCCCTTTCTTCATGCGTTATTGTTGTAACGGTTAGCACACTCGTCGTGCATTCGAGAGTGCCAGGTTCGAATCCCGACTAGGGCATTGCTCATTTCTTTAGTTTTCTGACATTGAAAAATCTTAATGACATTAGACTGTGCCTGTTTATAAAGTCGTTTATTAATATTTTAGCCACTTAAATAAGGATTTTTTTTAACCTTCTGTTGAGAAGGAGAAATTTTATTATTTCCAAGTGCTTTAGAGATTAAAGAGTTACATCAGAAATACAGACCTGCAGATATAGAGAACTCCACACTGTCAACTTACCTCATTCATTATTACTATTAACAATGTATCTCAATGTAGCGTGTAGAGTTTCGGTTTCTTTGCAATTATCGAAAGTGTCCTGTGTCTTAGATGACGTTAAGCGAATCAATGGTAAGTCTAAAATAATAACTGAAGCTTCGCAAGAATGCAAAAGACACTTTATTTAAAGCTGAATAGGAATAGAAGGAACACGTTATGCTTACAACTCAGCCAAACACTTGTCGCGAGACAACTTAAATTAACAATAAATGCAGAATTAAATTATAGAGTAACAACGCAAATTTTGATGCAAAATTTAAAATTTAATCAAATTCAAAATTTAAATTATAAAATACCATCCAGGTTGGTACTCTATTATACTTTTGATAAATGACAACTTCATACTACCAATCTGGGACTCCAACCAGCATCATGCACATAGCTGTATTTAATATTTTATGTAAATTAAACTAAAATTATAGTATGTTAATTAATTACATTTAATTTGACGTAAAATAAACAATTATATGTAAATATTATTTTTGTAGTTGCATAGTAGCTCCCATAAGGCAGTTAATTACGAAAAATGAGATAATGAAAACCACAGGAAAATACGTTTATTCATAAGCAAAAAAATTAAGGCCATGGCCATTTATTTATATAACATGCTTTGATAATTTTCATTCGTGTAAGTGTTTCATTAAATGTTCATAAATCCACGGTTACCATGGTGATTTCCTTTCTTTCGGGCACATAGTAAAGTATAATGTCTGTTATTAACTAAATAATCACACTCTATGTAATATTCTTTTTGCAAAACCCCATTTGATCAAAGTGCTTTGACATGGGATTTGTATTATATCCCCGAAAATGAAATATATGAGTGCGATAAAGGTATTAAGTACGATATTTCATGCGCAGAAGATGGCTCTGTTACTTGACTTATTTGATTAAGTGCCTTAAAAATTCGCTAAAAGTTGTTAATCCTTAGTTAAACATCTTGTCAAGATATGTAACTTTCAGTCTGTTAAGTTAAATTCATCCATTCCCTTGAGATAAGCATCGATTGGGAGTACGATTCTCTTTATAAAAGAAGTAAAATATTAGTAATTTCTCACCACTGAAAATTTTAAATTAGGTTGAACTGCGTTATAAGAGCACGTTTTTAAAAGAATTTCCAGGGTTATTAATGAAATCGCAAAATGTTTCGTATATTAAATATTTGAAGATACTCCTACGGAAAATAAAATGTTAATAAAATACAGGACATATTTTGTATTATTCTTTACCTAACAACAGACATGTATTCTTTTTAATTTGATTTGATGATTGAAAACATTAGTTAACTAATTAAGACACAATAACACGCCGAACAAATACTAATTCAGAACTCAGGCAACAAAAATCAGCGTTATATTTTCAAAATTTTGACAGGGCTAGTTTCGATGCTTTTACCGAACCACCATCCTCAACTGCAAAACCGCAAATGAACAAGATAGTAAATAATGATTAGAGAAGATAAGAAAGCCTGGACAAGAATAAACAAGGGGCGCCATCTGTTGATGAAACCAGAACTCAAACATAATTCCTTTAAAGGCAGAAGGCAAAGTTGGATTGGAATTAGGATCGTTAACCAGAACAGAAAGATTTTTTTTGAATGTGAAATGCCTCTAGAAAATGCAGTTCTCCAATGGAAGATGTTTTTTGAATAATTTTAGCAGCAGAAAAATTGAAAGTGTGATTTTCGGACCAACAATGTTGAGCAACATTTTTCTAATATATGCCTCATATTCCTTGACGCGAAATTTTAAGGCTATCTTAGTTTGGCCAATGTAAATTAAACCACATTGGCAAGGAATCCTATAAATACCCCAGGAATTCATATCCGGAATGGGCTCCTTGAGTATGGAACACAGAATTTTATTGATGGGAGAATAAACAAAATTGTGTCCTGTCAAAATTTTGAAAATATAACGCTGATTTTTGTTGCTTGACTTCTGAATTAGTATTAGCTAACTTATTCTTAAGAAAATGCTAGAAATAAGTTTTAATGAAAGCTTAAAATTAAAAAGGGGTTAGAAATTGGATTTTATCCATCAGAAACCTTGTAATAAAGTTCTAAAACAGTACATATAAGTTAATCGAAAATGAGGAAAGTTTGGAAATGTTTTTCGGTATTTAGAATGTGTATATATATATATATATATATATATATATATATATATATATATATTCTTGAGAATGGTCCAAGTTGTTAAAAAATTAAAAATTAAGGAAGCAAAGAGACGAATCTACGCGTGTACTGCTAGATTGAAAATTATAAAAATGAAAAATAAAAGTCGAAACGAAAACGAACAAAATTATGTTCTTTCTATATGAAGATCTAACCTTTCTTCTCCGGTTAAAAATTACCAAACTGAGTCAACGCAAATTATTGAAACTTTCAAAAATGGGATCTTTAAATGAAAATTGCATTGTGAAAAGAAAATGTTTTAAAAATTACAGAACATTTCATTTATATATGTGATGTATCAGCTTTAGTCGTAGAATAAATACATTGGTGAAGAATAATAGATGTAGTCGTAGCTTAAATATCAGACGATAAGTTTAAAAAACAGGATCCGTTTATTATTGGTCAGGAGAAATAGCAGTTACAAAATCAGATATCCGGAGTAAATAAAAATAATTATTAATAACTTTTGTATGAAGTTTACTGCATCGTGACATTTAAGAAAAAGCCCGATATTCCTTTTGCGAGTCTTTTTATAGCCTCTGGAAAGGCGGAGCTTCCAAGAAATGACGTCAGCCTCGTCAGCCAATCCAGTTCGCTTTAAATATCTCGAGAACATTATATAACTGTACGTGTAGAAAAGGCGGGGAAAACAACTTGACTACGGGGCTGTGGATTTAATTCCACGTACTTTCAAATAAGAGAACGTCGCCATTAAAAATGAAAAGAACATACAGTTAGAATTTTAAGTGTATTCTTGACTATGGAATTTTATTATTACAAATATATCCTCTAAAATCTACTCTCTGTGTACCTCTCCTCTAAAAATAGCAACAACGTTTTTGTGGACTACGTTATTTCTAGATTAATCCATACAAACGTCTTACTAACGCTGATGACGTAACTAATTGGGAACTTAAGCTGAAACTAATTCTTAATAAGCTGCCATTATGGGGTAACTGTGCAGATTACTTCTTTCTACCTATATCCTCACTTTAAGGCATTTTGGTACTTTTCTTCCTATCACAACAAAAACAAAAATATAATTGTTCCGGGGGAGGCAGGATTAATATGCTAATTAATATTTATGCCTGCAAAATTTTTAACTACAATAAAAGAAATATGATTAAAATCTGCTACAACTTGCGTCTTATTGCATCTGTATGAGTTCCAAGTTTTTCCTTCATTCCAGATTTACTACGTGTGCTTCAAAACCTGTCTGCGTACTTCCCAAATTATTACATACTTAGAATGTACGTAGTGAAGTAAACTTTCATGTAGAAAAGTTGACATGCACAGTGTTTATCCGCAATGAAGAGCAAACATGATAGTCAACGCAGATTAAACATTCCGTTACATTTTTATCATCATGAACGACTACAATTCACTTGGCGCTCTAATCGAGCTTATTTCAACCATTTTACGTTTTTGATAGCTTTATTGTAAGAATAGAAGCAGCAAAGAGCAGTCTATCTAGGCCGAGGCGCAGAAAACAAGGGCGTAGTAAGAGAATCGTTTCTGTTTAAGTTTCGAATTAATTACGTCATCAATTTTATGGAAGTAATGCTTTGTGGACTAATCTAGAAAAGACGCAATCCGCAAATCGTTATTATTATTTTTAGAATAGAGAGAGGACACACTCAAATTAAAATTAGGAATTATAGGTCTTTTGCTAATTTAAGTTATTATTTTGATTTACATATTTTTATCTTACTTATATACGGAGATACATATCAAAATTTAGTCATATGAATACATCTATTTAGATAAAACGAGCTGGGAAACAGGGTGGGAATATGATATTTTCCAACAGTCGTGACATGAACGACGAAGCTTGGCATTGCTGTGGCTGAGTGTCAAGACGACATCAAATAACGACACAATAGGATTTAAGTTTATGGCCCCATGCTTTATTTCAATTCAAGAAGAAGATCAACATTCGTCACTAAAAAGATTACTTTAAATTTAATGCGTCATACTTTGAACAAAGAAAGGCAAAAGAAAGGCAGAAATTTGGTAGCGCAGGAAGATAGGAGCTTCTGTTGTGTCGCTAAATAGCGCGCATTTCTTATTTATAGTAGCGGTTATGTAATAGACTAGAATGTTCTGGAAAGTACTGGTGTAGGGGGAAGATCCTAAATTGCAGAAAGTTAATTGGGGGCTGCGTGTTAGCGTAAAGGAAAGCCATCGTATTTTTTTATATCTTACATTTAGCGGTTACGTAATAGACTAAAATGTTCTGGAAAGTACTAGTCTACGGGGAAGATCCTAAATTGCGGAAAATTAATTGGAGATTGCGTGTTCGCGTAGAGCAAAGCCAACGTATTTTTTTTATATATTACATATATATATTCTCATGTATATTATATATATATTATGAATTTGAATATGGTGAGCTAGCATTCAATAGTAACAACTTCATTCTCGTTTTGTCCAGTGCCTAAAAGGCAACTTTCAGTTTTATACACCGAAAATTTGGTCTTCCTGCCCTTTGGCTGATTTTTTTTCCTTTTGGCGTAGAAACTAATTTTAACTTAAAAAATTGTTTTTAATTTATTTGGGGTAATTTGTTGCTGTCAACGAAATTTGCTCAGGGTGGACGAGCATTACGTTTCATAAATAAAACAGAAGCATATTGCTCTGAAAAATCTTACATACATTTCTAAGATCTCATCCCTATATATTGATCAGTCACAGATGCTCCATTGTAAACGCGTCGGGGCTTACGTTCATCGATCATTATTGCTCCCCATATAATTTCACTTGCTTTATCGAAACCACGATCCATAATGTCCGAAAGAAGATTTCCTGACTCCCTCAAGATATGTAAACACGTTTAGAATCCGATATTGATCTAAACCCCTTGAACGACTTCGACTCATCGGCAACGAGAATATGTGACCACTGGTATTCACTCCGGTTCTGATGATCTTTGCACCTGTTTAAGGGATTCATCTTTTGTTGTAAAGACAGTGAAACACATATCCTTGGCTTTCTGACGTAAGGACTGTTTATGAAGTCTTTTGTTTATAGTTTGCCGTAATATCCGTTAGTTTGCCGTTCCAGTGGCGGCTGCATGATTTGAATTTAAATGCTGAGGAGTAGACTTCCTGTTACGACAGGCAGTTACTGCCAGATTTCGATCTTGAGCAGCATTTATTATCCGTTTACGATCTTGTCCACGCTATCGCACACCCGTTGCAGGGTTCTGAAACTGTTGAACACAGAGACTGCCTGTTTTGTAACATTCACATATCTCATTGCTTCCATAATTGACTGTCCTGCTTCTAAACGGGCGATGATTCGCCATTGCACAGATTATTTTAGACGATACTTTTGAGGTCATAATAAACCGATTTGCGTCTTACTGAAATCAACGCTATATTATAGAAATTCACTCAGGTATTCACTTTGCGCAAAGTGCATTATTCACCATCAGATGACGTAACGTTTAGATGGTTTATTTAACATATCAGAAACATTTTGGTAACCTTTGAGGCTTGTCTTTTACACATTACATGAGAAACTAGATTATATCTACTGGATATTGCATGTAACATCATTACGTTTGCTTTTCGAGAGTGTAAAGGTAGATTTATACTCAATTACATATGAATAACTAAATATCCTACTGCAGTTCTGAAAGCAAAAGAAAGAATTCTACTTGAAAATTTACAGAAATTATATAAGTACTAGATGAACAGATACTGCAAAAAACATAAGCACCAAAGTCTTGATAATAGGAGCAGACTAAGGTTTAAATAGGGTTAATTAATTTACAAGGGTAATAAGAAAATCTGAAAGCTAGGTTTTTATATTACGCCCAAAGAGGCTTTTTTAACGCTTCGTGTGTTACCTTTATTTATTAAATATCATGTTCTTCGCACTTAAACCAGAAAATTAAATTCAAAAGCAAATTTGTCACAAAATAATTTAAAAAGCACATATCTTTAGAATTTTCGATACAGTCTCGCGTACTGAAGATAAATATTTTTTTTCCCCCTCTCTCGTAAAGTGTTGCCATTGTTCGCTTTAAAATCGTTGAGCTTGCTAATCAAAAATCCCTTAAAGATTTACAAAATATGAAGTAGATAATAAAACAAATTATAGATTCCAAATTTGAACTTCCAGATGCCCATATTCGAGAAGAGAACTACGTTATTCACAATTTGATGTTTCCATGTACCGTTGTTTTTTCACAATTTGATGTTTCCATGTACATACATACATTCTTGTATGTATGTACATGGAATAATAATTCTTGTATGTATGTACATGGAATAATGAATTCTTGTATGTATGTACATGGTGCGAAAAACATACATACATTCTTGTAGATCTTTCATTATTTAGTTTATTTAAATAAAGTAAAGATTTTTTAATATTTCGTGGCAACAATTTGAAAAGTGAAAGCCTTTTGTAGTGAACCGACGCAAAATGCCAAATTGACATTAATAACCCTTCTGGGTAAATTGTCGCTTTGGCCTAAAATCTTAAATAGAATTTATGAATATACATTATGATAAAATGAGCTGAAAAATTGGTTTTCATCTTATTTATTATTTCGTTTTCATAGTGCGAAAAACATACAAACATTCTTGCAGATCTTTCACTATTTCGTTCATTTAAATATAGTAAAGATTTTTTAATATTTGGTGGCAACAATTTGAAAACTGAAAGCCCTTTGTAGTGAGCCAACCAAAATGCCAAATTGACATTAATAGCCCTTCTGGGTAAATTGTCGCTTTGGCCTAAAATCTTAAATAGAATTTATGAATATACATTATGATAAAATGAGCTGAAAAATTGGTTTTCATCTTATTTATTATTTCGTTTTCACAGTGCGAAAAGCATACAAACGTTCTTGCAGATCTTTCATTATTTAGTTTATTTAAATATAATAAAATTTTTTTAATATTTGGTGGCAACAATTTGAAAAGTGAAAGCCTTTTGTAGTGAGCCAACCAAAATGCCAAATTGACATTAATAGCCCTTCTGGGTAAATTGTCGCTTTGGCCTAAAATCTTAAATAGAATTTATGAATATACATTATGATAAAATGAGCTGAAAAATTTGTTTTCATCTTATTTATTATTTCGCTTTTATCATCAGTGATGAAGAAACCATTCATATTAAAATGGCGCACCAAAAATGGAGAATGTGTTCTTAAAATTATTATATATGTTATGTTGCATATCCCCGAATAAGAATGGCTTAGTTTGGTTTAGTTGATTATGATAAAGAACACTAGGCCTATCTGCGTAAGGTAAGTAATGCTTTTGTGGAGGACTTTCTAAGGGAAACTGGTTCCCTTAGAAATATCATGTGTAACGTGTGTACGTTTTACATGTTGCACATGGGGAAATCCACAAAAACGCCCATGCAGTCAGCCCGTTCGCTTGGATTCGAACCCAGGTCAGGAGAAGACTAAGAAGTTATGTCAAAATAATGCAACCTGGTAAATTTTAGTTAATTGTTATTAAGTGGATGAAGCATAGGAAATGAACGAAATCACATATATCACAAATATATATATAAATGTGCTGTGCATTAATATTATGCACTTCAATCAATATTTTGTTATAGATTACAAGGTTTATTTTTATTTATTACAAAAACATTTAGATCTATGTAATCAACTAAGTTAAGCTACATAAGGTAATTTTTTTTAAAATTTATTGGCCATGTTTCATTACATTTTTATGGTATTATTTGCTTAAAAGGCGTTATTTATGACCAATTATTTAGGAACAATTACACAAATTTCGTTATTATTTTATTTTATCGCACGAGCTATTAATTCGCTAAATCAAAAATACATTCAAGAATTTTTACGATATTTGTATTTGCTTTTAAATATTTTGCATTTAATGAAAATTTGGACAATTTCTTTCACCCTGCATTGAATGCTTAGCTTGCTTAGTCGAGCAACAATACGTGAGTATAATATAAATCTTATAAGCATTCTTCAGCAAATATTCTTTTTAAAGCATGCCATTAGAATACAAAATGAATGGGAGTTGTTTTAAAATTCAGCTCTTCGTTACAAGTGATTTGGAATAACATTATTTTGGTAAAATGTCTGAAGGCTTTCTACTGCACACTTTGATGAAATTTCCAAAGAAAATATTAAGTTTGTTTCTGAAGTAATGCCCTTTGTCTAAGCTCAAAAGAACTGAAAGTTTATAACATACTTTTTTTTTTCTTTTGGAACTTTGTAATTCTTATCTTTATCGAAAAGAATTTTTTCCGCCGCCTTGGAACAAAGTTTGAACTTTCTATTCTCTTTCATAAATGTATGATATTTAATTAAAGTGGGGACAAAATGAGCTTTATTTCTGAGTGCTGAATATTCTTTTTAATCGCTAAAGTATATTCAACATTTTGAGATTCTTTGTTGTGTTTTAGTAATTTTTATCCTTGATTATTCCAAAGGGCCATTTAAACGTATTGTAGTGAACGCCGTTATTCTTAAATGACTAGAAAATTTAACTTTTCAGTTTGAATGATTAGGGTCAAAGAGAACATTTATTGTAATTTAAGATATGGCTTAGCTGTATTTAGAAAAGCAGGATTACATAATTTTTGAAATGTTCCCGATTGGGTGCTCGATAGGAATAACGACCCGTCTGATATTTGTGTTAACTATTCATATCTGAAATTTTAAAATTCATATCTTTCTACATATAAAAATATACAAACAAATACACAGATAAAATGCTACTTCAAACGGGTATTTCTAAAAATTCTGTCTGAAAATTCCAGCTTCACTATAAAATTTTGGATTTATATGTATTCCTGACAAAATTTTTGCGTTTGTCTATAACTTCTTGATGTAAAAAGAAACGTTTGAAGTCAAAATTAAAATATTTGTTGTTAAAAATTAAGTAAAAAATTACGATTTTTAGGAATTTATATTTTGATGAATGCTACTCAACAGGTTTCAAGTTTGTATGAAAAACTGTCGGTTGATCAAATGCTTTTTAGGAAATTTTTAAAAAATTATCTCAAGTAAAAGAGTAAACAGGAAATGTGGCTAACTATTTGAGAACTTGTAATCATAGTATTATAGATTCTGGAAATGAAATAGAGCAATTAAGAATATCATCAACAAACTAGAAAGCGACACATTACAAAAACAACTAAAGTAACTTTATTTGGTGTCAAACCGTTTTTACCATTTGACAGAACGCTTGGAATCCTTATCGATGTTGTTGTATCAGTGTTATTTCCAGGTTTTTTGGGACCTCCCGTCCTCATAGACGTTCTCCTTTTTAAGGGGACTCATACACCTTAAAACCCATAAGATGTTCGAATAGGTGACTGTCGCAAGAATTGGGATAACTTATTTATTTTAAAAGCAATTACTACCAACTTTTTACAGCTAACTACATAATATAGCTGCTTTCTGAAATAGTCATCAGAAAGTTTGTGTTGCCACAAATATTTGTATAATTTAATCCGCTTTGTGACAACATTTTTCGT
The DNA here is from genome assembly GCF_044657685.1 of Stegodyphus dumicola. Classification (NCBI taxonomy): domain Eukaryota; kingdom Metazoa; phylum Arthropoda; class Arachnida; order Araneae; family Eresidae; genus Stegodyphus; species Stegodyphus dumicola. The sequence goes on from NC_140772.1 coordinate 24,599,686, forward strand.
CATGTTTCCAACTTGCGCCCACAGTTTAAAACATTCCGTTTCATAATTTAATTCCATATTTAATATATAGCTTCTATAACATTTGAAAACTACTGTACACCTAAAATTCTAAAAATTTCATGTTAAATTTTTATTTTATTTTGAGTTGAGTTTATAAAATGTATTTTATTAACAAAATTTGTAATGTTTCCGTCCATAAAATTTTTCAATATTAAAATATTCATCAGATTGTTGGTTCAGTTAGAAAATAGTGCCCATATAAATAATTCCATCGAATTTCAAGTATGTACCATTAGCTATGTTTAAAATATCGTGCGCGCAAGGTGGAAACATGGCGAAATATTTTGTCAAAAAGAGGATTAAATTACCAAAATATTCGTGGCAACACAAACTTTCTGGTTACTAGTTTCCAAAGCAGCTATATTATGTAGTCAGCTGTAAAAAGTTGAAAATGATTGTTTTTAAAATAAATACAATATTCCAATTCTTGCAACAGTCACATATTCGAAGATCAAAAGGGGTTTAAGGTGTATGAGTCCCCTTAAGCGCTCGCTTTCTTCACATTTTTGCGTCCGACGTAGTATTGGCGCACTGAAAGGTATGTCATTTCAATCTTACGATTATACAGAACGATGATCAGTTATAAGCCAGTTGCATAGTAGGCAATGCTGCAACTGTATTTGTCACGCGGTGTATTTAGCCCGTGAAATTCCTCGTAGCAAGGAGCACAAGCGTATACCTGTCGTTGGCAACAGCCCTGAGCACCTTACAGGTGACAGTTGGATTTAACTCACTTCCGCTCCCAATTTTGATGGAGAGCACCCCGTGGGGATGGGTCCGAGGGCCTCCCACCCCTCTTCTTCTACCACCAAGAGAGGATTTTCGACTTGCCGCATATTTAGAGTGCCCCAAGGGAAATGGGGTAGAATCATGTAATCAATAGAAGGCATGAATGTTATTTGTCCATCCCTCCATAGGTGACGGCTTCATAGGCAACGATGGCCAACCTACCGTCTTTTTCCGAAAAGAAGACACTGTCTTACTTTCTTTTTTGGTCCAAAATACGCGCTAGGGCTTATTTTCGGGGGAGGGCAAAAATAAAAGTATATTTATATATTTTTATTTAATATTTATTTTACACATACAGAAATTTAAATTTATTCAATTACAGTCATGTCACCTTCTTCTGGAACATCGTCATAAATAAAATTCTGAATTATATTCAGATTTTCTTCTAAATCCATTTCCTGTTGAATCATTGGTCCGAATCTCTCATGTCTTGCGATATAGCTATCGTTAAATGAATACTTCTTGTCTAAGTAGCCTGTTCGTAGTGCATTGGAAACATCACTATCAGTTATTTTGTCCCAGTTATTTTGTCTAACGGATGACGATGCCTTTCCTGTGAACGTATCTCTCTCGGGGCAAACGGTGAACTGGTTAAGATAAATTCCAAGAATTAATTTGAAACGAATTGTAAAGGTAAACAATTAATTTCTCGGAATATTTTGTTTCAAACATTTCTCTGAAATATGAGTATTAGGAAAGCTAAACATATTATTACTTAATAAAACAACAGCATTTTTTAACGAATTCTTTTTGTTACATTATTTTAACTAGGGATTATTTTCGGAGGATGTCTTATTTTACAAAAAGTTCCGAAAATCACGATAGGGCTTATTTTCGGAGGATGTCTTATTTTACAAAAAGTTCCGAAAATCACGAGAGGCTTATTTTCGGAGGATGTCTTATTTTCAGAAAAAGACGGTATTAGGTGCCTCTATAATAAAGAAAACATCGCTTGTGATCTTAGTAGCGGCCAAAGCCTGTAAAGGCTAAATCCCGCCAATTTGGCAAAAGCAAATTGAAACATCTTAGCTATTGATATAAGTTCAAGAAATGACTCCTACTTGAAATTTAAAAATGCAGTTCAATATTCCTTTTAGCATTTCTTTACTCCAAGTTGGTGTAGCACTCTCCGTTTACTAATCAACTGTGGTTAAGGCTTCAAACACTTTTCCCTTGACAAGTTCTGTTTAAGCATTGAACAAAGAAGATTAATTTTTTTACTTTTGCGCGCATTTGTACCTTTTTAGATGAATTTTTCCAAGTATCTTACATAATAGTTTTTGCGATTTTCTTTGAATCACTTTTGTTTTTAACTAAGTACCGTTTAATAGATGTAACTGAGGTTTGTAACCAATTTCAAGGAAAGAAAAAATGGATTTATATTTTTTTAACTAAATTTATATTTAATTTACGTTCCGATTTCACTTTGAATTTGATATATATATATATATATATATACATGTACCATATGTAATATTTGTAATAGCGGTGTCAAAATATTGATTGTACAGATACGTAGACTATTGATCCATAATAAAGAGCAAACTTTCAGTCGAGACAGATTAAACATTCATCTTTATTGTAATTGACATCTTCAGCCACAATTCACCTGGCGCTCTAATCGTGCCTGTTCAAGAATATGTACATTTTTTATACTTTTGGGAAAGGAAGAAGCAATGCCTTAGCGAGAAAAGCATTTAAAGGCAGCGTATGAGCGAGAACAGAGGTAGAAGCAAAGTGCGCAGTTAGAAGATATGGCAGCTTAAGGTTTCGATTCTCGAAATTTTGAGAATTAGCTACGTCATCATCGTTACGTCTTATGATATAGACTGTTCTAGAAATGACGCAGTCTAGAAAAGCTATTACGTCTATTAGAATAAAGAGGGGAGGTACTCAAATTAAAATGAGGAATTAAGAGGATATTGCTAATTTAAATAATCCATAATATAACTAACATAAAAAATATTATTTACAACTTGTCTACCTTTTCAAGCAGTTTAATCCGTATAATAAGTATATTTGACTACATAATAGTAAGCATCATTAGTGAAGAAATTTATAAATGGCATTAATGATTAACATTTACAAGAGTACAGTGAACAATGTTGTTTAATTCAAACTGGCGTAAGAATTTTTTATTTTTGACTGTGTAATGTTTATATATTCCAGATTGCATATAATTAAAATACAGGTGCTTTTGTGTATAAAAAAGTACACAATTTAATTTACACAAATAACTTCAGTGCATTCTGGAGACTGGCGACCAAGGAGCTGTACCGCCGTTACGACTTTTCAACTTTATTGCTTAACTGATGGAACCATCTACCGTCCGATACATTTATTAATGGATTTTAAAAAATATACATGAATATGTCAGTGCATACTGCTGTAATGTGTCGAGTTTTTATTTTCTTTCTGTATTTTCGACATACAATTTTGCTTCTTGCTGATAGTTTGTGATTTGCTTTACGCTGATTGTCTGTTCTGTTATTTCGTAGTCAGTTTACTTACTTTAACACGGCATAGTTAATCTGCAACTCGGTTAATTAGAAATTCTTCGTATACATTAGTCAAATCGTATCTTAAAACTAGGTGATAGGGACTATCGTGTATTTTAATAATCGAGCTTAAACGAATGCTATGTTTTAAGCAAGAACATATATTCAGCTTTAATAATTCTTTGCTGATTATTATTTGCTTGCGCGACTGATTTCTATTCATCCCTTCTCTATTTAATAAAACCAGTAAATAATTTCAAAAAAACATTTTTATTCTTGCATTTCATATGCAACGAAAAATTGCTTTATTAAAATCAAGTTAGTAAGTCTGAGAAAGGGATTAAAAAAACCAGACAATGTAAATTAATGAGAAACTCGAACTGCAACAAGACAAAGAACAGCTTGTTGCAGAAATATAATTTCTTATATTATAAAGCACATTTTATTTTTTTTTTAGGGAATAGGAAAAAGGTTTGTGCAGTATTTTGGAACGCAGGATACGAAAAACTGGGAAAGAAGAAACTTTAATTAATCTAATTTCTCTTGAATATAATCTTTTAAAACCACATTTTATTAACAACTAGACGAAGTACCCGATGCCAGTAAAGTTAGATTGAAAATAATGCATCTAACAACGGAGAGAACGACACCGCTGCAATCCTCCTCTAATAATGGTGCAAAAAATACGATACATAGTCATGCATTTTTCAATCTAATGCGATAAGGAACCCACATAAAAAATTTCGATACAAAAATAAACTAATTCTGTCTCATTAATCAGCAACAATGGCACTCAGTTTTTAACGATTTTCGTCTAATATGATAATCAGATGGTCGTAAAAGCTCCAGTTCTATCCAATATTTCACTTATACAGAGGCTGTTCGCACATTTTTTAGACGATTTTGGTAAGCGGTAATAAAACGTCGTTTGTTGCAAAAGAAGTAATTGCAATTGTATTATGTTTTTAAAGTCAAAATTATCGTCTGTGGCTTGAAAGTTTTGTTTTTATTCAAAATGGCTAATTTAACAAAGCAGTGGTTCGAAGGCTACATTAACGCTCTTTCCGAAGAGAAATATGCATAATCCGCTATCCAAAAACGATGTGAGAGTCACGGTTTTGTGATATCTAAAGCATCGATAGGTAATATCATCAACAAGAAAGGAAAAAAAAAAACGTCAAATTGGAGCCTGAAGTGGGACAAAAATTCCAAAGAAGTATCCAAGGAAAAAACGGACATCTTCGACTATTGCAAAGGTATGTTGTTTAATGTTAAAAGAAAATTCCCCTAGTCAAAGGACAGTTGCAAAGTCATTAAAATGCTCGGTGACCACTGTAAACAAAATGATAAACGTTGATTTAAATCTTAAGAAAGCGAAAAAACGCAATGTGCATCGTTTTCTTCCAAAGCATATCGCTCAACGCAGGATACGCTGCAGAATTCTATATGAGAAACACTTATCCAAAGAAAAATGGAAAACAAATGTCACAATAGATGAAGCATGGGTGTATTTAAATGACTGTAACAAACAAAGAGCCATTTATTTTCATAAAAGGGAATACAAAAATTTAAGTACATGGTTCAAAGAATCGAAAGAAAGTTTTTCTAAGGGATTCATGATTGTTGCTGGTTTTTCTTATAACGGCAAGTTAAAAATAAAGAGAGTGCAAAAAAATGTCAAGATTAACTTCAAATACTTTCAGGAACATATTTTATCGCCAATTTTTCTGAATAAGATACCATCGCTTTATCCACAGTGCCATCCATCTGTGAGACTCCATCAGGACAAAGCTAGCAGTGACACATCAAAATCCACTGTAAATTTCCTAAACGAAATGGAACAAAAAACTGGTATCAAGGCCATACGTATCACTGATATCCCTACTCCATCTCCCGATGTGTCACCTATGGATTTTTGTGCTTTCGGACTTTTAAAAACTGCATTATCCAAACGTTGTCCCAAAACACTAACAGGACTCTGGAAAGCTGTTCGGGAGGAATGGGATAGAATACCTCTTCTGCCACTTCGAAAGGCATTATTATCCTGGAAATTGCGGTGTGGAAAGATAGTTCAGAATAAGGGATGTCAAATAGAATATTTAAAACACAAGAATTTTATGTAATTTAGTTTTGTGAATACAATACATGTCTAAAAAATGTGTGAACAGCCTCTGTATTCAATTTTAGTAGATTAAATGTGGCAAAACATTGATCATAATTATTAATAAGAAATCATTAACGCGAAATACACAAACAGGCATTCTTCCTTGTATAAATAGATTTTGTAAAACTTTAAAATTTTGGATTAACAAACTCTACGATTAGAAAGCAAACAGTAGCAACACATGTCGAAATAAAGCATTTTTATCTCCAACGCGCAACACTGTTGCCACTCGGAAAAATGAGGGAAAAAATTATCGTTTTCTTCAAGTTTTTAATTAATGTCTCTAAAGTTTAACTATTTTTTTGGAAAAAATGTTGACGTCATCATTTTCAGGACCCATAAGGGAATTGTAGAAAGTTTGGTGACGATAACTATAGTAGTGATACAGTTATCAGCGAACAAACACACAGACTTTTTTCTTTATATGCATATATATTATATTACTTTCCTTTCTAATATGTAAGTTCAGAAGAGGGTATTTGTTTCTTTTTTTTTTACTTCCTTGTACGAAGTAAAAAAAAAGAATTGTAATCGCGAAAAGTTTCAGACAGCGTATTCCAACGAAAATATTCATTTTGACCCCTATCGAATGCAATTTAACGATGTTTTTGCGTAATATCTGTAAATGCGTACATAGGTACGTACATCGCATAACTCAAAAATGAGTAGCCTCAGAACGTTGAAATTTTATATATAGGACTGCTATAGCATGTAGATGTGCACCTCGTATTTTGGTTGCAATCGGCTGCACAAAACGTATATAAATATATTTATATATATATCCACTCTGTTACCCGGCTAAGTGATCTCAGTTTCTTTACTATTATATGTTTGTAAATTGTACATTTTTTGCTTTAAAAATGATTGAATTATGTTGTTTTTATCTTCCGGTTATGGGTTTTATGCCTTTAGTAAATCTGTATGCAATATTTTTAGAATTATCAACAATTTTAAAGTTGTTTAAGTGCCGCTAAGCCTTTTTTTTTTTTTTTTTTTTTTTGGATGGCATCGATTGATTGTTTACATTTGAAACAGCAGACTAGTGGATTTGTAGCTAATCTAGAGAAACTTAGCTTCGCAACAACAAAGATAATGCCTTCATTTATTATAGGCAGTTAAATCATGCTTAATCCTTTCTGGAATTTTTTCGAGAAAATAAGTGTTTAAGATTTACTTCGTAATTTTTAATATAGATATATTCAGTTTTTATGTATTTTTGCCTTCTCGCGAAGTGAGAACTGAATTAGTTGAATGAGAAATACTCAATCGTCTGTGAAAAACTGGTTCATTTTTGTTTTGCTTGCTTAATTTCTTTTATACATAGTTCTAGCTTTATTATAGTATTTGAATAGAATATGTGGCAACGATTAGATAATTCTATTCTTTAAATGATATAAATTTTGTGCATTAGGAGTTATAATATGAACGAAATATAATACTGATAAGTGAATCTAGCGCCTGAGTGTCGCTATGGTAAACAAATACTAGAGTGAATTTTAAAGAATGCATTTATTCTATTGAGGTTTATGCGCTGTCGGTAAAATAGATTTAATTCAATCCAATAAGTTTAAATGAACTGCAAGAAAAAAATGCGTATAATTTAATATTCCGTACAAGAAAGTCATGTGGTGTACACATCAGATTTTTTATATTAACATATCTACTAGTGTTTTGTCGTGGGCTAGTCTCACGTGCAATCAGATTGGACTGGATTATTTAACTTATCTAAGAATACGAGAATTATTTGTCGAAATTCCGTCCTCATTTTGATCTGGAATACCTCTAAGAATGAGTTCTACATTTCTTTATTTACCATCTACCTGTTGTAAAGATCGAGAGATTTTTAACTATCCGGATGCTGCAAGGACATCACAATCTAAAAATTAAGTAGTTTATTCATATATTTTCTGGAGCATAACTGCAGTACTATACAGGCTAGGGTTGACTGCTTTGAATGAAAATGGAAAGTAGGGTATCTTCTATAAATCAAAGACCGTGTATGTTGTGTGTGTGTGACAATGTGATATTTTTCTAAATTGTTATAGTTTCAAAAGTAATTTAAAAGTACAAAAATAACTAAATATGACAGGTTTCAGATTTCAACGGTCACTCAAGGTCATTTTAACGGTTTGTTAAGACATATGAAATATGAAAATGCAATAAATGGATATATATACTATATATTGTAATTACCGAAAATGTAAAATATATGAATAACGTGTTGTTCAGGTCTTAAAATCAGATTTTCATTTAAATTTTATGCTAAAAATCTCTTACCAGTTATATAAGACTTTAGATTGCTAAACTGAAAAACTTTCGCATTCATTTCATACTCTGTTATTGTTACTAATTCCTTTGGGGAAGGAAAGCCTACAACGAGTCCAAGATACCTTGCTGCTCAAGTAAGTCACTGACGTCATCCTGCTCAGGGAGACGCCTATACAATCCAGTAGGTGAGCAGGAGCTAAGTTACACATTAAACTACATTTTAATCCCATTTCGTAAGCATGTAAAGAGTTATTACTGAACTTTATAAATATTTAAAAATTACAGATACATGGGAGAAAAATACTTTTAAAGATGATATTCCTTTTCTAGTTTAAATTATTTAGCAGAAAAGTGGAATATTAAAAATGAATTAAACAAGTAAGGCACTGCTCAAGTTAAGTCACTGACGTCATCCTGCTCAGCGGACAGCTGTCTCAGGGAGACGCCTATACAATCCAGTAGGTGAGCAGGAGCTGCGTTACGCATTAAACTAAATTTTAATCCCATTTTGTAAGCATTTAAATAGCAGGTATAACTGAACTTTATAAACATTTAAAATATTACAGATATATGGGAGAAAAATACTTTTAAAGATGATATCCCTTTTCTAGTTTAAATTCTTTAGCAAAAAATTGGAATATTAAAAATGAATTAAACAAGTAAGGCACTGCTCAAGTAAGTCACTGACGTCATCCTGCTCAGCGGACAGCTGTCTCAGGGAGACGCCTATACAATCCAGTAGGTGAGCAGGAGCTGCGTTACGCATTAAACTAAATTTTAATCCCATTTTGTAAGCATTTAAATAGCAGGTATAACTGAACTTTATAAACATTTAAAATATTACAGATATATGAGAGTAAAATACTTTTAAAGATGATATCCCTTTTCTAGTCTAAATTCTTTTGCAGAAAAGTGGAATATTAAAAATGAATCAAACCGTGAGAAATTCATCAACTACAATAGAATACGTAACGAAATTATCTAAGCAAAAACATACCATTGTTTAAATGATTGGTTAAATCTACTCTAGTTTATCTTGCATTAAATGTTTATTTTACGAAATTCTCTGCGAAACTTCGAGAATTTTTTTCATGTCAAGTAGAAACTTTCCCACAATGCTCTTGTTGTTGGACGACAAGCGGAACGAAGTTTTATAATTCGGATCTGACAGCTAATATAAAGGGATGCCCTGTGACTCCAATCGTTATGCACATACTAAATACGGAATGGTTAAAGTCGAATATCCAGCCAATTTAAACCGTTTTCTTTCTTCAAACTCTGCAGTGGTTCACCGAGGTGTTCCTCTTGCTTAATTTTACACATGATTTGCATAAAACTAATTTACCTGTTCCTCGGAGACACCAGGTACTTTCTCTTGCCTCTAAAACCATTAATTTCCTCCGCCTTCAACTTTTGATTGCTTTATTTGAATTATTTTGTCAAGCTTTTAAGGAGAAAAGTAAAAAGAAGAAAACTCAAAAGTTTTTAAAGTTAATTAATGGAATATGTGCTTTTCTTTTAGCTTGTCTGCAGATTATGCTAAAATATAGCTAAATGAGCATGCTAATTTAAATTTTTGTTGGAACTGCCAAACGGTGGGACACAGGAAATGTCATTAAAAATAAGCTTAAGTGCAATTAATGAAGAAAAAACTTCTTAAGTTTTCTCAATAATTTATTTTGCTGAGAAAGGTATAAAACTTTTTTAGAATGTTGTTTCGATTTCCGTCTTATTTTTGTGCGGTTGCCTCTTACATAAATTTGTGGAAAATTTATCTTAAAAGCTTTCCTCAATCCATGTTGAAACACTTTCTCTACATTCAGAACTTTAGTTTCTAACACAAGTAAAAAGAATATTAATGATTAATTTATTGATATTTATTATGCTATCGAGGTAAACTACCTTCTCTAATTTTGAAAAAACTTTATATCTGTAAATAGGCTTTATAGGTTAAACTTCATCTATAATAACTTAAATTAATTAATAAATAACTTTAATGCAAGGTAAATAATTTACAAGGTAAGAAAGTTTCATATTGGCTATGAAAAATGTAAATTATAAGAAGTTTGATTCTCGTACGACAAAAATTGACCGGTTCATTTAAATCCAAATTGTGTTGTCATTTTCAGCTTTGAATGGTTAATTAAGCAAACCTAATTCGAGAAATTAAGTTTAAATAAAATGCAGCAAAAGAATCCTTGTCAACTAAGTCGCACGTGGTGTTCACATCAGATTTTTATACGTAATAAATCCTACAGCATAGGAAAGTGCTTGCAAACCTTCAAGGACTAAACAAACATACAAGTGCAATAAATGAAGCGCAATATATTTTAACTTAATACATTTGAAATTTATATATTATAACAAGATATATCAGCACATTTGAAATTTGTCAGATTGCTAATTTAGTTAAAACTCATACAAATATATGATTTTACAAAACTTAAAATCAAATATAACTGACTGGCGCAATGTGAAACTCCTTGCTAACTACTGCTATCACTCGTAGGCAAGTACAGAGTTAACAGAGGAAAGGAATTCACAGAAATTCATTCAGCGGAGAAAAAGTTAACAACAAGCTATTTTACTTCTATTACAGTGGATGGACAAAAATATGGAAACGCCTTGTGAAATGCATGTTTGAAAAGAAAGATTGATTTTAATGAAATATGTAGGTGGCGCTGGCGTTTTTCACTACTGACGCCACCTATACAACTTCGTAAATGTGCTAAACAGTTCAGTTGTTGTCAGAGTACTGTTATGTGAGGTTGTCATTGCATTATGTCAGAGTTAACAGACTTCAAACGTGGGCAAATTTTTGGAGCACGTATGGCAGGTGCTTCCGTAAGCAAGGTAGCCGAGGTGTTTAGTGTTTCAAGAGGTACTGTATCGAAGATTTATTCCGCATATTTGAAAAGCGGTAAAACATCATCTGCTAAATCACAGCGCGGACGAAAGTGTGTCCTGAGTGATCTTGACAGACGATCATTAAGGGCAATTGTGACGAAAAATAAGAAGACCACAGCTGCAAAAGTTACTGCTGAAATGAATGTTGTGTTACCGAACCCTGTGAGTACCAAAACAATTAGAAGGCAGCTTCATAAATAGGGAATTGCTAGCCGTGCTGCAATTGAGAAGCCACTCATCAGTGATGCTAATGCCCGTAACAGGAAAAGGTGGTGTTTAAGTCTTAAAGCCTAGACTATAGAGCAGTGGAAGCGAGTAATATGGTTTGACGAGTCTTCTTTCACATTGTTTCCCACTTCTGGCCGAGTTTACGTCTGGAGAACGCCATCTCAAGCCTACAATACAGACTGCTTGTTGCCAAGAGTGAAACATGGCGGGGGTTCTGTTATGGTTTGGGCAGCGATATCGTGGTTCTCTGCTAGCCCCATGATAACTGTGTCAGGGCACATGACTGCCAAGACTTATGTGAACATTTTGGCCGATCAAGTTCATCCCATGGTACAAACTTTGTTTCCCGATGGTGATGGTGTCTTCCAAGACGACAAAGCTCCTGTTCACACAGCTCACATTGTCCAGGACTGGTTTTCTGAGCACGAGGATGAGTTGTCCCATCTTCCCTGGCCACCACAGTCACCAAACCTGAATATTATCGAACCTTTGTGGTCTACATTGGAACGGAAAGTGCGTTCTCGTTATCCACTGCCAACATCGTTATCTGAACTTGCCACCGTTTTGCAGGAAGAATGGTATAATATTCCCTTGGCAAACATACAGGAACTGTATTTATCCATTCCGAGAAGACTGCAAGCTGTTTTGGATGCCAACGGGTTTCCTACACCATATTAAGCAAAGAAACATGTTTTTTTAAAGGTGTTTCCATATTTTTGTCCAACCCCTGTACATCACGATGCCTGCAACATCTTTATACAGTTACAGACGAAAACATCGCGAACGAAAACGTCGTGGAGAAAACAACGCAAGGAAAAAAAGTCGTGGTACAAAACATCGCGGGAGAAAACTTCGCAAAGAGAAAACATCGCAGTTCTAAAACATTTTGGTCAAAAATAAAGCTGTTCAAAAACTTCGCAGTTTAAAAACATCGTCTTCAAAAATATCGTGATAAAAGGTAAAGTACGTACAAATCATCGCATGACGATAACATCGCAAACATAGGTTTTTCAAATCGCATAGTGACATATTATGTAACTGAATTTCGTCATAATGAACAAGTCGACATCCAAAAAATTTATTGCATGCTGTACATGAAAATGTTAACGACATTTTAACAATAAACGGAAACAAAACAATATGTAATTTTAATTAACACAATATCAGATTAACAAAATGTGAAAGAAAATAATTTGATCATTAACTAAGCAATTTTTATAGAAGTAAACTTATGCAGTTATTTATCTTCCTTTTCCTAAGCATTTTTAGACTGTATATTTCATGAAAAATCGTCAGTTAAACTTTATAAAGAAAGTTTAATTTATTAATGATCTTTGTTAATTAACTATATAAATTTAAAATTCTATTAAACGTTTAAATTTGCGTTAATTTTCTACTCATTTTAAGTTTTTAAATGATTAAGTTTCCACCTTATTTTTTCAGCAAAATTTTATTATTAGTTCGTTCAAATATATGAAATATAAAAGTAAAAGAATCCCTCTTTCCTTCTTGAGCTCTGTGGTCTTTATACGATCATGCATTTACATCTTTCAAAACCTGAAAACGCATGGATGCGATGTTATCGTCATGCGATAATTTGTAGGTATTGTATTTTTGACCACGATATTTTTGACGACGATGTTTATAAACTGCGAAGTTTTTGAACAGCTTTATTTTCGACCACGATCTTTTAGAACTGCGATGTTTTCTCTTTACGATATTTAGCCCACCAGCGGCCGAGCGGTTAAGTCGCTAAACACTGGTAGTTCGGTCCGAGGTTCGAATCCCGCGAACGGGCTGGCTGCATGGGTGTTTTCGTGGTTTTCCCCATGTGTAACGTGTATACGAGCCAGTTTCCCTTAGAAAGTCCTCCACGATGGCATCCCTCCCCTTAGGCAGATAGCCCTAGTGTGCTTTGCCATAATTAAATATACCAACACCAACTTTACGATATTTACTCCCACAATGTTTTGTACCACGACGTTTTCTCCTTGCGTAACAAATCTGTGTGTATTGTGTGTATTTAATTATGGCAAAGCACACTAGGGCTATCTGCCTAAGGGGTGGGATGCCTTTCGTGGAGGACGTTCTAAGGGAAACTTGTTCGTATAACGCCCATGCAGCCAGCCCGTTCGCGGGATTCGAACCTCGGACCGAACTTACCAGTGTTCAGCGACTTTACCGCTCGGCCGCTGGTGGGCCCGCGTAACAAATCGGAAATGTATTTTATAGTTTGCCGCTTTACCATTTGGGATTCTATCGAATGCCTAAGAAATGTGTGAAATATGAATCGTTTCATACACTTGCCGTCTAGTTTTAGGCTTTTTATACAATTCCTAGGCATTTTATATAATGCCGAATTTCAAACTTTGCCAGTAATAAATATATATATATATATATAGCATTATTTTTGTCACATCTAAGTGTAAACTAATTTGTAATTATCTATTTTCTAATAGATTTACTCTTTTAACCGTGAATATTGCTGATAAATTTCTGCACAAATTCAAGCTGAAGATAAACTAAGCAATTCATTCTGACAAACTCAAGTATTTTAAATTCTCATCTTAGCTGTGAAAAGCGATTTCGTTCAAATTTTACATCAATACCTTTTTTGAAGCATAACATTATCTAAAGCTCTCAGAAAAATGAAAAATGGGTGAAGGATGGAATTTATTACAGGCGGGTAAAGAAGCCACTTAAAGCTTCAGCGTCCTCGGAATTTCTAAGTTTCATTAATAATTCAGCCTTCATGAAGAGAAAACCAAAAGCTCGTAATAGGTAGAAGTTGGGAGCATTTTTCCATTTTTGAGGCAATATCGGATTATTGGTTTTCTTTCAACGAAATTGCCTTGCCACGCCCCTGCTTTCACATGAGCTACTTTGATGTTTATTAATAGGACAAAACTGTTATACCTCGTATCATGAAAATATATCCTAAAAATATAGAGACGGAAAATTTTCGAATATAGTATAGCTTCAATTTTTTTTTTTTTTTTTTTTTTTTTTTAACTTTATGTATTATTAAGCTCAGAAAGGGGAATTTTTAAAATAAAATATCAATATATACAGCTTTTCGCTTATAGGTGCACATCTAAATATAAATTTCATCATGTTCGGATAAATTTATGTAAGAACATGTCTGAAGTGTGAAGAAAGATATATATCTAAAAACGATTTTTGCACCCTTTAACGGTGGGATTTTTTTCCCCTTTTTGCCTCTTTACTTTACTGAAGATAAAACTGTCATTGTTTAAATTAAAAGTGAGTTGAGTTTTTCTAGAAAATTGCTTCTTATATTATCTATGTAAACATGCATTTGAATCTATTTGTATGTTTATCTATTTCATCTCTCAGCCTATCTGTCTATTTGCTCTCCTCTATTCGCTCTCTTTCTATATATGTAATAAGTGGTAGATGATGGCTACGGAAATGGATAGTTTTTTTATCTTATACAAAGAAAATAAAGTCATTGTTTGATGCAGCTCGTGATTTTTGACGTAACGTTATTGAAAGAAACATATAACGCTAAAATATAACAACACACGCGCTCGTTATTCAATAATTACAAGCATTTGTTTTGTAGAGACTTCAGGTATTTTTTGGAAGCAGATGACATGAAAAATTAGCAACGCCTTCGCCGGGAATCGAACCACGGACCTCTGGCATACGCACCCAGCGTGCTGACTGTACACTACGAAGGCATGCTAAGAAGGCGGGAGAAATACTTTATATACTCCCCCTTTTAAACGATGATGGTGTTTTTTAAGGGACCCAATCGCCAAATCCTGGGTGTGGAGAATCATCACCCACCACTCTTTTAGTTCGGGCGCCATTGTAGAGATTTTGAAACAGGAAGAACGGATAAATGAGCAACGTCTTCGTTGGGAATCGGACCACGGACCTCAGGAATACGCGTTCAGCGTGCTGACCACTACACTACGAAGGCATGCTAAGAAGGCGAGAGAAATACCAATAGTTTCATAGGATCTTGCTTGCTTTGGCCACATAAACTCCCACTTCCCTAGCGTTCCTCCGTGGTGTAATGGTTTTGCACACTGGGCCGGTATTCCAGAGGCCCGGGGTTCGATTCCCGGCGATGGCGGTTGCATATGTTTCATCTTTTCTGCTTCCAATAAACCTGATGACTCTACAAGTGGCGCCGGAACTTAAAAGGATTGCGGATGATGATTCTCCGCACCCAGGATTTGGCGACTAGGTCCCCTAAAACCCTAGTCGCCCTTTAAAAAAAGGAGTGTATAAGGTATTTTTCCCACTTCCTTACCGTGCCTTCGTGTTGTAACGGTAGCATGCTGGGCCGGTATTCCAAAGTTCCGTGGTTCGATTCCCGGCGAAGGCGGTTGCATATTTTTCACCTTTTCTGCTTCCAATTAACCTAATGACTCTACAAACTCTGCTAGATTCTATTAAAGAACCTGGCGACTTCTCGCACATGCGTGAAAGAATAGCAGCAGAAAAGAAAGGTGAAAATAACCCTTTAACTTTTCTCGACTATAAACAGAAAGACACGTACTTCGTCCTTCACAATAACCCCGACAACTTGCGGTGGAGCTTAAGAATTGTAACACAATAAATTAAAGTCTAAAAGAATAGTGCTGGGAATAATACTTTAAGTTACGGCTGACTAGGTTGACTCGACAACCTAACCGGAGTGATAATTATGCAAATGGCCAAAAGAAGTATCAGCAAGTCCGCGTCACAGCAAGGCCAGAAACGTAACATGCGCTGGCCAGCTAAAACACTATCTGAATGAACTCTAAGATTCATCCGTTTGAACAGCTACTTCATTTTAAGGGGACTCATACACCTTAAACCCCTCATGATCTTCGAATATGTGACTGTTGCAGGAATTGCGATATTTTATTTATTTTAAAAGCAATTACTTCCAACTTTTTACAGCTGACTACAAAATATAGCTGCTTTGGAAACGAGTAGCCAGAAAGTTTGTGTTGCCACAAATATTTTTGTAATTTAATCCGCTTTGTGACAAAATGTTTCGTCATTTTTCCACCTTGCGCGCATGATATTTTAAAAATGGCTAATGGTACATACTTAAAATTTGATGGAATTCTTTATACGGGCCCTATTTTCTAACTGAACCAAAAATCTGATGAATATTTTAATATTAAAAAATTTTATTCACGGAAACATTTTAGATTTTTATTAATAAAATACATTTTATAAACTCAACTCCAAATAAAATAAAAATTTAACATGAAATTCTCAGTTTTTTGGTTTACAGTAGTTTCCAAATTATGAAATGGAATGTTTTAAACTGTGCGCGCAAAGTGGAAACATGACGAAAAATGTTGTCACAAAGCGGATTAAATTATAAAAATATTTGTGGCAACACAAACTTTCCGATGACTATTTCAGAAAGCAGCTATATTTTGTTGTCAGCTGTAAAACGTTGGTAGTAATTGCTTTTAAAATAAAAAAGTTATCCCAATTCTTGCAACAGTCACCTATTCGGACATCTTATGGGTTTTAAGGCGTATGAGTCCCCTTAAATTTACAGCCTGGCGAAAAAAATGAAACGTAGCCAGAAAAGTAAGAATATAGTGACACGTATATTTAACATTGCGTACATGGTTATTTCGCTAAATTGGCTAGATATCGCTAACATGGTGGCGGTTTTGGCAACTGAGTTTTGTCGAGAAATCGCCAAAAGTCGCCAAACGTGGCGACCATTCGGCGATATTTGAGCCCAGTCCCTGTATAACTGCAATTTGTTTTGTAATCGAATAACTGTAATATGTAACGTAATATGTAATATGTAATATGTATGTGTAATGTTATATGTAACTGTAACTGCATTCGGCCCTCATATACCTTCTCGTAATTTTGAGAAGGTACTAGAAATCTCTCGACAATAGGAAGGGTTTCCTTCCGGCTATCGAGAGATGTCAAGAGTCCATCTCTCGACAATAGGAAGAGTGTCAGTTTCTGAGCAGTAGTAGTTGTTAGTTCAGCGTGAGTTCGAATTATTGAGATATCTCCGTGTTAGCTTCGCTCCTCATGAGCGCTTTGCACTGCATTAGGTTTAACGTTTCTAGTAGTTTGGAGTGTAACTACTGATTGTTATGTGTGATACTTTTAAGAGCTGTACGAGTAATTTTGTGGAAAGTTCCAAAATTCTGGAGTGTTTCTTTTGGTAAAATAAATTTTATCAATCTATACATTCAATGTAGTATTACGAACTCGCTCGCATGCAATATATTACTTAATACCCTATCCATCACATAATTTTAATCTTTATCCAGTATTTGATACGTTGCATATGGTGTAAGAAATAAGAAAATAAATATTCTTTTTTATAATTCCTATAATTTTGAAAACGATCATCATAACAGTACTAAAATAATATTCTTTTCATATTAATATAAGACGGGAAATGTATATGTAATTGTTATTACTCAAATCCAGCAAGAAACAAGCCTCAAACAGCCGCCGCTTATTGCAATAACAGGAATCCTGTTATCTTGGGCAAGAATATATCCCAAAGATAAACTGTTAGCTGTATCGAATATTCTTTCAGCAACCACTTCCTTTCCACAAAGAAAAATGTCCGCAATCAACACAGCTTCCGCGCATATTTTTCTCCACATAGCATCATCTATCCTTGGTGTATGTTGCTTGCTTTTTATATAGATATAAGCGAACGGAATAACTTCTCCCACTCTACTGCAGTACGTGTATAGGTCAATAAATCGAATTAGTAGTTTCTGGGGAAAGTTGACTCTTTCTTGTACCATGTGCACCAGCTGGTTAAAGTTCGGCTCGGCTTACAAGGGTTTGGAAACAGAAAAGCAAGGCCTTTTGCATTATCGGGTTTACTGGCAATTCTTTTATGCGATGAGATGCAAAAAAGAATAATAATAAAATAAATTCTTTTCGAGTTTTAGATATCATACTTTATTTATTTTTTCAGTGGATGGGATGAGAATTTTTTTGTTTCTTTGTAAAAGTTTACTGAAAGATATTTCATTGTTTGTAGTTTTACTTGATGGAAATTTTCTCGCTAGTGAAAAATGTAAAGGATAGGAATATTAAAAAGAAGTATCTGATGCTTTGTTTACTGTTTGTCGTATTATGATTGAAGCGTTGTATTGAACTGAGAGGTTCTTTTATTTCTCGGACTTCTGTAGCCTCGTGGAACTTGCCTTTTCAGATTCACACAAATTGATTGAAAGAGTAACATATAATATAAAAGCAGAATTTTACGACTCAAAACTGCAACTTGCATGTTTTGAAAGCGCAATTTAGGATATACATTAGATTTATATGAAGCATTGTTCTAACACTGGCACTTTTACACAAAATCGCATGTTTTCTGAAATGGCATACCTACTTTTTGGATGGAGGTAAAACGGATTTTTACGTACAGTGTCACTACTGCTCGTTTTGAAATAGTTGTGTTTGTTAGTAAAAAAATTCGGTAAAATTTACAAATTGTGAAATAGATAATAAAACCAATTCGGGTTTCTAGGTGTCCATGTTCGGTGGAGGACTACGTTATTCAAAATTTGATAGCTATATAGGTACTGTTATTTTTTCACAATGTAAGGATCAGGCCTACATTTATACAGATTCTTCATTAGTTAATGTCTTTAAACATTAACTTTAAAGTTGATTTTTTCCTTTAAATATACAGAGTCATATTAATTGGTGGCAACAATTTGAAAAGTAATATGACGTTTATAATGATTCAATTCAAAATGTCGGTTCGATACTAATATCTATTTACTAACTAACGCCCGTTTTGGGGTTCAAAAAATAACTAGAAGCTTGCCGAGGGAATCATATTTTGAGATTCATTGATTTTAATCTTCGGGCTATAGCGATATCTTTAGCGATATTTTAAATTCTTTATATCCCATTATTTCTGCGCCTTCATGTTTATCTGGCAAGACTCAGACACCGGTTGACATAACTACTCCATCTTTCCCAAGAGGAGGAGGTCTCTACCAAGAGGCTCAAAACAGACTTTTATCAACAACAAGCTTTCACAAATCAGGGAAGATTTCCTGCGTACCTGAGCAGGTTCTGCCATCAAAACGTCAAATGCGCCTGCGATGTCTCTGCCTTCTTCAGGACACGTCTCACACTACATCCACGACTGTCCACTCACTTCTCCCATCAGAGTATCCCTTCCTCAGCTCCAGGGATCACATAGTCTCAAAGACCTTCTTCAGGATTACGAAGGACAATGGGGTGTCAGAACTATCATAGAGTATGCCTAGTCTAAGAGAAACAGTTATGTCAGATTATAAGGTATTTCTCCCACTTCCCTAGCGTGCCTTCGTGGTGTAACGGTAGCACTCTGGGCCGGTATTCCAGAGGTTCATGGTTCGATTCCCGGCGAAGGCGGTTGCATATTTTTAATCTTTTCTGCTTCCAATTAACCTAATGACTCTACAAGTGGCGCCCGAACTAAAAGGGTTGTGGATGATGATTTTCCGCATCAAAGGGAGTATATAAGGTATTTCTCCCACTTCCCTAGCGTGCCTTCGTAGTGTAACGGTAGCATGCTAGGACAGTAATCCAGAGGTCCATGGTTCGATTCCCGGCGAAGGCGGTTGCATATTTTTCTTCCTTTCTGCTTCCAATTAACCTAATGACTCTACAAGATAACCAGGTCTAGGCACCTGACGAAACGTAAAGACAGCAAGCCTCCATTCATGTATATATGTAAATATCTCTAAACTAAATAACCCGTTTTGCTAATTTTATACTAACATACACAAAACATTATACGTTGGAGCAGCCAACAAAAGTAATACACTGATGTTAAATCTGTTTATTAATAATAAGGTTGAAAAGGTAAACAACCGAAAACAGTTTGCCGGTGCAACGATCAGGGTGACATGACTGACCTTTAATGCCCATTGAGAGGTGAAACAGACGGAATAATATTAAATAATAAGCAAATCACATTATTTAAAGAGTAAAAACATGAGCCTAAAACGGCCAGTCGAAGTTTATGATGGTCTTCAGCGTTTGTTTCGAGCTCCTGTGTAAATACATTAAGGTTCCGGAGAGAGTAGAATTTTAAGCAGTGAAATGTTCTTTGTGCAAATCAAACACATGTCTTTATATTACAGGTTTAATATGCCCATAACTGCATTACAAAAGCATAAAGGAAAGATGTCTCCAGCATGTTATATTGTATGATAAGACATCCCTATTGCTTCTATTATTATGTGACTTTCAACGGCTAATCGAATTACACTCATGTCCATAAATTAAGGATAATTCGGAGTCACGCGGAAATCGAACTCTAAAATTAATATATCACCTGTAAAATCATTACACACATCTTCAAGAATCATATGCAAATTTCAGGAAGTAACCAGATGACACCGATGGTACGTCACAATGACGAGAGTGTAAGAGAGTGACATATAAGGAATACAGGCAAAGAAGTAAAATTGTTCGCAGGCGCTTTATAAAAGCATTTCAGTGCAATAATCGAATAGTTATGACACAAAGGACGCATTTGGATGATTTTTTACGTGGTAGAATTATCGGCCGTCTGGAATGTGGGCGTACCCAACTGGAAGTATCAGACGAACTTGGAATTGCCCAGAGTGTCATCTCCAGGCTTTGGCAACGATTCCAAGATGATGGTAATGTGAGTAGACGTTACAGCACAGGTCGCCCCAGAGTTACAATGCCGAATGAGGACCGGTATTTGGCAGTTACTGCCAAAAGAAACAGGCGGAGCACTGCCTCAGACCTGTCTCGTCAGATCTCTTCAGCCACTGGTACGGCAATTTCAAGGCAGACCGTGTACAGACGATTAGGGCAGACAGTACGATTAGTTGCCACGAAAAATAAATAAATCACGAAGAAAGAATAAATTAATTACAAAATAATGAGACAAATTTGCACCTGATATTTATTTTTAATAATGAATTTAAAGAGTTCAAAGATATGAAAATTATACTCTCCTCCTCACCCTCAATTAAGTCAGATTTATATTTCAAACAATTATGTGAATGTTTCTACATTAAATGGGCTTAATAATAAAGTAAATAAAGAATTAATTATTAAGATGCGACATAATTGCGAAAAATTAAATTTCATGCATTAAAGAAAAATTCATTTTTCAAATACATAGAATTTATTATCTTTTGAACAAAAATTCAAAATTGTTCTTTAATTAAGTATACATTAAATTTTATAACAAAAACGTCGCTGACATATGCTGCCAGATACGTATAAATAGATTGTTCTGTGTCGACTAAGCGAATAAATTTAATTCTTCGACTGGTACTATACGTAAACAAAGAAAAACTAACCTTTATAATTAATTTAATATTTTAATGATAATAAGATTTAATAGGTAACAACAGCATTTATTATTGTAAAAGAAAAAAGTAAGGAATTATTTAAAAACCACATTAAATTACCTAACCTTTTGCACCAGTTTAAACGATGTTTGCATTTATTTCATTTAATGAATAAATCTGCAATTAATATTTTATATTTCATTTAATAAAAGAAACGTTACATTTTTCTCATTGAATTTTGAGCAGAGAGAAATATTACTCCCAGCAGATTGTTTATTTCGCCTTCAGTATATTTTATGTCAATAACATTTTGAATGAAAAATGAAACTCTCATTTTTATTTAAAGATGAATTTTTTTCTATGGCTTCTGAAACATTGTTTGATATTAGCAATTACTTTACCTTGATCCCATTTGATTTAAGTCTCGCTAAAAATTTAAATAGTTTTACTGAGCATCGAAAATGGTAATTTATCTGAAAATTATTCTACAGGGCAATAACTATTGTAGATATAAATTAAAATTTCTTAATTATTAATTAAGAAATTATTCTACAGTTATTGCCCTGTAGAATTAGATATAAATTCTACAGGGCAATAATTATTGTAGATTAAATTAATATTAGAAAAGTGTGGTAAAGATGCTTTTTTAAATTTTCAGTCGCGGACGAAATTTATATTCCTATAAAAACTCCAAGAAAGGATATTTTATTATGTATAGGTTTGATATGGGAAACCTTTTAATTCAATAAAATGTAACAAAACGCATGTAAAGAGAAAAACATTTCTATTTACTAACTCGCAACTTGAGAGTGACTCGAATTTCTCTTTTAGCGTATAAACAGAAAACAAAACAACAAAAATGAAAACTATAAAATAATAATACACGCACTTTTACGAAAAGTAAAACACGTTGAAAAATGTATCAAGGAAAAAAATATTATAATGGTTATTATTTGGGATAAATCACTGACAAGGATGATTGTATCCAACAAATCTGTTAAAGATTTCAGTAATTATTTAACGACCTGTCTGGAATTTGCTAAAACATTTACTGCAATTCATATAAAAATTGAGGGATTTAAAATATCAGACATCAAATTTCAGGTTTTTTGCATAAGGACGACTTAGAAAATGGGAAAAAGGTTTGATAAAATCCAACTAGTTAAATGATTTTAACTGGATTAGCAAATTTTTTAAAAAATATATTTTATATTTTTCTCCCAAAATTTAAAGAGAATTTGATAAGAAATAAAAAAATCTAGGAATTAATAAAATACTTCAAGTAATTAAGACACAATAACACGCCGATTAAATACTAATTCAGAAGTATAAATACTAATGGCCGATAAATACGCCGAATAAATACTAATTTGCGGTTTTGCAGCTGAAGATGGTGGTTCGGTAAAACCATCGAAACTAGTCCTGTGAAAATTTTGTAAATATAACGCTGATTTTTGTTGTTTGACTTCTGAATTAATACTTCAAGTACTTGATAAAGAATTTGACGATGTAAATAATACTGAATTTTGCAAGTGAAATAAAATTATTATTTTAATGATAGCAATGCTGGTGAATTAGACGATAAGTTACTGCAATTTATTTTGAAGATGAGAAAACGAAGTTTGCGAATCGTGAACAAATTATATAAGTTCATAAAAAATAGGAGCATTTCAATAGAAGAAAAATTCTTCTGTGCTTGAAAACGAGATAAATATTACACTGATCTGCAAAACTTAAGCAACGTTTCTGATTTTGGCTGTGCCTCCACAAAAAATCAATTTGATGACATGAAATTCATTAGTACTTAAAAGACAAGGAAAATATAGCAGCAAAAAAATAAATAGGTCATACAGTACGGAACGAATAGAAAAAGACTTTATGGACACAATGGCGTTAGTCATCTGTCTCTCAAAAAATATTTAATCAAGAGGGAGAACAACAAACCAAACAGCTATAACAAAGGGTACCTTCATAACCTTTCCCAACTGCAACGTTGCCTTGCACCATCTGTCGATACTCGTACCTGGTTGTCTATTAGTTGAGTAAGAGTTCCTATTCTTCAAAGAGCATTCGTCTCAGTTGGTGTTTTTTTGAAGGGTATTTCTTTACTGTAAAGTATCCCATGCATGTTCTATGGAGTTTAAATCAGGGACCACGCTGACCAATCCATTCTATGGATATCTTCATTTTTCAGGAGCTCCTCAACAGCATCAGTCCGTGTAGACGTGCACTTTTACCCCCCCCCCCGAAAAAAAACAACTAATGTCCTGATCAATGGCACCGCGGGAAAGATGCACTTGGGGAAGGATAACTTCATAACAGTAATGATCTTCCATCGAAAACGTGGAGCTCTGTCCGTCCATTCGTCATAATGGCTCGCCATACAAGCACTCCAGGACCACTCAAACACTCTCTTTCCTGGTGTTAGTGGGAGTGAAAACGTGTTCCTACCTCTCTCCATCTCAACTGGCGCCGACAATTATCAGACTAAAATAAGTCTCATCGGTAAAGAGGACGTGACTCCACTGATGAAGTGCCCAGTTTCAACACCACTGTAAACGGTGCCTCAAATGGGCTGCTGTCAATCGTAGATACAGGACAGCGGTCAAATAAACCACCTTTGTGAAGTCTTTTGGCTATAGTATACCGGGACACTTGGCTTTCGGTTGCCGAGCTGAACTACTGAGCAATGTTGCTTGCTGTATGATTCGAACTCTTTCGCCTGTAGAGCGATATATAGATGATCAGTCACCATTGTTTTTCACAGTCGACCACCATCAAGCTTTCTTACAACTGTACCTGTCATTTAGAAGAGTTTCCAAAGTCGTGAAATAACACTTTTATTATGCCAAATTCTTGGGCAACAGACGTCAAACTATGTCCCTCCTCAAGTTTGCCAATCATTCTACCTCATATAATGTCCTAACATTTTCTTATGGTTGTACTGCATTCCCAATATCACTTTCACTTGCAGAAGAATGGCTCAAAATGCACATTCTTTTTAAGTTGCTGATATCTGCATATGCATTCTTTTTTATTGAGTTGGCTTTTGATTGTACTGTTCACAAAAAGCCCTTTTCAACAATTTCAAGGTTGCATTTGGAAAAATTAATTTGTTGCTTAAATTTTGCATACTAGTTTATTTAAGAAATTCAGTACCATGGTAAAGGCGATGTCTTTTAGCAATACTTGCTATAAAAATAAAGCATTCTCGAACGGCTACACTACGAAGATATTATTAGCGAATTTTCCGAAATGAAAATCCGAAAAGCAAAAGATTTAAGGATTTTAAAGAGTGACTGTAATAATGTGTTTTCGCATATTTTTACGTATACCAGGAACTCATTTATTACGCATTTAATGTTGTAGGGTTTACATTATGTACTATTAGTATTTAAATGATATTATTTAAGATAGCATTAGAAACAAATTGGGGAGCATAAATCAGGCTCGATATGCTCGGTGGATATTTTAAATATCTTCCTGTGTAAACATGATGTAAATACCGATGTTCATCTTTCCAATAATTTTTTTCCTTGCGCCAGATATGCTGTCGTACTTTCGTATTTTTCACCAAACCTATGGGTTGTACGGGTAGATTCTTTAGATACTTTTGTGCACTCCAAGCGAGCAATCTGGCTGTGCAGAGTTTGGGCAGTCTTCATGGGACACGCTGTATACAATGGCCTAGGGTCAAAAATGGAGATTAATAGTTGCAGGAAAATGATAATCGGGGGGCGGAGAACAATATGTTGAGGTCATACTTTTAAAAATGACATTATCAGCAAATGATGGATTTTTTTAAAAACCATTTGCTGATTTTAAATTAATTTTGTCTAAAACCCATATTCTTGTTTAACTGTGTATACAGTTTTGTAAAAATTACACTTTG
This sequence comes from Stegodyphus dumicola, assembly GCF_044657685.1. NCBI lineage: Eukaryota > Metazoa > Arthropoda > Arachnida > Araneae > Eresidae > Stegodyphus > Stegodyphus dumicola. Next base: position 24,624,808 of record NC_140772.1, read on the forward strand.
CAATTTATGATTTGCTCCACTCTTCCTGGTAATATGAGTAACCTAAATAATAGTTTCGAAACTGCAATTTGTTTCTTCTGTATCAGTCGATCGTTAGAAATCTTTATCCCTCTTACGTCAACTGCTTTAGGTTTTCGTCACGTGTACTTCGAATTAAAGACAAGCCCTTCATTTAAAAGGAAAATCGCTTTTCTGCCATTATCATAAGACAATGAAAAGAGAAAGGATGGAAATTTATGGTGGTGAAATTTGCGAGACTTTTAGGAGTCATTAGGAGCAAATCTAGTGGAAAATGTTTGCTCTTTCCATATGAATAACAGCTAATGAAGCGTACGTCCTATAAAACGGAATCTACTTTATGATCAATGAGCTAGTTAATAGCAGTGTTTTCCCGTCGTTTGCTCTCGAGTGAGCCTCATAGGCATTTATTTCTAAAATTCACATTAACTGCCGCATCGAGCTGTGACTTAGTGGCATTTCTTATTATTCATGAATGAATACCTAGATATGACTGTGCTCCACTTAGTACGTTGTTGGAGAATCTCAGATACTATGCAGGTTATAAGGAGCCTTAAATTATTAAATAACTATCTACAACTCTTTCATATTAATTGCAATCAATTTCTAAGAAACGTCCATGCGTACATTTTGTTCCTATAGGATGAATAGTATAGTTGAAAGGACGGTCGTACACTCGTGGCTCTAATTTTTTAATGTAATTAAATAAGATATGTTTCAAGAGTGCGGAACGTGACTCTTAGCATTACGTGACTCTTCGTATTACGTGACTCTTAGTATTACGTGACTCTTAGTATTACGTGACTCTTAGCATTACGTGACTCTTAGCATTACGTGACTCTTAGTATTACATGAATCTTAGCATTACGTGACTCTTAGTATTACGTGACTCTTAGTATTACGTGAATCTTAGCATTACGTGACTCTTAGTATTACGTGAATCTTAGCATTACATGACTCTTAGCATGGACAGTAAGCGAAATTTTACTATTCACAAGTTTTTTTTATATATAGACACAGCTAATAAAGTATGCATTATTTAAAAATATTGATATAAATATCTTAGATTTGAACGAAAATTTCCGTAATTTTTTATATTATAACACTTAAATCACTTCCCTTAAGGAAACGCAGATTTTATTCAAGCCGGAAGACGAATGAACAACGGTAGATATTTATGCTTAGAGCTGCTTAAAATTTAATGATGTTAGAGGAGAATATAATTTTAGTAGTTTGAAAAGTGTAAATTTGGAATTAATATCTGGTGGATTGCTGGCAAAGTTCTCGCCACTTTAAGAAAATTTCGCCGACGTTGATTTTATATAAAACAGGAAGTTCTTGATTATTGAACTTCTGGATGATAAGTTACATCCATTCGCATCGATAGTTTACTCCCAAACTCTAAGCAGATATCTATTCCGTTTTCGAGTAATAAGTCGGCTTAAGTAAGATTCAACTGGACATTAGAAAGTAGCTTAACGACCGAAAAATGGAACAATCTGTTAGTTTTGATTGAATTTTCTTTCGAAACTTCCCAGTTTAGTTTCAGCAACTTTTGACAATCTGTCCATTCTTTCGCCACTTTATGCTCTCTTGTAAGAATGGAAGAAAACTGTACTGTGAAGCCGTGTATATGAGATTTTGCGATTGTTCACAGTAAAGTTTGTCTGACATTTAGGCGCATCAGAGCTTACACTATTCAGAGGGTTCATTTCACCAGTATGTAATTGGAATTGTGTGATAACTTTCCTTTTCATAACCCGAGATATCATTAATTGAAATCTCTGGCATAAATTTCAAGAATTTTACTGAGAAAAGTTTTTATCGTTATTTTAATTAAAAAAATAAATAGAGCTTTAACGACAAAACAATAAAGTTTATTCTCATTTGCCTGGCTTCTAGAAATTTTTATTCTAGAAATTCTAATTTTAATTCTTCCAGAAATTGTTGCTTAATCTTTTCATATATGTACACAGTCTTTGACCTAGTCAACTTGCTGTAGCATGAAGACTTCCCCCGGGGGTCAACTAAGAGCATTCTCGGCGCTTTGGCTGGGTTAGTACCTAGACAGGCTCGACTTCTGGGGAAAATGAACAGTCTTCACAGTGACTAGAACCATTGTTTATTCGGTGCTAAGTTCAGGCTCGGCAAAGACGATATAGTACAATCTTGTCTGGCCCTTGGTTGTGGGGACGCTACATGGTTTGATATCGAAGGTTGTCCTTGCGGGTTTGGCTATCATTAATAAACATTTGGGCCATACTTTGGTCGATGCCAAACAAGCGTTCTTTGATTTTTAAATGGATGCGTAGCTATCTTTGATTTTTAGCTCAATTTGTATCCCACATTCTGCGAAACAAAAATTGTCTCCCTGGATTGACCGGGTGGATGCCTGTTTGGATCCCCTCTAGCAGTAGGGGCGAGTAACCGTGTAAAGGGGTTATCAATCTAGCGACGGTTTCGCTAGATGGGACTTTTCTGAAGAACGAGATTCTGGTAGCATTGGTTTAAACGTGAGGTTTTCGAGAAAAAGCAGCTCCGCTGGGAGAGAAGTTCCAGGTAGCTACGGAAAGGATATACTTGCCATGCGGGATATTTTGAAACTTCGCCGAAAATGTTCCATCTGCAGCTCTGTCCCGGGTAGAGATCAACCAATCAGACGAAAGTTCTGCTTCTGAAGGATCACGCGATCCCAATCTGAGCGATAATCCATTACTTTTCGGCAGTCAAGTCTATTAATAAGTGAAAAGGTAACCTAGCTATGTAGGTTTTCTGGATATGTGCGGGGTTCTGAGAAATGTCCCTTTCGACGTCCAGTCCCGCACAGCGCCTTCCTCCTAGTGCATTGTAACCTGAAGACAAATTGTGGTTCGCTATTCTAATTCAGGTCCTATTTGTTGACACAAGAGGAGTTTAAGAAAGCATCACTAATAAATTAGCTGTCTTCTTTGCCATAATCAAGCGACGTGTTTTCCGGTTGAGGACCGTTACACCAGAGTAACGCAGAGGGGAATATTCATGGTAAAACGAGCATGATTAACCTTTTGCTTTTAAGCAAGGTAGAATGTTCACTTAAAAATGCGGCTTTAATATTTTCATTATTTTTTATATAATGATTTTATTAACTGCTTCATGCTTAGAAATTCAGTAAAACATTCTTTGTAAAGCAAATTAATACTCTCACATCTTTACATACCTCAAATTACTTATTTCTGTTAGTTAGACAATCAAACAATATAAAATCGTTATTTGGGGAATTTTCGAATTTCAGCTTGTTTTCCAATGAAAAGATTTCGCCGTCTTTGCAATCTGTGAAACGATACGGAGAAAATTATGAAGATTAGAAAGCATTTACATTACATGATATGAAAGAGATCCTTAATTAAATACGGCAGAAGAATTCTAGAAGTAGTTAAATTTGCATATATATGATACTTCTCTTAAGTTTGAAATTTATTCTATTTACAGAAATCAACTTCAAAGATTCGAAGGAAGATGGAAAAGTAACTCCCAAATTTTATTGGCTATTGTCAAAAATATGATTAAATTAGGCAAATGTCAGTTAAAGTGCGACGTTAAAAGTCACATTCTGCTATTTACTTCATATTTTGTCATTGTGATATCTTGCACATTGAGAGCGTATGAAATAAGTAACTTAACTTCATTATCAACTCTGATTCAAATTTTCCAGGAAATATTTCCTTATTTCGTTGGCGGATTGAAAGTACATTTAATGTTTCTTTTCATTTTATGCCAAATGTTAGCTTATATTTCAGTTTTAACAGAAATAAATGTTCGCCATTTGTTGCTAAGTACTTCACATAACTGATAAATTAATTCTTAGCAATACATTAGAAAATAATAATATGTAATATTTGGAATTTGCCATTTAAAAGGGGACACATACACCTTAAAACCCATGAGATGCTCGAATAGGTGACTTTTGCAAGAATTGGGATAACTTATTTATTTTAAAAGCAATTACTACCAACTTTTTACAGCTGACTACATAATATAGCTGCTTTCTGAAATAGTGATCAGAAAGTTTGTGTTGCCACAAATATTTTTATAATTTAATCTGCTTTGTGACAACATTTTTCGTCATGTTTTCAACTTGCGCGCACAGTTTCAAACATTCTGTTTCATAATTTAATTCCATATTTAATATATAGCTTTTATAACATTTAGAAACTACTGTGAGCCTAAAATTCTAAAAATTTCATGTTAAATTTTTATTTTATTTTGAGTTAAGTTTATAAAATGTATTTTATTAAAAAAAATTTTAATGTTTTCGTCCATAAAATTTTTCAATATTAAAATATTCATTAGATTGTTGGTTCAGGTAGAAAGTAGTGTCCATATAAAGAATTCCGTCCAATTTCAAGTATGTACCATTAGCTCTTTTTAAAATAGCATGCGCGCAAGGTGGAAACATGGCGAAATATTTTGTCACAAAGAGGATTAAATTACAAAAATATTTGTGCCAACAGAAACTTTCTGGTTACTATTTTCTGAAGCAGCTATATTATGTAGTCAGATGTAAAAAGTTGAAAGTAATTGCTTTTAAAATAAATAAAATATCCCAATTCTTGCAACAGTCACATATTCGAAGATCATAAGAGGTTTAAGGTGTATGAGTCCCCTTAAATTTGGTAAAAATAAACAAAATAATTACAATTTTACGAACTCTGTAAATGATGTATACAATTATAAAGTAATTTCTTCCCCTTTCTGTGTGCTTTCATGGTGTAGCGATAGCATACTCGAAGCGTATTCGGCAGGTCCAGGTTCGAGTCCCGTTGCTCATTTTTCGTGTTTCCTACTTCAAAAGTACCTAATATCTCTACACAATATTTCACCTGAAAAAACTCTTAGGATAACTAAACATTAAAAAAAATTTCCTATAAAAATTATTACTTATATGTACACAATAGCATAATTTTAAGAGTTAATATTGCTCTTTTATTACCGTCTGCGCATTGGGAAATGCAGTTTTTCTTTTTCCTTGGGCTTGCGTAATTGCAGTGTATCACTTTTTTATATTCTTTGCAAAATGAAATAACAGTGAAATACAAGTAATAGTTACTGCAATTAAAATTTATATTAACTTAGTTTTCTATCGAAATGTTAAAAACGTTTACGCTTAAAAGTTGTTGAAGTGCGGCTAAGCCTAATTTTTGTTTACATCAGCAGCCATATTTGTTTACATTTGAAACTTAGCAGAATAGTGAATTAAGTCAGTTTCTGCAGCTTCAACGTGTTTTTTCCGAGTGGGAACCAAAAGTAAACTTTAAGTTTTGTGCATCGAAGAATATGCCTTGTTGCCCGCTAGTCGAATTGCTTATTTATGCTAGAAACTCTAATTTTATTTGTAAAATTTACTTTTTTAATTGTTTTAACTGTATTTGGTGTTTTATTATTATTTTTTTAATTTTCAAATATTAAGGAAGATATTTTGAGATTTTATGTATTTTTGCCTTACCGTGAAGTGAGAACTGAATTAATTGAATGAGAAATATATCTTGATAAAAATTCGATGAAATAAATATAAATGAAATGCAGCAAATATGCGTATAGTTTAATTTTCTGTGCAAGGAAGTCATGTGGTGTCAGCATCAGATTTTTTGCTTCCCATAAAACCCATGATATTTCAAGCATGTGTCAGTTTTTGTCTCTCTACCTAAATTTTTCAGTGAACTATTGAATTTTCAAATGTTAACGCACTTTTGGGTCACCCGGTGTAACGAGTGAAATTAAATTAATATTATTCCCCTTTCAGATCGACCTGTCTGTAGCATGTGGAAGGATTATACAGATGAAGGAAGTGTAGTCCTCAGTTGCCGGTCTTCTGCCAATCCTCCGGCTTTCAACTTCTCTTGGATGCGCAACAATGAATCCATCTTTAGCGAGACCAGGGAGTCAAGTCGCCAGGAAAGCATCATAGCTCTGTCGGGTTCTAATCCCAACGTATATGGAAAATATTCCTGCATAGCAGCCAATGAAATAGGAGCATCCGATCCTTGCTACTTAGATCTAACTGCTTTACCATGTAAGTAATCGGTTTCTTCTTTGGTTGCATTACATTCTTTATCCTTTGCGGCACAGTGTGTTCGGTCTGGACACACATAAAAATTCCCTTCTGTACGCACAGAAAAATTGAATGAAAAAGGATTTATAAGTTACTATAGGTTACTCTGAACCTTCTTTATTTATAGTAGATGCCAGCTCAACACAAACCAGTCCATATATTTTAGCCATGTTTAGTTTTTAAGACCCTCATTTTTCAAAGAAATCTTCCAGATGTTTTTAAGGTATAAAAGGAATTGTTTGAAACGATATTTCTATGTTATTTTTTTGGTGTATGCTAATCTCCTTATTCTATATTAGTTTTCAATTTTTACCTTGAAATCTTGCCTAAAATCAAACGGCGAACCCTAGGTGGGCCCAGACCGGGCTCACCGATCATCTAGGACATCTGAGAGTCTGTATTCTTTGTTTCTCCGCATCTCATCGGTCAGTTCATTGACAACAATACTCGTTTCAGCACTCTTTTCGAAGCTCGATTGAATCAGTGTGCCACTTTGGGCACACCCACAGAATTAAAACGATAAGTGCTATCTTCATAAAATTTTACTTGTGTACTCCTCTAGGCTTAATTAGACTGCCTACCTTTTTTTTTTTTTTTTTTTTTTAATCAAAACTCCGATTTTAAAAGGTAGCGTGCCGGAAAGGGTTATGGTATTTTTTTATAACTTTCAAAATTCCAACTGTATGGAAGTATTCTGACAAACAGAAAGTTGCTGAAACGTGTACTGAAGCTTCTTTTCCTGTTTAATAAAAAGCATAAAACATCACTTTTAACACCATTTGGTTCAACATTTTTTAATGTATGCAAATAATAATTTATGTTTCGATTTTCTGCATAATAAACTATCTTTTCGTATGAGAGAGAAGCAGAAAAATGTACGTTTTAATATATTATACTATAAAATTTCGTTTGAAACAGAGATTTCTACCGTAGTATTATTGTCGTTAAGTAAAATCTTATTGTAAATAATGTCTTCTGTTTAAAAAAAATGAAAAGTCGTCATAAGAGTTGCAAATTATAGATCTGTCGAACTTTCCTGCAATAATATACTTTAAACTGCATTAATTAATTTAAATTTCTATATCTATGGGATAGCTGAAAGCTAAATAAATATTATCTTATCAGCTTTTCTTGAAATACCATCCTCTAACTACCTTTCCAGGTATCAAAATTTCAGTATTACAGTGGATGGACAAAAATATGGAAACACCTTGTGAAATGCATGTTTGAAAAGAAAGACTGATTTTAATGAAATATGTAGGTGGCGCTGGCGTTTTTGACTACTGACGCCACCTATACAACTTCGTAAATGTGCTAAACAGTTCAGTTGTTGTCGGAGTACTGTTATGTGAGGTTGTCATTGCATTATGTCAGAGTTAACAGACTTTGAACGTGGGCAAATTGTTGGAGCACGTATGATAGGTGCTTCCGTAAGCAAGGTATCCGAGGTGTTTAGTGTTTCAAGAGGTACTGTATCGAAGATTTATTCCGCATATTTGAAAAGCGGAAAAATATCATCTGCTAAATCACAGCGCGGACGAAAGTGTATCCTGAGTGATCGTGACAGACGATCATTAAGGGCAATTGTGACGAAAAATAAAAAGACCACAGCTGCAAAAGTTACTGTTGAAATGAATGTTGTGTTACCGAACCCTGTGAGTATCAAAACAATTAGAAGGGAGCTTCATAAACAGGAAATTGGTGAGCTTCATAAACAGGAACTATAGAGCAGTGGAAGCGAGTAATATGGTCTGACGAGTCTTCTTTCACATTGTTTCCCCACTTCTGGCCGAGTTTACGTCTGGAGAACGCCATCTCAAGCTAATAATACAGACTGCTTGTTGCCAAGAGTGAAACATGGCGGGGGTTCTGTTATGGTTTGGGCAGCCATATCGTGGTTCTCTGCTAGCCCCATGATAACTGTGTCAGGGCACATGACTGCCAAGACTTATGTAAACATTTTGGCCAATCAAGTTCATCCCATGGTACAAACTTTGTTCCCCGATGGTGATGGTGTCTTCCAAGACGACAAAGCCTCTGTTCACACAACTCACATTGTCCAGGACTGGTTTTCTGAGCACGAGGATGAGTTCTCCCATCTTCCCTGGCCACCACAGTCACCAGACCTGAATATTATCCAATCTTTGTGGTTTACATTGGAACGGAAAGTGCGTTGTCGTTATCCACCGCCAACATTGTTATCTGAACTTGCCACCGTTTTGCAGGAAGAGTGGTATAATATTCCCTTGGCAAACACACAGGAACTGTATTTATCCATTCCGAGAAGACTGCAAGCTGTTTTGGATGCCAACGGGTTTCCTACACCATATTAAGCAAAGAAACATGTTTTTTTAAAGGTGTTTCCATATTTTTGTCCAACCCCTGTATTTTTTCACTGTTGAATAAATGCTTAGTTACGAAATAAGTGATCTATTTTTTCCTGAATATTTTATACCAACGAGTTCTTGAAATTTTATTTATTCTCGTAAAATAATAACAAGTGTGAAAGCAAGTGATGTGAAGACAAATTGTACATTCTGATTGTCAATCCCTCTTCCTGGAGATAAAAACAACTACTTCCTAAGTAGAACAGGTATACTGCAATAACTTTCGTATTCTTAGAAGTATGCGGTCATAAAACTATATTTAATAATAGACAGCCTGAGATGCAAGCATATAATTCGAAAGATTAGTTTTATATCCAAAATATGCAAATTCGGTAGTTTTGTCAAAAGAATGTTCAAGATAAAGTCCACAATTTTATACTTACTGCAACATAAATCCTTTCTTAGACAGTAAAGAATCCATGAATTTAATTCCCAATTTATCTCAGCCACTTCACAAAAACTTTTGCTAAAACTAGTTATAACTAAAACTTGTCTCGTAAGTACTCTTTCTTTGTCTTTTAATGTTCTCTTAGGTGTACTTTTGAATCCAAAGTTAAATAAAATATGAACCCATTATTCATGTTCTTTCTTACTTATATATGTATTTAACAGAAGTCAAAAATATCTAATGGTTTCAAGTTTCTTTTCATTTCTTAAGTTAGCAGTTTTTCTGGTATATGAATGAAATTTTTTTTTACTAAGAAATTCCTAAACTCTCTCAAAAATTTAAATTGCTAATCTGAATTAAAGCGTTTATTTTTTTAAAAGGAATAAAGAATTTAAATTATGTTTTAAATAAAGTCTATTATATTCTTATTTTTTATATTGTCTTTAATTTTTCTTATTTTTTAAAATGGAAGTTTAACGAAAAATGCTTAAAACACAAATTAAATGAGCGTATCAGTTTTTTATAAAATAGATTTTATGTTGCAAATATATTTGGCATGAGATTTTTGAATTTTTATTTTTGATACAGTGTTGATAATTAATGAAAAAAAGGGTTTAAGCACTAAATCTATCTTTTCATTGATGATACAACTTGATGATAAGAATTTGAAAAATATTCCGTCAGTCATACAATTGTAGAGACATCAGGTATTTTGGAAGCAGGTAAGATGAAAAATTAACAAAACATTTCGCCGGGAATCGAACCGCGGACCTATCAATTACGCGCTAAGTGTGCTGACCACTGCACCACCAAGGCTCGCTAAGAAGGCGGGAGAACTATCCTTATACGTTATTTATAGCATATTATATTATACAGGAAAAATAGTATTGAAGTAATGTATTTGAGTTAATAAGAATTTTTAAAAAATAGCCATTTAAAAATTAAAAATGTAAAAATATACTATAAGCCGCTTGAAATGTTTAAGATACCAGTTTCAAAAAATAAATTAAATAAGCCTGTTTTTCAGCTTCTGTAGTTTTGGTCATATGATATTTTTCAACGAATATGGTGTACAATTTTGAATTTTTTAATCTTCCTCGAAGAAAATGCAAATCAAGTAATCTAATATGGAAAAAAAAAAACTTTTCCGTTTTCCATTTAACATTACTTAAGATTTATTTACTTCAGTTTTGAGAACCGTATACATACTAGAAAGGCAGTTCTAAAGTTTTGTTTTTAAACATGTATTTCAAAAACGCGCGGTTAGAAAAAAATGTTAGGCTAATCTTTAGAATATGGTAACAGGTTGTTTAGCGACATTTTGGTGAGGCGATAAAGGTAGGACTTTAGCAATAATCTGAGAAGTACACAGTTCGAATCACAGATTCTTTTGTCTCAGAGAAATGAGAGATTATGAGACATTTAATGTGACATTTTCCCGAAAATTCCGATCGTGATTTTAGCTAATAAGGACTTCGAAACAATTTCGCTGCTAAAGTGCAGAATCGCCCAATTATTTGTTTGGCACATTTTACAAGAGTAAGAAGAAATGAATTTTTGTCAATTTTCTTTGACTTTTTAAGTGAAAATAGGTCGATGTGTACATGAATAAAGTCAAGCGTGTGCGCAATGCCATTTTTGTGCAATTCTGGGATGTTTTTTTAAGTGAAAATAGGTCGACGTGTACATGGATACCGCGTATGTGCAATTCTTAAAAACGCGCGAAGCAGTGGACGATTCTTCAATTTCTCCCAATTTCGCACCTAATCTTCGTCATGATTAAGCACTTTTGTTCCATAAAAGTTCTAGCATAAGCGTAATTCGGCTAGCAGATTGTTGGAAAAAATGTTGAGTTAAAAAAAAAAAAAAAAATGCCTTTACTTCGTGAAAACAAAATGGCGTCCAGAAAAAAAACTAGCAAATTGCTGTAGCAGGGTTAGTCGCCAAATTTTCGCCAAAAAATCGCCAAGTTACCGTAATGTAAAGATTCACCAAATATTACAGCATTCTTTTAAAATAATCACTGTTAAATGTACTAATAAAATTTTTAAAATGATCTATTTAGTAAGAATGAATACAGACATATAACAAAAGTGCTTCTATAGCCCCAAAAAAAGTTACATTAGGTAGAAAAGGAGGAAAAGACTATAGAATATTGGAAAGGAAGGATCGTTCATGGGCTTAAAATTATCGAAGATCTACAATGTAAATTTTATATATGTAATATTATCAGGTTCAATGTTTCTTCTAACCTTCTTCGGAAACATACAATGACCTGACTAGAACAGAGAGCTTACTAAAGCTATGTTCACTAATTGTAGTAAGTAGACAGGATACTGACGAAGGGTATACAATGACCCTCCACTCGGGGTCTAACGTAAAAGGTATAAAAATAAAACTAAACTCTAAATTAACTTTAGAATTACACACGTGTAAGATTGGCCTTATAATAACAGGAAGCGTATGTAGCACAGAGACTGTGAACACTACAATACGTTTTAATTTATCAAGAGGATTAAAACCTCTGGCCTGGAAGGCAAATAGCAACTGCGTAACTTCTAGGGTAAGCGGCCTGCTTCGAACTCACTGCTTCCTCTCTCCTGCTTGGCAAAAAGGCCACACTTAAATACTTGGCGTTCGCCAGACAACTTTGCATAAACTCCTTCACGCTTATAATTCTGGCCGGAAGTAGAAAATAAGAAGTGATAGTAATAATTTAAAATAAAATAAACGTTAGTAAAACTTAAGATCCTTACAATATATTCTAACTCAGAATCAGAAATAACTGAAGAGCAGGAGGAATTTTGATGGCGTAGAAGTGTTGATCCATAATGACTAGGAAATTGGAGGCAAAGGCAAATTAAATCTTCAGTTTTATTTTCAGCAGTATCTTACGGCTACTCACAAGTCGGCATGTTAAATGTGCCTGTTTCAAAAGTGCCTGTTCCAAATGTGTCTGTTGTTATATTTTTGAGAGATTTGCAAGAAAAAAGAAGAAGGAGGCAGACTGCAGAATAGCTAAGGCCCAAATTAGCTCACTATTGGATTCAATGAAAGTTGAGAAGATCCAGGTATGCCAGTAAGATTAGAATATTCTGTAGATTTTGAAATTCTTCGCAAGAAGTGTAAAGGCAAAGCGTAGAAAGAAAGTGCGTTATATTCAGGATGAAATCTCAAGTTAAACTGAGTTCGTTTTGGTTTTCAAAGCATTTTGATTGGACAGTTAATATTGCTGTGAAATTACTATTGGCTGGTTGAGTTTTAGTTCCATTTACATCATCATAGTTACGTAAGAATCATATGACATATATATATGTATATAATATTTAATTATTAATTACCTATTACTATTAGGGCTATTACCACTCATATTGTGGATTTATAGCCGCGTGAACCTGAGCCGTTGCCAGCAAATTACAATTATATTAAAAAAACATTTCTTAAGCGCTTCAATCTGAAATCACCACAATTCAGACAAAAAAATTGTTTTGCATAAAGAAAAATTACCGTATCTTTTAATACGGAAATTTTAAAGCATTATTTCGCAATTTAATTGAATAACGTCTTCGAAGATAATATGTGTAGAAAAAACAACCTATGAACTATTTTAACTAAAGTACCTAATGAGATGCGTAAGCGTTTATGTAAGCTGTACCTAAAATTCAAAGGACAGATAAACTTTTAACTCTTTCGCATCGAAGACGCTCGTAACGCCCGTTCATTCAGGCAACGGCAAACCGCCCCAACGCCTCGTTTATTTTCTACCTAGTTCTTTCCCGTTCACGTTAGTGTATGGCTCATTGGTTTCGCAAGTTGTTTAAAAGACATGTCAATCATTCTTTTGAAGCAAATAAAGGAGAAATACGGAAAGCTATTGACGTTCGCATGTGCAATGACGTTTGCAGGTGCAATCCGGCCCTATGGTGAAACTGCACACAATGGAAGAAACCGCAGAAAAACCTCCAAGAGCAGCAAGGGGGAAAGGAAAACTATTCCAAGACAAATTCGTAAACATGGGCGTTTTCGATGTTTGTTGAAAACAGATTTCGTCGTCTCTCGTTGCGAAAGAGTTAAACGTACTCGATGAGTAAAAAGCAATTTGAAGAAGGAAAACATTAGAGTAAGATTTTTAATCAGTAGTTGTAATCGCTTCAGAGTTCTTATGAATAAAGTTCAATCAAGCTGCTCTGATGCTAGAATCAAAATTTCATTTTAACGAATTAAAAACAATTCAAATAAAAAATTAAAATTCAGTTGTAAAGAAATTATAATGTCATTTACAACTGAAAGCACTTTCAATTGTATGTGCTGTTTGTAAAAAATAAAACAAATTGAGGATGCAAAATAAATGGAATGAAGATGCTATAAGTGCGAATGTTTCGGTCATTAAGCATACTCTCATCAAGAAGTTACAAGGTATCACTATCAGTACCCGTAGTATCAGTACCCTAAACAATTTGGTCTCATGATCATAAAAGGCCACGTCCAATTGAACAAAGGAAAATTATAAGGTATTAAATACATTATAAGGTATAACTCGCAAACCTTATAAGGTGCAAGCATTAGATATAAGGTTCATAAGGTGCAAGGTACTTAAGTTATATAAGGTGCAAGCCTTATATATATATATATATATATATATATATATATATATAATAATAATAATAATTTATTTCCTAAACAGTATTGATTAATTGATTATATTATCTCCTAAGTTTAATTAAAGTAGAATTATTTTAAATGTGTGCATCCATACTGGTAAGTTATATTTTGAAAGATGTTTTGAAGTAATTTGAAAGCAAAATGTTAATAATGTTTTAACGGGGACTGGAGTTAAATCATCACGAAGAATAATATTTCAATTGTAAAAGGAAAAATTAAAACATGTAATTATTGTCATTGATCGGAAATTAGTTGACTTTTCAAGGGGAACAAACCAACTCCCGTTCAATGACCAATAATTGATAAAAATACGTAAATATGAAAGTGTTTCGTCTTTACTCGAGTTATAAGTTAAAGCCAAACCGGCAATTCTAGTCAGGCCAAATATTTCCGCGAATAGTTGCTACTCAAAGAACTTACTCTCATGAAGCATTTTAGTCAATTCAATTTGGAGTAAAAATCAATTACTGTAGAGAAATCCTGTAAAACTCGAGTAACCGTCCCCGACACTATCATCTTTATGTATTTGAGTACTATATTATTTGTAGAAATTAAACATTGGAAATGTTTTAATTTTTCCTTTTACAATTGAAATATTATTCTTCGTGATGATTTAACTCCAGTCCCCGTTAAAACATTATTAACATTTTGCTTTCAAATTACTTCAAAACATCTTTCAAAATATAACTTACCAGTATGGATGCACACATTTAAAATAATTCTACTTTAATTAAACTTAGGAGATAATATAATCAATTAATCAATACTGTTTAGGAAATAAATTATTATTAACTAACTTTGCAGCAATTGCGCAAGTAATAATAACTTGTATTCGCACTAAATAGATTTAAGTTCATACAACATTTTATATATATATATATATATATATATATATGTATATATATATATATAAGTTACATTATAAAGTGCAAGCCTGCAACAGACAGATTTTCCGCTCTTATTTTCAGGTAAAATGAAGAAGCCGAGGAAAACTTACATGATTCCGTTGCTTGAGTGATGATTGTGAGTTAGATTCCCATGATTTTGATGAATTAAATTGAGACTTAGATGATGACAATACGAAGACAATAATGATGAGCATGCGTGCTTTCGTGGTGTAGTGGTTCTGCACGCTGGGCCGTTGTTTCAGAGGTCTGTGGTTCGATTCCCTGTGAAGGCCGATTGCTTCCAAAAACACCTACTGTCTCTACAAGACAATCGAGGAAATTACGAGTAGCTCTTGTTGTTTAATGCTCACTTGTTTCACCTACAGTCAGTCCAAGCCCTCGAAATTCCTCTTGGGAAGAAGATCAAGATTGAGCCTGTCGTTGGCAATCTTGAGCACCTTACAGGTGAGAGTCCGACTTAAGTCAGTTCCAGCCCAGGTCGTCCACCTCTCTTTGTCTACCATTATACTCTCAAGAGGACTTTTGTCTCGTCACATACTTAAAACGCCACCATGCCGCATGGACACTTTACATTTACAAACATCCATGCCTTCTCCGGGATCCGAATCTGGGCCCTGCGGAACGGCAGTCAGCTACGCTAAACACTATACCGGTTGGGCTGCAATTATGAGTAGTAGTACAAGAGAAGTAAAAAAAAAAGTCTCATACGAAAAGCAAGACATACGCTTTTATTGAAGATATTATTTATCATTACATTAAATATTTAATTAAATAATAAGAGAAAAGTGCTTAAAAATAATATTTGCATTTATTTGTTCTGTTGTATTAAAAAATCTTTCAAGAACAGCGAAACCGGTTCGTGCATATGTATTTGGATAATTAATTATACGCATAAATTTACATATCATTTATCTAACTCAGACCATAATATACCACACCTAATCAAGTTTCGCGATATTGAGTTAGAGAAGTTTTATTCTATACGCTATACTCCCATTACTTTCTCATGATAAGTAAAGCCATTCTCGTTTCTTATAAATCATCGGTAAACTGAACTACAACTAATTACTATTTCACTTTATTTCCAGCAAAGTGCGTAATTACGCAAATAAATGCATGAAATGATAGGTTATGCTTTATAATAAATGGAAATAGTTTCTTCTACAGTTGTTGAAACTCCGTATTTAAAGACAACAGATTGCTTTCAAGTTCGAATTTATTTCAAATATTTTCGTTTAAATGCGCTGTCACATAAATTCGTGCCTGCTATGTTAACAGCACGTAAGCCAAATGTGCCTTTTACTTGTCAAAAGTAAAAAAAAAAAAAAAAAAGAAAAAAAATAATAAATAAAAAAATCTGAAAGTTTTCAAATTTTATATTACGCCCAAGGAGTTTTTCTTAATGTTTTGTGTGTTACCTTTTTTATTAATCGTGATGTTCTTCGCACTTAAACCATAAAATTTAATTCAACAACAATATCATAAAATAATTTTAAAAGAGCATATGTTAGAAATACTGATACACAGCGCGGTGGAGAATTTAAAAAAAAATTTTTTTCGGGAAATGTTGCCATTGCTCGCTTTGAAATCGTTGAGTTTCTTAATCAAAAAATCATAAACGCTTTGCAAAATATGAAATATATAGTGAAATATATTCCAAATTTGGTCTTTCAGATACCCATATTCGGGTGGAGGCGTACGCTATTCAAAAATTTGATGTCGCTAGGTACCGTTGTTTTATCACAATGCGAGAAATATACATACATTTATGCAGATTCTTCATTATTTATTTTCTTTAAATATAATACAGGTCGATAATATTCAGCGGCACCAATCTGATGAGTGATATAGCGTTTTAAAGTTTTCAACGCAAAATGCCGAAACGAAATTAATAATCCTTCTGGACTAACTCTCTTTGGACTAAAAATAATAATACATCCTGTCAGCTCGTTCTACGAAAATTGTATAAAAGCTCAATTTTTTTAAGCTCCCTCGACAGACTAATTTAATCAAGCTAAACTGTTTCATTTTCGCAGGTTTTAACCATATTTTGAAAGGGAAAATGCTTAATTGTTTAGATATTTTTTAAGCGTATTTGAACAGCAATCGCACTGTCACACATATGGTGCCGAAGGCTCTTGCCAACCTCAGACTTAACCCTGTACTCTTTGCCACGATAAATTTCGATTTGATGAGGTCAGGCATATCAAATTAGTCTCAATAACAAAAACACTGTATGTGGTGTATAAATAGAAGCCAATTCGTTTCAAAAGGCAGAAAATTCTATTCTTTTTTAGCCACTTAGAGGTGGCTTATTATCTAATTACTTACTTCTGTTTCCCACTCAAGCTCAAGCGTTCCTTTTAACATACATCAAAGTAGTTGACTACAGCACCAATGATCGGGTGAGGTAACCTGAACTCTGCTAAAGTTCACACTTACCAAAACCGTAGCTTATGATTTTGCCATTGCACAATTATGTGAAAGCATGGATTTGATAAAATATTTTAAATAGAAAATCAGATGTTCAGTTTAATATCAGTTTCTTCCTTTCTAACAAGTAAGCAGACGGCGCCAGCAACAGCCAGGTTTCTACTGTAAATCATAAAAGACCAGATTATTTCTGTGAGTTTAAATTACGCCTTTTGTCCGGGACTGAGCGAGTATGTGAAGAATCGAAGCATGAAATAAAAAATTAATGTAATTTTTTGTAATTAGGTAAACCCAAATAAAATATCGTACATTTGTAGAGGCATTAGGTATTTTGGAAGCAGGAGAGATGAAATATGAGGAAGGCCTTCGTCGGAAATCGAACCGCGGACCTTTGGAATACGCGCCCAGCGTGCAGAGCACCATACCACGAAGGTATGCCAAGAGGGTGGGAGAAATACCTTATATACTCCCTCTTTTAAAGGGCGAATGGAGTTTTTAGGGACCCAATCTCCAAATCCTGGGTGTGGAGAACCATTATCCAACACCCTTTCAGTTTGTACGCCACTGTAGAGACTAGGTATTTTGGAAGCAGGAGATATGAAAAATGAGGAAGCCCTTCGCCGGGAATCGAACCGCGGAGCTCTGGAATACGCGCCCAGCGTGCAGAAAACCATACCACGAAGGCATGCCAAAAAGGTGGGAGAAATACGTTATACATTTAGCAATTATATGTAGACTTAAACCTAAGCTTGTTTCTACTTCATCAATGCAACGATGCATACATAAATTGAGTTTCTAAACTTAGCATTAAATGAATATCTTCTAGTCAAGTACTGGAAGTTTCTGTTATTTTGTGTAGCTTATAATTTTGACATTGCACAATTATGGGAAATCATGAATTTGATAAAATATTTTCATAGAAAAGTAGTATACTGATAAATTTTAGCTCATAGATAGATCTCTGAGAAAAAAGGATTACAAACGAATGTCACAATTTAATCTCTCTCTTCAGACGCTTCCCCCTCTTCCCTTCTATAAATAGATGTAACTTTTCATGTAAACCTTCTCTAAGCTTCAGAGATTACACTTACACGAGTTCGAGAAATTTCGTTTTATTTCGAAGTTTTTATTGACCAATAAACAGCTACGAGGCGCTGTTTCTCATAAAAGGCCCAGAGATGATTTCTGGGATTCTGTTTAAAACAAATCTTCTTATGGGCTGAAGCAGAACAAGAACTCTTCGGGACAACAAACAATTTTATCGAGAACACAAGAGAAAATAAAAGATTGAGTGCTTCCTATTAAATTCGGAAATCCCCAACATTCGCCGAAGTGCTTTATTTTACGGACGTAATAAAAAATTGAGTTAGTCCCGATTTACCTTCGAAATCTGAGAAACTCACTCTGTCATTCCGAACGCTCTTACATATAAAAAAAAACAGATCCAGTAGGACACTCTCATGTTTACATTCACGTCAGATAAACCTTTTCATATCGATGATTTGTGGCCTTCCCATCTACATCGATTACTTCATGTACGATTATTTTACATCCCCCGCTTCACTCCCGCTGGACAGGAAAACATCTAAATCAAAACCCATAAATAAAGCAAAGTTCCTCCAACGAGGAAGAAAATGACAGACCACACAAAAAGGGAACTAAGATTTATGAGTCCCTTTCGTTCATCGGGAAAACAGAGGATGAACAGTTTTCAATGAGCATCGAGTGTGTATACATCGCTTCATAACCGAAGGATGAAAAAACTGCCCTTAAATACAGAATCTCGTCATCCTTTTTTGGCCAAACTCACATATAAAAAAGGATCTATCATCTCCCTAGACAGAGAAATATTCGTAGTGGTAGAGCAAAATTTCCATCTTTGCATCATCTCCTCATTTCATCTCTCCGCAGAAAGGATGGAAAGGATTCAAAGTTTGAATTTCATTCGATATTTCTGATTCTCATGAATAAAGCGAGGGTCGAAGGGAAATGCTTTTTATTCAGAAATATATGTGCATCAGCCATGGACTCAGCTGGAAAGAAATGCGATTTTTTTGGTTGTTGATTGCTGAGGACACTGGTGGGAAAAGGATTGAGAAAATCTTAACTAGCAACCGATTTAAGGAAGAATAAAAGTTTTCGGCAGGGAAATTACCGTCAAATATTCTCAAAGTGCGCATTCTAAAACAATTCTTTACTCATGAAATGGCATAAATGAAAGGAAATAACGATATTTATTGCGTTACGTATCTTCAAATTCTTATTTTTCTACTAACAGTAGCTTTATATTTTTTTAAAAGGCTTTTATGCAGCTCGATTTTACGATAGTCCCGTGAAAGATACGTTTTACTAAAGTTGGCCCAAATCTTAAATTTTCTCGAATCTGAATCCAAATACTAAAAGTTCTTGAACCATTAGTATAAAAATCATTAAATCAGAAATGAATCATGTTGTTAGTAAAAGTTTTCAATTATAATTATTTTCAGTTCTGATATTTATATTCAATGAAAATAGAATTTAAGAGAATAGTTTTTAGAAATAAAATCTATAATAATAACGAAAATAGAAGTAAAATTTAGTAAAAAGAAGACACTCATTAAAACGCTTGAATCTCAGGGTTTATTTTCCTTATGTAATTTGTCAAAAAATATTTGATTAATAGTTTGTCTCCCCCCGACGTCTTTTAAAATAAACCAAGTGTAGAGTGCGGAAAATTATTTGAAGAGTTAAAGTACATCAGTATTAAACATGCGAAGCTAAATTTTCTCCCCCCCCCTAAAAAAACGGGATGCACTCAAGTTTACATTGCAGTGATATAGTAGTGATATTAGTGATCCAGGCACGTAAGGGCACAGCTTCGAATTTTTCAGGGGGAGGGACGACACGTGCTTCAATTGTATATTGTCCGGTTTTGTCTTTGGCTCGAAGAGATGGCACTATTTCTCGTCATCGGCGACGGTCCGTTCCAAGAAAGCGGAGTTTTCATGATATCGGAACAGGTGTTACCCCATATGCAGTTCCTTTAGCGGTTCCTTGAGCTTCTTCGCAACCCATTGCGGGCACACCTTCCGGTAACCTAAACTGTTCGTGCACAATAGTCCACTCTGTTCCTATCCTGGCCCTCACCAACACTGCCAACACTCGCATTATAACACGCCGATCATTTCTCACCAGGTCGTTCACCTTGTCGATGAGCTCGGCCGTGATTACCGTGTTTGCCTGAACTGGTCTTGGATCATCATTTAAAAACTCCCGGCCTTTATGAAAACGGGCACTCCACTTTCTCACTGACTTGTTGGATACTCATTCTCCCCCCCCATACGGCTACCATCCGGCGATAAATATCGGCTGGTTCACCCTTCCACAGTCAGAAATCGGATAACTTCTGGCTGCTTCTCAATCGTCGAATTTTGCAATGTGAACGCTATGACCTCGTACACGCACGGCCGCATCAATTAGACAGACCTATGATCTCCGCAAAACTGCCTTTTCTTTCTCCTGCGTCACGTGCGGCAGCCCCGCGCAAGTGCACAACCACGCCGAACACTACATTCGCGACCGTAGATGTCCCACTACGTTATCCCAAGGCGGCATAAGTTCAATTTCAACCGGTTTGGTTGTTATGACGTTTCGTATGAAAACTGGCAATGGAGGTACTATGTCTTCATGTCGCTATCTTTCTTTTACGTCATCTCTCTGTTCTTAATCAAATCCCACACTCAGCTTCAATCCCACATCCTCTGCCTGATTCTCTGTCTAGGCGCGTTGTGCTGTCCCACTCCTGATACGTACATGTATATGTATATATAAAGCATTTAGATATTAAACCTAGAATCGCGAATACCTGAACGGTAGTAATATACGTGGTGCATATTATATCTGGAATGAAATTTTATTATGTATTAGGGCCCACCAGCGGCCGAGCGGTAAAGTCGCTGAACACTGGTAGTTCGGTCCGAGGTTTGAATCCCGCGAACTGGCTGGCTGCATGGGCGTTTTCGTGGTTTTCCCCATGTGTAGCGTGTATACGAGCCAGTTTCCCTTAGAAAGTCCTCCACGAAGGCATCCCTCCCCTTAGGCAGATAGCCCTCGAGGCTTTGTCATAATCACACACACACACACACAATTTATTATGTATTAAAATTTTCATTTAGGTTTAACATGTAGAGTATTTCTTTAAGACATCTTAGAGAAAATATTTTGCAATTAACTTGAAAAAATATTTATTAATAATTAGGGTTTTGGAGTAATTTGCTGTCCAACATTCATCCACTGTAATGTGCATTCTAGTTTTTGAGGGATGCCTTTAAATTTTAAGAAATCCAGTAGGCATGCAGCCTTCGGCTCCAGAAATACAAATATCCATACTTCTGGTTTAATAGGAAACATTATATCATCTATGTTTTGTTCTATTTATTAATTTATCAAATTAAGCACCTTTTTTTAGTAACTCTGCTCTAGACATAAAGGTATTTGAATTGCAGCAAACTGACATTATTCTAAATCCTTGATTTTATTTTATTGAATTTTCTGGAGATACATGACTTTTGTTCTCTTCCTGATAACCAATTTAAATATTTAGTTGAAAATAATTAGGATTTATTTCAAAGAAAATTTATTCCAAAGAATTTTGCATATATGTGACAAAAATATCATTAGTATTGTGATGAGAAAAAATTATAACGGAAATTTTTCATTTTTTAAGGATTAACAGGAATGCAAGCGAGTTAGGCGTTATATTTGTATGTGCTTATTTTTCATTCAGAATATCATTATACAGTAAAAAATTTAATTTAAAATGATTTTAAAAATTTATGACATGCAGATATGCAGTATTGTTCAGCTTATATTCATCGAAAAACACTAGGAAATGTCTACAGTAATTTACAGCTGTTTTTCGTAAAACATGGTTCGGTACACAATTTTTTATGCGTCGCAAAAGGATCTAAAATATTGTATTTCTTATTGTCCAAACACATATAGCTACCTGTTAATAAAGAATTAATTTTTAATTATCCATTATTTTTAATTGCTAGTTATTTATGTTTGTTTATCTTTATGTTATTTTTGTCTATTTATGCATTATTTTTTTTAATTTTAAGAGGTAGGAATCTAGATAAATTGTAATTTTATGCAGCTGTGTCTCCGTAAATCCCAGCTATATGCGGGTGGGTAGCGAAGTAACAGGTTTAAGGAACACTGTTTATAGAATTAATGATTTATATTCATTAAAGACGTAAGTTTATACGTAATTATTTTGCTTTGGTTTGGTTTAGGTGGTTACGGTAAAGCCTCAAGGGCTATCTGCCTAAGGGGAAGGATGCCTTCGTGGAGGAAGTTTTAAGGGAAACTGGCTCGTATACACGTTAGACATGAGGGAAACTATGAATCGTCCATGCAAGGCAGACCGTTTTCGGGATTCGAACCTCGGACCGAACTACTAGTGTTCAGCAACTTGACCCCTCGGTTGTTGATAGGAACGAAATTATTTTCTAAGAGGCGTACAGACTATTTAATGGGATATTTGCATACATATTAGAAAGTAGCGTTAAATTAGGTTCGAAGTTTCGCAAATGTGTGAATGCTAAGCGTAATCATCTATGTACATAAAAAAAAAATATTTTCTGAAATTTACTTATGTTTTTTTTTCTAAATTTACCTATATTATGCAATGTTTAATGAAACGACATTTAGTGGTTTTGAGAATCTTTTTTTATTTATTTTTTTTTATTTTTATAAAGAATTTTAAAGGCTACATCGATAAAGGTGTTGTGGTGTGTGTAATTATGGCAAAACCCCGAGGGCTATCTGCCTAAGGGGAGGGATGCCTTCGTGGAGGACTTTCTAAGGGAAACTGGCTCGTATACACGTTAGACATGAGTAAAACCAGGAAAACGCCCATGCAGCTAGCCCGTTCGCGGGATTCGAGCCTCGAACCGAACTACCAGTGTTCAGCGACTTTACCGCTCGGCCGCTGGTGGACCATACGTTGATGAAGAAATAGAGATAAGTAATAGTATAAGAATCTGGCATTACTAGATACTGTTGGTTTATTGACTGAGTATGGTAAAATAAGCTCGAAGAGAAGCAAGTAGCTTTATACAAGACGGATAAAATGTAAATTGGTCAGAAAATGCGTATAATTCTGAATTTGAATTTACATTTTTTAATAAACAGAAAAGCTGTCCTGTTATGTCCATGAACCAAATATTTGCGGTCTGTTTCTTTACGGATTATTAGCAAATTTTAGTTTTATAGCACTCTGCGAAACAAATACCCGAGCTCAGAAATTTTACTAAACAGCATATTAAAACAAAATTCTTAAATAAATATTTAACGTAAATAATATTTTGAATTGTTTCATACAATGAAATAGTAAAATGAATCATACAAGGGATTTTCGTGAAGAAAATTTCGTATAATATCAGTCACTGATGTCGATTCCAACTAATACGTTTTTTATAAAACTGAACAAAATAAGTAAAAACATGAATCTCTAGAGTAAAGTATACTTCGTTTCACAAAAGTGTAACAAATATAGGTTAATATTAATATTGATTAAAATTTTCTCACGATATTTAGTGAAAATGTCGGGCACTTACCGTAAATAAACCGACTGTTTTTATTTAATATACTCCGTACACTTCCAGCATGAAACTATGTTATATTTTTATTTTATTTTCTGTAATACTTAGCAAGTACTTAGTACTGAACTTAGCGCTTAGTAGTAGTAGCTTAGTGCTGAAACAATCAGCAACACAAGCCTTCAGGCTATTAAACTATAAACAGCTTTCTACTCGGTCGTTCGCTCTCAAGCCTAATCGCTGAACGCAAGATACTACTCTACCACATTACGAAAGATAATTCTATTCTGCGTACAGGCAGGGTATATATATATATATATATATATATAATATATCAAGCAAAGTAGTAATTATAATTTTAAAAAAACCAATTTTGGTCTAGAAAACATCTTGCGCAATATGCTGCAAAATAAGTAAAATATAAAAATAGTAAGCTCGCCTAAAAGTTACCAAGAGCTGCTGCTCCAAAAAGTTCAACACGTTTCAATAAAATTAATACATATGAAAATCAAACCATTAGACATGTAAAACATAAAAAACAGAATCAGATAAAAAGTAAGCGGAAAATGGTAAATTAGCCCAATTCGACTTCCAAACTGGCTTTTCAAGGGAAATTTCATTTATTTGAACGTCGAATCAAGCTAACCCCATTACGCGTTTCGCTGGAACAGACAATTGAAACTTTTTCTTTACAAATTTTTTTTTTTTTTTTAAATTTAGACAAAGTGTCTTAGAAATTTTAATAGTCTCAATTCTCTGTTCCAATTTCCCGACGCGTCCGCTCAGAATGACACATTAAGGTGTTAAAATATGTTAAACAATACCTAAATTTCCTAAATCTAGACTAAAATCAAAATTAAAATATGTTTTACATGTCTAATGGTTTGATTTTCATATGTATTAATTTTATTAAAACGTGTTGAACTTTTTTATATATGTATATGTATGTATCTTAGAGAATATCCTCAGGAAAACTAAGAGGGCGTTCTAGAATGTTCATGCTCCAGCTATGGCATATCTCCAATTTTGCCGCCAAAGATCTCTAAATGGGCGATTTTGCGCCAAATGTCACAACCTTGCCTTTTCTTGTCACATTATCGCAACCCTAAATCCGCTTTCCGGAGAAGCTATCTCACCGCAGCTGTGCCAGAGAATATGTATCCTCTCCCCCCTAAATGCTCGGAAAAGCGTTCTCGCTAATGACAAGAAATTACTCATTTACAAAGTCATGTTACGTTCCATCATCACTTATGCCTGCCCTTTCTGGGGATATGCCTGTGATACAAATATCAAAAAACTGCAAACGCTCCAGAATATTGCATTAAGACAAGCTTCGGGTTGCCCATAGTTTATAAGAAACTCGGTAATCCACCGCGAATTCAATATTCCATATATACACGAGTATATGGCCACCCTGGCCCACAGATTTTATAAAAGCATACTAAGGGTTTCTAACCCCACTATACCCATGCTTAACTACAACTTCCAAGTCAGGGAGTATAGAAAAAGACCTCTAGCTATCCTAAGGCATCTAAATTAAGTCAATTATTGTGATATATATATATATATATCCAATTTACACTTTCTTTCTGTGGCCAAAAATATGTAATTTTAGCTGAATTAGTCATTTTCACTTATTTTTAACAGTTTTGTTCTTCCTACCACTTGACTGACGCCATTTTGAGTTTTTCCGTGTTTTTTCTCATTTGTCACCCCTTTCTGTAAAAAAGAAGGGGACCGCCCAACTTTCTCTCTCAGCCCATTGGCTTCTTCAGTTTTAATAGCTTCGCACGATGACGTCATTATACGTTAAGGAAGGTTGGTTTGAACAAGAAAGGATTTTTGCGCCCATTTCCAAAATATTTTCGGAAGCTGAGGACGGAACCTCTCAGGTCAGTTTTTTCGTTTTTAGTATAGTTCTTTGGTCCTAATAAGACCCTGCAACGTTTTTACTTACTAAATTGAATACTTTTTTTTACTTACAATGTCGATTACATTTTTTTACTTACAATGTCGATTACATTTTTATCTGCTTACAGCACCTTTCTTCTAATAAAAGTTACGAAGTCTTTAAGGTAAAGGACCAGCCCGTACGTTGATGTGTATTTTGACTAATAGCAGACCGCTATTTATTTTAATTTATTATTTTTAATTTATTATTTTTCTACTTTGATTTTGATTTTTTATTTTACATCGCTCGGAATCATAATAGCCTTTGACACCTTAATGTGTTTTTCAGCGGACGCGTCGGGAAAAAGAGACAGAGCAGTGGAGCTACTAAAAAGGATTTATTCCAAAAGAATTTTTTCGGAAATACTAATATACTTTTGTATAAAGTTTTTTTCGCATTAAACAAGAGCTTCAATGGTCTGTTTCGGCGAAACGCGTAATGGTATTTAGCCTATTTCGTAGATCAGATTTTTTTCCCTTGAAAAGCCAACTGAGAGTACGAGTGGGCTAATATACCATTTTTCCGCTATTTAATTATTGTTTTTGTAGCTAGTTTTAGATGCTTTTTGTGTCTTTTTATTATTTTTTTAATTTTGATTTTAATTTTTATGTATTGGCATATTATATATTGGCAATTTTAATTTTAATTTTTTATGTATAGGCATTTTATATATTGACATTTATAATCCAAGTTTTTGTAACTTCCTGATATATCTATATATTTTTTCCCTCCATCTTTATTTCATGTGAGTTAACTTTTCACATTACACAACGGTCAGATTAATTAATTTTTTTCGTGCAATAGCAAGTCTTCCAGCACTAAAATTTGGCAATTTTATCGCGCTTATACAGTTTTTCCAGTTTTACCAGCAAATTTCTTATTGTCTGTGTAGTACTATGTCACAAAATTTCGTGGAGCTACAGCTCCTGGTAACTTTTTAGCAAGGTTGCTGCAATGTTCCTACCTACTATATATATATATATATATATAAATACCCATAACAATTGTATTCTGATTCTGTATCAATTGCAATATCTGCATCATATGTATTCTTATTTCTGTATATTTGTCATACCTTATTTTTCAATTGTATTTTTATGTGCATATAACTTTACCTATTGCTGCCATGTTGTCGTCGTAATACGTTTAAAAACTATATCTATGAGTATCACACTTATGGACTCCCGAACTCTCCTGCAATACTGGTGTTTATTTTTTACAAGAAAAACTCCGCACTGCCTCACATCTTCGTCTTACATCGTTCAGCCACAGTCGTAGTTGCTTGTCTGCCTCTCAGTCTCGTTTACTATACTCCATCACTTTTTTTATGGTCAGACCTACTCAAAGTTGCTTGATTCATTCTAAAGTTGATATGCCAAATCCACTCTTCGAAACCACAAGAATTAGAAAATCGGCTACATTTCGACAAGGGTAGCGCTTCGCACGCGGGTACCTATCTACAATTGCATAATTGTCTGAGCCGAGAATATGTATAGTTAAGAAGGTAAACTTCTCCGCAACAGAGTGGTTTCGTCCAATCATAGAGGGAAACAGCTACGCATGCGCGAAATATCTGTCGTCAAAGCTCGAAGCCAGCGTTGAAGTTCGAAGGTCACCTTCATCAAGAGTTCATAAAATGAATATCGTTTTAAATTTCTTTAAACTTTAAAGGAAAAGGAAATATTTTTTTTTCGCGCAAGTAAATTAATTAACGTATTAGTTATTTTCAACACAAAAAAGTACGAAAATCCGAATTTAAGCTATTGCGAAAAGTCAAAGAAGAAATGTTTTGTCAAGGATCCTTTCTTCTTAACACATGTTCCTGAATTTCCTGTATACATCGCTGAGGGGAAAATACTCGCCACCAGGTTCTGTCGCAAAATCCCTTGGCGAATTTTTCCTTCGCTTTCCAGCGGCCGTAATAGCAAACTGGTTTATATTACGTGTATGGAACCTTTCCTTTTTTAAATAGACCCTCTTTGGCTGGGAGTTTAGCACAATATGACTGACTAGCTTGTCTACTTTATGCCAGTACCTATTTCATACTGCTGTCGATTCTATGCCATTAAGAATTCTTACAAAGTTGTTGTTATGCCACTATCGATTCTATGCATGTACCTTTTATCGAAAGTGCAGTTTCGATTGCATGCCTATAGTTAATGTACATTTTATCTCCTGTGACAGAAACAAAATGTCTTATGTTAACCATCCCCCCGGGGGTAGACGTAGAGTACTCTGCGCAGTACTGGCTAGGATATGTACCTAGGCAGTCTCGGCCACGGGAGTATAAAATTCATAAACTTGGCGGTTCCCGATGGTCCATGCGGTAAGTTCATACTTGCTCTTCATGGGCTGGGAGGTGTTAGTCCCCTCCACCAGGGTATTGGTAGCCAAATAGCAAACTGGACCATTGAGTGTCTGGTCACTGCTGTCCTTGGTATTCCATGTAAAGCCTAAGGAGAGGGGCATCCCGTGTAGTGCTGGCAGGTAGCCTAAATAAACGGCCAGTCATCGACCCTAAGTTGTCATCGCCCAACCCACCGTGGTCTCGGTCCAGCCGGGACGGTGGTCTTGACTGGTCCGTGTTTAGCGGTGGACTAGCTGATCGTTGAGCGATCAGCGGAGGGAGTTCTAAATTTGTTGGTGTCTCGGGGATGTGGGACCCCGGGCCCAGCAGGAGTGTTCAAGTCATCTTTGGGTGACTATTTCTGGTATTTATACCAGTTCCCGGAATGTGATTGAGTTCACGACCCGCGGTATAAAACTAGTTCGTTAGTTATGTTAACCATCTCACTCATTATTACACTATTAACAATCTGTTTTCTTCATCGTGTCGATCGTAAGCAGGTGGTCATTCTGTATGTGTCAATGTTACGTGCGGTTGATTTTACGTAAAGTTTATCCTAGCACTAATTCCGTTCGATGGCTAGCGTATTTCAATGCGAGTACTAGGAATATTTATTTTTGTCCAAAATGTACAAATAATCGAAAATTTCAAATTGGTAACTGCAATTCACTTTTTATCACGAATGGTATCATAACTTATTAATTACTCACTCTTTCTACGCGTGTTTGTTTTCTCTCATCAAATATATATTTTTACAGACCTTGGAATATTACAAAGCATTTCTTTTATAAATAACTGAGTACTGTGAATGGGTTTAACCTTTTGCGGCCGGACCTTTGGTAGCAGTAAAAGCTACTAAAGGACGGGGAATCTTGGACCGAATGCTTTCCCCCCTTTAAGAAATCTCCTACTTGCAACAAAGATTCTTGTGTGTAGTTTAATGGATTCTCAGAGGGGGTGCATCTGTGTCGAAAAAGGAAGACCTTTGAAAGATATAGGTGGTTAAAACCCCAGGGACGTCAAATTTGACATTTCACCCCACTTTTCAGCCTGGAAAATGGAGGAAAAAGACATGCCACTAAAGTGGACAACCCCGTTTTTTGAAATAAAGGACTTTATGGCCACCATAATGATCACCCCGTCTTCAAAAGGTTAAGCTAAAACGGACTTATGTATCAGTAATCATTATGTTATAACACGGAGCTCCTTGAGGTGTAATATTAATGATGTTAATAGCAAAACTTTTAAAATACAACGCTGCTGTATAATTGTTTATTCTTTAATATCAAACATAAATCAAAACTAGTTTCTTTAATGTCTCTTTAATGTCAATCATAAATCAAAACTAGTTTCGGCCAAGAAGAAAGATCTGGAATTCAGACTACAACAAGAGCTTCGTGATTTATGGCTTCATAGGAGTGCGAAGGCGATTCATAACCCATATCTGCTCTAATGGGATAAGAGCACCAGCAGATGCACTCAACGATCACGACATCTGGCGGCAATGACTCGAAACTCCGAGCAAAGGAAGTTTATCATTGCAATAAAAGAGAATAATGTTAGCACCTTAGTACACTTATTCCCTAAGGTCTGAAGATATTAAAAGTACAAAAGGGTTGGCTTTTTTAACAAAATATTAATATTGTCAATATTTTCAATGTGTTATTTATTGTTTTAAGACCCGATGCAAAATTGCTTAAGCGGTCTCATAAACCTTAAACCCATAAGAAGTTCGAATATGTGACTGTTGGAAGAATTGGGATATCTTATTTATTTTAAAAGCAATTACTACCAACTTTTAACAGCTGACTACATAATATAGCTGCTTTCTGAAATAGTAATCAGAAAGTTTGTGTTGCCACAAATATTTTTAAAATTTAATCCGCTATGTGACAACATTTTTCGTCATGTTTCCAACTTGCGCGCACAGATTAAAACATTCTGTTTCATAATTTAATTCCATATTTAATATATAGCTTTTATAACATTTGTAAACTACTGTGAACCTAAAATTCTAAAAATTTCATGTTAATTTTTTATTTTATTTTGAGTTGAGTTTATAAAATGTATTTTATTAACAAAATTTGTAATGTTTTCATCCATAAAATTTTTCAAAATTAAAATATTCATGAGATTGTTGGTTCAGTTAGAAAACAGTGCCCATATAAAGAATTCCATCTAATTTCAAGTATGTACCATTAGCCATTTTTAAAATAGCATGCGCGCAAGGTGGAAACACGGCGAAAAATTTTGTCACAAAGAGGATTAAATTACAAAAATATTTGTGGCAGCACAAACTTTGTTGTTACTAGTTTTCAAAGCAGCTTTATTATATAGTCAGCTGTAAAAAGTTGGAAGTAATTGCTTTTAAAATAAATAAAATATCCCAATTCTTGCAACAGTCACATATTCGAAGATCATGAGGGGTTTAAGGTGTATGAGTCCCCTTAAAAATGTGTTGCTAGGAGATGAACTGAATTATGTGTAATCACACATGGAGGCTTTCGATCGGTATTAGTAATAAACTTATTGCGGAGAATATACTAAATACTAGTAAAAATAATGAAAGTAGAACATTCTGCATTTGGTATTCTGCAGCGTTCAAAAAAATGGCTTCTGGTTACGCTAGCTGTACAGTCCTAACTAAGGTATGCATATTACTTTCAGATCTCTGAGTTTCTTCTGGGGAATACAAAGTTGCCTGGAATGACAAAACAACTTGCCAAGCGATATAATGGTTACTGTTGTATAATATAAATGAAAGAATAAATTTTTGTGTTTTAATATAACATGACGTGAGAATCTAAGAAATTAAAACCCCCATATTTCTCAATAAGTTCAACATCTTGTGTTAAATAGCAGCTTGTCTAAGGAACGTTTAATACTTTAAAATTGTTGCCATTTAAAACTGTCATTTGAATGGCAAGAGAAAAATGTAGTGTTTTAAGTTAAAGAATTATAAAGTTCAAATTTAAAAGTGAGCAGAAGGCACTGGCATAACACGAATAGAACTGAAACATTTTCTCCTTCCCAGCAGAAGAAGGCGGCTTTGTTTGACTTTCGAAACTATAGTATAATAACTTCTTTCGCGTTACACTTATTATTGCTATAAATTGCTGGCTTTTCTAGCATGTAGTAATCTGGAGTATACTTTTTTACAGATGACTGAAGATGGATATATCATTTATAAGGCAAAGCTAAATTCTTTAACTTTAGCTTACTAGTTTATATTAAAATGTGGGGCTTTCTTGGCCGATTATGTAGATCTTATAAATGGGCGAACAAGAGCGAAATGCCTTTATTACATCCCTAGTAGTTCATAAATAACAACTGAGTTTAATACACAGCTTTTCATAGGTACCGAATAATATTATTCAAAATCATTGTTAAAACAAAAACAAAAACAAAAAAAAAACAACAACAAAAAAAAAAAAAAAACATTACCATATTTTTTTTTTTTTTTTTTAAATGCAATTTCACTTTCAACTTTTTATGAAACCGAGAGTTTAAGCGCTTTGGAAGTTCAAGCACTGATGTCCATGATTGGTAAAATTCATAAAATGAATAAAATTCATAAAATTTCATAAAATGAATTCTAAAGAGAAATTTTCGTGGGGTCTGTACGAACGTATGTACGTACGTGCGTACGTACGTATCTCGCATAACTCAAAAACGAGTAGCCTCAGAACTTTAAAATTTTGTATACAGGACTGCTATAACACGTACATGTGCACCTCGTATTTTGGTTGCAATCGGCCGCACCAAACGTATATAAATATATTTATATATATATCCACTCTGTTACCCGGCTCAGTAATCTCAGGTTCTTCACTCTTATATGTTGGTAAATTGTACATTTTGTGCTTTAAAAATGATTGAATTATGTTGTTTTTATCTTCCGGTTAAGGATTTTATGCCTTTAGTAAATCTGTGTGCAATAGTTTTAGAATTATCAGCAATTTTAAAGTTGTTTAATTGCCGCTAAGCCTAATTGGATGGCGGCCATTGATGTTTACATTTGAAACAGGAGACTAGCGGATTTGCTGCCAATCTAGAGAAACTTAGCTTCGCAACAACAAAGATAACGCCTTCATTTATTATTTAAATCATGCTTAATCCTTTCTGGAATTTTTTCGAGGAAATAAGCGTTTAAGGTTTACTTCGTAATTTTTAATAAAGATATTTTGATTTTTTATGCATTTTTGCCTTCTCGCGAAGTGAGAGCTGAATTAATTAAAATAAGAAATACTCAATCGTCTGTGAAAAACTGTTTCTTTTTTTGTTTTGTTTGCTTAATTTTTATACATCATTCTAGCTTTATTATAGTATTTGAATAGAACATGTGGCAACGATTAGATAATTCTATTCTTCAAATGATATCAATTTTGTGCATTATGAGTTATAATATGAACGAAATATATAAGTTAACTGTTATATAAATATTGGATTATATAACAGTTAACTTAGTTTCCGTTATAAAATTATTATATAAGTTAACTGTTATATAATTATTAATACTGTTAAGTGAATCTAGCGCCAGATTGTCACTATGGTAAACAAATACTAGAGTGAATTTTAAAAAATGCATTTATTCTATTGTGGTTTATGCACAGTCGGCGAAGTAGATTTAATTCAATCCAATAAGTTTAAATGAAATGCAAGAAAAAATGCGTATAATTTAATATTCCGTACAAGGAAGTCATGTGGTGTACACATCAGACGAGCTGCAGACGAGCGGAAAGATATGACATCGTTCATACTTTCAATTTATATTAACAAAGTCCGTAAACCACATTTGGCGTCAAACAAAAAAATGTCAAATTTCAAAACGCTTCAATATGTTAAATTCATGTATATCTTATAAAATTTTGAATATAAAACTCTAATTTTTTTGCAGTTGTGCCTAGAAATGCATCTACTTTAAGACGATGTTAAAATTTTTATAGTTTATAACAAAAAAACAAAATCCCAAAAATTTATAAAAAGTATTTAAAAATGCAAATTTTAAAAATAAATCATAAAAAAATGTGCGAATTATATTTGGATTAAGCTTACATTTCGAATTATGGAAGAAGGAATCAAGTTTAATAAAAAAAGAGATATTAGTAAATATATATCAAATTCAATTATCATTAAGGAGCTAATATTTTGAGAGCTAATGTTTTAAAAACTACTCGTGCGATTTTTACGCATCTTGGTACTTTTTTATAAGTTGAGTAGTAGAATCGGAATATGGAAAAAACATTGGCAGGTCATTTCAGAAAAAAGTCCGATTTGGGGGTCAAAATACTCTACGTTAGAACAATGCTATATATAAATCTAATACATATCCTATGTCGCACTTTCGAGACATGAAAAACGAAAGTTGAATTTTGTAAATCGGCTCTGTAGAACGGGAGATATAGTACTGTCTCATTTTTGTTCGCATTGTACCGTAACTGATAATGAAAATTTGAATCTAAAATATTGAAAAACGATAGCTCAAAAAAAGTTATCTGGGATTCCTCTAAGATGTGAACAATAGGCTGGATGCAAATTTGGTCTGTAAGGAAAGAGGCTAAAGCTAATTTAAAAAGGATGGCAGCCAACAACTATGGCAGTTACAGAGCAGTCGAATGCGTGGCAGTTACATACCAATAAAAAAGGTGCAGTTACAATCGAATTATAAGCTGTATCAAAAATGATTCTAATCAAAAGAGATGTCAGTAACAGTTCCTTCAATTATATCTGTCACTGATTTAAAGGCTAGACATAAGCTAATTTGAAAAAGATGTCAGCCAATAATGACGGCAGTTACAGGCAGCCAAATGTAGTGACAGTTACATACCAATAAAAAATACGCAGTTACAATCGAGTTATAGGCTGCATTAAAAATGATGCTAATCAAAAGAGATCCAGTTATAGTCTCCTTTAAAGATACTACACAAGTAGATTCTATCTGAAATAGAAGAAACTCATCTTTCTTAGTTTTTGTTCATCTATATTACCCCGCCCAAATAAACTGCTCTTACTGCATAACGAAGGCTTTATGCACAAGGAGTTTAATTCCTTTGTAAGGATTATGTTAATTTCCCCCCCGGGGGTTCGATGTAGAGTACTCTGCGCAGTACTGGCTAGGATATCTACCTAGGCAGTCTCGGCCACGGGGGTATAAAATTTATGAACTTAGTGGTTCCCGATGGTCCATGGGGTAAGTCTATACTTGCTCTTCATGGGCCGGGAGGTGTAAGTCCTTTCCACCAGGGTATTGGTAGCCAAATAGCAAACTGGGCCATTGAGTGTCTGGTCACTGCTGTTCTTGGAATTCCATGTAAAGCCTAAGGAGAGGGGTATCCCGTGTAGTACTGGCAGGTAGCCCAAATTCACGGCCGGTCATCGAACCTAAGTTTCCATCGCCCACCCCACCGTAGTCTCGGTCCGGCCGGGACGGTGGTCTTGACTGGCTCGTGTTTAGCGGTGGGCTAGAGGATCGTTGAGCGATCATTAGAGGGTTCATAAATTTGTTGGTGTCTCGGGGATGTGGGACCTTGAGCCCAGCAGGAGTGTTCAATGTCATCGTTGGGTGACGCCTACGGGATTTATACCGTTCCCAGAATGTGATTGAGTTCACAAGCTGTGGTATAAATCTTTGTTGTTGTTGTTATGTTAATTTTATGAACAGTTAAGTTTTAATTTAACGTTCCTTTCCTGTCAAGTTCTTAACTTGAACTTACTACTTCCGGCCAGAACGTAGTTTTAGAATCACGTCTGAATACATAATGAGGAATAGCGGTATCTAACCGCGAAGTTCTTTGGTCTTAGTGAGAGAGAATCAGAGTTTCTGATATACGCGCGTCTGCCTTTTGGCCACTCTCTCTCTCAAAGCTGTTATTACGCTCGGCCGTACTCAGGCCCTTGATAAGCTTCGCAGTCATCTGGTTTTTAAGGGGCCAACTACTCCAGAATTTTGATAGCTTCGGCTATATTTCTTTAGTTAACCTTAGTTTTAGTTTAATTCTTAGTCTCTTAAGTTCAAGCCCAAGTGTCGGCTTTGTTTGTACACTCCCAGGCGGAGTTTTGTTAATCTTATTGGAATAATAAAGGGTTAGTTACCCTTCCATCTTGTTTTTCTTGTCACACGAACTTAAGCGATTATTTGCTAACTAGTTCTTAAGATTCGTCACGTTCTACGGTAACTGAGATTTACACAGTCTTACATCTTTAACTTTCTCTTTTAACTAGAAAACTTTGCAAAATTCGACAATGATTACGACAATAATATGGATTATGGAGCTGACAGCGAAATCGCACATTTGTTTTCACTGATGAATTCAGATGCACTTTGCAATCTAAATCTTCTCGCTCGGTGATCTGAAACGAAACGATAAACCGGTGTATCCAATATAAACATATCTGAAAGGAACACTTATAGAAGAGGAGACCATTATTATACTTTCAGAAGGGTACCTTTTATTTGGTCACCCTGGATGTCCATATATTTGATGATGGACCCTTAAATGTTCGTGGGTACCTAGAGAGCTCTAATATTATAGGTGACATAATAATCTACTACCGAAGACGGTTTTTTTCCTTTCAACGAAAAGTAATACCTGCCTTTATAAAACACTGCAGTTAAATGCTTTGTACACCGAGTTAGCGAGTACACGAGTTAGCGAATGAAGTGAACGACTTCCAAACCTTGCGAATGTGAATGCTGTATCCTTAGCAGTGATTCCTTTTGTTTACTACCAAATATATAAACCGATTCTGAAACTTCGCCTGAAATGATAGATGTGCAGTTAGTATTATTTCTTATTTTTATGTGTGTGTGTGTGTGTGTGTGTGTGTGTATTTAATAATGGCAAAGCACACTAGGGCTATCTGCCTAAGGGGAGGGATGCCTTCGTGGAGGAGTTTCTAAGGGAAACTGGCTCGTATACACGTTACACATGGGGAAAACCACGAAAACGCCCATGCAGCCAGCCCGTTCGCGGGATTCGAACCTCAGACCGAACTACCAGTGTTCAGCGACTTTACCGCTCGGCCGCTGGTGGGCCCTCTTAATTTTATGAAAAGCCACTAATAAAGAACAATAGCTGATGCAAAAAACAGAGCATTTAAATTTTGCTAATAAAATGTACTTCAAATATATTCTTTCTGGTTATTCTATTCTTCTCAAAACAGTCTGCGTAATTCTAAAAGGGTACTTCGTCACGTATTTTTATGTGTCTTTCAACCACCAAAGTTAGCCATCTTTGAGTAGAATCATCTAAAAAACATTTTCTGGTAGATAATCATCGTTTGTTCCGAGTGCGGAGGGTTAGGGGAATAAATCAAAAAATGCCTCAAAAGAAAAGAGAGTTGCGGCGAATCTTCTTTCCTGAAGCGGAAAAGGCTGTATGTAGTCGTGATTTTATGTTATTTAATGCTATAAGTGTTCTTCAGTATCCCACAATGAACGATGAAAAATATTATTTAAAACATTTCACTTCAACGATGTAGATGAAAGCATGCTTATATCATAATGCTATACATTTGTTCACAAAAGAAATATAATTTTACTTAAATTATTAAAATATATAAACATATCAGTAGCTAACTATTAATTCAGGAATTAATCTCACATTCCTAATTTTGACTAAATTAAATACTGATCTTTTGAAAACTAGATAGGTCAATATACAATTCAAAACTGTGATACTTTTATGTAAGGAAGTAATAAAGATGAATTGTTAGAATATTAAAAAAAAGCTTTGAATTCTCTTGTTCATAAACCAAACATCATATATCGTGTAATATTTGACAGAATGCCATTATATTCATTGAACAAATTTGGAAACGAAGTGTGAAAGCATGTATAAAAGAGTATATTTCTTTACCCAAGGTTAATGAAGATTTATTTCAGAATTCTTCCGTGGCATCGCTGAAATAGTTCTTTCATCCATTACTGAAGCAATGTCATAATGGACTTCGTCTCTTTTAAGTAGCTGGAACAGTTACAATTCTCATGGAAATGTTACATTTCAGTATCTAACCCGTTTAACTTAGATTTTGAAGAAAACGCTAAGAACCATAAAATTAAAAATGAATTTAACCTGAAAAATATTTTTAATAATTTAAAATCTTTCATAAATATCTATATTTCTACTAATGTAAATGGTTGAGAGAAGTTTGGAAATATATGCAGTTTCTTTTAGAATGGTATTAAAAATGGCAAAACCAGTATCCAAGAGATTTTGTTATTCATTCATTAACTAACATAAAATTATTTTCTTAATTTATTTAGCCTTTGAAAGTGCAACATTCATTTAGTCGGCACTGATTTAAAAATATAATAATGACAATTTATTGATTTTCAATCAGATTCGTGATTAGGTCCCCGAATTTCACCGCTGTCAAGAGGGAGAGAATAGCCCTTAGGCTTAGGCTTCGAGAATTATATAGGTGACGGAATGAGATGACCTTGCTTCATCTCATTTTTGATGAAGAATAGCCTAAGGAGGATAAATTACCGTATTTTTCGCCGTATAAGACGCACCGGCATATAAGACGCACCCAATTTTAAAGGAGGCAAATCTAGAAAAAAGAGATTATGAACCAAATTCTGTAGTAAAATATTTTATATCAACTTAGAAAGGCCAGATCTCTTCATAAATCTATAGCACCACGATGGTGATCCGGTGAAACCCTGAATGCCTTTCTCCACAGCAATGCGTTTGGCCTCATAGATTATCATTTTTGTTGAGACAGAAAGTCCATTATGCCGGTGACGTGTGATCCACTCCTTTACTTCTACCTCTAACTCTGGCCACTTTGCAGTTGGTCCACGCAAGGTGTGCTTGCTTTTATCCAACTTTTGGAGCTGATCCTCCTGTTTCCTCCACTCTCTTATCATTTTCTCAGTGGAGGTGGCCCAAAGTGTCTCTCCGCTGCTCTGTTTCCATGCTCCTTAGCAAATTTTATTACTTCCAGCTTGAAAGCAACTTTATATGCCAGTCTCTTCTGCTTCAACATCTTGATGGGGTGGTATGAAATATGATATATTTCATTCAGATATACCATACTACATATATCACAGCTCACAGCTATCCGCTTGCTCCCGATTGCTCCCGCACTGCGATTGGCTGAGCGAAGAGACGCGTACCTTCACCCGCCTCCGCGCTGGCTTACAAGACTCTAAAAAGTGCACAAAGCCAGCGCGGGAGCGAGCTAAGGCACGCGCCTCTTCGCTCAGCCAATCGCAGCGCGAGGCAGAGACCGTCCGAATACAGTGCGAGGCAGAGCGGGGCTTCCTGGTCTCAGACGGCGCCAAGAGGTGGAAGGGAACGGAGTGGCCGAGTATTCCTGCGGTAAGGTATGTATGCAGAGGTGGAGGGGCAGCGGAGGGCCATGGTGGGCTTTTGTATTTGCCGTATAAGACGCAGGCACTTTTCCCCCCTGATTTTGGGGAGAAAAAGTGCGTCTTATACGGCGAAAAATACGGTAAACCATCTCTTACTCGCATCTTCCTACCACTAGTTTGCCCACCAGCGGCCGAGCGGTAAAGATGCTGAACACTGGTAGTTCGGTCCGAGGTTCAAATCCCGCGAACGGGCTGGCTGCATGGGCGTTTTCGTGGTTTTCCCCATGTGTAACGTGTATACGAGCCAGTTTCCCTTAGAAAGTCCTCCACGAAGGCCTACCTACCTTTAGGCAGATAGCCCTCGTGTGCTTTGCCATAATTCAATAATCCAATCCTACCACTAGTTTTTCCAGGGAACTATCATTTCAGCGATGTTTTAGAAAAGTCACTGTAGCAAAGAAGGTATGCAATTCATTTGTCTTCTAGATTCGAACCAGACCAGCACCAGATCATTCTACCAGAGTGAACCAGATTAGCACAACTGATCAACATATCGATCAAGACACCGAAATGTAGTTTTCGCCTCTTAGTCCCATTTCAGTTGCCGCAATATATGTTGTGTGTTTCACGTGTTACGAGTGGAGTGTTACGTGTTTGTGTATGTTAGACGTGTTTGGCGTTCGAGTATTGTGTGTTTCACGTGACAATTGTTGCCTCACTGATGTTGATAAAGTAAATATATCGTACGCAACTGTTAATCATTTTTCTCGAGTGAAATTTGATCTTAGATCGCAGGCAAACGATTCTGCGATTGAGATTGCGAGCAATGAAGTTCACAGTATATGGCACGCGAGACATCTTTCAATAATAATGCTGCAAATTTTTATAAAAGTTATTAGTTAAATATGTTACAAAAGCGCGTTCGACATCGATTTAGGTGGAGTGTAGAAGTTGCGTACAAAATTGCTCGATTTATTTAATTATTTATTTATTAATTCGCCTGCTTCACTTTTCAATGGGCGCTATAGGTCAGTCATGTTATTCTGATCTTTGCACCAGCAACCTTTTCTTGGTTGTTTATCTTTTCAGCCGCCCACCAGCGGCCGAGCGGTAAAGTCGCTGAACACTGGTAGTTCGGTCCGAGGTTCGAATCCCGCGAACGGGCTGGCTGCATGGGTGTTTTCGTGGTTTTCCCCATGTGTAACGTGTATACGAGCCAGTTTCCCTTAGAAAGTCCTCCACGAAAGGCATCCCTCCCTTTAGGCAGATAGCCCTAGTGTGCTTTGCCATAATTAAATACACCACCACCATACACCTTATCTTTTCAACCTTATTATTGATAAACGTATTTAACATTAGTTATTACTTTTGTTGGCTGCTCCAACTTACAATTTTTTGGAAAAGTTAGTATAAAAT
Organism: Stegodyphus dumicola; assembly: GCF_044657685.1. Classification (NCBI taxonomy): domain Eukaryota; kingdom Metazoa; phylum Arthropoda; class Arachnida; order Araneae; family Eresidae; genus Stegodyphus; species Stegodyphus dumicola. The sequence goes on from NC_140772.1 coordinate 24,664,311, forward strand.
TAGCAGAAAGGGTTAGTTAGGTTAGAGATATTTACATATGTACATGACTGGATGCTTGCTGCTTTTACATTTCGTCCAGTGCCTATACCTGGTTATCTGCTATGATGTTACTCTTAGAATAGGCATACTCTATGATAGTTCTGACGTCCCGCTGTGCGTAGTAATCCTGAAGAAGGTCTTTGAGGAGGGTATAAAATCTTTCGCCTCCTGCTGTGCACCTTAGGCAAAGTTATCGGTGATCAGATGGCCAAGCGACGGGTATTCATCATTCCTGAAGCAAACACCAACAAACTTCATAAAGGCACTATATCAGATTTTTGTTCGAAAATAAAGAAAATAAAAAGATTTTTTTTTAATACACAGATGGAGACAGAGTAAAAGAGAAGCAATGTGCATGATGGTATATCATACGTCAAATATCTGAATTTACTTTCACCTATTTTTAAATACCACTTCTATCAGGAAGCAAACTTTTTTGGTGTAATAATTATCATAATGCATACGTTTCTGCAAAAGAACTTTTGTATCGTGATATTTCTTATTCAGACAGCAAATTTGAGTATTGTACCAGAAAGCTGATCTAGAAGTTTATTCTAACACCTTGAATTATACATGAGCTCCGAAATGTGAGAAAGAAGATGAAAGGGTAAAAATTTTCATAGAAAACGACAACTGGGAACTACGCTTTTTCTTTTATGAGGTTTTCATCCTGCTGCTGGTCATATATAATGCCACGATCATGTTATATAACAACTACTTTTCTACTCTATGAAAAACAGAGTTGAAGGAATGACAGCTTACACTTAGTTGATTGGAATGTTTTGCGATTTACTTTTTTTTAACGGATGCAGAGTAGGAAATATTCAAAAATTTCTATTCGAGGCATTCCCTAGATACTACTTAATTACTCATCGCAAATTTTAGTGTAAAAATTTTAATCAATGAAGTATCCTAAAATTTCATAATGTGGGTGGGCTTAGTTTTGTCACACGTTGAATTTTTTACAACACCCATTAAGGGGCTCATACACCTTAAAACCCATAAGATCGAATATGTGCCTTTGCAAGAATAGGGTTAACTTACTTATTTTAAAAGTAATTACTTCCAACTTTTTACAGCTGACTACATAATATAGCTGCGTTCTGAAATAGTAATTAGAAGGTTTATGTTGCCACAAATTTTTTTATAATCTAATCCACTTTGTGACAAAATGTTTCGTCGTGTTTCCACATGCGCGCACAGGTTAAAACATTCTGTTGCATAATTTAATTCCAGATTTAATATGTAGCTTTTATACCATTTGCAAACTACTGTGAACCAAAAATTATAAGAATTTCATGTTAAATTTTTGTTTAATATTAAAATATTCATCAGATTTTTGGTTCAGTTTGAAGATAGTGCTCTTATAAAGCATTCCATCAAATTTCAAGTATGTACTATTAGCCATTTTTAAAATATCATGCGCGCAAGGTTGAAACATGAGGAAAAATTTTGTCAGAAAGCAGATTAAACTACAAAAATATTTGTGGCAACACAAACTTTCTGGTTACTAGTTTCCAGATCTACTTTTATTTCAGTTACTAGTTTCCTAGATAGCGAGAGCATTGCTCATTTCCCACGTCACTTACTTCAAAAAATCTAATAACTCTACAGTGGCGCCTGAACTAAAAGTGAGGGATGATTATTCTTCACTACCAAGATTTGGCGATTGGGTCCGCTAGTCCCCAGTTCCTTTAAAAAATGGATGATCTCCCTCCTTTCAGCATGCCTTCGTGGTGAAACTGTATGCAGACTCGGTGCGTATTGGAGAGTTCCATGTTCGAGTCCCAGCGAGGGCACTGCACATGCTTCACGTATCCTGTTTCAAAAATCCTAATGACTCTACAAGTACATGCCATATATATAGTTGAGGAGTTACTTACATAATTTAAAATACATGATTTGATGCAGCAGTATAAAACGCTGTATTGGACATGAACATTTCATAAAAACAGCTTGCAACGAATGCGTTTATTCAATGCACTGTTCGTGCATTTCGTTATCTCATCAATTCTGCTCCAAACAATTAACTTCAGAATTGGTACTGTACTTTTTGATGGTATAACTTCTGTCGTTATCGACTTCATAATTATTACTTCATAATTATCGACTTCATTTTTTCATCATTTACGTTTTACCCAAGGGAAATTATTATCATGTCATCATAAGATGAGACTACTTCGAAATCATCAATCATGACTCTTGCTAAAATAATTACCTTTTTCCTCATCATTCATTACCTCTTGATCTGATAATTACCTAAAAATGTTTCACTTTTTCATCATTTAAGTTTTTTTTCCCACGCTTATATAGTTTAACAGTGTAATCATAACAAAGATGAACAATACTATGACGAAAACAAAACACTTTTTCATAGTTAAAAGTACGATGCTGTGGAAATTCTCCTTTTATGACAAAACTGCAATTGTTATAATATACAAAGTTAATAACATATTTCTAGGAATTTTAAGCGAGATTCGAATAAAAAAAATAACATCGGTATTAGCTATTTAACCCTTAGAAAACTAAAGCCTTCGCTAGACTTTATGCTTAAAATACGAAATGCCCGTGCCGTTAATGTAAGGGGGAGGCAGACGTGACGGGTAAGGGGGAGGCAAACGTGTAAGGGGGAGGCAGACGGGTAAGGATGTAAGGGGGCGGACGGGACCCGTCCCGTCTGCCTCCCCCTTACATTAACGCACAAAGAGGTGTAAATATTTCAAATGACAACCTTCCTACTTCCTAACAAAGAAGCTTTCATTAGCCTTTTAGAACAAGCTGTCTGCAATAAACTGATACAATGCATTTAAGAAAACTGAATCTGCTCATGTATACCTTAGGCGAGGGAAAAAACAACAAACTGAAATAATTTGAAGTAAGATGATCAATAATATGATAATATTATTGAGAAATGTAATACCTTATGACTAAACCATGTATAATAGCCATCGAGAGTAAGTAACGTATATCCACCATTAGAAGTGGCAGTAAGATATAAGCTTCAGTCTGCTAATTTGTAATCCAAGATCTAAAATTTAAGCTTTGTAATCTAAAATTTAAGCTAAAATTCGCTAGACCGTTTTTTGGAGAGCAAATGTAAAACTAACTACAAATGGAATATCGGGTTTTTGAGAAACTCGCATTTCTTACCTGCATGGGTTCTTTGATCCGGTAGAACAAAAAGTATAAAGGAATAAAAGGAATTCTTTTATCTTCACTGATGTATTTTTTATTCTGTTCTTCACTGAGACTTTTCGTTCCTGCACTTTATTCAGTCATGTAAACCAGGATATAAATTCGCTCTGATTTCAGAATATGCTTAAAAAATCCAAAAGATTAGGTTACTTTTCTTCCACGATTTTGTATTATTTCAAGTTTCCTGCTATACTATGTGCGATTTAATATATATTATGTGCTTGCTACCTTTTCTTCTCTTAGGATACTCTATTGTTGTTTCCAAAGTAAATAAATATTTTTCTGCTTATCTGAACTACTTGAACCGAGATGAGTCGATGGGGAATCAAATCAGAGTCCTTGCCATTTGCTCATCTGTAGGAACAGTCATTGACATTTGTCCATAAACAATCTTGACATCTGTGGATAATCACAGGATTACGAATGCTTCTACGATGACCACAGAACATTTAAGAATAAAATTTTAACCGGAAAGTTTCTAATGCTTCTATTCGGCACAAATAACGTGTTTAAAATGCACAGAACTCGAAATCGAGAGGTAAAGTCGCTGAACACTGGTAGTTCGGTCTGAGATTCGAATACCTCGAACGGGTTGGCTGCATGGGCGTTTTCGTGGGTTTCTCAATGTGCAGCGTGTATACGAGGCAGTTTCCCTTAGAAAGTCCTCCACGAAAGGCATCCCTCCCCTTAGGCAGATAGCCCTCGAGACTTTCCGTAACTATTCAAAATTGCTCCATATATCAGCTGCTAGATAAAAGACGAAAGTGTGCAACTTCAGTGATTCCATATGCGTGTCTATGATACGTAGATACAAAAACTTTGTAGCGGTTTAAGTTTATAACAGCTATTTTTAGTTTAAACATGCTTTACAGTCTATTTTCGTTTCCTTACCAGAATGAGGTTTTAGTATCGCGTTGTACGCAAATAGTTAAAAAGAGTAAGGAAGGTTCAGCTTACTTAGAGCTTAGGGTACTTCTTTGAATGAATAAAAGTGTATTTTAACCCCTCTCTTTTGTTGCGTACTCTAACTCAGCGACAATTCTTTACCCAGTTCACTGGGTTCCTCTACACATTCAACATAGACCAAGAAAGGATGAACTATAGCGATTTCTAGCTGCCCACAGTTGCTCAATCGTTACCAAAACTTCTGTAATAGATTCATCAGTCTCGTTACAAAATCCCTAAAAAAGGCAATCCCAAGAAGTTAATTTTGGGGAACTAGTACCTTAAGGGGACTCATACACCTTAAAACCAGCAAGACCTTCGAATACGTGACTGTTGCAAGAATAGGGATAACTTATTTATTTTAAAAGCAATTACTTCCAACCTTTTACAGCTGACTACATAATATAGCTGCTTTCTGAAATAGTAATCAGAAAGTTTGTGTTGCCACAAATATTTTAATAATTTAATCCGCTTTGTGACAAAATTTGTCATGTTTCCACCTTGCACGCACAGTTTAAAACATTCTGTTGCATAATTTAATTCCATATTTAATATATAACTTTTATAACATTTGGAAACTACTGTGAACCTAAAATTCTAAAAATTTCATGTTAAATTTTTATTTTATTTGGAGTTGTGTTTATAAAATGTATTTTATCAAAAAAATCTGTAATGTTTTCGTCCATAAAATTTTTCAATATTAAAATATTCATCAGATTGTTGGTTCAGTTAGAAAATAGTGCCCATATAAAGAATTCCGTCCAATTTCAAGGATGTACTGTTAGCCATTTTTAAAATATCATGCGCGCAAGGTGGAAACATGGCGAAACATTTTGTCACAAAGCGGATTAAATTACAAAAATATTTGTGGCAACACAAACTTTCTGGTTACTAGTTTCAAAAGCAGCTATATTACGTAGTCAGCTGTAAAAGGTTGGAAGTAATTGCTTTTAAAATAAATAAAATATCCCATTTCTTGCAACAGTCGCATATTCGAAGATCATAAGGGGTTTAAGGTGTATGAACCCCCTTAATGGCGCAGCAGAAGATTATTTTACAGCTTATCGTTCCGTTCAGTTAATAAGGAACAATTAATATTCGAATTATATAATGAATTGGCTTGGCTCGAGAAAATGTTTTAATGATTCTTTATCAGGTAATATATTAAACTAATCTGTATCGGCAGAAACAATATTTGCATGCAAGTAAAATCCACTGTTACATATTAAATAATGTTTTTTTATTACTAAAATTAAAATCCACTTACGAAAACATAAAAAAGACAGATGTTTCTTGATTGCAGTGCTTACAGATTTTGAAGCGAATGTTTTCACACCGAATTTCGTAAAAACATTTTCAAATGTTCGTAAATTTCGCGTATATATATTGTGGATACTATTGCCTTTGCCACCCAGTCATCATGTTTCTTGATTTTCACGGATGTTTTAATAAATTCAATACTTATTTTCAAATGCTTTAAAAAAATGGAAACATTCTAAAACTAATTCTGCAAAGGTAATATCTTTATTATGAAAACAGCCAGTTTTAGGCAATGCTTAAATTGCCAAGCCTAATAAGAAAGTAAGTACTGCATATTATAAATAACATTAAACGTGGGTCACTACAATAAAGAAAATATAACATATAAGGTAATTCTTCCACTTTCCTAGCGTGCCTTCGTGGTGTAACGGTAGCACGCTGGGCCAGTATTCCAGAGTGCGTGGTTCGATTCCCGGCGAAGGCGGTTGCATATTGTTCATCTTTTCTGCTTCCAATTAACCTAATGACTGTACAAACAAAGGTTTACTTTTTTAAAATTTATTTGTCTGTGATTACTATTATTTTTATGACTGTAATTACATTAAGTTGCTTGAAAGAACCGAAGTTGGCCATGCGTTGAAATATCATTAGTGATTATAGTTAATCTGTAATACCTTTTCAATTAACCCGCGGGAAAGCGCGTGGGGTGTATCATAGCCCACTCCTACATAAAAGTGGAATATTCCTAACTTGTGAAACTGAAATTTTTTGCCGATTCAGTACCTGAGTTTCTAGTTGTGGTTGACATTCAGAACCGCTTTTTCTTTGTTTGCGTGTTTCAGAAAAAGATTTATCGGTATTTTGTTGGAACTGGGGTATGACACACCCCACGCGCCTGTCCGCGTAAGTGTTTTTCTGACTGAATATTTAGTTCAGAAATTTATTTCTAGAGTGTAACAGTAAATATTTCTACTCGCAAGTGATTTTAAAGTACTTGACATTAAATTCTTAAAAATTTCTAACCGCATTATGGTAAAAAGAATGACTCCCTGTGAATTGGAGATGCAACGCCTGTGAAATATTTGAAAGCGATGAAGATTGCATTTCGGAAACTGAAGACGAAACTAGGAATATTTTCTACACTGTTTTGGTTTCGAAAAAGATAAAACATTAATTCCTAATGTTCCTAAAAAAAAGAAAAACTGTTCTTATGCTTTCAACATTATATAACGATCAAACTATAGATGATACTATTGGAGAAAATAAAACCTCAGGAATTATATGTTTTAATAATATGACTAAAGGAGCAGTGGATATGGGGGATGAAATGTAAGCCAATTATTCAATTGCCAGAATAACAAGGAGGTGGCCAATTGTAATTTTCTTTCCTGCACTAAATGTTGCTGTAATAAATGCTTGAATTATATTATATTCAACTGCTAATCCACTAACTAGAAGCAGAAGTGTGTTTGTGAAGGACTTAACATTACAATTTATGAAAAAAAAAAGTATTGAACAAAGATCAGAGATTAATACTTTACCAAGAAACTGACGTACTACATGCGAAACAAAAGCAGAAGTTTCGACGAAGAATTAAGACGAATACAGGAAATTCGAAACAACTAAGTGTGAAAGATGTGATAAATTTTTTGCCTTTGCGCCAAGGACAGAAGAACGTGAATGCAATGTCTAAAATGTGAAATTATGTGCCAAGAACACATGAATGTATTTCGTTCAAAGTGTGAAGAAATAAAATAAGCATTATGTATTAGAGATGCAATCAAACTTAGAGGCATGATGTTTATTTTTTATTATTATTTTCTTTTATCTTAATTTTAACTCTAAGATTATTTTGGAAATTAATTTTTTGAAACCCAATTATTATTCACGTATTTATAATACAAACAGAACAAGAAAAACCGCTTTAAAACTAAATAAAACTATTTTTATCGTATTTTAAATATTGGGGTATGTGATACCCCACGCGCCCACTCTAGTAACGTTTCTTGGTGCGACTTCCGCCGGGTTAAAATTATAATGTTGTCTATTATCTGGGCATCTGTAAGTGAAACTGTAATTAATATTTTAATACTATCCAGCAGCAGAAGACCTTTAAATTTTAGTTAAATTTATGGTATTAGATAAAGGAATGTAGACATGAAAATTTTATTTTCTGTAACAACTTTTTTTTCCGTATAAAGTTACTTATAAAATTTTGTGTTAGCAATATATCTTCAGTCAACAGCATAGTTTTTATATTTACTGAGATAAGGAAAAGCTAGTTAAGAACAGCAAAGACTTTTAGAAGATTACATTATTATTACATCTTTTGGCTTGGGAAAAGTAAAGATAAAGTTTCAAATCTTGTATTTCGCTATCGCCTTCGTTTTCAGACGTTCGAAAAATAAATTGTTGAGTGGGAAAGCTTGAACAATATTTATTTATCGCATAATAATCGCTAAGTTTTTTATTTGCATCCATTTTAAATATAATTTACGATTATTTTAAGTGTCTTTAATCTAAGAACCATGCTTAATTTTATTCCGATTAATACATTTTAAAACAGTTACCTAAATCATAATAAATTTACAGATATGTCTTCATCGACCGGTTTGCCACTTGCTGCTAGTACTGTTACTAATTGCGAAGGTGAAAAAAATAAAAGTAGATCATTTTCATTAAAATCTCTAATTAAGAATGTCTAAATTTCATCCTGGGTTTAAAACTCATTATTTTCCCTATTTTAAGGAAGACATCTGCATTAAGAAACTTAACAGTGAGGAACAATTAACTTTCTACGTACCTGGCTTTGTTAATGAGATACAAAAGGGGACCCACCATCATTTTACTAATGAACGGACAGTATATAATTAAGGCAAGGTCGAAAAGCGCGCTCAAGCAGTTATCCCCCCCCCCCGTGAGTGAAAAATCAGTTCGCTTCATGTTTCGTGATTTTTTAGAAAAACATGTCTCCTCGGTATTGTTTCCTGTACTAATAGGCAGTAGACAAAGAAAACATCCAATTAATTTAATTAGAAGATGCTACCGAAACTTTTTTTACGTTGATCCATCGTTTCTTTGCCGTAAATTTACTCTGGTCTTGCTGTTGTTATTATTTCCCCCCTTAGTAAAAATTGTTGAAAAGACTTAAACCTTTTTTATCAATCTAGCATGAATATTAAATTTTGTAAGTTGTAAGCACACATGAGAAAGGATATGCAATTATCTTCCAATTATTTATTTTATTTTTCAGCTATTAACTGCGCTTTAATTATAATAAATTTACAAAGCTCCTTCGTATGTTTAACTTCAATCTTCGCTTATACCTGTTGTTGAAGAACAAATAACAGACATAATCCCATGCTATGCAGTCGAGAGGTCTAGTGGGAAATCCTACTATTCAGACTTATTTTACCTGCGTTAAAAATTCCAAGTAATCTTCTATGCATCAGTTTGATTTCGCAGACTATTTTTTTAAATATTTCCCAGACTATAAGCGTAATATATATAACTCATGTAACCAAACTTATAAATATCTATTCCTACACAACGTAACAAGTTACTCGTAGATGATCTTGATGTTGTAAAGCTTTTTTCTCTCCTTAACGAGCGGACAATCAAATAAGATAATCAAGCGTTATTCCTTATTAAGCTTTTCGTAGAATCATTAATCTATTTAGAATGAGAAATCTTGAAAAATAATTTACAAATTCGCCTGGCCTTGAATCAGTAAATTACTTTCTTTGGACTTGAACTGACTTTCCCAGCTAACTAACTGAATCTGCTGACCAGTACATGACCAAGAGCATGCATATATGGAGCTGGATAGTGGTTAGCAACGCTGACCGAAGGGGCTGAGTTCGAATCTCGGAGAAGGCATGGGTGTTTGTAAATGTATAGTGTCTGTGCGGCATGGGGGCACTCTGAATATTCGGCGAGACGAAAGTCCTTATAGATGTAATAACCATGAATCCATTTCTCGTACCGTATTTCCTACAAGAGAAAAATTTGTCTAAAGTTATACCCGCATTTCTTAATCTAATCAGCAGGTAAACAAATTATTGTAACACTTTACTTCAAATATATTAAATGTTTTTAAAAATGAATGGGATATATATTTAATTAATAGTAAATCAAATACACAAATTCATCTTGAAGCGTTTATTTATTTTTTTCATTTTCTTTCGTTCTCCCTGACGAAGTTTTGCCATTATGGTCACTTTCGCCATTTTTAAACCTTTAACACTTTCAGTGTTCCTTCAGTAGCAAGTGGCTAACACTGAAGTTTCCTTTCAGGCTACGTTAGTTACCGACTGACACTGAACTTTCCGTTCAAGCTGCGTCAGTCACCGTTGAATGACACTGAACTTTCCGTTCAGGCGGCGTCAGTCGCCGGTGATTGAGAGTGACGAATACAATAACAAACTTAGAGGGAAAAAAAAAAGAAAAGAAAATCTGAAAGGTTTCAGATTTTAAATCTATTTAAAATTCAAAGGAGCGTTTTCGTAACATTTGTATGTTACCTTTATTTATTAAATATCACGTTCTCCACACTTAAACCATAGAATTCAGTTCAAGAGCAATATCGTAAAATAGTTTTAAATTGAGCATATATTTAGAATTTCCGATACAGAGTCTGGCGCGCTGGAGATAAAAATGTTTTTCCTGTACAACGTTGCCATTAGTCGCTTTGAAATCCGCCAGTTTGTTAATCAAAAAATGGTTAAAGTTTTACAAAATATGAAATCGATAATAAAACAAATTCCAATTTTCAAATTTGGTCTTCCACATGCCAGTAATAGGATTACATTTGCAGTAGGATTACGTCATTCAAAATTGAATGGCTCTGTGTAACGTTATTTTATCACAATGCGAGAAATATACATACATTTAAGGGGCCTTATATACTTTTAACACCTTATGATCTTCGAATGTGTGACTGTTGCAAGAATTGGGATAATTTATTTTAAAAGGAATTACTTCCAACGTTTTACAGCTGACTATATTATATAGCTGCTTTGGGAACTAGTAACCAGAAAGTTTGTGTTGCCACAAATATTTTCGTAATTTAATCTACTTTGGGACAAAATTTTTCGTCATGTTTCCACCTTGCCCGCATGATATTTTAAAAATGGCTAATGGTACATACTTGAAATTGGATGAAATTCTTTATATGGGCACTATCTTCTAACTGAACCAAAAATATGATGAATATTTTAATATTAAAAAATTTTATGCATGAAAACATTACAGATTCTATTTAATAAAATACATTTTATAAACTCAACTCCAAATAAAATAAAAATCGAACATGAAATGCTTAGAATTTTTGGTTCACAGTGGTTTTCAAATGTTATGAAAGCTACAAATTAAATGTGGAATTAAATTATGCAACAGAATGTTTTAAACTGTGCGCGCAAGGTGGAAATATGACAAATATTTTGTGACAAACGGATTTAATTATAAAAATATTTGTGGCAACACAAACTTTCTGATTACTATTCAGAAAGCAGCTATATTATGTAGTCAGCTGTAAAAGTTTGAAGTAATTGCTTTTAAAATAAATAAGTTATCCAATTCTTGCAACAGTTACATATTCGAAGATCTTATGGGTTTTAAGGTATATGAGTCCTCTTAATGCAGATTTTTCATTATATAATTTCTTCAAATATAATGCGGGAGTCTAACATTTGGAGGCAACAGTTTGAAACGTGAAATGAACATTTATAGTGAACCAACGCAAAATCGCGAAATGAAAACAGTAGTCCTTCAGAAGACAAAGCCCCTTTGGACTAAAAACACTTTGTTTTAATGGATTTTATTAAATCGCGAAATGAAAACAGTAGTCCTTCAGAAGACAAAGCCCCTTTGGACTAAAAACACTTTGTTTTAATGGATTTTATTGAAACATAAGAAACATAAGAACGGTTGTTCTTAGCGGGAATCACAAAATGTGGCAACTTGTTTAGTCAGTTTTCTGGCCATATTTCTATCAAATTGTGCTGTACTTTCTTCATAGTATAATTTACAATATTTTTGTACTGTAGAGACTTTTTTTTAGTTTGTGACGTGCTTTTTAGTAGTAGTTGCAGTACTACTAGATAGAGTATCTCCGTCTTGGCAGTTTTTGAGTTGACATTCCACTGAATCAGTTGGCATTTTCACGTTCTAGGATCAAGAAAGATTTTTGTCCACACTGGTCTAAGAACCATAGAGAAACTAAATGCATAAAAACGTAAAATTTTTGTTACCTTAACTAACACATTTAGAGGCCTGAAAAGAATTTCTTTTTAAGGGGAGTTGGAAGCCCAAAATCTTCAAAATATTGTGATTTCGGATTTTTGCATTTTCAAATTCTCTACACTTTTATCTTTCTAAAAATACCATTCTATAATCTCTATGAAAATTATAACTGTAAAAATATCTAGTTTTAATTTGTCATCTACTGCTTTGATCAATGAGGATTTTTACATACAAACGCGTTTTTCTCCGAACGTGATTCTTTTATACTCGATGTACCTTTTCTCAGGAACTACTGCTCACAGATATCTAAACTTTTTATGGCTTATTTATTAGGTTCCCTAATATTTACTAAAATGAGCGTTTTTTAATAAACTTAAAAAAATTATTTAATTTTTTTGTGTGAGAAAAGTGCTAAATTTTACTATGCCTAACAAAATATCCTGTAATTTACTCTAAAATTCAAAATGTTTCAAAAGCTCATTTCAGTATAATCAGATAGGTATATTTTAATTACAGAAAAAATTTCAAGCTTGTATCTACAGCAGATTTTGAGAAAAGGTACATCGAAAATGGTCAATTTAACATTGTCGGTATAGGGGTTTCTGACACCCCTTAAATAAATTCGCATGATATTCAACGTGTTAAATATCGCTTCTCACAAACCTCATCTAAAATAACATTTCCTTCATAGGTTTCGCAGATGATCCGTTTTAATCACTCAAAAGTCATTTTTATCCCCCTTCTTTTAGGCTGGTTTCTGCTTCTTAACTGCATAATATGTGCATCATTTACATTTATGTAATATTACATCATTTGTATGTGCATTATTTATAACACAATGGGAAGACCGCGCATAAAACTGATTTTATGCAATATGCATTTCCGCAAAGTTTAGCATCTCATTATTGTGCACTTTTCTTGGATGCCCTTGCCCCCGAACTTATGTGAATTGATATTTTGTGTTGGAACACTTAAAACAAGAAACTTTCTTAATAGATTGTACAATGATATTGCAGTTGGATGGAACGCATCACAGCTTCCGTCATCCGTGAAGACGACGAATAAATTAATTATTAGGAATAACGAATAGTCTTGAATAAGGTTTGAAATAGCTTTCGAAAAGTGGGTAGGGCAGAGGGGCTGTCATTACTTAGACATATTGTTTATGTACTGATGGAAAACTTCATTTCTCTGAGTACTAGTTTGCAAATGTAATAAAAAACAGAAAGGAATAATTGACTTTATTGGAAGGAATAATTTATATAATTTTACCAACATGCTTTGAACTTTGCCACGTTTTTTAAGTTGGACATTTATATTCACTGATGATGGCATGATTTGACAGTTGTTGCAAATTTTAGGTTGTTCATTATAATAGTCCTCAAATTCAGCGCTGTCTGCAGCCGTAACTGTACGTCAGAAAAGTCTGAAACTTTGTGTATAACGTAATAAGGAGATGGGAAATGTATTTAATGATTTAGTTGAAAATATCGCCATTAAAAGCATACTTTGAAAGATCTACACTATCAACATAATTTTTTTTAACGATACAAAACCTGCAAAATCTCGGAGAGCTTGTTTTCAGCGGGATCGCCACCCATAACAATGTCGTTCAGTTTGCAAGACGCATCTTTGTTAGTTAAATCCTTTTATCCAAACGAAGAGTCTGAACAAGATACTTTACGGACATTTCGAACTTTGAAAGAGCTTCGAATAGGTCCAGTCGCTAATCAGTACTCAGAAAAAAATAATAAGAAATTAAATTGGAAGGAAAAGGCTCATTGGCTGTTCCTCCTGGATTATGCCGAAAATCTCATAGTAATATTAGAGTAGGTTGCAATTCAATAGGATAAAAAAGGAACTTCAAAGCTAGCACTAATGTCCTCCGAGCAGCATAAGCGTTACACCGGATTCAATTGTCCTAATGTCCTACAGAGTATCCACTGATAACTCTCTATGGAAACTTTTATTTGTGCAGCATCTGCTTCCAGGTTATTTTAACGGAAGTTTTCAGTTCTCGATACAATTTCTCCCTGATTACGCAATCGATTAGGAAGGGCCTTAACATCCTATGGGCAGAATAAGTTCATTAGATGGTTTAGCGAATCTTCGTAACTTCCGATTCTAGCATCCACAAAATCCATGCTAGAGCCTAGATGTTACTTTGCTTGCCCCAAAAGTGAGAAACTGGTGTTTCTCCAAAAGTGGTGTGGATTTACTACATCACCTATTCTAGGGCCGCACATCTTTGAAAACTTCACTCCTACGTTTGCAGAGACGTGCTTGATTACACGACAGCGATTTCGAACGCTGTTAGACATGGAAAGTGCTTTTTTCACACAGTCCTTTCCCAAGGAGGAGTTCGCTCACGTCTAGAACCGTGGTTTAAAAATATTCTCGAAAGCTGTTTTACAGAAGAACAGATCACCATCTCGTACGTTCATCGCGCGCGGCAGTTTCTAACTCCAAACATATGAATTTACGCAATTTTAGGCTTTGGTTGAATTTAAAGCAATTATGTGAGACTTCATAATCCAGAGTGCATTACCTATCTTGAAGACAGAGTTTTGCGACAAGTGCACATATTGTCCTGAAATACATTTCATTCCCCTGTGAAGCATACTATTTACTGATTTCAGATAATGGCTCTAAAAGTGATAACCATCATGCGGAGCATGTTTTGCTGTAATCAAAATTGTACAAGACAAAAATACAGTAAATGTGTAATTTATTAATAAAATGCCCTCTAGTGGCATATCTATGTACGTATCTATTGCTAAATGTATATCGTATCCCGTTACTACGTCGTCTACGAATTTTTCACACTTTTCAACTTTAATTCTGAATAAGATTTAATTGTGGGTACTTTAATTTTAAACGGTTGCCATATCATGCGCCTGTTGAAAATGAAAAGGAAGTGCTCCCAATTCATAAACACTAATTTTCCATTTCAATTATTTTTCAATTTGCAAATTATATGCACGAGTAAATGTTTATCACTATCAAAATGTCAAATATTTTTATCATTATCAGTATGATATTAATCAAACACTTCACACAGAAAAAAATGCAAGTTAATGCCAAATCTGAAGTTTTATGATATATTCTAAAAAATCATATTATAAGCATATTACAGCAGACTAATGCCGATAGCTTTCCTGTTTTGAATGTGGGGAAATCTACTTTGTTAACTTCGGAACTTGGTGTAACTGAACCGTAATAAAGTGGCATTGTTAAAGCAAATATGCAAATATTTTACAGCACTTGGGCATTATTATTCTAAAAAATATCTTTCAAATGCACTTCGTATATTTATTTGGAGCATTTGGTGCAAGGCGGGCGAATGAGCATAGATTAAAACTGGGATATTTTTCTGGCAGAGATAAAAACCTCAAATGCTCTTCCTCTCATTAGAGGTTTGATTTCAGGCTCATGAATAAAACTCTCAATTCTTTCTCACTGAAATACTGTCTTAGTTTCTTATACATATGTAAATTTATGCATTGCATAACTGTTAGTAATGCTTTGTTTCAAACTCTTTTCAATTTCTCTAATTTCCTGTTTACATTCTCTGCTACAGATTTCTGCTACTGAATTAAGATAATGAGGAAATACTAACTTATTTCATTTATTTTTCTTTACTGCTTACTATATTTAAAAGCATCGTAAATACACAATTGGCATTAACGGCATTCAGCTTAGCTATTGTTTATCATTTTTCCTTTTCGCTTCTATTGCCGATATAATATCATGATTATTTTACATAACAATTCTTTTCTTTCATCTTTATTTTTATTACGTTTCGAAGTATCGGATATTTCGAAAAAACAAATAAATCCTGGAGCAGCTCACATCAGATCTTTTCTTAAGCTTTTGTTTTTTCCTTAGAAGATATTTTGAAAATGTCAGCAAATATAACTTTATAAATAAAACATAGGATACATGAAATGCGTTCTGGATAGGGAAAAATATTCTGAACTTTATTAATAGGAATCAGATGAGAAATAAAGAACACATGTTATAAAATATAATTACAAGAGGAAGCAAGCTGTTTCGAGAAACATTAATAAGCCAAAACACATAATTAAGCTTGTAAAAACCATTTGTTACTTCCTAGTACGAAGTAGAAAGAAAGTATTGTAATCGCGAAAAGTTTCAGGCAGCATATTTCAACGAAAATATCCATTTTGACCGCTATCGAATGCAATTTAACGATGTTTTTGCGTCATATCTGTACGTAAGGACGGAATAAAAGAATCTTTTCCTTCAAAAAAATTATAAAACTGCTTTAAAATTAATTCTGAAGAGAATTTTTCGTGGCGTCTGTACATGCGTACGTATCTCGCATAACTCAAAAACGAGTAGCCTCAGAACGTTGAAATTTTGTATATAAGACTGCTATAACATGTAGATGTGCACCTCTTATTTTGGTTGCAATCGGCCGCACCAAACGTATATAAATATATTTATATGTATATCCACTCTGTTACCCGGCTCAGTAATCTCAGTTTCTTTACTCTTATATGTTTGTAAATTGTACACTTTTTTGCTTTAAAAATGATTGAATTATGTTGTTTTTATCTTCCGGTTAAGGATTTTATGCCTTTAGTAAATCTGTGTGCAATATTTTTAGAATTATCAGCAATTTTAAAGTTGTTTAATTGCCGCCAATCCTAATTGGATGGCGGCCATTGATGTTTACATTTGAAACAGGAGACTAGTGGATTTGCTGCCAATCTAGAGAAACTTAGCTTCGCAACAACAAAGATAACGCATTTATTTATTATTGCCAATTAAATCATGCTTAATTCTTTCTGGAATTTTTTCGAGGAAATAAGTGTTTGAGATTTACTTCGTACTTTTTAATATAGATATTTTGAGTTTTATGTATTTTTGCCTTCTCGCGAAGTGAGAACTGAATTAATTAAATGAGAAATACTCAATAGTCTATGAAAAACTGTTTCTTTTTTGTTTTGTTCGCTTAATTTCTTTTATACATCATTCTAGCTTTATTATAGTATTTGAATAGAACATGTGGCAACGATTAGATAATTCTATTCTTTAAATGATATCAATTTTGTGCATTATGAGTTATAATATGAACGAAATATATACGTTAACTATTATATAATTATTGGATTATATAACAGTTAACTTAGTTTCCGTTATATAATTATTATATAAGTTAACTGTTATATAATTATTAATACTGTTAAGTGAATCTAGCGCCAGATTGTCACTATGGTAAACAAATACTAGAGTGAATTTTAAAGAATGCATTTATTCTATTGTGGTTTATGCACTGTCGGCGAAGTAGATTTAATTCAATCCAATAAGTTTAAATGAAATGCAAGAAAAAATGCGTATAATTTAATATTCCAATACAAGGAAGTCATGTGGAGTACACATCAGTACTTTCCAATTCGATATCGAACGAGCAAAAGGAAGTAACTGGGTTACAGCGATAGTAGTCCACTCTGAAGACTAATCATGAAACATTAATATGTGCTTATTTTCTTATCATTGTGTGATAATAATTTTTTTAAGTGGTAGACAAAATTATAAACATTTACTAAATGTCATTTTGTTGTTAGAAGTATTAGTTATATCCGCTGACTATTTCTAAGCTGTTCACTCTTTTGACTTAACCTTTTGAAGACGGGATGGGATGGCAATTATAGTTTCCATAGAGTCCTCTCTTTGAAAAGACGGGGTTGTCCACTTTAGTGGTCATGTCTTTTTCCCCCATTTTCCAGGCTGAAAAGTGGGGTGAAATGTCAAATCTGACGTTCCTATTGTTTTAACCACTTATCTCTTTCAAAGATCTTCCTTTTGCGACATAGATGCACTCCTGAGAATCCATTAGACCACACACAAGAATCTTTGTTGCAAATGGGAGGTAATTTCTTAAAGGGGCAAAGCATTCGGTTCAAGATTCCACGTCCTTTGGTAGCTTTTACTGCTACCAAAGCCCCGGCCTCAAAAGGTTAAGCATCCTAAAAGCCAGGATATTAGTTTAAGAAAATAGTGTGAAATGAAAGTAAGTTTGTAGCGTTGCGCGCCTCCAACTTGCACGCAACCAAGAGGTGACTGTGAAAACTGGATAAAAGACAGAGTCTTATTAAGGGTTTAAGTCCCTTTTTATTCAACGTAATAAATGCAAGTGCGTGCTCGACGCTCACAAACTGCGCCAACTTGGCGGTCAAATAAAAATAATAACCTGAAAAGAAACTAAAGACAAGACTCTAACTACGAGGCTCTCTAAAAGTAACTAACTCACCGCGTTTTACAATACCGCTGCTAATTCAGCAAACTTGAAGATCACTTGAACGATTAACACTACTTCCAGGCAAGCACACAGGCCGAAACGCGGGGTTCTTCAATTTCTGGCCAACTACCTCCGCGCTCGTGAAGTAAGAATATCACACCTCGAACTCGTTTCCTTTCTATTTAAATCAGAATACTTCCGCTGATAATTTGAATCCTTGCGCGTTCTACTAAAATTTACATACTCTGGCATTGGCAGTTCCAGGGGAAAGTAAGGCTTGACAGGAAAGATAGTTTAAACTTAAAATAAATGTTAGTTAAAATAAATATAAACCCTACAAGTTATTTATTTCAAATATTCCCATTTGTCCCGGACAATGATAAATAAAGAAAGTATGGGGTGATTAGGTTATTTTAATGCAGGGGAGTTGAAAAATATTCAATGCCCTCTCTTGGACTTGAACCCTGGACCGCTCAAATACGCCTCGGTTATGCTTCCAATTACACGATCAAGGCAGGCGGATTTTTATTTTATTTATGCGGCATTCAAATTTTTATTTTATTTGGAGATGAGTTTATAAAGTGTATTTTATTAAAAAAATCTGTAATTTTTTCGTGCATAAAAATTTTAGGATCTAGGAAAGAACCTTATAAAAGTGCTTAGGGGTTTTCAGCAAATCGGTTACGAACCTTCAGGAGAACTACAGTACACGTAGATGATGTGAAAACACATAGCAATGCATTGTCGGAACCACTTTCCTGTCGCGGACGACACAAAACACAAGAAAGGAAGGACATGATCAGGGTGATAATAATGTTTAATACGCTGTAGAGACATGACATTCAACGTGTTAAATATCACTTCTCACAAACCTCACCTAAAATAACATTTCCTTCATAGGTTTCGCAGATGATCTGTCTTAATCACTGAAAAGTCATTTTTATCCCACTTCTTTTAGTCTGGTCTCTGCTTCTTAACTGCATAATATGTCATTATTTTTTGGAGGCCGGAGAGATATATGGTCACTTTACTTAACCTGTTCCGCCAAACTAAGTTAATGGCACTACAGGATTAGGAAGTCATCCTAGTCATTGCTAGCAATCTGACGGTTAGGCCGCCTTTCTACATTTTACATTAATCTGTAGTTTCTTGGATATAATTATTTTCATTCACTTGCTTCATTATCTCTAAGATGCCCTTGTTGCAGTAATAGTCCGTGAACAGTCTATTCACAGGATATGTGATGTAGTCGGAAGGAAAGAATTGCTGTCGAAGGTGCTCTGTCAGAGGGCAGGAGAGCAGGTAATGAAGTGCGTCCGCGTCTTCCCCGCGAAAACAGCAAGAACAGTTGACGTCCCGTCTGAGGAATCGTCTGTAATACGCTGGGAATTTCCCGTGGTTGGTACAGGCTTGGAGGAAGAGTCGGTTGCATTTCAGCTTCTTGAGAGAAGGTATTGGGAAGATGTTGTAAGTAAATCTTCCTGTCTCTTCTTCCTGCCATCGCAATGACCATGTCTCTTGAAATGCTGTCTTGAGGAGCCTTTTTGCAACTTCTGCGGAAAGCGGAACTTCCTTGTCAATTTCTGGTTTGAGAGCTGCAGTCTTAGCTAGTTCATCCGCTTGTTCGTTGCCTTTCTGCCCGGTATATCCCTTTATCCAGTTGATCTTTAAAGGTATGGAAAAGCCTAACGTCAAGAAGATCTCTCTAAGTGCTGCCGTGTGCCGGAGAGATGAAACATTAGCAACGCCTTCGCCGAGACTC
Source organism: Stegodyphus dumicola (assembly GCF_044657685.1). Taxonomy (NCBI): domain Eukaryota; kingdom Metazoa; phylum Arthropoda; class Arachnida; order Araneae; family Eresidae; genus Stegodyphus; species Stegodyphus dumicola. Next base: position 24,684,023 of record NC_140772.1, read on the forward strand.
GAACCGCGGACCTCTGGAATACCGGCGCAGCGTGCAGAACCACTGCACCACGAAGGCACGGTAGAAAAGTGGGAGAAGTACCTTATAACGCTTAGTGCAGCGGCAACCAAGAAATCAGAACAGAACAGACGATCTTCATCAAAGGCGTTGTTCGAAATTAAGACCCGGACAGTGATGCAGAAACCGTGCGTCATGCATCTTCCATGCGCCGGAAATGTGAGGCCTGCATCACGGCCTGGGGTCGTAAGTTCGAACTGACTATCGTTATCTGCGTTTGCTGTTATATATTGGTTTCGGCTGTACTAAACGTAATAAAATACGTTGTGTATGATTTAAATGGTCGTATAAGGAAGTCATGGGGTGTTCACATCAGATATGTTCATTATAATTGCATAAAAAATAGTTTAATAACAGTATTTTTTTCAGGATTATTTTTAATGAAAACAAATGGAAAATAAAGTAGGATTCTTTCGAGAGTTACGGATAAACACAAAACATAGAACTCTGAAATCAATTTTCCTCCACAATTGAGAATGTGGTTGCCACGAAGTGATGCTGGTGATCCAAGTCCATTGAGGATGCAATAATCGCATTTCCAGTACACCTAAATCATCAATATTACCTCATAGATGAAAATTATGAGTAATGGACAAAATTAATCTTTGAAAATAAATCTTTGAAATTGAATGCCTTGAGTTAAAACATTCGACTGTTTTTAATCTTAGAATTCGATTGATGAGAAACGGCCAAATATTCGAGTTGTCGAATCTTAGAACTTTTTTAATATTCGTGTAATTTCGAATATCTCATTTCTAAATTTTATCAGTTAAGGGGACTCATACACCTTAAAACCCACAAGATCTTCGAATATGTGACTGTTGCAAGAATTAGAATAACTTATTTATTTTAAAAGGAATTACTTCCATCTTTTTACAACTGACTACATATCATAGCTACTTTCTGAAATAATAATCAGAAAGATTGTGTTGCCACAAATATTTTTTTCATTTATCCGCTTTGTGACAAACGTTTTCGTCAGGTTTCCACCTTGCGCGCACAGTTTAAAACATTTTGTCGCATAATTTAATTCCATATTTAATATATAGATTTTATAACATTTGGAAACTACTGCGAACCAAAAGTTCTAAGAATTTCATGTTAAATTTTTATTTTATTTGGAGATGAATTTATAAAATGTATTTTATTAAAAAAATTGTAATGTTTTCGTCCATAAAAGTTTTCAAAATTAAAATATTCAGCAGATTGTTGGTTCAGTTAGAAAATAGTGCCCATATAAAGAATTCCATCCAATTTCAAGTATGTACCATTAGCCATTTTTAAAATATCATGCACGCAAGGTGGAAACGTGACGAAAAATTTTGTCACAAAGCGGATTAAATTACAAAAATATTTGTCGCAACACAAACCTTCTGGTTACGTGTTTCCAAAGCAGCTATATCATGTACTCAGCTGTAAAACGTCGGAAGTAATTGCTTTTAAAATAAATAAACTATCCTAATTCTTGTAACAGTCACATATTCGAAGATCAAACGAGGTTTAAGGTGTATGAGCCTCCAAGTTGTAATGAGGTTTGTATACTAGTATGGGAAATTTTATGCTGAATTCCTGGAAGAGTGTTAAGTGTTTCTTTTCAACTCAAAACAGTAAGTAACTACTAATGATGTCAATTTCGGGCAAACACGGGGACACGAATTAACACGTGGCTTAGCGTGTAAAACATGGGCAATGTGCTTAGCGCAAGAGAAATAATAGAATGGCTCAAAAGATGAGAATCAAACAGGGTCTCTGAAGGCTACACTTATACCAGATGACGTGAGCAAAACTCCTCGCCTATTCGTCCCGCAGCACCAACTTCAACCCTTTCTTTTTCTCCCCCGTCCCTTTGATAGTTTTCGGAAAGACACTGGACTTGGATTTAATGCGTATGATTCGCTCTGTGACTTCAGACGACGTTTCTACATCCCCCAGGCAGACTTCCCTACGCAGAGTAGAACAGTTGATCTAGGGGAGGGTCATTAAGTGGTCACTGGGGTGTCATTAAGCTGAGACCGGCCAAATTACTCTCGGATAATAGTATTATTGAGAAATCCGCTGTTTCCAGCTTCCTTTTGGAAATATTCAGCATTCGCCGACACACCCGCTTCAGTCAGTTGTTCATCAGGAAACGATTAAAGCTGCGTTAATGTGAGGTTTTAATCTTCTTTAAAGGTAGCTGCCGGGCGATTTCGAGTTCCTGCTATATTTTATACCAATGCTGCATTAACCACCGGCAAGGGTTGATGATGATACATAAGTCTGATAAATTTATCGTTATCTTTGGGCATTTACAGGATTAAAAGTTATTATCAAAACTCATAAAAAATGTGGTATTTATAATTTCCGTGTTTTCGAAGTCGCCGTTTGCTTTTCTTTAGTTTGTAATCTGAGCTGTATAAACTGTACGCCAAATTATTAAGAAATTATCATTAAATTAATGCATACAAGGAAGTTAGAGCAATTCTCTTAACTCTGTTCTTTAATAACATATTAACCCTTTCCGGCACGCTACCTTTTAAAGTCCGAGTTTTGATAAAAAAAAAAAAAAAAAAAGAAAGAAAAATGGTAGGCAGTCTAATTAGGCCTAGAGGGAGTACACAAGTAAAATTTTGTGAAGATAGCACTTATCGTTTTAATTGTGTCGGTGGGCTCAAAGTGATACACTGATTGAATAGAGCTTCGAAAAGAGTGCTGAAAGGGTGTTGGAACCCCAAAATCTTCAAAAAATTGTGGTTTCGGGATTTTTGCATTTTCAAATTCTCTACATTTTTATCTTTCTAAAAATACCATTCTTTAATCTCTATGAAAATTAGAACTGTAAAACAAATATAGTTTTAATTTGTCATCTACTGCTTTGATGAATGAGGATTTTTACATAAAAACGCGTTTTTCTCCAAACGTGATTTTTTTATACTCGATGTACATTTTCTAAGGAACCAGTGCTCACAGGTATCTAAACTTTTTATGGCTTATTTATTAGGTTCCCTAATATTTACTGAAATGAGCTTTTTGTAATAAACTTAGAAAAAAAAATTAAATTTTTTTGTGTGTGAGAAAAGTGCTAAATTTTACTATGCCTAACAAAATATCATGTAATTTACTCTAAAATTCAAAATGTTTCAAAAGCTCATCTCAGTATAATCAAATAGGTATACTTTAGTTACAGAAAAAATTTCAAGCTTGTATCTACAGCAGATTTTGAGAAAAGGTACATCGAAAATGACCAATTTACCATTGTCGGTATAGGGGTTTCTGATACCCCTTAATATCTAAATGGTAGTCTGGATATTCTAAATTAATCATTATTATTTTCTTAGCAAACTGAAATGCGATTTAAAAATTCTAACTTCAGAAAGCTATGAAATTACATTCATGAATACATATTTTAATTATTCATGAATGTAATTTCATAGCTTTCTGAAGTGCATGAAATAAAGTAATATGATTACTTTTAATATAGACCAGTTTAGGAAAGGTTTAAATACTTTAAATTGTGCAAAATTTAATCTCAATTAATATAACTTTTGTAGGAAATCTATGTGTGTTCAAAATAATGTTGTCATTCCATTTTCACAAAATTTAAGCTGACTTCATCGCAAGTTCCGGTTTGAAGTTACTTTCTAATAAAAATTGTGGCTTATTTATTAGGTTCCCTAATATTTACTAAAATGAGCTTTTAGTAATAAACTTAGAAAAAAAATTTAAAAAAAAATTGTGTGAGAAAAGTGCTAAATTTTACTATGCCTAACAAAATATTCTGTAATTTACTCTAAAATTCAAAATGCTTCAAAAGCTCATTTCAGTATAATCAGATAGGTATACTTTTAATTACAGAAAAAATTTCAAGCTTGTATCTGCAGCAGATTTTGAGAAAAGGTACATCGAAAATGACCAATTTAACATTATCGGTATAGGAAATTCTGATACCCCTGAAACGAGCATTGTTGTCAATGAACTGATCGATGAGATGCGGAGAAACAAAGAATACAGACTCTCAGTTGTCCTAGATCATCGATGAGCCTGGTCTGGGCACACCTAGGGTTCGCCGTTTGATTTTAGGCAAGATTTCAAGGTAAAAATTTAAAACTAATATAGAATAAGGACATTAGCATACAGCCAAAAAATAACATAGAAATTTCTTTTCAAACAATTCCTTTTATACCCTAAAAAACGTCTGGAAGATTTCTTTGAAAAATGAGGGTCTTAAAAAAATAAATAATGGCTAAAATATATGGACTGGTTTGTGTTGAGCTGCCATCTACTATAAATAAAGAAGTTTCGGAGTAACCTATAGTAACCTATAAATTCTTTTTTATTCAATTTTTCTGTGCGTACAGAAGGAAATTTTTAGGTGTGTCCAGATCGGACACACTTTGCCGCAAAGGGTTAATGCATTTGACGTTTGAATTACGCGGTTCTTAACTGCGTGACCTTTTTCTAACGCGGTCCCCTTCCCTTTCCAAGGTTTAGAATAATGGCTAAATTAAACAGAAAAATTTCGTAATCTACAAGTATCAAAAATAAGGTAAAAAAAATTTGATCTCCTATGGCTTGGTCAAAATATATTCGAATGCATTCCGATTGGAAAAGTAAACGAAAATATTTATTTTATCCCAAAGGGTGTGAGCCCAGAAGGGCTATTAATTTTGTTTTGGCATTTTGCGTTAAAAGCTTTAAATGTCGGTTCACTTTTCAAACTGTTGCCACCAAATATTATAGCTCTGTATTATATTTAAAGAAATTAAATAATGAATAATCTTCATAAGTGTGTGCATGTTTGTATGCAATCTTAATAAATGTATCACTACATTGTGATAAAACAAAGGTACTTAGAGCCATTACCATTTTAATAACAAACGTCTGCAGCAGAATGTGGGCATCGGGAAGCGCAAATTTAGAATTTGCAATTTGTTTTATCATCTGTTTCATATTTTGTAAAGCGTTAACGAATTTTTTAATAATAAACTCTGTAGAGACATTCAATTTATTTTAAAAGGCGGAGAGACAAAAATTAAGCAATCGCCTTCGCAGGGAATCGAACCACGGACCTCTGGAATACTGGCCTAGTGTGCAGAACCACTACACCACGAAGGCAGGTCAAGAAGTCGGAAGAAATACCTTATAAAGTAATTAATTCGCCGTTTATAGAAAGATGGACAATCCTTTTTCGAGACTAATAGCCCATTATGACTAATGCCCTTTTATGATAATAATGAATTCAAAAAGTGCGATTGTTTAATGATGCAGTATAAGAGGAAAAAAAAAAGTTCAAGTAATTAGATTCTGCTGACACCTCTGCTTCAAAAATCTTACATTTAAGTGACCATTAATGGCCGCACTGCGTTATTTGTTTTTCTTTAACAACATGTCGATGACGTATATTCAGCTGTTAAATTCCTTGGTCCTTTTCATGCAGAAACGTCTGTCGTGCACGCAATAATAATTCGCTACCGTATTACTTTTGCTTCACAGAGAGAGGCAAATTGAGACCCTTCCCCTGGTGCACTCGGCGACAGGAGGCTTCTCACATCTCATTTGTTCCTCTTTTATTCCTGTTCGGACTGTTTCAGCGTAAATTCTGATTTCTGACACGCTAGGAAGGCGGGAGAAATACCTGATATACTCCCGGTTCAAAGAACGACTGGGCTTTTTAGGGGACCCAATAGCCAAATCCTGGGTGAGGAGAATATCATGCAACACCCATTTAGTTCGGGCGCCAAGATATATTTTTGGAAGCAGGAAAGATGAAAAATAGCAACAGCCTTCGCCGGGAATCGAACCGCGCATCTCTGGAATACCGCCCCAGGGTGCAGAACCACGATGACACGCTAGAAAGGCGGGAGAAATACCTTATAACTCAACCGTTTCAAAGCGAGCTATGACAACACTGTACGAAAAAAAAAAAAAAAAACATTTTTATCTCCAGCGCAAGAGACTATGTATCGGAAATTCTAAAGTTATTCTCATTTTAAAATTATTTTGCGATGTTGCTCTTGAACTGAAGTTTACGGTTTAAGTGCGAAGAACATGATATTTAATGAATAAAGGTAGCCCATAAAACGATAAAAAAAACACCCCTTTGGGCGTAGTGTAAAATTTGAAAGCTTTCAGATTTTTTGTATTACTTTTTTTAGTATCAGATATCAGACTTGCTATTAGTCTCAACTCATAATTGCTGCCACAGAATGTTATCGTGATTTATTATTATTTAAAAAATCTGATCTGTGCACCACATGACTTCCTTTTAAGAATATTAAATTATACGCATTTTTTCTTGCATTTCATTTACAGTTATTGGATTGAATTAAAACGTCTTTGTCGACAGCGCATAAACCGCAATAGAATAAATGCACTCTTTAATATTAACTATATTTGTTTACCATAGCGAGACTCTGGCGCTAGGTTCACTTAACAGCATTATATTTCGTTCGTATTATAACTCAGAATGCACAACATTTATATCATTTAAAGAATCATCTAATCGTTGCCACATCTTCTACTCAAATACTATAATAAAGCTAGACCGATGTATAAAAGAAATTAAACAAACAAAACAAAAATGAAACTTTTCACAGACGATTGAGTATTTCTCATTTAATTAATTCAGTTCTCACTTCGCGAGAAGGCAAAAATACATAAAAACTCGAAATATCTCTATTAAAAATTACGAAGTAAATCTCAAACACTTATTTCCTCGAAAAAGTTCCAGAAAGAATTAAGCATGATTTAATTGGCAATAATAAATGAAGGCGTTATCTTTGTTGTTGCCAAGCTAAGTTTCTCTAGATTGGCAACAAATCCACTAGTCTGATGTTTCAAATGTAAACAATCAATGGCCGCCATAAAAAAAAAACGGCTTAGCGGCACTTAAACAGCTTTAAAATTGTTGATAATTCTAAAAATATTGCACACAGATTTACTAAAGGCATAAAAACCTTAACCGGAAGATAAAAACAACATAATTCAATCATTTTTAAAGCACAAAATGTACAATTTACAAACATATAAAAGTAAAGAAACTGAGATCACTGAGCCGGGTAACATATTGGATATATATATAAATATATTTATATACGTTTGGTGCGGCCGATTGCAACCAAAATACGAGGTGCACATCTACATGTTATGACAGTCCTATATACAAAATTTCAACGTTCTAAGGCTACTCGTTTTTGAGTTATGCGAGATAAGTACGTACGCACGTCGTACAGACGCCACGAAATATTCTCTTCAGAATTAATTTTAAAGCAGTTTTATAATTTTTTGTAGTAAACGAGTCTTTTATTCTGTCCTTACGTACAGATATCACGCAAAAACATCGTTAAATTGCATTCGATAGCGGTCAAAATGGATATTTTCGTTGAAATATGCTGCCTGAAACTTTTTACTTCGTAGAAGGAAGTAAAAAGATAATTAAATAATGAAGAATCTGTTATGCGCACAGGTATGTTCCCTACACTATAGAAAAACGGCGGTACATAGCGCTACCGAATTTTCAATGCATGCAGTCTTCCATAAGAATACGCGCACCTCGAAGTAAGAAGTTTAAATTTCGAATTTGTTTTTGATTTATTTTATATTTTTTATAATTTATATGAATTTTTATTCGACAAATTCAGCGATTTGAAAGCGTGAAGTAGCAGCACATTTATAAATAAAACACTTTTACCTCCAACCTGCCAGACTGTTGTAATTCGGCAAAATGAGCGTATTTAATCCACAAATCGGCTTTCTGAAAGTGAGGTGTTGTCTCGGCCTCAAGCAAAACTTTTATTATCTCCACTCACCTGTGTGTTGCCATTTAGCGTAAAAGCTGCAAGATAAAGCAATTAAAACATTCAGCGAAAACCATAAGTTATTCAACATTCAAATTTAATCTCTCTGTTATAGAGTAGGAAAATGAGTTAGTGAAAAGCAATAAACGCGGTTTTTGAAACTATTTTTCACATTTGTAATTTGATTGATCTAAAAAAAATGCTTTTAAATCATGAGATGTCAAAATTACTAAATACTTTTATGAAATGAAACTAGCCGGACCGATTAAAATATTATCTACTTTTTTTATGTTAATTCTTTTAGAGGGCTGACCGTTAGAGCGGTTAGGTATCAAAAAAGTAATGTAAAGAATATAAAGAAAAGTATCTAACACTCTATCGAAAATTCTCAAAATTCTAAAGATATGCTGCTTTTAAACATTTTGTGATTTTGCTCTTAAACTTTATGTGTTAATTTTATGTGCTTTAAATGTTAAGAGAGCGATGCTTAATAATACAAATAAAAAGATTAAAAAAAGAGCAGTTTTGCAGGAATGAGTCCAAGATCAGTTTGGTAAACTGCGATGCCCAGTGAGAGCATAAAGATGTATAACAAAAGCACTAGTGCGACGTTAAAATCTGAAATCCTTTCAGGTTTATTTTCTTTCTTTTACTTCCTTGTACGAAGTGCAAGGAAGTAATAGTTACATTTAGGAAAGTTTTTTACTCATTATAAAAAAATAAAAATACAAGAAATTTGACTCTTGCACGACAAAAACTGATCGGGATATTTGATTTCAAAATTTGAAATTTTTTATGTCATATTTAATTTGTTTTGAGGGATCAATTAATTAAGTTACAATAATTCGAGGAAATAAGTTTCACTGAAATTGCACAAAATAATTTGTTGCATGTGTATAATTTAGTAAGCCGTGCAAAGAAGGCACATAATGTTCACATCAGTTTTTTTTTTTTTTTTTTTTTACTTAATAACCTTATATATATCTTTTGATAAAATAACAAAAAATACCAATTGTTTTTCATTTTATAATTTTTCTTCCTAAAATAAAATATTTCATCAATTATTTTGGACTAAAAAGAAATGGGGAACTAATTATGTTTCTTAGTAATAAGCTAATAGCATACAAATATTTATTATTTTTTTTATTTTTATCTGTACAAATGACAGAAGCTTAAACGTCATAAAATAAATCCGGGCCTACCAGCGGCCGAGCGGAAACGTCGCTGAACACTGGTAGTTCGGTCCGAGGTTCGAATCCCGCGAACGGGCTGGCTGCATTGGTGTTTTCGTGGTTTTTCCCATGTGTAACGTGTATACGAGCCAGTTTCCCTTAAAACGTCCTTCACGAAGGCAACCCTCCCTTAAGGCAGATAGCCCTTGAGTGCTTTGCAGTAATCTAATAAACCAAACCAAACCATAAAATAAATCCGAATGACTATAATAAATCAGCAATCTGTAATATGCATAGGTAATTTATTATTTAAATTAATAATAAATTAAACTACAATTATAAATGATAACTTAATTAGTAAGAATAAATAAATTAAGCTAGATATCATTCTTACATCTTATTAGGACGTAAGATAGAAGTGCTTGGGTGCAAGAATGAATTAAATTGTTCTCCTATTTTTAAAAATTAATTTGTTCTCCATTATGCATAGTTCAAAAATTTAATGTTATTAAAATGAAATTATGTAGCTATAGTACCTAAAAAGTACTCATTGTGCACAATTTTTCTTTTAAAGTTCATAATAAACAAGTATTAAAACTAATGTGCATATTTACTATTATTTCAATATTTTTGTGTTCAAATAGTTCTTCCTTTTACCGAACGTTATTTACCGTAAGTATTAAAACTAATGTGCATATTTACTATTATTTCAATATTTTTGTGTTCAAATAGTTCTTCCTTTTACCGAACGTTTTAAGTTTTAGGTAATACATTAGTTTCATTTTTGCTTGATTTTTATCTTTTAGTTTAAATTTATCGTAAGAGTACTGTGTGGCGTCTAAGATAAATTTTAAAAATGTCTTTAAGGCTCCGGATGACGTAAATGTTTTTAAACTATTCAAAACTCGTGTGCATGGATCCGCTTCGGATCATATTTTCCAGCTCATTTCTGTGAAGAAAAATTAATTTAGAGGGCTGTAAAAGTCTCTTTTAGCCATAAATTTAAGTTTGCTTAAATATTCTCCCATTTCAAGCTAGAAAACAAACAGTCATAAATCTCAAGCTTCGTTTAATTTAAAAGAATTCCCTCACATCCATCTAAATAATTAAGTTTTCCGCCGACAAAACAAGAGTCTCGAATTTCATACGAATGCCTAACTAAGGCAGAGCGAAAAGTATTTCGACGAATTAGTTCTCTTCTCTACTTAGCGGATAGAATACTTGGCACTGTGCCTTGCAAGAATTCTTTGCTTTAATCAAGTATCCGATCATCGCCTGAAAGAATAGAATGAAGCAGAAAGCAACATTTTAGATCGCACAGTGTCGTAAAAGATCTTACGTTTAATTAATGAACTGGACATTTAATTTCTAGCACAGAGAAATACAGATACCGCAGATTGGGTGGGTCTTCCGCTGAGCTTATTGTTTAATGATAAAATTAATGAAGCAAGCAGGAACATATATACAAAGAATTTTTTGATTTTTCCTGAGGGCCGGAGAAAACTTTTTCAAATGTTAACTAAGTGGAGACGAATAATGAATGGAATTTTTAATAAATGTAAATTCATGAGTAATGAGATATTTTTTTTCAGCTTAACATTCATTCAATAGATCCCAGAGGGGTTACTGTTCTCGCTTTGTAGATAGAATAGATAAGCTAGGGGTCGCTTTTTAAACGAAGAATATTCCCCGAATGAAGTTGCCAAATAGGACAAGAGAATAATCGAAGCGACAACGTTTATCGAATATTTATGTAACAAAACAATAATATTGAATTTGCTTTGTCACAAAATTAGTATTGTTACGAATTCGGTATTTGAATAGCTAATGTTAGTTCAATTATAAATTAAATGGTTTTATTTCCCGCACAGTGCAGCGCGTGACGAATATTAAAAGAAAGCTAAGCCGGAAAATTGAAAATACGAGAGCGCGTGCATTAAACACTTAATAAATATCTCTTTTTGATTTCGAGAAAGTACTAGAAAATTCTCGCGCGCGGTTTTAAAATCTTACAAAAGGAGGAAAACCGCTCAGTTTGTAGTTAGTTACTTAGTTTGTTGTTGTTTAGAAAACTGCTCTTGTTGACTGTAGCGAATTCGCGGATTAGCTTTCTTTAGCTGTTTTGAATTAAGTTCTTTTGAACGTTTGAGTAGTTAGAAGATAACTACTAAGATATATTGTGATATTGCACGATTATTTGAAGACATTTAATCATATTTGTTGTGATACATTTTTGTTTCATACATTTTTGTTCATTTTTCATCGGACATGTGCATTCATTTCGTAACGAACCCGTACGCACGCAACAGTATTTTAAAAACCTGCTGAATGCAATTACTAGCTGGAGAGCTACGAATATAATAGCTTCATCTGCCCATTTATTTATATTTTGATCTCGAAATTGTTATTGAATATAGATATCACATATTAACTGTCAGTTCACTTAGAAATAGGAGCATTGACACCCGGTTTGTTTATGTGCGTACTCATCACGGATTCTGTGGAAATAAAAGAGCTGATTTCTTAGCTCAAGATGTCTTAAGTTTACCCATAGAAATCAATATTAGCTTTCTAAGATCTGTTGGAAGTCCTTTCATTATAAGAAGCTTTTAGCTAAGTGGAATGAGAAATACATTTCATCTTATTCTTCCGGAGAGCACTAAAACGTTCTTTCCTTCTATTTACCATAGAGTGCATCCCGAGTCTTTTCTCTCCATTAATTTTAAAGTTTCTCAAATTTTATCTGTCATGGTAAATTTGCAAGTTACCCGTTTCGATTCAATCTAAGATCAAATAATTTGTGCGAATGTTAGAATGTACCTCATTTCATTTTTCATACCTTACCTTTGATGACCCTAGATTATGCTTACAGAACGAGCTGAAAATTTTCGGCCTGATGGTTACAGCCGAAAACATCGCGGATGCAAACGTCGCGGAGAAAACAACGCAAGGCGAAAACGTCAGCATACAAAACATCGTGGGAGAAAACATCGCAAAGAGAAAACATCGTGGTACAAAATATCTTCGTCGAAAATAAAGCGGTTCAAAAACTTCGCAGTTTAAAAACATCGCTGTCGAAAATATCGTAGTAAAAAATAAAGAATCTACAAATCATCGCATGACGATAACATTGCAGATATGCTTTTTTTCAGGCTTTAATAACTGTAAATGGATATTCGCGTAATGATTTGTGAGCGAAGGATGGAAAGAAGGATAATTTTTACTTTCATATTTTTTATTAACTAATAAATGCTTGCTGAGAAAATAAGAAGGAAACTTCAGCATAGAAAATTAATGCAACTGATAGTACTTAATAGAATTTTAAACCGACATAGTTAACTAACAAAGGCCATTTAAAGTTTTTACTGGTAATTTTTCATTAAAAGTATAATCTATAAATTGCATTTAATTGGGAATAAGAAGTATAATGGTTATGAATAGTGAAGATTTCATAGATTAAAATGATTGGAGAGGTAATAAAGAATAAGAAGATATTAGTATTATATATATAGCCGACATTAATAATTAAAAAATGGAAATTAATATTACAAGAATACGAAAGCGTGCCAGGCGGCTTCAAGGATAATATAATATTTTTCATCTAATTTTTCAATTTGAAGCTTTTCCTATATATGTTATGTGTTGTATTCAGTGTCGTTAAATATAACATATACAGGGGTTGGACAAAAATATGGAAACACCTTTAAAAAAACATGTTTCTTTGCTTAATATGGTGTAGGAAACCCGTCGGCATCCAAAACAGCTTGCAGTCTTCTCGGAATGAATAAATACAGTTCCTGTATGTTTGCCAAGGGAATATTATACCATTCTTCCTGCAAAACGGTGGCAAGTTCAGATAACGATGTTGGCGGTGGATAACGAGAACGCACTTTCCGTTCCAATGTAGACCACAAAGGTTCGATAATATTCAGGTCTGGTGACTGTGGTGGCCAGGGGAGATGGGACAACTCATCCTCGTGCTCAGAAAACCAGTCCTGGACAATGTGAGCTGTGTGAACAGGGGCTTTGTCGTCTTGGAAGACACCCTCACCATCGGGGAACAAAGTTTGTACCATGGGATGAACTTGATCGGCCAAAATGTTCACATAAGTCTTGGCAGTCATGTGCCCTGACACAGTTATCATGGGGCTAGCAGAGAACCACGATATGGCTGCCCAAACCATAACAGAACCCCCGCCATGTTTCACTCTTGGCAACAAGCAGTCTGTATTATAGGCTTGAGATGGCGTTCTCCAGACGTAAATTCGGACAGAAGTGGGAAACAATGTGAAAGAAGACTCGTCAGACCATATTACTCGCTTCCACTGCTCTATAGTCCAGGCTTTATGACTTAAACACCACCTTTTCCTGTTACGGGCATTAGCATCACTGATGAGTGGCTTCTCAATTGCAGCACGGCCAGCAATTCCCTGGTTATTAAGCTCTATTCTAATTGTTTTGATACTCGCAGGGTTCGGTAACACAACATTTATTTCAGCAGTAACATTTGCAGCTGTGGTCTTCTTATTTTTTGTCACAATTGCCCTTAATGATCGTCTGTCACGATCACTCAGGACACACTTTCGTCCGCGCTGTGATTTAGCAGATCATGTTTTTCCGCTTTTCAAATATGTGGAATAAATCTTCGATACAGTACCTCTTGAAACACTAAACACCTCGGCTACCTTGCTTACGGAAGCACCTACCATACGTGCTCCAACAATTTGTCCGCGTTCGAAGTCTGTTAACTCTGACATAATGCAATGACAACCTCACATAACAGTACTCCGACAACAACTGAACTGTTTAGCACATTTACGAAGTTGTATAGGTGGCATCAGTAGTCAAAAATGCCAGCGCCACCTCCATATTTCATTAAAATCAGTCTTTCTTTTCAAACATGCATTTCACAAGGTGTTTCCATATTTTTGTCCATCCACTGTATTAACACATGCCTGTAACATATTATTCATTCTTTAATTTTAGATACATTTAAGGTATAATTAAGTATTTTTTTATTAAAGTATTTAAAATCTATTTCACAACATGTGTTTGAATTTTTATTTTTTAATTCATTTTTTAACCTGCTTAATTTTTTTTAATTACGAGCTAGTATCAAGAAATGGTTGATTTACTCTGTTAGAACTAAAAGTGTCTGGTATTTTAATATTTCAAATTTTACTAAAATTTTAAACAAACGCTTTTCATATAATCAAATACTAATTATTGTATTTGTTGCGTTGAATCCGAATTTCTAGATTTTTTACTAAGCCCAAACAGCCATGTCAGCATCCTGTGTGAAAATCTTTTGTTCTTAATCCAAAATACAGCACAATACCTGCAAGCAAAGAGTTGACGAATAAGATTAGAAATTAACAACAGTGGTACGTCATATATAAGATAAACTACTATTATTATCCACAAATGGAAAAAAAAAAACTGAAAGCTTTCAGAAGCATATTACGCCTAAAAGGGCTTTATTAAACACCATGTTCTTCGCAATTAAAACACATAAAATTCAATTCAACAGCAATATCACAAAACATTTAAAAACAGCATATCTTTAGAATTTCCGATACACAGTCTCGCGCGCTGAAGATAATTTTTTTTTCGTACAGTGTTGCCATTGTTCGCTTTCAAGTCGTTGAGTTTGTTAATCAAAATTTTGTTAAAGTTTAATAAAATGTGAAATGGATAATAAAACAAATTCGAAATTTAAAATTCGAGCTCCTAAGTTCCCATGTTCGGTTGGAGGACTACGTTATTCAGAATTTGATACTGTTTTTTCACAATGTGAGAAATATTCATTATTTAGTTTCTTTAAATATAGTGCATGGCGATAGTATTTGGTGGCAACAGTTTGAAAAGTGAAACTACGCAAAATGTCATTTTGAGACTGAAAGGCATTTGGGTCTAATGCCTTATTTAGCTAAAAATTATTTTGAAAGGAGAAAGCAAATTTCTAATCTTAAGTTTCAATAAATCGTTTTGTGCCTTAGATGATTCATGCACTATTAGAATACAGGTAGCGCTTTTCCCAGGTTACATTTTTCAGTTAGACACACAGCAGCATATTCCTCGGTTAGACAAAACAGAAATGTCAGATAACTGAATGCGCGTTTGATGAGTAACCTCGAAAAGTACGAGATGCTAGATTATATTATATATCATAAGATTATGAAAAAGTGCACTGTCTGTCCAAGGAGAGGTATCTTTCGGGAAGGACTTCCAATAGAAACTTGTTGAAAAAAAAAACATAAAACTCAAATATAATCAGTTTCTTCCAAACGGTTATGAGCACGGGTCGAAAAGCAGTTTCCAGCGGTGATATCCGTTCAGCTGCTAGTAGATTGCAAAGTGTTAGATGTCCATATTTGCAGCCTTCGTTTTATGCCTTTTAAAGTTATACATAAAAAAGTACATTCGGTATACAGCACGTCCCCAATTATTCCAAAATTCGTACATGTTCATTACCAGATTCTTATACATGAATGTACTTTCCAAAACGTTCATGCATGTTAATTGGGAAATAAGATAAAGCCATTCCTCGAACCGTCAGCTTAATGACACAATGAGTCCTCCCCCCCTCTCCGAACCAGGCCCAGGGTTCAACTCCTGTTCTCGTATCTTGGAGAGACTGGCGCCATCGCACCTAGGGCAACACAAGCCCCAGGGAGACAATTGTCGTCTATTTCTATTACCAGTTATCTATCTACCAGTTTCTTGAGGTCTACGACGTGCCAGACCCACGGCCTGACCAATAAGTGATCTTTCAGGGGCCTTTAGAACCACTTGGTTTGCAATTTGTATACCCCCGTGGCCTAGATTGCCTAGGTACAGATTCTAGTCAGTAGCTTCGCAGAATTCTCTACATCGACCCCTAAGGGTCCCATAACTAAGGGATAAATATAAAGCTCTATGTAGTCAATTCTTTTAAGAAGCATTTGAAATATAGATTTTGTTTTACAGGAGTGCTCTTGTTTCAAGTTTCACCATTGCTATATCCAAGAATATGTATATAAAGAAGGAAAACTTCCATAGACGTGGAGTAAACCTGTATATCGTGAAAGAGCAATCACCCAATCGTCAAATGAACAGGAAATTGAGGAATACGGTACAAATTCGAAGGATTTATAGGATTCGTTCTTTGACAAAAAATTTTGCGATAATTTAAACTCGGATTTTCGTAGATTTTATTAGTCAAAATAAATAATCTATTAATTAATGTGCTTCCTCTGATCATTGATTTCATTTATGTCGATACGGCGGGAGGAAAAACGGTATAACAGAAGTTTTAATTCTTCTATGAATGTGACTTTCGAACATGGCTCGAAAAATATTTCGAACATGCACGAAAGGTTTGACACCGGTTCCAGAACTACTATTTCGCAAATTAAGGCTGGATGGTCAGCCCTGTTTCCCCTCTGAGGTCTGAGGGAGCCACCTCTACTTTATCGAAGTTTTCCTTCTTAAGATACATATTCATTGACTAAACTACAAGGATGGTATTAAGTGATAATTTAATTTTGAAAAGTGATAGGTTACTATATGATTTTTGTACAGTGACTATACTTTATATTTTAGCTCCAGCTGGTTGGGTTCAACTATTACTTCAGGAAGAAAATCTCCTTATTGTCGCAGGGGTCGCAGGAGCTATAGGAATTTTACTAATTATTCTTTTAACAACTGCTGTGGCCATCGTCCTTAAACGCCGCATGAAAGGTAAGAATATTTTATTTCTTTATTTGATAACGTAAGTTAATATTTAAATTTGTTTCAAATATACTTCTAATCGTAAGAATTATTCAATGAAATTGAATAATAATAACATTTCATCACTTTTTTGTCGTATTAATATTTCAGTGCTGTATTTTACAATCAGGATTCATACAAAATTTTAATGTAAAATAAACCGTTAAATATTGGGAAAATGTGTTAATTTTTTTTAAAGAAAGAAAGAAAACATCTTTTTACTCATCATCAGTGGAATTTTGCAGTGGGACTTCGTACTAGAATAATAATAGCTATAATTATGATTAGCATAAATTAAACAATAACCCCTTTCTTTCATTATATTTTCTGATATTATTCAATTTACACGTTTCAGCATAATTTAGGAGAACAATATATCATTTAATGCTAGAATTAAGCCTGTAACATGTTATCTCATTAAAAAGGAAATTAACTAAACGTTATCCGAAACTAGCTTTTAACCATTAACCTTTAAACCGTGAACCGTTGTCCCTCAGCCCTGAACATAACTTGAATCTTCGAAAAACATTAAAAAAACTCTTATTATATTAATTTAAAGGACTACATCACTGGCTTTCCAACTTTGTTCCCCGGAACCCCGAAATTCCGAGCGTCAAAATACAAATTCCAATGTAAATTATAAAGCACTCAAATCAGTTGACTAGTATTTATTAACTAAGAAGTTAACAGATACAATTAGTTACTGATAGAAGTAATAAGAATGCTAAGAAATGTATACCAAGAAACGTATACTATACAAAAAAATGTATACTACAAATAAATCTTAGAATAATACAAAGAAATGTACAGGTGCATTTAGTTACAGATAAAAATAAAAATTCGAAAGCAAATTATAAAGCACTCAGATTAGTTGACTAGTGTAAGATTGCTGGAATGCCCCCCAACCACCTGATCACGATCCTTATAATTTTAAACCTTATACCTTATAATCTTAAAGGGGAACCCCATAAAACTAAAAAT
Organism: Stegodyphus dumicola; assembly: GCF_044657685.1. Taxonomy (NCBI): domain Eukaryota; kingdom Metazoa; phylum Arthropoda; class Arachnida; order Araneae; family Eresidae; genus Stegodyphus; species Stegodyphus dumicola. The sequence continues at coordinate 24,701,760 of NC_140772.1, forward strand.
AACTATCTAAGAAAAATATATGAACTAGTGTATATTAACTAAGAAATTATGTATAGGTACATTTAGTTACAGATAAAAATGATAAGAATACTAAGAAACGTATATAAGGTATTTCTTCCGCCTTCTTGGCGTGTCTTCGTGGTGTGGTGGTCTGCACCCTCGGCGCGCGTTGCCGAGGTCCGCAGTTCGATTCCCGACGAAGGCTTTGCTCATTTTTCATCTTGCCTGCTTCCGAAAAAAATCATAATGTCTCTACACGTATACTATATAAGAAATTTATACTATAAATAAATCTTAAAATAATACTAAGAAATGTATCGATACATTTATTGCGGATAAAAATAAAATTCGGAAGTAAATTAAAAAGCATTCATATTAGTTTATCAGTGTTTATTGACTAAGAAATATAAAGATACATTTAGTTACAAATTAGTTTTAAAACTTAACATGTCGTCATCATAAGTCAAAAAGTATGATGGGCAATGCTTTGCCAAAATAGTTTTCGAATGAAAACTAAATTACATTTAAATGACACTGTTAAAAATTATATATTGGAACATCTTTTTAGTTGAAGGAAACTATAAAGGAATATTTCTTAAGAAACAGCTGAGTATGACTGGAAGAAAAGCCTGTTCGAGTACTACGATAAATCAAAAGGCTTGCCGATGAAGGAAAGGGAACAACACATATCAGACGACATATCAGCAGATTCGATATTAAAATCTAAATTTAAGCAAGAGCAACTCATAAATTTTGGGTTTCAGGTTTCATGCAGTGTACCCAGATGTTATTTACACAGTTATAAGCATTTTAATGCCGTCGCAACAAAAACAAAATAAATGCAGAATATGAAATGATAACAAATTAAACGCAGACTATGAAATGCACTGCAGATAACATTAACAGAGTTTAACAGTTTTGTGCAAAAAATACAAGCACACTCCTGTCAATATCATGCAAGAACAGGAGTTAATGCTATTAATGAATAAATTAAATTAAATTTATAAATCTTTTACTAAAAAATGCAAGTAGTATTTATAGCATATTGATCTACTCGAAATGTTAATTTAAGATAGATTTTTAAAGGTTGGATGGTGTTTCCCCAAAAAACCTTGCACTGCTGAAGTTTTTGGGAGTCGACAATGTTTGAAGACTTTGTCGACTCCCAAATGTGGGATACATTATTCTTACAAGCCTAAGAAGACATTCGATGAATTCATTTTATAAACTATGAATAATATAACTGAAGCATGAACAATAATAAAGGTCAATGCAAAATTTCTTGGAAACGTGATTTTTTTTTTCGTTACCATCATCGATAAGCATAAAAATCTCACAATACCTTCAATTATATCTTTTAGGTTTAGAGATCTATTTGCTGAGACCTTACTATCATCGATAAGCATAAAAATCTCACAATACCTTCAATTATATCTTTTAGGTTTAGAGATCTATTCGCTGAGACCTTACCATCATCGATAAGCATAAAAATCTCACAACACCTTCAATTATATCTTTTAGGTTTAGAGATCTATTTGCTGAGACCTTACCATCATCGATAAGCATAAAAATCTCAGTATACATTCAATTATATGTTTTAGGTTTAGAGATCTATTTGCTGAGACCTTACCATCATCGATAAGCATAAAAATCTAACTATACCTTCAATTATATGTTTTAGGTTTAGAGATCTATTTGCTGAGACTTACCATCATCGATAAGCATAAAAATCTCACTATACCTTCAATTATATTTTTTAGGTTTAGAGATCTATTTGCTGAGACCTTACCATCATCGATAAGCATAAAAATCTCACAATACCTTCAATTATATCTTTTAGGTTTAGAGATCTATTTGCTGAGACCTTACCATCATCGATAAGCATAAAAATCTCACAATACCTTCAATTATATCTTTTAGGTTTAGAGATCTATTTGCTGAGACCTTACCATCATCGATAAAATCTCACTATACCTTTGTAGGAACCAGCGCCAAGTTCTGACTCCATAAATAATATTATCCATATATATCGTTTTGAGATTGCGTAGTACTTACTACATGTTTTGAATTCAGGACATACTTATTACAAGTACAAGAAGCTCTTTGCATATATATATAATTCGTGGAAAGCATAGAATAATTATGGTAGTGAAGTATAGTCCTCGTGACGTGAGGAACCTGCTAACGAGGGTCTCTCTAGTCGAGAGTTCAAGAGCATTCTGACGTGTTGTTCCGATGGAAACAATCTACAGACCTCCTTAATTTTTAACCACGCCTTCTTAATTTTTAACCACGCCTTCTTAATTTTTCAGTAGTATTTTACATTCTCTGAATCGTTATATCTGGAAAGATATTAGAGAAAAACAAGATCATTGGTTCCTCAGCCTTCCTGAAATCGAGAGGCTTTGATGACAGACACAGTGCAGAATGCTAAAATCTTTGATACTGGCCGTGAAGTTATGTCTCTCGTACTGTCAACTGGAACGACTTATTGCGTCTGCGATGTCATACTATGTACTGTGACGCATCGCAGAAGCTTGAAAACAGTGACTTTCGGTGACCGCACACACGATTTTCTCATCTCTTTGTGGTCCGCCGCACCTTCATATAAGTCTTATGTTTAAAGATCTATTTGCTGAGACACTACCATAATAGATAAGCATAAAAATCTCATATACATCCAATTAATTCTTTTATGTTTAGAGATCTATCTGGTAAGACACTAACATCATCGATAAGCATAAAAATCTCACAATATCTTCAGTTAAGTCTTTTATGTTAGAGATATATTTGCTGAGACACTGGAAGCTAATATGGGCTGAACAATAATTGAAAATATTCTTACCAACAAATATAAAATCCGTTTGCTTGACTGAAATGTATGCATATCAGATTAAAATCTTGTATTTCAGACTTATTGCCTGCATTCTTAAGTATCCTTACCTGCTTGTTTAAGTATAAAATTAAGATCTTTAGGCTAACATCTTTGTAAAAGGCATATTAATTGTGGAATTGAATTATTAGAGTTACAGCAAAGCACGCAAGGGCTAACTACCCAAACGACAAAACATCTGCGTGAAGGATGTTTTAAAGAAGTTGTATTCAAATTCTGGATTATACTGGATCGTATTCATGTTACACGTAGAGAAAACCTCGAAAATTTGCCATTTGCCAGGATTCGAACTCGTGTCGAATACCAGTGTTCAGAGTTTTTACCATCCAGGGGCTGGTATATTGTTAACGATTGAGAAATTTTAATTAGTGAAGACAATTAATTTAATTTAGATGTATATCATTTGTTTCTTCATTTTAATTATTTCTAATTTAAGCACTATTCATTTGCTCTCCGAAAGCCATTTGATTGCGATATACGTATAATCTCGCCGGCCCGTCAGCGGCCGAGCGGAAAAATCCTTAAAGGTTGGTAGTTCGGTTCAAATGAATCTTGCGAACTGGCTGGCTACATGGGCATTTCTGTTGGTTTTCCCCATGCATAACGTGTTAATACGAGCCAGTTACCCTTAGAAAGTCCTGCACGAAGGCATATTTCCCTTCCGTGTGGTGCCTTAGTGCGGAATACGTAAACAATAATAATCTTTATATATATAAGCGACTAAAGTGTGTGTCGCCGATAGTTTATTGTTGCCACTCGAATAAATGAGCGCAGAAATTAACGCTTCCGCAGTTTTTAATTAATATCTCAAAAGATTAAAGTCGTACGAAGATGAAAACGGTATCGATGGATTTGGAAAATTTTTTGGAATCCGAGGATAGGCGTCTCGAATTTCAATTCGGCGCCGTTCCGTAGATATTCGAGAAAAAAGAAATTTGGCACGTAGCCAAATCCCTCTAATAGGAAAAACCCAAGAAAAGAAGTGGAAAATGTAGGGGAAAATTAATTTTTAATTAATATCTCGGCTATTTAAAGTACCAAGAAGACGCGAATGGTCCAAATGGCGTGCCACGGACCTGCGGAATCCAACGGTATGCTTCGCTAAGCCGAGAGCCAGCCGTTTCGGAGGAGATGATGTTACTTCAGCCCATATATATATGCGGCTTAAGTGTTTGTTTGTCGCCAATAGTTTATTGGTTGCTTGCGTAACTGTATTAGCCAATGAGGTGAAGTTGCCCCGGCACAGGGTTGCCGTTTCAATTGAGACGTAGACAATTTCCTGTAAAACTTGCCTTTGCTATGACCATCCATAAGTCTCAGGGCCAAACGCTTAAGCGTGTTGGCATTTTTTCACCTGAGCCTGCATTTGGACACGGTCGACTTTATGTTGCCTGTTCAAGAGTTCGTGAAAGAACGGACGTATAATTAAAAATATTGGATGGTCCTCTGCAAGACGAGCGTAAAAATGAGGGAAAGATCTACACAAGAAGTGTTGTGTACAAAGAGATCTTTGCCATGTGAATTAACATTTCAATATTTAAATCACCTTTATTGATTGAGCTAGCGGTGGGCTCTTAAGAAATGTACCGCCAGTGGTTTCCTTCATTGTACTCTACTTTAAGCAATTAAGCATGTAGAAGGGGGGAAACTTCTTTGGGCAGTAAGCAAAGGGGCGTCCTCGCCGCCTGCCCTAGGTAATTCAGTTTAAGCTAGCAGACACCTTTGCACAAATAATTTTAATTACAATTTATATTATCTAGAATAGCGGTCATTTCGCATGACAGCCGGGCTTTCTAGTAATAATATAATCTCACCAAGTTTTGCTGTTTAAATGTTATATACAGTATATTACAAACTGTAATATACTGTATATAACATTTCCCTTGTTATATACAGTATATTACAGTTTCTTACAACACAGTATATTCAGTTTCTTACAATAAATCCCAAATTGTAAAATGATTACAGAAATTTTGCAATTTATCTATGGATTGTACAAGGAAAATGTACATCCATGGATTGTAAAATGTACGATCCCGAAGTGTAAAATGATTACAAAAATTTTCAAATTTATCCATGGATCCTAAGATACTAGCAATATATCCGTTTATCGCACGGAGTAAGGAATTAGTAAAAAATGGAAAATTTCTTTCCTACAAAAAATGGTACGTAAGAAAATATCAAAGAAATACCAAGGGAAAAAATTAAAATTAAAAATGAATAAAATGTATGGATGTAAAAAATTTTTAATTTACTTCGCTTTAACTAAATGCAGATCATAAAATTTGGAAGATATATTAACGATATCGTGTTTCGGTTATTTTCAATATTCTGAGAATCCCCTATGTCCTAGGGCGCGCGGAGGATAATATGAAACTTTTATCTTTCAAGCAATATTCATACATAAATTATACCTGCTACTTCTAGATTCTTCCAGATTTACCAGGACGTAGTTTTTAATAATAAATGAGCATTATGCACGGTATGCACACCGCGTGTTAATTCTGAAGGTGAAAAAAAAAAGAAACATGGAATGTTAGAGAAGTTCAATTAATTTCCTAGAAAAAACAAGCACCCACACAAGAAAACTATTTGTTTTAATATTAACAATCTAAACAAGAGAAACTGATTCTTGTATCGGTTCAGAGATTTTGGATATGAATTCTTGTTTAGTACTTTCTGATATAGTTGTTTTACATTCTTAATTACCGTATTTAAAGTAATTATTCAAGTCAAAACATCTAAAATTCATGTTTTTTAAAGTGTTTTTCACTGCAATGATTCACAAATGTTAATAGGCACCAGAAACGTAGAAACAAGAAGTCATTTTTAAAATTTACTTTTTCTAATGTTCTACTTTAAAGAGTAATTCCTCTTTTTTGTTTACTTTTTAAGATACATGCTAATTTGTTTATATTAATCTTAAAAAATAGAATGGGTTTATTGCCCAAAATTAATCACTTAATATAAAAATAAAATACAACTTAAGTTTTTCGTCTTTTTTTAAAAATTACAAAGAAAAGAATGCAGAATACTTATGTATGCATGATTTCATAAAAGCCAGCGCAAATAAAAAAGTAAACGAGTTTATTACAGTAGAAAATATATTTTATTTAATTCTTTAACACCTTTCAGCCTCTCTTGTTGTTTAAATGATGTGAGGCTTTTACTCTTCTATAAATAAAACATTTTTTCTTCTTTTTTAAGAAAGAATATTTATTTTAAGTAGCAGATTTTAAACAATGATCTCTCTGCTATATATGTTTTTATTTTTTTCAGCTAACAGCAAAGAAGTTTTACAGGAAAGACATCAGTAAGTTTACTCTTATTTCCTGTTATTAAAGTGCTTTTTTTTAATGAGCCATTTTAATCGACTCTGTCACGCAACTACTGAATTAAGTTTATTTTTTAAAAGTAGTTTATTTCGTTAATCCTGAAGTTATCCATCTAAAAAAGTCTGTAAAGTTACGTATGGTGTTGTCGAAAGAATTATACTTTTTTTTGCGACATCTTTAAACCAGTAAAGGTACTTTATAATCGCTTGTTTTTAACTTTCATTCGCGCATCGATTATTTGTGGATTAATTTCTGAAATGTCGTCTTCGTGTAGTGATCATAAAGTGGATAAAAATGAGCTGGTACTTATCATAAACTAAATTTCGATAATTCAGTAGATTATTTTTTTAAAAATTTTATTTATCCATTCTCTTCTTCATTTGTTTTTACAAGAAAGCATAAATTATAAAGAAGGAATTTTTTCAGTGTTTTTAAATGGATAAAACGGATGATAAATTTATTTTTTTGTCATGGTTTGTTTGAAATTTTGTTTATATGTGTGGGGAGAATAAATTTAAAAGAAAATAATATCCACTATGTGCACTCGTGTGCAAATTTTAAAGAATTTGCACATTATGTGAAATTCCTGGAAAAACTAGGGGCAGATCTTAATGAATTTTTTATTAATATACATTTATAGCAGAGAAGGAGATATACCATTCTGAAATCATTTTATGTACGCATGACTGTCAGTAAAGCTCATAGTACAGAGATGTCTAAAATCTGCATCGTGATATAGAACTGCAGATGAGTCTAATGTGAGGCGTGATCTTCTCTCAAAGCCAGGCAAGTTGCGCAGCGTGAAGGAATACTGGACAGGAGGCAGTTGGGGAGTCCTGTGGCAGTCAATCCCACTCCTGCAACAATTTAGGCTGCCCCGTGTCGTGAACTTAATCCCATTACGGGTCCCATTGGGCACTTCGTGGAGGTTCAACCTCGACTATTACCCTTCCAACGAACCAGCGCACCACCTGGATAAGACACCAGGCAGCACCGGTCGTCAAGTTGCTCCTGCCAGTCTCATGGGCGAGCCCGTCGCAGTGGGCCGTTACCCAGCAAACCGAGGGGAACTAGCCCTCCGGCTACGGTTCCACACCGCTAAGGACATGCCAGTCCCCGAGGCCGGCCAATAAGTGACCTTTCCCAGGGGCTTCAGAACCACCAAGTTCATAAATTTTATCCCCCTGGCCAAGACTGCCTAGGTACAAATCCTAGCCAGTAGCTTCGCAGAGTCCTCTACGTCGACCCCCGGGGGGATCCCACTCCTGCAGGAAGGCAGTTTTCAATTTGGGGAGGGTTCTCGGAGGAGGACAAACATAAGTTCCAGGAGGTCTGGCTGGCCAATCCATGTGCGGCGCATATCTTCTTCCAAATAACCGTCGATCAGCTGAGCCCTGTGTAGACTCGAATTCGTTCATTGATAGGAAAGCAGATCCAATTGTGCCCCTGAAAAGTCGATTACAGATTGCAGGCGTGTGTTACCGTCCAGTGTAATGCCTGCCAAAACATTATAATTCACCTCCGTATGGTACTTTTTACCTGCTGAGAGAGAGATGGTATTATATTTCAGAGTCTCCAGGTAAAGAATGCAGAGAATCCGTGTCCAGTTTGAATCTCGACTCATCTGTAGAGAACGTGATGCTCCACTGAAGTCTAGTCCAAGGCGCACATTGTCGGCCCCTTAGGGCGTTCTATTGTGTGTGACAGCGAACCGGACGCAAATACTGTCTTCTTGCCTACAATCCTTATCTGATGAAGCCTTCCGGCAAATGCACACCGTGAAAATCGATTCAACTGGCAGCATACAGTTCAAGTGACATCTGTGCAGCTATAGAAGTCCTGAGTCGCCTCGTTGAAAGTGCCAAAAACGATTCTCATATGTTGTTGTGGATCTCGATCGATGGTTTTGTTAAGCTTTTCTCGATATAGATCCATTGCTCTGAAATTGTTTCCTCAAGTTTCAGAGGATAGTGGCATTACTGTAGCCACCAGCGCCTGGAATTGGCTCTGGTTCCAACCTATCACAATTCTCCACCTCATTCCGTCATCCTTACGTTCGTGGCCACTAATGTTACCCCATACCTTATAAAATTTATCCAGCTGTTGAGAGAAACACGGCGAATGACGTGAAGAAGTGCGAGAACAAAAGACTCCAAAAACCCCTTGTTCGTTTGTTTCTCCTCCAGAATCACAGCTCTGAAAACACGCAAGTGTATTTTTACGTATTCGACTCGAATATTTGCATCATTCTTTGGCGGCATAGTTAGAACCTTTGGTTCAATACACGTCGTAAAGGTAGACATAATTTACAAATTCTCTTAATTTTGCACTCGAATGTAGTTAGATTTCATATCGATACTGAAATGGTATGCAATGCTCAAATGTTTTTCTCTCTCCTAACACGAATCTAGGCTTAACCTTTTGAAGACGGGATGGCCACTATAGTGGCCATAGAGTCCAATCTTTGAAAAGACGGGGTTGTCCACTTTAGTGGCCATGTCTTTTTCCTCCATTTTCCAGGCTGAAATGTGGGGTGAAATGTCAAATTTGACGTCCCTAGGGTTTTAACCACTTATCTCTTTCAAAGGTCTTCCTTTTGCGACATAGATGCACCCCTCTGAGAATCCATTAAACTACACACAAGAATCTTTGTTGCAAATAGGAGGTGATTTCTTAAAGGAGGGAAAGCATTTGGTTCAAGATTCCCCGTCCTTTGGTAGCTTTTACTGCTACCAACGCCCCGGCCTCAAACGGTTAATGATAGTTCATTTGCATTGAAAACTATACATTTTAGGTGTACTAATACATTTTAGGTGTTTTAAATTACTTAAATTTGAAGTTTAATGACATATTACATTTAAAGTATACCAAATATTTTCATTACAGCCAAATGATTCGGTTAGGTTTAGTTGAGAATAGGGATACCTCATGGGGGAAATTTAAGGCAGACTGGCTCGTAGTTACCGTACACTTGAGCCTCGGTTCCACGAAAGCCTCGGTTTGCTGTTCGAACCCAAGCCTCAGTTAGCCTCGGTTCGAACACAAGCCGAAATACCAACATTCAGTACTTTTTAACCGCTTATTCACTTCCTAGCAAAATGCATGCAGTACCTGAGGTTAAGCAGTTGACAAAATGTGCAAGGAATTGGTATACAGGATTTCCATATTTACAGGATGTTTCTATTTTGTTTTCTTCTAACTTTTTCTCCTTCATCTTGTTTTTCTTTTAATATGAATAAAATATTTTTATTGATATAAAGCATTTAGAATTTGTAGCTTTTTAATTTTCATCGGCATGCTTGTGTACTAATTAACCAGGGTAAAACGATCTTCGTTAGCATATCGTCAGAATATTCAAATATGTCTAGTAAAAGCGTTAGACTTAAAAGGTACGTTTGTGGAAATCCAAGTATACTCTTTTATCAGTTGATTTATGAGTTGCTAGAATTTATGACATTCCTGAAAATTAAGATTTTTGGATTTATTTATTTTCTTCTCTGTTTCTTGTACATAATAAAAAGGGAACTAAATAAAGGAATGAAAACAAGTAGTAAAACAAAAAAGTCCATTCTCGAAACTGTAGTCCATTCTCCTATTCAGACATATATGCGTAGATACGAAACGTGCCCCTGGTTTTGCGTGCTTTTTGACATTTCCCAGGAAAAGTAATGGCATAAACATCTTAATTACTCATAATGTAACTACGTTCTCATCGTCAATTTTGAAGAAATTTTTCAAAAAAATTTTATTACTTTAATTTAAAGCTTATAATTTTAGCTTCTAAAAACTATTTTAGTTTTGTCTCTCCGATGATTAGAAGTAGAGTTATTGCTTTTTTTGTTCTACACCATGAACCGGAAGTTGCTGTTTAAATGGCCGGAAGTTGATATTTAAGGGACACAGACTGCTCTAAACAAGAATATTTATTTGAATACTGTTGGCGATATTCAAAAGATGATTTTGAAATATATGTATTATTATTATGTGCTTGGAAGCTAGATTACTTTCGAAATTTCAGTATCATAATTGGCAAAATTTCCGTTTGTCTTTACATTCGATTTGATTACACTCTGATTTCGCGTGCTTGCTGTTATTCAGTATTATTTTTTTATCTCATTCTGCTTTGTTATTTTAACATTGCGATAAAAATATTTTCAGTTTATTATTGTAAACGTCGTAATGGGTCGGCGTGGAACTTTTCGTTCTAAAAAAACGGCGATTTGCTGGAAACAGATATACTGTGAAAGATTCTGCCAGTGAATTGAAACTAGGAAACAATAAAACATTTTCTGAAAATTATAATGAAGCTAATAATGCTGCTGGTAATAGAATATTCGATGTTGAAATTCTAAAATCTGTATTTTCTGCATTATCCTGTCCAATGTTTTTTCGAAACTCAAAACAATGAGAGTTTTAATAACGTATTATACCAAAACAAGTGTTTCTTGAGTTGGCAACATTGTGTCTTGGTTCCTATATAGGAGTAACGCAGTTTAATAATGGATTTTTGGGTATGTTAAAAATATTGGCAAAACTTAATATGAAACATGGATAATATACTGTGAAGGAATATAACTGCAATGATAAAACTCTGATTGTCAATTCAAAACGGCATTCTTTACATTTCTTAAAAATCAAAAGAAAAAAATTAAGAGCTTCTTTAAAGAAACCATCTTCTAAAATTGAGTTAACAGATGGTGTAATATACAAAACAGGGCAGTTTTAGCAATGTAATATATCAATTTCTAATATATTTTCTAAAGATAAAACTTTCAATTTGTTTTTTGAAAAACTTATTTTCGTCAACATTTCTAATACGAAAAACACCGTAACTTAAAATATTACTATAGCAATTTTATGATACTTCCCACAAACATTCTATAGAATATTGGGAATTAAATGGACTAAAAGGTTAGGTTTATATACACATTTAAGATTTTTGCAGACAATTTTGTAAATGAAGAGAGAAAAATTTCTCGAAAAATAGCTAGTGTATGTACTCAAACAGGTACATTTAATAAACATTTAACTTTATGACATAGATTTTAGTCCATTTAATTGCTCATGCTTTAATAAATGTAAGTGAAAAAAATAAAAGTAAAATATTGATAAATAATTTTGAGGAAACTAATCTCGTGATACTGAAATTTGAATACATTTTTGATCCAAAATGTGAGAAAAAAGTAAAAATTACACTTTAATTTAAAGGTATAGTAATATGTTCATAAATTGCTTTTATCATTTTAGGTAGCATTCTGCTACTTAACACCAAAAATGAGTTTATTTATACACTTTTTCAAAATTAGGGTATCGAACGTAGTCGGATACCTCAAGAGAGAAGAGAAATATTCCAAAGTGAAGCTTAAAGTTAGGCAAAATAGTAGTCTTGCGTTTAGCGTAGATTTTAATTAAAATTATATCGATTTCGAAGGCAAACAAGAACTTGCTGTCTAATTTCCTACTGTTGTTTCTAAAATCCATGGTAGATAATAATATAACAATCGGGGCACCTCATGAATTCTAGTTAATGGTAAGGGAAGATCTGTCAAAGGCCAAGGTCTTGGGCACACAGTTGGTGACATAGGATCCAAATTTTGACCGAGAACATCTCAAGAGACAGAATCTGAGCGTCTCTAACCCTTCTCCAGCCATCAACCTCATAGCAGACTCGTACCTTCATGTCAAAAAGCTCTTGACAAAACAACTATACTTTCATCGGATCCCACCTCGCAGCTAACTAATCCTATGAACCATCTTCGTTATCCACCTTATTGATGAAGGCAGCATACAATTTTATATCGTAATAAATATTTTAATATACTTTCTGCCGTGAAATATATGTCTTTATGTCAAACATATGTAATCATGTCTTAGCATTTTATCACAATTTTCGTGAAAAGTATTTTTTTTAAAATCCAAATGCAATTTATTAACGTATTACTTATTATCAGAAACCTTCTCCATATCATCATATTTAATATTTTATAAGATTCTTTGTGCATTTTCCATGCGAAAATTAAAATTACTCTCTTTTCTTTTATTTTTAGTCCTGAAAATGGCGACAGAGCAGCAGACTGTACACCCCTTGGAGCATCTCCTTTGTTGTCTGGGCATCGGCAAGACGACAGTCCATTGCTGCGAAAGAAATGCCCTGGTTAGTTATATTAAAAACATTAGACTATTTATTAGGCTCAAAATCATTCAATAATTGAATCCTCATATCATTAAAAGCAAACATAAAAATAATTAGGTTCGCTTTTAGCACTTTTTACTTCCTTGTATAAAGTAAAGTAAATATTTTCATTGCGAAAAATTTCGGATATCATGTTTCAACAAATTGCATTTTGATCACTCTCAGATCCATTTGAATGGTTTTTTCGCGTGACATCTATACGTACGGACAAAATAAAGGTTTATTTTTTTTTCAAAACGGATTGTAAAGTAGATTAAAAATGGATTCAGAAGAGTTTTTTTTCCCCTTCAGACATCGCGAAAAAGTCTCTAAGTACATATATTTGTATCTCACGTAACTCCAAAACGAGTAGCCTTAGAATGTTGACATCTTCTGTATGGTACTACAATACCATGTAGTTGTGCATCTTACTGTTTCCTTGCAATCGGCCTCACGAGACGCATATCTTGTCTCGGTGATCTCAGTACTTCTATTCTTATATATTGGTAAAATGCGCATTTTTTGTTTTAAAAGTTGTTGAATTATGTTGATCTTATGTTGTGATGAAGGATTTTATGCCTTTTTGCTTTTAACCCTTTCGCCGTCCTCTTCTGTCCGCGAAAATTTCCCCCCAGCGGCCGTCTGTTTTTCGCAGCGTGTAATGTTGTTTTCTCTGTACATCATAATGAATGTCAATGAATATTAAGTAAAATTATGAGTAAATAAAGCATAATGAAAAATTAATAATATCTCTGCTTATTTCGAACAGCAGAATAATTTGATAACATCTGATCCAGACGGTCCACTCCTCCCATTTTGCTGTTGTAATCTTTTACAATTATTGTTTTTTTTTACAGTTCTTTTCCGTGTTCCAACATCAATCATCGAGTTATTATGGACTCTCCTCATCAAACGTATATCTTTCTTGTCTTTCCAATTCACAACCTTATTTTTTCTCTTTTTCTGCTGAGTAGACGTTGAAGCCATCTCTCACTGTCTTGTATCTGATGTAAAATGGCGTGAATATTCATAAAACCCGGGGCATATTCAATTAGAAATAGAATGCCTGAGTAGTGCTGCCCTCTAGGAGGTAATAAAACAAAATCAAACAAGTAAACATTTAGAAAGCGTTTTAAACGTTTAAAAGTTTTAAAATGTATAGAAGAACTCCTGCATATATTAGTAAATATTGTAGTATTCCTGTCAGTTGGTATTTTGTAGTATATCTTGCAGTATTTATGACAGATTTCAAACTTCTGGGCATAGAGTTTATTGTTTTTGTAATATCTGCATCAATAGTCCTCCTTTCTTCTATCATTACTGCTTTCTGTTCGGTTTTTGTTTTAATATTGTGTCTTCGTATTCTAACCTTTGATGTTCTCCAAATGTGTTCTGTTTTGTTTAAACCTGATTACTGAGGTGGTGTTTTCAGAACTTGTGGACAATTATAAGACACCCAAAATGCAAATGTTGAGGGTCGTGTGCTTAGGATTGTTATCCTGATAAAAAAAAAAAATAACGTTGTTTCCAGTGCCCATATTTTTGGCGAATAATTTAAAATTATCTTTTGAAATACGTAAATAAAGAGCATGGTTCATTATGCCAGCAATAAATACTTAAATTATTTAATCCTGATGCTGACAAGCATCTCCCCTCGCATAGGAACATATCCACCGCCTTGCTTTCCTGTTGCATGCAAGGTCTTGGTATCAGATCCTTATTTTTTTATATGCCAATCGGAAGTAAAAATGTTAAATTTGCTTTATCTGCAAATAAGCCATGATTCCAATCCGCTTCGGGCTTATTTACCATTTATTTTAAGAAGAAAAGCCTAAGCTTTCTATTTTTTGTACTTCCAAAAATTTTTCTTCCAGCAGACTGCCCATGTAATCTAGCTGATCTGTGTACTCGTCGAACAGTTTCAAGTGAAATTGAAGTGGAAAAAATTTTAGGAAATTTTGTAGAAATCTTTACAACACTCAAACGTGGATTTTTTACTGATTTTCTATCTACAAATCTCTGATCACGTTGAATCACGTCGAGTCCCACTTTGCCGGATAACCTCTTCTTACTTTAATTTAGATCGGATTTACGTCTTTAAAGCATTTTATCACATACTACACCATAGAATGGGATAAATTTGCTAATTTAGCGATATCTCAAATCGAATTACCATCCTTATGATAAAAATGAACAATTTTCGAAGGCTGTTCGTTGTTTCCTTACAACTAAGAGACTTTTTTAAACATTAACTCTTTCTCATCGAGAGAGGGCAAAATCTCTATTCCCTAAACATCGAAAACGCCCGTATCTAAGAATTTCTCCTGGAATGCTTGTCCTTCCCCCATGACAAGTTGAATACTACCGCGCTAACAATAGCCTTACTTAAGTAAAGCGAGAACTTCTTTCTTGGACGCTTTCATACTGTGTGAAGTTCCCCCTTGCGACGGGAATGCAACTTCGGGCATCAAAAGCTAAACACTGACAGTAAACAAAGGAAAGAGAAGGTGCCATTAAAATAATATAACTACTTTTAGTACTTTCAAAAGAATTATTGACATGTGATTAAACAACACCTGAAAGCAATGATTAATGCAGTAACGTGATGGGGAAAGCACTGGGTAGGAAATTATTCAGGCGTTTCGGGCGTCCAGCCGATGTCTGAATGCTCGGGCGTTTGGGACGTTTTCGTTGCGAAAGAGTTAAATAAAATATACCAAAGTACGCAAGCGAGAAAAAAAAGCTAAGCAATGTTTTGAACACCACAAAAATGCAAAAATAGAAAAAAGGAGTAGACGATAATTTTATTTATGAAATTTTACGAAAATGTTTCGTGTACGTTCATTTTTGTGGCTTCTTTTATCTATGCCTCCTTATATTTTCAATTTTATAGCAAGAAAATAAGTTTAGTATTAAAAATTTAAAAAAAGTTTCGTTTTATTCAAAATCACATGGAGATAATATGAAGAAATATTGGACTTTATATCCGAATTCAATTCCGAGTTTCAGTGCTTTTTGTATAAATTCTTAAAGTTTGCGAACACTTTTGTGACACGATTGTCAACGAGAATTTTAAAGTTTCACCAGCGAAAATACTAAAGATCATTCTGAATGAAATAAAAGATTAATTAAAAATAACAGAATGATATCCTGAGCAAGCTCTCATTCTTGCAGCGTAAGAACCCGATATCTTAAAAAAAAGTTCAGTTATTAATTCTATAGGAACACAACGCATCATCCCGCATAGACAAAGCAGGATTTCAATAACAGATCGATGCATTCAACCAGGGTTTTGATTGAAATGGCTGCAATTACTGTTCAGGGTTAGAAATCAGGCAACTGTCATTACGTCTCTGTAATTGCAGTAATACACAATACATAAAGGCATAATTGTTAAACATCGATATTTCAGTTATATTGGATTCTAGCTTGTCATATCTGAGCTAAACTAAGCTTTGTTAAACAGCTTCATTCAGCATATTTTAGTCGACGTGATTGTTATGAATGTATATTGGAACATTTATTAAATATTTGGAATTAATATTATAGCGTTTATTAAGTATTTATATCAAATTTTCTGTCGCCTCCTCTTTTCAGATATGTTTTTATCTCGGGAAGATCCATATGCAGTAATGGAATTATCGTAATATGCAGGGTGTTTATAAAGTCCCGGACCCATTTTGATGTTTAATAACTCAAAAAATTATAAAGATATATTAAAATTAATAACATAAATGGTTAGACAGATTAAAAAAGTTTCATGACCCTTGTTAATGAACTTCCACGTGTGCCTTCCTCGTCGCACGGAGAATATCAAGTCGATATTCAATTTCACGCCAGGTACCGGCAAGCATGTCGGCATCCACATTTTTTTCATTCTGGCTTTTAGGTCATCCATGTTCACAGGTTTTCATTCTGGCTTTTAGGTCATCCATGTTCGACACTCTCTTCCTGTAAACGTTGTCCTTTACAAATCCCCAAAGGAAAAAGTCCAGCGGCGTTATATCAGGTGATCTGGGTGGCCAAGGAATTGGACCTCCTCGCCCAATGCATCTTCCTGTAAAATGGTCATTCAAAGAACTACCAACGATGGTACCCGTATGAGGTGGTGCACCATCTTGTTGCGAAAAGACATAAGGCTGAAGCTCTTCTAGTTGTGGAAATACGAAGTTGTCCAACATGTCTAAGTATACAACCGACGAGACCGTCTTTTCTGTAAAAAAGAAAGGCCCAATGACTCGGTCGTGCATTAGTCCACACCACACATTAACCTTTGGGGAGGAATCCCTTTGTGTCTCACGGTAATCATGGTGGCTTTTAGATCCCCATATGCGCACATTATGGCATATTAACAGAGAGAAAAAGGCAATAAATAAGCAGACGATGTCTGGAAAAGTACATACGTTTAGACTGGAAAATGAAATTATCTGAAATTAACCACAGGCGCAGAAGATATTTACAAAAGTAAATATATTCAAACCTGAAAAGGAAAATATTTAAGCTATTCTATCAATAAATGCCATAAGTTTGTTTATATCTTCCTTATTTTATGAGTTATTAAGCATCAAAATGGGTCCGGAACTTTATAAACACCCTGTATATAACAGGGTCAAATCTCAAGTGCAAAATACTGATAATTCACTCGTTCAAAAATGAAACACATATCGAAACTGTTGACTTGACTAGCTGATAAGCGCCCGCAAGTGTTTTTTGTTTGTTTGTTTGTTTTTTCTCCCCCAGTAGCGGGTACTTGCCTATAACGGCATCGGCCGCTACTAAGACCAGAAGCGGCGACCATTTTACTGTGGAGGCAACCTAACAGGCAGTTACCATAACCTCATATGAAAAGACAGACTATTCTACATGCATGCATTCTCCGGGATTCGAACCCGAGCCTTTTGGTATCGCAGTCAGGTTTCTCTAACCACCTAGCCACTATACCACGTGGGCGACCAACCGCAAATAAATGACAGACCTGTAAAACGCATAAAGTTCTGACGAGCGAAACGATTATCTATCAACGATCTTCCGTTTACACAAAACAAAGAATTTTTTTAGCCCAAAAGGGCAGTTCGCACAGAAGGGATATTAATTTCGCTTAAAAATTTTGCGCCGTCCATCGTGAAACAGCGTTTCACTTTTCAAATGGTTGCCACCAAATATTAGAGTCCTGCATTATATTTAAAGAAATTAAATAATGAAGAATCTGCATGAATGTATGCATATTCTCACATTGTGAAAAAACAATGGTGCCTAGAGGCATCACATTTTGAATAACATAGCCCTCCACTCGAATATGGGCATCTGGAAGCCCAAATTTGGAATTTAGAACTTGTTTTATTATCTATTATTGGTAAAAGTTTACAATTGGTTGCCTCTTGTTTTTTGCGATTCTTTTTGGACGCCAAGATCGGCGCCAGGAAGGCACAATCTCAAGATGCTCGCTACACAAAACCAGAATAAGAAGTCAAAGAATTGCACAAACTCTGTGTCCGTGTACACATCGATCTGTTTTCACTTAAAAAAACATCCTAGAATTGCACAAACTAGGCATTGCGCACTGCCCTAAATTTGTCTATGAACACATCAATCTATTTTCATTTAAATAAAATCAGGAAACTAAAACAAAGTTAAAACTATCATGGTAACCAGAAGTGAGGTTTCATCGCCAAAATTTAAAAAAAAAAAAAAATGTCGCTAATCGAAGGGGCACCCAATTCTACACTAGAACCCTATTGTTTTGTGAAATATATATGAGTTTTTTTATGAACAACCTCAACGATTTCAAAGCGAGCAATGGTAACAGTGTACGAAAAAAAAAAAATTTTATCTCCAGCGCGGGAATCTGTGTATCGAAAATTCTAAAGATATACTCTTTTTAAATATATTGTGATATTGCTTTTGAATTGAATTTTATGTTTTAAGCGTGAAAAACATGACATTTAATAAATAAAGGTAACACACAAAGCGTTAAAATAACGCCCTCTGGGGCGTAATCTAAAATCTGAAAGCTTTGATTTCTTTTTTTTTTTTTTTTTTTTAAATATATAGTTATATCCGTAAAAATAAGTGTACGGTTCTGCTTGTATTAGATGCTAAACCGTCTATCAAATTATTAGTTATTCTAAGCAAATGTATTCAGTATATTTCTAAAAATTCATAACTGTATATAGAGGTTTATATGTCCACTTAGTCGGGAACTGTTGCTATATTGATCACTTCATGTAGAATTAATGAGAAAAAGAAACGAAACGAGAAAAAATTTAATATTATTTATAATGTTAAACTCTGAAGAAAGGTACAAAAGCATTTTTTTTAAGTATAAACCATACTTAAAGACTCTTTACAGTATTTTATCCCAGAGTGCCTTCTGTGTGGGTAGGGGTAATTGAAAAGCACGTCCTCTTGGCAACCAGAAGGACTAAAGTTCGACTCCTGTCGAACGCAGTGCACATTTTTCGTGTTTCCTTGTTTCCGATTAACGTAATGACTGTACAGAGGCTGTTCACACATTTTTTAGACGATGTATATTGCATTCACTAAACTAAATTACATAAAATTCTTGTGTTTTTAATGTTCTATTTGACATTCCTTATTCTGAACTATCTTTCGACACCGCAATTTCCAGGATAACACTGCCTTTTGAAGTGGCAGAAGAGATTTCTATCCCATTCCTCCCGAACACCTTTCCAGAGTCCTGTTAGGGTTTTGGGACAACGTTTGGATAATGCAGTTTTTAAAAGCCCGATAGCACAAAAATCCATAGGTGACCCATCGGGAGCTTTAGTAGGGATATCAAGTGAAGGGTATGGCCTTGACACCAGTTTTTTGTTCCATTTCTTTTAGGAAATTTACAGTGGATTTGGATGTGTGACTGCTAGCTTTGTCCTGATGGAGTCTCACAGATGGATGACACTGTGGGTAAAGCGACGGTATTTCATTCAGAAAAATTGTAGATAAACTATGTTCCTGATAGTACTTGGAGTTAATCTTGACACTTTTTTGCACTCTCTTTATTTTTAACTTTCCATTATAAGAAAAACCAGCAACAATCATGAATCCCTTAGAAAAACTTTCTTTCGATTCTTTGAACCATGTACTTAAATTTTTGTATCCCCTTTTATGAAAATAAATGGTTTTTTGTTTGTTACAGTCATTTAAATACACCCATGCTTCATCTATTGTGACAATTGTTTTCCATTTTTATTTGGATAAGTGTTTCTTACATCGAATTCTGCAGCGTGTCCTGCGTTGAGCGAAAGGCTTTGGAAGAAGACGATGCACATTGCGTTTTTTCGCTTTCTTAAGATTTAAATCGACGTTTATCATTTTGTTTACAGTGGACACCGAGCATTTTAATGATTTTGCAACTGTCCTTTGACTAGGGGAATTTTCTTTTAACATTAAACAGCGCACCTTTGCATTAGTCGAAGATGTCCGTTCTTTCCTTGGATACTTGTTTGGAATTTTTGTCCCACTTGAGGCTCCAATTTGACGTTTCTTGTTGATGATATTACCTATCGACGCTTTAGATATCACAAAACCATGACTCTCACATCGTTTTTTGGATAAAGGAGTATGCATATTTCTCTTCGGAAAGAGAGTAAATGTAGCCTTCGAACCACTGCTTTGTTAAATTCGCTATTCTGAATAAAAACAAAACGTTCAAGCCACAGACGATAATTTTGACTTAAAAACATAGTACAATTGCAATTACTTCTTTTGCAGGAAACGATTTTTTATTACTGCTTACCAAATCGTCTAAAAAATGTGCGAATAGCCTCTGTATAACTGACCATTCTATTATGTTTAATCGTTTAATTTTTTCAGCCGTTTGAAGTAACTTATATTATAATTATCAGTAATAATTAAAACCCGAAACATTTCTTAAATGAGTTTTAATCAACTCTACCGTCATTTGTTTTAAATATTCAAAGTAGATGCAGCATGTTTAAAGTTTAAAAACATTTTATTATTAATTTTCTAATTCTGCAGTTGATTATCTTAGATCCATTTCAGTTCAAGTATTAAAATGCCTTTGCATTAGATTGAAGTGCGGCGCTTAAATTCCTTTTTGCATACTTTTGGTTTAAAAATGACTGAGATGTTTGTCGAAATATCATGGAAATTGCTTTTAACGGGAGTCTTCAAACAAGAGCGTTACTTCCATTGACACTCAGCGAATTAGGCTTCCGTAAAGGGTGGCTCAGCATTAGTCAATTCTCTCAAACCAGCATCAGACTAATGAAGCTGGACTGAAAAGGGAAGCCTGTTTAGAGTTAATTGAAGTCCACATAAATGCACAATGTAATCTCAGATATCCGTGTTGCCCACCGAAATCAAGCCTTTCAAGAGAATCCTTTAAAATGCATAGTGTCCAAATGTATTTAGTCAATTTACGAAACCAGTGAAGATGGGGCACAGAGTGAACAATTCATCGATCGAAAGTAATTTAAGCACGCGCTTATTATACTGTTCAACTTGAAGCAGAACTTTTTTGTTCCATATGGAAATTGGAACTAGAAAGAAATTTATAATTATTTCTTTTTTTTAAGACTTTTGATTATTCTTTGACCCAAAAAACTAAGAAGTATTCCTACCAAAATAAGTGATAAGTTTAAAAATGGAGGTACTTTACTGATTAATATTCTTTTTTCAATATATTTAAAAATTAAATTGGTGTTAAAATACTTTAAGAGGACTCGTAGACCTTAAAACCCATAAGATGTTCGAATAGGTGACTGTTGCAAAAATTGGGATAACTTATTTATTTTAAAAGCAATTACTACCAACTTTTTACAGCTGACTACATAATATAGCTGCTTTCTGAAATAGTCATCCGAAAGTTTGTGTTGCCACAAATGTTTTTATAATTTAATCCGCTTTGTGACAACATTTTTCGTCATGTTTCCAACTTGCGCGCACAGTTTAAAACATTCTGTTTCATAATTTAATTCCATATTTAATATATAGCTTTTATAACATTTGGAAACTACTGTGAACCTAAAATTCTAAAAATTTCATGTTAAATTTTTATTTTATTTTGAGTTGAGATTAAAAAATGTATTTTATTAAAAAAATTTGTAATGTTTTCGTCCATAAATTTTTTTCAGTATTAAAATATTCATCAGATCGTTGGTTCAGTTAGAAAATAGTGCTTATATAAAGACTTCCATCCAATTTCAAGTATGTACCATTAGCCATTTTTAAAATATCATGCGCGCAAGATGGAAACATGGCGAAATATTTTGTCACAAAGAGGATTAAATTACAAAAATATTTGTGGCAACACAAACTTTCTGGTTACTAGTTTCCAAAGCAGCTATATAATGTAGTCAGCTGTAAAACGTTGGAAGTAATTGCTTTTAAAACAAATAAAATATCCCAATTCTTGCAACAGTCACATATTCGAAGATCATGAGGAGTTTAAGGTGTATGAATCCCTTTAAGTTTTTAATATTTGAAACTGACCTCAGATCGTAGTATTATTTATATTTCAGTGACGATGGTCAGTGGTTCCTCCTTATTTAGCACTTTTTCTTATTACATTTTGTCAATTAAGTACATATGTTAGATAATTTATGAGTTAAGTTGAATAAATTATTATTTTGTGTAATTAATTACAATTTTTCCCTAAGAGAGTAGACTCCCGAAGATTATTAGTAATAATTAAAACCCGAAACATTTGTGAAACCAGTTTTAATAATAAGCTGTTTTCTCCTTCTTCGTCTTTATAAGCTATTTTTTCCTTCTTTCCAGCATGTCTTCGTGTTATAATGGTAGCACACTCGGAGCATATTCGAGAGCTCCAGGTTCGAATCCCGGAGAGGGCATTGCTCATTTTTCACAACCCCTGCTTCGAAATAACCTAATGACTCTACAGTGGCGCCTGAGCTGTTAGTTTAGTCATGATGGTAGTTATTTTTCGTTTGAGGTGGCGTTGTTTAACTAAAAATTTGCAAAACGCTTGCCTATTGACATCAGGAATTCTGTTGTGTTGTTCTTCTGTCAAGGAACAGCTTGTTACATAATAGTCTGGAGACTCCGTTTCGTCACAAGCAAAAATGTCTGTACTGTGATGGAAAATCGTTCAAAATATTGTGGGAAGGGTTCGTGTCCCGAAATAAAACGGGCAAGAAGTGGATTTGCAACAATTCTGTCCGTCTACATATGTTATGAAATAGTGCGTTCTCCTTCCTTTCTGGCTATTAACCCAGTCTTCTTGCCATTTGGCAGTAGTCCTTTGTCTTAAAGTCTTTTTAAGATAGGAAGTTGGTCATGGAACATTGATGCGCGGTATATTATTGCCTGTGGCTGCTTCCTTTGCTTTGCCATCAGCTAATTCATTTCCGTAGAGTCCTATATGAGCTTTGATCCACTTAACTAATAATTAGCGTATGCATGTTCTCTTAAATCTGTTACAGAGGCTCAGACAAGCGGATGGGTGAATATCCTCGGAGGGCGCTTTTGGTCAGTGGGACCGTCATCGGGATACACCGGGCGCTGGGTTTTGGCGCCCCGTGCGAGACCCTTGTATGGCCCTCAAGTTCGACAATAGATACTGGTGGGCGTGGAGCTACACCAATTAACCATATGGTTAAGGAGTGATGCCCACGTCCTCCTCCATATGTCGCATGCCTGCATTTCTGCAATAATTGGTGAAGGATGTTCAACGTTCGCAATGGCATACATTGAGGAGAGACTATCGGTATGTATAGTAGCTTTGTGGACATTGTTATCTATTAGATAACGAAGGGCTTGTGATATTGCTAGTGCTTCGCTCTGAAACACGCTATTTTGCATACTGAGGTGTCCTTGCCATTGATACACCAATAGTTCTGAGCGTCAACAAATGCACTACCCATTTTGCCATAAGATTCTTCATCCATCAGTATCGATTGATAAGTCATCTGATGAGGCTGTTTGTCCTTGGTCCTAAGCAAGATGGACTCCGGCGCCTTTTATTGCCCGATGAATGTGTAGGCGTGGTGTTCGATGTTCGTACTGATCTGTGAAAAATGTTTCATCATCAAAAGTTGCAGGGCATCTTAGCTGTCTGACTATTTGCTTAACTGCGTCTTCCTCTATGCATATAGGTAAGGGTAGAATGCCAGCTAGCACATTAATAGCTTCTGTGGATGTGGTACGATTAAAATTTTGTTTTGAAAATCTCGCCCACGGGAATAAATCACTTCTACTACTCCCCGAATAAGTCTTTAAGAATTGTGTTTTTCAACATTAAAAATATCTTTGAATTGAAATATTTCTAGCTTTTCATCTTTTTTTTTTCTAGCAGCTACTCTTTCAGACACTTACCTGTATAATCAACGCTCGTGTATTTGACATTTTATCTACTATTTCGATCAATTCCTTATTTTCCTTTTTACTTCCTTGTACGAAATAAAAAGGAAGTATTGTAATCGCGAAAAGTTTCAGGCAGCATATTTCAACGAAAATATCCCATTTTGACCTCTTTCAAATGCAATTTAACGATGTATTTCCTTGATATCTGTACGTAAGGACAGAATAAAACACTCTTTTCCTCCAAAAAATTATACAACTGCTTTAAAATGAATTCTGAAGAGAATTTTTCGTGGCGTCTGTACGAACGTATGTACGTACGTGCGTACCTACGTATCTCGCATAACTCAAAAACGAGTAGCCTCAGAACGTTGAAATTTTGTATATAGGACTGCTGTAACATGTAGATGTGCACCTCGTATTTTGGTTGCAATCGGCCGCACCAAACGTATATAAATATATTTATATATATATCCACTCTTACCCGGCTCAGTGATCTCAATTCCAAGAAATTTATCGTGGCGAAATTTATCATCAAGAATTTATCATGGCGCACTTCAGCTTGCGCGAAGAATAATTCAATTGTCGAAATTTTTAATTTATGGTAACCTATTTTCCTTTACCTTTTTTCATTGTGCTCGAGCGGGAAAAAAGTTTAATAAATCTTCTTTCAAAATAATTTTAACAAAATGCGTATTTTACATTTGGCCTTAGTATTGCTCACAACAAATATGCCTAATTTCAAAACGCGCTAATATATAAATTCACGTATATCTTGGGAAATTTTAAATAGAATACTCTAATTGTTTGTAAGTATGCTTAGAAATACATCTACTTGCAAAACTGGATGAATTTTTTCTAATTCAAAAAATATTTTCGAAAATATTATAATAATTACTAAAAAAATTCAAATTTTAAAAACGAATCTGAAAATGAGATTCGAATTTGATTTGGATTGAACCTAAATTTGGAACCGTAAAAGAAGGAATCACGAAATTTAATCCAAAAAGATTTATTAATAAAATATATGCCAAATTTAATTAACATTGGGAAATTAAAATTTTGAGAGCTAATTTTTTAAAAAACTGCTCTTGCGATTTTTATAAAACTTAGCTCTTTGGCGTAATTTGAGTCGTTGAATCGATATATGAAAAAAAAATAGGTATGTCGTTTCAAACAAGTCCGGTTTTGTTTAAAAATACCTAGGTTAGAACAATGTTACATATAAATCTAATATATAACCTAAGGTGAGCTTTCGAGATCTGAAAAACACAAGTTGGTGAATCGGCTCAGTAGAACGCGATATATAGATCTGTCTCCTTTTTTATGCGTTTCCCTAGCTGATAATTTTTAATTTTAATCACTAACGTTTCAGGAAACCAAAAGAATAATCAACAATGTATTTAGATAATCCTCTCAATTAAGGGGGCTCATACACCTTAAAACCCTTATGATCTTCGAATATGTGACTGTTGCAAGAATTGAGGTAATTTATTTTAAAAGCAATTATTTCCACCTTTTTATGGCTCACTACATAATATAGCTGCCTTCTGAAATCGTAATCAGAAAGTTTGTGTTGCCACAAATATTTCTACAATTTAATCCGCTTTGTGACAAACATTTTCGTCATGTTTCCACCTTGCGCGCACAGTTTAAAGTTATCTGTTGCATTATTTAATTCCATAGTTTATATATAGCTTTTATAGCATTTGGAAACTACCGTAAACCAAAAAAACTGAGAATCTCATGTTAAATTTTTATTTCATTTGGAGTTGAGTTTATAAAATGTATTTTATTAAAAATATCTGTAATATTTTGGTGCATAAAATTTTTTAATATTAAAATATTCATCATATTTTTGGTTCAGTTAGAAAATGGTGCCCATATAAAGAATTCCATCCAATTTCAAGTATGTACCATTAGCCATTTTTAAAATATCATGCGCGCGAGGTGGAAAAAAGACGAAACATTTTGTCACAAACCTGATTAAATTACAAAAAAAGTTTGGCTACACAAACTTTCTGGTTACTAGTTTCCAAAGCAGCTGTATTATGTAGTGAGCTGTAAAAAGTTGGAGGTTATTTCTTTTAAAATAAATAAAATATATCAATTCTTGCAACGGTCACATAATTCGAAGCTCATAAGGTGTTTAAGGTGTATGAGTTCCCTTAATCTTCCTAACTTTCTTTTATCATATTAACTTGTCAGAATTGTGAATTAGTTTCTGTGGAGTACTTTCAAATTCAACTAAATCTGTCTACTATCGATTATGATTTGAATTCCAGCTTCTTCTGATTCTCACACTCGCGTTATGTATGTAAAATTTTATTTCTCAGATTTGCAATATCTTTCTCTTTCATTTGGCTTAGAACAATACTCTACTTGAACTTTATGGTAATGTTCGTTCATTTTATTTAGCCTCTGATAACGGTGCCTCCATAACAGCTACAGAATGCTTTTTTAAAAGGAGGTACCGTATTAGGAACTGAGTTAGCAAGGCAGCCTTCGTATTCGCTGTGCTTAATGCTGTGACATATGCGTAAAAAATATTTAAATAAGTTCTTTCTTCGTGATAATATTACATTAAAAGGCATCGAACATTCGCTGTGCTCGAGTCATGAAAACATCTTCATAAGTAAAGGAACGCCTCAGTAACAGGTACTTCTCCTAGTACTGTGCAGAAAAACATGCTTCTGAATTTGAAAAACAGCTGTCTTTTGAAACGAAATTTTTTTTATGATATGCATCATTTCCTCAATTCATAAAAGGTGTTCAATTCCTTTATTAAATTTTCTTTAAAAGGTTCTAAAAAGAATCTCTGTGTCTTTTTCCCACAAAACAGAGCCGTAACTGAAACGCTACATTAAATAATGTGTAAAACGGAAATATATATAATCGGCACTTGAAATTAAAAAAGAATAAAGGAAATAATAGCGCTTAGGCCGCCCAGACGATATAGTGATTTGAGGAGCCGCCTGCGAGACCCATGGAGGTAGGAAGTAAGATGGAGTCGCCCTAAACAAGTTTCTCCGTACCCTGCTCTGAAGCACCGGCGATCCCTACGTGGTGACCAAAACATTGGGTCCATTTACCATTGAGTTCTATGGGATTTGACGCGTTCGGGTGTAAATATTTTGTAATTACGTCGCAAATATACATATAAATGTATATATTTTCTTCTTCTACAACACTTCAGAGTCCTAAGTATGTGAAAACAACATATTTTTAAACAACATTTCATTCTGAACGGAATTAAATGCTATACTTTTTACAGGACAGTTTTCTCAGAATGGTTTAATTTGAATGAAATATTTTCACAAGTTTTCGTTAATTACATTAGAAAAAAAAATTAAGGTAATTCGATTTTATTCGGTTAAGGTAGAAAAATTAAGATCAAAGTTTATTGTATTATTAATATTAAAATTATGTATTATTTCTTTTCTATTTATAGAGCTTCTTCCTAAAATACTTTCTTAAATATGACATGATTTTTTGGCTTTTTTTAAATCGAAAAATGTAAGTCAATTTATAATTAATGCTCTATTCGGTTCATTTTAAATTAGAGAATTATTAGGAATTAGCGAAATATTTTAAATAAGTATTTCGCTAATTCCTAATAATTAAATAGGTATTTAATAGTATTTGACTTTCTCTGAACATTTCTGAAACGCAATAAAAAAGATTTTTTTTTTTTTTTTTTTAAGTATTATTTAAAACTTGTAACTGAGATATTATAAAATGTAAAGGGAATAATTCTTTTAATTATACTTATCAGATTTTTTTTTACCCTTCATTTCAACAATACATATTCCAAAACTCTTTATTACGTTCTTAAGTGCGCATCTCATAGCATTTGCTTTACAATACCTTTTAACAGATTGCTTTCCAATACGAACAATTCTTGCTTAAATAGTTTTATAACGTATTTGTCAACAGGATTTCAATTTATGTTTACAATTCAATATTAAGGTTATTATATATTTAGATAACATTTATAATCATTATAAATTAGATACATTTAATCATTAGATTTCTTCACAGTACTTTCACAGTTGTTTATAAGTGAATAAATTCTTCATTTCAAATACATTTATAAATAATTTAATGAATATTTAAGTATTTTGTCAAAGGCAGATACATGCTTTTTGCAAGCACATGCATAAATGCCCATACATATTTCCTATTTATCATTTCCGGCATGTGCAAATCTTTAATTTCTGTGCATTCACTATATTTTTCGTGTAAAGTAATTTACACTAATTTAGCATACACCCGAAAGTTTTACATAAAAAATATATATGAATATAATTTGAATGAAAATTATAAGTATTATTTTTAATACCCACTCAAAGGTCAGTTTTTCTTCAAAATTCCTCCACGATGGCATCTCTCTCTTTAGGCAGATAGCCCTTGCATGCGTTACTCTATTTAATAAAAACTTAATCTGATATTTTAACATACATAATTTTATATTTACATTTAGCCATCAAGTTTCAAACTTTTCAAATCTTCTAGAAAATAAATTTTGGCAGATCTCTTTTAGCAATTTTCTTAAAATCTATATTTTTGTAGTGCAACTGCTTAGAATTTTATAAAACAAATTCATAATCAAAATCGCTGTTGTTAGTTATCGAAAAATAACCAAGATGTGATTTTTGCGTAAATGTCAGTAAACTATACAAATTGCTATTATCCATTACACTATGAATGTTTCTTTCATGCGAGAGTGTCCCTTTTCCGATTTCTATGGAACTGTCGTGTGTCGAAATACTATCAAAATCTTGTCAAGCGAGCTTCTGAATGTAAAGAAAGAACACCCCGTCTGGTAACCCAAGCTTCAAAGCAGTGCTTCACTTCTAGCGCGGAATGGCCCCTCCTCCCTTTCCTACCTCCATGGCGAGACCGAAGGGCTCAGATTCGAATTCCGGAGAAGGCGTAGATGTACATTGTTCTGTTCCTCTCCTAGGAGGTAACGATGGCTTTAAAAGCCACATCTGGCATTAGAAGTGGCGAAAGCCTAAAATGGTTAGTGCCCGTCATTAAAAAAATAATAATAATGCTTGGAAATTATGATATATACAGAGGCTGTTCGGACATTTTTAGACGATTTTGGTAAGCGGTAATAAAAAATCGTTTCCTGCAAAAGAAGTAATTGCCATTGTACTATGTTTTTAAAAGTCAAAATTATCAACTGTGGCTTGAAAGTTTTGTTTTTATTCAAAATGGCGAATTTAACAAACCGGTTCGAAGGCTACATTTACGCTCTTTCCGAAGAGAAATATGCATACTCCGTTATCCAAAAACGATGTGAGAGTCATGGTTTTGTGATATCTAAAACTTCGATAGGTAATATCATCAACACGAAAGGAAAAAGTCAAATTGGAGCCTCAAGTGGGACAAAAATTCCAAACAAGTATCCATCTTCGACTGTTGCAAAGGTACGTTGTTGAATGTTAAAAGAAAATACCCTAATCATAGGACAGTTGCAAAATCATTAAAATGCTCTGTCCACTCTAAACAAAATGATAAATGTTGATTTAAATCTTAAGAAAGCGAGAAAACGCAATGTGCATCGTCTTCTTCCAAAGCATATCGCTCAACGCAGGTCACGCTGCAGAATTCTATATGAGAAACACTTATCCAAAGAATAATGGAAAACAATTGTCACAATAGATGAAGCATGGGTGTATTTAAATGACTGTAACAAAAAAGAGCCATTTATTATCATAAAAGGGGAGAAAAGAATTTAAGTACGTGGTTCAAAGAATCGAGAGAAAGTTTTTCTAAGGGATTCATGATTGTTGCTGGTTTTTCTTATAATGGCAAGTTAAAAATAAAGAGAGTGCAAAGAAATGTCAAGATTAACTCCAAATACTATCAGAAACAAATTTTATCGCCAATTGTTCTGAATGAAATACCATAGTTTTACCCACAGTGCTATCCATCTGTTAGACTCCATCAGGACAAAGCTAGCAGTCACACATCAAAATCCACTGTAAATTTCCTAAAAGAAATGGAACAAAAAACTGGTATCAAGGGCACTGATATACCTGCTAAATTTCTCGATGTGTCACCTATGGATTTTTGTGCTTTCGGACTTTTAAAAACTGCATTATCCAAACGTTGTCCCAAAACCCTAACAGGACTCTGGAAAACTGTTCGGGAGGAATAGGATAGAATATCTTTTCTGCCACTTCAAAAGACATTATTATCCTGGAAATTGCGATGTCGAAAGATCGTTCAGAATAAGGGATGTCAAATAGAACATTTAAAACACAAGAATTTTATGTAATTTAGTTTTTTGAATACAATATACATCGTCTAAAAAATGTGTGAACAGCCTCTGTAGTCCATAAATAATATCTTTTACCAGCATGATAAATGTTACCTTATGAATATTTAAGCGTCTTGCTGGTTTGTACTTATATATTTACTAACCAAATAGTGTCTTTGTTGCTATTAAGTTTAACAGAATTATTAAATTGTACATAAAAGTTCATATAGTTGAAATGTTGCAACAAAAATTAATAAATGAATATTAAATTGAAATATATTATTCTATTGAATTTTACATGGCAATGATGCTCAAAATGCTTTTAAAACACAACATCTTTTCATCTGTTTATTTCACAGAATAATATACTTTCTAATATAATAGTATCCGTTCCATTAAAATAAGAAATCGAATGCATATTTTTTACATTCACATGACATGAACTATATGCCATTCTTTATGACAGTGCCCTCTTTTTGCATGAGTGGAAAGCCTTTGATGTTGTCTTATCCCCGTGGGACTCTTTTCATGGTAGCGACGTTGACAAGTGGATATCTGCACCTTTATACCCCGAAATTTTTCAGTGACATCTTCGGGATTGGAATGTTCTCGAGAAGAATCTCACAATGGCTTTTATGAAAGCACACGAGCACCTTGAATTATGACTTGGCCTTGGAAAAAGATTGCTTTGGGGGCTCTAAAATTTGGCTTGGTGAACCTAGTCTTGCAGTTCGGAGATATATCAAAACAGAATCGCATTTTCAGACATTTACACAGGATATATTTTATTTTTAGTGGAGTTTCATGAGGTTTGTTAGATTTAACTTTCAGATGCAAGGCATCTTAAGTAAATTATCGCAAATTCCGTTATCCACATTTAATGTGTAGCCATGATTTTCGTCATAGTTCCCGAAAAAACTCGTCCCAATAATAGCAAAAATATGTAACATTTATCTGTGTCATATGCATTTCTGTGCTATTAGAAATAGCTAAAGTAATTATTTGTTCATAACATAAACCTTTTTGGTTCTTAAAATGCAGTTTTAGAAAGAAAATAATATAAAAAAGAAATATAAGTTATTTCTCCCACCTTCTTAGAGTGCCTTCGTGGTGTAGTGGTTCTGCACGCTGGGAAGGTATCCCAGAGGTCTGTGGTTCGATTCCCGGCGAAGGTGGTTGCTAATTTTTCATCTCTCCGCCTTTTCCAATTAAACGAATGTCTCTACAGTGGCAACCGAACTAAAAGGGTGTTTGATGATGATTCTCCTCACCCAGGATTTGGCAATTGGCTTCCCTAAAAAACACCAGTCGCCCTTTAAAACGTGGAGCGTATAAGGTATTTCTCCCGCCTTCATAGCTTGCCTTCGTGGTGTAGGGCTTATGCACGCTGGGCCGGTATTCTAGAAGTCCGTGGTTCGATTCTCTGCGAAGGCGATTGTTCATTTTTCATGTCTCCTGCTTCGAAATAACCGAATGCCTCTACAGAAAATAATACTAAATATTAACTGATTACCTAGTATAATTAGTTTTGTTTATTTATTAGTTGTAGGGTTACTAGGTATAACCTTATACTTTATTTCAAGTAATAGAACTTTATACTCTATTTCAAGTAATAGAACCTTATACTCTATTTCAAAATAATATACGAGTTATTAATTCTCTAATAATACATTTGGAACTAATGCAAATTAGAAACTAATATACAAACTCTCTAATTTCATCATTTTAACTTCTAACTAATATCGATATTCTACTAGTAAAGAGCACAGTGAGGAATTTATACATCTAAGGATAATATTGATATATTAATTATAGCAGGTATCTGACAGTGAAAAGCACATTTTCCCCTGCGATGTTGCAATTGCGAGATTTTATTATTAAGATGTGTAAATGTAATCTTAAAAAAGCGATTCCAGTATACACGAAAACTAGAGTGCGGCCCCTGTCTCAGAAGGATCACGTCCTGCCATTCAAGTTTTGAGAGAACCACAACTCCAGGACTAATCCGAGAGGGCGCCACCCCTCCCGGTCACTGCAGAGGGAATACTTCCCTCGACAAATTAATTGAACTTTATTTCATCGGAGAAGAGACTGACGGGCGACCATCACGTAGAGATCCATAGGGTCAATCTCAACTCCGACTACTAAACACACGTTAGACTCAGAGATACAATTTCCACGAGCGGTGTCACCACTCCCTCTCGCGGTGCTAAACGAGGACCTTTATTTAATTCACAAGATCATACGTCTCTGCACACCAACCGAGAGGAGCCAATCCCTCCCAGACAGTCTACACCATCCACCATGTAAGGTCCCCACCGCCAAGGACACTGACAAGGCAGTACCAGTACGGTCCCTGCCTAGCCTGAACCTACCATCGGAATAAACGATGGTTCTAATCTATGTGAAGACTGATTATTTGCTCTGCAGGCCGGAGCTGTCTAGACACAAGTCTAGCCAGTGATCTGGAAGAACCCCCGGTCTCCTCTCATAAATGGTCGGTTCCGGAAATTCCGCCCAGCCGGACCACAGAGTTGGTTGTCCAGCATCGTTAGCCTATGCCATTCAGATTATATCTAGCCTTTGCCGGCATATTTTCCAGCGGGCACCACGAGGAGGCCGATGCTGAACTGAGGAAGACGTGGCGAACCACCTCCCTTCAGCACCCGCCCCCTTAGATCAAACCACGGGTCTCCTGCCGCCAGCGGTCGGTTCAGGAAATTTGTCCTCATAATTTCAATATGCAGGTGACGGAAGACGGGGACGCTTGGTGTTTAACGGAGGTAAACAGGAATATGTCCTACGCCCTCCCCTATCTAGATGCAACAATTCCCTGGGGGTCCCACAAGGGCGCACTGGGAGTTTACTGAGACTTCATGAAAACGTTTACATGGCCATACAAGGGCTATTCCGGTTTGACATTGGTTCAGTACAGATTCTTATGTTAACGGTTGACCTGGGTGTTCATAGGCCATAATGCATATATGAAACATGACATTACATACATGATATATGACATGACATTAAGCTTATACATAATACTTGCATGAATTAGTACATACATACTTTATACTTCAGCTGACATTAGACTACTCATACATAATGCATGACATTAATCTATACTTATTAGAGTTATAACCTGACGGTATATTACGTTAAGCTAACTGTATTGCGAACTTGCTAAGTTACTTTATAACTGGATTACTTATAGTTTACATTATTGCTATTACTTCTTAAATGACATTATGCTATATAACAAGATAGGCACACATACTTTGCCTTATAAACATATATGAGTTACTTAAAATAATACACATGTGGCACGCGTTATAAGTGCTAATGACTACATTACCGATTACGTTATATTAAAAATACACATAGTACGACGTATTACACTCATTGATTACATTACTTACATTACAATATTACTTACATTACACATTTACTTATACACTTACATATTTATACAAGTCTAGACAGTACTATATAACACCTGCTAAGTTACAATAGAGACACATATACTGTTAACACTTACTTATTTACAATACTATACAGTACCATTTAACACTTATTGTATTACATTAAGTACACATATGCCGCACACGCGCATACTGTATTGGATAGAAATAGTAGCAATTACAAGATGTCGCAAATGAGTACACTAAAGTGAAACTTTCATCTAGAATTTATATCGGAATATTATTTTAAAGTTATCGACTCAATACATACTATTATAAACAAACCTATGATGTTAACAAATACTTTTGCGCGAAGTATTGCGCTAAAATATCAAAGTCTGGTTGATACATGCTCATAGGCCATAATGCATACATGAAACATGACATTACATACATGATATATGACATTCCAATATACATACGACATGCGACGGAGGGCGTGGGCACCATGCCTCCACCAATACGGTTAATCAGTATAGCGCCACGTCCACCTTTATCTATTGCCTAGATACATGATACATAAGAACATACGGTGGCTATAGATAGACTGTGCAGAAGATACATATATATTCAGATGTCTAAATACATCTTACGTAGGAACATGGGGTGCATGAGATGTATAAGGGGACATTCATAAGAACATATTTAAGGTGACACACATTGGGTGGCGTACACATACTTATGGATATAAGATATATAGGAGCAGAATCAGTTAAATGTTACAGGATGTTGCGAGATATATGATACAAGATGCTGTGGATACTGATATATGCAGATGCCAAGATACGCAATATGAGGTGCAGAGTGATATATAAGTGGCAGGATACATGGTAGAAGGTGCGAAATAAGATGCGTGATACAGGGTTATGCGAGATATGTGTTACAATATGTAGAAAATACAAATATTGGCCGATGCCAGGATGCATGATACGTAGAACATAAGGTGCGGTAGATACATAAGGTGACAAATATAAGGACATGCATAAGGTAACATACACATAAAAAAAAGAAGGTTCAAAATAGGTTACATATTAAAGGATGATACGAGATATATGATAATTATTACACAATGATACAAGATATTTGTTAAAACGCACAGGGTTACATTTTACAACATAGGTTACGTATTGCAGGATGTTACAAGATATATGATACAAGGTGCAGAAGATACTAATATAGGCAGATACCAAGATCCATGATACATGGTGCAGAATATATTACATGCTACAAGATGATACGAGATTAAATTCCAATATACAGCAGAACGTAAGCATAATAACGAACTTCAAACAAGAAATTATATTTCATATTCCAAGCGGTAAAGTCGGCGGAAAATTGCTAGTTCGGTTTGAGGTTCGAATCCCGAAAACGGGTGACTGCATGGAAGCTTTCGTGGTTTTTCCCCATGTGTAACGTGCGTACGAGCCAGTTTCCCTTAGAACGTCCTCCACGAAGGCATCCCTTTCCTTAAGGAGATAGCCCTCAAAGCTCTGCCGTAACCATACAAAACCAAACCAATTTCGTATTCAAACAGCGTCATTTTACATTTATGTTTGAAATTTTTAGCTTTCTTCAACTGTTTGCCTCTAACGACTATTTTCATTTTTTATGCAATTGTCTTTATGCTTTGAAAAGTATTCTTTAAATCTCGATATTGAAAGAATAAATCTACATTTATTAAACCATGCCGAATAACTTAACCTTCGCCATTTATTCTGCCTATTTATTGAACATCTGTTTCTCTTGTCTAAATGTATTCACTAATTTAATAACAGCTATACTGATTCATCTTCACCACTGTTAATCCATTGTACTCAAAACGTGAAATTTCCTGATCTGATTAAATAACGAAGCTCATACTTTTAAGATGCATTTCCAGGGCCATTTTACTTATTGAGCTCAAAGTGGATCTGGAAATGTTCAGTAATTTAATATCTAGCATACTATACAAATAACTTTTACTCCACTGTTTCAGCATCTGTTCCTTATAGTCATGGCTCATCATTACCTAATTACCTAATTATCCTTACTCTTAATTGTAATGCATAATCTCGAGCAAGTCTTTAGTGTCTTTAAGATGCTCATTTACTACTTTTGAAGAAGAGTTACTAATTCTTCCACTCGTTCTCTAATTACATTCTCTTCCATCCTGTGATTTCAGTAAATTGAGTCGTAAAGAGGCATATTCACAACAGAATAAACAATGATTATTTTCTCTGCGCTATAAACTTCTTGAAATATTAATTCAGGGAGAGAGTTTTAGGTTTGCATAGAAAATTATTTCTATTCGGGCAAGCTGCAATAATGAGTTAAAGAACATCCGTTCGTATATTGTGCCGTTTCTTACTGTACGTATTGAATATCTAAATTCGGCGTCATAGTATATTGTCTAACACTTGGTCTTCCAAATTGGATACATTTTTGCATTCTGAATAGAATTTCTCATTGAGTTAACGAATGGTCTTAATTTTAAATCTGCAAAATTTTGGTCTCCAAATTTTTTTTCTCAAGTCCTAGCTAATTAGCTTGAATCAAAAATCGGCACAGTAGGAAGTTTTTGTTCAAGGTCATTACTCCAAATGAAAAGCAAATATAGGTAATATTTCTATCGCTAGTCCTTCATTGTATTTGACCCCAAGGTTCAATGATTGAGCAACGGAGATATCTCTCTAAAATCTCGCCACTAGTTCTTTTATTGACATCATGTTGCATTTGTACTAAGGTTTTCGATTTAGCACCGGTTTTTCAAAAATATTCTTTACTTTTTTATGAATATGTGGTTAACAACCTTTAATTTAATAAATAAAGAGGTGGATGCGATATCATTTTTTCAAGAAAGAGATCTTTTACCTGACAGGTGACAGGTGACGGAGGACGGGGACGCCTGGCGTATAACATAGGTAAACAGGCATATGTCCCACGTCCTCCACTATCTCGAAGAAGCAACTTGCTGGAGCCCCGTGAGGCTGCACCGGGAGTTTACATGGCCATACAGGGGCTAGATGTCGAGTAGTTTTTACATAGGACGTTGTTAATAACACAAAGTAACTTAAAAAGAATATAAAGAATAACATTAAAACATTAAAACACATATATAAGCTGAAACACATAGATATACAAAATTAAACGTAAAAGCATAAAAACACACTCGTAATTACGTAACATAAAGACATAAAAACACACACGAGAATACATATCATGATACATAGAATACATATGGAAACACGTAGAGCACATAAATGCAAATATTACACACAGAAGAAACATATGAGACATAGTAAGGTGTGCGTAAAGCAGTAGCGCTGTGCGGAAATATGCTCAGTTCCCATAATACATAATGTACATATTTTCATTAGGGGCATCTGTTGCATGATTTCGTTGCATACACTACATTCGTGCATTGTACGGATATTATATATTTCGATTTACGATAACACATCATTCCATTGGGTGCCCAGTGCTTTACACAGATAAATATGTCAGTAACATTATTTCTGCAAGTTGCTGGCTATTGAAAGCAGATGTTAACATGAGGCTCGAAATTGAATGTGGAATGTGTATTACAGAATGTTATACATACTGCGAATATCTAATCGTTGAGTACATTGTCTGCAGTACCATGCTATTGTGGCTCGCAAATGTCTTGCCCTAGGGCGTTGATTTGCTGTACAACTGCGCAGATACTCCTTATAGCTGGCGGGTGTTTGATTATGAAACGATAGTAAAGTGTTCTATCATTCGTTGGATGTGGTAAGTGGTGGTTTGTTGTTAGACCGCAGTCAAATAGGTAGTGCTCGGGAGATCCTAGCATGCCACAGACACAATTGTCAGATGCTGAGATGCCATGACGCATAAAATAAGATGGAAATGGGCCATGACCCGTTATGTACTGTGTCAGTGGGGCTATTGTTATAAGACGTTCCGTGTCTACCTTTGGTAGGAAGTTATACGTCATTCTCCCTGTGTCGCCACTATTCCATTCTTCTTGCCACTTTTCTTTACAGATATTACGCAGAGTTTTCTTGAGGTGTGAGACGGGGGTAGGGGCTCTTATAGTTTGAGCGTGGATGTTGTTGGCAGCCTCATTAGCCAGTCGGTCTGCGACGTCATTCCCTTCGTTGTCGGAGTGTCCTTTCACCCATACCATGTTAAAGCGGGCTTGATGATTATTGCGTAAAAGTTGCTGTATATCTATGATGATGGGTGAAGTGTGGTGATGATCCCTGAGTGCGTGTAGCACTGACATGCTGTCCGTGTAAAAAGTCGCAGTGGTAAGGGAAAGGTTGAGGGCATGTCGTAGCGCATTCAATATTGCTAGTGCCTCTGCTTGGATCTTTTACCTGACATAAGAGTACGCGAAAATGACCACAACATGAATTTTTTTATTAACAACGAAACAATGTGGAGCTGCAATGTTAAAAATTTCAAAACGCCGAAGGGGAAATTGGTTTCTTAGTTCCAGAATATCGTTGGTCACTGCTATTATTATCTGTACTAGTGGGCAGATGTCCATCAAATGGTATGCAAAAAGCTTGATATGTTCGGAAATGTTCCAAATGATTGGAGCAATTACATGCGGGAAGTGTGTTCCCCTACATCTGATGCAAAGATTAAACGAGCGAATACGTGGTCCCAATATAATAGTTGAGTCGCCCAATCGATGTAGCCTTAGCGACTGGCCCGCGTTTGAATCCTGGAGAAGCCGTAGCCATGGCATCCTGGAGAAACCAAGAAGCCATCATTGAGAAGCCCTCCCTTCATAGGAGTCAACAGTGGCCATCTATTAGGTAGTTCCATAATGAAATGGCCACTACTTCCGGCCTTTGTAGTGGTGTAAGTCTAATGGGTAATAAATTAAACGCTTGGCCATTAAAAAATAAATAAAATATTTGAATCAGATTAAATTTTGTTTGTTTGAAAAAAGAATAACAGCACAAAATACCCGCACAGCAGTGGATTTTTTTAGGAATATTCCGGGAACATGGCTACTGCTTTATCGTTCAGATCTCGAAGAAAGATGCTATGCTCTTTCTTCGGAAAAAATATTCAACATATGCAAGGTGAATCAGCGATCTGTTCAGACTCTTGGAAAGGATAAAAGTCGGTTCCACTTAAAGAAACTTATTACATTCACGGTTATTGTGAACCATTAGAACAATTTCGTAGACCTAACAAAGGATGTTCACGCCTAAAATGTGAAAAGAATCTGCGGTTTAGAGAAGTCGTCTCGGCATCAACTCGAATCAAATCTTCTGTAATTTATGTGGATAAAGTACATAGGAAAAATGATAGTTTTGGTGAATTGTTGAAAAAAATTTCGGAAATATTTATTATTAAAAATGTTCATAGGAAACAACATGTGAATATTATTATTATTATTACATATTGTGATATTTATTTGTACATTCGCTCTTGACGAGCTTAGCGAAATCATAGTTGAGATTTGGTGTAATTCTTAAGCCGTTATATAATGTCGGGGACCGTAATGATAAGGAAATACCTTTTTATCAATAATACTTTAGCCCTTATTACTTCCTTGTACGAAGTACAAAGGAAGTATTGTAATCGCGAAAAGTTTCAGGCAGCATATTTCAACAAAAATATCCATTTTGACCGCTATCGAACGCAATTTAACGATGCTTTTGCGTGATATCCGTACGTAAGGACAGAATAAAATACTCTTTTCCTTCAAAAAAATTATAAAACTGCTTTAAAATTAATTCTGAAGAGACTTTTTCGTGGCGTCTGTACGAACGTATGTACGTACGTATCTCGCATAACTCAAAACCGAGTAGCCCCAGAACGTTGAAATTTTGTATATAGGACTGCTATAACATGTAGATGTGCACCTCGTATTTTGTTTGCAATCGGCCGCACCAAACGTATATAAATATATTTATATATATATATCCACTCTGTTACCCGGCTCAGTGATCTCAGTTTCTTTACTCTTATATGTTTGTAAATTGTACATGTTTTGCTTTAAAAATGATTGAATTATGTTGTTTTTATCTTCCGGTTAAGGATTTTATGCCTTAGTAAATCTGTGTGCAATATTTTTAGAATAAACAATAGAACAGTGTGAGACCATATAGGGCACTAACAATAATTTCTGGATGTCCAACCATGCTTCACTATTTCCTTGAGCAGCTAGGGTGAACATGTCGAAATTGCCTGCATTGGCATGTTCAAACTCACATCCTAAGCTTTCCTTCTCTATACGACCACGACTTAAAGAAGCGGTTATTCCCGTCCTGCAGTTATGCATTTTAGTGTGACCAGGAAAGTCACGCGGATCATTTCTTCTTTGAATGCCCGTATACTCAGCAGCAGCATCTACAGAAACCAACTCTGTATTTCCTCCAGCGCACAGGTGGCTTAACTTACGTCGTGGTGAAGAGTGTGACAACGTACTAGAAAATAAATCATTTTGACAGTACGAAAACGGAGAATTCCGAAACATTGGTGCTGATGTGGAAGGGCAAAAGATCATACTAGTAGGGACGTGGAATCGGTTGGGCAATGGAAAATGAATTCAACAGCATGAAATTAACTCGATGATCCTGTCACACCAGTGATTTCTCTGCATCGGTAAGAGATTAAAAACTCTGTATTTCTTCCAGCGAGTTTACCCATGCCTTTTGAGAACCATACATGCAAGCGTATCTCAAAGATTAGAGATGTTGCACAGGATTCAGTCATCGTTAAGGTCAAAGAATAAATATAAGGTGTCTACTGCTAGCCTACTTGGACAAATATTACTGTCGGAAACAAAAACGTGACAGGCAAAGATTACCTCAATAATGTCACAATGTGCACTCAACTATGCCAATGGCTCACGGAGAGCTCATATCCCAAACCAAGAAGTTGATAGCTGATGGCATTCAAGAGCGCTTAGCATCGTGAGTTGTATTGCATGGTTAATGTATTACAATCTTAGGTCAGTAATAAAGCAGATTCATCACTAGGGTTTGTGTTAGGGAACTTGTCCGCTCCTTTCTTAATATTCTAATACAATTTTAACTGCAGTGGCCCATGGGACACTGCTCAAATTCGTCGAAGCAAAGGGCGCTCAAGTTAGTCGAAGCAACGGACAACATTGCGGATGAGTGACGACTCTGCAACATCCATAATTATTAATTTAATGTTTAGAATGCGCGTTTATGGTCACTAATAGTAAATCGTAAAAGTTTTTAATCTCTTGCCGACGTGAGGAAAATCACTGGTGTGAGAGGACCATCGAGTGCCTTCATGCTGTTGTACTCGTTTTCCCTTGACTAACTGATACCACATTATTCTATCCTTTTTCCCTTCAACATCAGCACTATGTTTTTTTCAGAATACACGCCTTCAGTACTGTTAAAATCATTACCTTTCTAACTTATGTCATTTATGTCTTAGTAAAATGGTGTCACACGTCTTATCAAGACATAAATTCAGCCATCTGTACGCTAAATGCTTAACAATAACACTCTGTTCTTCTCTTTTATACATCTTCCTGCAGATGCTGTAAGATTCCGTGATTTTTCTTGCGTTGTCTACATATTAAATAAATCTCGAGTCAGTCGGATGTATCCTTACTAACGGCCAGAAATGTATTTCAGATCTTGGTGAAATTTTTACAGCGGATTCATAATTATCATGGTTTAAGGGGACTCATACATCTTAAAACCCATAAGATCTTTAAATATGTAACTGTTGCAAAAATTGGGATTACTTATTTATTTTAAAAGCAATTACTTCCAACTTTTTACGGCTGACTACGTAATACAGCTGCTTTCTGAAATAGTAATCAGAAAGTTTGTGTTGCCACAAATATTTTTATAATTTATTCCAGTTTGTGACAAAATTTTTCGTCATATTGCCAGCTTGCGCGCATAGTTTAAAACATTCTTTTGCATAATTTTATTCCATATTTAACATGTATATTTTATATCACTTGGAAACTACTGTGAACCAAAAATTCTAAGAATTCCATGTTAAATTTTTATTTTATTTGAAGATGAGTTTAAAAAATGGATTTTATTTAAAAAATCTGTAATGTTTTTGTGCATAAAAATTTTTAATATTAAAATATTCATCATATTTTTGGTTCAGTTAGAAGATAGTGCCCATATAAAGAATTCCATCAACTTTCAAGTACGTACCATTACCCATTTTTAAAATATCATGCGCGCAAGGTGTTAATATGACGAAAACTTTTGCCACAAAGCGGATTAATTTACAAAAATATTTGTGGCAACACAAACTTTCTGGTTACTAGTTCCCAAAGCTAGTTATATTATGTAGTCAGCTGTAAAAGGTTGGAAGTAATTGCTTTTAAAATACATAAAATATCCCAATTCTTGAAACAGTCACATATTCGAAGATCATAAGGGGTTTAAGGTGTATGAGCCCCCTTAACGGTTACAGGCAACTGTCGTTTTACTAATTTGCAATGCATAGTTCATGTAGTGTTTTGCAAGACT
Source organism: Stegodyphus dumicola (assembly GCF_044657685.1). Classification (NCBI taxonomy): domain Eukaryota; kingdom Metazoa; phylum Arthropoda; class Arachnida; order Araneae; family Eresidae; genus Stegodyphus; species Stegodyphus dumicola. Next base: position 24,743,661 of record NC_140772.1, read on the forward strand.
AATATATCGAAAGCATCGTTAAAGCACTGTATTATATGTTTATTGCAATGAATTGTATAATGTGATTAATGCTATCTACTGTATGGGCAATGTACTGTATTGTACGGCCAGAATCAAATAAACCAATCGATGGACTATTCAGGACAATATGCAACTATACCCATACCGGATTAACTGTATAGTCCATAGTTAAAAATAGAAATTTTAGTCTAATTTTTTTAATTTAGTTTTAAATTTTAGTAATTTATTTAGTTTTATCGAAATGTAACTGAAATGATTTCAGTTATATTTCACACATTAAATTTATAAACAAATATTATTTCGATATCTTTTGTTTTTTTCAGCGCTGCTCTTCTTTTAATGAACATCAATGAACTAGAATCTGCATAGTTTCGAACTTCCCACGAAAACTTGAGATATTTGACAGACTAACATCTTTGCTTATGAATATGCAAAATTCTGCGTTGATTCGTTTACTAATGTTTCTAAAATGCAGAAATGAGAAATTTTACAAACAATAACTTTTTATTAATAACTATTTCAGTTATTCTAGCAATATCCACAAATTTCGTTGGGTATAGGGACCAGAAAAACAAACTTCTACCGTACTGGATTATAAATAGTAGCAATTACAAGATGTCAATTACAAGATGCAATTACAAATGAGTACAATAAATTGAAACTTTCATCTAGAATTTATATCGGAATATTATTTTAAAGTTATCGACACAATACATACTGTTATAAACAAACATATGATTAAGACACAATAACACGCCGAACAAATACTAATTCAGAAGTCAAACAACAAAAATCAGCGTTATATTTTCAAAATGTACTTAGGAAATGATGATTAGATAAGATAAGAAAGCCTGGACAAGAATAAGCAAGTGGCGCCATCTGTTGGTGAAAACCAGAACTAAAACATAATTTATTTAAAGGCCGAAGACAAAGATGGATTGGAATTAGGATCGTTAACTAGAACAGAAAGATTTCTTTGAATGTGAAATGCCTAGAAAATCCAGTTTTCCAATGGAAGATGTTTTTTTGAAAAATTTTGGCAGCAGAAAAATTGAAAGTGTGATTTTCGGACCAACAATGTTGAGCAACAGAAGATTTCTGTGTTTCCTTTTTTCTAACATATGCCTCATGTTCCTTGACGCGAAATTTTAAGGCTGTCTTAGTTTGACCAATATAAATCAAATATTGCTCATTTTGGGGTTTGCAGCTGAGGATGGTGGTTCGGTAAAACCATCGAAACTAGTCCTGTGAAAATTTTGGAAATATAACGCTGATTTTTGTTGCTTGACTTCTGAATTAACCATATGATATTAAACAAATACTTTTGCGCGAAACATTGCGCTACAATATCAATGTCTGGTTGATACTGGTTATGGGTTATAAATTTACGAAACAATTAACCATAGTCATATTTTTCTCGCTGCTAAAAAGCTTCCATACTCTACTGCCATTTGTTGCGCTGTTTTGCTGTTTACTGACATTAAAATTTTTGTCTCTTTGACTATGTTGTTATTACAAATTGCTTATTAACACAATCCCGTAAGGAATTCAATTTCTTGATTTCTTATTGGCTAATCACTTATAGGATTACGAAATTCTTTTTACAACGTATTTTTGATTGAGCTTTCTTCTAGAATTATGTTAGACATGTTTTGATTACTCTGTTTTGTTTTGATAGGGCGCAGCCCGGTCCACCTTGCAAAACAAAGTTTGCCCTATGACCCTATACGGGCTACGCCAGTACAAAAATCACCACACAACTATACAAATACACGAATCACACAATGCCAATGGCTTCTTTATTGTTGTTAATCATCTTCATAATCTTATGCACTATTCTACTTGCCCTAAGTAAACCATTTTTCAGACATATATGTTTATATTATGTAGGCTTTCGCAGAGGCAATACAGTTAAACACTATATTTAATAGAAACTGTACTGCATTAAATTTTTATTAAGCGAGGTCGCCATAAAATATCTTTTGCTGCATACGAGACCCTGTGACACCTAAATGCCGCGTAAATAACATATCATGATAGGTACTAATCATTTGACTTATGTCACGGGTGCCTGAGAGTTCCTGCAACGTACGTGTAGTCTCAGTGCTATGATACTAATTACGCGCATTCATACCAATTGGGCCCACCAGCGGCCGAGCGGTAAAGTCGCTGAACACTGGTAGTTCGGTCCGAGTTTCGAATCCCGCGAACGGGCTGGCTACATGGGCGTTTTCGTGGTTTTCCCCATGTGTAACGTGTATACGAGCCAGGTTCCCTTAGAAAGTCCTCCACGAAGGCATTCCTCCCCTTAGGCAGATAGCCCTCGAGGCTTTGCCATAATCACACACACACACACACACACTTTTCATACCAATTGTGCATTTTCTTTTCTTTCATCTTCTGTTTTATCTTCGACTCTTCTTTCCAGCTGCCTTTTGCCAATCATTTTTAAGTAACTTTCCACCGCCATTTATTGTTTTTCAATCTGCCAGTCCCGTTACGATCCGAAGAAATGATGTTTTTATTGCAAATTTTTTTCAAGTTTGCTAGCTGTAACATATCCTGAGAGAATTCGATTGTTGTTATTCACATCATTCCCGCAGCGGCCGAGCGGTAAAGTCGCTGAACACTGGTAGTTCGGTCCGAGGTTCGAATCCCGCGAACGGGCTGCCTGCATGGGCGTTTTCGTGGTTTTCCCCATGTGTAACGTGTATACGAGTCAGTTTCCCTTAGAAAGTCCTCCACGAAGGCATCCCTCCCCTTAGGCAGATAGCCCTCGAGGCTTTGCTATAATCACACACACACACACACACACACAATCATTCCCGAATGCGTATTTTTCGCTCTTTACATTTCGAGTTTTATTCATATTTTTTGAATTTTTTTTGGGGGGGGAGGATTATCATGCAAGTTATTTTATGGCCACCTGGTGTTTTTCCCAAATAAAATTTTATTAAAATTTACATTTGATAACTGAGCCTTATCTATATATCATAATTGCCATTTGAGTAGAAGGAGACACAATTTATTGTAATCATCTAAATAGTTTTCAATCATGAGGCACTGAAATGAACCTTTTTTAACAGATCATGAATTTGTCTATCATGACCCCTCCATGGAAAAAGCCAATGGCCTTTATAGGAGTCAACAAGGCAGGAAACTCGTCGGATGACAAAGAATGAGCCGACCTGAGATAAGGACCACTCTCATGTAAAAGGTAGGCTAGCCATAAAAGAGCTTTCGTAATTCCTACTTTTATTTCTTCCCTAATTCATGTTATTATAAATTTTACAAACGCTTAGATAGACTTATAATTGATAATTAAACATTAAAAATGGCTCAACATTTCAAAATCGGTTTCGCAGTTTGTATGTAAGTTCTTTAGCTTCAGATCTTTGCATTATTTTCCTCATTTTTATTCTCTTTATTTGTCTTATTTTGGATTCTAATAATCCGTTAAAAATCCCTTCATAATTTTATTACTAAATGCAATCGTCGAACTTTTCCTCAAAATTAAAAGTTCTAATTTTATAATCAAGGAATTTGAAATACATGGTTAAATGTCTCGCAGTTTTTGGCTGAATTTGAATATTTCATTTATCGTAGTTGCTATAAGTATTTGTCGAAGAGAACATTACGGTGAATCTTTACATTATGGTAACTTGGCGATTTTTGGGCGAAAATTTGGCGACCAACCCTACTACAGCAACCTGCTAGTTTTGTTTTGGATGCCATTTTGTTTTCACGAAGTAAAGGTATGTTTTTTTTTTTTTTTTACTCAACATTTTTTTCAAACAATATGCTAGCCGAATTACGCTTATACTGGAACTTTTATGGAACAGAAATGCTTAATCATGACAAAGATTAGGTGCGAAATTGGGAGAAAGTGCAGAATCGCAAACTGCTTGCCGCGTTTTTAAGAATTGCACATACACGGTATCCATGTACACGTCGACCTGTTTTCACTTAAAAAAAAGCATCTCCTAATTGCAAAAAAATGGCATTGCGCACACTCTTGACTTTATCTATGCACACATCGACCTATTTTCACTTAAAACGTCATAGAAAATTGACAAAAATCCAGTTCTTACTCTTGTAAAAAGCGTCAAACAAATAAGTGGACGATTTTGCACTTTAGCAGCGAAATTGTTTCTAAGTGCTTATTAGCTAAAATCACGATCGGAATTTTCCGGATAATGCCACATAACATATCTCATAATCTCTCTGAGACAAAATAATCTGTGATTCGAACTGTGTACTTCTCAGATTATTGCTAAAGTCCTAGCTAGTAACCTTTATCGCCTTACCAAAATGTCGCCAAATTACCTGTTAACATACATATTCTAAAGATTAGCCAACATTATATATTTCTTTCATAATAGAAATTACTATAGAGTTAAGCTTTCCAGATTTTACTATTAGTTAGGGTAATGGATGTTTTTATCCTTTAACCTATAGTTATATTTTTATAATATTTATGAACGTATCGTTTAAGTAGTGTTTATTTATTTTATTTTTTTGAAAGATTACATAATTCTTCCTACTACACTTTTCTATTATTATTTTCCTGGGACCAAGCTGACCACTTGTTCAGGGCACATGCTTAAGCACCCCGGGGCCCACGGTCAAGAAAGTAGATTTCGGACACTGCAGGCCTTGGCCCATTAGGGCTGTTACGCCACTGAGTTTTTTTATTATTATTTTAGTGAAAAAAATTTAGTCTGCTTTACAACACTGGTAATAAAATTTATTAATATAACATCCTAAAATTTTTGTATCTTTTCTCACTTTAACTCCTGTTATAAATTTTATATTTTTGAGAAGCAATATTTAAATGTTTTTAGTTTATTATGAATTACATTTTAAGTTCAATTCTGAAGTGAAATTGAGGATAAAGAGCTCAGATTTTTTTCTCTCTCATGCAAGGATGAAATTTAAGAATGAAAAATAATGTGTTTTTTGCTTTAGAATAGATTTTTTTCCCACCGCAATGTAAATTACAGTGGAATACATTATAGTGTAGAGATAGTTTGTAACTAAGGTAAATCTTAAATTCATTTACTGAGAAATAAACGAATAAAATAATAAACTAATAAAAAATCTGAAAACTTTCAGATTTTATACTACGCCCAAACGTGCTTTCTTTTAATGTTTTGTGTGTTACCTTTATTTATTAATTTTCATGTTCTTGGCACTTGAAACATAAAATTTAATTCATTAGCAGTATCACAAATATTTAAAAATAGCATAGCTTTAGAATTTTGGATACACAATCTCGCGTGCTGGAGATAAAGATGTTTTATTCTTAACAGTGTTGCCACTGCTTGCTTTGAAATTTTTGAGATTTTTAATCAAGAATTCGTTAACGGTTTACAAAATATGAAATAGAAAATAAAAAATTTCCAAATTTGGAATTCCAGGTGCTCAAATTTGGGTGGAGGGCTATGTTATTCCAAAATTTGATGGCCGTTGGTAGCGTTGTTTATTCATTTCTATATTTTTTATGTTTTATATGTTAAAATCTGAGTTTAATTAGTTTGAAATTTGTAGTTTATTTAATTCATTATTTAACACATTTTAGGCTTTGCTTCTGAATAGTCGTACAAATATATTTTCATTTCAAAACTTTTACTGCTTTTTTTTTTTTTTTTTTTTTTTTTTTTTTTTTTTTGTATATATATTAAGAACTTATTCCTCTTTTATTTTATAGTTTTTTGTAGATCCATTTTATCCTAATATATTCTCATAGTTTACACGTTTAGTTTAATTAAGAACAATAACACGCCGAATAAATACTACATTGTTGGTCCGAAAATCACACTTTCAATTTTTCTGTTGCCAAAATTATTTAAAAAACATCTTCCATTGCAGAACTGGATTTTCTAGAGGCATTTCACATTCAAAAAAATATTTCTGTTCTAGTTAACGATCCTAATTCCAATCCATCTTTGCCTTCGGCCTTTAAAGAAATTATGTTTTAGTTCTTTTTTCACCAACAGATGACGCCACTTGCTTATTCTTGTCCAGGCTTTCTTATCTTATCTAATCATTATTTCCTATCTTGTTCATTTACGGTTTTGCTGCTGAGGATGGTGGTTCGGTAAAACCATCGAAACTAGTCCTGTGAAAATTTTGAAAATATAACGCTGATTTTTGTTGTTTGACTTCTGAATTAATGTTTAGTTTAGTTTAGTTTATGAGTATGCTGCAACCCTCCTGACCGATAATAATTGGCCTCATGGTTAACGCAGCACACAAAATACATGGTTTACATGTATATGGACTCGGTCCACTCATATTGAAAACTTTTTATTAGATTTTTAATTTTTTCACTTTTTTATGATTTATGCTACTTTTTAATCCGCGTTTTACATTCTCAAAATTTGCATATATTTTTGTTATTTCCAATTTTGGATTACAAAATTTGCATATGGTTTTGTTTCTTCAAGTTTTGGATTATTGTTTTTTGCAAGTTTTTGTTTCTGTACTTAAATATGTCTGTTATTAAGCAATTTGTTTTTAAATTTCTGTATGGTTTCGATGCAATTGCATTTTTGGCACTGTTAACTTTGGCCTTTAGGGGTCGCAATGATAGACACAGACAACTTTGATTATTTTTCCACGATTATTTTTAAGTTTTAACTTTTAAAATTAAATCAAATGTGTCTTTGTCGGTTCAGAAACAGGCTGCCATAATTATTTCTTTTTTTTTTTTTTTTTTTTTTCTTTTTTTTTTTTTTTTCTTTTCACCTGCCCTTTGATGACGATGCAGTGAAAGATGTGAATAGCATTTTTGGTTTTGCCATATTGTGCCCCCCTTCACGCTTAGTTTTTGTAGTTTGCCACTGTTCTCCTGTTTCCTGGTTTTTGCATGTGGTTTATTCCGAACTGAATATGAGATGAATTTTAGATGCAATTTTAGGTTTTTTATTTTAATTTTTTTTGTATTAGATATTACTACATATCTTAAAGATGCATTTTATAAGGAGCTTAGTCTTTTCTTATGCTTTCTTATGCCGCAAAGCCTATTCTCACATTTCTTAGACGCGTTTCATTGTATTTACAGAAATATTTTACCTAAATTTTGGAAATTAAATGTTCTGGTTGATAACTCTTGTTCTTCACTAACTTTCTACACCGTGATGTTCAAGACAACAAAACATTTTGTAGTATCGAAAGAGGTACTTTATCCCATTCCCCTTTAACAACTTTTCAAAGTCCTAGGAGGGTCATAGGTCGACGTTTGGACGAAAGTCCAAAAGTGCAGAGATCCATAGATGATAACCAGGAGACTTAGAAGGTGTGTAGAGTCATTAGGTTAATTGGAAGCAGAAAAGATGAAAAATATGCAACCGCCTTCGCCGGGAATCGAGCCACGGATCTCTGGAATACCGGCCCAGCGTGCTACCGTTACACTACGAAGGCACGCTAGGGAGGTCGAAGAAACACCTTATATACTCCCCTTTTTAAAGGACGACTAAGGTTTTAGGGGACCTAGTTGCCAAATCCTGCGTGCGGAGAATTATCATCCACAACCCTTTTAGTTCGGGCGCCACTTGTACAGTCATTAGGTTAATTGGAAGCAGAAAAGATGAGAAATATGCAACCGCCTTCGCCGGGAATCGAACCACGGACCTCTGGAATACCAGCCCAGCGTGCTACCGTTACACCACGTAGGCACGCTAGGGAAGTGGGAGAAATGCCTTATAGAGGTATGAGTGAAGTGTGGCCTTCATACCCGTTTCTTATTCTATTTTTTTTTTCATGAAATTAACAGTGGATTTTGAGATGTGGCTGCTTGCATTGTCTTGGTGCAGTTCTACTGATTGAGTGCATTGCGAGTAAAGAGTATGCATTTCACATTTAAGGGGACTCATACACCTTAAACCCCTCATGATCTTCGAATATGTAACTGTTGCAAGAATTGAGATATTTTATTTATTTTAAAAGCAATTACTTTCAACCTTTTACAGCTTACTACATAATATAACTGCTTTAGAAACTAGTAACCAGAAAGTTTGTGTTGCCACAAATATTTTTGTAATTTAATCCTCTTTGTGGTAAAATATTTCGCCATGTTTCCACCTTGCGCGCATGATATTTTAAATATGGCTAACGGTACATACTTGAAATTTGATGCAATTCTTTATATGGGCACTATTTTCTAACTGAAACAACAATCTGATGAATATTTTAATATTGAAAAATTTTATGGACGGAAACATTACAATTTTTTTTAATAAAATACATTTTATAAACTCATCTCCAAATAAAATAAAAAAATTAACATGAAATTTTTAGAATTTTAGGTTCACATTAGTTTCCAAATGTTATAAAAGCTATATGTTAAATATGGAATTAAATTATGAAACAGAATGTTTTAAACTGTGCGCGCAAGTTGGAAACATGACGAAAAATGTTGTCACAAAACGGATTAAATTATAAAAATATTTGTGGCAACACAAACTTTCTGGTTACTATTTCAGAAAGCAGCTATATTATGTATTCAGCTTTAAAAAGTTGGTAGTAATTGCTTTTAAAATAAATAAGTTATCCCAATTCTTGCAACAGTCACCTATTCGAACATCTTATGGGTTTTAAGGTGTACGAGTCCCCTTAAAGTAATTTAACACCAATTTAATTTTTAAATATATGGAAATAAGAACATTAATCAGTAAAGTACCTTCATTTTTAAACTTATGACTTATTCTGGTAGAAATACTTCTTAGTTTTTTGGGTCAAAGAATAATCAAAAGTCTTAAAAAAAGAAATAATTATGGGTTTTAAGGTGTATGAGTCCCCTTAAATATTGTATACAAAATATGTGTATGATAGTATGTGGGGTTGATCTTAACATTTTTCTCCACCGTCTTTATTTTTAATTTGCCGTTGTATGAAAAACCAGTCAGAATCATAAATCCCTTTGAAAAACATTCTTTAGATTCTTTGAAGCATCGATTAAAATTTCGCAATGATAATAAGTAGATCTCTTTTTAGTGCAGTCATTCAAATACACCCAAAATTCAACTATTGTGACAACATTTTTCCATTTTTGTCCGGGTAAATGTTTCTCATAAATAATTCTGCAGTGCACTCCGCGTTGGTGGGTATGACGTAGAGAAAGACGTTGCACATCTTTGTTTTTCGGCTTTTATAAAATTCAAATAAGAATTAATTACTTTGCTTGCAGATGACACTGAGCGTTTTAATGATTTTTCGGTTGCTGCTGTGCCTTCACTTTTGCTTTTAACATCAAATATCTTACCTATTCAGCATTCGAAACATTCCGTTTTTAGCTTGGATATGTATTTGGAACAGTTTTCCTACTTAAAGCCAAATTTTGACGTTTTTTCCCTCCTTTCTTGTTGACAATATTACCTATTGTAGCTATAGATATCGAACAATTATGGCTTTCACATCGCTTTTTAATAAACAGATATGAATAACTTTCTTCGAAAAGATTGTAGAGACATTAGTTTAATTGGAAGCAGAAAAGATGAAAAATATGCAACCGCCTTCGCCGGGAATCGAACCACGGACCTTTGGAATACCGGCCCAGCGTGCAGAGCCACTACACCACGAAGGCACGCTAGGGAAGTGGGAGAAATACCTTATAAGAGTACAAACACAGCTTGTTGTGTTGTGACTTATCCCACTTTGTCTGACAATAGCATCAGAGCAACCCCAAGAAATATATATTGTGTCAAGGACAGTAAGATTGTTCTTCTCGTTGACAAAGGTCTTGAGCATCATACGGTTGAGAGTACGATTTCGCTTATCTTAGTCCCCAATTTTGGTGGAGATGACCCCAGGGGAGGGGGGAATTGTCCGAGGGTCTTCCACCTCTCTTTCCCTACCAACAACTTCTAAAGAGGACTTTTGGTTCGCCATACATTTAGAGTGCCTCCATGCCGCAAAGACACTATACATTTACAAACATCCATGCCTTCTGCGTGATTCCACCTCGGGCCCTTTGGTACCGAAGTAGGCTTCCTTAAGGGGGCTCATAGACCTTAAACCCCTTATAATCTTCGAATTATGTGACTGTTACAAGAATTGGGATATTTTATTAATTTTACAAGCAATTACTTCCAACCTTTTACAGCTGACTACATAATATAGGTGCTTTGGAAACTAGTAACCAGAAAGTTTGTGTTGCCACATATATTTTTGTAATTTAATCCGCTTTGTGAGAAACCTTTTCGTCATGTTTCCACCTTGCGCGCATATTTTAAAAATGACTAATGGTACATACTTGAAATTTGACGAAATTCTTTATATAGGCACTATTTACTAAACCAAAAATCTGCATGAATATTTTTATTAAAAAATTTTATGCACGAACATACTACAGATTTTTTTAATACATTTTATAAACTCAACTCCAAATAAAATAACAATTTAACATGAAATTCTCAGTATTTTTTGTTTACGATAGTTTCCAAATGTTATAAAAGCTATATATTAAATATGGAATTAAATTATGCAACAGAATGTTTTAAACTGTGTGCGCAAGGTGAAATCATGACCAAAATGTTTGTCACAAGACGGATTAAATTATAAAAATATTTGTGGCAACACAAACTTTCTCATTACTCTTTCAGAAAGTAGCTATATTATGTAGTCAGCTGTGAAAAGTTGGAAGTAATTGCTTTTAAAATAAATAAGTTATCCCAATTCTTGCAACAGTCACATATTCGAAGATCTTATGGGTTTTAAGGTGCATGAGTCCCCTTTATTACTACACCATCTGGGAAGTGTACAAACATAGCCTTCCATGCACTGCTTCTTGAAAATCTGCATTTTGCATGAGAATAAACCTGTCTAGTAGCAGACGGTAATTTTTACTTTCAGAAATACAGTTGCAGTTAAAAAAAAAAGTTTAAGCTGATAATTTTGTTTTATAGCAAAGCAAAATGTTCTGAAAATTGTGCGAACAAACTATGCAGTTTATTAACATCTTAGTCTTGCTCTGCACTACTACTTTTGGTGCAAACATTGAAGCACGCTGAGAAGAATCCATATTCCCATTTCGCTCAAATTAAGAAAGTAGAATGCATGCCTTAAATCATTTTATAATTATAATCGCAAAGCAAATGAGGTCGTAACATATTACATCAAGTAAACATATCCATGGTAGCTCGGACAGTATTCTCAACTAAAGCACAATATGCTATTTAAGAAGTAAATTACCACCTCGCTCTTCTCTGATCTCTCCGGCCAACTTCGCTGCTTAATGGGCAGAGCTGTCAAAACATCATTAAGTACCGAAACGAAGCCATAAAAGGTGCTTCTGACGAAGTCATCGCCCAGTTCTAATGCTGAAGCATTATTGGGAGCTTCAAAAGGAAACAGCTGCGCGTGATAAGCTATTCAAAATTATGACGACATTACGACGTTTATTACGCCATTGTACCACACATATTAAGTAGCGTAATGATGGGAATGCATATTCAAAAGGTTTTGATTGAGTACCACCTGATTATGCGTACGAGGTCTATGCAAAACTTGGCTGACAAGATTACCTTAATCAAAAATATTAAACAGGTATTCCAAAACTCATCATTAGCAAGAATTAATTTGAGTTCGAAGAACTGGATGTTAGAGAAAATTCATTATAAGCCCTTTAATCAGATTTTTAAAGTTTTAATCAATTCGTTTTTTTAAAGAAGGATTTCTAAGCGACTAAAATTACTTTTTGATAAATTTTAATAACACTGAGTGTTTTCTTTAAAAAAGAAAGATATTCTTTAAAATTTTTTAATTAGAATTACGCTTATTTTACGTTAATTAGAGTGTATATTATTTAGTACAATGTACTGCAACCCTTCGATTTATAAACAGAAAAGTAAATAATCCTAGAATTTCGAAATCTGAATTTTACTTGGAATTTATATTTATATTTTTAACAGTGGTTGAAAAAATTTATTTCTCGCCAAAAATTTAAACCAGCCATATTCAGATCTGAAACGCACAGGTTCCTCCACCCCCCGACAAACGCAAGTTGAGGCTCTGCATTTTACTTAGAGGCTGTTATTAATTAACTAACTGAAAATATGACACGAAAAATATCTTAAACCAAATTTAGAACACTAAAATGAGGTGTCCACCAAAGGCCTAGTGGATAAGATAGCTAAAAACTGAATCGTCCGAAGTCCAAATCATGACGAATGGGCTGATTTTTTTTTTGTAAAGAATAGTATGAAGCAAAATCATCCCCTCCATTTGCTAAATCGCCCACCAGTGGCTCAGCGGTTAAGTCGCTGAATGCTGGTAGTTCGATCCGGGGTTCGAATCCCGGCGAACGGGATAGCTTGCATGGGCGTTGTCTTGGTTTTCCCCATGTGTACGAGTCAGTTTTCCTTGAAACGTCATCCACGAAAGCATCCCTTCCCTAGGCAGATAGCCCTTGAGTGCTCTGTCTTTGTTAATTATTTGAAATCCAGACCCTTCGCTAACCTGTATCCTCAAAATACCGAACCGCCCGAAATACGTTTCCAGTTTCACAGCAATTTCGCCCCTCTTCTCCGTCCATTAAAGCAGAAAATAGGTGTGAAGATTTCGAATGACATCCTTTGTACTTTCTAGCAAAGATTCCATTAGCCCTTGACCCCGTTCTTCATAAAACTATTCTGAAGGTCAGACCAATAAGCCTTTCTGGCTTTGTTATGATCACGACTCAGATTTGGTTTGTTTCCGTTATTTTTATAGGAGGGAATAAATTGATAAAAAATAAATATAATCCTTAAATTTTTAAACTGCACTTTTATTGCTGTTTAAAGCTTAAAAGCACGCTGTACCACAAAAGAATCAACAACGAAATGTCACGAGCAACCAAAAGATAAGAAACCTCTTAGGACAAGCTGTCTGCAGTAAACTGATACAATGCATTTGGATAAACTGCACTTGCTACTGCATACCTTAGGGGAGGGAAGAAAACAAGATTACAATCTCGGCCGTTTTGGGGCGGTTTTGGTTGTATCAATGTAGGGCCGTGTGGGGCGGATTGGTTGTGAAAGAGTTAAATAAACCAAATCAATTCATTTGCTTAGTGAATGCTAGCACGTTTACCTTAAAAATGAATTTCCGGAAAACACCTTTTCTCTTAAACAGATAGCCATCATGCGCTCATTTCTATTCTGTTAAACACTTAAGTTTTTATTACCAGCCATGTGAGACGTGTCACGTCTTATGGGGCTGGTAATTTCGCCCACATATGTGAAAAACCTTGCAACATTTCTAGAAACCTATTGTTACGAAATGTACAGACGCGGAGAGATGGCTTCCCCGCAAAGCAGTTTTAGGGTTGCCATAAAATGGCAAGAGAAGGCAGGGTTGCCACATTTGGTGAGAAATCGCCCATTTGGCGACAAAATTGACGGTGTACCATGGACAGTTGGAGAACCTTCTGAAACGAATTCTTACCGGTTTAGTCCAGAATGTTCCCGAACACAAGGCGAAAGCTATATAAACCGTGCTAGTCTGCAGTCAATAAAAGTGTGTCTCTCATCGACAGTGTGTGTGCCTCGCCTAGCGAGTCAATCCCTGCGTAGTCGATCGAGTTGACAGCCGGGCAGCGTATGCCGAGTGGGTCGTCGAGTCCACTGAACGAGTCTGTTAGAGTATCGCGGTTAGTGCATCGTCGAGAGAGCGTGTTGAGCTCCGGAAACGACTGAACCGAGAGTCAGGAGCTGTGCTCTGTGTGTCGTCGAGTGCATCGCGAGTCGTAGCGCGTGGAGAGTACTTGGAGTTCCGAGAACGACCAAGCAGAGTCGGGTGCTTTGCAGGAAGCTGTCTCCACCGTGATAGCCTGATAACCCGAAGGCTGTGTCGCTGATCGTGTCAACGTGTTTTTAGTAGTTCATCGACGACTGTAAAACGTGTTTTGGAGCTATCCTGACAATATTGTCTAAATAAAGTCCGTTTCGATACTTCATCAAGTGTCGTCGTTATTCACTCCAAATCTACAAACCCCGTGCGAACGTGAAGGAAGAAAACGACGTAACAACTGGTGTCAGAAGAAAGAAAAACGTAACACTATTTTATATTACATGCAGCTCAGTAAAATCAGAAGAAAAGCAGAAGATGGCAAAAGATATTTTTCTAATTTCAACTATAAAAGAACTTGGTATCTAACTTAAAATATTGACTAAAAGTAAATCTAACAATATGAGGAAAGGCTGAAGTTGACTATCGGTTGCAATAATTTTTTAAATTCAAATATTAAATGAACAGGAACACAAATATCCGAAATGATAGTCAAATAACAGCTCAACTCAAAAGAGTCTGTTATTATCAACTGTATCTTCTGTGTCTTCTTTTAGTCCAAAGGGATTTGAATCCCGAAGGGCTATTAGTTTCGTTTTGGCATTTTGCGTCGGACTCATAAATGTCGGTTCACTTTCCAAACTGTTGCCACAAAATGTTAGAGTCCTGCATTATATTTGAAGAAATTAAATAATGAAAAATCACCATAAATATATGTATATTTCTCGTATTGTGATAAAACAACGGTACATACAGTCATCGAATTTTGAATAACGTAATCCTCCAACGAATATGAGCATGTGGAAGACCAAATTTGAAATTTGAAATTTGTTTTATGATCGATTTCCTATTTTTTAAAACTTTTTTTGATTAACGAATTTTTGATTAACAAACTCAAGGATTTCAAAGCGACCAATGGCAACGTTGTGCAGAAAAAACATTTTTATCTCCAGCGCGTGAGTCTCTGTATCGGAAATTCTAAAGATATGCTCGTTTTAAAACTATTTTGCGATATTGCTGTTGCACTGGATCTTATGGTTTAAGTACGAGGAACATGATATTTAATAAAGAAAGGTAACACACAAAATGTTAAAAAACGCCCCTTTGGACGTAATTTAAAATCTGAAACATTTCATATTTTTTTTTTTTTTTTTTTTTTTTTTTTTTGGTAATGAATTTTTGATATCTTAGAGTGAGTTACATGTGTAAATTGAGAGGTGGGGACTGAGAAACTATAGTAATAAAACCTCATCTGGTTTATTAATAGATAAATGTACCTCGAACCCATATATATATATTTAATATTGAATTCCTAAACCTTGCTTTCCACTTCTGAACTTTATTCTTAGTTAGCTTCCAAGCTGCAACCAAAAATGATTTTATAATTTAGTCAAGAACCGTCTACATCAGAATAAAATTCGTTATTAAGATAAAATCCAATGTATGATTTCTTTGAAAAGAAACTCCTTTTGAGAAGGAAATTGAAAATGTAAGCA
This sequence comes from Stegodyphus dumicola, assembly GCF_044657685.1. NCBI lineage: Eukaryota > Metazoa > Arthropoda > Arachnida > Araneae > Eresidae > Stegodyphus > Stegodyphus dumicola. The sequence goes on from NC_140772.1 coordinate 24,758,945, forward strand.
TGTTTCATTTGTTTCCCATAGGAAAAGGAAGGAATTATTTAACTTTTATTCTTATAGAAATACACTTTATTTTCGTGAAACAAGCTTAACTGATTTCAAAATTGAAATCAGTTGTTTGGAAACAGAACGATAAATAAGTAAAGCCTTGTATCTTTTCGATCAGTTTAAATTTAAGGAATTGGGGAGAGACAGATAAATTTTGACTGTACTTGTAATTCGTTTTCCCATTGAAAATTTTCATTCACAAATAAGATTTTCCATTAGGAAGTCCAACAGGAATATTTAAAATAAAAGCCTTAGTCTTGTTGTTATTTACAGTTGAAAAATGCGTAGGATGCATATGAATTTCTTTGAATGCCTTCTTGTTGTTCTCAGGACATTAATAAAATGTCATTTCTTGTGTGCATGGCATCCTTTAGTAGAAAACAAATAAAACAAATAGTTAGAAGCTTTTAGTTCATACCTTTTAGTTAATTCATAGTTTTTTTTAAACCTAAGATTAGTATATTTTAAAATATTAATTTCTTCAGGATTTCCATTGAAGAAAGTGGTTAACGGACTTTGTTATGCTTCCTATTAAGCTTATGTAGTATCTTTATATAGCTATAACTGAAATTGAAATAAATCATCTTGCTATTTGCGTAAGATAGTTTGCATTTTAATTCAATCTGCGAAAAATGTATGTTAAAGCAAAAAATTATTTACAAAGAAGTTTAAAAATTTAATCACACTTTGCTATTTTAAGCATATTGTTACGAAATGTCCAGGCGCGGTAAAGCCAAATAATTGTTGCGTTATTCTTCTGACATCAGTGGTTACGTTATTTTCTTCTGACACCAGCTCCTACGGAGTTCGTATGGATTTGGAGTAAATAACGACGACAGCATTTGATGAAATATCGAAACACACTTTATTGGCCGGTATTAATCAGGACAGTTCCAAAGTCACTTTTTACAGTCGTCGACGATCTACTATACACTCGCTGGAACAATCAGCGACACAGCCTTCACACTATCAGGCTATAACGGTCAAGAGAACTTCACTGCAAAACACCAGAGTACAGCTCTCGACTCTGCTCGGTCGTTCTCGGAACTCCACGTATTCTCGAGACTCTCCACGCTACACCTCGCGATGCACTCGACGACACGCACAGCGCAGCTCCCTCAGTCGTTCCCAGAGCTCAACACACTCTCTCGACGATGCACTAACCGCGATACACTAAGAGGCTCTTCGATGCACTCGACTACCAACTCGGTGCTAGATTTCGAGACACTCGCTCAATGACTATCAGCTCACTAGACGAGGCACATACCACTGACTGCGGGCCAGCAGGGTTTATATAGCTTTCGGCTTGTGTTCGAGAACATTCTGGGCTAAACCGTTAAGAATTCGTTCCAGCAGGTTCTCCAACCGTCCATACTATATCACCAACTTTGTCGCCAAATGTGGCAACCTTGAATTGCCTTGTCATTTTATGGCAACTCTAAAACTTCTTTGCGGAGAAGCAAGCTACCTTACCGCGCCTGGACATTTCGTAACAATATTTTGTTTTTTTTATACTACTGAATAATAAATTTCTTCTTAGCTTTCTATCGTATTTTTTAAAGAACACTCTATCAATTGAGGTGTGATTATTTTTTTAACATTTGCGAAGAGATAACTGATATCGCCATAAATTTCGACGCTCCCTGAATCATTTCATCTAGAAAATTGCAGAACAAAGTTTACTGAATGCGTAAACAGCCAAGCTTTATCTGAACGCTAGAGTTGAACTTCTTCGTATAGGCATTAGAATGAATATCTAGTCATCGCTAATCAGTGAAAAGGCCGGAAAGTCTTGCTGAATGGTTTAAACTATCTAAAATATAGTGAGCTGCTCTGAGCGGTAGAGGGTTTAGTATAGTTAGGTTGACTGACAAGCCGAAAACGATGAACGTTGGTTGAACGCGCATGCAAGACTTAAACCTTTATCACATCTACTATAATACCTACTAGACGGGACTTTTCTGATAAACGAGATTCTGGTAGCACTGGTTTAAACGAGAGGATTCCTAGAAAAAAGAGCTCCGCTAGAAACGAAGTCCCACCTAGCTACGGAAACGATGTACCGCCCACGCGGGATTTTTTGAAATGTCGCCGAAAATGTTTTGGCAGCAGCTCTGTCCTGCGTAGAGAAAACTACTTCTGCTTCTGAAGGATCACGTGATTCCAATCTGAGCCATAATTGATTCCTGTTTGGCGTTCAAGTCTTTGTAGTAAGTGAAAATGGTAACCTAGCTGCGTGGATTTCCCGGAAATGTGTGGGTTCTGAGAATTGGCCCTGTCTACATTCAGTCCCGCGTAGCGGAAACATAATGTGATAGGGATGTTAATATTACCTTTGTAAGGTATATTTCTGGCCTTCTTAGCATGCCTTCATGCTCTAGTGGTTAGCACGCTCGGCGCGTATTCGAGAGCTCCGTGGTTGCGATTCCCGGCGAGGACATTGCTCATTTTTCATCGCTCTTGCTTTCTAAAATATCAATGTCTCTACAATGGCGCACGAACTAAAAAAAGGTGGTGGATGATGATCATCCACCAGGATTTGGTGATTGGGTCCCCTAATCCCCAGTCGCTCTTTAAAACGGGGAGTATATAAAATATTTCTTCCGCCTTCTTAACATGCTTTCGTGGTGCAGTGGCCAGCACACTCGGCTCATATTCGACGGGTGCGTGGTTCGATTCCCGGCGAAGGCATTGCTCATTTTCATCTTTGCTTTGGTTATCACGATGGCAGGAAGAAGAGACAGGAAGATTTACTTACAGCATTTTCCCAATACCTTCTCTCAAGAGGCTCAAATGCAACCGGTTCTTCCTCCAAGCCTGTACCAACCACGGGAAATTCCCAGCGTATTACAGACGATTCCTCAGACGGGACGTCAACTGTTCTTGCTGTTTTCGCGGGGAAGACGCGGACGCACTTCATTACCTGCTCTCCTGCCTCTGACAGAGCACCTTCGACAGCCGTTCTTTCTTTCCGACTACATCACATATCCTGTGAATGGACTGTTCACGGACTATTACTGCAACAAGGGCATCTTAGAGATAATGAAGCAAGTGAATGAAAATAATTATATCCAAGAAACTACAGATTAATGTAAAATGTAGAAAGGCGGCCTAACCGTCGGATTGCTAGCAATGACTAGGATGACTTCCCAACGCTGTAGTGCCATTAATTTAGTTTGGTGGAACAGGTTAAGTAAAGTGACCATATCTCTCTTGCTTTCAGAAATATTAATGTCTTTATACTTTCTTACTTATGTAGCGGTATTTATTCGTCTGCTTGTTGTTTTGCACACTGGACAACGCTCTTGATGACGATATTCTGATATGACCGTTTCGTTTAATCACCCCCGTGAAGTGTCAAATCTCCACCCAACCTGGATAGTGATAGCGACGCTGACTGCCGTACCCAAGGGCCGGGGATCGAATTTCGGAGAAGGCGGGGATGTTTGTAAATGTATAGTGTGTCTGTGCGGTATAGGGGAACTCTAAGTATACTGCCAACCGAAAGACCTGTCTTGAGGTTCACGGTAGGGGAAGGAGAGTGGAAGACCTTCGTACCTGTCTCCCTGGGGTGCTCTCCATCAAAACTGGGGACGGAACAGAAAAAGTCGTACTGTCATTTATATGGCGCTCAAGGCTCTTGCCAACGACAGGCGCAACTTGACCCCTTGCCAGAATGAATTTCGTATGCTTGCTCAGATAACAGAAACCTGATCTGAGGTTACTGTTGATCGGGTGGGATAAATCACAACAAAAACTGATAAATGGGATAGTGACCAACAATGCGTGGAGGGGGAATCTTTAGTTTGTGATCAATGATTTAGTAACAACTTCATGGGAAAATTTATGCTTATGAAAGAGGAATTCAGAAACTACTGAAATCTAATTTTATTATATGTGTGATCAACTAAGCTCAATTTACCAACTTAAATAACTACACATTAAGCAAGTTAAAAACATCAAATTATTTTTGGGAAAATTATAATCAAGCACTTGTTTGTAAATTTTAAATATGAGTTTTAAATTTCTATGTTTAAGTATTCTAACATGACTCCAAATATCTCGATAACAGCTTTGTTATTTTCCAACCTTTGTAGCCTGTCGTTAAAGGATTGTGTCGATGATAATTTTATTACAAAGTAACTGTAAATGCAAATTTTAATAATGCATATAATTCATAAAGTTCATTGTTTAAAATTTATAAAACATGATGTCTGAAGTTTAATTTCAATGAAGGAGAAGAAGATTAATTTTCTCCTTTGATTTCACCACAATTAAAATAATTTTAATTAACGTCTACGCAAACAAAAGTCATTTCCATTGTTCGGTTCAACTGAACGTGTAATCCTTTATTTGTTATGTGTTATGGCAAAGAAAAATTAATTTCATTATTTACTTTAAATAAAAAATTTGTATTTTGCATTTTCTGAAAACGCAAATACTGTTTATCTGAAACAATTTCTAATTAAATACCCCGTCTCCAAATGTTAAAAATTCAATCTCTGCCTTGCTCAGCATTAAATGGAAGAAAATGGAATAAAATAAATGTTGGTTATTAATGGACGGAATACCAGATGAAAGACTGTTGATTAATTAAGGGAACTCATACACCTTAAACCCCTTATGACCTTCGAATTATGTGCAAGAATTGATATATTTTATTTATTTTAAAAGTAATAACCTCCAACTTTTTACAGCTGCCTACATAATATAGCTGCTTTGGAAACTAGTAACCAGAAAGTTTGTGTTGCCACAAATATTTTTGTAATTTAATCAGCTTTGTGACAAAATGTTTCGTCTTTTTTCCACGTTGCGCGCATAGTATTTTAAAAATGGCTAATGGTACATACTTGAAATTGGATGTAATTCTTTATACGGGCACTATTTTCTAACTGAACCAAAAATATTATGAATATTTTAATATTAAAAAAATTTATGCACGAAAATATTACAGATATTTTTAATAAAATACATTTTATAAACTCAACTCCAAATGAAATAAAAATTTAACATGAAATTCTCAGTTTTTTTGGGTTACAGTAGTTTCCAAATGCTATAAAAGCTATATATAAACTATGGAATTAAATAATGCAACAGATAACTTTAAACTGTGCGCGCAAGGTGGAAACATGACGAAAATGTTTGTCACAAAGCCGATTAAATTATAGAAATATTTGTGGCAACACAAAGTTTCTGATTACGATTTCAGAAGGCAGCTATATTATGTAGTGAGCCATAAAAAGGTGGAAGTAATTGCTTTTAAAATAAATAAGTTACCTCAATTCTTGCAACAGTCACATATTCGAAGATCATAAGGGTTTTAAGGTGTATGAGCCCCCTTAATACACAGGGTTTGGCCCAATGACTGCTGTTGGTCAGAATTTTTGGAAATATGGTTGCTACATTACAATAAATTCTATTCTTATTTTATAGCACACAAATCAGCTTTTACTTTAATTACTACTTCCATATATTATGCATAATTATTTATTCTTTTTAGAATTTAGTGCTGATCTCGATTGCCAGTTTATATTTGTTCCCCGCAGGTGGGAATTTGAAAGGGTCGCCACACCCTGAATTGCTTATTTAAAAAATAACATACTAACCAGTTGTCGATCTAAAGGTTCTAGAGTCACTAGGTTTCTCATAGCAGGAGACGGAAAAAAATTTTTTTTTCCAGGGGTACGAACCTTGGACCTCTCGAATATGCGTCAAGTATGCTTCTCAAGTACGCTTCGATGTATGCTGTGATGTCGAGTATGCTTCGAACCTAATGAGGGCATGGAGAAAGGAGGGAGAAAATACTTTATAGAGTCTCCCTCTTAAGGGGACTCGTACATCTTAAAACCCATAAGATCTTTAAATATGTGACTGTTGCAAGAATTGGGATAACTTATTTGTTTTAAAAGCAATTACTTTCAACATTTTACAGCTCACTACGTAATATACCTGCTTTCTGAATTAGTAATCAGAAAGTTTGTGTTGCCACAAATATTTTTATAATTTAATCCGCTTTGTGACAAAATGTTTCGTTATGTTTCAACCTTGCGCGAACAGTTTAAAGCATTCTGTTGCATAATTTAAGTCCATATGACATTTGGAAACTACTGTGAACCAAAAATTCTAAGAATTTCGTGTTAAATTTTTATTTTATTTATTGTTGAGTTTAAAAATGTATTTTATTAAAAAATCTGTAAAGTTTCCTGCATGAATTTTTTTACTATTAAAATGTTCATCAGAATTTGGGGTCAGGTAGAAAACAGTGCCCATATAAAGAATTTCATCAAATTTTAAGTATGTACCATTACCCATTTTTAAGCGCAAGGCGGAAACATGACGAAACATTTTGTCACAAAGCGGATTAAGTTACAAAAATATTTGTGGCAACACAAACTTTCTGGTTACTAGTTTCCAAAGCAGCTATAATATGTAGTCAGGTGTAAAAGGTTGGAAGTAATTGCTTTTAAAATAAATAAAATATCCCAGTTCTTCTTACAAGGCCTGAGCACGAGAGCGTGACGTCACTGCAGAAGATCGGTTGCTCGTGGCTCCACCGCCATCAACACCGTCCTCTTTCTTTTGCTCGCTTATTTACTTAACTCCTGCATGTTTGAGGTTTTATTTCTCTCAATATTTACTATGTAGAAACATTAGATTGCTTTTAAAAGCAGGCAAGATGAAAAATGAGCAAACGCCTTCACCGGGAATCGAACCGCGCACCTCTGGAATACGCGCCCAAGGTGCAGACTACCACACCACGAAGGCATGCGAAGAAGGCGGCAGAATACCGTATATACTCCACCATTTTAAGAGCGACTGGGATTTTAGGGGACCCAATCGCCAAATCCTGGGTGTGGAGAATCATCATCCAATACCCTTTTAGTTCGGGCGCCACTGTAGAGTAATTAGGTTAATTGGAAGCAAGAGAGATGAAAAAGTCGCACCGCAGACCTCTGGAATACGCGCCCAGTGTGCAGACCCCCACAGCACGAAGGCATGCAAAGAAGACGGGAGAAATACCTTATAACTATATCTAATTTATAGTAAAATTTAGAATGGAAGATTTAAATTAAATTAATGGAATTATCCTTCGAGACGGTGTTGGTCTTGTCACTTCGTTCGTGGTCCTCTTCTGCTTCTCTTTCCCTCTGGCTATTGGAATGTCAGTTCCTTCACTGGGGTTTCATCTCCTTATCTCTTCTACACTCATGTCCATAAATTAAGAATAATTCGGAGTCACGCGAAAATCGAACTCTAAAATAAATATATCACCTGCAAAATCACTACACACATCTTTAAGAAACATTTGCAAATTTCAGGAAGTAACCAGATGACACCGATGGTACGTCACAATAACAAGAGTGTAAAAGAGTGATATATAAGGAATACAGGCAAAGAAGTAAAATTTTTCGCAGGCGCTTTATAAGCATTTCAGTGCAATAACCGAATAGTTATGACACAAAGGACGCATTTGGATGATTTTTTACATGCTAGAATTATCGGCCGTGTGGAATGCGGGCGTACCCAACTGGAAGTATCAGACGAACTTGGAATTGCCCAGAGTGTCATCTCCAGGATTTGACAACGATTCCAAGATGATGGTAATATGAGTAGACGTTACAGCACAGGTCGCCCCAGAGTTACAACGCCGAATGAGGACCCGTATTTCGCAGTTACTCCCAAAAGAAACAGGCGGAGCACAGCCTCAGATCTGTCTCGTCAGCTCTCTTCAGCCACTGGTACGACAATTTCAAGGCAGACCGTGTACAGACGCTTAGGGCAGATTGGTCTATATGCTCGTAGACCTGTCAGATGCGTTCCACTTACAACAACTCACTGTCGCCTGCGTTACCTGGAGTAGAGAGCATTCATTGTGGACACCGCAACAGTGGGCTTGCGTGATGTTTACCGACGAGTCCAGGTTTAGCTTGCAGTCTGATTCTCGCCGGACTTTCATATGGAAAGCTCCAGGTACCCGTTACCACTAAGAAAACATCATTGAACGACACCGTTACGGTGGTGCAGGAGTGCTCGTTTGGGGTGGAATTATTCTGGGTTCCAGAACTGACCTGCATGTTCAAATTGGAACCATGACAAGCCAAATCTATCGGGACGTCATTCTGGAACAACATGTACGTTTGTCTCGGGGCGCCATGGGCGCACAATTTGTGTTTATGGATGACAACGCCCGTCCTTACCGTGCAAACATCGTAAGCGGATGCCTGCAATCGGAGGATGTCACCCGTATGGACTGGCCAGCATTCTCACCGGACTTGAATCCAGTAGAGCACGTGTGGGACATGCTTGGCCGACGATTTGCAGCCCGTCAACCTCCTCCTACATGTCTACCGGAACTTCGGAGAGCATTGCTTTTTGAGTGGTGTAATATCCCACAAGATCAGATCGATAATTTGATACTTAGCATGCCTAGTCGTTGTACGGACTGTATTGCATCGTCTGAGAGACATACAATGGATTAACAATCATACCAACCATGTAATATTGGTTTTTTGTAAATAGGGTTTTTTTTTTTTTTGTAATTTGCTCCAGGGAGAAAAAATCGCTAATTTGTTTAATAATATCAAACATATAGCATCTTTTTTTGCTCTTTACCTTTTATTTAATAAATAAGTATTACAAATAAGTCAAATTTGGTTTGCTTCTAACTCTCTTTGCCTAATTTTGCATTATCCTTAATTTATGGACAGGAGTGTATATGGTTGTTTAGCTTAGTTGAGATGCTGTAGTAAGTTTTACTATATTTAGTTCTCTAAATTTTTGCTTTAGTTCAAAATTATGTTTTATTCTCCACAATCCATTTTCTCTTAACGCCCCTAACATTCTTTTCAAAATCTTGCGTTCAAATGTCAATACTCTATCCTCGTCTGTTTTATTCATTCTTTTATTTGTTACACGATGAGAAAAATCTAAAGTAAATTGGTTTATTACTCTTAATTATATTCGAGTACCCGTAATATGCCTTGAAATATGTAATTGCCATTGAGGAGCACCGAATATTTCATGCATCAATTAATACCCATAGAGTTAAATTTAACTGGTATTCAAATTGAAACCCAACCAAATACGATAGGCTTAGTTAATTAAATTAACGATTACCAATCTCTGGTTCATAGCAAAATCGTGCTTCTTTTTACTTCAGACAGTACAGTTCTGCGCTCAGATTTCAAATATTAAACTATCTCAACGTGTAGATTATTTAATATGAATATTATAACGCAGTGCGATTTAATTAGCAAATAATCTCTAGTCCTGAATTATTTATTAACTTATAATACAATTGTAGTTATTTTAATTTGATTAAACGAATGTTATCTGGCAAGCATATTTCATTGTAATTAAATAATTCTGTTTGTAGTTCAAATATTATTACTTGGAATTAGATGAGGCAGATTCGAAATTTATGAACACAGTTACAGAGTGTTTTAATTCTTTAACGATGGAAAATTCGGAAGCAGTGCGTAATGTTTTCAGATTTGTAACTTTATGCTTATATAACTTCGAGTCGCTGAGATGTTTCTCTTTTGTAAACTGCTCAGGTGTTTGTACATCTCTTAATGATGACGATGGTTACATTTTTGAAAGAAAATACCACTCATCGTTTTAAGAGCTATAGGTGTTTACAAATGTATTTTTCACTCTCTCTTTTAAAGATAAATTTAAATCTGTGTTGCGTAGTAAATAATATTTAGCAAATTATGAAGGCTTTATAACAATAAATTTACTTTATTTATACTGAAACCTAAAACAGGCGATTCTTAAGCTATAGGAATTTATATTTATTTTAACTAGCAAGTTAAAGTTTAATTTTAAACTTTCATATAAGCCTTCGTTCCCTTAAGGGGACTCATACACCATAAAACCCATAAGATCTTTGACTGTGTGACTGTTTCAAGAATTGGGATAACTTATTTATTTTAAAAGCAATAACTTCCAACTTTTTATAGCTGACTACAAAATATAGCTGCTTTCGGAAATAGTGATAGTGATAGTGACGGAGGACGTGGCCACCACCCCTTTACTATTAAGTTAATTAGCATATAGGGCCACGTCCGCCCTTATACAGAGTAAAGCCAGAGAGGCCACATGGGAGGCTTGCACAAGGCGCCCAAACCCAACGCCTGGACCATCCGGTTGGCAGTTCCGCGAACCAAGTGCCACCGGGTAGACACCCGTCCAAAGTGCCCGGGTCCAGTGATTTTGAATCTTCAAGAATAGCATTGTACATGGCTAAACAAGGGCAGATATACATTAGTAGTTATTTACATGCTTCTGTTAAAACATATTTGCTGACATGCAATCCAGCACTGTTACATACATATACTTTCTAAATACCTACATGACATTACCTTAATTTTCTTTGGAATAATAAGACAGAGCTATTATATACACTTAGCACAATAAAAATAAAAATAAAAATAAAATAATAATAATAATAATAATAATAATAATAATAATAATAGCATACATTAGGACACGCTTGCCCACACTATATACACACATCGCAGACATACCTAGATTACTTATGCTTGAATGATACTGATTTACATTGAAATTTGCTGACATACTGACCAGTTATATTTACTCATGGCATAAGTCTGGACCCATGTCCATTAGCTTATCAAATATATGAGTAATTTTGTTGGTCTGGTGCTTTCGGAAATAGTAATCAGAAAGTTTGTGTTGCCACAAATATTTTTATAATTTAATCCGCTTTGTGACAAAACTTTTCGTCATATTTCCATCTTGCGCGCACAGTTTAAAACATTCTGTTGCATAATTTAATTCTATATTTAATATGTAGGCTTTATAACATTTGGAAACTACTGTGAACCAAAAATTCTAAGAATTTCATACTAAATTTTTATTTTATTTGGAGTCGAGTTTATAAAATGTATTTTATTAAAAAAAATCTGTAATCTTTTCGTGCATAAAAGTTTTTAGTGTTAAATTATTCATCAGATTTTTGGTTCAGTTAGAAGACAGAGCCCATATAAAAAATTCCATCCAACTTCAAGTATGTACCATTAGCCATTTTTAAAATATCTTGCGTACAAGGTGGAAACATGACGAAATATTTTGTCCCAAAGCGGATTAAATGACAAAACTATTTGCAGCAACACAAACGTTCTGGTTACTAGTTCCCAAAGCAGTTTTATTATGTAGTCAGCTGTAAAAGGTTGGAAGTAATTGCTTTTAAAATAAATAAAATATCCCAATTCTTGTAACAGTCACATATTCGAAGATCATAAGGGGTTTAAGGTGTATGAGCTCCCTTTTAAATGTCAACGCCAGAATATTTAAATTTGGTAGCGCGCGTGAAGGAATGCAAATTCTACTTTGTGGAAGAAAGAGTTAAAAAAGCTAGGTTCAGTAAGAAAGTTAGAGAAAGTTAGGCTATTGCTGTCACCTCCGTTGCGTGAGCTTGTACTCCCGGAGTTATTGCTGGGCTACATGGCTTAACTGCATTTACTTGCTGCCACTAGTTTCGACGCGGCTTAGGCAACAGGAATATCTGAGCCCTGTAGCTTAGTTCTACTACTTGTGCATATTTTCGAATTTTTAGTTTAGTTCTGTGATTTCAGTTACCGCCCAAGGGAGGCGTAGTGTTTTAGCTTCGAGTTGCTGCGTTGTAAATTTTAAAGTGTTAATAAAGGGTACTTTTAACCCTTCTCCTGTGCAGTTACTGCTCTTAGAGTTCTCACAAAGAAATTAGACAAGTAGACCCTACAAAGTATTGATATGATATGTTTATTTTATTTAGTTGATTACGGCAAAGGAGGACCTTTCTAAGGGAAACTGGCTCGTATACATGTTACACACGGGAAAAGTTACGAAAATGCCCGTGCAGCCAACCTGTTCGCTGGGATTCGAACCCCAGACCGTACTAGCAATGTTCAGCGACTTTAACCGTTCGGTCTCTGGTGGGTTGCATTGAGATGAAGAAGAATACATAGTATGATATGAAACATTATTCATTATCGAAATAATAAAATGCACAAAAATTCAATAACTTGTTTTTATTCTGAATTCAGTAGGAAAATTCAATGTTACTGCTTAGTGCACGGATGTTTTTTTTTTTTTTTTTTTTTTTTTCGTTTTTAATTTCTTTATCTCGCCTATCGCCTATGGGGTAATAAAATATTTTCATCTGCAGCGCCTGAAAGACTCTATCGAAAATTCTAAAGATATGCTGTTTCTAAATATTTTCATCCCAAAGGAGAATTAGCTGAAATGTTCTCGAAACGTGTATGCATGTGTAAATGAAACGAACGTCATTTTTGGCGTAACATAAAATCTGAAAGCTTTCAGATTCTTTTTCTTTCTTTATTTGGTTTTTTAAATCTCCGAATATCTTCTTACATGCTTATTCATGTTTCATCATGCTTCATTTTCCCAGTTTTTTGCTGTGATCTCAACTTACCATTTCATATCAGCGTATGAAATGACCCATGAAAACGTGTCCCTTAACGGGTGTCATACACATTAAACCCTTTATGATCTTCGAATATGTGACTGTTGCGAAGAATTGGGATATTTTATTTATTTTAAAAGTCATTACTTCCAACCTTTTACAGCTGACTACATAATATACCTGCTTCGGAAACTAGCAACCAAAAAGTTTCTGTTGCCGCAAATATTTTTGTAATTCAATCCGCTTTGTGACAAAATATTTCGCCAATTTCTTTGCATGTCTTCGTGCTGTGGTGGTCTGCACACTGGGCGCGTATTCCAGAAGTCTGCAGTGCGACTTTTTCATCTCTCTTACTTCCAGTTAATGACTCTACAGTGGCGCCCGAACTAAAAGGGTGTTGAATGATGATTCTCCACACCCAGGATTCGGCGATTGGGTCCCCTAAAATCCCAGTCGCTCTTAAAATGGTGGAGTATATACGGTATTCTGCCGCCTTCTTCGCATGCCTTCGTGGTGTGGTAGTCTGCACCTTGGGCGCGTATTCCAGAGGTGCGCGGTTCGATTCCCGGTGAAGGCGTTTGCTCATTTTTCATCTTGCCTGCTTTTAAAAGCAATCTAATGTTTCTACATAGTAAATATTGAGAGAAATAAAACCTCAAACATGCAGGAGTTAAGTAAATAAGCGAGCAAAAGAAAGAGGACGGTGTTGATGGCGGTGGAGCCACGAGCAACCGATCTTCTGCAGTGACGTCACGCTCTCGTCCTCAGGCCTTGTAAGAAGAAGAACTGGGATATTTTATTTATTTTAAAAGTAATTACTTCCAACCTTTTACAGCTAACTACATATTATAGCTGCTTTGGAAACTAGTAACCAGAAAGTTTGTGTTGCCACAAATATTTTTGTAATTCAATCCGCTTTGTGACAAAATATTTCGCCAATTTTCCCCCTTGCGCGCATGATATTTTAAAAATGGCTAATAGTACATACTTGATATTGGATGGAATTCTCTATATGGGCACTATTTTTTAACTGAACCAAGAAGATGATGAATATTTTAATATTGAAAAATTTTATGGGTGAAAACATTACAAATCTTTTTAATAAAATACATTTTATAAACTCAACTCGAAATAAAATAAAAATTTAACATGAAATTTTTAGAATTTTAGGTTCACAGTGGTTTCCAAATGTCATAAAATACATTTTATAAACTCAACTTTAATAAAATACATTTTATAAACTTAACTCAAAATAAAATAAAAATTTAACATAAATTTTTAGAATTTTAGGTTCACAGTAGTTTCCAAATGTTATAAAAGCTACATATTAAATATGGAATTAAATTATGCAACAGAATGTTTTAAACTATGCGCGCAAGGTGGAAACTTGACGAAAAGTTTTGTCACAAAGCGGATTAAATTATAAAAATATTTGTGGCAACACAAACTTTCTGATGACTATTTCAGAAAGAAGCTATATTATGTAGTCAGCTGTAAAAAGTCGGAAGTAATTGCTTTTAAAATAAATAAGTTATCCCAATTCGTGCAACGGTCACCTATTCGAAGATCTTATGGGTTTTAAGGTGTATGAGTTCCCTTAACTTAGGTATTAATTATCGAAAGAAGCTTGATGATAATATGTGTAAATCATTTATCTTCTTCTCTAAAGCTTTAGTAAATTGCTTGCTATTCGTGATTTACTGTGAAAAGTTAGTTGTAAGATATAGTCTTTTTGACTAACAATTAGTACAACTAGATCTACTTTAAAATCTGTTTATCGACATCTCTCTAAGACTAGAATATGAATCAACAAGATAAATGTATAAGACCCTTTTATTTACTGGCGACACATTCGTAAGTGGTTACGATATCACTAGTCACTAGTGGTGAAGAACTTAAACATAATAGCAACAAAGCAAGTTGAAAGGTGAACTAGTAAGTTCAAGTCTACGTAAAGTAATTTAACTTATTAGGTTGACTCAGAAACCTATATCGGCAATGAAATTTCGGCGGCAAGAAGGCGAAGCCGATGTTCAGAATTCCAAGAGCTGGAAGAAATAACAGTTTTTCTGCACTCAAATAGAGAAAATACACTCTGACTAACGGTTTTGCTACTTTATTTTAAATACACTCTCGTTCACACTAACTCATTCACACACTGGCGAGAAAACCCAAGGGACACAAGGAGTGGCAGAAAAGGCTAACAAATTAAAATTATCAGGTTCAGTGTTCCGCCTTACTTGCTTTGGGAACATGCAAAGACCTGACTCGGAACAGGAAGCTTACTAAAGCTATGTTCAATAAATGTGGGAAGTAGACAATACACACAGGAAGGGTATACGAAACCCTTTATTTTTCTCTCTTTACAATGATTTTCGGACTTCGGAATACGGAGACCAACCACTTGTGGTCTGAACGTAAGAATATAAAAATATTAACTAAACTCTAACTAAACTTAACTTTGGATTAATCAAACAAGTGCCTACTCCAAGATTGGGCGTATATTAACAGAAAGGCCGTATGTAGTACAGAGAACTGTTAACACTACAATACGTTTAAAATTATTAAGAGGATTAAACCTCTGGCCTGGAAGGCAACCAGCAACCGAGTAAAAACTGCTAAGGCAAGCGGCCTGCTTCGACTAACTCCTTCCTCTCTTTCGCTTGGCAAAAAGCTACAAATTAAGTACTTGGCGTTCGCCAGACAAATCTGCATAAATATGTTAAAGCTTTTAATTCTGGCCGGAAGTAGAAAATAAGAAGTGATAGTAAAGATTTAAAATAAAATAAACGGTAGTAAAACTTAAGATCCTTACAAAATAACTATTAGTAAAAATAATATAAACTTTACACAATGACAGAATCTTCTGAGGGTGAATGATGGTTTCTTTTTAGAATATTATTTGATGCAGGTGGCAAATTTTTAGAAAATGCTGTTCTTATTTTTCATACTAACCCCGATCTGGCCGTACATTTTTTTTTTAAAGGGTGTGAGGGGGCAAGGAGTTTGAAAAATGCAGATTGCTTTATTTGTAACAGTTCTATAAATTTCAACTCAGAATATAATAGCCGCTCTTAATAGAGTACAAAATGAATAATATTTAACAGTACAAAATGAATATTCCTTCCCGTTATAAAGTATATTAGCCCAAAAGGGCGTTAGACCCAAAGGGCTATTAGTTTCAAAACGGCATTTTGCGTCGATGTTTTACTTTCTACGTTGGTTCACATTTCAAACTGTTGCCACCAAATATTATCGCCATGTATTATATTTAAAGAAAATAAATAATAAAGAAGCTGCATGAATGCACGAGTGTTTCTCGCAGTGTGAAAAAACAACGGTGCCGAGAGCCATCCAGTTCTGAATAGCGTCGTCCTACACCCGAACATGGGCACTTGGAAGACCAAATTTTGAATTTCGAATTTGTTTTATTAACCATTAAAAATTTTGTGAAACTTTAACGAATTTTTGATTAACAAACTCCGCGATTTTGAAGCGAGCAATGGCAACACTGTACCAAAAAAAAAAAAAAAAAAAAAAAGCATTTATTATCTCCAGCGCGCGAGACAGTGTATTCGAAATTCTTTAAATATATGTTGTTTTTATATATTTTGTGATATTGCTGTTGAATTGAATTTTATGTAGTTTAAGTGCGAAAAACGTGATGTTTAATAAATAAAGGTAACACCCAAAACGTTAAAAAACGCCCTTTTGCGAGTAATATGAAATCTGAAAGTTTTCATTTTTTTTTTTTTTTTTTTTTTTTTTTAACCCTCGGGAAAGCGCGTGGGGTGTATCATACCCCACCCCTACGTAAAATTGGAATATTCCTAAATTGTCAAAGTGAAGTTCTGTGCTGCTTTTAGTAGCTGAGTTTCTAGGTTGTGGTTGACTTTCATAACCGCTTTTTCTTTGCCTGTGTGTTTCAGAAAAAGATTTATCAGTATTTTGTTGGAACTGGGGTATGACACATCCCACGCGCCTGTCCGTGTAAGTGCTTTTATGACTGAATATTTAGTTCAGAAATTTATTTCTGGAGTGTAACAATAAATATTTCTACTCGCAAGTGATTTTAAAGTACTTGACATTAAATTCTTAAAAATTTCTAATTGCATTATGGTAAAAAGAATGAGTCCCTATGAACTGAAGATGGAACGCATGTGAGATTTATTAGAAATATTTGAAAGCGATGAAGATTGCATTTCGGAAACTGAAGATGAGACGAAGTATATTTTCTACAATGTTTTGGTTTTGAAAAAGATAAAACATTAATTCCTGATGTTCCTAAAAAAGGAAAAACTGTTCTTATGCTTTCAACATTATATAACGATCATACTATAGCTGTTATTATTGGAGAAAATAAAACGTCAGGAATTATATGTTTTAATAATATGACTAAAGGAGCAGTAGATATGGGGGATGAATAACAAGGAGGTGGCCAATGGTGATTTTCTTTCCTGCACTGAATGTTGCTGTAATAAATACTTGAATTATATTACATTCAAATGCTAATCCAGCAACCAGAAACAGAAGTCTGTTTTTGAAGGACGTAGCATTACAATTAATGAAAAAAAGGTATTGAACAAAGATTAGACATTAATACTTTTCCAAGAAATTGACGTACTGCATGCAAAACAAAAGCAGAAGTTTCGACGAAGAATTAAAACGAATACACGAAATTCGAAACAACTAAGTATGAAAGATGTGATAAATTTTTTGCCCTCGCGCCAAGGACAGAAGAACGTGAATGCAATGTTTAAAATGTGAAAACATTCTGTGCCAAGAACACATGAATGTATTTCGTTCAAAGTGTGAAGAAATAAAATAAGCATGGTGTATTAGAGATGTGAAACTTAGAGGCATGATGTTTATTTTTTTATTATTTTCATTTATCTCAATTTTAACTGTAAGATTATTTTTGAAATTAATTTTTTGAAACCCAATTATTATTCACTTATTTATAATACACGAGAACACACACACACAAAAAAAAAGTTTTAAAACTAAATAATACTATTTTTATTGTATTTTAAGTATTGGGGTATGTAATACCCCACGCGCCCACTCTAGTAAGTTTTCTTGGTGCGACTTCCGCCGGGTTAAATTTGTTTTAAAACAAAAATAGAAAATACTTGTGTACATTTGATTTTGTTAATAATGGGAAATAGAAGATTTTAAAGATATCTAATTTAACAAAAGGTTTGATTTTCTTCTATAAACAATAGATTGTGTATAAAACACTGACTTTTGAAAAAAGTGCAAAGTTGAATCCAAAAAAAAAAAAAAAAAAAAGGCAATTTTAAACCTTTTTTTTCCAAAATTATGTTCATGTTTTACACGAACCTTAATATGGAATATTCCTGCGATGAAGCTTCGATTTTCTTTAACAGTGATTTAAAGGAAACACCTTGATAGGATATTCGATCGGTACATGTACTCGCTAACATATAAAACGTAAAATATATCTGTGCGTGATGTATGTTATGATCATTCCATATATATATGAATAGATGTAAGCAACACGCTTCTTCATTTTTAGAAAAAGATAGTTAATGGAATCAGAAGTGAAATTCCTATATTTTTCATAAATATCTTGCGGAAGATTTTAGAAGAAATCTTTTCAGTATGTTCAAGAAACCCGGCGATAAACTTTCATATACGGGACATAAAGAATTTGAAGAATGAATCACAAGGCGCTGAGCTATTTCCTTCCTTGAAGGCTGCATTCGGAGACAACCTGTGGACATCTAGTAAATTTATGGTCCTATCGGCTTTTCTTTTGGGAAATTTTTGGAGACATTTTCGGAGGAAGGCTACCGGTCTCTTTTTTTTTTTTTTTTTTTTTTTTCTTATTCTCTGATACTGCTGCGGTGAAATGTGTTCAGTCGTAAAATTTTGGTCTTTGTCGCTCTTTTATGACCGAATAAAAACTTTGTTTTTATAACTGTTTCAACACTTTACGACCATGTTGGGTGAGACTGTCATGTCTTAAACCCGAAAGGCCACTGAATGTTGGACATTTCCTTCTACGTGAGTGTCACAACAGTCTGCGCTCTATCACACGGGGGGGGGGGGGGGTAGATGAAAGCAAAAACGAATAAAATGACCTAAAAGGACAAAGCGTTCTTTACCGCGCGAAATCTACGTGAGTTTCAAATATATATTTAGCTAAAGGACTACTTTTAGCTAAACCAGATATGAAATATGCCCAAAACTCTGAATTTTGCAAGTGTTTCCAAATTACGTTATAAAATTATATCATCAAATCAGTATAAACCTTATGCAGTTTAATTTTATAGGTTTTTATATCTAATTTGGATACTTAAGGAGGCAGTGGACGATGAATTTAGCCAAAATCGACCAAAAATTGGGAAGTAAAAATTTCATATGATAATATTCTTCGGTTTTAACTCTATCGTCTACAAAAACCCGCTTTTATGTAAAATTATTTTTAAAGAAGTTATAAGCGTTTGAATACTCTTTTTTTTTTTACCTTTTTTGTGACATTTAAATGTCAATAAAAAGATAAACAAACACTTCAGAAACATTATTTTAATTTACGCGACAATATTTTTACTGTTAGTAAGATATAAATGTGTAAGGTTATGAAGACTGCAATTTATGCAAGTTCGTTTCACGGATGAGTTACCCAGACATTATAAATACCCACCACACGTCTTTTTTTTTTTTTTTTTTTTTTTTTTTTTTTAAGTGTATGAAAAACAAATCAGCAGTAAATGTTTTATCCAAAATATTGCCGGTGTATCAATGACTAGCCAGTAATCAGCTTTTAGCATGATCCATATCTGAAAAAATACAAAACACTAACGAGAGTTCACATAGCGACATTTGGAAGAACTGCCCGAAGGAAACATTTGTATTGAAAACAGACTCGAAACAGCAGTTATTACAGTAATTAGTGACTTCAATTTTGAGTGTTTAAATACTTTAGGTATGGAACATAAAAATATAAATTCATGTTCAATATCTATTGGACAGAGGCAAGATAAATGTCGTATACATCAAAGTCAAAAGAGGAATTCGACTGGATACAAGAAAAGGAGAATTACCAAAAAAAACTAAGGTAGGTAAACATAATGAAAACGTAAATGAGGAAGGGGAAACATATGGTGCAGGACGTTTTTAAAGGGATTCTTAGTTTTAAAAAAAGGTATTTGGATGAATTTAGTGAAAGTGTTCGAGAAAATTTCTAAAATAATATCCACTAATTACTAATAAATAAGATATAAATAATAATAATATCCACTAATTACTAATAAAATCGTAGAATGGCAAGAATAAAGTATTTCTTGCCATTCTACGATTTTATTAGTAAAAACATTCTTTATGCATACGTAAAATAATGTTAAAATATTTTATATTAAATAAAATTATATATTAGGACATGTTAAGAAGTAAGTATTATAGGTAAGCGTAAAAATATTCTTAAAATGTATTTTTCTCAGAATGAAATTTTCGCGATTATTACATCTTCAAAATGCTCCATGCGCTTTATTTTATGTTCAAAATGACTGTAATTTATTTAGATTCCCATTTATACATGTAACAAAACTTAGTATGCATTCTTGAATGCGAATTCATTAAGGGGATAAAAGTCCAATTAAAGTGGGAAATTTTGTCCAAAATTCAGATATATGTGAAAGAAATATTAATTAAAAACTAAGATTTTATGCAATTCACTAATTGATACCAAGTTGTGTTTGCAATACGTTTTTAATAAAAATAAAGCAAAAGTAACAAGAAACGGAAAAAAAAATTAAGTCGCATGGAGCATTTTGAAAAAATTTAAAAAATTTTAAAAAAATTCGAAAAAAAATTAAATTGCAATGATCCAGAAATTTTTTCAAAAATATTTGATATAATTATAGTAAAATATACATGCATGCAAAATTTCATAATTCTATAACAATAATTAAAAAAAAGTATTTGAACGTCCACTGTCCCCTTAAGAGCCAAAATGCGTATGTTTTTCATAAATTCTATGTAAGCGGAAGTGCAAATGAATACTCATTAGAAGAGGAAAAGTACTTTTTTCCTGAACGGCGGGCACTGTAATGTCTTTGTATTTCTTTCCGACTTTGGCTGTTCCTGAGGCCAGATGTGGCGGCCATTTTATTGTGGAGGCACCTAATAGGCGGCCACCGTTACCGCCTACGAAGGGAAGAACAGTTACAACCATGCCTTCTCCAGGATTCGAATCCGAGTCCTTCGGTATCGTGGTCGGCTCCCCTAACCACTATACCATTTGGGCGGCAAAAAGAAATGTTTAATATTCCTAACTATTCTGATCAGAGCCCTATAGCAAAGGGCGTGAAAGATATGCATGCACGGCGCTGCAATTATGAGCACTGTTACACTACATTGAGCAATTAGTGAGGACTTTTTGTTGGTCTGTAATTCTTCGGTACGCATGTAAGCGTCGTTAGTATTTTAGTCTAATCCTCAAGTGACAATAGAGCAGTGAAAATTGCTATACCTGTATTAGTACGCAGTAATACAGCTTCAGAAATAGTTAATAGAAAATATTTTTCTCCTCAAAGTTCGTTCATCGGTAACCGAGTGGATAATTTTTCTAAACACTGGTATTTCAGCATGGTGGTTGGAAACCCAGAAAAAGTCTGATCATTGACGTACTAAGTTTTGTCCCTTACTCAAAGTGAATACAGGAAATCTCCTTTAAAAAATCCTTCAGTCGAAGTCCCCTTCCATTAGGCAGATAAATGAACTATCAAAATACTGCATAAGCAATGAATAATGGGTTCGAATTCCTAAATCTACTGTGAAATTTGATTAGATTACTAAGATTACTGTGAAATTTGATTAGATTTCTAAGATTACTGTGAAATGTGATTAGATTACTAAGATTACTGTGAAATTTGATTAGATTACTGTGAAATTTGATTAGATTACTAAGATTACTGTGAAATTTGATTAGATTACTAAGATTACTGTGAAATTTGATTAGATTACTTACTGTGAAATTTGATTAGATTACTAAGATTACTGTGAAATTTGATTAGATTACTAAGATTATTGTGAAATTTGATTAGATTACTAAGATTACTGTGAAATTCGATTAGATTACTAAGATTACTGTGAAATTTTGCAAATATAAGGCTGATTTTTGTTGTTTGACTTTTAAGTGAATACTTCTTCGGCGTGTTATTTTATCTTAATTAAATGCTAAGATAGTGTTTGCTTTTATCTGAAATTTATGTGAGGAAAATGTATTGGTATGTTACTGCCGCTACTGTTTTATCCTTTATTAGAATCTGTTCTGAATAAATGTGTGTTTTTGTATGAGATAAAATGTTTTATTCCGTCAGTTTGTTACGTACGTTTTCTTGGGGGGGGGGCGGCGTGTGATGTAAACCGAGATAAACCACACACAATCAGAATGATTATACTATATTAGACACAATGTAAAACATAAGGCAACTAAGTAATTAAACTGTATAACTGAACAATTTCTTAATGCTTTTTTCAACATATTTTAATGGAAAATTCTAATAATTAAATTTTCAAGTGATGTTTATGTATTAAGTGTGTAATATAATTAAAAATTCGTGGATAAAATAGATATTTCGGTGGAACTAGTAGGCTAGCAATTTTGTTATCTTGTAGAGTCATTAGGTTAATTGGAAGCAGAGAAGATGAAAAATATGCAGCCGCCTTCGCCGGGAATGGAACCACGGACCTCTGGAATACAGGTCCAGCGTGCTATCGTTACACCACGAAGGCACGCTAGGGAAGTGGGAGAAATACCTTATATAATCCTCTTTTTTAAGCGCGACTGGAGTTTTAGGGGACCTAGTCGCCAAATCCTGGATGTGGAGAATCATCATCCACAACCCTTTTAGTTCGGGCGCCACTGTAGAGACATTAGGTACTTTTTAGAAAGAGGCAAGATGGAAAATTAACAACGCCTTCGCCGGGAATCGAACCACGGACCTCAGGAATACCGTCCCAGCGTGCAGAACCACTACACCACGAAGGACGCTAGGAAAGCGGGAGAAATACCTTATAATCTGACATTATAGTAAAAACTTTGAATATTTTTACATTAAAGGAAAGCTTTAGAATAGTTTATTTAATTCAAATCCACAGTTTTTTGAAATTGTGTATCCAAATTCAGACAAAGAAATCTACGTTCAGAAAAAAATTTTGATTAGCTGACTCTTAGCACTATCAGAAAAAATACTAAACAAAAAAGTTGCTGAAATGTAATGCAAAATTTAATTAGCTAAACAGTATGAAAAAGTTGCTGGTGAGGAAAAAGAGCAATAGCAACGTATTTTAAAAGCAATTTTATTTAACAAAATAAAAAGCGAAATATTTTTTTTAAGGAAAGCCAATATTTGCTACCATCAGTGTTACTCGTTCTATTTCATAGCAAAAAAAAAAAAAAAAAAAAAAAGCTGTTCTTGAATTCCTTTGTGATAATGAAGCTATGGAAGTCTATTTTTAAATGTACTATTTTAAAGCGTAGTCTTTAATAATACTCAAATGATTACTTCGTTTGGTAATTTTGCAATAAGGAGGTACAGAACTTCAAAAAGAAGTTAAAATTTGAATAACTAAAGGGCATTTTTAAATAAGATCGCACAGATCAAACAAAATGGAGTTATTTAAAGTAATTCTTATCAGATAAAATGATGAACATACTTCTTTAGAAATAATACTTCGTCGAACTCAATATTTTCCCTGTAGATGTAAAACGTTGCAAATAAAAGTCAGCCTTTCAAACTGTTCTTGCGAGAATTTGTTTCTTGATAAAACTAACTGTTGCTTTTAGTACTAACCGGTGTGATACCGGCATGATTGTGGAAAAAATAGTTATATCCTCGAAAAATAAGCTATGTGGTAACTTCTTGAAAAGCTATATCTGAGGGTTTCTTTACTTTTTTATAGTGCTTCATTAAATAGGAGTTAACAATTTATTCGTGCTGTCATATGAAGGGATGAAAGTGTAATTTAAACTGGGGCATTATATTTTCCCTTCTGAAAGCTATTTATATAGTTTACAGCAAAAAAGAATTTCGTGCTTTTTTAATTCCTACTACAGTCAAAAGTCGTTAATTCGGACACCCATAATCCGGAATGATCTATAATCCGGACCTCAAAACTAAAAACTTTCTACACATGCGCATAGGCGTTTGCGCGTGCGCGTAAGACCTTTTACGTCTGCGCATATGCGTGTGCGCAAGTGCAGAATACGTTTTCGCGTGCGTGTTTTATGTATAACGGACGGAATAAGCTAATTATCTATTTCAGTTAATGTTGATGATTGTGTTGTTCCTTAATTTTCGAAATGGATCCGGCTTATTATTTTTTGCAGACTGTAAGAGCAATACTATAAAAGTAAACTTGAACTTTCGATTATATCAAATAGAATTTTCGATGCTGGAGCTCCCAAACGATCTACAAAACGAAAGTATGTTTCGATGTCCATCAAACAAAAAGTGGAATTGCTGCAAAAAATGGATAAAGACATGAAGAAGGTGACAGAGAGGTTAGTGAAAACGAAAAAATTTCGATTGACAAGTTAGTCGGTATTCTCGGCACAGCAATTACGGGACTTGAACAGCGGAACTTCGTAACTGAACATGAAATGTCTGTTTATAGTATTAAAGAGAAAGTATTATCACATAAAACGAAGCAACTTAAACAACTTACATTGAAAGAAATGTTTAATAAAGTAAACAAATAAATATTAAGCTTTTTTTTTTTGTTAATTTTGATACCCTTTAGATCATAATTGTTCTTTATTTCATAAATTACGGTTTCATATTTTTAATTTTAGAATTTCTGCATGCCATCTTACGAGATTTAAACTGATGATCTATAATCCGAAAAAATCGATAATCCGGAATCGCCGAAGTCCCGACGAGTCCGGATTAACGACTTTTGACTGTATTACGAGGGCATTTCGATAAGTAAAGATACACCGTACGCTAGAGGAAAACAAAAGTTTTGGTGAGCAAGTTGGCAACCCATGTGTTGTGTTAACCTTAAACCGTTAGCTTTCTCCTCGCGGTCGTTCGGCATTTCAACGTTGATTCTGTGACCAGAGGATATTCACAAAGAAATTGTTTCTGTATATGGGAACATTATGAATCGACAAAATGTAACGAAATGGTGTCGTCATTTCTCTGAAGGTAGGACCGATGTTCATGACGAACAAAGAACAGGTCGTTCATCTCTGATCTCTGACGCCCTTCTTCAGAGAATAGAGGAAGCAATTCGTGCGAATAGACGTCTCAAATTGAAAGAATTGCATCAGATCATACCGGAAGTGTCAATGACAACTCTTTATGAAGTTGTGACTGTCAAGTTAGGGTACAGGAAGTTGTGTGCGCGCGCTGTATTCCAACAGGCGGCAACCTTCTATGACTGTGGGATACAAAAGCTTGTGCACCGACTTAAAAAATGTTTGGATAACGGGGGTGATTATGTCAAATAATAAGTAATCCAGTTAATAAAATGTAACTGACGTTTTCTAAATAAATATTCTTTTTAAGGAACGCGAGCCATTGTATCTTTACTTTTTGAAATGCCCTCGTAGTTCACTCTGTCCCTATATCTTGTTCAAATTTTCAGTCGTTAGTAAAATACTTTTTATTCATCCACTCAAGTTCAAATGCATTTTTTAAAAAGTTGTAGTGGATGACACTTGATGTTAATACAGTTTTTTCACATATTATTTTTTTATATTTTTTTCTTAGTTTTATTTTTTATTTATTTATTTTTATTAATTAATTAATTAATTAATTTTTTATTTTTGTTTATCTTTTTTTATTTTAAAAATTTTTCTTTATTGGCCTAAATAGGAATTCATTTTAATTTTAATTTAATTAATTATTAATTAAATAATTTTTATTCGTTAATAAAATACTTTTTATTCATCCACTCAAGTTCAAATACATTTTTTAAAAAGTTGTAGTGGATGACATTTGATGTTAATACAGTGTTTTCACATAATACTTTTTATATATATTTTTTTTTTATTTTTATTAGTTTTTATTTATTTATTAATTAATTAATTTTTTATTTTTGTTTATCTTTTTTTATTTTAAAAATTTTTCTTTATTGACCTAAGTAGGAATTCACTTTAATTTTAATTTAATTAATTTTCATTCGTTAATAAAATACTTTTTATTCATCCACTGAAGTTCAAATGCACTTTTTTAAACTTGTAGTGGATGACAGTTGATGTTCATGCAGTTTTTTCACATATTAAAATTTTAAAAACTTTTTTAATTAAAAATATATTTATTATTTATTTATTTATTGTATTTTTAAAATTTTTCTTTATTGACCTAAGTAGGAATTGACTTTACTTATTATTTTTTTTAATATATATTGCTTGTTCTATTTTTAGATTGTAAATGTCAATGGACCAAGTGAGCTACGGGTATCGGAGCCCCATTTTCAACTTTGTGTATCTCTGTGTGCCTGTGTGCGCTGTCATACCGTATGAATATTCGGTGCAAGTCCAATTCACTGCAAGTCAAATAGATCCAAGGAGTGGAGCACCAAATAATCATCCATTGCTGAACCTCCTCTCACGGAATTTTGGGACAGATATGTGATCAATCCTAATTTGCAGACTGACAAAAATGTGTCACTTGAATCTTTGATCATATGAGTGTTTATGTGTTACATATGACAAAGAAGTGAGCTTCATCCTTAGTGGATTTATAGCCGCACGTCGTTTATATATTTGATTGTCTGTGAATTCTATATGTGCTTCATTTAGTGCGTATTTTAAGCATGTGTTTCGAAAATGTGCCACACGCTTTTTGTAAAGCAATTATAAACGTACTTGTCTTAATATATATATTTCAAATAATGGCTATTATGTGACGTTGAGCAGAAGGACGATTTCTAATAGTTGACCAATGCATCCAATGAAATCTGTATATTGGATATGACCGGTGAGTTTGAACAAATAATGAGCCAGTGATATGTATTGAGTATTCTATCGATTCTGAATCTAGTGGAATCAGTGCTAATTTGTCAGCATTATTTATTTGAAATTGGCTTGTGTTTAAGATTCAAAAATACGATTGTTTCCATGGATTCAATTTAATACAATGTTGTTTTGTCAATGTTTCGTTTCAAAGATCGCAAGGAAGATCTGCCAAACTTGAACTCTTACTATTCAAAAAAGGGGGGGGAGGAAAAAAGTGAGAAAAAGAAGGAAAGAAAAGAAAAGAAATGAAAAATACATGTATGAATATGTTTATTTAAAAATACACGGAGATAAAGAATTAACTGATAAATACTATGAATAAGGAAATAAAAATATGTAAATTTTGATGATATTTGGCGTTTTCCGTTCGCTTATAGGCCCACCAGCCGCCGAGCGGTAAAGTCACTGAACACTGGTAGTTCGGTCCGAGGTTCGAATCCCGCGAACGAGCTGACTGCATGGGCGGTTTCGCAGTTATCCCCGTGTGTAACGTGTATACGAGTCAGTTTTCCCAAGAAAGTCCTCCACGAAGGCATCTCTCCCCTTAGGCAGATAGCCCCAGTTTGCTTTGCCATGATTAAAAAAAAACAAACCAAACCCATTCACTTATATTTTACATTCATAATTTTACGTATTAATTATACTTGGCAATATATTTATTATCTGTCGTGTTGTTCGCAGTTTTACATCAGTTCATGCAAGATGATGCGTGTTCTTTTTGGCCAATGCGAATTAACTTAATGAGGTTTAGAAAGCAAGAAAAAATAAAAATGCGACCAGATTTTAATGTGACGTTCATAAAATCGCTATTTTATTGAAAGATGTTTCATATTTTTGTTGGAAGATGCTTCGTTTTCACAACACGAAATGTATAGCATGGGCATTGTGCAAACTATATGCTTGTCATATGATAATCAGGCTTATTATGAGTTAAATATTGAATAAAAATAAAAGAAATAATCAAAATTATAATATCTTTAACAATAGTTGCATAAATTAATTGAATAAGATTATCAGTCTGTGAATTGTATAAAACTACAACTTACTCACCAAACGCGTATCAACGGCAATATTTTGATTATAAGTTATTATAAGTGAACATATATGTGATGTACCAGCTCTTGTCAGGAATAAATAGATTGTTGAAGAATCATAAATGTAGTTGTAGCTTAAATTATCAGACGATAAGTTTAAAAAACAGGATCCATTTATTATTGGTCAGGAGAAATAGCAGTTCCAAAATCAGATATCCGGAGTAAATAAAAACGAATTACTAGTTACATTTTGTATGAAGTTTACTGCATCGTGACATTTAAGAAAAAGCCCTGATATTCCTTTTGCGAGTCCTTTTATAGCCTCTGGAAAGGCGGAGCTTCCAAGAAATGACGTCAGCCTCGTCAGCCATTCCAGTTCGCTTTAAATATCTCCAGAACATTCTATAACTGTACGTGTAGAAAAGGCGGGAAAACAAATCGACTGCGGGGCTGTGGATTTAATTCCACGTACTTTCAAATAAAAGACCGTCGCTATTAAGAATGAAAAGAACATACAGTTAGAATTTTAAGTGTATTCTTGACTATGGAATTTTATTATTACATATATATATATGTCTAATAAGCAATCACTAACCCAAACAAGTCATTAACAATTTGATGATTTTGTTACGAAGCATAGATTGCGAATCTGTTATAAAATTGAGGTAACGATTTCAATTGAGGAAGCTATGAAATTGTTTGCTGTCATCTAAATTTTATGAATTGCTTCAATTCGAAAGCCACACGTCAAAACTTTACAAACGATTCTGTTCGTTTATAACTACACAAAGTCTAAAAATAGCTCCCAAACCTTTTTTAATTGATGTTGACAATATATTTATCTAACTATTTGTAAATGTACCATTATTTTGGCAACTTTGCGAAATTTCAAAATGGTAGCAGGTTTCTGTCAGAAAATTCAGCTTTGGTGATTAAAAACCGTTGTTAATAATTTTCTAGATTCTTTAAATTTATTTAGCAACTAAGTGTAACTGGTATCATTCTTTTTAAATAGTATGTTTTCTTTTTCAATTTAACTGGAGTTTAAAGTTAGCAGATATTCCTTGTTAGTTAGTCCACGCTTTCCAATCTGATTTTTAAACTCGATACCATACTTTAAAAGATGATTCGTTTTTGTGACATCAAAGACGACATGACTTTCAGAATCTGAAGAATTAAATTGGTTCAAATTTCAACTTCTCCTGAATTCAAGTCAGCTGAATACTGGCTTTTCTAAAGAGATCGTGTTTGGAAATGATATCTCTCATATCCTCAGAATAGAAAAGATTTCAGTATTAAAAAAATAATAACCACTTAATATGAATTTTCTGTAAATTGTGTAAACTTACACCCACCCACGCAGATATTCTTTTTTTAACACTCTGAGCGGCCAGAGGTTTCGCTAAGAAAGCACAAATTTCCCAAAACGACTATGAGAACATTTTTTTTTTTTTTTTTTAAATTTTAACGTAAAATCTCTCCTGGAATTTCATACCTGGATTTGTATACTTTTGATATATTGCCTTAATTTCTTTGACATATTTTAATATGCACGTATATATACGTTCTTATAGATATCACAAAAAATATTCTAGGCCGTATATGTACGGCCTTGCCGCTTAGAGGTTTAATACTAATATAGCAATTAATCTTAGGTAAGCAAAAGTTAATAGGGTGTTCTTCCGTAGCATATACACTTTAATTTTCAGAAAATGTATTAATGAACAAAATTATTGAAACAATTAGACTGAAGAAAGACACACATTAGTAATTAAAATCAGTGTTGATTTAATTGCACCTAAAGCAAAATATGTGTAATATTCCAGAATCTATGTATAAAATACTAGTACAAAATATGTATAAAATACTAGTGTCCTACATGCCAATTTTAAGAAATTACTTTGGTGTAACGGAATTCTAGCTATCGGTTATAAAACTTGGAATAGGTTACCCATAATAACCACAATTGTTTTTTCAAGGAAGTTAACGACAAATCAATTCTCGATGCAGTTTGTAACATTCGATTTGAAAATTCTTATTACTATAATAATCCGGTTTATATAAATGGAATTGACGATTTGCAAATGTAATTTTGCTGTGATTATTGCGTAACTCTGTCCCTTGTTACAGGTGGATTAAAGGTGTTTTGTATTTTAAAAATCAATTCAATTAAAATAATCCCAAACCACAAAGATTACAAGATCCGTTTGCTATATAGGTTTCTTTGATAAACAATTTAGTTTTCAGTTCTTTAATTATCACCTTTACTCGCAACGTAAATTATATCTACTTAGTTATACATTAACTAAGCAAAACCTGCATTAAAGGCCTATAAACACCAATCTCAGTATAGAATAAAATAACTGATTAAAAACTAATTTATTTAACCTTACAACTATGTTAGAAAATTAATGATTTCATGAAACCCAAATTTTAAATTCTAAGTCATCATTGAAATGTTATCTTCAGGACTCGCTAATGAATGCTTTTTATATGCCCTGGTATTTAATTTTTGTTTATCTCTACAGATTTAACTACGTATATATTATTTTTATTCATTTGAATCACTGAAGGACTGATGAGTAGTAAGAAAGCTTTGGATACATCATTGAATCACAAGTTCCATCAAACAGGTCAGTAGTTTAGAATATAACCATGTATTCACCGAATTATTTACATAATAGTGTGTTACTTGGAATCGTGAAAATGTGACAAGGTACTTGAAAGGAATTAGTATTGTTATTATCTAACTATATGTGCCAATGAATTGTAATTTTTGTACTAACTAATAACCATAAAGCATTGTCTTAAAGCCGTATGATTTTAGTACATTGTTGTAATTTATTTTTCAGAAAAATGTTGTGTTCCTTTTTCCGAGAACGATTTATAGTAATATTTGCCATTTACTATTAGAAATGCAACTATAATAATATTTTTACAGCGCTTTTGAGACTGAAATTAAGCGAAGAGATCCGTCCTCATAATGTATTGTTATATTTAAAGAGAAAACTAAAAAGTAAATTTAATCAGATTAAATGGAAACTTAAACATATAATATTTATTTTAAACTCTTGCCACAATATACAATCAAATGGTATCTGACAGGATATAATTATACAAATTCTACAACTTTCATATAATTTATCATAACTATATAGTAATCTATAATTAAAGTGAAAGAGAAAAATAGCAAAAAATTTACCTAATGAAAAGGTAAACGGCAGAACTTACTTTAAAAATTCAATTTTTAATACGTATTTTCCTATGATTATTATTGCCTTAAAAATAATATGTTTTCTATCATTTCTTAATATGAAGAATTTCATATGATTTTAATTAATAAGAATTGTATTGGTATCTAACTCCGCACAATGAAAATATTAAAAGCAAATTTAAAAAATGATGCATACTATGTAATTCAAAAGCAAAATATTAATTAAATATACTAATAGATTAAATAGCACCTATCAAACTTATATTTTTGAGAATTTTATTAAAATTAATTTAGCTTTAGTATTTATCAGTATGTTTGATATAAGAAAATTATGTTTTATTTACACATTCTTATTAATTATCTTCTTACGCTTTAAATGTTAATGCTTTGTGTGTTTTATTATACCTTATGTTTTTCGATTGTACATCCTCTCTCCCTCTCTTTGTCATTAGTAAAAGTTTTGCTGAGTGAAAACTCAACACGTCCTCCAGACGCTTCTGAAATTTAA
The DNA here is from genome assembly GCF_044657685.1 of Stegodyphus dumicola. Classification (NCBI taxonomy): domain Eukaryota; kingdom Metazoa; phylum Arthropoda; class Arachnida; order Araneae; family Eresidae; genus Stegodyphus; species Stegodyphus dumicola. The sequence continues at coordinate 24,790,175 of NC_140772.1, forward strand.
TCTATAATCGCGCTGTAAAAAAAATCTGCTAATTCTAAAAGTACGTTGTGTGAAATGGCAGCAATAAGAACTACGTAAAATGTAAATGTAAATGTAAATGTAAATGTAAATTTTATTTATCATTCCATATGTGTTTTGTACTGGTATTCTATCTTTGTATTGTTGATATTTTTGCATGTGTATTTAAGCTGCAATATTAGTTTACGAACGCTGTATGTCTGCGAGTGGCTTTTTGTTTGCAATACACTGTACTCGTTTGGTGTGGCACATTTTATACATATGTCAATACACAGCAGCTAATTTCCTTAACCTACTACTTCCTTTCACTGGGCAGCAACAATCCGGACTGCTTTTATATTATGGACATCGTAAGCAGTAACCCAGCTGGACACTGCAACTGCTGTCTGGAGGACATTTTCGCTATCGCTTGAAGCAGTTGTTTTACCCTTTGCGGGGAAAAAATGTAATAATGAAACGTGGAAAACTGAATCGATTTCCAAGAATTCTTCCTCCGCAGATGGCTGTGTTCGTTACAGCACAAGCCTCTCGGGGTGGACCAATCAATAATTTTCCTTATTTTCCCTGTTGTTTGTTCACAGGTTGCGATCAATTGAGCGGCAAAGAGTGATATTAGGAGTGTCCAAAAAGAAGCACGTTTGCTGTCTGAATGTGCTTTTCGGTCAAATAAATGCGCTTGTACCGAACGCTGATGAATAAATATTGTTTTATGTTCAGTACTGATGGTCTTTTCTTTCTTTGTGACACACATGACATGAAATATCGTAATTTTGTCCTTTTTTATGCATATTCTGTGCCAAGATATATATTTTGTAAGTGATAGAGAGAAACTCACATACAAGACAATCTTTATAGATTCTATTATTTTATTTTCCATCATTTTTACTTCCTTGTACGAAGTAAAAAAGGAAGTATTGTAATCGCGAAAAGTTTCAGGCAACATATTTCAACGAAAATATCCACTTTGACCGCTATCGAATGCAATTTAACGATGTTTTTGCGTGATATCTGCACGTAAGGACAGAATAAAAGACTCTTTTCCTCCAAAAAATTATAAAACTGCTTTAAAATTAATTCTGAAGAGAATTTTTCGTGGCGTCTGTACGAACGTACGTACGTACGTACGTATCTCGCATAACTCAAAAACGAGCAGCCTCAGAACGTTGAAATTTTGTATATAGGACTGCTATAACATGTAGATGTGCACCTCGTATTTTGGTTGCTATCGGCCGCACCAAACGTATATAAATATATTTATATATATATCCACTCCGTTACCCTGCTCAGTGATCTCAGTTTCTTTACTCTTATATGATTGTAAATTGTACATTTTTGCTTTAAAAATGATTGAATTACGTTGTTTTTATCTTCCGGTTAAGGTTTTTATGCCTTTCGTAATTCTGGAAGCAATATTTGTACAATTATCAACAATTTAAAAGCTGTTTAAGTGCGGTTAAGTTTTAAATAACATGGCGGACATATTTGTTTACATTCGAAACAGCAGAATTGTAGATTTGTTGCCAATCTAGAGAGACTAAACTTCGCAACACAAAAATAGCGCCTTCATTTATTATTGCGAATTAAATCATGCTTAATCCTTTCTGGAATTTTTTCGAGGAAATATGTGTTTAAGATTTACTTCGTAATTTTTAATACATGTATTTGAGTTTTTATGTATTTTTGCCTTGTCGCGAAGTGAGAACTGAATTAATTGAATGAGAAATACTCAATTGTCTCTAAAAAACTCTTTCTTTTCTGTTTTCTTTGCTTAATTTCTTTTATACATCGTTCTAGCTTTATTATAGTATTTGAATAGAACATGTGGCAACGATAAGATAATTCTTCAAAATGATATAAATTTTGTGCATTCAGAGTGTCGTTATCGTAAACAAATATAGTGAATTTTAAAGAGTGCATTTATTCTATTGTGGTTTATGCGCTATCGACGAAGTAGATTTAATTTAATCCAATCAATTTAAATGAAATTCAAGAAAAAAATGCGTATAATTTAATATTCCGTACAAGGAAGTCATGTGGTGTACAAATCAGATTTTTTAATTAGATAAATCCCTACGACTAAGCTGAACATAATGTAAAATATCTGATGTGAACACCACATGACTTCCATATATGGCCTATTAAATTAGACACATTTTCTGCTGCATTTCATTTAAACTTATTTCCTCGAATTTTATTAGAGATGTATTTCTCATTCAGTCAATTCAGTTCTCACTTCGCGGCAAGGCAAAAATGACATAAAAAATCACTCTTCATTAAAACTTGTAAAATACTGAAAAACGATTACAATTAAAACACATATTTACAATTGAAACTAGAGTTTTAACGCAAAAGCAAATAATTCGACCAGCGGTCTAAAAGACAAGATTTTTGGTGCCCGAAACTGAAAGTTATTTATTTTTTTTTTTTTTTTTACTGAATGATCCGTCGTTTATGATTAGTGGACTGTGTTATGTACATTTTCAGAATTAACTCAAAAGAAATCGTAACCTTGATTGAACCTTGTTTATTTCCTTCTTAAAACATCACGCTGGCTGAAGAACGGGGACACGCCAAACACGGCGAAACCTCGAATTTTACCTTGCTACCTCAAAAAACATCTACGGCATTCGGACTCAAACGTAATTACCTCTGAACCTTCAAGCGCAAAAGTGAAAAACCTAGCTAATTTTTGTTTGAGCTGCTCAAATAAATTAATAATTCAAATAAATTATTTGAAAATTTAAAATTTAACAGTTTTAGTATTGCAGCATTTCGTTCTGATTTTATCTCTGAAAATTTGTTAAGTGTTTAAATGTATTCTACTGTTAAATTTATGTAATTGTGAAATGCTAATGTTAAATGTATTCTATTGAGTAACTTCGACATTTATTTAGTAAATAATATTCATATAATTAACAAGCGCAAAATATTAAAAGTACCTTTTATTAAAGCGGAAAAAATGTAGTAGTGAAAGATCTTTAAAAACTACCCTCAGTTAAATTGTTTCTGGAAACATTTTATGGCATCTCGCTTTTACTTCGAACATGTTAACAGAAAAAAAAAAAAAAAAAAAAAAAAAAAAACAAGCAAAATGAATTTACGACATGCAACTATGTATCAAGCTCTGGGTTACAGATATATTTGTGGAAACGTTTAACACAGCAGAGGAAAGAAACTACTTTCTGCTTTAAGTAATGATACGTGAAAGGTTAAATTATTCGTCCGTGAAATAAAGGGCTATTTACTTTACGTATAAATCACGTGAAGAGTCAGTGACTAAGACACCATAGGTTTCGGATGATACATTCAACGATGAATGGGATACATTTATTAGTAATAGACTGAATGCACATAGAACCAATGACAGCTTAATAAAATTAATTTTACCGAAAGGAACACTTCATAATTCTGGAACTCTCCACAAACATAGTCGTAAAGCTCTTATTAGTTTTACAGAATACAATCAGTATACACTTCAAACTACAAAAAAGTTAAACACAACGCAATGCAAATGCAAAGCGCATCTAACAGACGAAGCTCTCACGGTTGGGCCTGTGTCAGCAGGAAATTTACCTTACTATTACTTCAAATAACGCCGGTTTGGGAAGACATTACAGAAAAAAAAAACCTGTTGCACGGGATTGCAAGAATAAGATGAAAAATGACCCTCACCAGTGTGTTGTAAGATTGCATGCAAGTGTTCAACCAAGTAATTCATGTTTGCGTTAAGCAAAAATGTCTCAGCACTGTGAGACAAGCATAAAACAATGATTCGTGGTCGGCTCTCAGGTGGGTGGTCACTGTAACTGCAAAACTGATTCTCGCTCCGGTCTTCTATAACTTTCCAACCCGGCCGTCGAGAAATTTCCAGTAATTCTCGAAATTACTGAAAGGCATGGTACTTTTCCGTTTTGCCGGCGCAAGCGATAAAGTCGCCAATAATGGTACAACCCATGCCAAACGAAATATTCTCGCTGGTAACCTTTTACGCCTCATTTTCAAAACAAGTCGCAGCTTTTTCTTATCAGATTGATTGTTTCTTTCAATACTGGCATATTATTACATAGAATTTTTATCAGATAGTTCAGTTTTATGTTTAAGGCAATTTTCGGTAATTAAGTTAATTAGGATGCAATCACAGCACTTACCCGAAGCCGAAAAATATAGAAAAGGTAAAGTCAAGGGTTAAATTCATCACTTCTAATGAGAATGCATTAGCGAAGTAAAGCACTGCAGTTTTACATAATTTCTAAATAAGCTATTCGTACGAATTGAAATATTTCTTGCATTTAAACTTGTGTTCCAAATTAAGATTTAACTTGAAATTAATGTAGATAATTACTAAGAGCATTAGATTTTTGTAGAGTAGTTTACGTGAGATGAGATCGCTTGGGGTCACGTGATATGAACCGGCGAATCAGGATGTTGAACAATGAAAGCATAGTAAATTCTTAATGTCTTTTTACAAATTTGTTGTCTTTATTTATTGGCTTTTTATAAAATTTTAAGCGATATTAAAATGTTTATGCCTTCTTTTTTTAAAAAGAATTCTTACAACTAACATTTTTTTAATATTTTTTATGTGTATACTGTATGTTGTCGCCAATAAAGTCTGCTTGGCGAGATTTGCGCCGCCGAAACGGAAAAGTACCAAAGGCATATAAAGGACCGGATATGGTTACAGTTACATAGAGGATCAATTACAGTTATACAAAAACCAGATTAAATATCGCCAAATGGTCACAAATTTGGCGATTATTGGCGGTTTCTGGCCAAATTTGGCGAGAAAATTACTCATCTAAACTATCGCCAATGTAGCTAGACAGCCATTTATTCAATGTTAGACTTATCCCTACATCGTTCCTTTTTCAGGCAAAGCCTCGCTTCTTTAGATTTTCATGTTACATTATACAAAAAAATCTGATGTGTCCATCACATGATTTCTCTGTACCGAATATTTAATTATACGTATTTTTTCCTGCCTTTCATTTAAACTTATTTCCTTGAATATAAGTAGAGATATATTTCTCCTTCAATTAATTCAGTTCTCGCATCGGCCCACCAGCGGCAGAGCGGTAAAATCGTTGAACACTGGTAGTTCGGTCCGAGGTTCGAATCCCGCGAACGGGCTGGCTGCATGGGTGTTTTCGTGGTTTTCCCCATGTGTAACGTGTATACGAGCCAGTTTCCTTTAGAAAATCCTCCACGAAGGCATCCCTCCTTTTAGGCAGATAGCCCTAGTGTGCTTTGCCATAATTAAATACACCACACACCAGTTCTCACATCGCAACCAGACAAAAATACATAAAAACTCAAAACATCTATATTAAAAATTTAAAAATGTAGAAACACATAGAACACCAAATACAGTTAAAACAATAATAATAATAAAAAATTACAATTCAAATGACAGTTTCTACGCAAAAACTAGCAATTCGGCCAGCTGGCAAGAAGACAGATTTTTCGGGACACAAGTATGAAAGTTTACTTTTGGTCTCACTCGGCAAAAAGACACTGAAAGCGTAGAAATTGACTTAATTTGTTGTGGACGCAATACTGAGTCAATATATGAGATAATTTAATAAATTAAATGATAATTCCAGAATGGATTAAGCATAATTTAATTCGCAATAATAAAAGAAGACGTTATATTGTTGTTGCCAAGCTTAGTTTGGCAACAAATCCACTATTCTGCTAAGTTTCAAATTTAAACAAGAAGCAGGTTAACTAAAGGCATAAGAAGCTTACTCGGAAGATAAGAACAACCTAATTCAATCATTTTTTTAGAGCAAAAAGTGCGCAATTTTCAAACATATAAGAATAAAGAAACTGAACTCACTTAGCCGAGTTGTAGAGTGGATATTTATATACACATATATTTATATACTTTTGCTGTCCCCGATTGCAACCAAAATAGCAGGTGCACATCTGTATGTTATAGAAGTCCTTTATACCAAATTTCAACGCTCTGAGGCTATTCTTTTTGAGTTATTCGAAATACATACATACGAACGTACGTACAGACGCAACAAAATTCTCTTCTGAATCAATTTTAAATGAGTTTTATACATTTTATAACAAAAAAGTGACGCACCAAGTAGGAAGGAATCATCCAATTGCTTTGAAATTTCGTGTGCATAAATGTTTTAAGGAAATATTCAAATGATTAGAACTTGGTGCTTAATGAATGAATAGTGCGATCTGCAGCGCATCGGTACTGCGCATCCAGCAGATGTAGGGGAAGGTAGCCTAATTTGAACCGTAGTCTTATATGGACCGCTATGATACACAAAGACTGATGGTATCTGCGAGATTTGAGATAGGCATTTTGTTATACGTAGATGTAGAAGTGGTTAATGCAGTTGTGTTTGTAAAAAAAAAGGCCTCGTGGTTACATTGAGAGAAGTGTTATTCGCTTGGCTAAGAAGAAAATCTGTTATTTCGACATAAGAAGTGTGAAAGCAGTTAATTCGTCTAAACGTAAGTAATTACATGTCTTATTATACCATTACAAAACTTGCTTATTTATCTACAATTTGCAATTATAATTTCGCGAGGTTATGTTAGTTTGATGTTTCTGTAGAATAGCCAGCATTAAATATTCAAGTTTCCCGAGTTGGACCGAAAACAGTTGCCGAAATTTAGCCAGTGCAATTTCGTCAGCGACATTTTTTTTTTCATTGATAAATTATAATTAACCCTAGAATGCTACCCTTCGAAAAACTATAAAAGGTAGAAGTGATAACGAAAATAAACGATTTAGGACAGTTCTTGAAAAAATATCACAGCGAGCTAAAAAAAATCCGGCTAATCTTTGGAATATGATAACAGGTAGTTTGGTGACATTTTGGTAAGGCGATAAAGGTTACTAGCTAGGACTTTAGCAATAATCTGAGAAGTACACAGTTCGAATCACAGATTATTTTGTCGCAAAGAAATGAGAGATCATGAGACATGTAATGTAACATTTTCCGGAAAACTGCAATCGTGATTTTAGTTAATATGCACTTAGAAACAATTTCGCTGCTTAAGTGCAGAATAGCCCACTTATTTGTTTGGCGCTTTTTACAAGAAGAATTGGATTTGTGTCACTTTTCTTTGACTTAAAGTGAAAAAAGTGAAAATAGTTCGACGTGTACATGGATACTATGTTTGTGCAATTCTTAAAAACGCGGCAAGCAGTGGGCGATTCTGCACTTTCTCTCGGCCCACCAGCGGCCGAGCGGTAAAGACGCTGAACACTGGTAGTTCGGTCTGAGGTTCGAATCCCGCGAACGGGCTGGCTGCATGGGCGTTTTCGTGGTTTTTCCCATGTGTAACGTGTATACGAGCCAGTTTCCCTTAGAAAGTCCTCCACGAAAGGCATCCCTCCCTTTAGGCAGATAGCCCTCGTGTGCTTTGCCATAACTGAATAATCCAATCCAATCTGCACTTTCTCTCACTTTCGCACCTAATGTTCGTCATGATTAAGCACTTTTGTATCATAAAAGTTCTATCATAAGCGTAATTCGGCTAGCAAATTGGGTTTAATCCAGTATCCGGTGCACACGGGATTTGGCTACTTTTGGCGACTTTATGATGAGCAGTAAAAACGGGACATATTATACGATGAGTAGTTAACGGGTCATTCAAAGAAAATATACAGTTAAACATAGTATATATACTATGTGTGTATAATATATATATATATAGATAGATAGATGTTCTTTGGATCATTTTTGGTGTTAGCGATAATTTTCAAAGTCGCGCCAAGGCTGCACCGTATACCAGGATTTTACCGCAAATTGTTGTAATACATGTTGAGGGGAAAAAAAAATGGCGTTCAAAAAAAAAAAGGAAAACTAGCAGGTTGTTGTAGCAGGGTTGGTCGCCAAATTTTCGCCAAAAAATCGCTAAGTCACTATAATCCGAAGATTCACCAAAAATCCAAATCCAACTGGCCCTTCGTTTTCTCGCAGTGCACCAGTAGCCCAGAAAGCAGTGGAAATAAAAAGCAGCTCTTATAAATCGCGGTATACCAAATCTTAATAACAGATCAGTTCACCAAAGTTTAACAAAATGCAGAAACATAAAAAAGAAACTGGTGATTCATGGTTTTGTATATTATGTGAAGAAACCAAGGAAGAAAAATAATACAATGCGTGAAATGTCACGCTTGGATACATACTCGGTGTGCTGGAGTTAGTGCTGCAATTAAAAGGTTCTTCTGTTGTAATTGCCGTTAAGAAAGCTCGTGGTCCAATTTAGGAAACTAGCAGTCCAAATAAGGAAACCGGTTTCTTAAATTGAACCGATGACACGATTTTTTGAATTCATTTTTCACCGTTATAAACAATTTATAAAATTTAATAAATGGTTCTATTTTGAAGGTACACTTAGTTTATTTTCTACTACTTAATTTGGTACTTTTCCGTTTCGCCGGCGCAAATCTCGCCAAGCAGACTTTATTGGCGACAACATACAGTATAGACATACAAAATGTTATATTTGGAAGGCATAAACATTTTAATATCGTTTAAAATTTTGTAAAAAGACATTAATTTAAGAATTCACTATGCTTTCATGGTTCAACAACCTGATTCGCCGGTTAATATCACGTGACCCCAAGTGATCTCATCTCACGTAAACTATGCTAAAAAATCTAATTATATACATTAATTTCAAGTTAAATCTGAATTTCGAATACAAGTTTAAATGCAAGAATTATTTCAATTCGTCCGAATAGCTTACTCAGAAATTATGTAAAACCGCAGTGCTTTACTTCGCTAGTGTATTCTCATTAGAATGGATGAATTTAACCCTTAACTTTGCCTTTTCTATATTTTCGCGCTTCGAGTGAGTGGTGTCATTGCATTCTATTTGCAGGTCCTGCAAAATAAATATTTACGGATTACAAACGCCCAATACTATGTAAGAAATAAACGCCTCTACTAAGATCTAAAGATTGACACGATCTTACGAAAACTAAACGAGAAGTTCTACAAAAGTGCAGAAAAATGTGATCATCTCAGTGCGTTCAATTTATTTCATTGTGAGATATTGATAGAAGACGAACACTTTCGACTTTTGCGGCATTTATGCTTGGCAAAAACTAAGTCTTCCCGATCTAGCTCTGATAATTTCGATCGTGAATGCTCATTAGCAGTAATGAACTGTTTGCTTTTTTTTTCAAGTAGCATCTCCATGTGGGTCACAACCCTGGAGGGTAACCCTCTCACGTGACTATCACATGATTATGGACTCCTGACCATGTAGCCCATCTTATCGCTTACACATTTTGCTGGCATGTAAATAGTGTATATATTGTACATAGCATCAAAGACTTGATTTACTTCTCTTGTATTTTTCATTGTTTATTCCTATGTAATTTTGTTCAAAGCCTGTATTTTCAATTAATTACTTCCCTGGAATTACCTCTGCCAGTCAGATGTCCTCAAATCTCTCACGTGACAATTGGTCACTGCCCCTTCACCTGCAAAGCCGTCCTCTGAACTCACAGTCATGCATTTCCTCACCTGGATGTGCTCGAAGAAGCGTTTACCTTATGACAGCCGGAATACAGTTGGCATTGCAGCCAGCTATTCGCAGTTTACAGCGGTACTTGGAACTTGGACTTCAGGAGAATAGCTGAAGAGTCCTTAGTGGCGCGTATTTGCGGTTAGGCTTCTTCGTTGTTTAAGCTAACTAAGCTCAGTTGTATTGGACGTGCCTGCTAATATTCGCTATTTAATTTAACTAACGGCCAATTCCGTAGAAAAATAGCCATTTTCAGGAACTGCATGATAAAAGCGGTGGTAGCACAACGTAGCGGGAACTTGCGTGACACGAGAAATGGTTACGTTAAATAGTTTGAATAGGTTAGGTTATTTGGTAAACGAATAAGGCTATCCGTTTTATTAGTCAAAAGGGCAATTTGGCCAGAAGGGCTATTAATTTCGTTTTGGCATTTTGCTTTGGTTCACTATAAATTGCGTTGGTTCTCTTTTCAAATTTTTGCTGACCAATATTACATCTTCGGCTAAATTCAGTTTAGTTTAACATTAGATTAGTTTCTTAATTTATCTTGATTTAAAGCTCAAGTGGAAGCATTCCCGTAAGCCCGAGAAGGAGGCCATCTGTAGTCTTAGATTAAGATTACTAAAGGCTGAGTTGAAGCCTTTTCTGGACTTGGTCATTTACGCACTTGGACACGACGATAAGCTACATAGTTCAGCTAGGCTTCTACGAACTCAAGCGTAGATAGAGTAGTTAAAAATTAGCTCATTTCTCACTGTTTATCGTAGAATCTCCTGCGATTTCTGGAATACCAGGTTCCATAATATTACATCTAAAAATATCTTAATATTTTTTTATTTATTGCCACATTTCGAAATTGCAAACAATATTTGGGATAAGTAAAATAAAAGAGTAAAAACAGCCTAAATTATGCTTGCACATAGATTTAAAAATATCACAGATTTATCTTTAGGATTTTTAAATTTATCTTTTGGATAAATAAATTTAATTTGAATTGGAAATATTATTTTGGATAAATAAATTTATCTTTTGGATAAATTTATCTTTTGTGCTTTAAGATATGAAATATTTGAATTCATTGAGTAAATGCGATAGATGTAAAGAACGCGTTAATGTACTTAATGCAGCTAAATACACACTCTCGTGACTATAAACAAGCTTCAGATATTAATGGCTGTTAATGCCATCGCTGGATTGAGTAATGATGTCAACATGCTAATTTATGTCACGTCGACATCGCATACGAGAATTGCGAGTAGAGTGCAGTATTTGCGGTTTAGGGTAACATGCTGGATTTCAATTATTATTATACAGGAACCGTACTTCTCTCGGTATCTGTGATCGGTATTCTAAAGCTATTCTGCCTAGTTAAGTGTGATAATATAGCGGACTGGAGATTATTAAGCTTTAACTCACGCAAAAAATTCAGTTGAGTTTCTTAATAAAAAAATCTAAAATGCTTTACAAAATATGAAATACATAATAGAACAAATTGCAAATCTGGGCTTCCAGATGCCCATATTCGGGTGGAGACGTACGTTATTCAAAATTGGATGGCTCTAGGTACCGTTGTTTTATCACAAGGCGAGAAACATACATACATACATTTAAGTAGATTCTTCATCATTTAATTTTTTTTAAATATAATGCAGTACGATAGTATTTGGTGGCAACAGTTTGAAAAGTGATGCAGCTTTTTAATGTTTTCAACGCAAAATGCCAAAACGAAATAAATAGCACTTCTAGTCAAATGTCCCCTGTGGGCTAAAAAAATCTAGAATCCAGGATTTGAGAATATTAAAAGAATGACAGGAATAAGGAGAGAGAGCACGCTGTTGACACTACAATTTTAATACTGTAGCATAAGCTGGGCATACAAATATAGTAAATTCAATTTACAAGTACGTAGGTGTAGATAAAAGCGGTACAAATACTTAAACATTACACGGCAAGCTAGGAGTTATACAAGATTAAGTTAAGCAGAATGTAAATGAGTATGTCACGGTGAAATACCGAAATCTGGAGAATGTCGACTTTCAACGGTGAATGTCAGCATTCACATAGTCGCTTGGTGTATGTCCGAAATATTTTCCAAATACTCCAAAATGTCCGAAATATTTTCCAAATAATAATAATAGATATTTCTGACTTACACCGGTGAATGTCGACATTCACCATGTACTAATGGTGAATGTTGGAACACATAAGAATATTACATTTTCTTCTCCGTAATTCGGTTACGAAAAAACGCACTTGAAACTTAAAATAAGAACTTAAGAATATAAGAACTTAAAAGGAAAATAATAGAAGTTAAAAACTTACTAAATTACGTGATTCAAATCTTATTTATTGCAACAACTTAAACTATTACGACACTTTGAATCGCACAAGAGGCCCTTGCTTTTACAACTGCATTTATTTGTGGAACACTTCCTCTTGCAATGACAGCGTGTACATATACTCCTCCCTTTTCGACCTACACCAGAGCATATCTGTGATTGTCGACATACACCGGTGAGGGTCCGAATGTACAAGAATGTAATGCTACATTCGATCTTTCACCAACGTATTTGGTGAATGTTGACATTCTCAGGTGAAAGTCGACATTCTCCAATTTCGGTCTTTTACGGTAACAAGTATATACAATGACTAAGTACAGCTGAAGACGGTGCTATAATATGTACAAACATTACAGTGTGTCTTGCGATGTTATCTCATCGATCTTATTTCCTTGTAATAGTGAAAGCATGAGAAGTACAGGGCTTAATGTAGGATACTGCATGTCTGCTTTTATAGGCATGAGCAACCCATGCATGGGATTTTGGATTGCGGAGGTGGTAGTTGTGGAAGTTATGTGGGTAATCAAACATAGAGGTCGGGTTTCCAAAACACGCCACACATGGAAAGATCACTTTCCATGAAACCAAACCTATTAATGTAGCTCATTGAAGAATTGTGTGAGCTTTGGGCTTCCGCTTTTGCACTTTTGAACTGCATCAACTTTTGGAATGAAATTGACAAAATCTGAGTTTAAAAAATAAGGCTGTCTTCAATTAGATATTTATTTTACGTGGCTTCAGGAAAAGAGTAAACTTTGCATGTCATTTGCTTTCAGACCCTAAGCTTTCCCATCATAGTAACAGAAAAAATAATGCCCAAAAATAAGTACAGTGGAATCTCTTGGGATGGCTGCTCCTGAAATTTACCTGATATACCAAAAAGCATAGTTAAATAATGGTACTTAATATCATGGTCTGAAAGACAATTTCCTTCACAGAAGAGGAAATTCATCAGAAATGTTGATGGTCTTCTTTGTTAGATTTCACAGTAATTACACTTCTTTAATTAAACTCCAGTTACAACTGGATTGATGTAATCTTTGGAGTTTAATGAAAATAAGAAGTAAAAAAATGTAGTTTATAGTATAAAAAATAAGAAAAGCTTGACCAGCTTTGTTCTTATGTCACTAAAACTAAGAAACAGCTACTAGTTTAGGGTACATAAACTGGATCAATTTCGTGTCTAAATTAATTGGATTCGAAAACAACAGCCAGAATATGGGGTAAAAATTAAAGAAACACGCAGGTAAGTTTCCGGATTTAAAGCGATACTAATTTATTCGCTATGTAGATGAATCCATTTATTAGTCTAGGTAGGTGAATTTATTGATCAGTTCACGCAGATGACTTCATTTATCGGTGCAGGTAGATGAATTCATTTATCACTCCAAGTAGATGAATTTATTTATCAGTCCAGGCAGATGAATTCATTTATCAGTCCAAGTAGAATTCATTTATCAGTCCAGGTAGGTGAATTCATTTATCAGTACAGGTAGATGAATTCATTTATCAGTCCAAGTAGATGAATTCATTTATCAGTCCAGGTAGATGAATTCATTTATCAGTCCAAGTAGAATTCATTTATCAGTCCAAGTAGATGAATTCATTTATCAGTGCAGGTAGATGAATTCATTTATCAGTGCAGGTAGATGAATTCATTTATCAGTGCAGGTAGAAGAATTCATTTATCAGTTCAGGTAGATGAATTCATTTATCAGTGCAGGTAGATGAATTCATTTATCAGTGCAGGTAGAAGAATTCATTTATCAGTGCAGGTAGATGAATTCATTTATCAGTGCAGGTAGAAGAATTCATTTATCAGTTCAGGTAGATAAATTCATTTATCAGTCCAAGTAGAATTCATTTATCAGTCCAGGTAGGTGAATTCATTTATCAGTACAGGTAGATGAATTCATTTATCAGTCCAAGTAGATGAATTCATTTATCAGTCCAGGTAGATGAATTCATTTATCAGTCCAAGTAGAATTCATTTATCAGTCCAAGTAGATGAATTCATTTATCAGTGCAGGTAGATGAATTCATTTATCAGTGCAGGTAGATGAATTCATTTATCAGTGCAGGTAGAAGAATTCATTTATCAGTTCAGGTAGATGAATTCATTTATCAGTGCAGGTAGATGAATTCATTTATCAGTGCAGGTAGATGAATTCATTTATCAGTGCAGGTAGAAGAATTCATTTATCAGTTCAGGTAGATAAATTCATTTATCAGTCCAAGTAGATGAATTCATTTATCAGTGCAGGTAGATGAATTCATTTATCAGTCCAAGTAGATGAATTCATTTATCAGTGCAGGTAGATGAATTCATTTATCAGTCCAAGTAGAATTCATTTATCAGTCCAAGTAGATGAATTCATTTATCAGTGCAGGTAGATGAATTCATTTATCAGTCCAAGTAGAATTCATTTATCAGTCCAAGTAGATGAATTCATTTATCAGTGCAGGTAGATGAATTCATTTATCAGTCCAAGTAGAATTCATTTATCAGTCCAAGTAGAATTCATTTATCAGTCCAAGTAGATGAATTCATTTATCAGTGCAGGTAGACGAATTCATTTATCAGTGCAGGTAGATGAATTCATTTATCAGTCCAGGTAGATGAATTCATTTATCAGTACAGGTAGATGAATTCATTTATCAGTCCAAGTAGATGAATTCATTTATCAGTGCAGGTAGATGAATTCATTTATCAGTCCAAGTAGAATTCATTTATCAGTCCAAGTAGATGAATTCATTTATCAGTGCAGGTAGATGAATTCATTTATCAGTGCAGGTAGATGAATTCATTTATCAGTGCAGGTAGATGAATTCATTTATCAGTGCAGGTAGATGAATTCATTTATCAGTGCAGGTAGATGAATTCATTTATCAGTGCAGGTAGATGAATTCATTTATCAGTGCAGGTAGATGAATTCATTTATCAGTGCAGGTAGAAGAATTCATTTATCAGTTCAGGTAGAAGAATTCATTTATCAGTTCAGGTAGAAGAATTCATTTATCAGTTCAGGTAGAAGAATTCATTTATCAGTTCAGGTAGATGAATTCATTTATCAGTGCAGGTAAGTGAATTCATTTATCAGTCCAGGTAGATGAATTCATTTATCAGTCCAGGTAGATGAATTCATTTATCAGTCCAGGCAGGTGAATTTTTAATCCTCTACAACTGCTCCAAGGGCGTGCATGTATAGAGCACGATAGCGTTTCTCCCTTTGATCTGTTTACATCATAATTTTCAGTTGCTGCTTTTGGATTCTGGCATGCCTTTTCGATCTTTTTGTTCGCCTTCAATGGCAACTGAAAGTACTGGATAGAAAGAAAGGACAATAAAAATATAGTGACTATGGTATATTAGAAATATACAGAAGTCGATTAAGACAGGATAATATAAAACTGCAGCTGAAAATTAATAACGAATATGGTTTCATGTCTGCTACCTGAAAGTCTGGAACCTGAAATATAAATGATGTACACACTTATATCGTACTGATACAGTCAAATGTTATCCCTCAGGTAAAACACATGCGTACATCCAGATATTTTCAGATTAAACTGAAGGTTGTTTCCTCAAGAAAAAAAGTGAAAATATTTTGCGGATAAAAATATCACGTATAAGAGTCACAAGAATGAAATAAATGTATTTAAATGTACAAGTAGTGCTCTGAGAAATGGTCCTTCAGCATTGTAGTACATGAATGCAAACAAAGTGAAATGCAAAGTAATCACCTTCCATCGCGCCCTCTCCCCATATCACAGCAAAACCAATTTGTTTCCCTTTCATTCGAATACGAAAGGGGAGGGCGAAACATTCTAACCCTATCCATCTACTTTCTCCTTTCTGCGTCGCCAAATAACAAATTTACATTTATTTAGAGGACGGCACTAAAAAAAAAAAAAAAAAAACGGAGAAAGAAATCAATTCGATATTTATCTGTCGCACTTTCTTCCCTATTCTTGGTTGTCAAGGAACATTTTGTAAAAGGAAATAAATGTTCTCTTTCTTATAAAGGTTAAAGAAAGTTAAATTTTGTTATAGCCTTTTTTAATTTAAAATGCTGATGACTCAATAAATATTTATTTCAAACAGACTTTAAAGTAAAGATATCCGGATTTTATTAGATTAATTTCATCTATAAGAAAAAATAAATAAGAAATAAGTGGATTTTTTATTTTATTTCGAATTACATATAGCATTTCTTACAAAAAGCAGCAAAATATAACACAAATGCTGAGTTTATTTATACCACATTAATTTTTGAATTACGAGATTCAGCTTTATGTATCATATGATAACGAATTGATGTTTTAAATATTTAAAATACCAGCCTTTTCAATCAGTAGTGTGCTTTTCTCTTTAATAGCACACTTTTTCTTTTTTAAAACTCGTGATATAAAACTGGTAACATGTTAATAAAGGCTCATTAAAAATACTTAGTTATACAACTCGGAGTAGTCCTTAAGGTTATATGTCTTCTCGGTATACTAAAAAAATATTTAGAATACTTTTTATTGCAATCACGCTATAATTATGTAACGGTAATTTTAAATGTAACTGCGATAAACTCAGTATGTGAAAGAGATCTCCAAATCAATCATAGCTGAAAATCTCATTACGTTTTGCTTTCTTTAATACATTGCACACATATATTACATCAGTTATTCTCAATAATGTTTTACATTGTGTCTCTAGATCAAGATCGAATATCTCTGTTAAGATGAAATGATGTGATTTTCTCCCAAGATCTTGTGGGATGATTTTCATCGAAGATGAAAATTTCTCGAATGTCAGGTTTAAAAAACTTTTATGACTACCATATAAAATATTAGGTACTTACGTATTATCGCAACCAGGTCAAAATTCGTATAAATTGCGAAATTTGGCAACCCTACGTATTATACGTAGTTTTGTGAAAAGAGCATGTGGAGATTCACAAAATTTTTCTGCATTTTCGTGCAAACTTTTGTAATTTATGAGAAAATAGCAGTGTACATGGATAAAGTGATGCGCAATGCCATTTTTGTGCAATTCTGGGATGTTTTTTTAAGTAAAAATAAGTCGACGTGTACATGGTTATGGCGAATACGGTTTTTAATCAGTGCTGAAAGCAATAGCCAAAAAGATTTCCGCCGAAAAAATAATTCTGCAACTTATTCAAATTCGAAACCGGAAGGGTTTAATTGCTATTTTATATTTTAAAAGAAAATAATATAAAAAACTGTATTAAAAATTATCTGTAATTAATAAATGTACATTTTCTTTCGATTCATACTTTTTACTCAAACTTACAAATAGCGTCAAAACTTACGAATAGCGTCAACCTGGTTGCGATACTACGTAAGTACCAAATATTATTATAGTTCTGAGAATACTTTTACGATACAGAAAACCACGCATCTTTGAGGAAAATTACTTCAGATGTGGCGTAGTTATGATAAGAATTCTACTTTTATCTTCTTAATGTTTTCTACCCTTGAAAATCATTAGTATCATATTAACAAGTTAAAACAAAATTTTATTATAAAAGCTATCCTAAATATAGGCCTTTTGTGTTTCGTAGGATTATAAATATAAATTTTATCCTTGCAGCAACAGGGCAGGATTTAACTTTTTTAAGTCTTTTTTAAATAAATTTTAAAATTCATTAATTTTAATTTTTTCTCATACCTATATATATATATATATATATATATATATATATATATATATATATATATATATAATATATATATATATATATAATATATATGCCTAGTTTTAAAGAACCTGCTGTTTCAAAACTCAAAAATAACCTGTGTTTCTGCTAGATAAAAGAAGGAAATATCGACATATATTCCAATAGGTTGCGTGATTTTTGAATTATTGTCGATTTTAAAGAACACATTTTAAATTATTTTTTTATTCATTTAAAAAATTTTTTAATTATTTTTAAGGAATGACGATTTTAAGTATTAAATGCTTGTTACTATTTACTAAACTTGTATATATTTTAGTTCTACTTTCTACCTTGTAATAATGACTATTAATTTTATTTATCGACTCAGAAAGCACCTGAGAACTTTTAAAACTGATTTTGAGCATATTTACATAAAACTGAGACACTGAAAAGCTCAACTCGTTAGGACGCCTTAGCATTTCCAGCTGCAAATTTTGAGAATAGCTGACTTCACAACAACAAACGCCTGGAACTAAATCTAAGATCAGAGTTCCTCAGAAACAGCGTAACACATTTACAATTGATCTTGATAACTGGATTCCTTTGATAACGAAGGCGAAGCAAATTGCAGTCTTAAAGGTTACCTTCTTCGTAAACTGAGTAGTTGGTCCCCTGCTTCAGGATCTAAGCATCAATCCGACAATCAGGTTCTCGACTCAATCTTAGATTAGTACATTGCATTGATGTCATCACCCAGTAAAGCCCCACTTCGAATACAATATTGAACAAACACCTGGTCGGTGCCATGAGGCTCTAATGATTCGCAGCCCGATAAAGGAGACATATTTACCCTCCGGTTCTTGTCGTGTTAGCGGAAGGATTAGGATTATATTAAAGGAAGTGAATGTTTGGTATGCATTCCCTAAATCATCCGTATATTTCCTTTTCCAGTCACGATGCAAATAACAAGTCCAAACATATATCTCCCGGATAAAAGTATTAAGCTCTCATTGTTAACAGTTTGGGAGTTTAGTGATAATGTTCTCATCTAATGCTTACACTAATTTGCTCAGAAGCATTAATGTATATTGTATAACGTCTAAATATGCAGTGGGATTACCATCTGGACAGTTTCGTTTCGTACGACTTTAATTATTCTTTTAGGGTAAATTGCTATTTCTTTCCCTTATTTGATATATTCCGATGTGCAGTTATGGTTTTCTTTTATTTACTGCCCATTTCAATGATTATAATTTAATCATTCACTGTAATATATAGAAGGAAGAAGAAAATCTTGTTGTGCAACTCGGAGAAAAAAATTAGTTGGATTACTAAAAAATTACCCAGTTTAGCAATTAATAGGTTTGTTTAATATCTTATAATGGTGCTTTTTAAACTGTAATTTATAAAGAATATTTTTATAAAACATGGCGTAAAATAAAATAAGCTAGAATAATTAGCTTCTTAATTTCCCTTTGAAGCCGCCCAGAAGGTGTAGTGTTTAGAGGAGCCTGACTGCGATACCAAAGGGCTCGGGTTCGAATCCCGGTGAATACGTAAAATCGTCTGTCTCTTCATAGGATGGCAGCGGTGGCCACATATTAGGTGCCTCCATAATAAAATGGCGACTACTTCTGGCCTTTGTAGTGGCCAATGCCGTTATAGGCAAGTGCCCGCCATTAGACGGGAGAAAATTCGCTTTGACTACAAACAACGAATTTGGTTTTCCCCCCTACATTATCTATTTGCCGCCCCGTTGATGTAGTGGTTAGGGAAGCCGACTACGGTATCGAAGTGCCCGGGTTTGGATCTCGGAGAAGGCATGCCCCTTCATAGGAGGTAACGATGGACGCCTATTAGGTGCATCCACAATAAAATGGTCACCACTTCCGGCCTTTGGCATGTCAACGTCGAAAAAAGCAAAGTAGTGCCTCCGCCGATCGTGGAAAAAAAATATGTATCAATTTTACATCCGTTGGAAAATATAAATGCTATTACCTGCTTATTCTAGATCCCAATATAGTATTAAATACTATTTTGTAACACGATACATCCAGTTAAAACACATAGTATTAATTTTAAACCTCGATATATTATTTCTAATAAAAGTTCCTCATACACCTTAAAACCCATAAGATCTTCAGCAAGAATTGCGATAATTTATTTATTTTAAAAGCAATTAATTCCAACGTTTTACAGCTGACTATCTAATATAGCTGTTTTCTGAAATAGTAATAAGAAAGTTTGCGTTGCCATAAATATTTTCATAATTTAATCCGCTTTGTGACGAAAGTTTTCGTCATGTTTCCACCTTGCGCGCACAGTTTAAAACATTCTGTTGCATAATTTAATTCAATATTTAATATATAGCTTTTATAACATTTGAAAACTACTGTGAACCAACAATTCTAAGAATTTCATGTTACATTTTTATTTTATTTGTAGTCGAGTTTATAAAATGTATTCTATTAAAAGAAATCTGTATTGTTTTCGTGCATAAAATTTTTTAATATTTAAATATTCATCAGATTTTGAGTTTAGTTAGAAAATAGTGCCCATATAAAGAATTCCATCAAATTTTCAAGCATGTTCCATTACCCATTTTTAAAATATCATGCGCGCAAGCTGGAAACATGACAAAAAAGTTTGTTAAAAAGCGGATAAAATTACAAAAATATTTGTGGCAACACAAACTTTCTAGTTACTAGTTCCCAAAGCAGCTATATTATGTAGTCAGCTGTAAAACGTTGGACGTAATTGCTTTTAAAATAAATAAAATATCCCAATTCTTGCAACAGTCACATATTCGAAGATCATAAGGGGTTTAAGGTGTATGAACCCCCCTTTAACGCACACGGCTCGGATGATGAGTTGATAAAATTTATTTTATCAAAAGAAACACTTAAGAGTTCTGGAACTTTCCACAAAAATAGTCGTTCAACTCTTCACATCACAGAGTACACTCACTTGTTACACTTCAGAATATTAAGAATATTAAGTACAAAGCAATGCGAAGCGTATCAAAAGAGCGAAGATAACCCGGAGATATCTCCGTATTCTGAATTCAAGTTGAACCTACAACTAGAACAGATGATACTAATTCAGAAGTCAAACAACAAAAATCAGCGTTATACCTACAAAAATTTTTCACAGGACTAGTTTCGATGGTTTTACCGAACCATCATCTTCAGCTGCAAAACCGCAAATGAACAAGATAGGAAATAATGATTAGATAAGATAAGAAAGCCTGGACAAGAATAAGCAAGTGGCGCCATCTTTTGCCAAAACCAGAACTAAAACATAATTTCTCTAAAAGCCGAAGGCAAATTTGGATTGGAATTAGGATCGTTAACTAGAACAGAAAGATTTTTATGAATGTGAAATGCCTCTAGAAAATCCAGTTCTCCAATGGAAGATGTTTTTTGAATAATTTTGGCAGCAGAAAAATTGAAAGTGTGATTTTCGGACCAACAATGTTGAGCAACAGAAGATTTCTGTGTTTCCTTTTTTCTAACATATGCCTCATGTTCTTTGACGCGAAATTTTAAGGCTCTCTTAGTTTGGCCAATGTAAATTAAACCACACTGGCAAGGAATCCTATAAATACCCCAGGAATTCATATCCGGAATGGGGTCCTTGAGTATAGAAGTTGGAATTTTATTGATGGGAGAGTAAACAACCCGAAAGTTAAATTTCTGCAAAATATGTGCAACTTTATAGCTAATTGATGGAAAGAAGGGAATGACAACAGAATTTTTATAATCTCCTAAAATAAGAGTGTGGCTTTTAGTGTGTTGAGATGAGAATTTTTTAACTGCTTGATTAATAATGTTGGGTGAAAAGCCCCTGTCAATAGCTATTGCTTTTAAATAATTTAGTTCTTCATCAAGGGCTAGTTTGGAGGAGCAAACTTGAAGAGCACGGAAAACATAGGAATAAAATGAAGCTAACTTTTGTTTAGTCGGATGACATGATTTAAAGTGTGGTGGAAGGCAAACCGATGAAGGTTTACGGTAAACTGTAGTACTGAAGTTGGATGTGTTACGTGTGACCAGAATGTCGAGAAACGGAAGAGAATTGCAAGTCTCAAGTTCAAAAGTGAACTGAATAGCAGGATCAATAGAATTCATTGTTGAAAGAACTTTATTTAAATCATCTTTATTACCTTCAAACAGGGTAAAAGTATCGTCTACGTAGCGGAACCATGCCGGGAAGTTTAAAGTTTCAAACAATTTTGATTCATAATAATGCATGTAGATATCAGCCAGGATGGGACTGAGGGGGCTTCCCATGGCTAATCCCTCAGTTTGCTTGTAATATTTATTTTGGAAAACAAAATGTGTTTGTTTCAAACAGAGTTGAGTGAGAGAAATTAGCTCATCAATTTCGTAACAAGAGAAATGAAATTCGCGAAGTCTGGTTTCTAGACATCTTAATGCACCCTCCACTGGGACATTGGTGAATAATGATTTTACATCAAAAGAAACCATGAGTAAATTACTAGAAGAAATGTTTTTAACCTTTTTTACAAACTCTATTGAATTTTTTATGGTGTAAATGATATTGTCTAATAGAGTGGAAAATCTAGAAACTAAATATTTAGCTAAAGGATACGAGGCAGTACCTAAATTTGATACAATAGGGCGGAAAGGAATACCACTTTTATGAATTTTGGGAAGAGCATATAATCTGGCACAATTCGCAACAGATGGGATAAGCGAATGTTTTAAGTTGCTTGAAATGATTTGCGAAGATTTGATCGCAGTTTTTATTTTGGATAAGTCCGAAGGTGAAGGATCTTTAGGGATCGGATTATATGGTCCTTCGTTTAAGAGTTTAGTGACACCATCGATGTAAGTGTTCTTATCCATGACGACTATCTGGCCACCTTTGTCGGCCTTTGAAATGATAATATCCGGGTTAGAATGAATTTCGCGCATTGTAGCTCTTTCTCTCGCAGTTAGATTTGGTTTCAAAGGTTTATTATTGAATTTCACATTATGAGCGATAAGATGCCTAATCATTTCTTTCTGTGAATCTGAAACTTTACTGAACTTGAAAACTTTTTCGATAGGAGCCAAAATCTTTGGAATCGAGGGTTTACAGGTTTGTGAGAAGTTAAAATTATATTTTAGAATTCTCTCTTGTTCTTCTGAAAGACTAACATTAGAAATATTAACTATTGGCTTGATGTTTACAATGGGAAGATTTTTTGAACTACTTGAACTGGAAGACTGTAAAAGAAGTTTTTCGAATTTAACTGCAAGGATGTTTTTATGACGGTTAACTGCATTCTCCGTTCTAGACCAAGACAAAACAAAGTCTTCAAACAAAGACATCGTTGCGTCACAAAACTAGTTTAAGTATTTTGCCTCTTTCTAACTTTTCAACTGTATGCCAGATTGGTATAAGAACCACCAATTACAGCGAAGCAAACACGGTTCAAATCTTTCACTGAGTCAGCTACACATTTACGCACACGCAGCTTTCCCTTACCTGGTTGGTTATGTCTTAACCTTGTTTAACAGGTGAGCATATAATGACTTTTATGCCTTAAACCACAAAGTGTTATGAAGACAAAATTGTCATAACAAATACACTCTTTAAAATTCACTCTATTTGTTTACCATAGCGACACTCCGGCGCTAGGTTCACTTAAGGGGGCTCATACACCTTAAACCCCTTATGATCTTCGAATATGTGACTATTGCAAGAATTGGGGTAACTTATTTATTTTAAAAGCAATTACTTCCCACTTTTTATGGCTGACTACATAGTATAACTGCTTTATGAAATCGTAATCAGAAAGTTTGTGTTGCCACAAATATTTTTGTAATTCAATCCGCTTTGTGACAAAAATTTTCGTCATGTTTCCATCTTGCGCGCACAGTTTAAGATTATCTATTGCATTATTTAATTCCATAGTTTATCTATAGCTTTTATAACATTTGGAAACTACTGGAAACCAAAAAAAAAAAAAAAAAACTGAGAATTTCATGTTAAATTTTTATTTTATTTGGAGTTGAGTTTATAAAATGTATTTTATTAAAACAATCTGTAATGGTTTCGTGCATAAAATTGTTAATATTAATATATTCATCAGATCTTTGGTTCAGTTAGAAAATAGTGCCCATATAAAGAATTCCATCCAATTTGAAGTATGTACCATTAGCCATTTTTAAAATATCATGCGCACAATGTGGAAAAATGACGAAAAATTTTGTCACAAAGCGGATTAAATTACAAAAATATTTGTGGCAACAAAACTTTCTGGTTACTAGTTTCCAAAGTAGCTATATTTTGCAGGTAGCTGTAAAAAGTTTAAGGTAATTACTTTTAAAATAAATAAAATATCTCAATTCTTGCAACAGTCACATAATTTGAAGCTCATAAGGGGTTTAAGGTGTATGAACCCCCTTAATAGCGTTATATTTCGTTCATATTATAACTCAGAAAGCACAAAATTTATGTCATTTGAAGAATTATCTAATCGTTGCCACGTATTCTATTCAAATACTGTAATGAATCTAGCACGACGTAAGTAGAACGTCAGCAATTAGAAGAAGTAATGAAGTAAGTAGACTTATATACATGTTGTAGAAACATTGATTGCACAGTTACGTAGAAGTATTAATGGCATAGAACGTAAAAAAACTGAATCCCTAATGAACAGAAAGAATTTTAATGGTGTAAAATGCTTAAATGTTGATCCATACCAAACAGGAAACTGGCAATCAAGGCAGATTAAATCTTCATTTTTACTTCGGTACACATGTTGCGGCCACAAACAAATTTTCCACACTACTTGTGGCTTTTTCAAAATGTTTGCATTTTTGATAGATTTGCAACAAAAAGAGAGCAGCAGGCAGCTTTCCTCTAAAATGTTTTTCGATAATAAAGTCTTCAAATTTAAAATCATAATTTCAACAACTAATATTTCCTATATTAATTTATAGGATTCCTTGCCAGTGTGGTTTAATTTACATTGGCCAAACTAAGAGAGCCTTAAAATTTCGCGTCAAGGAACATGAGGCATATGTTAGAAAAAAGGAAACACGGAAGTCTTCTGTTGCTCGACATTGTTGGTCCGAAAATCACACTTTCAATTTTTCTGCTGCCAAAATTATTCAAAAAACATCTTCCATTGGAGAACTGGATTTTCTAGAGGCATTTCACATTCATAAAAATCTTTCTGTTCTAGTTAACGATCCTAATTCCAATCCAAATTTGCCTTCGGCTTTTAGAGAAATTATGTTTTAGTTCTGGTTTCGCCAACAGATGGCGCCACTTACTTATTCTTGTCGAGGCTTTCTTATCTTATCTAATCATTATTTCCTATCTTGTTCATTTGCGGTTTTGCAGCTGAAGATGATGGTTCGGTAAAACCATCGAAACTAGTCCTGTGAAAAAGTTTTGTAGGTATAACGCTGATTTTTGTTGTTTGACTTCTGAATTAGTATTTATTCGGCGTGTTATTGTGTCTAATTATTAGAACAGATGATGTCTCCGGTCTTATACAGATTTTCCCTAGCCGCTGAGATATTTCTCGTACTTTATGCTTCTCGAAATTATTGGAAGGTATATGAGGGCCTAATTACAGTTATAAAGAGTATCAGTTAAAGTTATTCAATTACCGTATTCTTTATAGCTATACAAAGATCGGTCCCAAGTGTTGCTAAATGGTGGCCATGTTTGGCGACTTTTGATGAATTCTCGCCAAATTTGGCAACAAAAATTAGATCAATTTAGGATATTTTCCATTTCTAATTTTCATCCGTTTCCATTATTTTTGTTCTATTTCCATTTCTGAATAAACGTCCGATTATGTTTATAAGTTGGAAATAAAGGCAGAAAAGTAATGTCTTTTCTGCCTTTATGTCCGTACACAATGAAGTTCAGTTCTTTTAAACGAAAGCTGCTGACTTGTACATGAAACTTGAATAAGTTTGAGGCATAAAAGAAAACTATAAAAAAAGATACTAATTAATAGTTTAATACTTTATTTAATGTTAATTAATCTAATATTAATTAATTTAATATTTAATATTAATTAATTAACACTAGTTTAATGTTTTTAAAGTTCTGGAGGAAATGTAGTTAAACAGCTTTTGGATAACTGCAACAAAATTGAAACAATTGTTAACAAACGAACAATAATCACAGACGCACTCATATTTTTTTTTTCGATAAGTTAGTCTGATATTTATTGAAACATACTTTCGCTGAATTTTATATTTTATCCAAAAATTAAAACCTGATATTGGATTTTAATTTTTAAATGTTTAGTAATAATACTGAATTTTTATTAGAAAGTAACTTGAAACCGGAACTTGCGAAGAAGTCAACTTAAATTTTGTGAAAATTGAATGACAACATTATTTTGAACATATGTAGATTTCCTACAAAAGTTGGATTAATTTAGATTAAATGTTGCACAATTTAAAGTGTTGAAACCTTTCCTAAACTAGTCTGTATTAAAAAGTAATCATATTACTTTATTTCATGCACTTAACTAATTAAAATATGTATTCATGAATGTAATTTCATAGCTTTGTGATGTAGCCGTTCCTCAATAGACACTAATGCCGGCTAGCTTTGAAAGGATTTATTAACAGGGCACACAGGAACGGTTACAAACAAAAGAAATATACATAAAATTGAAACATATACCAAATAAAACATCAAACATTAGAATAACAAAGACATAGTAAACTATCATCATGGCGGCTGGAGGTCGACTGACGTTTTTTTCATATCGCCACGAGATCCCGTTTAAATAAAATAGTTCAGTTACAGTTCATGAGTTCATGGCGTTGAATAAAATAGTTCATTTACACTTAAATAGTTCTGTTACAGCTTTCTGAAGTTAGAATTTTTAAATCGCATTTCAGTTTGCTAAGAAAATAATAATGATTAATTTAGAATAGCCAGACTACCATTTAGATATTAAAAGCACGTGTATTCATTGTTACGTACATTTAACAAAATGGTATGTATCAACAAGAGAACCTCCCAAAAAAACTGAACGAAAAAATTTCTTTTTAGAATTGTTTGCTGACAAAACACTATTCAAGGACTCCGTTTACTAACTTCGATGAAAAATGTTCTTATTTTGTAGTTCTTTTCTTTTTCTTTCTTCTTTCAGCAGTCCACTATCAACTTCTTTTCCGAGACGGCCACTGTATGTTTACTTCGAAGTAAACTGCATTAATTTTCAGTCGGAGGAGGGATATACATGTCGAATTCTACACCACTTCTCGACATGGGAAAGACTCGGGCTCAAATATTTGCTATGAGCCTCTATCACTGGAACTCGAAGATTGCGTACTGGAAATAAATATGTTACCGCTTCTTCCCTCCCTCCATAGTCTTTATCGTTTCCTATTTATCTTTCGAGATACTTTTCGCTTACACAGCAGTGTATTTCTTCTTCCTGCTATTCCTAGAAGAATAAATGAAAACTGTTTGCTGCAGATGTAACTGTTGGTTGAAAAATTAGAAGCGTTTTATTTCCCTGTTTCCCTGGGAAGATACCCTTCTGTTTCGGGTAGCAATAGTTTACGATACAAAATAAACATCAAAAGATAGAGGATTTAAAGTTCTCCTGTTAGTTGCAACAGAGATCCAAATATCGTTGCGTAAATTGTACATAAATGGAAGATACGTGAATTACCATTTACCTGAATATTAAAATTCACACTGAGTTTTAATCCATGTTTATCAGGTTCAGTTCGAATATAATTTGCCTGGATTATTATGTTAACAATGTAGCTCAATTTATTTCATCCAGAATCGGCATTTGAATTTATCTAATGGCTTCCGGCGATGTATTAGATGGGAAGCCAATAGGTGCATTAGGTAATATAGAAACGTGAGGAATTTTCCAAATTACCTACAAGTGGACTATGCATTGTAAACAGTAGTTAGTCCTCTTAGAACATCCTTGTGTAACGAAACGTACCCTAACTCTAGGCAGAAAAGCGACATCTGTTAGCCTCATATCATATAATTTAACCATGTCCAATTTATTTCATGAAGTTTAATATAAATTGCTGATTTTTCCTTCTAAATAAAGACCAGAACTTTGCTGCTGAAAACTGAAAAATTTCTACAGAGGCTGTTCACATATTTTTTAGACGATGTATATTGTGTTCACAAAACTAAATTGCTTAAAATTGTGTTTTAAATGTTCTATTTGACATCCCTTATTCTGAACTATCTTTCCACAACGCAATTTACAGGATAATGCCTTTTGAAGTGGCAGAAGAGGTATTCTATCCCATTCCTCCCGAACAGCTTTCCAGAGTCTTGTTAAGGTTTTGGGACAACGTCTGGATAATGAAGTTTTTAAAAGTCCGAAAGCACAAAAATCCATAAGTGACACATCGGGAGATTTAGTAGGGATATCAGTGAAGGGTATGGCCTTGATACCAGTTTTTTTGTTCCATTTCTTTTAGGAAATATACAGTGGATTTGGATGTGTGACTGCTAGCTTTCTCCTGATGGAGTCTCACATATTGATGCACTGTGGGTAAAGCGATGGTATTTCATTCAGAATAATTGGCTATAAAATATGTTCCTGATAGTATTTGGAGTTAATCTTGCCATTTTTTTGCACTCTCTTTATTTTTAGCTTGCCATTATAAGAAAAACCAGCAACAATCATGAATACCTTAGAAAAACTTTCTTTCGATTCTTTGAACCATGTACTTAATTTTTTTCTCCCCTTTTATGATAATAAATGGCTCTTTTTTTTTTTTTTTTTTTTTTTTTTTTTTTTTTTTTTTTTGTTAAAATTATTTAAATACGCCCATGCTTCATCCTATTGTGACAATTGTTTTCCATTTTTCTTTGGATAAGTGTTTCACATATAGAATTCTGCAGCGTGTCCTGCGTTGAGCGATATGCTTTGGAAGAAGACGATGCACATTGCGTTTTTTCGCTTTAAGATTTAAATCGACGTTTATCATTTTGTTTACAGTGGACACCGAGCATTTTAATGATTTTGAAGCTGTCCTTTGCCCAGGGGGATTTTCGTTTAACATTAAACAACGTACCTTTGCAATAGCCGAAGATGTCTGTTTTTTCCTTGGATACTTGTTTGGAATTTTTGTCCCTTTTGAGGCTCCAATTTGACGTTTTTGTCCTTTCTTGTTGATGATATTACCTATCGACGCTTTAGATATCACAAAACCGTGACTCTCACATCGTTTTTGGATAGCGGATTATGCATATTTCTATTCGGAAAGAGCGTTAATGTAGCCTTCGAACCACTGCTTTGTTAAATTAGCCATTTTGAATAAAAACAAAACGTTCAAGCCACAGACGATAATTTTGACTTTTAAAAACATAGTACAATTGCAATTACTTCTTTTGCAGCAAACGATTTTTTATTACCGCTTACCAAAATCGTCTAAAAAATGTGTGAACAGCCTCTGTATATAGTTATTGAAGCATATAACGAAACTAAAATAAAAGAAAGATGAATATTTTCATTAAAAAAGTAAATAATTCATGCCGAAGAATTTTTTTTGGAGGGGGGAATTAAACCATATTTACATAAATAAATTCAGATAAATTTATGATTGCAAGTTCAATGAAAGCCGCAAATTTATTAGTGCCGGTAAAGAAAATACATTGCATTAAGCTAAGGGAAATTCATTTATCATCTGGATGGTGGATCCAGAAACAGCATATCCACTATCACTGAAAATTCAATGGAAATACATGTTCAAGTAACTACTATTTCTTAAACATTAAATATTTCAGTGAATAACTTGAAATTTATAAACTGCAACAGGCTGTACATGCATGTGCGAAGAAAGGAGAGACAGTTTTCGAAGATGTGAATTAATTCAGGTAATTCTGTTCGTAAATGAATTTTAAGCGACGCTAAGTTTAGTTACCTAGGAACTAATGCTAGTTTAGCTAGTGCATGGGAAGAGCACGGTAATACAATGGAAATAGCTCCATAGAAGATAGGTAATAATGAATGTAGATGAAGATAAGGTAGAGATTAGGAAATTCAAAATATATTGGACATGCGTTCTCTGAAACAAGCTTAAAGTTATCCTGTTGTAAACATCCACTTCCCTTTACACAAATTTTCCTTCACAAAAGCCCTTCAGATTATTGGCAACGATCGATCATTGCCTCACATGGTCATATTAGATTTTGAACATAGACGCTCTAACCCAAACTGAGCAGTTGCTAATTCCGTAAGTGAAAGACACTTGCAGCACAGCACAGTTTCTTCCTCTTAAAAAGGCAAGCTTATAATAATTTGTGATGAAGCATCTTGAACTGCTGCAACAGGAAATGGAAAAGTTCTTTAGCTGATGGATATCAATACCATGTTATAACGTATTTCTCCCACTTCCCTAGCGTGCCTTCGTGGTGTTACGGTAGCACGCTGGGCCGGTACTCCACAGGTCCGTAGTTCGATTCCCGGCGAAGGCAGTTGCATATTTTTCACCTTTTCTGCTTCCAGTTAACCTAGTGACTCTACGAGTGGCGCCCGAACTAAAAGGGTTGTGGATGATGATTCTCCGCACCCAGAATTTGGCAACTAGGTCCCTTAAAGCCCTAGTCGCCCTTTAAGAAGGGGAGTATATAACGTATTTCTACCACTTCCCTAGCGTGCCTTCGTGGTGTAAAGGTAGCACGCTGGGCCGGTATTCTAGAGGTCCGTGGTTCAATTCCCGGCGAAGGCGGTTGCATATTTTTCATCTTTTCTGCTTCCAGTTAAGGGGACTCGTACACCATAAAACCCATAAGATATTCGAATAGGTGATTGTTGCAAGAATTTGGATAATTTATTTAATTTAAAATCAATTACTACCAACGTTTTACAGCTGACTACATAATATGGCTGCTTTCTGAAATAGTAATCAGAAAGTTTGTGTTGCCACAAATATTTTTATAATTTAATCCGCTTTGTGACAACATTTTTCGTCATGTTTTCACCTTGCGCGCACAGTTTAAAACAGTCTGTTGCATAATTTAATTCCATATTTAATAGATAGCTTTTATAACATTTGGAAACTACTGTAAACCTAAAATTCTAAAAATTTCATATTAAATTTTTATTTCATTTTGAGTTGAGTTTATAAAATGTATTTTCTTAAAAAAATTTGTAATGTTTTCGTCCATAAAATTTTTCAGTATTAAAATATTCATCAGATTGTTGGTTCAGTTAGAAAATAGTGCCCATTTAAAGAATTCCATCCAATTTCAAGTATGTACCATTAGCCATTTTAAAAATATCTTGCGCGCGATGTGGAAACATGGCGAAATATTGTGTCACAAAGAGGATTAAATTACAAAAATATTTGTGGCAACACAAACTTTCTGGTTACTAGTTTCGAAAGCAGCTATATTATGTATTCAGCTAAAAAGTTGGAAGTAATTGCTTTTAATATAAATAAAATATCCCAATTCTTGCAACAGTCACATATTCGTAGATCATGAGGGGTTTGAATCCCCTTAACCTAATGACTCTACAATGTTACTAGAAATTACTGAGGCCATATCAGTTGGGTATGCACGAGAGGTAAAAGATAGTGATACAAAGAAAAGTGTAAACACCAAGTTGCAGTATGAGATCAAGCTCAACAAACCATTATAGTATACTTTACTTTGAATATACTGAAATTAAAAGACAATGGAGATGTTAAAAAAAAAAGAGAAAAAGAAAAGAAGTTTCAAGGCCAGTGCATGAAATGTTTCACGAAGACTTTACCAAATTTATTTAATCTAGAGGATGTGGATTAATTGCGCAGGTTCTGAAGTTTGAAACTACGAAGAAGGTACTGGGCGAAGAAATATATTAGGATATCTTCAGGAACCTCTGATAAACAAGAGAACATTGTTTTTTCTGATAATATCAGTAGCCTGTCGAGTGTTTCTTGCGACTATATATATATAGAATGATTATTGAGAAAGGTTTCTTAAGGTTATTAAGAACCTTTTGATTACTGCAGAAATCTTTCCTTAGATGGAACATTTAGTTGCTACTCTAAAAAGCTGGCACCGTTGTACTGTTCACGTTGACTATGGAAGCACTGAAGTCAGTTTTTATTAAGAGATAGTTGCCTTATTTCCAGGCAATAGAGAAGCTACATATTACGCTTTGTTTTATAAATTAAAAACTAATGTGACGCCTTTCTGTCTAGTTTCTTCCCAATTTCTCGGCTAATCTTTGGAATATGGTAACAGGTAGTTTGGCGACATTTTGATAAGGCGATAATGGTTACTAGCTAGGACTTTAGCAGTGTACATGGATAAAGTCAAGAGTGTGCGCAATGCCATTTTTGTGCAATTCTGGGATGTCTGTTTAAGTGAAAATAGGTCGACGTGTACATGGATACCGTGTATGTGCAATTCTTAAAAACGCGGCAAGCAGTTTGCGATTCTGCACTTTGTCCCAATTTCGCACCTAATCTTCGTCATGATTAAGCACTTTTGTTCCATAAAAGTTCTAGCATAAGCGTAATTCGGCTAGCAGATTGTAGTAAAAAAAATGTTGAGTATAAAAAAAAAAAAAAAAAAGCTTTTACTTCGTCAAAACAAAATGGCGTCCAAACAAAAACTAGCAGGTTGCTGTAGCAGGGTTGGTCGCCAAATTTTCGCCAAAAAATCGCCAAGTTACCATAACCCATTTTTCTTCCAGATGTTCGGCTCACATTTGAGTTTAAGCTGGTAATTCTTCTTTGATAGCTTCTTTTCAATTTAAAAACATGATCAAGTACTTTTGTAAAAAATTTAATGTTGCTATCAACAAATAAGGTTTTGTTTTATTGGTTTATTAGATTACGACAAAGCACTCGAAGGCTATCTGCCTTAAGGGAGGGATGCCTTCGTAGAGGACTTTTTAAGGGAAACTGGCTCGTATACACCTTACACATGGGGAAAACCACGAAAACTCCTATACAGCCAGCCCGTTCGCGAAATTCGAACCTCGGACCGAACTACCAGTGGTGATTTTGATGCTCAAAAAACAATGACAAAAGTAGTAGAAATATAAGATTTAACTCTTGCATTAATATTTGATATTTTCATAACAGTGTAAAATAAGTAAAACAGAGTCACTACATTAATAAGCAATACGTTACCAGCAATTAAACAGCAATATAATATCTGTAAAAAATAAGATTTAAATACAACCAGCTACCGTCGAATTCCAGATATATGTAACTACAAATATCCGAAAGACCCTAGGACCCTAGGTTTTTTTCCCTCGGTCAAGACATTTAAGCTTATTCCAAATTTGTTTGCTTATAATTTTATTACATTGAATTTAAACAATACAGAAACAGTTTCATTTATTTAGCGGATATTAATTAATTAA
Organism: Stegodyphus dumicola; assembly: GCF_044657685.1. Lineage (NCBI taxonomy): Eukaryota > Metazoa > Arthropoda > Arachnida > Araneae > Eresidae > Stegodyphus > Stegodyphus dumicola. The sequence continues at coordinate 24,823,069 of NC_140772.1, forward strand.
AGCTTAAAATTCGAAACAATACAGTATTTATGCTTTTTTAAACGTACAGTTTCTGCAGGAATAACGCATGGTAAACAAAAAATTAAAATTCCTTCATTTCAGTAACGTTAGAAAAAAGGACAAGCCAATTATTTGGATTTATTTATTATCCGAAGACAATACGGGTAAATAAATTACATACCTGGTTTTCATATCAATATACAAGGTGTGGCTATTAATTTCCATGACTACTCTAATAACACCAGAACAGATGATGTGAAAAACGTAACCTTTTAATTATGTTTCGAAGTAATCCCCATCTGACGTAATACATTTCTGTGCTCGGCTGTATAAGTTGTGGAAACAACTTTTAAAGTCCTCTTTCGGAAGGCTCTTCAATGTCGACGTCACGTTCTTCTTGATGTCTTCAGCATCCACAAAGCGTGTACCTTTGATCACAGTTTTGAGTTTGGGAAACAAAAAGAAGTCTGTGGTGGCCAACTCAGGAGAGTATGGCGGATGATGCAGCTCCACGACCTCATGCTTGACCAAAAACCTCTAAACCTCTTCACTGGGAACGCAGTGTGGGGGTGGGCGTTGTCGTGCAACGTGACGTCAACAAACTCAAAACTGTGATCCCAAACTCAAAACTGTGATCAAAGGTACACGCTTTGTGGATGCTGAAGACATCAAGAAGAACGTGACGTCGACATTGAAGAGTCTTCCGAAAAAGGACTTTAAAAGTCGTTTCCACAACTTATACAGCCGAGCACAGAAGTTTATTACGACAGATGAGAATTACTTCAAAACATATTAAAAGGTTACAAGGTTACGTTTTTCACATCATCTGTTCTGGTGTTATTAGAGCAGTACTGGAAATTAATAGCCACACCTGGTGTTTACCGTAAGTGACGGCCCGTCAGTGGCAGAGTGAAGAACATATTCTTAGCCGCAAACCTTAAAATGAGGTCAATGACCTTAGAAAATTCTCTAGGAAGGTATTCCCTCTTTAACTAGTTAGATAGCTCATTGCTGTAATCATATAAGTCAGTTCAATATATAGAGACATTAGGTATATTTTTGGAAGCAGGAAAGATGAAAAATAGCAAACCCCTTTGCCGGAAATCGGACCTTTGGATACCGGCCCAATGTGCAGAACCACTACACCACGAAGTCACGCTAGAAAGGTGGGAGAAATACAGGGGTTGGACAAAAATATGGAAACACCTTTAAAAAATATGTTTCTTAATAGGGTGTAGGAAACCCGTTGGCATCCAAAACAGCTTGCAGTCTTCTCGGAATGCATAAATACAGTTCCTGTGTGTTTGCCAAGGGAATATTATACCATTCTTCCTGCAAAACGGTGGCAAGTTCAGATAACGATGTTGGCGGTGGATAACGAGAACGCACTTTCCGTTCCAATGTAGACCACAAAGGTTCGATAATATTCAGGTCTGGTGACTGTGGTGGCCAGAGGAGATGGGACAACTCATCCGCGTGCTCAGAAAACCAGTCCTGGACAATGTGAGCTGTGTGAACAGGGGCTTTGTCGTCTTGGAAGACACCATCACCACCGGGGAACAAAGTTTGTACCATGGGACGAACTTGATCGGCCAAAATGTTCACATAAGTCTTGGCAGTCATGTGCCCTGACACAGTTATCATGGGGCTAGCAGAGAACCACGATATGGCTGCCCAAACCATAACAGAACCCCCCGCCATGTTTCACTCTTGGCAACAAGCAGTCTGTATTATAGACTTGAGATGGCGTTCTCCAGACGTAAACTCGGCCAGATGTGGGAAACAATGTGAAAGAAGACTCGTCAGATCATATTACTCGCTTCCACTGCTCTATAGTCCAGGCTTTATGACTTAAACACCACCTTTTCCTGTTACGGGCATTAGCATCACTGATGAGTGGCTTCTCAATTGCAGCACGGCTAGCAATTCCCTGTTTATGAAGCTCCCTTCTAATTGTTTTGGTACTCATAGGGTTCGGTAACACAACATTCATTTCAGCAGTAACTTTTGCAGCTGTGGTCTTCTTATTTTTCGTCACAATTGCCCTTAATGATCGTCTGTCACGATCACTCAGGACACACTTTCGTCCGCGCTGTGATTTAGCAGATGATGTTTTTCCGCTTTTCAAATATGCGGAATAAATCTTTGATACAGTACCTCTTGAAACACTAAACACCTTGGCTACCTTGCTTACGGATGCACCTACCATACGTGCTCCAATTTGCCCACGTTCGAAGTCTGTTAACTCTGACAACTCTGACATAATGCAATGACAACCTCACATAACAGTACTCCGACAACAACTGAACTGTTTAGCACATTTACGAAGTTGTATAGGTGGCGTCAGTAGTCAAAAACGCCAGCGCCACCTACATATTTCATTAAAATCAATCTTTCTTTTCAAACATGCATTTCACAAGGTGTTTCCATATTTTTGTCCATCCACTGTACCTCATAAGTATATTAATGATATCAGCTTAAATCTAACAACGGAAAGTGAAACCAAAGTTAACTCAAGTGAAACCAAATTCTCACAAAGTATACTTCCATTGGTCAGCTGTCCAGTGGACATGTTCACGTGCCCACCTCAAATATTCCCTTCTATGACGTGACGCGAGCGACACGCGGATGGCTCGTCACCTCGTGTACAGACCTCCTTCGTGAAGCCTTCTACGCACGGCTGACGTGACATAAACCTTCCAGTGGCTGTAGCAAGGATGGATCTGAGTTGAATCGGTGCTGAGGTTCTATTCCTTCGTGCGCATAACAACAAATACCGATCTTCAGCTCTCGTCGTAGTGGGTGGCGGTCCTTGGCTGAACCTCCTGGTTGCCAAATCTGTGGTTAGAAATTGTTGTCAAAGCCTATGAACCACAGAAGCACCCACATTTAGCCATTTGACCATTTCTGCCTGGCTTTGTCTTACCTCTAATCTCCCAATAGCTCTCCATCACAGTTCTTCAGGCAAAAGAGGAAAACGAAAACCTTTCGTTGTCCATTTTTAGTCTTTAGGATGTTTGACACATGTCTATAGCTACATGATATTTGATTGGATTCAGCAGATCGGAATTAATAAGAAGAAATAAAAAATTAATTTACCACCTTTAAAAATTGATATAAAAACCTTTTTCTTTTATTACTTTATTTTGAACCGCTAAAAATCTAAATTATTGCCTAAAAATTTTATTACATGTATCTACTTTTCTAACGTACTGCTATTAGGCTTAAGCGTTCAAGTACTACTATTAAGCTGAAAGGGGTAATGTTATGTACTGTTCTTTTGGTTTCGGTTTAAAAAACGCCTGCCATTTTATGGGTTCTCGGAATACTGCACTATTGCAAACATACTCTTGTACTCATTTGAAAAAGAGATACATGTCAATAAATTATTACATATGTACAAAGAAAATAATACTGTACAACACATAAAATAATTCATAGCATAAGCACTTAAAACGTATTGTCCAGTGCCAAAACACTAGTACAAATCTTCTGTACATATTTAATACTAAATATATTAATATGTAAAATTAACATTGGAGATAGAAGTTCAAGCAGTACTTGAAAAGACATCTGGTGTTCCGCTGTAACACTATCTTGCAAACATACAGGATGCATACTGTATGAATTGTGTTGCGTTGTCAAAAGTAACGTAAGATACAGTAAGACCCCGCTTAACGCTGTTTCGTTTAGCGCTGTTTCGGTTTAGCGCTCTTTTATTTCAACCCGGGGATTCCACAAAATCGCTCGCAGCATACGGGGATTCCCCGAAATATTATGCAGCGATAGGTTTCAAATACATATCCGAAAGAGTGTACTTGTATTTCTTGTTTGGGGCGGTATTGTACAGACATATTTTGAAGGGGTAAATGTGGAAGATGTCGAAGAAATAATTCAAGAAGCAGCGGCTAGTCTTTCTAATGATGAGCTCAAGGAATTAACTGAACAAGAAGAAAACAAAAATGTTGACAGCAGTGATTCAGAAGAAGAGCAAAAAGAACTTTCGATGGCGTTTGTAAAAAGGAGTTTGTCTACCATAACTGAAATAATGGATCAATTCATTGAAAATGATCCGAATTTTGACAGGAGCTCAAAAGTAAGGCGTGGTGTTAGAGATGCTCTATCCGTTTATGAAGAACTTTTAAGAGAACAACGCAAAAGAAAAAGGCAAACAACATTAGATGCTTTTGTCACAAAAAGGCAGAACACTGAAAATGCGGAAGATAATTTTGTTATTTATATTTTGTTTTTATTTTTGCAAGAAATAATAATGTGGTATTAATTTGGGCTTTAAGAAATAAATGGTTTTATTTTTATTAAAAAAACATACTTTTTAAATTTAATACCTAAGCAATTTCCTAGCCATCTTGCCCTAACCCCAATATTTACATGTAAAAATAGCCTCGTTTAGCTCTGTTTCGCATTACGCTCTACTTTGATGGAACGTATCCCCCGCGTTAAGCGGGGTCTTACTGTACTATGAAAATGCCAAAGAACAACGATACTGCAGTCACCTCTATGTTTTTTTTTAATTTTACTCAGACGCTAATGTAATATCTTGCCACTTTTCTATTCAGATACTTTAGCCTTCTAAAGTGAAATGCGAATCATTTTATATCATATTTACGTAACATTAGGTATTGTTACGGATTTTGCATTTATTTAGTTTGCTATTTTTAATAAAATTGTTATTAAAAGTGTTTTATATTCCCGTGCAATGCATCACGAGACTTATTTGAAGAGAAAAATTAAATACACGAGGCACGCGCATCTAACATTTTAACAATCGATATTTCGTAATTGTACTCTTTTAATATCAAGAGAAGTCGAGAAAAAAGGAGAAGGTTCTCCTGCGTGATTTGAAAAGCTTATAAAAGGCTGGAAGAAAACATCTCAATTCAGTTGTTTACTTTTTGCTGTTAATGATTGTAGCGAAATCGGATTAGCTTTCTCTATTTTGAATTAAGTTGTGTTGAAAGTTTCAGTAGTTTAAAAGATAACTACTGTGAAATATTGGGATGCTGTACAAATATCTCTAAGAAAATTTAAGCATTTTGTTTTCTTATTCGTTGTGATAAAAATTAGTTGTATTCATTTTTCATCAGACTTGTGCATTCAATTCATTACGAACCCGTACGCTAGCAACAATATTTATCAAATTTGCATAAAAATTTTGTATAGTAAAATATAAAGAATTACCTCATTTTGATTGCGTTGATCAAAATTCCTTTTTATGCAATGATACTTTGGCTTCAATTATTTTCATTAAACTGTATGTTACTAAATAGGAATTTAATTATGTTATAGATTTATTAGAATAAAATATTTTACGTATATTTTATTCTAATAAATATATTTTACGTAAAAAATATTTTACGTATAAAATAGGAATTTATGTATGTTATTAAATAGAAATTAAATAGGAATTTAATTTTCAAGCGATAATTCTCTTTCTAACAATGCTAGATTCCACCTTACGGGAGCTGAATGAAATTCTCGCAATGATTTCATTGTCTCCAGAATTTAAAATTCTTGCTCGTTAGCATTACAAATGATATTGCGAAAATGAGCAACATTTGTCAAAGTTAGCGATTCTAAAATGATCCTAAATGTAACTTTCAGTTAACAGATTAAAGGGCCCTATTCACGACAAGGAGCGTAAATAACGATCTTCTCTTAACGAACGACCGCTAAATTTCACGGCTCCAGTAACGGTAAGGACTGTTGGTTAAATTGGCATTCGTGACAACGACCGTCGGAGGAATCCTTACGGTAAGCAAACCTTCGTTCGAGAGTTGGGAAACTTCGTTAAAATAAGCCAATCATATTACAGCTACTAGAGACACAGGGTGACTCATCAGCCATGTTCAAGCGTGGGCCTCGTATTGTAGCCACGCTTTAGGGTTGTATTTCAGGTTTGGGGTGCCATTTTTGGCTCTTTAGCGGTGTTCGTTAAAACGTTATTATTTAACATTCTAGGGTATCCAAACTTCCGATTTTTTGCATTCATATAAAGTTGTGTGGCTTTTGTCCCCCTTCTTTTCTCCATTGAGGTAGGAAAGGAAGGAGGGGCCATTCCGCGCTAGAAGTGAAGCACTGCTTTGAAGCTTGGGTCACCAGACGGGGTGTTCTTTTTTTTACATTCAGAAGCTCGCTTGACAAGATTCTGATAGTATTTCGACACACGACAGTTCCATAGAAATCGGAAAAGGGACACTCTCGCATGAAAGAAACATTCATAGTGTGATGGATAATAGCAATTTGTATAGTTTACTGACATTTACGCAAAAATCACATCTTGGTTATTTTTCGATAACTAACAACAGCGGTTTTGATTATGAATTTGTTTTATAAAATTCTAAGCTCTTGCACTACAAAAATATAGATTTTAAGAAAATTGCTAAAAGAGATCTGCCAAAATTTATTTTCTAGAAGATTTGAAAAGTTTGAAACTTGATGGCTAAATGTAAATATAAAATTATGTATGTTAAAATATTTGTAATTAGGCACATAGGTTAGATTAAGCTTTTATTAAATAAAGTAACGCATGCAAGGGCTATCTGCCTAAAGAGAGAGATGCCATCGTGGAGGAATTTTGAAGAAAAACTGACCTTTGAGTGGGTATTAAAAATAATACTTATAATTTTCATTCAAATTATATTCATATATATTTTTTATGTAAAACTTTCGGGTTTATGCTAAATTAGTGTAAATTACTTTACACAAAAAATATAGTGAATGCACAGAAATTAAAGATTTGCACATGCCGGAAATGATAAATAGGAAATATGTATGGGTATTTATGCATGTGCTTGCAAAAAGCATGTATCTGCCTTTGACAAAATACTTAAATATTCATTAAATTATTTATAAATGTATTTGAAATGAAGAATTTATTCACTTATAAACAACTGTGAAAGTACTGTGAAGAAATCTAATGATTAAATGTATCTAATTTATAATGATTATAAATGTTATCTAAATATATAATAACCTTAATATTGAATTGTAAACATAAATTGAAATCCTGTTGACAAATACGTTATAAAACTATTTAAGCAAGAATTGTTCGTATTGGAAAGCAATCTGTTAAAAGGTATTGTAAAGCAAATGCTATGAGATGCGCACTTAAGAACGTAATAAAGAGTTTTGGAATATGTATTGTTGAAATGAAGGGTAAAAAAAAAATCTGATGAGTATAATTAAAAGAATTATTCCCTTTACATTTTATAATAACTCAGTTACAAGTTTTAAATAATACTTAAAAAAAAACTTATTTTATTCCCTTTCAGAAATGTTCAAAGAAAGTCAAATACTATTTAATACCTATTTAATTATTAGGAATTAGCGAAATACTTATTCAAAGTATTTCGCTAATTCCTAATAATTCTCTAATTTAAAATGAACCGAATAGAGCATTAATTATAAATTGACTTACATTTTTCGATGTAAAAGAAGCCAAAAAATCATGTCATATTTAAGAAAGTATTTTGGGAAGAAGCTCTATAAATAGAAAAGAAATAATGCATAATTTTAATATTAATAATACAATAAACTTTGGTCTTAATTTTTGTACCTTAACCGAATAAAATCGAATTACCTTAATATTTTTTTTCTAATGTAATTAACGAAAACTTGTGAAAATATTTCATTCAAATTAAACCATTCTGAGAAAACTGTCCTGTGAAAAGTATAGCATTTAATTCCGTTCAGAATGGAATGTTGTTTAAAAATATGTTGTTTTCACATACTTAGGACTCTGAAGTGTTGTAGAAAAAGAAAATATATACATTTATATGTATATTTGCTACGTAATTACAAAATATTTACACCCGAACGCATCAAATTCCATAGAACTCAATGGTAAATGACCCAATGTTTTGGTCACCACGTAGGGATCGCCGGTGCTTCAGAGCAGGGTACGGAGAAACTTGTTTAGGGCGACTCCATCTTACTTCCTGCATCCATGCTTTTCTCTGCAGTTCAGCTTCTTTCTTGTATTTTTTTTTTTTTTAAACTGCCAAATTTCTCATATGATTTAAGTTATTTTGAAAGTTTCTAAAACATTTTCATATAGTATATTTCACATTTGTATATTAGTTAAAAATACTTTCTTTATTGAATTTTCAACTTTTACTTTTAAATACATGCATAATGTGAAGCATCTCAAAATCAATTTTTTGATGATAAATTCCTCGCAGCTGGACGTTTAAATTTTTATGAGGTTGTACTGGATTTATAATCATACTTTCATAGTTATTTAACTTTTTCCCTTTTAGAATTTAAGGTCATTTCATGTGTCATATAAAAATTCTACGTCTCTCAGTAGGATAATTCTTAATTTCTGAGCTATGGCATTTCAGTACTAATGGAGTTAAGCATATTACTTTTATTTACATTACATGTTAAACTATTTAGAGGCCATTAAAGCTGTGGGTACAAATTGGTATGAATACAACTTCAGTAATTTTTAAGTTTCTAAAGCTTTCCTGAATCAATAGATAATTTTCTAAAATTGTCAATAAATTTTTACATGATGAATACATAAGTGCATGCTAACGCTTTAATATATCTAGCAAGTTCACAGTTTAAACTTCTGAAAAAAATTAATAGCATGTCTGCATATAAAGCATGTTTTTTTTTATTTTAAATCTGCTATTTGAAGTTTGCTTACATGGAATCTAACATCTATTATTGTAGCAAACTGATTAAAAATATTATTTTGCATGTGTTTCCAGAAAAGGCTTTATGATTTTAAATACTGGTTCAAGACATGCACCTTTAAATTATAATGCTCAGATTGAAGTGCAAAATGCTGTAAAAAATACTTCAGTTCTCTGATGGCCAAAAAAAAAAAAAAAAAAAATGTATAGATTTCGTAGAGTAAAAATTCCACATCAAAAAAATTTTTTTCACCCTTATTTAGGTAAAACTAAATTAAAAAATAATACGTACATAAATAAATAAAAATAATACTTTTACATACGGAATTTGCAGATATTATTTACTAATCAATTATTTGTTATTGATAGCTACTTCTTATAACACATAGAAAAAATACTGATAAATTTGTAAGAATTTACATGCATTAAATGATGAAAAAAACATACACATGCTGTTAATATTACACTTATATGAATATTTAATGATAATTTCATAACCTATATAAGATTAAATCTATACCACTGCAAAAGCAATGCTTAAATCACATTTCTTCTTATTAGTTAATTTCCATATGTAAAAACATAAAAATATCATTTAGCTACAGATCTATAGATTATGGCCTCTTGTAACAAGCATATGCAAAACACAGATAGTGAAAATAATGCAAAAACAGAATTTTTTTCACTTTTTTTGTTTTTCTTAATGTAGTGCAATTCATTCCATTATATTGAAATCTTATTAAAATACAGCAGTAATTTAATATAGAATGATTTTACTTTCCTGGATTCTTATTTAAATGAATGTTATGGAAATATGAAAATAAATGAGAAAAAAAAAGGTCTGAATAAATCTTAGCCAACACTGCTAAGATATTCTTATTTTCAATAAAATGTTTCAAGGTATATCATTTTAGTTTAGTTCTTTTTCTATTAAAGCAGCTAACCTAAAACATACAGTTAGTCAATAAAGTCTGCGTACATCAAGAAAAGTAATATCCAGTCCAAATTTTAAGGTGCGAAAAGGGTAGTTTCTTAAAGATTTATTTTTTAAATATTTAGTTTCAATAAGGGACTTTGAAATTATTTAACTGTAATATTTTCATATCTAATAATTTATGCACACTAATTTTTAAAAGATAAGTGGCCAGAAATCAAAGCCGATAAAGTTTGCGTACAACGCGAAGAATGCGGGTGATTTCTTATCTAACTTTTAAACTTCAAATTTGAGGATGCAAAGAAGGTTACACTTTCAAGGTCATTGACTTCCGAAGCAAATTTCACGTTGATTGGCAGTTGTTATTTCTATTTTCCTTGAAGAAAATGACAACCAATAAAGAAATTCCTTTAGTTACGAGACAACTAATTATCAAATTGAGAGATGAAGGTAAAACTCTTCGTTATATTAGTAAAACCATTGGAAAACCATTTTCTAGTGTGCAAGAAGTTATTCAAAACTATCCTGACACTGGTAGTCTTGCTTTAAAACCAAGATGTGGGAGACCGAAGAAGCTAACGCAGAGAGAAGAAAGAAAAATTCTTTTACGAATTAAACAAAATCCTAAAATTTCTGCTGCAATTATTGCAAAAGACATTTTTTTTTAACTAGCAACAAGGAAATTTCTCCTGAAACTGTACGAAAAATGCTGCGAAAGTCCGATTATCAGGACGCAAAACTATTTCTAAGCCATACATTTCCGAGACAAATAGAAAGAAAAGAATTGATTTTGCCAAAACATATTTAAACTCTTCGCAGGACTTCTGGAACAATGTAATTTGGTCAGATGAAAGTAAATTTACAATATTTAAAGTTAATGGGCACCCTATTGTATGGAGAAAACCAGGAACAGAACTGAATCTGAGAAATTTAAATCCGTCAAACATGGAGTTGGCGGTGTGATGGTATGGGGGTGTATGTCGTCGAAAGGAGTTGGAAATTTTCACACTATTGATAAAGTCATGGATAAGTATGTTTATCTGGATATTCTGAAGAAAAATCTACGAGACAGTGCCCGAAATTTAAACCTATCTAATACCTTTATTTTCCAACAAGACAGTGACCCGAAACATACAGCTAAAATTGTAAAGGAATATCACCTCTATCACACTCCAAGACAGTTGCGTACTTCTCCAAAGTCGCCAGACCTCAATCCAATCGAACATTTGTGGGCAAAATTGGAGAAACGAATTCAAAAACACAATATTACGTCGCGAAATAAGCTAATTAGTAAATTACAGGAAGAATGGGCGAAATTTACGTCGGATGATACCGAAAAACTAGTTCAGTCAATGCCCAGACGTCTTCAAGCTGTTTTGAAGAATAAAGGATATCCTACAAAGTATTGAAGTAACGTAAAATACTTATATTTTGCTTTTTTTTTTTTTTTTTTTTTTTTTTTTTTTTTTGAAAGTGTACGCAGACTTATTGGAGGGAATTTCTGAGGTTTTTTTGTCAAAATATATTTTTGAAAATATGTAAAAAGTATTACACTGATATTATTTACTTTTTATTTAAGCTTACAATTTTAGCTAACAGAAGAAAAAAAAGCAACGATTAAAATACATTTTTCTATGCTTTAAGTGTTTTTCAATTTAAAATTTAGTCTGTACGCAGAGTTTTGTGACTAACTGTATATCTCATTAATTTGTTAAAAATATAGCTTAAGTAAGTTTTATGTGCATACTGAGTCGGCAGAAAAAAATAGCCTAGATTTAAAACCTGTTTTAAAGCCACAAGTAAATAAAATACACTGGTTCTATTAGCATGTCAAAAAAAAAATACTGTTATGTACTCTAAAAAAATTCCCAAGTATCACATTATGATATATTACACTCTTACAAAAGATGAAATATCAGATTAGTAATATACACTTTTATGTATTTGATAACAAAGAAGAGTAAAACGTATGCAACATCATATTGTGAAAAATCCTGCAAGTCATTACAATAATAAGGTAAAAATCAGTTGATCATTCTTTTACAGTACCACTAAGTTTTCCAATCAAAATTACGAATATTCCAAAACAAATTCACTATCGGTGCCCAAATTTAAGGTCACACAAAAGTAAATTTGATTTAGCTGAACATGAGATCTTCCACGACAAATTTATGAACAAATTGATTTTCTTTAAAATGTACTTGCAAATTTAACAAAAGCATGCATGAAATTTAACATTATAATCTAAAGCACTAGTATTTAATAACAGTTCCATGTATTAAATGAATTTAATCACACTTTTAAGAATGCAATTTTCTGATAAATTTTAATTTTTATAAGAAAATAGAATTAATTTTGTGAAGCTACTTAAAACATATTTCCTGTTCACACATTTAAATAAATTTAAAATAAGTATACTTAAAAATGCAACATGAAGATCTACTACTAGATGCATTATAATGGGCTCATAACAATTTGTCGAATATTTAAATTAATACTTAACGTCTTCAAAATTCCTAAAAAATACCTAATATATCTTACTATAAAGAAAAAGCAAAATTATTTATAATTTAGTTCACACTATTAAGTTTTTAACACTGGCGCGAACTAACAGATTTGGCGACAATATATCAGAATCAAAATAGAATGCTACTTTAAATTATCAGTCGTACAGTAAAATTAAATAAAAATAAGGCACATCACATTTTTAACCTTTGTGATAACTCAGCACAAAATTTACATGAAATGTAGGATACAATTTTACAAACAGCATAAACAATGCGATAATAAAAGAAACATCACAAACAGTATTGGCGATAATTTTACTACACAAACACATGCACATTCCGCAATTCATTTTGTATTTATACAATCAGTTGATCGTCAATAAGTGACAGTGAAATAAAAATACACATTGTGAAGAAATACGAAGAGTAATTTTTCTAACATTCTATGAAAAAATACGAAGCTGAACTTATCTCACCAACAACACTCTCCTGGGCCCGGAATTCATTAATCTTGACAATAATTAATTATCCATTGTCTATATTGTATGTAAATCGAGCGCCTTGCTTCGATCACGGAAAATTCGCTGCCGACGCAGAGAAATTCGACTAATTTCATCCAAATACGCTTCAGCTAAAACTGACTCAAAACCTTCCGCCATGTTTATTGCCGGAATCTGTTTATTTAACACGAAGGGTCAGACCTGTCCTTACTTTAACAACCGTCTCTTCAATTTAACGGTCAAATTTAACGCTAGCTTTGATGAGAATACCAATACTTGCGATTTAACTACTTGTGGTGTCAGAGAACCACGTGATTCCGTAAAAATCACTTAACGCTGTGGTTAAAAATGTCATGAATCGGGCCCTAAAGCTGTGTTTCCCAAACATTTATGTTTACAGCCCGCTTTTAGAAACGCAAAGAAACGCATTTTTACAGAAAATATATAAGCAATAATGGGATAATATAAAACAGCAATAATGGGGTTGGATTACTTGGATGTTAATGAAATTAGCAGTAATTAGACTGTCATTTTAGCTAAATCAATAATAAAACATAAATAAGGACGTGCGTTTCCATTCATCCGTAAAGCGTTTTGTTGCCATTCTGCAAAGCATAAGATAATATTTGTTTTTCATATGTAATCATTTAGCTCGGGGGTATAAAAGAAGTCTGTTGCAAATCGCAATATATTTGTCACCCAACTTTAGCAAACAAGTTATTTAAAAGAAATGCATTGCCACTAGCCAAATTAAATATTTACGCTGACCACGCAGCAGATTTTTCTCATTCAACAAAGCGCAGGAATTTTAATTTTCCTTTCAAATTAATTCTTATATTTTTCACAAACTAAGCGATTTAGAAAAAAGCCGAAATTCATATAAATTATCTGAACCTATGAAATAACACTAACCGAATTTATTAGAATCATCTGTACATATAAAAATCTGTGCCCTTTTTCTTTGTTGTGTAATTTGTACAAATGTACACTTTTATTCCGATCTGGATGAAATTGTGCGCTTTTGACCATCAAAATAAGAAGAAAGCCACATAAGATTTGGAAAGCTGACCATACCGCGTAATAGTGTGGTGATACTATTGCTCTCACATCACCTGTCTCAGGTTCGCGTTGCCATAGTTGCGCTCCCGCTATGAGTGAACGCCATACCTATTAAGTAAGTTGTAAATGCTTTTTTACAAAAATATTTATTCACATTTCTACACAGCCTTAATTTTTAAGTGACGCCACTAATATTAACACGTCCCCAGTGTTAGATTCCCGCTGCCAGTTCCTATTAAAACATTTATCAGAACTAATATTTCGCCTAATTGATTTGGCACACATGTGAGTGTTCCGAGTAGAACAATGATTTTACTTTAAACTATGTTCTTTGAAACTGTAGAAGATATGACACAGATAGGAAGGGTACAATTACCCTCTATTTTCCCCAGTTTACTGCTATTCCGGCATTTCGGGATACAAACTAATTGACTGCAATGCCTATTCCAGGAGACCAAGCGAGTTTAATTATTATAATATATTTTACGTGTTCAAATGTATGCAAAAAATTGCAAAAAAAATTGCCCCAACTGGGGTGGGAAAAAATTGCCCAAACTAGGGTGGGAAGAAAATTGCCCCAACTGGGGTGGGAAAAAATTGCCCCAACTGGGGTGGGAAAAAAATTGCCCCAACTGGGGTGGGAAAAAATGCCCCAACTGGGGTGGGAAAAATATTTCCCCAACTAGGGTGGGAAAAAAATGCCCCAACTGGGGTGGGAAAAATATTTCCCCAACTAGGGTGGGAAAAAAATTGCTCCAACTAGGGTGAGAAAAAAATTGCCCCAACTGGGGTGGGAAAAAATTGCCCCAACTGGAGTGGGAAAAAATTGCCCCAACTAGGGTGGGAAAAAATTGCCCATTCGCGATTATGGTGAAGAGTCGCTAATCGAAAAAATTGTTTAATCCTAATGAAGCATTAAAGTAAGCACACGGATATAAAATGTACAATAATTTTAAAAACTCTTTAAATTTATGTTATTTCAGTTTTTTCATGTCATCCAATATTTCGACGAGAATAGAAATAGGAATATTTAAAAAATTAAGGAACTTCGATAACAATTATATGGTTGCTCTATACAATCATTAGTTTCTTTTGAAGCAGAATTGAAAATGTTTTTAGTCTTCTAAGCAATTTTGAGACTGGGCTCAAAAATACATGCAGAATTAAATGATTTCCTTTCGAATCTTTGCATTACTAGTTTGTGGATTTGGAGTAATTGATGAAGAATTGAAACACAATTTGTTGGCCAGTAAGCGCTATTACACAGGACAGTTCCAAAGACACGTTTACAAAACTACTACGAACACACGGAAACAATCAGCAAAGCACCCTTGAGGTTATAACAGTGAAGAAAGCTTCACGGCAAAGACCTAAAATACAACTTTCGACTCTGTCGTTGCTCTCTAGCCAATCTCTGACCTTCAAGACACTACTATCTTCTTGCATAGGCAGGGTATATAGAGTGTTAACCTACCTTTCGAAATATTCCCTAAAAAAACCGCTAAAAATTAGTTCCAGAATGTTCTCGTTCCGTCTACGGCATATCGCTAAATGGGCGATTTCGCGCCAAATCTGGGTACCTTGAATTTCCTTACACATTCTGGCAAACCTAACACCCCTTTGCGACGGGCATGTCAGCAGCCGTGTTGGTTGAATGGTTTCGTGTTTCGAGAATCTTTATAATTTTGTGCATTTTGCTTTTGTGTTTCTGAAAGTGTGTTATTATAATTTATTTTGTGCTCCGGTTTCGAAAAATGTGCTTTCTGTATCAAGATTGTGGTTGTTTTTGAAGATACGAATGATTGAAAATTTCTACGACACGGAACGGCCTATTTGCATGCACTGGTAAGTTTTATGTTGATTTTTGATAAACATACCTTGCAAATTTATTTCTTTTGAAGATTTGTATTTGGAATTGTCATTTCTACTTGTATTTTTAAAAGCATGATCCCAACTTGCATGGTTTATATGTTATGAATACATAAACTTTTAGAGTGAGCTAAGACTAACGAGGCTGACATTTGTTTATATTTGAAGATATAAGTGTTTAATTGCAGCAAGGCCAACCTATAACCTGAAGGCCTGCCAGTGTGAAAATATTCTTTTGTGTTTTCGGTTGCCTGCGTGATATTCCTACTGACCGCAAGATGGCGCTACAATTCTGCTACACTTTGCGATGTTTACAAAAAAAGTACCAAAAACGAATTCTGTCTTGTTATATGCAAAGTTTAAAAACGATTAATCCATAGTAGTCAGAAATTGTTGATTTCTTATTAGTAAAAATATTTTAATTAGAAGGAAAGCATGGAATTTTAAGCTATCTCACCTTTTTTTTTTTTTTTTTTCCACGGCTATTTGATCTCGATTTTAATTCCTGCTTTCATATAGACATACGCTATTCTGGAATGTACCTATTACAACTTTTTATTCTAATTTAAAGGTAATTCAGAGTATACACCTTATTTTTTAATTATTTATATAGTAAGAAGTTAACAGATAGCTTCAGATCATGTACTATTTCAGTGAAAAATTTTCAAAATATTTCTATAGGCTGTACTGGGCCAAAAAATAATTTAGTATTCCCTATCAAATATGTAATTAACATATTAATACACCGTGATCTAAAATTTGTATATGTCTTTCCACGGCATTGGAGTGAAAATATTACTTAAAGAGATTAAATTTTACATACTGAAGAATTTTTTAAATTATTAAATAACTGTTTTTAGGAAATCTTAAACAATAAATGTTTAAATAATGCAGATTTTGATCTCTGTGCAGTATTTTCATTGCAGATATTCGAAGACATTCTAAAATTATTAGGCCAAAAAAGAAAAAAATGTCTTACTGTGGCATAGATTTTGAATGAAACTCAAACCCAAAGTTGGTTTTTTGACAAATTTTAATATTACACAGGTGTGTTTCTCTTCACTTTCATTTGTATTCTAAATTTCATTGGTGTTAACATTAAGAAACTAGTAATTGAATTAAGTGCATTGCAGCAATTTACATTTTCAGTGTTAGAGAAACTTCAATTTTTCAAATGAAAATAATGAAATTTTTGATAAAGCTATTGATCAAATCAATCTGTTTATTATAAATAAAAGAGACACAGTCATCCTAAAATATATTTTAACAGCACACAAAAAAATAATAACTCTCATAATCACAATGTATACTTAAGAAAACGTTCAGTTCTGTATATCAAGGATAAAATTTGAAAACTTGCAATGGCTGAATGTAAATAATATATCCATCATACGTGCCCACAATGCTAAGTAGAATGAGGAATATACACAATTGTAGATATATATGCATTTAAAGTTAGGCAAAAAAAATAAGCTTATTAAATGCATCGCTTAAATATACAGCAGGTAGACATTTTTACACACATACAACATTTATCAGAATGACATGTGTACAAAATTTTATGGCTGGCAACGTGAGATAGTGATATAGTTCTTTATCAAGAATAATGTATACATGAAATAAAATTACTGAATTTCACAAAACAATATTATCACTATTAAGCACACATACATATGAGTGCCATCTTTATATATTACCTACATGACATAAATCCATGTGTAGCATTTTCATTCCAGATTAATCAGAAGAAAGTTCCACACAAAGTTTTGAAGTAACAGCATTAGATGCACAAAGATTTCAGAATTAAATAAGCAGAATGAGGAATTTCAGAACTGAGTTCAATGAGGTATATACACAATTTTAAACCTGTATGCATATACAGTTACGCAAAAAAACCAAGCATGTTAAGTATAGCCCTTAAATATACAGCAGCTAAATATACAACATGGAGTTGGCGGTGTGATGGTATGGGGGTGTATGTCGACGAAAGGAATTGGAAATTTTCACATTTTTGATAAAATCGCGGATAAGTATGTTTATCTGGATATTCTGAAGAAAATTCTACGAGACAGTGCCCGAAATTTAAACCTATCTAATACCTTTATTTTCCAACAAGACAGTGACCCGAAACATACAGCTAAAATTGTGAAGGAATATCACCTCTATCACACTCCAAGACAGTTGCGTACTCCTCCAAAGTCGCCAGACCTCAATCCAATCGAACACTTGTGGGCAAAATTGGAGAAACGAATTCGAAAACACAATATTACGTCGCGAAATAAGCTAATTAGTAAATTGCAGGAAGAATGGGCGAAATTTACGTCGGATGACACCGAAAAACTAGTTCAGTCAATGCCCAGACGTCTGCAAGCTGTTTTGAAGAATAAAGGATATCCTACAAAGTACTGAAGTAACGTCAAAAACTTATATTTAGCTTTATTTTGAAAGTGTACGCAGACTTATTGGAGGGAATTTCTGAGTTTTTTTGACAAAATATATTTTTGAAAAAATGTAAAAAGTATTACACTGATATTGTTTACTTTTTATTTAAGCTTACAATTTTAGCTAATAGAAGGGGAAAAAAATGCAATGATTAAAATACATTTTTCTATGCTTTAAGTGTTTTTTTAATTTAAAATTTAGTCTGTACGCAGAGTTTTGTGACTAACTGTATATCTCATTAATTTGTTAAAAATATAGCTTAAGTAAGTTTAATGTGCATACTGAGTAGGCAGAAAAAAATAGCCTTGATTTAAAACCTGTTTTAAAGCAACATGTAAATAAAATACACTGGTTCTATTAGCATGTCAAAAAAATAATGTTATGTACTCTAACAAAATTCCCAAGTATCACAATATGATATATTACACTCTTACAAAAGATGAAATATCAGATTAGGAATGTACTCTTTTATGTATTTGATAACAAAGAAGAGTAAAACGTATGCAACATCATATTGTGAAAAATCCTGCAATTCATTACAATAATAAGGTAAAAATCAGTTGATCATTCTTTTACAGTACCACTAAGTTTTCCAATCAAAATTACGAATATGCCAAAACAAATTCACTATCGGTGCCGAAATTTAAGGTCACACAAAAGTAAATTTGATTTAGCTGAACATGAGATCTTCCACGACAAATTTATGAACAAATTGATTTTCTTTAAAATGTACTTGCAAATTTAACAAAAGCATGCATGAAATTTAACATTATAATCTAAAGCACTAGTATTTAATAACAGTTCCATGTATTAAATGAATTTAATCACACTTTTAAGAATGCAATTTTCTGATAAATTTTAATTTTTATAAGAAAATAGAATTAATTTTGTGAAGCTATTTAAAACATATTTCCTGTTCACACATTTAAATAAATTTAAAATAAGTATACTTAAAAATGCAACATGAAGATCTACTACTAGATGCATTATAATGGGCTCATAACAATTTGTCGAATATTTAAATTAATACTTAACGTCTTCAAAATTCCTAAAAAATACCTAATATATCTTACTATAAAGAAAAAGCAAAATTATTTATAATTTAGTTCACACTATTAAGTTTTTAACACTGGCGCGAACTAACAGATTTGGCGACAATATATCAGAATCAAAATAGAATGCTACTTTAAATTATCAGTCGTACAGTAAAATTAAATAAAAATAAGGCACATCACATTTTTAACCTTTGTGATAACTCAGCACAAAATTTACATGAAATGTAGGATACAATTTTACAAACAGCATAAACAATGCGATAATAAAAGAAACATCACAAACAGTATTGGCGATAATTTTACTACACAAACACATGCACATTCCGCAATTCATTTTGTATTTATACAATCAGTTGATCGTCAATAAGTGACAGTGAAATAAAAATACACATTGTGAAGAAATACGAAGAGTAATTTTTCTAACATTCTATGAAAAAATACGAAGCTGAACTTATCTCACCAACAACACTCTCCTGGGCCCGGAATTCATTAATCTTGACAATAATTAATTATCCATTGTCTATATTGTATGTAAATCGAGCGCCTTGCTTCGATCACGGAAAATTCGCTGCCGACGCAGAGAAATTCGACTAATTTCATCCAAATACGCTTCAGCTAAAACTGACTCAAAACCTTCCGCCATGTTTATTGCCGGAATCTGTTTATTTAACACGAAGGGTCAGACCTGTCCTTACTTTAACAACCGTCTCTTCAATTTAACGGTCAAATTTAACGCTAGCTTTGATGAGAATACCAATACTTGCGATTTAACTACTTGTGGTGTCAGAGAACCACGTGATTCCGTAAAAATCACTTAACGCTGTGGTTAAAAATGTCATGAATCGGGCCCTAAAGCTGTGTTTCCCAAACATTTATGTTTACAGCCCGCTTTTAGAAACGCAAAGAAACGCATTTTTACAGAAAATATATAAGCAATAATGGGATAATATAAAACAGCAATAATGGGGTTGGATTACTTGGATGTTAATGAAATTAGCAGTAATTAGACTGTCATTTTAGCTAAATCAATAATAAAACATAAATAAGGACGTGCGTTTCCATTCATCCGTAAAGCGTTTTGTTGCCATTCTGCAAAGCATAAGATAATATTTGTTTTTCATATGTAATCATTTAGCTCGGGGGTATAAAAGAAGTCTGTTGCAAATCGCAATATATTTGTCACCCAACTTTAGCAAACAAGTTATTTAAAAGAAATGCATTGCCACTAGCCAAATTAAATATTTACGCTGACCACGCAGCAGATTTTTCTCATTCAACAAAGCGCAGGAATTTTAATTTTCCTTTCAAATTAATTCTTATATTTTTCACAAACTAAGCGATTTAGAAAAAAGCCGAAATTCATATAAATTATCTGAACCTATGAAATAACACTAACCGAATTTATTAGAATCATCTGTACATATAAAAATCTGTGCCCTTTTTCTTTGTTGTGTAATTTGTACAAATGTACACTTTTATTCCGATCTGGATGAAATTGTGCGCTTTTGACCATCAAAATAAGAAGAAAGCCACATAAGATTTGGAAAGCTGACCATACCGCGTAATAGTGTGGTGATACTATTGCTCTCACATCACCTGTCTCAGGTTCGCGTTGCCATAGTTGCGCTCCCGCTATGAGTGAACGCCATACCTATTAAGTAAGTTGTAAATGCTTTTTTACAAAAATATTTATTCACATTTCTACACAGCCTTAATTTTTAAGTGACGCCACTAATATTAACACGTCCCCAGTGTTAGATTCCCGCTGCCAGTTCCTATTAAAACATTTATCAGAACTAATATTTCGCCTAATTGATTTGGCACACATGTGAGTGTTCCGAGTAGAACAATGATTTTACTTTAAACTATGTTCTTTGAAACTGTAGAAGATATGACACAGATAGGAAGGGTACAATTACCCTCTATTTTCCCCAGTTTACTGCTATTCCGGCATTTCGGGATACAAACTAATTGACTGCAATGCCTATTCCAGGAGACCAAGCGAGTTTAATTATTATAATATATTTTACGTGTTCAAATGTATGCAAAAAATTGCAAAAAAAATTGCCCCAACTGGGGTGGGAAAAAATTGCCCAAACTAGGGTGGGAAGAAAATTGCCCCAACTGGGGTGGGAAAAAATTGCCCCAACTGGGGTGGGAAAAAAATTGCCCCAACTGGGGTGGGAAAAAATTGCCCCAACTGGGGAGGGAAAAAATTGCCCCAACTGGGGTGGGAAAAAATTGCCCCAACTGGGGTGGGAAAAAAATGCCCCATCTGGGGTGGGAAAAATATTTCCCCAACTAGGGTGGGAAAAAAATGCCCCAACTGGGGTGGGAAAAAAATTGCTCCAACTAGGGTGAGAAAAAAATTGCCCCAACTGGGGTGGGAAAAAATTGCCCCAACTGGAGTGGGAAAAAATTGCCCCAACTAGGGTGGGAAAAAATTGCCCATTCGCGATTATGGTGAAGAGTCGCTAATCGAAAAAATTGTTTAATCCTAATGAAGCATTAAAGTAAGCACACGGATATAAAATGTACAATAATTTTAAAAACTCTTTAAATTTATGTTATTTCAGTTTTTTCATGTCATCCAATATTTCGACGAGAATAGAAATAGGAATATTTAAAAAATTAAGGAACTTCGATAACAATTATATGGTTGCTCTATACAATCATTAGTTTCTTTTGAAGCAGAATTGAAAATGTTTTTAGTCTTCTAAGCAATTTTGAGACTGGGCTCAAAAATACATGCAGAATTAAATGATTTCCTTTCGAATCTTTGCATTACTAGTTTGTGGATTTGGAGTAATTGATGAAGAATTGAAACACAATTTGTTGGCCAGTAAGCGCTATTACACAGGACAGTTCCAAAGACACGTTTACAAAACTACTACGAACACACGGAAACAATCAGCAACGCACCCTTGAGGTTATAACAGTGAAGAAAGCTTCACGGCAAAGACCTAAAATACAACTTTCGACTCTGTCGTTGCTCTCTAGCCAATCTCTGACCTTCAAGACACTACTATCTTCTTGCATAGGCAGGGTATATAGAGTGTTAACCTACCTTTCGAAATATTCCCTAAAAAAACCGCTAAAAATTAGTTCCAGAATGTTCTCGTTCCGTCTACGGCATATCGCTAAATGGGCGATTTCGCGCCAAATCTGGGTACCTTGAATTTCCTTACACATTCTGGCAAACCTAACACCCCTTTGCGACGGGCATGTCAGCAGCCGTGTTGGTTGAATGGTTTCGTGTTTCGAGAATCTTTATAATTTTGTGCATTTTGCTTTTGTGTTTCTGAAAGTGTGTTATTATAATTTATTTTGTGCTCCGGTTTCGAAAAATGTGCTTTCTGTATCAAGATTGTGGTTGTTTTTGAAGATACGAATGATTGAAAATTTCTACGACACGGAACGGCCTATTTGCATGCACTGGTAAGTTTTATGTTGATTTTTGATAAACATACCTTGCAAATTTATTTCTTTTGAAGATTTGTATTTGGAATTGTCATTTCTACTTGTATTTTTAAAAGCATGATCCCAACTTGCATGGTTTATATGTTATGAATACATAAACTTTTAGAGTGAGCTAAGACTAACGAGGCTGACATTTGTTTATATTTGAAGATATAAGTGTTTAATTGCAGCAAGGCCAACCTATAACCTGAAGGCCTGCCAGTGTGAAAATATTCTTTTGTGTTTTCGGTTGCCTGCGTGATATTCCTACTGACCGCAAGATGGCGCTACAATTCTGCTACACTTTGCGATGTTTACAAAAAAAGTACCAAAAACGAATTCTGTCTTGTTATATGCAAAGTTTAAAAACGATTAATCCATAGTAGTCAGAAATTGTTGATTTCTTATTAGTAAAAATATTTTAATTAGAAGGAAAGCATGGAATTTTAAGCTATCTCACCTTTTTTTTTTTTTTTTTTCCACGGCTATTTGATCTCGATTTTAATTCCTGCTTTCATATAGACATACGCTATTCTGGAATGTACCTATTACAACTTTTTATTCTAATTTAAAGGTAATTCAGAGTATACACCTTATTTTTTAATTATTTATATAGTAAGAAGTTAACAGATAGCTTCAGATCATGTACTATTTCAGTGAAAAATTTTCAAAATATTTCTATAGGCTGTACTGGGCCAAAAAATAATTTAGTATTCCCTATCAAATATGTAATTAACATATTAATACACCGTGATCTAAAATTTGTATATGTCTTTCCACGGCATTGGAGTGAAAATATTACTTAAAGAGATTAAATTTTACATACTGAAGAATTTTTTAAATTATTAAATAACTGTTTTTAGGAAATCTTAAACAATAAATGTTTAAATAATGCAGATTTTGATCTCTGTGCAGTATTTTCATTGCAGATATTCAAAGACATTCTAAAATTATTAGGCCAAAAAAGAAAAAAATGTCTTACTGTGGCATAGATTTTGAATGAAACTCAAACCCAAAGTTGGTTTTTTGACAAATTTTAATATTACACAGGTGTGTTTCTCTTCACTTTCATTTGTATTCTAAATTTCATTGGTGTTAACATTAAGAAACTAGTAATTGAATTAAGTGCATTGCAGCAATTTACATTTTCAGTGTTAGAGAAACTTCAATTTTTCAAATGAAAATAATGAAATTTTTGATAAAGCTATTGATCAAATCAATCTGTTTATTATAAATAAAAGAGACACAGTCATCCTAAAATATATTTTAACAGCACACAAAAAAATAATAACTCTCATAATCACAATGTATACTTAAGAAAACGTTCAGTTCTGTATATCAAGGATAAAATTTGAAAACTTGCAATGGCTGAATGTAAATAATATATCCATCATACGTGCCCACAATGCTAAGTAGAATGAGGAATATACACAATTGTAGATATATATGCATTTAAAGTTAGGCAAAAAAAATAAGCTTATTAAATGCATCGCTTAAATATACAGCAGGTAGACATTTTTACACACATACAACATTTATCAGAATGACATGTGTACAAAATTTTATGGCTGGCAACGTGAGATAGTGATATAGTTCTTTATCAAGAATAATGTATACATGAAATAAAATTACTGAATTTCACAAAACAATATTATCACTATTAAGCACACATACATATGAGTGCCATCTTTATATATTACCTACATGACATAAATCCATGTGTAGCATTTTCATTCCAGATTAATCAGAAGAAAGTTCCACACAAAGTTTTGAAGTAACAGCATTAGATGCACAAAGATTTCAGAATTAAATAAGCAGAATGAGGAATTTCAGAACTGAGTTCAATGAGGTATATACACAATTTTAAACCTGTATGCATATACAGTTACGCAAAAAAACCAAGCATGTTAAGTATAGCCCTTAAATATACAGCAGCTAAATATACAACATGGAGTTGGCGGTGTGATGGTATGGGGGTGTATGTCGACGAAAGGAATTGGAAATTTTCACATTTTTGATAAAATCGCGGATAAGTATGTTTATCTGGATATTCTGAAGAAAATTCTACGAGACAGTGCCCGAAATTTAAACCTATCTAATACCTTTATTTTCCAACAAGACAGTGACCCGAAACATACAGCTAAAATTGTGAAGGAATATCACCTCTATCACACTCCAAGACAGTTGCGTACTCCTCCAAAGTCGCCAGACCTCAATCCAATCGAACACTTGTGGGCAAAATTGGAGAAACGAATTCGAAAACACAATATTACGTCGCGAAATAAGCTAATTAGTAAATTGCAGGAAGAATGGGCGAAATTTACGTCGGATGACACCGAAAAACTAGTTCAGTCAATGCCCAGACGTCTGCAAGCTGTTTTGAAGAATAAAGGATATCCTACAAAGTACTGAAGTAACGTCAAAAACTTATATTTAGCTTTATTTTGAAAGTGTACGCAGACTTATTGGAGGGAATTTCTGAGTTTTTTTGACAAAATATATTTTTGAAAAAATGTAAAAAGTATTACACTGATATTGTTTACTTTTTATTTAAGCTTACAATTTTAGCTAATAGAAGGGGAAAAAAATGCAATGATTAAAATACATTTTTCTATGCTTTAAGTGTTTTTTTAATTTAAAATTTAGTCTGTACGCAGAGTTTTGTGACTAACTGTATATCTCATTAATTTGTTAAAAATATAGCTTAAGTAAGTTTAATGTGCATACTGAGTAGGCAGAAAAAAATAGCCTTGATTTAAAACCTGTTTTAAAGCAACATGTAAATAAAATACACTGGTTCTATTAGCATGTCAAAAAAATAATGTTATGTACTCTAACAAAATTCCCAAGTATCACAATATGATATATTACACTCTTACAAAAGATGAAATATCAGATTAGGAATGTACTCTTTTATGTATTTGATAACAAAGAAGAGTAAAACGTATGCAACATCATATTGTGAAAAATCCTGCAATTCATTACAATAATAAGGTAAAAATCAGTTGATCATTCTTTTACAGTACCACTAAGTTTTCCAATCAAAATTACGAATATGCCAAAACAAATTCACTATCGGTGCCGAAATTTAAGGTCACACAAAAGTAAATTTGATTTAGCTGAACATGAGATCTTCCACGACAAATTTATGAACAAATTGATTTTCTTTAAAATGTACTTGCAAATTTAACAAAAGCATGCATGAAATTTAACATTATAATCTAAAGCACTAGTATTTAATAACAGTTCCATGTATTAAATGAATTTAATCACACTTTTAAGAATGCAATTTTCTGATAAATTTTAATTTTTATAAGAAAATAGAATTAATTTTGTGAAGCTATTTAAAACATATTTCCTGTTCACACATTTAAATAAATTTAAAATAAGTATACTTAAAAATGCAACATGAAGATCTACTACTAGATGCATTATAATGGGCTCATAACAATTTGTCGAATATTTAAATTAATACTTAACGTCTTCAAAATTCCTAAAAAATACCTAATATATCTTACTATAAAGAAAAAGCAAAATTATTTATAATTTAGTTCACACTATTAAGTTTTTAACACTGGCGCGAACTAACAGATTTGGCGACAATATATCAGAATCAAAATAGAATGCTACTTTAAATTATCAGTCGTACAGTAAAATTAAATAAAAATAAGGCACATCACATTTTTAACCTTTGTGATAACTCAGCACAAAATTTACATGAAATGTAGGATACAATTTTACAAACAGCATAAACAATGCGATAATAAAAGAAACATCACAAACAGTATTGGCGATAATTTTACTACACAAACACATGCACATTCCGCAATTCATTTTGTATTTATACAATCAGTTGATCGTCAATAAGTGACAGTGAAATAAAAATACACATTGTGAAGAAATACGAAGAGTAATTTTTCTAACATTCTATGAAAAAATACGAAGCTGAACTTATCTCACCAACAACACTCTCCTGGGCCCGGAATTCATTAATCTTGACAATAATTAATTATCCATTGTCTATATTGTATGTAAATCGAGCGCCTTGCTTCGATCACGGAAAATTCGCTGCCGACGCAGAGAAATTCGACTAATTTCATCCAAATACGCTTCAGCTAAAACTGACTCAAAACCTTCCGCCATGTTTATTGCCGGAATCTGTTTATTTAACACGAAGGGTCAGACCTGTCCTTACTTTAACAACCGTCTCTTCAATTTAACGGTCAAATTTAACGCTAGCTTTGATGAGAATACCAATACTTGCGATTTAACTACTTGTGGTGTCAGAGAACCACGTGATTCCGTAAAAATCACTTAACGCTGTGGTTAAAAATGTCATGAATCGGGCCCTAAAGCTGTGTTTCCCAAACATTTATGTTTACAGCCCGCTTTTAGAAACGCAAAGAAACGCATTTTTACAGAAAATATATAAGCAATAATGGGATAATATAAAACAGCAATAATGGGGTTGGATTACTTGGATGTTAATGAAATTAGCAGTAATTAGACTGTCATTTTAGCTAAATCAATAATAAAACATAAATAAGGACGTGCGTTTCCATTCATCCGTAAAGCGTTTTGTTGCCATTCTGCAAAGCATAAGATAATATTTGTTTTTCATATGTAATCATTTAGCTCGGGGGTATAAAAGAAGTCTGTTGCAAATCGCAATATATTTGTCACCCAACTTTAGCAAACAAGTTATTTAAAAGAAATGCATTGCCACTAGCCAAATTAAATATTTACGCTGACCACGCAGCAGATTTTTCTCATTCAACAAAGCGCAGGAATTTTAATTTTCCTTTCAAATTAATTCTTATATTTTTCACAAACTAAGCGATTTAGAAAAAAGCCGAAATTCATATAAATTATCTGAACCTATGAAATAACACTAACCGAATTTATTAGAATCATCTGTACATATAAAAATCTGTGCCCTTTTTCTTTGTTGTGTAATTTGTACAAATGTACACTTTTATTCCGATCTGGATGAAATTGTGCGCTTTTGACCATCAAAATAAGAAGAAAGCCACATAAGATTTGGAAAGCTGACCATACCGCGTAATAGTGTGGTGATACTATTGCTCTCACATCACCTGTCTCAGGTTCGCGTTGCCATAGTTGCGCTCCCGCTATGAGTGAACGCCATACCTATTAAGTAAGTTGTAAATGCTTTTTTACAAAAATATTTATTCACATTTCTACACAGCCTTAATTTTTAAGTGACGCCACTAATATTAACACGTCCCCAGTGTTAGATTCCCGCTGCCAGTTCCTATTAAAACATTTATCAGAACTAATATTTCGCCTAATTGATTTGGCACACATGTGAGTGTTCCGAGTAGAACAATGATTTTACTTTAAACTATGTTCTTTGAAACTGTAGAAGATATGACACAGATAGGAAGGGTACAATTACCCTCTATTTTCCCCAGTTTACTGCTATTCCGGCATTTCGGGATACAAACTAATTGACTGCAATGCCTATTCCAGGAGACCAAGCGAGTTTAATTATTATAATATATTTTACGTGTTCAAATGTATGCAAAAAATTGCAAAAAAAATTGCCCCAACTGGGGTGGGAAAAAATTGCCCAAACTAGGGTGGGAAGAAAATTGCCCCAACTGGGGTGGGAAAAAATTGCCCCAACTGGGGTGGGAAAAAAATTGCCCCAACTGGGGTGGGAAAAAATTGCCCCAACTGGGGTGGGAAAAAAATGCCCCATCTGGGGTGGGAAAAATATTTCCCCAACTAGGGTGGGAAAAAAATGCCCCAACTGGGGTGGGAAAAATATTTCCCCAACTAGGGTGGGAAAAAAATTGCTCCAACTAGGGTGAGAAAAAAATTGCCCCAACTGGGGTGGGAAAAAATTGCCCCAACTGGAGTGGGAAAAAATTGCCCCAACTGGAGTGGGAAAAAATTGCCCCAACTAGGGTGGGAAAAAATTGCCCATTCGCGATTATGGTGAAGAGTCGCTAATCGAAAAAATTGTTTAATCCTAATGAAGCATTAAAGTAAGCACACGGATATAAAATGTACAATAATTTTAAAAACTCTTTAAATTTATGTTATTTCAGTTTTTTCATGTCATCCAATATTTCGACGAGAATAGAAATAGGAATATTTAAAAAATTAAGGAACTTCGATAACAATTATATGGTTGCTCTATACAATCATTAGTTTCTTTTGAAGCAGAATTGAAAATGTTTTTAGTCTTCTAAGCAATTTTGAGACTGGGCTCAAAAATACATGCAGAATTAAATGATTTCCTTTCGAATCTTTGCATTACTAGTTTGTGGATTTGGAGTAATTGATGAAGAATTGAAACACAATTTGTTGGCCAGTAAGCGCTATTACACAGGACAGTTCCAAAGACACGTTTACAAAACTACTACGAACACACGGAAACAATCAGCAACGCACCCTTGAGGTTATAACAGTGAAGAAAGCTTCACGGCAAAGACCTAAAATACAACTTTCGACTCTGTCGTTGCTCTCTAGCCAATCTCTGACCTTCAAGACACTACTATCTTCTTGCATAGGCAGGGTATATAGAGTGTTAACCTACCTTTCGAAATATTCCCTAAAAAAACCGCTAAAAATTAGTTCCAGAATGTTCTCGTTCCGTCTACGGCATATCGCTAAATGGGCGATTTCGCGCCAAATCTGGGTACCTTGAATTTCCTTACACATTCTGGCAAACCTAACACCCCTTTGCGACGGGCATGTCAGCAGCCGTGTTGGTTGAATGGTTTCATGTTTCGAGAATCTTTATAATTTTGTGCATTTTGCTTTTGTGTTTCTGAAAGTGTGTTATTATAATTTATTTTGTGCTCCGGTTTCGAAAAATGTGCTTTCTGTATCAAGATTGTGGTTGTTTTTGAAGATACGAATGATTGAAAATTTCTACGACACGGAACGGCCTATTTGCATGCACTGGTAAGTTTTATGTTGATTTTTGATAAACATACCTTGCAAATTTATTTCTTTTGAAGATTTGTATTTGGAATTGTCATTTCTACTTGTATTTTTAAAAGCATGATCCCAACTTGCATGGTTTATATGTTATGAATACATAAACTTTTAGAGTGAGCTAAGACTAACGAGGCTGACATTTGTTTATATTTGAAGATATAAGTGTTTAATTGCAGCAAGGCCAACCTATAACCTGAAGGCCTGCCAGTGTGAAAATATTCTTTTGTGTTTTCGGTTGCCTGCGTGATATTCCTACTGACCGCAAGATGGCGCTACAATTCTGCTACACTTTGCGATGTTTACAAAAAAAGTACCAAAAACGAATTCTGTCTTGTTATATGCAAAGTTTAAAAACGATTAATCCATAGTAGTCAGAAATTGTTGATTTCTTATTAGTAAAAATATTTTAATTAGAAGGAAAGCATGGAATTTTAAGCTATCTCACTTTTTTTTTTTTCACAGCTATTTGATCTCTATTTTAATTCCTGCTTTCATATAGACATACGCTATTCTGGAATGTACGCATTACAACTATTTATTCTAATTTAAAGGTAATTCAGAATATACACCTTATTTTTAATTATTTATATAGTAAGAAGATAAGAGATAGCTTCAGATCATGTACTATTTCAGTGAAATTTTTCAAAATATTTCTATGGGCTGTACTGGGCCAAAAAATAATTTAGTATCCCCTATCAAAGATGTAATTAACATATTAATACACCGTGATCTAAAATTTGTATATCTTTCCACGGCATTGGAGTAAAAATATTACTTAAAGAGATTAAATTTTACATACTGAAGAATTTTTTAAATTATTAAATAACTGTTTTTAGGAAATCTTAAACAATAAATGTTTAAATAATGCAGATTTTGATCTCTGTGCAGTATTTTCATTGCAGATATTCAAAGACATTCTAAAATTATTAGGCCAAAAAAGAAAAAAATGTCTTACTGTGGCATAGATTTTGAATGAAACTCAAACCCAAAGTTGGTTTTTTGACAAATTTTAATATTACACAGGTGTGTTTCTCTTCACTTTCATTTGTATTCTAAATTTCATTGGTGTTAACATTAAGAAACTAGTAATTGAATTAAGTGCATTGCAGCAATTTACATTTTCAGTGTTAGAGAAACTTCAATTTTTCAAATGAAAATAATGAAATTTTTGATAAAGCTATTGATCAAATCAATCTCTTTATTATAAATAAAAATGACACAGACATCCTAAAATGTATCTTAACAGCACGCAAAAAAATAATAACTCTCATAATCACAATATATACTTAAGAAAACGTTCAGTTCTGTATATCAAGGATAAAATTTGAAAACTTGCCATGGCTGAATATAAATAATTTATCCATCATATGTGCCCACAATGCTAAGTAGAATGAGGAATATACACAATTTTAGATATATATGCATTTAAAGTTAGGCAAAAAAAACAAGCTTATTAAATGCATCACTTAAATATACAGCAGGTAGACATTTTTACACACATACAACATTTATCAGAATGACATGTGTACAAAATTTTATGGCTGGCAACGTGACATACTGATATGGTTCTTTATCAAGAATAATGTATACATGAAATAAAATTACTGAATTTCACAAAACAATATTATCACTATTAAGCACACATACATATGAGTGCCATCTTGATACATTACCTACATGACATAAATCCATGTGTAGCATTTTCATTCCAGATTAATTAGAAGAAAGTTCCACACAAAGTTTTGAAAGTAACAGCATTAGATGCACAAAGATTTCAGAATTAAATAAGCAGAATGAGGAATTTCAGAACTGAGTTCAATGAGGTATATACACAATTTTAAACCTGTATGCATATAAAGTTACGCAAAAAAACCAAGCTTGTTAAGTATAACCCTTAAATATACAGCAGCTAGACAGAAAATACACTTTTTGTTAATAACGAGCCACGTTACAAATGTGAGCGTATAGCAAAATTGTAGCAGAATGCGAGCGCCACCTAGTGATGAATTTCGCGAAAGCCACTGAAAACTGGGAAACAGAATTTCGTTCAGTCTGGCTGGCCTTGAGTATAAGTTGGCCTTGATTGCAGTAAATCAATCGGTGCATCACTTGACTAAGTCTTTGAGTCCGGTGGAAAGAAAGTTTCCGAAATTTTGGTACACCCACGTTGTTGTCTTTCTACCCGTTCGGCAAATTGCTTGATTTTCATGCCAGACCGTTGGTTTTAATTTTAAAAATTACTTTGAGCTCTTATCTTCATGATTATATGATTTTTGCAATTTTTAGTAGATATTTTATATTTGTGAAATTTTTAACTTTGGATTTGGATTTTACTTGTGTTATTGTAAATATGTTTTAAACTAATTTTACTCTATGCTGCCCTGCTGCGTTTGTGTTTTGTTAGAGATTTTTATATTATAATGAATTATGAGTCAAAATATAATGATAAATGAAAGTATGGAGGAGGTTCTGAATTTTACTAATGACAGCCAACAGAATCATGAGGAGGGAACAGAATTGAAGGGTATTCAAAGAAAGTCAGAGAGTACTGGTTTGGATGTTGCCTCAAATGGTGAAGTTCAGGATGAAGAGATGATGGAAGAAAGGTTTGAGAGCATAATGTACAGAATACTTGGTTCGTCAGAGTGAATACTTACTGTTGTAAGAGAGATGTATGGATTAATTACAAAACTTCCTAGTTACGAAAAAGGAGTGCCTAGAAGCACAGGAGATAATATGGTCGGCTGTTTAGATAAAATAACCGATCAACTGCTCAGTCACAATCTTAATTTGAGCCGATGTAATCAGAACTAAATACGATCATATGTGCGAGATTAAAGAGGAACAAAGGGAGATACTAGGCCTCCTTTAAATGTAAAGAAGATGATAGAAGACATGGCAGAAATGATAAAGAAGATGTTAGGGAAAATGTTTTAAATGATGTCGTTTTATAAAAATGGAAGAAGAGAGGGTATACATTAAGTTATTATTAAGCCTTTGTCTACGGATATTGATTCTTATGCCGAGCTGAGCTCAGCATAAGGATCAACCAGAAGAGTTGAAACCAGAAGAGGTGAAGGTTAATGTCTCCCATGATTATTATTTATAATGTATCGGATTTCGTGCATAATGATGACATGATGGAGAGCCTGAAAAGCGTCTGTGTTTGTTCAGGCAAATGGGTGCAATACCTCTTTTTCAACAAAAGAGATGTTGAAAATGGTACGTCCAATAGAATTTTCAGAGTTAGTGCAAGTTGTCAAACTGAATGTTTAAATAGCCAAAGATTGAGGGTCGATTGGAAGTCATATCCTTTGCGTTTGTTTATACAACCTAAGAGATGTTTTAAGTGCCTCTAATATGGACATATGAAAAGAGACCGTCGTAATGATCATATATGTGCTAGGTGTTCCCAGAATCATGCGAAGGGCGAATGTAGAGAAGATGATGTAAGTTGTATTTACTGTAGGCTCACAAATGGTAAATATAAAACAAAATAGTGGTGCGTTTTTTTTTCTTAATTCTTCTGATTTTTCTGACACCAATTGTTACGTTATTCCTTTCTGATCCTTTTGACACCAGCTGTTGCGTTATTTTCTTCCTTCACGTTCGTACGGCGTTCGTAGATTTGGAGTGACTAACGACGACACTTGATGAAGTATCGAAACACACTTTATTTGGCCAATGTTAATCAGGACAGCTCTAATAACACTTTTTACAGTCGTCGAAGATCTACTATAAACACGCTGGAACAATCAGCGACACAGCCTTCACAGTGTCAGGCAATAACGGTGGAGGTAGCTTCCTGCAAAGCACCCGATTCTGCTTTCCGGAGTACAGCTCCCGACTCTGCTTGGTCGTTCTCGGAACTCCACGTACTCTCGAGACTCTCCACGCTACAACTCGAGATGCACTCGACGACACACAGAGGACGCTCCCGACTGTCGGTTTAGTCGTTTCCGGAGCTCAACACGCTTTCTCGACGATGCACTAACCGCGATACTCTACGACACTCTTTCGATGCACTCGACGACCCACTCGGCACTCGCTGCCCGGCTGTCAACTCGATCGCCTCCGCAGGGATTGACTCGCTAGACGAGACACACTCACTCAATAAGAGACGCACATTTCCTCTCGATGGAGCACCCTCTCTGACTGCGGACCAGCAGGGTTTATATAGCTTTCGGCTTGTGTTCGCGAACATTCTGGACTAAACCGGTAAGAATTCGTTCCAGAAGGTTCTCCAACCGTCCATGGTATATCGCCAATTTTTTCGCCAAATGGGCGATTTCTTGCCAAATGTGGCAACCCAGCCATCCTTGCTATTTTATGACAACCCTAAAACTGCTTTGCGGGGAAGCCATGTCACCGCGCCTGTACATTCCGTAACAATATGATATTACACATAGTGCCTTTGATAGAGAATGCCCTGTTTATAAAAAGAAATATAATTTTATATTTCTTTTTATAAACAATAATTTAATTTGTTAATTTTAATTTAATTTATATAATTTTAATTTTAAATGTAGAAGATTGAGCGGCAGCAAAGCGTTTTATTATTTTGTGTTCACTTTACACAGCCTTTTATTTTTGGAAACCTTGTATTGTTAAATAAAGTTTCTTTGGAAACTGTGTCGTGATTAATTAGCAACAATAAGAACTTATTAGGAATGTAATTTGGAAAAAGATAAAACTCCCTTGCCTCCCAGGTAAGTCCGAAATTGAATTTTTAGCAACTGTAATTTTACCTGTAAATAGATTTTATTTTCTGTATATATTGATTTTAACTATCTGACTTTTAAATTTTACATTGTATTGTTTATGATTTTATTGTGGTTCTTTTTAGTGATGAAAATGTTAAATTGTAATGTAAACCCCTGTAACGTTGCCGCATGCCAGCTCTCTGTTATTGATAAGATAATTGATGGAACACCAGATATCATAACACTACAAGAACCGTATTATATTGGGGAAAGTATTGCTTACATTAAACGTGAAGGAAGGGTGGCGAATTCTAGTACGGGGAGGACGGCTATTGTGGTATTAAATTCACTGATTGAATTTATGGTAGAATATACACTGAAGTGACAAAGTCATGGGATAGCAATATGAATATACAGATGGCAGTAGTATCGCGTAGAAAATGTATAAATGCGAAGTGCTTTGGCAGGGCTTTCATTTGTGTTCAAGTTATTCATGTGAAGAGGCTTTGACGTGATTATAGCCGCACGACGAGAATTAACAGACTTTGAACGCGGAATGGTAGTTGGAGCTAGACGCATGGGTCATTCCATTTCGGATATCGTTAGGGAATTCAACATTCCGAGATGCACAGTGTCAAGAGTGTGCCGAGAGTATCTAATTTCAGGCATAGCATTCCACCATGGCCAGCGCAGTGGCCGACCACCTGCACTTAACGACCGAGACCAGCGACGTCTGCGTAGAGTTGTCAATGTTCACACACAAGCAACACTGCGTCAAATAACCGCAGAAATCAATGTGGGACGTACGAGGGACGTGTCCGATAGGACAGTGCGGCGAAATTTGTCTTCCTTGGGCTATGCCAGCAGAAGACCGACTCGAGTGCCTTTACTGACAGCACGACATCGCCTGCAGCGACTCTCGTGGGCTCGTGAGCATATCGGTTGGTCCCTAAACGAATGGAAAACCGTGGCTTGGTCAGATGGGTCAAGATTTCAGTTTGTAAGAGCTGATGGTAGGGTTCGAGTGTGGCGCAGACCCCACGAAGCCATGGACCCAATTGTCAGCAAGGAATTGTTCAACCGGGCCACAACTGTTCGCGATTGGTTAGAAGAACATTCTGGACAATTCCAGCGAATGATCTGTTCACCTAGATCGCCCGACATGAATCCCATGGAACATTTATGGGACATCATCGAGAGATCAGTTCGTGCCCAAAACCCTGCACCGTCAACACTTTCACAATTATGGACGTCTATAGAGTCATCATGGCTCAATATTCCTGCAGGGGGACTTCCAACGACTTGTTGAGTCCATGCCACGTCGAGTTGCTGCACTTCGCTGGGCTAAAGGAGGACCGACAAAATATTAGGAGGTATCCCATGACTTTTGTCACTTCAGTGTATATCTAATACTATCGTTGCTATAATAATTTATGATAATGACTATACTTTTTGAATTGTTTTCGTATACTTCTCTCCAGTGGAAGATTTAAACGTACATTTACTGAAATTAGAAGAAGTTTTATGTTTATATACTTGTGATTTTACAATTTTTGGTGATTATAACTCTAGGAATTTTATTTGGGAGGCTCCTGCATCGGACAATAGGGGAATTTTAACAGCTGATTTCATTTTATAGAATGATTTGGTTTTAATTAACTCTACTGATTCCGAACCCAAGTTTTATTCACCTGTGGGAGAAGGATGGACGGACCTTGTCATCTGCTCTTCGCTTTACGATATTGAAAGAATCAGAATGAAAATTTTAGATGAGATCATATTAAGTGATCACAAATATATTTCAATTGAGACTGATAACTGGACTAAAAATATAAATGATAAGCTTATCCTGACAAAGAATATTGTTAGAATTCAGAGATGTTGTAGGAATTTAGTGAAGAGACTTGGTAAAGTTGAAGACCGATTGATTGGAACTGAGACTAAACAGGAATTGAATGATATTGTTATGGATTTGGAAGATGTCATTGTACATCAGATGCGAGGAGATTTGAAATGTAAAATTAAGAAAAAGAATAGTTCCTCATGGTGGAATGGAGAATTAGTCCGTATAAAGCGTAAGGTGAGAGCTGCAGAGAAAAGCTATCAGATAAGAGGATTAGATGAGAATATCAGGATTATAAGAAGAATGGAATATAAAACGATTTTGGCAAATTCGCTTAATTTTTTTCACCAGTGTACTTCAGTGCATTTCTGTTGCACCTTAAAACCCATAAGATGTTCGAATAGGTGACTGTTGCAAGAATTGGGATAACGTATTTGTTTTAAAAACAATTACAACCAACTTTTTACAGCTGACTACATAATATAGCTGCTTTCTGAAATAGTCATCAGAAAGTTTGTGTTGCCACAAATATTTTTATAATTTAATCCGCTTTGTGACAACATTTTTCGTCATGTTTCCGACTTGCGCGCACAGTTTAAAACATTCTGCTTCACAATTTAATTCCATATTTAATATATAGCTTTTATAACATTTGGAAACTACTGTGAACCTAAAATTGTAAAAATTTCATGTTAAAATTTTATTTTGAGTTGAGTTTATAAAATGTATTTTATTAACAAAATTTGTAATGTTTTCGTCCATAAAATTTTTCAGTATTAAAATATTCATCAGATTGTTGGTTCAGTTAGAAAAGAGTGCCCATATAAAGAATTCCATCCAATTTCAAGTATGTACCATTAGCCATTTTTAAAATATCATGCGCGCAAGGTGGAAACATGGCAAAATATTTTGTCACAAAGAAGATTAAATTACAAAAATATTTGTGGCAACACAAACTTTCTGGTTACTATTTCAGAAAGCAGCTATATTATGTAATCAGCTGTAAAAAGTTGGAAGTAATTGCTTTTAAAATAAATAAGTTATCCCAATTCTTGCAACAATCACATATTCGAAGATCATGAGGGGTTTAAGGTGTATGAGTCCCCTTAAATTCATTTGCTAGAATTATTGTAGACTACACGCAGGAACGTGAACAATGTGCAATGTCCATGTCAGGTTTCGAGCTGTGGACCTTTCGAAATACTGGTCGAGCTTCCTTCCAGTTATAGCATGAAATCATACGGAAAGGGGTTAGAAAATACATTATATGTATATCGCCCCCTCTTTTAAGGAGCGACTGCAGATTAGGACACTCAACCGCCAAATCTTGGTAGAGATGAATTATTGTCCACTACCTTTTTAGATCGGGGGAAGCCTTTTTATGCCTTTTCATGGAACCTTTTTAATTGGGGGGATTTAATGTTATATCAATGCAGGAATGTGAAAAATGTGCAGTGCCCTCCCGAGATTCGAATCCGAGACTTCCAAATACGTGTCGAGGTTGCTTTCAGTTACACCACGAAGGCACGCTGAAAGGAGGGAGAAAATATCTTGCAGTGCATGTACCATAATTACAGATCCCTGCATTTATATTTATAGAAGGCAGTGTTCTGAAACTAGAACTTGATCGGAAACTGGTTTGGGTAGATTTTAATTGTTAAAAGTAATGTTTTGGTATTTTTCTTCATTTTTTGATTTCAGGTTATACCTTTAATTCAAGTTAAATTGTTATGTTTAAAATCACCATTATTTAAATATAAGAAAACGAAGTCAGTAATTTCACTCGCATTTAAAATAGGTTAGTTTATCACCAATTCTTCATCATTCTACCGGTTTTGTTGAAATTTAACACTTTAAAATATTCTTAGAAAAGTTACATCATACGCTGAATTCCTGAAATAAAATCCGAAGATACCAAGATCATAGGAAGAATTCTTTCAAACCCTTATTCCAAGATATTGTGATACAAATCATTCGAGCGTTGCCTTAGAGGAAATATCCCCAAGTTCCGTTTTTGATCTTGACCCGGGCATGGAACAAAAGAATTTAAAGCCTTTCTTCCGTGATCCGTTTCATTAAAATAATAGGACGGAAAGAAACTTGAGGACGCTTCACTCTAAGTTGATTTAGAGGAAGAAAAGTGGAGAATTTTTTCGTCCTTCCTCCCACAAGAAAAGGACCAGCAATCAATCGGGACTTTGAAGTTGAAAGCATTAAGAAACAGCGTGCTCCATTTCGAAGAATCAAACTTTTCCACAGAATTCGAAGAACTTTCTTCTTCCGCGAAAACACGTAAGATGTATTAAAAGGGAATGTGACCTAGCTTTTCGAATGGTTTTAAAATACGTGACGACGGACATGAACTGAGCGTTTTGTTTGCTTCGCTCACTGCCAACTTAAATTTAAGACACTTCGTCTGTTAAATTGAAGGAAATATTTCTCAAACACAGCAGTTTTATGGAGTGATAGTGGTTTAGGGTTATAGTTGTTAATCTGAAAGAAAAAAACCACAAATAACTCAGTGTTGAAAGCTTTTTTTTTTTTTAATCAAGAGTGGAAGTATACAAATCCTGCTTAAGAGAAAAGCTGCCTTTGTGAAACACTTTGCTAGGGAAATGAGTCTGTAATCATGTTTTTATAAAGAAGAAAAATAATTTTAAGAGAAGATAAGAATTTTTATAAATTTTTTATAAAGAAGAGATGAAATAGGAATGACATAATTATCCATATGCTGTCACATTCAAATACATTGCCTAAGACGCAGAAATGATGTTAAAATATTTATTATTCTTCATAAAGCTTTTATTTTACCAGCAGCTTGTAGTTGTTTGTTTTAATTACCAATCAGTTAATTTTATTTTTGTACGAACTTTCCTTTGCTTCCTTATTTCCCACCGAAAGTGGAATATTCCATACCAGAATGAGTTTTCAGTATCTCGTTTTATGTAAATGAGGTAGAAATAAGTATTTAAGTTGAAGTCTCGGTCACTTCAGTAAAAGAGTTTAGAAGTTCCTAGTAGAGTGTTACGAGAGCGTGTTCTGTCTTCTGGTTACGTCATTGCTAAAAGTCTAATCTTACTTCGCTTCGGCAGTATTGTTGCGTGCATTCAAGTATTCGCCGATGATCTTTAATAAGGGTTAACTCT
Source organism: Stegodyphus dumicola (assembly GCF_044657685.1). NCBI lineage: Eukaryota > Metazoa > Arthropoda > Arachnida > Araneae > Eresidae > Stegodyphus > Stegodyphus dumicola. The sequence continues at coordinate 24,862,224 of NC_140772.1, forward strand.
GTTAGGTATTGCTGTGCATCTTCGGCTGGTTTTAGTTTAGTTAATATTAACTTAGTTTCTTATTTTCTGTCTTAACCCGGCAGAAGTCGCACATAGAAAAGTTACTAGAGTGGGCGCGTGGGGTATCACATACCCCAATATTTAAAATACAATAAAAATAGTATTATTTAGTTTTAAAACTATTTTTTTTTTTTTTTTTTTTTTTTTGTTCTCGTGTATTATAAATAAGTGAATAATAATTGGGTTTCAAAAAATTAATTTCCGAAACAATCTTAGAGTTAAAATTAAGATAAATGAAAATAATAAACATCATGCCTCTAAGTTTCATTGCATCTCTAATACACAATGCTTATTTTATTTCTTCACACTTTGAACGAAATATATTCATGTGTTCTTGGCACAGAATGTTTTCACATTTTAAACATTGCATTCACGTTCTTCTGTCCTTGGCGCGAGGGCAAAAAATTTAACACATCTTTCATACTTATTTGTTTCGAATTTCGTGTATTAGTTTTAATTCTTCATCGAAACTTCTGCTTTTGTTTTGCATGCAGTACGTCAATTTATTGGAAAAGTATTAATCGCTGATCTTTGTTCAATACATTTTCATTAATTATAATGCTAAGTCTTTCAAAAACAGACTTCTGCTTCTTGTTGGTGGATTAGCAGTTGAATGTAATATAATTCAAGCATTTATTACAGCAACATTCAGTGCACGAAAGAAAATTACCATTGGCCACCTTCTTGTTATTCTGGCAATTGAATAATTGGCTGACATTTCATCCCCCATATCCACTGCTCCTTTAGTCATATTATAAAAACATATAATTCCTGACGTTTTGTTTTCTCCAATAGTATGTATAGTATGATCGTTATATAATGTTAAAAGCAGAAGAAACTTTTTTCATTTTTAGGAACATCAGGAATTAATGTTTTATCTTTTTCGAAACCAAAACAGTGTAGAAAATATTCCTAGTTTCATCTTTAGTTTCCGAAATGCAATCTTCATCGCTCTCAAATATTTCTAATAAATCTCGCATGCGTTGCATCTCCAGTTCATAGAGACTCATTCTTTTTACCATAATGCAGTTAGAAATTTTTAAGAATTTAATGTCAAGTACTTTAAAATCACTTACGAGTAGAAATATTTACTGTTACACTCTAGAAATAAGTTTCTGAACTAAATATTCAGTCAGAAAAACACTTACACGGACAGGCGCGTGGGGGTGTGTCATACCCCAGTTCCAACAAAATACCGATAAATCTTTTTCTGAAACACACAGGCAAAGAAAAAGCGGTTCTGAAAGTCAATTTCAACTAGAAACTCAGCTACTGAATGCGGCACAGAATTTCAGTTTCATAAGTTAGGAATATTCCATTTTTATGTACGGTTGGGTTATGATACACCTCACGCGCCTTCCCGCGGTTTAAGTTAAAGCCGTAGGCTTATTACAAGCCTAAGGCCCGAGATTGGGCCGTTTGTGAGTCATATATTTAAATTGGAATAAAGGGTAATTTTAACTCTTCTTTGGACGTATTACTGAGTAGGAACCGTGCAATTTATTCGCTAAACAGTTCTTAAGTATCCTAACTGCCACGTTCTAACAATTTTAGAACATTGCAAACTTCAAATCACATTTTCAACATTTATCTTCCCACGAGTCATTCAGCTTTATCAAGCATTAGTTTGGGTTATTTGTTTTATGAAATATAAAAGTCAGGGATACGTAAGAAAAAATAATTTCACAGCATATTATTAAATTAGCAAAATTAAATTTGATATCAAAATTAACTTATTTGACATCATTATTGCATTAGACTTGTTTAATAATTTACTTCTTTCATGAATAACTGATACCACATAATTTTGATGCTGAATTGCAGTAAGCAATAATCAGTAAAAATCTATTTAACCAGTAGTGGTACAGCTGTAAGAAAATCACGCCTTAATTATCACAACTTATCTTTGAAATCAGACTTGTCTTTGAAAATAAAATAGTTTTTAAAAGCAATAGAAAAGGAAAAGAAAAGACTACTTTTCCGTTGGCGCAAAATAGTTATTGATCGATTAAAATGTAAGTAAAAGTGTCCTATGTGGCTCAAAATATCGACTTTGACACTGTTAGAAGCGATAAAGGCCTTTTTTACTTCCTTGTACGAAGTAAAAAGGAAGTATTGTAATCGCGAAAAGTTTCAGACAGCATATTTCAAAGAAAATATCCATTTATCGAATTATCATTGCTATCGAATGCAATTTAACGATGTTTTTGCGTGATATGTGTACGTAAGGACAGAATAAAAGACTCGTTTCCTCCAAAAAAATTATAAAGCTGCTTTAAAATTAATTCTGAAGCTCAGTGATCTCAGTTTCTTTACTTTTATATGTTCGTAAATCGTACATTTTTTGCTTTAAAAATGATCGAATTATGTTGTTTTTATCTTCCGTTTAAGGTTTTTATGCCTTTAGTAAATCTGTGTGCAATATTTTTAGAATTATCACAATTTTAAAGTTGTTTAAGTGCCGCTAAGCCTTTTTTTGACGGCGGCTATTGATTTCTTACATTTGAAACAGCAGCTTAGTGGATTTGTTACCAATCTAGAGAAACTTAGCTTTATTATTTCAAATTAAATCATGCTTAATCCTTTCTGGAATATCTATATTAAAATTTATTAAATATCTATATTAAAATTGACTTCGTAATTTTAATATAGATATTTTGAGTTCTTATGTATTTTTGCCTTCTCGCGAAGTGAGAAATGAATTAATTGAATGAGAAATACTCAATCGTCTGTGAAAAACTTTTCTTTTTTGTTTTGTTTGCTTAATTTCTTTTATACATCGTTCTAGCTTTATTCTAGTATTTGAATTGAACACGTGGCAACGATTAGATAATTCTATTCTTTAAGTGATATAAATTTTGTACATTATGAGTTATAATATGAACGAAATATAATACTATTAAGTGAATCTAGCGGCAGAGTGTCGCTATGGTAAACAAATACTAGAGTGAATTTTAAAAAATGCATTTATTCTATTGTGGTTTATGCGCTGTCGGCGAAGTAGATTTAATTCAATGCAATAAGTTTAAATGAAATGCAAGAAAAAATGCGTATAATTTAATATTCCTTACAAGGAAGTCATGTGGTGTACACATCAGATTTTTTAAACAGAATAAAATAATACTCGGGTAGAGTGTAATAAGCTGATTAATCATTGCGCAGAATATATATAAAGGAGTTACTTTATATTTAAACTAGAAGATCTGTACTTATGGGCAGTGTGTAATTCCGTACTTTGTAACAGAAAATCAAAAATAATACGGGAGGTTCAGTGGCTATATGAGAAGATTTTGAAGATGGGTAAGACTACTGTGCTGTAGAACCACACAGACAACTAGAGAAATAGCATTCTCATAGGCGTAAACACTTGACACTTTCTTCCTAATGCTAATAACCTTCATTTTTTTTTCAGCGTTATAATCACTTATTAGTTGTTTTTAAAGACTTACCAATTATCATACATGTAAATATGGCAGAACAAGAAAACTGCAGAAAAGCGAAAAGTTTATCTGCTGATACCGCGGAAAAGAGACTAATCTCTGACTCTCAAGGTCCTAGCTTGAAATATCGAATATCTTAGCAGCCTCAAGATAAGAAAAGCACACTTTTCTTGATGTGAAGAATAATTAAAATCTAATTTCGATCTCAGGAACTATGGGTCAATGTCTAATGATTTCAAAATACACCGGGAGATACCAAGCTTCTCTCAGACTGTAGATTGAATGTTATAGTAAGTAGTTTAACCCAAGCTTCGTTACTGAGCAGTTAGACATCGTTGCGTCACAAAACTAGTTTAAGTATTTTGCCTCTTTCTAACTTTTCAACTGTATGCCAGATTGGTATAAGAACCACCAATTACAGCGAAGCAAACACGGTTCAAATCTTTCACTGAGTCAGCTACACATTTACGCACACGCAGCTTTCCCTTACCTGGTTGGTTATGTCTTAACCTTGTTTAACAGGTGAGCATATAATGACTTTTATGCCTTAAACCACAAAGTGTTATGAAGACAAAATTGTCATAACAAATACACTCTTTAAAATTCACTCTATTTGTTTACCATAGCGACACTCCGGCGCTAGGTTCACTTAAGGGGGCTCATACACCTTAAACCCCTTATGATCTTCGAATATGTGACTATTGCAAGAATTGGGGTAACTTATTTATTTTAAAAGCAATTACTTCCCACTTTTTATGGCTGACTACATAGTATAACTGCTTTATGAAATCGTAATCAGAAAGTTTGTGTTGCCACAAATATTTTTGTAATTCAATCCGCTTTGTGACAAAAATTTTCGTCATGTTTCCATCTTGCGCGCACAGTTTAAGATTATCTATTGCATTATTTAATTCCATAGTTTATCTATAGCTTTTATAACATTTGGAAACTACTGGAAACCAAAAAAAAAAAAAAAAAAAAACTGAGAATTTCATGTTAAATTTTTATTTTATTTGGAGTTGAGTTTATAAAATGTATTTTATTAAAACAATCTGTAATGGTTTCGTGCATAAAATTGTTAATATTAATATATTCATCAGATCTTTGGTTCAGTTAGAAAATAGTGCCCATATAAAGAATTCCATCCAATTTGAAGTATGTACCATTAGCCATTTTTAAAATATCATGCGCACAATGTGGAAAAATGACGAAAAATTTTGTCACAAAGCGGATTAAATTACAAAAATATTTGTGGCAACAAAACTTTCTGGTTACTAGTTTCCAAAGTAGCTATATTTTGCAGGTAGCTGTAAAAAGTTTAAGGTAATTACTTTTAAAATAAATAAAATATCTCAATTCTTGCAACAGTCACATAATTTGAAGCTCATAAGGGGTTTAAGGTGTATGAACCCCCTTAATAGCGTTATATTTCGTTCATATTATAACTCAGAAAGCACAAAATTTATGTCATTTGAAGAATTATCTAATCGTTGCCACGTATTCTATTCAAATACTGTAATGAATCTAGCACGACGTAAGTAGAACGTCAGCAATTAGAAGAAGTAATGAAGTAAGTAGACTTATATACATGTTGTAGAAACATTGATTGCACAGTTACGTAGAAGTATTAATGGCATAGAACGTAAAAAAACTGAATCCCTAATGAACAGAAAGAATTTTAATGGTGTAAAATGCTTAAATGTTGATCCATACCAAACAGGAAACTGGCAATCAAGGCAGATTAAATCTTCATTTTTACTTCGGTACACATGTTGCGGCCACAAACAAATTTTCCACACTACTTGTGGCTTTTTCAAAATGTTTGCATTTTTGATAGATTTGCAACAAAAAGAGAGCAGCAGGCAGCTTTCCTCTAAAATGTTTTTCGATAATAAAGTCTTCAAATTTAAAATCATAATTTCAACAACTAATATTTCCTATATTAATTTATAGGATTCCTTGCCAGTGTGGTTTAATTTACATTGGCCAAACTAAGAGAGCCTTAAAATTTCGCGTCAAGGAACATGAGGCATATGTTAGAAAAAAGGAAACACGGAAGTCTTCTGTTGCTCGACATTGTTGGTCCGAAAATCACACTTTCAATTTTTCTGCTGCCAAAATTATTCAAAAAACATCTTCCATTGGAGAACTGGATTTTCTAGAGGCATTTCACATTCATAAACATCTTTCTGTTCTATTAACGATCCTAATTACAGTCCATCTTTGCCTTCGGCCTTTAAAGAAATTATGTTTTAGTTCTGGTTTCATCAACAGATGGCGCCACTTGCTTATTCTTGTCCCGGCTTTCTTATCTTATCTAATCATTATTTCCTATCTTGTTCATTTTCGGTTTTGCAGCTGACGATGGTGGTTCGGTTAAAACCATCGAAACTAGTCCTGTGAGGATTTTGTAAAGATAACGCTGATTTTTGTTGTTTGACTTCTGAATTAGTATTTTTTCGGCGTGTTATTGTGTCTTAACTAATATTTGTTTAGATTTCCAGAATTATGCCATTTATGATGTCAACATATCTTTGTACCAGTTTTAAATTACGACAGTTATGTCTAATAAGAAGTGAGAATTATAAGCAAAATTTCTGAGGAGCAATTATATCAATCAAAGCCTTTAAACTACTTTTGGTGAAATTAAATAGTAATATTTATGTAGGAAAACGTATATTTGAAACAGTTTGTTGATTGTTCTTTTATCTATCTGTTTTCAACGAATATTATTTAGAACCTTTATATCAGAATATTTTCCATTTGTTTCTACAGAAATTCTCCTTGCAGAAAAAATGTATATTTGGCAGATCTGTGGCTTCTTCAAATATTAAGCAGTAGCAAACAGTGATATACTGTCCTCATAAACCTTTTTTTTTTTTTTTTTTTTCATAGAAAGGAAATCAAAGTTGCTGATTTCCTTTCTATGAAAAGCCAAAGGGCTTCTTAAGAATTTTTATACTCTGGGCTGAACTCTCTCACGCCTGCTAACGCTTTTTTTTTTTTTTGTCTTTTCAGCTTTATTAAGCGCAGCTTTATTCACATTTACCCCAAATAACATTTAACGGCAAACCAAAAAAATTTTAAAAGCAGCATATTGCTAGAATTCACGATAGAGCGTTGAGTTATATTTTCAAGCTCTTTTCCATTCGTAATATCAGTCCAGTTTTTTTATCATGAATGACGTATACAGCTTTTTTTGTTTTGTTTTTTACTTCCTTGTACGAAGTAAAAAGGAAGTATTGTAATCGCGAAAAGTTTCAGGCAGCATATTTCAACGAAAATGTCCATTTTGACCCCTATCGAATGCAATTTAACGATGTTTTTGTGTCATATCTGTACGTAAGGACAGAATAAAATACTCTTTTTCCTTCAGAGAAATTATAAATCTGCTTTAAAATTAATTCTGAAGAGAATTTTTCGTGGCGTCTATACGAACGTCTGAACGTACGTGCGTACATACGTATCTCTCATAACTCAAAAACGAGTAACCTCAGAACGTTGAAATTTTGTATATAGGACTGCTATAACATGTAGATGTGCACCTCGTATTTTGGTAGCAATCGGCAGCACCAAACGTATATATATATATATATATCCACTCTATTACCCGGCTCAGTGATCTCAATTTCTTTCCTCTTATATGTTTGTAAATTGTACATTTTTTGCTTTAAAAATGATTGAATTATGTTGTTTTTATCTTCCGGTTAAGGATTTTATGCCTTTAGTAAATCTGTGTGCAATATTTTTAGAATTATCAGCAATTTTAAAGTTGTTTAATTGCCGCTAAGCCTGTTTTTAATGGCGGCCATTGATGTTTACATTTGAAATGGGAGACTAGTGGATTTGTTACCAGTCTAGAGAAACTTAGCTTCGCAAGAACAAGGATAACGCATTCATTTATTATTGCCAATTAAATCATGCTTAATTCTTTCTGGAATTTTTTCGAGGAAATAAGCGTTTGAAATTTACTTCGTAATTTTTAATATAGATATTTTGAGTTTTTATGCATTTTTGCCTTCTCGCGAAGTGAGAACTGAATTAATTAAATGAGAAATACTCAATCGTCTGTGAAAAATTGTTTCTGTTTTGGTTTGTTTGCTTAATTTCTTTTATACATCGTTCTAGCTTTATTATAGTATTTGAATAGAACATGTGGCAACGATTAGATAATTCTTTAAATGATATACATTTTGTGCATTCTGAGTTATAATATAAATGAAATATAATACTGTTAAGTAAACCTAGCGCCAGAGTGTCGCTATGGTAAACAAAGTGAATTTTAAAGAATGCATTTATTCTATTGTGGTTTATGCGCTGTCGGCGAAGTAGGTTTAATTCAATCTAATAAGTTTAAATAAAATGCAAGAAAAAAGCTTATAATTTAATATTCCGTACTAGGAAGTCATGTGGTGTACACATCAGATTTTTTACATTTATTATTAAACTTCACTTTCTTCACACACACGAAGTATGAAATTCAACAGCAAAATGAATAACACATGTTTGGTTTGGATTATTTGATTATGGCAAAGCATTCGACGGCCCTGTGCCTAAGATTGGTTTAGTTTGGTTTATGTGATTACGACAAAGCCTCGAAGGCTATCTGCCTATGAACAGGGATGGCTTCGTAGCGGAGTTTCTAAGGGAACTGGCTCTTATACACGTTAGATATGGGGAAACAAAGAAAACGCTCATACAGCTAACCCGTTCACGGTGTTCGAACTTCGGACCGAACTACTAGTATTCAGCGACTTTACCGCTCGGCCGCTGGTGGGCCCATCTGCCTAAGGGAAAGGATGCCTTCGTGAAGCACTTTGTAAGGAAAACTGGCTCGTGTTTACGAGTTTGGAGGTTCGAATCCCGCGAACGGGCTGGCTGCATGGGCGGTTTTGTGGTTTTCCCTATGTGTAACGTGTATACGAGCCAGTTTCCCTTAAAACGTCCCCCCACGAAGGCATCCCTCCCTTAAGGCAGATAGCCCTCGAGTGCTTTGCCGTAATCTAATAAACCAAACCAAACCGTATACACGTTACATATGGGTAAAACCACGAAAACGCCAATGCAGCCAGCCCCTTCGCTGGGATTCGAACTAGTGTTCAGCGACTTTATCGCTCGTCTGCTGATGGGTAACAGATGTTTAGAATTACTAAAGGCCAGTTTACATCTGTCAAAGCAGCTCGTAGCGAGCCGCTCGTCCGGGCGTTTCGAACCGAGTGAACGGACCTGTAGTCTGATAGATTGTTTACACTAATCAGAGTGAACTGACAACTCGCCTCCGTTTGTTTACGAAATGGATACCGACGTCGAAGCTGCAGGAAAGAATATGCATTGAACATACATAGATGTTCTTAGACTGCAGTGCTTGAAGTCTGCGAAGCAGTTTCAAACGAATTAATTTCTGCTCTTGAGAGGAAAAAAAAAAGAAGAAAAAAAAAAAAATGGGTACGTGATTGGGTAACTTGCCGCGATGAATTAGGAGTATCAAATGAACTATTAAATGAATTTCGGACGAGAATGTTCAAAGTTACAAAAACGTTATTGCATATCAAATACAAGAATTTAAAAGAAACTCAGTTTGAGAGAAGTTATTTAGTCAACTGTGGTTACTGAAATTCAAATTAACAAAGTTTTTCTTCTATATACAACTGTTTATTTACATCTAATTAATCATTTACAAAATAATGTAAAAGTAATAATGTGTTTTATTATTTATTAATAGAAAGAATATATTTATTCATCCAGAATCCACAGAATTAGTAGCTCTCTGTGCATGAATTAATTATGCAGAGTTCTGACTGGAACTGTGTTATTTCTAGAGAAGAATACAAAATTAACACATGGAATATTTATATAAAGCTACCATTAACACGACAGAAGTAAACTGTATAATATCTACCTAATTATTCAGATAATCTAAAATAAATAAGAAGTAGCAAAAAACTTGGGAGCATTACATATATTACCACAGGCAAAAGAAGATATATATTATGACATAGTTCCAACAGGAAGATCAAATTATTACTTTTGGATCGTACTGAAATTGTGTTTCTGGACAACACACAAAGTGATATCAACAAAATTAATAACGGTTAAATATACTGATTATACTTTACTTTTAAAATGCTGAAACGGATAGTTTAAGAAGATTAGAATTCATCTAGCATAATTTGTATAAACCTTAATACACCTTCAGTACTTGCACTCACACATCCAAGCTGAACATGTTTCACATCCAAGCTGAATTCTAAAGAATTATAGCCCAGAATGTTTTTATACAAAGCAAGAAATTTAAATATCCCCAATAAAACAGATCTACATATCTTTTTCATAATTCCATTTTTATTTTTATAGTTTATAATATATATTTATTGCATCCTCATGTAGGGATGATTGCAGAAAAATGAATATAAGCTCACTTAATTATAGAAGTAAAACATTTCATAAGATGCGTATGCATTAAAAATGCCATGGTTTGGCTATCGCTTAATCTTAGCATTATAGAACTCACTGTCACGACGTCTCTGCGAACGCTGCTCGGAGTAACTGCCCGGAGAGATTTTTCAACAGGTTCAAAGTAGAAACGGAAGCGCTGACTCATCTCCCCTACGTTTGTAATCCGTCGAAGTGAGCGTTTACATTGTCAAAGCAATCGTAAGGAGCGACTCGCTGTGTAAACTGACCTTAATACAGTCACATGAACATTTCTGAAGTTCTTTCGCAGTTCAAGTTCAACATATAAATGTTCAGTTTTCTTAATGAGATGACTTATACAAATTATTTTTTGTTCGCGGAATTTGAACCTCAAACCGAACGGTTACAGCCGAAAACATCGCGGACGATAACGTCGCGGAGAAAACAACGCAAGGCGAAAACGTCGTGCTACAAAACATCGTGGGAGAAAACATCGCAGTTCTAAAACATCGTGGTACAAAACATCGTCGTCGAAAATAAAGCGGTTCAAAAACTTCGCAATTTAAAAACATCGTCGTCGAAAATATCGTGGTAAAAAATAAAGTATCTACAAATCATCGCTTGACGATAACATCGCAGACATGCTTTTTTCATACATGCTTTTCGCAAACATTCTGTAAATGGATATTCCCATAATGATTTGTGAGCGCAAAATGGAAAGAAGGATAATTTTTACTCTCACATTTTTTTATTAACTAATAAATTTTTTCTGAAAAAGTAAGAAGGAAATTTAAGCATAGCAAATTAATGCAACTTATAGCAATTAATAGAATTTTAAACCGACATAGTTAAATAACAAAGGCCATTAATAAATAATTTTTTATAAAGTTTTTACTGGTAATTTTTCGTGAAAAGTATAATCTATAAGTTGCATTTAATTTTCTATGCTTAAGTTTCCTTCTTACTTTTTCAGAAAAAATTTATTAGTTAATAAAAAATGTGAAAGTAAAAATTATCCTTCTTTACATTTTGCGCTCACAAATCTTTATGGGAATATTCATTTAGAGTTATTAAAGCATGTATGGAAAAAGCATGTCTGCGATGTTATCGTCATGCGATGATTTGTAGATACTTTATTTTTTACCACGATATTTTCGACGACGATGTTTTTAAACTGCGAAGTTTTTGAACCGCTTTATTTTCGCCGACGATGTTTTGTACCGCGATGTTTTAGGTCTGCGATGTTTTCTCTTTGCGATGATTTCTCCCACGATGTTTTGTAGCACGATGTTTTCGCCTTGCGTTGTTTTCTCCGCGACGTTTTCGTCCGCGATGTTTTTGCCGCGATGTTATCGGCGGACACCAAACCGAACTATCAGTGTTCAGCGACTTTACCGCTCTACCGCTGGTTGGCCCATCTGCCTGAGAAGTGGAATGCCTTCGTGAAGGATTTTCTAAGGAAAACTGGCTCGTATACACGTTACATATGTGGAAAGCCACGAAAAAGCCCATTCAGCCAGCCCCTTCGCCGGGATTCGAACCCCGGATCGAATTGTCAGCGCTCAGAGATCTGATGATTGACGACCGTAATGAGTACTCAACTGCTAGTGGGCAACATATGTTTAGAATTCCTGATACAGTGGCATTACATTTCTGTAATGCCACTGTATATAAGTCCTTCCACTGTATCTAAGTCTTCTGTAATCTAAGTCCTTCTTCATTTCAATATATCAGTGTTCAACTTTCTTAATATACAACCTTTTTTTTTTTTTTTTTTTTGTCTTTTCCCTATCAACCTTTTCTATTTTATACTTTATTTATTTTGCAGGACGTTCTTTGCCTTTACACCACATAACCTTCTATAGCAAAATCACAAAATATTCAGAAACAAGACACTTTAAAGCTGCCGATAAGTGTTGCCATGCATTTTTTTTTATATTGACTAGATTATTTCTTTGAAAATAACACATGACGTTGATGATAACATTTGATACAAAAATCCTTTTATTCGAAAAGCGATACGGACAAAAAATATAAGGATCAGGACAAGTAGCACATATGGTACTAAAAATTATTTCATTCTAAATTAGAAAAGTATTCCGAAACGCTAATTTTCTGATGTCATTGTTGCCCTCGACAGAAAAGAGATCGCCGCTAATGAAATGGGAAAGATATAATCTCCAACTATAGTTCTGTTTTTGCTAAAGTGGGAGTAATTAAGGGTAATTCCATTGGCTACTCTTTTAACACTTCTGAGAACGTTATCCCATTAGATATTTTTTTAGATGTATATACATACGTACATGTGATAATTTATATTTTTTCCCTAATAGTTCTCTCGTTTAAATCGTAGATTTTTATTTTATATGTGCAATGCTAATTCGTCTCCCAACGCTTAATAAAGAAGCGATTTTTTAGGAATACGATGAATCGTTTGTTAACAGTAGTGTTTAACATCTAGATGTAAAACACGGATGAAATTAGAGTACACGATCCTTCTAAACTGATAAGGAAAAAGGAATAAATAAAAGAACCTGTCCTCAAGATTTGCAATGAAGACTTTAAATTACCATAAGGAATATTAAACTAATTAAGCAAAAGTTATCTCTTCAGTCTGTAGAGTAAATGGCAAACAATAATTATTTGCCCCAAAGGACTTTAGTCCCAATAGGTTATTAGTCGCGAAACGGAATTTTTCGTTGAATCACTAGAAATGGCTTATCACTTTCCAAATTGTTGCCACCAAATATTATTGCCTTGCCTTATATTTAACTTACTTATATTTAAAGGAATTAAATAATGAAAAACCTGCATGAATGTATGCATGTTTCTCGCATTGAGAACAAACGACTAAGGTTTGAATAATGTAGTCTTCCACCCGAATATGAGCACCTGGAAACTCGAATTTTGAGTTTTGAATCTGCTTTATTTTCTATTTCATATTTTGTAAAACGTTAACGGATTTTTTATTAACAAACTCAATGATTACAAGGAAAGCAGTGGGAATACTGAACGTAATAAAATACGTTTATCTCCAGCGCGAAAGACTGTCTATCAGAAGTTATAAGGATATGTTGTTTTTAAATATATCGTCATTTTAAAGTTGAATGGGGTTTTATAAGGCATAAGCTCCAAGAAAGTGATATTTACACTAAACACACGAAACATTAACAATAAAAAGATAAAAAAGTTTTGTAAAGCCATCTTAGTAAAAGCAAATGAACATTGATATGATAAGCCGCGAAAATGATTGGAAAACAAACCAAAAAGAAACATATAAGCTAACATTTAATGCGCCGAGAATTCTAAAAGTTGTAATGTCATTAGGAATTTTTGAAACAAGAGAGATTGAAAAATTAGCAACGCCTTCGCCGGGAATTGAACCACGGACCTCTAGAACACGCGCCCGGCGAACAGACCACCACACTACGAAGTCATGCGAAGAAGGCGGGAGAAATACCGTATATTCTCCCCTTTTTTAAAGAGCGACTGGGGTTTGTAGGGAACACAATCGCAAAATCCTGGATGTAAAGAATCGTCATCCACCACCCTTTTAGTTTGGACGCCACTGTAGAGACATTAGGTATTTTTTGGAAGCAGGAAAGATGAAAAATGAGCAATGCCCGGAATTGAACCACTGACCTCTGCAACGTGCTCACTGTGCAGGCCACCACACCACGAAGGCATTCGAAGAAGTCGGGAGAAATACCTTATAAACCGCTATGCTGCTTTTAAATACTTCGTAATTTTGCTGTTGATTCGCATATGGCGCAAGTGCGAAGACAATTAAGCTTAATTATGAAGCTAAACAGACGAAATAAAAAGGATTAGTAGGAATGAGTATAACAACAGAGCGGTGGACTGCGAGCTGAATGAGAGCATAAAAATCCCGACCCTTTTGGACGACCGTTAAATCCAGAACCATTCAGATTTTTTTAGCTTTTTACATAATCAGCAAAATTCGACTCAACACGCTTAATTCTTCCTCCGCGGGAACGATACAAACAGCGATTAATATATTTGTGATAAATATTACATAACACAAAGATAAATTAATCTATTAAGAAGGCCACTGATGTAGTGCGAAAGACTATTAAAGTAGTTTTGATATTAAAAGAAAATCCTTATAATTGATCATCTCATGACAGGAATGTATATCATCTTGAATAAACTAAGCAATTGCTTAGGTACGCAAATATTTGCTAGAAAATTTATTCTTCGAAAAAGCACAGAACTTTAATTAAGCTAATGGAATAACCTTAATTAATTAAGTAAATCAATTAGATGTAAATGAAAAGGAAAGGGATTTTTTTTTATCAACACGGGTTAAATTCTAAACCCAACATTATCAGAAAAATGTTGTTTTTACATACTTTCCCTAGAATTTATCAAGAATATACACTTGCGTACTGTAAACAAAACACTAGAGTGCCCTTAAATTAGAAATTTAATGTTTATGTAGTTATCGTCTTTACACAAGAAGGTTGCCATAGTATTAGTTTTTCTTAGAAATTTAAAGACATTTCTTTTTTTAAGCAGAAGAAAACGAATAGAAATCGTAAAAAAACAAATTTTATTTTCTGCTATTTTGTGTACGTAGCTAAGAAATATCAGTACGGCGTTACAGACGATTACACAAGAAGGTTGCCATAGCCAACAATATTAGTTTTTCTTATAAATTTAAAGACATTTCTTTTTTTAAGCAGAAGAAAATGAATAGAAATCGTAAAAAAAAACAAATTTTATTTTCTGCTATTTTGTGTACGTAGCTAAGAAATATCAGTACGGCGTTACAGACGATTACACAAGAAGGTTGCCATAGCCAACAATATTAGTTTTTCTTAGAAATTTAAAGACATTTCTTTTTTTAAGCAGAAGAAAACGAATAGAAATCGTAAAAAACAAATACATTTTCTTTTCTGCTATTTTGTGTACGTAGCTAAGAAATATCAGTACGGCGTTACAGACGATTTGAATCTAATCAACACAGCCTTCTATGCAGTAAGACAGACACATTGCTGGACTATGTGCTGCGCTTTTGAGACAGAAAAGCCCTACGGCGATCTTAGGGATATACAGAGGCTGTTCGCACATTTTTTAGACGATTTTCGTAAGCGGTAAAAAAAATCGTTTGCTGCAAAAGTAGTACTTGCAATTGTACTATGTTTTTAATAGTCGAAATTATCGTCTGTGGCTTGAACGTTTTGTTTTATTCAAAATGGCGAATTTAACAAAGCAGTGGTTCGAAGGCTACATTTACGCTCTTTCCGAAGAGAAATATGCACACTCCGTTATCCAAAAACGATGTGAGAGTCATGGTTTTGTGATATCTAAAGCGTCGATAGGTAATATCATCAGCAAGAAAGGGAAAAAAAAACGTCAAATTAGAGCCTCAAGTGGGAAAAAAATTCCAAACAAGTATCCAAGGAAAAAACGGACATCTTCGACTATTGCAAAGGTACGTTGTTTAATGTTAAAAGAAAATCTCCCTAGTCAAAGGATAGTTGCAAAATCATTAAAATTCTCGGTGATTTGACGGTAAACAAAATGATAAACGTTGATTTAAATCTTAAGAAAGCGAAAAAACGCAATGTGCATCGTCTTCGTCCAAAGCATATCGCTCAACGCAGGACACGCTGCAGAATTCTATATGAGAAACACTTATCCAAAGACAAATGGAAAACAATTGTCACAATAGATGAAGCATGGGTATATTTAAATGATTGTAACAAAAAAATAGCCATTTATTATCATAAAAGGGGAGATAAAATTTAAGTACATGGTTCAAAGAATCGAAAGAAAGTTTTTTTAAGGGATTCATGATTGTTGCTGGTTTTTCTTATAATGGCAAGTTAAAAATAAAGAGATTGCAAAAAATGTCAAGATTAACTCCAAATACTATCAGGAACATATTTTATCGCCAATTTTTCTGAATGAAATACCATCGCTTTACCCACAGTGCCATCCATCTGTGAGACTTTATCAGGACAAAGCTAGCAGTCACACATCCAAATCCACTGTAAATTTCCTAAAAGAAATGGAACAAAAAACTGGTATCAAGGCCATACCTACCACTGATATCCCTACTCAATCTCCCGATGTGTCACCTATGGATTTTTGTGCTTTCAGACTTTTAAAAACTGCATTATCCAAACGTTGTCCCCAAACCCTAACAGGATTCTGGGAAGCTGTTCGGTAGGAATGGGATAGAATACCTCTTCTGCCACTTCAAAAGGCATTATTATCCTGGAAATTGCGATGTCGAAAGATAGTTCCGAATAAGGGATGTCAAATAGAACATTTAAAACACAAGAATTTTATGTAATTTAGTTTTGTGAATACAATATACATCGTCTAAAAAATGTGTGATCAGCCTCTGTATTATGACATTATTCCTCGTCTCAGGAAATCAATTTAATATTGTTACGAATTTTCTACGTAGATAGGTAATTTTAGTAGAATTAGAAGTCAAATTATTGTTTTTTTCCTGCGTAATGTAGCTGGGAGGTAAATTTTAAGAGAAAACTACGCCAGGAGTACAAGAGCAAGCGCAATTAACATTGAAGTAAATGAGTATCTCGGTAATTTGGCGAGAAATAATTTTGGTAATCAAATCTCGGTAATTTGGCGGAAAAAAATTTGGCGACATTTTTGTCCGGTCCCTGTACCCGCGTTGTAGGTATTTATATTTATTTTAAATAACCAATTTTATTTAATTTGTTATTCTTTCCTATAAGCCTTCATTCCTCTAATTGCCAACGCCAGAATATTTAAATTTGGAAGCGAGCAGGAAGAAATGCAAATTCTACCTTTAAAAATAGAGTTTAAAAACCGAGGTTCAGCAGGAAAGAGAGAGAGTTAGGCTATTGCCGTCACCTCTGTTGCATAAGATCCTGCTCCTGGAGTTATTGCTAGCTTTCGTGGCATAAACTGCATTTACTTGCTGCCACTAGTTCCGACGCAAGTGTAAGAGACGGGAATTAGCTGAACCCTGTAGTTTAGTTCTACGACTTGTGCATATCTTCGAATTTTTAGCTTACTTCTGTAATTTCATTTATCTCCCAACCCAACAGCGACCGAGCGGTAAAGTCGCTGAACACTGGTAGTTCGGTCCGTGGTTCGAATCCCGCGAACGGGCTGGCTGCATGGGTGTTTTCGTGGTTTTCCCCATGTGTAACGTGTATACGAGCCAGTTTCCCTTAGAAAGTCCTCCACGAAGGCATTCTCCCTTTAGGCAGATAGCCCTAGTGTGCTTTGCCATAATTAAATACACCACACCACACCACACCTTTTATCTCTCAAGAGGAGGCGTAGCGTGTTAGCGTCGAGTTGACGCATTGTACGTTTTAAAGAAGGTAATAAAGGGTAATTTTTACCTTTACTCTGTGCAGTTACTTCTCTTACAGTTCTCACACAGGAGTTAATCAAGTGGACTCTACACCGTAATAAGTATTTAACAGAATTAATGTAATTGACAGCTATGTTAGCTGTAACCACAATTCCACCTTCGTATTGCTTTCCAGAAATTTTAAGAATCAGAAAGTACTAGAAATTTCTCGCCGTCCAGTTGAAAACTATTCAAAAGCGAAGAGAGAGCATTTGCTTTCAGTTGCTTAGTTACTGTTGTTGCGAGGTGTTTAGTCCCGCGTGAACTGAGATAAATCTGAGTTAGCTTTTTCCTCAGATGCGCTTTGAATTGCCTTGTGTTTAACGTTCTTAGTAGTTTTGAAGTGTAACTACTGATTATACTGTGTGATACTGTGAACACTTGTACGAATATTTCTGGGGAAAATTCAAGAGTTCTGAAATATTTCTTTTGATAAAAATAAATTCTATTAACCTATCTTAGGACATGTACATTCAATATATTATGAACTCATATGCACGCAACAATATAATTACGTTATGTTGCCTCTACGATGTAACTGCGTTTTGTAAGTCAAGTACGGTTTACGATTAAAAAGAATTGCTTAGTACCGTACGCTTTGCTCGAGTTTGGATATGTGTAATCCAGAATACTAACGTTAGAGGAAATTCAATTGATAACGTTATGATGTTGGGAGTCCCGAACATGTCAGCAACAGTAGTAGTGACTGCTATGAACTGGAAATTGCACAAACTCTTAAGAAGGGTTTAACTCCCTTTTTATTTCACTTTAGAAATCAGAGTTGCGTTCACTTGACGCTCACGAACTACGCCGACCCGGCGGTTGAACAAAATAGACAAAAATGCAACTAAAAATAAATGACAAGATGAATAAATAACGAAGTCACTACCTACGAGGCTCTATAATCGTAACTAACTTAACCGCGTTCTAAGATACAGCTGAGATTCAGCAAACTTTCTGATTAAGAATTTGAAAGATTCAACGAACTGTCGAAATAGGCACACAGGCCGAAACGCGCGGTTCTTAAACTTTCTACCAAGCAACCTTCACGCTCGTGATTCAAGAAGCACACTTACAAACTCGTTTCCCTTCTATTTAAACTCAAATTTACTTCTGATAAAATTTGAATACTCTGCGCGTTCTACTACGATTAACAAAAATTCTATGGCAGTTCTAGGGAAAAGTGAAGGCTTGACAGGAAAGATAGCTTAAAATAAATGTTAGTTAAAATAAATATAAACCCTACAACGTCTAGGAAGGACTTTAATAGTTTCAGTACCTTTTGGTCATTTTTACATCTGTACCTGATTTTTGTAGCACATCCTTTATATAACTGTATGCCTAACATGTATGATAATAATGTAAAGTGTTCCGCTTAGTCTCAGCAGTCCCCACCATGCACCTTCTTTCCATGTTCTGGTCCTTACTTCAATGTTCCTCGTTTCGTGGCCAATCTCCGGAGGACACAGTACTAAGGTCTTTATTTATGTTTATTCATGTATTTATTTTTAATTCCAGCGACGGGATCCAACAGGCTGAAAAGCACCTAACCCAGTGGGCGAGCTGTCCCGTCGGTGGTGAAAAGAAAGAAAGTTTATGTACCTGAACAGAGTGGCTTGAACGAGACACATATCGGGCATTAGTTACTTATAATTCTTAAAATTCACAAAATAATGCAAATATCACCACTGCAAGGTATCACAGCAAATATCATGGCAAGATCCTATTAGAGGAATTTCTTTGAAGCAAGGATTTTATTTGTCTTGAATTTCAGTCCTGGGTCCATAAGCCGGGAACGTTGTTGAACGGTAGCTCTTTCGGCCAGAATTAGGTCTCGATTTACGAATTGTTTGCTAAAATAGGAGATCCCCAGATTCCCATCTCATCAGAAACCAAGCAGCAGTAGCAAATAACTAGCGGTACTTCCTCCAGAGTTGTTTTTCTGGCTGCCTAGCACGCTGATTGCATAGGTATGGTATGTATACGTGATTACTGCAAATCAGTCGAAAGCTATCTGCTTTAAGTGGATAGATATCTTCACGTTACACTCTGGCAAAATTACAAAAGCGCCCATGCAGCCTGACCGTTCACATTAGAACCTAGGACTAAGCTACCGCTGCTCATCAGCTTTACCGCTCGGCCACTGGGGGACTGCTGACTGCATAGAATTTTATAGTTGTCTCCAAGGTATAGCAAATATAAAATTTCTCAAAAGTTCAGTGTTCACTTTCAAAATCTATCAGCTCGCTGCCAAGTACTTTGCTGTAATTTGTGTTGTTGCTGTTGCTAATGCTTACTTGTCTAACTTATATTCATTCCAAACTCACGAATTTCCTCTTGGCAAGTTGTCTCCAAGATATAGCAAATATAAAATTTCTCAAAAGTTCAGTGTTCTCTTTCAAAATCTATCAGCTCGCTGCCAAGTACTTTGCTGTAATTTGTGTTGTTGCTGTTGCTAATGCTTACTTGTCTAACTTGTATTCATTCCAAACCCACGAATTTCCTCTTGGCAAGTTGTCTCCAAGGTATAGCAAATATAAAATTTCTCAAAAGTTCAGTGTTCTCTTTCAAAATCTATCAGCTCGCTGCCAAGTACTTTGCTGTAATTTGTGTTGTTGCTGTTGCTAATGCTTATTTGTCTAACATATATTCATTCCAAACCCACGAATTTCCTCTTGGCAAGTTGTCTCCAAGATATAGCAAATATAAAATTTCTCAAAAGTTCAGTGTTCACTTTCAAAATCTATCAGCTGGCTGTCAAGTACTTTGCTGTAATTTGTGTTGCTGCTGTTGCTAATACTTACTTGTCTAACTTGTATTCATTCCAAACCCACGAATTTCCTCTTGGCAAGTTGTCTCCAAGATATAGCAAATATAAAATTTCTCAAAAGTTCAGTGTTCTCTTTCAAAATCTATCAGCTCGCTGCCAAGTACTTTGCTGTAATTTGTGTTGTTGCTAATGCTTACTTGTCTAACATATATTCATTCCAAACCAACGAATTTCCTCTTGGCAAGTTGTCTCCAAGATATAGCAAATATAAAATTTCTCAAAAGTTCAGTGTTCTCTTTCAAAATCTATCAGCTCGCTGCCAAGTACTTTGCTGTAATTTGTGTTGTTGCTAATGCTTACTTGTCTAACATATATTCATTCCAAACCAACGAATTTCCTCTTGGCAAGTTGTCTCCAAGATATAGCAAATATAAAATTTCTCAAAAGTTCAGTGTTCTCTTTCAAAATCTATCAGCTCGCTGCCAAGTACTTTGCTGTAATTTGTGTTGTTGCTGTTGCTAATGCTTACTTGTCTAACATATATTCATTCCAAACCCACGAATTTCCTCTTGGCAAGTTGTCTCCAAGATATAGCAAATATAAAATTTCTCAAATGTTCAGTATTCACTTTCAAAATCTATCAACTGGCTGTCAAGTACTTTGCTGTAATTTGTGTTGCTGCTGTTGCTAATGCTTACTTGTCTAACTTGTATTCATTCCAAACCCACAAATTTCCTCTTGGCAAGTTGTCTCCAAGATATAGCAAATATAAAATTTCTCAAAAGTTCAGTGTTCTCTTTCAAAATCTATCAGCTCGCTGCCAAGTACTTTGCTGTAATTTGTGTTGTTGCTAATGCTTACTTGTCTAACATATATTCATTCCAAACCAACGAATTTCCTCTTGGCAAGTTGTCTCCAAGATATAGCAAATATAAAATTTCTCAAAAGTTCAGTGTTCTCTTTCAAAATCTATCAGCTCGCTGCCAAGTACTTTGCTATAATTTGTGTTGTTGCTGTTGCTAATGCTTACTTGTCTAACTTATATTCATTCCAAATCCACGAATTTCCTCTTGGCAAGTTGTCTCCAAGATATATCTCAAAAGTTCAGTGTTCACTTTCAAAATCTATCAGCTCGCTGCCAAGTACTTTGCTGTAATTTGTGTTGTTGCTTTTGCTAATGCTTACTTGACTAACTTATATTCATTCCAAATCCACGAATTTCCTCTTGGCAAGTTGTCTCCAAGATATATCTCAAAAGTTCAGTGTTCACTTTCTAAATCTATCGGCTCGCTGCCAAGTACTTTGCTGTAATTTGTGTTGTTGCTGTTGCTAATGCTTACTTGTCTAACTTATAATCATTCCGAACCCACGAATTTCCTCTTGGCAAGAAACGTACGTTTTACGCCTGTGAGCACCTTTCAGGTGACAGTACGAGAGTTCTCCTCCCCCCCAAATTTTGATGGTGACCACCCCGGCAGAGCGAAGCTAACCACTATATCGGTTGGGCGGTGCTGTAATTTGTTAATCTAATCTAATCCACATCCTCTTTTTCCTTTTTTATTTTTTCCACCTCACTTTGGGCAGTGTAATTTCAGTCCATTTAATAAGTCTTAATTGATTCTAAAGTTGCAAATTCGAGGAGGAAGAAAGAATGAAAAGAAACATAAAAAAAAATAATAATAAATAAATGATGTGCTAAGAGAAAGATCCGAAAACTGCACTGATCAAAATTTGTAAAATTACAGAAATTCCGAAATTAGTATGTATAAAAGATTATTTCAGTGGGTGACATCCCTATGTTGCCAGAAGTAATATGTCAATTGAAATTTCACTTTTGCTGTTACATTTACAAAATCCTTTATTTGATTAATGCAGGGCAAGAGTATTTCCTAAGCAGAACGAAATGTCATGACTCAACAATACTTCGTAAAACATTCTAACGGAAATGTTCTTGTTAAAGCAATCTCCCCAAACAGTCGAGAACTTGACAATGATTTTCGGCTTGATAACCTGATTACAAGAAACTGGATTACGTAATATTAAAAATGTAATGACCGCTTGCCTTTTGTGAATTCGGACAAAATGGACCGAATTATGGAATCAAATGTATGGCGAGGGTTTGCTGATTTTTCATGTCTTCTGCTTCAGGAAAACCTAATGTCTCTACAACATTTCTTGTAGTTTTTGCTAGATATTTTACTCTTATGTTGTAACCTGTTGACGCAGAGATTCAGAAGCATTTTTGAGATTATTAAGAATAATTTTCTTAGCGATGATTTAAAATTTTTCGCATTCTAAAATTCGTAATGATTTCTTTCACCGTTTTGGACAAGAAGACAGCAAAAGTGTAACATAGCAAATAAATGTTGCACTCTTCGAGCGAAACATTATTTTCTCGAATTCTTTTGGGCTAGTCCAGAAATATAATTTTGTTTCCTCTACCTCATAGGAAACAGAAATGACAAGGTATCTTCTCTGTCCTCTCTCTCTTTTATAAGAGCACTTTATTGAGCCTCAGTAACAATAAAAAGCAGATGGCTGTTCCTTCATGCTACCTGAAAAGAATGGAATAATAAAAATCTATTGTGGCAGCCTTTTAGCACAAATAAACCCTAATCGTTGGAAAGCACCGCAGCACTTACTTATCATGAAAACAGATAAATAACTATTACACTAGATGACAGTAATTATACAGGATGACTGTAACTGATGACGAAAACCACTCAATAAATCCAATGATTACTTCAGCTACATGCATTTTATGGCGGACAAATATTAACTGATGCTTGAACTTTCCGCTATGACTTCTTGGGATAGATATGGTATATAGGCAAAACAGAAACGGCATTTACTGTGTTGCTTATAATATGAGAATTTCGTTTTCAAAACCCTTCAAAAATCACGAAAAGCACTTAAAAAGCATAAATAAATAATAAAAAAAAATCTCAAAGATTTTAGATTTTTATTACGTCCAAAGGAGCTTTATTATCGTTTCGTATGTTACCTTTATTCATTAAATATTATGTTCTTCGCATTTAAACCATAAAATTCAATTCAACAGCTACATCACAAAATATTTAAAAGAGCATATCTTTAGAATTTCCGATAAACAGTCTGGCGCGCTGGAGATAAAAATGTTCTTTCCGTACAGTGTTGCCATTGCTCACTTTGAAATCGTTGAGTTGTTAATAAGAATTCTTTAAAGTTTTACAAAATGTGAAACAGATAGTAAACCAAATTCCAAATTTCAAATTTGGGCTTCCATATTCGAATGGAGGATTACGCTATTCAATATTTGAGGTATAGTTCAACCGTCTGAAGCGCAACCTTGGTTGGCATTTTGCCAAAACACATAGACTCGTCTAAAAGGGGCGGTATTACTTGCTGCAACGTGAAAGGTCTTCTCTTCTCCGGAAAGAGCTATGCTGGAGAGAAAGAAAGTTCACATCCTTCCACCCTATTTTGAGAATAATTCGGTCCGAATGGCGCATGCGCGTTTGCGCTGATGGTCGCGGATGAGCCGGTCGAACTATACCGTTGTTTTTTCACAATGCGATAAACGTTCATGCATTCATGCATGTTCTTTGTTTAGTTTCTTTAAATATAATACATGACGAAAATATTTGGTGGCAACAGTTTGAAAAGTGAACCAATGCAGAAAGTGAAACAACGCAAAATGCCATTCTGAGACTAATAGCCATTTGGGTCCAACGCCTGTTTGGGCTAATATGAATGTAACAATATTTAACAGTATAAATTTACGAATTTCTGTGATACTACAAATTTTAAGAATTTCAGAATATCTCAAGCGAAGTTGCGTTTATCTAAAGTTTTATCATTTATTTAAAATCATTCTGTGTTCGCTGATTTCTGTGATTTTTCCACACCTCCCTCCAACTATTTTTTAATCATCTGTATAAGAAGAATAGTAATTTCTTCTTAAGTCATTGTATTGTTCAGCTCTGCAGTAGGTTTGCCGAATTTAACCGAACTAGATATTAAAATACAACAGGTAATTTAAAATATTCCTCTTCGTACTGCGGAATAACATAACCATAATTAATAGAATTAATACAACTTAAAATAATTAATAAAAAATAGTCTAAAGAAACCACTCTCCGATATCAAGATATTCATATATTATTAATAATTATGTATTTTATCGAATAGATTGTTCTGATTTGTGTATAAAAATATTCCTTTAAGAAATAAGGAAAATAGTTGTTCATTTTAGCGCTGATGTTTACTTGCTGCTTCGGAGTAATTAAGAAAACAAGCTTCAGGGCGTCTTGTTTCAACGCCATCTGGCGTTAACTTTGATACTTCGAATTCCAAACTCTCGATCGATTTACGGAAATCTCTTAAAAACAACAAACTAAGAAAATCAAGCCAAAGTACACTAACACGCTTAGGAAATCTTAATAAATCTTATTATGTGATGATAATATTTATTATTGACTACCATTCTCAGTGTTGTACTCTGAAGTAAGATGAAGCCTTTTCTTTCTCATGTTCTCATGATATAAAAATATCCAACAACTTGTGAGGTAAAAAAAATTCTTAAGCTTCAATTGGTATTACATTCATTACATGAGCTCGAATTCATGAAGTAGTCAAATTGGTATTATATTCATTACATGAGCTCGAATTCAAGTTGGTATTATATTCCAAATATTCAAATTGGTATTATATTCATTAATACAAGTTCAAATTGGTGTTATATTCATTACATGAGCTCGAATTCATTAAGTAATCTGGTAACATATGCATTTCGAAAGATGATAGGTTTCGAAAATGCTGATATTTTCGATACTTCTATTATTATTGTGGTATAAATAATATGTGCCATCTTAGTGTTGTTCCAGACATTATTTGTAATGTAATCAGCCATATTTAGTACTTGTTTTCAATGTAATGTGGTAATCACTGCTTTGGATAACCTTCAGAAGATTTGTTGAAGAACTATTTAAATAATTCAGTCAAGGACATTTGGAGGTTAACCCGTGAGTGCAGAAGTGGAAAAATTAAGGTGACCAGACGTCCCGCTTCCGGCGGGACAATCCCGATTTTTAACAATTTGTCCCGAGACGTTTTAAAGCATTCCCAATTTTTGGAAGCACGACAAAATATATTCTTATGGTTATATAAACACTGTACTCGTAGAAAAAGAATCTCCAAAAATTTGGCTAGAGTTTGTATAGAATCAAGTAGCTTTTTTTCAAAATGCTATAAAAGTTGACAAAGTTTCGGTAATCGAATTATCAAATGAAGTTAATAATTTAAATGTCAATGCCAAGAGCAGTTAGAAAATAATTTTCATCCGTTAACTTTCCGTAAAAGTATAAACCAGATGGAAGATAGGTTAGGTTAGGTTATTTAATTACGGCAAAGCCTCGAGGGCTATCTGCCTAAGGGGAGGGATGCCTTCGTGGAGGACTTTCTAAGGGAAAATGGCTCGTATACACATGGGGAAAACCACGAAAACACCCATGCAGCCAGCCCGTTTGCGGAATTCGAATCTCGGACCGAACTACCAGTGTTCGGCGACTTTACCGCTCGGCCGCTGGTGGGCCCAGATGGAAGAACAAGGTGTAATAAATTGTGCAGATATCATGAATCACATTCATATATTATTTAGTAGAGTGGACGGTTCATTACAATGACACTAAACGTTTATTTTGATTGGGTTACATTAAAACAAGAAGTTTGTGATGTTGCGTGGCCCCAACTTGCCCGCAACAATAGTAGTGATTGCTATGAACTGGAATTACACAAACTCTTGAGAAGGGTTTAACTCCCTTTTTATTTCACTTTTGCGTTCACTTGACGCTCACAAACTACGCCGACCCGGCGGTTAACTAAAAATCGAAAAGTACAACTAAAAATGAATAAATAACAAGTCACTACCTACGAGTACTACCTTTTACCTCACTACCAAGTACTACCTTTACCAATGTTAAAATCTGTTCACCTTACCGTAAATGCACGGGTTGGGTATGTGAGACCTATTATATTCTTAGCCTCCGAAGGCCAAACATATTCTAAATTTAGAATCAATGTTCTTCTCTTAGTCAATTATTAAATACCAGATATTTAAAATTTGTGGCACATTAGAAGATGCTCCTTCAGTTTTTCGTTGAATTATGTTTTCTTCTTTAACCCGGCGGAAGTCGTACCAAGAAAAGTTACTAGAGTGGGCGTGTGGGGTATCACATACCCCAATATTTAAAATAAAATAAAAATAGTATTATTTAGTTTTAAAATTTTTTTTTTTTGTTCTCGTGTATTATAAATAAGTAAATAATAATTGGGTTTCAAAAAATTAATTTCCGACATAATGTTAGAGTTGAAATTAAGATAAATGAAAATAATAAAAAAATAAACATCATGCCTCTAAGTTTCATTGCCTCTCTAATACACCATGCTTATTTTATTTCTTCACACTTTGAACGAAATACATTCATGTGTTCTTGGCACAGAATATTTTCACATTTTAAACATTGCATGCACGTTCTTCTGTCCTTGGCGCGAGGGCAAAAAATTTAACACATCTTTCATACTTAGTTGTTTCGAATTTCATGTATTCGTTTTAATTCTTCGTCGAAACTTCTGCTTTTGTTTTGCATGCAGTACGTCAATTTCTTCGAAAAGTATAAATCTCTGATCTTTGTTCAATACATTTTTTAATTAATTGTAATGCCAAGTCCTTCAGAAACAGACTTCTGTTTCTGGTTGGTGGATTAGCAGTTGAATGTAATATAATTCAAGCATTTATTACAGCAACATTCAGTGCACGAAAGAAAATTACCATTGGCTACCTCCTTATTATTCTGGCAATTGAATTCATTTCATCCCTCATATCCACTGCTCCTTTAGTCATATTATTAAAACAAATAATTCCTGATGATTTATTTTCTCCAATATCATCATCTATAGTATGATCGTTATATAATGTTGAAAGCATAAGAACAGT
This sequence comes from Stegodyphus dumicola, assembly GCF_044657685.1. Classification (NCBI taxonomy): domain Eukaryota; kingdom Metazoa; phylum Arthropoda; class Arachnida; order Araneae; family Eresidae; genus Stegodyphus; species Stegodyphus dumicola. The sequence goes on from NC_140772.1 coordinate 24,889,268, forward strand.
TTTTCTTTTTTTAGGAACATCAGGAATTAATGTTTTATCTTTTTCGAAAACAAAACATTGTAGAAAATATTCTTAGTTTCATCTTCAATTTCCGAAATGCAATCTTCATTACTTTCAAATATTTCTAATAAATCTCGCATGCGTTGCATCTCCAGTTCATAGGGACTCATTCGTTTTACCATAATGCAGTTAGAAATTTTTAAGAATTTAATGTCAAGTACTTTAAAATCACTTGCGAGTAGAAATATTTACTGTTACACTCTAGAAATAAATTTATGAACTAAATATTCAGTCAGAAAAATACTTACGCGGACAGGCGTGTGGGATGTGTCATACCCCAGTTCCAACAAAATAACGATAAATCTTTTTCTGAAACACACAAGCAAAGAAAAGTCAACCACAACTAGAAACTCAGCTACAGAAAGCAGCACAGAATTTCAGTTTCACAAGTTAGGAATATTCCACTTTTATGTAGGATTGGGGTATGATAAATCCCACGCGCTTTACCGCGGGTTAAACAGAGAAAATTCATGATTTACCGAATTGTGCATAACGTTAACTTAAATGAATACTGTATTTAAAAACCAGTTAGGAAAAAGTATTTCTCATTTGGATATTTCGTATTAAGAGTGTCTTGTTAAACCTACTTTTAAAAATTAATTACCATAGTAAAATATTAATAAACAAAACAGGGTGCTGGCTTGACTATTTGCTGTTTCGCTTGCATCCCCCTCTAGAGAGTGCAATATCGATTTACCCGCTCTAGTACGCCTTGGACAACGTTTCGATTATGAGACGACTAAAGCAATGATGAAATTTGCCATTCAAGCTGAATTCTTTGTGTGTGACTACTGAACCACTCCAAGAAAGCAGGATGATGATCCTCTCCCCCTCCACTGGGAGCAGGAAGAAAAAAAAAAAAAAATTTGTAACATTCAAGTTCTTCAGACACAAGCATTAACTCTTACATCTTATTTGAAGACAGCGGAAATATATGAAAATATATTCGATTTTTCGAAAGGGACTGCAAATACAAACTATGCGTAAGTTAAATAGTGGTAAATTAATAACTGATTGCAAATTGATAAAATAAATAAATAATGATAAATTCTTATCAGTGATGACTTAAATTCAACATAAAATTATTAATTACTTCACATTTAAATTTTCTGTCAAAGGAAGCTATAAATTTCTTAGTAAATATTTTAACTCGAATTATTTCCCTATCTTCTTTTTTAAGGGGCCTCATACACCTTAAACCCCTCATGATCTTCGAATATGTGACTGTTGCAAGAATTGGGATATTTTATTTATTTTAAAAGCAATTACTTCCAACTTTTTACAGCTGACTACATAATATAGCTGCTTTGGAAACTAGTAACCAGAAAGTTTGTGTTGTCACAAATATTTTTGTAATTTAATCCTCTTTGTGACAAAATATTTCGCCATGTTTCCACCTTGCGCGCACGATATTTTAAAAATGGCTAAAGGTACATACTTGAAATTAGATGGAATTCTTTATATGAGCACTATTTTCTAACTGAACCAACAATCTGATGAATATTTTAATATTGATAAAAGTTTATGGACGAAAACATTACAAATTTTTTTAATAAAATACATTTGATAAACTCCACTCAAAATAAAATAAAAAATTAACATGAAATTTTTAGAATTTTAGGTTCACAGTAGTTTCCAGATGTTATAAAAGCTATATATTAAATATGGAATTAAATTATGAAGCAGAATGTTTTAAACTGTGCGCGCAAGTTGGAAACATGACCAAAAAATGTTGTCACAAATCGGATTAAATTATAAAAATATTTGTGGCAACACAAACTTTCTGATTACTATTTCGGAAAGCAGCTATATTATGTAGTTAGCAATAAAAAAGTTGGAAGTAATTGCTTTTAAAATAAATAAGTTATCCCAATTCTTGCAACAGTCACATATTCGAAGATCTTATGGGTTTTAAGATGTATGAGTCCCCTTAAATTATTATTTGAAAAGGTACTTTTAAAAATATCCAGAAAGTACACATTGTCCCACAGAATCTCTAAAAAAAACATTCTTCACTGCGAAGGCTATCATGACGGAAAACTCAATCGAGAATTATTACACAGTGTGAAACTTCATCTTACGTCAAACCAGTGCTGTACAAATAAATTTTATTTCATTTAATCTGATAGCAAGTACGCCAGGTGACATCCATATTTAATGAACACTGAACGCATTCAGCGCAGTTTCTCAAAGGTTAAGCTGCCACTTCTAGAAATTTTCCAAGAGAGAAAAATAAGCAAACGAGATTCCTCTCACAAAACCCCTCCAGAGTTCTCGGCAATTTCCCTGCTTTGCTTCTTACTTCAGTTGGAGAAGACGCCTTTTATTTGGCTCCCCGTCTTTCAATTTCTAGCCTCTTTGCTCTTGAGGTCTGAGATTACGTAAAATCATCCACACAGTTTTCTGAAAGATTGAACCTGGCGGCATTCATCCGGGTCCTAGAGAATAGAATCTGTGCTTGAAAGAATTCTGTAGTCCCCTTAATCCAATTACTCGTTGATCAGTCAAAGAAGTTCGGGCCAGAGTAATTTTGCGAAGATCAATGGTTCGTTTTCCTTCAGGGACTGATGGGATAAAACCTAAGCACGCTGTGTACTTTGGCTGCGTTTTCCAAACTAATTAAGCAAAACTTAGTCTCACCCACTTTTCCTAATGCCTGTTGCTATTTCATTAGGGAAACATCAATAGATCTAGTGCGTATTTACCCCCTTGTCATCTCTTAAGACAAGCAATGAAATGACAGCAAAACCTCTGCGGGAGTAATAAACTAACAGATAAAAGCGGTTTAAATAAAATAAACGTAAAGAACACGTGTGACAACAGTATTTTTCTAAAGTGTTTTGAAATAAATGTTTCCTTCTCAATTCTAGGCTAAAATTGGTGTTTTGTAAAAACTGTCTTTAGCTGATTTTTGCTACTCAGTGAAATTTTATCATTCACCGTTCATGTTATTTGTTTAGATATAAAATTGTATAATTGACCACTAACATCTTCGTCTTAGAAAATTATTTTAATTAAAATTCTCCAGATGAACAGATTCATATTAAGCGTTTCTAGATTATGCTTCATTACGCTTCTTGTAAATGCTTCTTGTAAGTAAAAAGGGCGACTCCATCTTTGTAAGTTTTGTTAAAATCGTCTAGTCTTTGGAATATTGTAACAGGTAGTTTGGCGACATTTTGGTGAGGCGATAAAGGTTACTAGGTAGGACTTTAGCAGTGTACATGGATAAAGTCAAGAGTGTGCGCAATGCCATTTTTGTGCAATTCTGGGATGTTTTTTTAAGTGAAAATAGGTCGACGTGTACATGGATGATACCGTGTATGTGGAATTCTTAAAAATGCGGCAAGCAGTGGGCGATTCTGTATTTTGTCCCAATTTCTCACCTAATCTTCGTCATGATTAATCACTTTTGTTCCATAAAAGTTCTACCATAAGCGTAATTCGGCTAGCAGATTGTTGGAAAAAAATTTTTGAGTAAAAAAAACAAAAAATGCCTTTACTTCGTGAAAACAAAATGGCGTCCAAACAAAAACTAGCAGTTTGCTGTAGCAGGGTTGGTGTACATGTATTAATTGCACAATTATTTTCACTCTCTTTTCATACTTTTTATCATTTTATTCATGAGCATATAAAGCATTTATGAGTTTGTGTAAATTTTTCTTGAATCATTTTTGAAAGATTCAAATTTGGAAAGAAGTGAGAAATCTTAAGAATTCATCGAAATTAGAGACATCACTGCACCAACAAGGTATCCCGTAAATTTAGAAAAACATATAAAATAAGAATAAAGAATAAATTTTAGTTAATATATTTTAATTAAGTTTTCAGTTTAGTTAATAAAAGAATAACTTTTGATTCAAAGATATGCCAATAAATGGCACTATTAGTATCATTAAAATCAAAGTAAAGAAAAAATCTCATATTTCAATCCTCAGTTGCAGATCAACTTTAATCTTATACGTTGCGTCCGGGTATTTATGTCTAGCGCCATCTATCGGTGACCATTTGACAGAAAACTGCTTATGAAGGCTAATCTTTGGAATATGGTAACAGGTAGTTTGGCGACATTTTGGTAAGGCGATAAAGGTTACTAGCTAGGACTTTAGCAGTGTACATGGATAAAGTCAAGAGTGTGCTCAATGCCATTTTTGTGCAATTCTGGGATGTTTTTTTAAGTGAAAATAGGTCGACGTGTACATGGATGATACCGTGTATGTGGAATTCTTAAAAATGCGGCAAGCAGTGGGCGATTCTGTACTTTGTCCCAATTTCTCACCTAATCTTCGTCATGATTAATCACTTTTGTTCCATAAAAGTTCTACCATAAGCGTAATTCGGCTAGCAGATTGTTGGAAAAAAATTTTTGAGTAAAAAAAACAAAAAATGCCTTTACTTCGTGAAAACAAAATGGCGTCCAAACAAAAACTAGCAGTTTGCTGTAGCACGGTTGGTCGCCAAATTTTCGCCAAAAAATCGCAAAGTTACCATAATCCAAAGATTAACCCAAAAATCAGCCCGCCTGACTGAAGCAAACTATGTTAAACAAACTATTTTTAAGCAAAAATTCCTGCTTTCAAATACAGTTTTGTTATATTTAATTAAAGTTCCAGTGCATAATCTTATGAAAGTTACAACTTCCATGTTTAAATTAAATTCAGTTTCTAATAGGTAATCCAACTGAAACCTCGACAGATATTGTGTCGTTGTAGTCAGTTCGGTTATGACGAACGTCCTAGAATTGCAACCCAAAACAACTAGTAACAGGATGGGGACTCGTACACCTTAAAACCCATAACATATTCGAATAGGTAACTGTTGCAAGAATTGCGATAACTTATTTATTTTAAAAGCGATTACTACCAACGTTTTACAGCTGACTACATAATATAGCTGCTTTCTGAAATAGTAATCAGAAAGTTTGTGTTGACACAAATATTTTTGTCATTTAATCCGCTTTGTGACAACATTTTTCGTCATTTTTCCAACTTGCGCGCACAGTTTAAAACATTCTGTTTCATAATTTAATTCCATATTTAATATATAGCTTTTAAAACATTTGGAAACTACTGTGAACCTAAAATTCTAAAAATTTCATGTTAAATTTTTATTTTATTTTGAGTTGAGCTTATAAAATGTATTTGATTAAAAAAATTTGTAATTTTTTTGTCCATAAAATTTTTCAATATTAAAATATTCATCTGATTGTTGGTTCAGTTAGAAAATAGTGCCCATATAAAGAATTCCATCGAATTTCAAGTATGTACCATTAGCCATTTTTAAAATATCGCGCGCGCAGTGTGGAAACACGGCGAAATATTTTGTCACAAAGAGGATTAAATTACAAAAATATTTGTGGCAACAAAAACTTTCTGGCTGCTAGTTTCCAAAATAGCTATATTATGTAGTCAGCTGTGAAAAGTTGGAAGTAATTGCTTTTAAAATAAATAAAATATCCCAATTCTTGCAACAGTCACATATTCGAAGATCATGAGAGGTTTAAGGTGTATGAGTCCCCTTCATAACATAAAAATTTGTTATTGCCCAAAAGGGATATTAGATCCGAATGCGATATTAATCTCGAAGCGGCGATTTAGACTGAATCACTATAAACGGAGTATCACTTTTCAAATGGTTTAATTTACGTTGCTAATTTAGATTATGATTTATCTTTTCACATTATTTTATCGTTTTAAATTAGTTATATATACTTATTATCGTTTTTTTATTTTTTTAAATAACCTCTGTTACCTGGCTTGGTGAGTTTAGATTTTTTTTTTTTTTATTCTTATATGTTAGTAAACTGTAGATATTTTGCTGTCAAAATGATTGAATTATGTGGTTTTTATATTCCGGTTAAAGATTATACGGCTTTAGTTAATCTGCATGCAACTGCTGTAGAATTATCAACGGTTTAAAAGTTATAGTGGCGAGTTAAGCCTTATGAACCACCATTTGGTTACACTTGAAGCTCAGCATAATAGTGACCTAACCTTCCAGCACGCGCTTGAAGCTCAGCATAATAGTGACCTAACCTTCCAGCACGCGCGTATGCGCAAAATTTACAACAAATTCAGTTTTTAATGTACATTTTTCGCATATCGAAGCTGAGATGTCTGAAGGTCATTTCTATTCCTCATTTCTACCCTTCCCCACATCATGGATTGGGCCAATAGGAAGTCATTTGAATTTTGTTTTTCTGCTGGGCTTTTGTGCTACGTGGCAGCTTTTTCATAAAAGTTACGACACGCGCGTGGTCGTGGGTGAAAATTCCGAAAATATTTTTTTCTCCAACATTTTGTAATTTGTGTTATTAATTGCCGTGTATTATTTTAATTTGAATACATTTGGCTCTGTAAATTTTATATCGGTTTTTCATGGCAAACAAATATGTGCAACAAGCTAATTTTGCTCGCATTCTTCAAGAATTATCTGATGAGGAAAAGGAAGACAAGGAAAGCTTTGGATGGGAGAACGATAGCGATTTCCATTCCTTATTTTCTTTTATTTCTCTTTTTTTAGAAATAAATAAAAATATTATAGTTTAAAGTGCGTTTTCGTAACCAGTAAGAAATAAATATCCTTGCAGAAGTAAATAACGCTAAACTTACTTTTTTTCCTACCAAGGTGTTTTCCTTTTTTATTTGTCTATATTTGCCTTTGATGAATATAAAAATTAACTTCGATTTTAAAATATAATTATTAAATAATAAATTTAAAATTTTCTATAATGAAATACATCTTTTCATTTCCATCTCACTAACATAAGAACTTAAAAAACTTACTTATATTTTAATGTGATATCATTTGTATTTTGCAATAATAAGATTAATATTTTATTTCTTAACAAATTTATTATCAATATTCACTCATTTCTGTCCTTTTTCGTGCCCAAAACGGTAAAATAACGGATGTCGTAAAAAATACGACGCGCGCGTGTTCATGTAAAATTGCCTAGTGCGCGTGCTGGAAGTTTAAGTCAGTTTCTGCACCTTCAGTGTCTTTGTTGCGAGTGGGACTAAATGTAAACTTTCAGTTTTGTACACCGAAATATCTGCAGTTTGAAGCTACTATTTAATATAATTCATAATTAACAAAATACATGTAAAAATGAATAAGTAATATTTTCTAGGCTTTGAGAAGAACATTTTGCTTAGAAATTTTATAATGAAAAAAAAAATTTAACAAAAAAAATTCTATCGTACGTTCTTTATAATGCAGATTTTGTCTTTATGATAAATACCGATTTCTCACCTTAGTCATATTAATATTATATTATATCTACTACTTTTACACCGACGACTAACGGCCAATCAGTTGGCATTTTAAAACGCCGATTATTGAGTGCTACCGTTATTTAGCTTCGTGCAAATATTGATAGAGATCCTTCCCCGGAAGGTGGGGCAAATTCCAAACATACCTACTCTCTCTGTCTACTTATACAGAGGCTGGAGTTTAGCGAGAGGTATTATATATCGAGAGGACTTAGGATTCAAAATTCGACCCAAATCGAGAGGACTTAGGTTTCAAAAGTACTTTAATTTCCCCAATGCTGCAGAGCCATTATACACATACAAACATCCCCATAACTTAAAATACGAGCCTGCACCCAGAACTCTGGTAGCGACTACCATACCACCACGCCAACTGGAAGCCTATGACAACTCCCAATTAACACCACCCTCTTTCTACATTATTTTTTTACGCAGGATATTATTACATCCTTAATATATACTACTGTGGAATTTTGAGGAATTCTTAAGACTATTTGTTACGTAATGCCGTCAATAAACTTCGCAAGATATCCACGAGACAGTTTTATGAATAACGTTATTGAATGAACACGAGACTATTAATGTTTTAATGACGCGAGTTTTATGTATCCTTTTATTGTGGTTGGCATCAGTTTTAGGCGTTGCCATGCACGTTCTAATCTGTGTTTGCTTAGTGATAGAAGTGTTCTATGACTTTAATGTTGATATGAATTGAATTGAAGTTATATATTGTATTTTTGTTCTGTTTATTGAATGATATCCTAGTTCCTGCTTTGGAAACTGTGAAAATGCTGATGTCGAGTATTAATAAAAGTGTTTATTTGTCAAGAAGCGTGCGCAGAATTCAAGTAGATAAGATTTATTTCTTTTTTCTATAAGTATTGAAATTGTAAACAGATATTCTAATAGTAGACTTACTGCGTCTAATGATTATTAAGGTTTATATACTTATATTAAGAACCTGTGCAGAACAACCTTTGACGGGCAGTCTCGGCGTAGTTCTGATATTTTTTGGTATTTTCGTTACACTATTCGTAAATAGGCAAAATCTATTCTAATAAATAAATTGCAATACAAATTACTTAAAATAAAGAAGAGAATAACATCTACGGATTAAAGCATCCTCTGCCAAAGTAAATTCGGAAACTTATATATATATATATATATACATCGATTCAACAAAAGTAAGGAAGAGTTTCAACTACAACAAACTTGTTTTTTTTTTTTCCCTTTTATTAGTGAGTTTACAGCAGCGCAAGTGAATGATAGACTTTAGTTAATATGTTGACACAAACCATCCTTTCAACTATGCGGACTCTCTATTATTCTGTCTATTCACTTTCAAAGTCTGAGACTAAACCCATTCAGAGAATTTATATTCCGTTTAAAGTGGAGTCAAAGATCTGTAAATGCGTATCATGGAATGCACTTTCTACTTAGAATTAATTACCATTCCACCAATGGCTCATTGAGAACTCGGGGCAAGAATGTTCCAGCCACGAAATATTTAATGGCATCGATGAATAACCATTAGTTGGTGGTACAGGAATGATTTGGTATTGGTGAATGAGACCCGTCAAACAAAGACGGGAGCCAGGAATTTGTATGAGCTTGAGGCGTGCGGGTAAAGCGAATGCGTTAACACAAGCAATACAAAGATGGTAGGATTTACTAGTCCCACAACTAGTTTATGAAAGAAAAATTTACTTAAGCATAAGGAAACACATTTGCGGAGGAATCGAACCACAAAACGGTCGACAGAGACTAAATTTCAGACCCTGATATTCCTTCACGCAGCTCATATTTTAAATGCCATCTTTAATATTCATAAGCTAAAGTGCATGTGGAGAACGAGCCTCTACTTTAGATTTTTATGCTTTCAAATGCGTTATACGTTGCGTAGCTTTTATATTTTACATATAAATAATACTATTGTTATCTGATGTCTTTACAATTATAAGATATTTACATGCAAATACTTCATAAAGTTAAAAAACAAAAAACCATGTGCAACTTTAAAAGAAAATGGCATTAAGTTTCAGTTTAATGTATAAGTAATTTAAGGCATGTAACGAAAAGAGCAAAGTATGCAATAGAAAGAAGACTATGCATAGTCTGTATACTATAGCCATGCTATATTCTATAGACTATGTATAGTCTTTATACTATAGCCATGCTATATTCTATAGACTATGTATAGTCTTTATACTATAGCCATGCTATATTCTATAGACTATGTATAGTCTTTATACTATAGCCATGCTATATTCTATAGACTATGTATAGTCTATATACTATAGACATGCTATAACTATAGACTATGCATAGTCTATATACTATAGACTCTCTATGTCTCTATGCATAGAGATATATACTATTCTATATTAATTAATACTATTCTATAGTAATACTATTCTATAGTATTCTATAATATTGGAGTAATTTGGTTAGAATTTGGTATCTCTATGTTTAGAGATATATACTATTCTGTAGTATACTAGCAGCTTCGCTGCCAGCCTTCGTCTGGCTTTTAAATGTACCGGAAAAATGGCTGAAGGGAACACCAAACGTTAAATTCAAAAACTGCGCAGAATTTTACTATGCAGAACAACTTCATAAAAAAAGTTATTACGTATAGCAAAATTACAATGAAATAAGTAATATCCCTTAATACAAATATTAATTATCCTAATAAATAAATTAACCAAATTCCCTTTGCAAAATCTTAAGAAATCAAATGGTATAAAGGAGGTTAAGAACTTTGTTTCCAAAAAGAAATCACTCAAAATTTTTCAATATCTTAAAGACAGTGAAATGAGCAATAAATAACATAAAGGAATACAAAAAACAAAAAATTCTGAAACGCAAAGTATAATTAATGATATTTTATCTCAGATTTTCCCTTAATACAAATATTAATTATTCTAATAAAAAATTAACCAACTTTCCGTTGAAGAAAAACAAAAATCATGCAAAACTTTTCTATATCTTACAAACAGTGAAATAAGCAAAAAATAACATGAAAGTAACTCAAAAAACATAAAATTCCGTGCGGAATTTTACTCTACAGAACAACTTTATCAAAAAAAATCAATAAAAATGTATTTTATATATATATATATATATATATATATAAATGACAATGAAATATGCCAATCTCTTAAAAACAGTGACTTAAGAAATACGATGAAAAATTGTTGCCAAACCCATATTTCTAAAAGAATGAAACTATTCAAAATGATGCGATTTCATCAAAAATCTATCTACAACCATAAGAAAGGAAAATTGTTGCCAAAATCACATTTTTAAAGATGTGAGATGGGAGAAGTGTACTCTGAAGCTTCATTTAAAAAAAAATTTAAAAATACAAAATATTATCATTTTTCCAAAATTCGTTTTGTAAAAGCAGTCCCAAGGATGAAAGTTTAACGTGTCCAAAAATCATAGAAAAATAAACTATACGTTTTTAAATATAAACCTTTTTAGAAAAAATCCCGTTGAAAAGGTGTTAAGCTCCCTTTGTTAAATAAACTCGTATTTAATCGATTTATTGAAACACGAAATTTATTTTAAGTTCGTAAAATAGCTAAGTGCCTACGTTTCATGACGATGTGAAAATGGAGTGTGTAGAGTAAAATCTCGCTTCTCTATAGCCCATTATGTCTCAAAATGACGCGATTTCGTCACAAAACATAAAATAAAAAAAATTCGAATTCGAAGTTCGGAAAAATCGCTTCGAAGTGCACTGGCTCTTGTCTAGATGCACCTATGTACCAAATTTCGTAGCCGTGGGTCTATTAGCTTACGCGCAGCGCGAACGAAAGACATACACACAGACAGACTCTTTCTTTTATTATATATAGAGATTCAGAAGGAAAATATACATAGAGAAAACTCCATGCTGTTACAATAACCAGATTCTCTGATATTATAGTTTATTACTTTAGAAAAGGCACTTCGAGGCCGCTTTTACCTTACTGATTTGCCTTGTAACCATGGTAACGGTACTGCGGAACATGATTAAATCCTCTAACTGACTAAAATTTCAAAATCATTTCTCCGCAGTGATGACGATATATGTTATGATCGCAAATGAGGATGAAGTCTTTATGACATTGAACTGCGTAATTTAAAGTAACAGGTTACAGAGTTTCCTAAACGCAACGTCTAATTCTTTACATAGTCTTATTAGGGCAAGGAAAAGAATTGTTGAATGGTCGTTATACTTTCCTAGGTTGAATGCGAAACATTCTTCACTTTTATGTGCAAAATCTATGGTAACTTCACTGGTCATTCATCTGATATGTGCTGAAGGCAGACTGCTAATTAGAAACGGAGGCCATACAAGGCTTGTGCGTACTTGTGTTGTTCCCTTCGCTGGTATAAGTTGCCCAATACCATGCACAACCAGCAACATTCTCAGTTATGAGATGTTGTATGACTGATTTTTGAAACACGTCTGGCACTCGTGTCAGACATCTTGTATTTACTTATATATACATTTATAGTAGTAGTGAAGAGGAGATGGAGACTTGGACGGATGTAAGCAGTTCTGTTCTTGTCGAATTCTCTCAAGACGACAACAAAATAATCGGACGTGGCTTGGGAAAGGAGGAAGATGAGGAGGAGAAGGCGGATGTAGATGACATGCAGAGCAAGAAAGTTACGCGGTAGGAAGCTGACGAAGAATTGCAGATTTTCATATGATTTCCCGAGCAATATCCGTCGAAACTCATTGTTTACATGAATGTTTACAAGCATACATTGAAAGTTATATTCCATCATTTCAAGAAATTCGTGATTTTTATATCATAATAAACATTGTAAGTTTAAAATGTTACTTAATTTTGATTTTCTTATATATAAAATCATGTTATATGTTTTAATTTTAAATAATTCAAACCAGTTTCAGTATTTTCCATTTAAATTTTGGCCGGTAGCTCAAAAACACAGCCGACGGAATCCGTATAATGTAATTTCTATAGATGGCATTATATAACGTAAGCAAGAATGATCTAGAAATCTATATTTAGGTGTCCAGTAAAATCTTTTATTCGGACTTCGGCGCGATCCTGTTGCGCCTCCTGATCCTGTTGTTGATTTCGTATTTTATGCAACTTTTTTTTTTTTTTTTTTTTTACTTTTATTTAAATTACTTTTTTTGGTTTAAAAATTCAGAGCCATGTGGACAGAATGTTTATATAGGCATATATATGTATAATAGTACGTATATATATATGTGTGTATATATAGTAAAGAATAAAATTCGAAAGGAGACCAAAAACATGCATATATGCGTGTATATGAGTTTGTTTACTTATTGAAGCAATTCAGAATAAAAATCACAAGTACCATCGAGACCAGTTAACATCTTTAATTGGCCTACCAGCGGCCGAGCGGCAAAGTCGCTGAACACTGATAGTTCGGTGCGAGGTTCGAATCTTGCGAACGGGCTGGCTGCATGGGCGTTTTCGTGGTTTTCCCTATGTGTAACGTGTATACGAGCTAGTTTCCCTTAGAAAGTCCTCCACGAAGGCATCCTCCCTTAGGCATATAACCCTCGTGTGCTTTGCCATAACTCAACACACCAACACCATAACATCGTTTATTTTTAAAGAGAACATTCTTAGCTTGAGTTACGTAGTGCAAAGTGCCCAATCTGCCTTCCATTTTTGACCACATTTGTAGATTTTCTAAGTGTTCGAAACAATTTCAATGGTATAAAGAAACTGCAGCAGACAAAAAGCATTTTGATTGTATAGTAACTTGAAAGAGAATGACGCAGTTCGGTCCGAAGTTCGAATCCCGCGAACGGGCTGTCTGCATAAGCGTTTTCGTAGTTTTCCCCATGTGTAACGTGTATACGAGCCAGTTTCCCTTAGAAAGTCCTTCACGAAAGCATCACTCCCCTTAGGTAGATAGCCCTAGTGTGCTTTGCCGTAATTAAATAAACCATAAACCAAACCAAACGATATTGGGTGATAATAATATTTTGTGGCAAATATTAAAAGGTGATATGACGTTTATAATAAACTAATGTAAAATCCCATTTCGAGACAAATAGCCCATTCTGGGATAAAAATTATTAAAAAATATCACAGAATTTCAAAACTCTCATAATCATTTATCGATGCCAAACTTCTTGGAGAATATCAAAGGCAAGAAATCATATAATGTAACGGGAAAGACACGGCTTCTGATTTCTACGTTGAAGATGAAATCTTAGTTACGGTGGCACACAGAATAAAATAACATCTAAGCAGGACAGGGAATTGGAATCCCTACAAGATGTCTATCCGGTAACCATTAAGCGATGGAAACTGCCTCATTTGGAATCAACCCCAAATCCCGAAAGCTGCTTGCGAATGAATCTAAATGCCTCCTTAAAGGTCCATCTTAAGTCCTAACACGTTCGAACCGAAGGGATCTCAATTCGACGACAGTGGACCAAGATGGGATCTGGAAACCTGCCTCAATTATACGACGCCGCCGCGAGGAAAGGCTTTAAAAGCCCTTTCCTGCCACATTCTCGCTAGATTCGTTATGTGCAAGTTGAATTTAATGCGGCGATTCAGCTAGTTGGGAAGTTTGTCCCGACTCCTGGCCTTATCTTTTGAGAATCGATTAGAGGTTGCAGAATGTGTAGCGTAAATTAAAGAAATCCGTAGTGAATTAACCAAAATTTCGAGTACAAAATACAGAAATGGTATAAAAATGCTCAGGAAAAGAATTTCTGGGACCATTTTGGTATTCAGCTAGGGCAATTTTCAAGAACTAATAAAGAAATCATTTTATAACACCAAATGAAGCTTATATAAGGTATCCCTATTAGAACCGGTAAAAACCTGATTTTCGGAAATTATGTCAATATTTTTATTTCGCGAAAATTTTGACGCAAAAGACATAAAAAAATGCTCGAAAATACATAGACGTAAAATTCAGTACACCATCTCCATAATAATGTTTTATAATGCATGATTTATACCTCGCATTTCTTTGTATCAGTTTCTATTAATATTAATTTTAGTTAATCCGCTTTTAATATTTGTTGCTAGAAGAAAATTAATAAAACTGTGAATATAATAAAGTATGAAAAAGAAGATTTTCTGGTTTGTAAAAGTCAGAAAGTAGAAAACTGTAACTACTGCGTTCATACATATTTAATACTCTAGTATGGAATACTGAGTCCAAAAATTTCAGTAAATGCAAAAGCGCAAATAGCTTAGCAGAAAAAAATAAAATTATATTGCTTGAATACCTGTCACTTACAGTTCATTAAGCTGAAAATAAATTATATACCAGAAAGTTACTGAAGCAAATTCGTATTTGCACATTAACGTAACCACTTTGGTGCAGTTTGGCGAATTTTACGGAAGAAAAGAACAATTACTTTTTTTTTGTAAAATAATTATGTATTGCTTACATAAATTTTTAGGCCCACCAGCGGCCGAGCGGTAAAGTCGCTGAACACTGGTAGTTCGGTCCGAGGTTCGAATTCCGCGAACGGGCTGGCTGCATGGGTGTTTTCGTGGTTTTCCCCATGTGTAACGTGTATACGAGCCAGTTTCCCTTAGAAAGTTCTCCACGAAAGGCATCCCTCCCCCTTAGGCAGATAGCCCTAGTGCGCTTTGCCATAATTAAATACACCACACCTTACATAAATTTTTTACTTTTTAACTACACATTTATGCCAGGAAACAGCCAGTAAACCTATCTACAAAAACTACTAGCAACTAAAGTTTTGTTTTTTTGTTTTTTGTTTTGGTAATGATTGAAATTGCGTAGTGACCACTTTCCACTTTTAGAAAAAAATCGAACCATTATTTTTAAGTGATTTTGCGACAAATTGCCGCATTCTCGCAGAAATTTCCGCTATCATAGAAAAATCTCACACGCACGGATTTTGAACTCCTGTTTGAAACAAAAAATAATGATAACTTTCCTATAAAAGCTGTTGGAACTTACAATGCGGCAAAAAGAACGCACACGAAAGCGGCGATAACTGAATATTTGTCATGAGCATTGTTGACTGAATAATTTCTATGCGCGTGATGTTAACAGAGTTTGGCGTAGTCTTAAACTTTGGCGACATCGATTAAGGTGATTGAGATCATACGTAAGTACCGCAAATTGTTTTAAAGCAACCCCAATTTCGACCTCCTTCTGTTATCTTCAGTGGAACTTCGATATTTTAGCGAAGTTGATTTTATTGAGTTAAAAGGATCCGGGCAGATTCCTGAGTCCCTCAGATGCGTGTATCCGGATTTCGTGAGTGACTTTATTTTTTATAATTTCATTGGTCCTTTTCTTTTGATAATTAATCTTTATAAATTTTGAAATGTTTAATACTAAAGCTAGAGCTGTCATGTTTAAGTAGATGAAAATTGAATATTTATTGTTACTAAATTTCTAGCTGAGAAGTTAACTTTTTTAAATTAATTTTTAATTGTCAGAAGTTAATTGAACTAATTGGAGGAGATGAATTTTCGTTTTAATGTTTAAGTGCTATGTTCATGTAATTTCACTTGACCAAGGATGAATATGCTGACGTGTCACAGTTGAAAGGAATAGGATTTATTCTAAATTAGCTTTTATAAATGCGTTTAAACTTCTTGAGTTCCTGTTTAAAATGATAAGACCTGTGACGTGTTTCAATATGATTTAGTATAATTTGAATAACGTTAACTATGAGATTGAAATAATGAGTATATTGTAAGTGTATGTTTTGTAGAGGTAGTCTGATCAGCTATCTAAAATTATGATATTGGGAATATTTAATAAATGTGTTTATTGATTTAAATATTGTATGTTTTATTTTGTGAGTTTTAATTGTGGTCTACTGTAGGTCACCTACGTGATATTTACGGAACATGGTTATTCAATCGAACCTGAGTAAGCATATTGCGTTAGTAGAAAAATAAGTTTTAAGTGTTGTGACTATACGATTGGCTACTTAATTTATTTTTATTTGATGAGTAGAGTTCTTTGTTGCGAGATTTATCTTTCACTGGTGTTTTGAAGAGTTTTGTGTTGCATTTTAAATGTAATTCGTTTTCGGGCTATCTCAAGATTTGTAATGAAATTTATGTGTTTTCACGTTGGAGATCTGAAATTTATGTGTTTTCGCGTCGGAGATCTGAAATTTATGTGTTTTCACGTTGGAGATATAAATTAGTTTTACTTTAACCCATCAACGAGCCCGCCTCTCGGAACGAAATGCTTCGAAAACGGTCGCGTTGTCAGACAACAAACCCCTCCAAAAAAAATCGCTTTCGTTTTCTGAAATCTCTCTAAGATGGCCCAGCCTAAGGCAGTATGTTTGCTTCCCCTTAGTGTGATGGATAAGCCATAAAATTGCCTCCCCGCTATTGAATGCCAAGAAGTAGTTGTTCCGTTTAGTTTCGTCTCCCTCCTCTTTCTTTGTACTAGTAGCCTGTAGACTTGTTTCTTTTAACATGTGACTGCCGAATTTTCCGAAATCATTTTAGAATTTTAGCTTCCAAGCTTGTGAACATTCAATTATTCGACATGTTTTATTGGGCAGTATTTTAAGAAAGATCATTATTTATTTTGTTACACAATTTTTTTACTATTTACTTATCTATTTTATTTAGTTTTAGTAAACCAATTTATTTTGGGAAATTAAATTTTAATCCATTCTTTTACCGACTCAGTTTTCATCACATTATAAGTCCATACATATTTACGATGAGAGTACAATATTTATCAGAAATTTTTGGAAAATTTCGCATATGCATTTATATTTTAGCGTTGAATTTTTTTCACAAGTTGTTCGTTTACTGTCGAGCTCATCTTCGTCTTTTCAGCGTGGAATTGGCAAGCATAATCTTCCTAATATTTTTCGGGATTTTATAGCAATTTCTAGAATTTTGGCGGTTTTCTACAAATATTTTGGTAAGTTTAGCTATTATACAGTTGCTACTAATGTAGAATTTAAAGCCAAAAATGTATTACTTCGTTGATTTGAGAGATCGCATTTCGAATTTAAACGGAAGTTTAAATGAATTTGATACAATCTTACCACAGACTAGAAAGAATTATTTCTCTGTGTTGGATGGATTTTTCTCACTTTTCTGCATTTGATACATTAAATGCATAAAGCAGACACTCACAAATAGAATTTAAATAAACTTATTTAAATAAATTTCTATTTTCATTTAAAATTTGTCATTATTAGCACCTCTCGCAGTTTTATGCAATCATAGGATTTTCCGAATTCTATTAGGTCGTTAACATAATTTCAAGGCCTAATAGAAAAGTGATAATATGGAAAGACTATGTCTTGAGTACCAATAGCCAAGTATTTGTAATTAAATAAAATAATATTGAATACCAGCCGCTTTTTTATTTATTTTTAGTCATATAACAAAAGATAATCAAGAATACTATTACATCTAAGAATTATTTAGTAAATTATTTTGCTAATGTTTTATGAATGAGGAAACACGGTAAAAATGTTTTAATGATTGAATTCACCGTTAAAAATCAAACAAACCCCAAAATTCCTTTTTCCCATAACTTCGTAAAATGTTTTGATTAAATATGATTTGAATGAGTTTTCCAATTCTGTTTTGAGTGATATAAATATTATTAAATTAGGATATAAATTATTATTAGTAATAATTTTTGTATTATAACTTAGCAGAATATCGTTTATCGTTAAAAATTATATCTAAAAGAATTAAATTTTGAAAAAGAATAAAAAATATAATTAACTGTTCCATTTTCTCCTCTATGCATCTATTTATATAAAAAAGGAATCTGGCTAGGGAATTTACGACTTGTATATGAACTAAAAATTGGTATCTTGACAAAACTTGTCAGAGCATAAAAAGCTTACATTCTGTGATATTAGTGTATTAATCATACTTCTGTATCCGTAAATGCAGTTTATAATTACCGGAATAAGTATCATAATGGATTTTATTAAAACGACGAAAACTGGATGCATGATCCTAGCATTATCAAAGTACGGCTTTTTATCCCGTTAAGAATTGCTTGGTTCGTAACCAACACGAGTTTTATTTTTGAAATGTTATTCCAAATAAAACAGGAAGCATTAAACTATATGCATTTTAAACAGTTTTACTTTTTTTTTGGAAGGGAACCTGACCTCCGCAGGCTAACTGACACTAAGGTCTCGAAAGACTATTTCTAGTCAATAGAGTTTTTTCATTCTAGAAATACTCATTATCTAGAGCTATCTTTTTTTCTAGCCATTGTAAACTACAGATATAGTGGGAAAAAATTCTCATTTTACATAATTTTCGGATAATTACATTTTACGTTAAATAATTTTAGATTTTGATTAACGCAATCGATGAATATGGCAGAATAATAGTTTGTTGTAAACATTGTAAATTTCAACGTTTTTTAAGTAAAGTTTTCAAGTAAACCAAACCAAAGATTATTAAATTAGTCTTATAATGTTTACTGTTTGGTTTTCAGTGTTCCGAATTTGCATTTTAAAAAACATAATTTAAATAATCTTTCTTTACGCTAGTCGCTTTTAAAATGTTTACGTATGTAAACACTTACTAATGTTTAATGTAGCAACTTTGTATGTACTTAACGAAAGACTTAGAGGAATTTATAAAGAAAACTAGTTTACATGGAAAAAATCACGAAATCTTCCCTACAGCCAACGTATTGACCAGAAACCAAAACCAGGTCAAAAAATACTTATGATCATCTCTTTTATCCACATAGCCATTGGTAAACTTTTCAAACTTATACTTGTTCTTATTGCAGTTATAAACAGAAATGTGAACACTCAGATACTGCGCTTGTTAAAGTTAGTACAGTCTGCGGCTGATTCTATATCTGCCGAGGTGTTTTCGAAAAAAACTTGAAAGATTATGTTACCTGCTGAGTCATCGAAATATTATATATTTGTTTATTGAAACTGAAAATTTTATAATTTTCTATAAAACTGCAATGGAATTATTGCATTGAGTAATCTTCAGTGTGATGTAATTAGTGTCCTAAATATAAAAGTATGCAAAAATCAAATTGGAAATTACAGCAAATCAGTCCCTAGAAATATGCTATGCCTGTATTAATCTAGTAGCAATCAATTATTCATGAACATTATAGTATGCATGCCATATAACAATTTGTCAGCAGTACAGGAAACAATTTCGATATGCGTGCCTTTTCTTTTAACATAGTTTTTCTCTCGTTACTTTTAAGATAAACATATAACTTGAAATAGTTTTTCTTCCTCCAGCTTTCACTTATTTATTTCTTAAAATATCTCCACTAAAATCAGAGTGATATTATTAACGATTTTTCTTTATTATATAAATATAAAATTTATCCTTTATTATATAAATAATTGAAATGCTTAAATTTGACATTCTAATAAATATTTTATAGTAACTCTCTGAAAAATTTAACTTCTTTTAAAATGTATGAAAATGAATTAAATCGTGTATTTTTTCCAGTCTTAATGATAATAGAATTTTAGAATCATCAGTTATATATCCGTATTGATTATGAGAAATTATCTCATTCTTCTTTGAGCTGGAAATTGCTCAATGGAGCTTCTTCCAGCTAGAATTTGAACTCGGGGTGTAAGTGATAGTAGATCAGACTATCAGTCGGAATGCCTGTGGTTCGTATTCCGCTAATAGGATAACGGATTTTTCGTGTTTTTTTTTTTTTTTTCCCTCATAAAAACGCTATGTCTCTTCAATGGCACCCCAACGAAAACATGTCAGACGATAATTCGTTAACACATGAATTATTCCGACAGTGCCTCGTGCTTCTTCTCTCTCGCCCTTTAAATGAAAACAAATAATAAGGAATTATGCCATTCTCACTATCTTGTTATAAATGGAAGTCCTTCCAGCTAGAATTTGGAAGACCTCCTTATTAGAAGCACAAAGAGGGCACTGCTGAATTTTCGCATTTCTTGCTTCGAAAAAAATCCAATGTATCTGCATGGTATCTTTCTATTTGTGCAGCATTCGAAATTATTCCGCTTTCGCAAATTTTTCAAATTTACTTTTTCTTGTATCGTTATTCCATTTGTCGTATATTGATAGGTGAAACAATGCAGATTTCTGTCTATTTTCTTAAGTTTTCGTATCGGCAGGAAAATATACTGTCACACTTAAAATTGGTTTTAATGCTGAAAATGATTTGATTGTTTGGTTCTATTTTTCCTTTTTCTTCCATATACTTATTTATTTATTACATTTTAATCTAATAGTCTCCCAAAAACTAAAGCGATAAAAAAGTTCTTTGATTCCAAGATAAAAGAAACTTTCATTATGCTTTGAATTTCTTCAGCAATCTTTCACCAGTAGGATTTATTTTCTTCTTTCACCTACTGATACTATGTGATTCTATATATGTAATATATCTGATTATGTATGTGTGTGAGTGTGTCTAAAGGTTTAATTGATATATATATATATATGTCATCAATGATATATATATATATATATATATATATGTCATCAATGATATATATATATATATATATATGTCATCAATGATATATATATATATATATATATATATCATCAATGATATATATATATATATATATAATCAATGATATATATATATATATATATATATAATCAATGATATATATATATATGCATTCATATTTTAGCATATGTATATATTATAATGCATATATATATATATATATATATATATATTTCATTTTATAATTTCATTACACAAAAATTTTATACCTTAGGGAGTATATCTTTTATAGTAGATTTTGGGAATGCTTGAATTTTGAGTGAAAAGGAAAGTCAAGATTTCTACTACTTTACCCCGTTCAGTGCTCTCTCTTTTACTGAGGAATTAACATCATAGGAGGGCTGTTTTTGCCCAAAGGTTCGGCCTTTGTGGGAACGGTTAGGGGAAACCGGAAAATCAAGAAATAATTTTTCATTCATGAATTGACATCTTCAAGAAGCATTGACTCTCAGTGAGTAAAAGACAAACATCTGGAAAGATGTATTTAAGCATAAAATGGTTTTCGATTCCAAATAACATTAATTTAGAGAAATTTTTGTGGATGCAATATATAATATTGAGATAAAAGTATAAAAGTAACTAAAAGAGGGCGATATAGGGTGATTTCATTGTTCGACTGTTCGATACACTATTCGACTATGTTAGAGAAAGACCTCAAACATAGTACTGTCGGCCCTGTGTTTAGATTTGCTAAATTTACTAAAGCACACGATATCTATCTACCAAGATAAAGGTATTCTACTTCCGACGAGCTTTCTAAGAAACACTTACACGCATTTAGTTTACATGTTGAGAAAAATCATAAAAATTACATGCAGTTGATCTATTTCGTCGCTGAAAATAGAAGCCAAGAAGAATCGATAGTGTTCTCTGGCTTCAGGCACCTAGATTTCTCACTTTGAATTTGGAACTAGAAATATAATTACAAATGTCTCTACTAGGGAAGATCAAAATTCATTATTTTTTCACACATGTAAAATCTGGATAAATACGTTTTCTCGTTTATAAATTACAAAAGATTTTTCAATAATTCCTGATATTTTAAAGGAAACTTTTGATGTATTTGTTTCCTGTAACAGGTCTAAATAATCATTCATTAAAGCCACACTAATTTTAACGATCTGAAAATTAACAAATGAGTTGAACTCTTTTATAATTATAATAAAAAACTTAATTTGGGTTTAAGATTACCTCAGAAGTTATTTTTTTTTTATTTCTTAATTTAGATGCCTTACAATCCAACAGTTATTTCCCCTATTCAACTACGGCCATATTAGTGGCCGGTAAATACTGGTAGTTCGATTTACACCCTGACGAACGAATACGATGGCTGAATGGTATTTTTCCATGTTTTTCCCTATATATAACATGAATATGAGACTTTTCTCGTTAAAAAGTCCTCTACGAAGGCATCTCTTTCCTTAAAAGCAGATAGTCCTCGTGTGTTTTGCTGTATTCAAGTAATCCTTACCTTCAAACTACGGCACCTGTCACACTAAATCAAGATTAAAGGTTTCTAAACAAGATTTTTAATCGGCCTGCGGTGGCCAAGCGCTAAAACCGCTGAGTACTGGTAATCCTACATAAGTTCAAATCCTGGTGAACACGCTTGTTCGGTGAAAGATTTCTACGTTCAATGTGAAGGAAATCTAGTTTTCCTTAGAAAGTCCTCCCTGATAGTTTCCGTCCTCTTGCGCAGATGCCAATTCCATTAAATTTTCTGCATTAAACACAATTGTAATTCTTTCTTTTTAAAGAAATCTCAGGGGAAATAATTGTAAACATCAGATTCAGTGCGATTATGAATTATTATTTTAAAGTAGTTAAAATTTTGAGTGGGAAAAGCATTTTTAATACGCTCATAAACAACCCCTCCTCTAAACTGGCATCAAACTGTGTCGATTTCGAAAACAATCTATATAAATACGTTTCCAAAAAATTCTGCTAAAATATTAAAAGTTGTATTTGTAGAGCATTTATTAGTTAGATTTGTGACTACCTACTGAACTTTTGGTTTTCGTAACCTATAAGGTATTTTCTCCCGCCTTCTTAGCATACCTTCGTGGTGTAATGGTCAGCACGCACGGCGTGTATTCGAGAGGTTGGTGGTTCGAGTGCCGGCGAAGGCATTGCTCCTATTTCACATGTCCTGCTTCGAAATAACCTAATGTTTCTATAGTCGCACCCAAACCAAAAAAAGGTGGTGGATGATGATTCTCCGCCGCAAGTATTTGGCGATTCGCTCCCCTAATCCCCAGTCGCCCTTTAAAAGGGGGAGTATATACGGTATTTTCTCCCGCCCTTTTAGCATGCATTCGTGGTCTCAGTACGCTCGGCGCGCATTCGAGAAGTCCGTGGTTAGCGTCCCGGGTAAGGCATTGCTCATTTTTCATGTCTCTTGCTGTTAAAAAAAAATGCAATGTCTCTAAAAACCTTCCATTCATCAGAATAGTAATAAAGTCATGAAGCATAGGGGGTAGGGGGGAAAAGGAATTTTAAAGAAAAGATTATTTTTACAAAATGACTCAAAATTTCTTGAGACAGTATAAGTAGTTATATAACTCAAATAATTAAATATTTGACCTCTTAATTTTACCAGTATTTCTGTATAGAAATAAAACATTATTAAATATCTTTAATGAGTATCATAGATAGTGGAGCACATCGAGTGAGCTTCAATATTTTCAAAAGCAGCCACTTTGACAAATGAACAGAACTGTCGGGAATCGCTTATGAATGTCACTTACACGTTTCATAATGCCAAGAATGTTATAAAAATAACGGTTATGCTATATCAACAACTTACCGATCTTTCCAAAGTGCTTAAAAATAGAGCTGTTCCAAAAATTGTATTCAGTTCATTCACGGTGTTTAATCAAAAGCTCGTCGTCGATTTTTGAACTGCTTATCGATAAGCTATTGAATTCAGATTTTGTACAATTACGTTTACAGATGATAATAATTCGATTTAGAGTTTTTAAAATTTAATGTCGAAGAAATTTTTTGCGCATATTTCCATTTATGAATAAACTAAAAATCTTAAATTTTTAAGTTTGCATCATTTTACAGAGTGTAAAATAGCTTTTGAAATAAAATTTGCATGAAATTTGTAACCTAATTTTTGATTTGGGGGCGAATTTTGTTTTAAATTTATATATCTTTTCGATTATTTGAGGTAAAAGGATACTTGGAAGTAAAAGACTGAACCAAAAGTAATAATAATAATAATTTATCGCATAGATTAATGGTAATAAGAGATTACTTAATAGCTTCTTTGCTAAATTCCTGCACAGTTTTATAAGAAGAATGATAGGCTCTTAAATTACGAAATCAAATAATTGAATCGCATTGTCAGATGTATAATATTTATAAATTTATCAAGACAGCCTCACGTTTTTATTATTCGTGATATAAATTTGTAGAAGAATTTTTTAAAGAGAATTCTTTAATCTCGTATTCCCATTAAATTACACGATACATTATTTTTAAAACAAAGGGCGTTAGCCGAGAAGGTCTATTAACTTCATTTTTTCATTTTCCGTTGAAAACTATGTCAGTTCACTTTTCAAACTGTTGCTACCACATATTACAGCCCTGTATTATATTTATTGAAATTAAATAATGGTTTTGGTTTATTAGATTACGGCAGAGCACTCGAGGGCTATCTGCCTTGAAATTAAATAATGAATAATCTGCATAAATATATATATATGTTTCTCGCATTGTGATAAAACAACGGCACCTAGACCCATCCAATTTTGAATAACGTACATTTCCACCCGAATATGGGCATCTCGAAGCCGAGATTTGGAATTTGTTTTATTATATGTTTCCTATTTCGTAAAACTTCAATGAATTTTTTATTAAGAAACTCAACGATTTTAAAGCGAGCAAAGACAACACTGTATGAAAATAATAATATAAAAATTTATCTTCAACGGGCGAGACTGTGTATCGGAAATTCTAAAGATATGCTCATTTAAAATTTATTTTGCGGTATAGATGTTTAACTGAAGTTTTATGGTTTAAGTGCGAAGAACATGATATTTAAAAATAAAGGTAACCCACAAACCGTTAAAAAACGCCCTTTGGACGTAATGTAAAATCTGAAAGATTTGCATTCTCAGATTTTTATGTTTGCATTTATTACTTTTATTTTTCTCGTTTTAATTCATTAATGCTCTTATAGGTAAACGTTCATTTTGTAAAAAATTGTATTTTTTATTCAATAACTGCTCTAAAATGGAAATTCTTAAATCCCTTTATATATGCATCCACTTTGTAACTGGTAATCAATTTGTTTCTTTAGAGTCAGTGTAAGGCCTTTATCCCAAAACATCAAGGAGATTTCTCCCCACGCTAATGACAGCCATTACCCATTGTCATCAGGATTGCATGGACCCTTGTCCCCTTAGGCATTGGGGGTTGGAAGACATACAAAAATACGGGCTAGTCCTTTTTGGCGTGTTTTTTCGATAATACAAAAACACGGGACTGTCCGTTTTCGAGGGTACATTTAAACTAACAATAATCCGTAACGAACCGTTAAGAGACCTGCATAAAAGAACGAGAAAATCCGGGTGAAACCGTTAATGGGTTAATGAGAAATAGCAGATGGATGATTTTGTTGCCGATGTGTATTTTTCGCATTTTGGTTTTGACAAATAATCGTTATTTTACCAAAACACCAGGAACGATAGTATTTTTTTCTTTGATTTAATGAGTTAAGAATAAGTTTATCTTTTATGTGAAAGTAGTACTTAGTTGAGTTTGAGTTTATTTTTTTGTTGTCGCTGCACCAAGAAGAAGTCAGTTTAGTTAGTTTAAAACTAAATGAGTGTAAAAAGTAAAGTAAAAAAAAAAAAAAAAGTTAATCTTTGTATTATCGTAACTTGGCGATTTTTTGGCGAAAATTTGGTGACCAACCCTGCTACAGCAACCTGCTAGTTTTGTTTTGGACGCCATTTTGCTTTCAAGAAGTAAAGGCATGTTTTTTTCTTAACTCAGCATTTTTTCCAACAATCTGCTAGCAGAATTACGCTTATGCTAGAACTTTTATGGAACAAAAGTGCTTAATCATGACGAAGATTAGGTGCGAAATTGGGAGAAAGTGCAGAATCGCCCACTGCTTGCTGCGATTTTAAGAATTGCACATCATCCATGTACACGTCGACCTATTTTCACTTAAAAAAAAATCCCAGAATTGCACAAAAATTGCATTGCGCACACTCTTGACTTTATCCATGTACACTGCTAAAGTCCTAGCTAGTAACCTTTATCGCCTTACCAAAATGTCGCCAAACTACCTGTTACCATATTCCAAAGATTAGCCAAAATTGCCTTTACTTCGTGAAAACAAAATGGCGTCCAAAACAAAACTAGCAGGCTGCTGTTGGTCGCCATATTTTCGCCAAAAAATCTCCAAGTTACCATAATCCGAAGATTAACCCGCAACATAAATCGCAAACTAATCAGCTACCAATCCTTACAAGGAGTTGCCATATCAGAGCTCGTCAGCCCAAGTCTAAATTCAATAAGGTGTGTAAATTTAATAATTGAATAATGTGTTTTAACATGGCAACTTCTGGGATCGATGTTACGCTTACGGTCTTCTTGTTTGCTATGAGTATAGAAAATATACAAGACGAATTAGATAGATAAACGTAGCCGCCATTTGCTGTAACACAAAATCAGAAAAACTGTTTCTGAAATTGCCCAATCTGTAATCTAGCAGAAAATGCGTTTTCTCAACTCTCATAAAATATTTGTTGTCTAAATATGTATATAAAAAAGTATTTTGAAAGTGAAGGATCAAGTGAGGAGAATTCCCTTCAATCCCTCGATAAAGACACAATCACATTACTTCTTATCCGGAAGATCTAAAAATCGCGTGAGAGCTACCCATTATTCTTGCTGTAATTTATCATGGAAAAACCACGCACAGACAGTAATTCAATGCGAAAGTTGTTCAAGTCCTTCGAGATGCAGATTACTAATTATATATATGTATATATAGTAGTAAGTAACAGTAAGAAGAATCAGGTACTTTTATTTATATTTTGAAACTTCTAACAAAGAACTGATTTATTATGATTTGAATCTATAACGTATTGTACTCAGAACGGGTATATAATTTAGTTGAGTATTGCGTTTGTGTCCCTTTATCATCTACAACTATTTTTAGACCTATAAAAATTGTTAATCATTAAATCTTATATACCATCTATTCATAATATTTTAAATGCCGAGCCAAGTTCAACCTGCAGGAGGTTTAAGTATGTCAAAGATCGGTGAAAGTTTAATTTTTTCATTCTAAATTTTAAGGATTTCCAAAACCAAGTTGTTTACTCTTTAAGGAAGAATTTTTGAAATTACAGTAAGACCCCGCTTAACGCGGGGGATACGTTCCATCAAAGTAGAGCGTAATGCGAAACAGCGCTAAACGAGGCTATCTTTACATGTAAATATTGGGGTTAGGGGAAGATGACTAGGAAATTGGTTAGGTATTAAATTTAAAAAGTATGTCTTTTTAATAAAAATAAAACCAAACATTTATTTCTTAAAGCCCAAATTAATACCACATTATTATTTCTTGCAAAAATAAAAACAAAATATAAATAACAAAACTATTTTTCTTAAAAAAACAAATAAAATTCTAAGTCGGTCATATTTAGTTAGCCTTCCGCGTTTTCAGTGTTCTGCCTTTTTGTGACAAAAGCATCTAATGTTGTTTGCCTTTTTCTTTTGCGTTGTTCTCTTAAAAGTTCTTCATAAACGGATAGAGTATCTCTAACACCACGCCTTACTTTTGAGCTCCTGTCAAAATTCGGATCATTTTCAATGAATTGATCCATTATTTCAGTTATGGTAGACAAACTCCTTTTTACAAACGCCATCGAAAGTTCTTTTTGCTCTTCTTCTGAATCACTGCTGTCAACATTTTTGTTTCCTTCTTGTTCAGTTAATTCCTTGAGCTCATCATTAGAAAGACTATCCGCTGCTTCTTGAATTATTCTTCGACATCTTCCATATTTACCCCTTCAAAATATGTCTGTACAATACCGCACCAAACAAGAAATACAAGTACACTCTTTCGGATATGTATTTGAAACCTATCGCTGCATAATATTTCGGGGAATCCCCGTATGCTGCGAGCGATTTCGTGGAATCCTCGGGTTGAAATAAAAGAGCGCTAAACCGAAACAGCGCTAAACGAAACAGCGTTAAGCGGGGTCTTACTGTATTAATAATTATGAACTACTTTCGAGTTCAGAAAGGAAGAATAATTCTAAATATATTACCTTTCTCATAATTCGTTTTAGCCAATATAAAGCCTGCAATGTTGAACATTTCAGTAGCGAAGTAAGTTCCAAGCATTTTAATATTTTTATTACACTATAATCTGGTTGCAACTAAATTTTTAATTTAATTCCGGTTGGATTGAGCGTAATGTTTTGTTTTTATCTGCATAAAAATGTAGAGATGTTTGATATGACTCATATAATGAATAATTTTTGTAATTTTTTATTTATAGTAAACATTTTTAATTTGTATTTCTTTTTGGGAAGGAGTGCATACTTTAACAAAACTTTAAATTCCTTTAATAAATAGCCTACCAGCGGCTGAGCGGTAAAGTCGCTGAACACTGGTGTTTCGGTCCGAGGTTTTATTTCCGCGAACGGCTGCATGGCTGCATGGGTGTTTTCGTGGTTTTTCCCATGTGTAACGTGCATACGAGCCAGTTTCCCTTAGAAAGTCCTCCACGAAGGCATCCCTCCCCTTAGGCAGATAGCTCTCGAGGCTTTGCTGTAATTGAATAACCTAACCTACTCTTTAATAAATAAAATTACAAAAATTATTAAGATTTATAATACATGTTAATCAGGGTTATAAATGTCAGGTCAGGGTATAATAAATGTCAATCAGAGCTATTTGTTGGACAGATTAATATTCCATGGAATCTAAAAATCAACATGTTTCAAAACCTTATCCGTACGATGTATGGCGGCCATGATAAGTCGTGACGTCACTTTGGTGACATTTTCTTCACTTCACTTTTGTATCATCATGCTTATTCCATCTGTTCTATCTTTCATGTTTTCAATAGACAGTCTCACGCGCTGGAGCTAAAATTGTTTTATTCTGTAAGTAAAGGATTGTCACTGATCGCTTTCAAGTCGTTGAGTTTGTTAATTAAAAATTCGTTAAACGTTTTACAAAAAATGAAACAAACAATAAGACAAATTTAAAACTCAAAATCCGGGCTTCCATGTGTTCATGCTGTGGTGGAATATCCACGTTTAGTCAACCTCACCTAGAGTAATCCACTCTAGGTGAGGTTGTTTTTTGCAAAGTGTGAGAAACTTTCATACACACAGTCATGAAGAATCTCCATTGCTTAGTTTCTTTAAATAGAATACAGGATGATAATATGTGGTAACAAAAATTTAAAGAGGGTTACAATGCATTTGAGTGCTTTGACGCAAAATCCCGTTTCAAGACTAATAAACCCATTCCTGACTGATGTCTCCTTTAGGCTAATAATTCAAATAATTCAAATTGTTTGTAACATAAAACACAGATAACTTAATTGCTCTTTTCTGTTATACATTTTACGTAAATATGCGTCTATTTCCTTTTCATATTTATTCATTTGATATTGTTCTTCATTATGCTATTATGATTTTATACTTGTTTACTTTTTATTTTATAAACCATAAATTTGTCTGCACCTTATCATATTTTCAACTGCTTTATTAATTTTATTCACTGGACATTTATGTTACCATACTTCACAGCTCTAAAATAAACTTAAGTGTTAGTTTGGTTTAGTTTATGATGCCAAAGCACACTAGGCATATCTGCCTAAGAGGATGGATGCCTTCGTGGAGAACGTTCTGAGGGAAATTGGCTCATATACATTTTACACAAACCACGAAAACGCCCATGCAGCGAAACCCATTATCCTGGAATAAAACCCAACTAGAACTACCAGTGTTCAGCGATTTTACCGTTCAGGTGTATCTGTATAGCTATAATAGATCCTAAAGATATATAACAGATTCTGTAGGCTCTGTTATAGCCTATAGGCCTACTGCTGAAAACTGTGCCGTCAGGAGAAATATTTCACTAAGCTGGTCATAGCTTGGCTTCTTTAAAAATGCCTTTTTGTTAGAAGCCGATACCGATATCCCCGATTTTGATGGAATTATGTAATTCAGGATATTCGAATTTGTATCAGGTAGAACAGAGATGAATTGTCAGTGCTGCTCAAGCTATTTTTAGATGCATTTCATCATTAGTAACACTATTAATGCATAGGAAGTTTACTAAAATTTTAGTTTTCCTTTTTATCAGGGTTGCTTATTTAGAAGATCTGCCATTTAAACGTGTTAATTGAACATAATATTAAAGCGTAATTATTAATGAATAGTATTAAAACATGTAAGCTGAACCAAATTGCGGGGGTAAGTAAATTTACTAATTACTAAATTATAGCAATGCTCAGATTTATAAATTTTTTGGTAATTAGTAATTCAGCAAATCATGCTGAATTTATTTGAGGTATTCGACTAGCTTCTAATCGCCAATTTTGATGAAATTTTTAAAACATTTTTAGTAATTATTATCAGGCTTGTTCTTTAAGTTTTTCAAGCTCTTCGGTTTTATGCTCTTCGGTCATTAGAAGCAGAATTACGGTGGTTCTTGTTCAACGCAGTGAACCGGATGTTTCTCCTTAAGAATCCGGAAACTGATGTCTAAAGATACACATTCAAAAGAGGTAAATCAATTTAAAATGAGAAGTTTTGATTTGAATACTTTTGGTAATGTTCAAAAGGCGATTTTAAATCTTTCTGTTTGTTATTAAACTCGGGAACAAGATTAGTTTACCAATTTTTGGCAGCATTTTCCCTTCTGTTTGTGTTTGCATTACATTAAACCCATTTTTGGAAAAATTTGATTTTTCAACTTTTCTGTTACGAAAAAACTTTAACTTCAAATATGACTGTAGTAATTTTATTAAACTTTCCAGAAATATTCTATGAAATATTGGGAATTAAATGGACTAAATATTTATGTTTATGTACATATCAAATGTTTCCAGTCTATTTTGTAAAGGGAAAGAGAGAAATTTCTCGAAAAATAGCTAGTGCATGTACTCAAACAAGTATATTTAATAGGCAATTTTACTTTATCACTTAGATTTTAGTCCATTTAATTCCTTAATGAATATAAGTGATAAATATAAAATATCATTAAGTATTTGGCTAATCTTTGGAATATGGTAGCAAGTAGTTTGGCGACATTTTGGTAAGGCGATAAAGGTTACTAGGTAGGACTTTAGCAATAATCTGAGTACACAGTTCGAATCACAGATCATTTTGCCTCAGAGAAATGAGAGTTCATGAGACATGTCATGTGACATTTTCTGGAAAATTCCGGTCGTGATTTTAGCTAGTAAGCACTTAGAAACTATTTCGCTTCTAAATTGCAGAATCGCCCACTTATTTGTTCGTCGCTTTTTACAAGAGTAACAAGAATTTGATTTTTGTAACTTTTCTTTGACTTTTTAAGTGAATATAGGGCGATGTGTACATGGATAAAGTCAAGAGTGTGCGCAATGCCATTTTTGTGCAATTCTGGGATGTTTTTTTAAGTGAAAATAGGTCGACGTGTATATGGATACGGTGTACGTGCAATTCTTAAAAACGCGCGAAGCAGTGGATTTCTTTCTCCCAATTTCGCACTTTCTGCACTTTCTCCCAATTTCGCACCTAATCTGCGTCATGATTAAGCACTTTTGTTCCATAAAAGTTCTAGCATAAGCGTAATTCGGCTAGCAGAGTGTTGGAAAAAAAATGTTGAGTTAAAAAAAAAAAAAAAAAAAAAAAAAAGAAGCCTAACTTCGTGAAACCAAAATGACGTCCAGAAAAAAAGACCAGCAGGTTGCTGTAGCAGGGTTGGTCGCCAAAAAATCGCCAAGTTACCATAATACGAAGATTCACCAAATATTTTTATGGGAACATATCTAGTAATCCTGAAATTTAACATATTTTAACCCAAAATGTAGCAAAGGATAAAACTTACGCATATACTTACAGTTGTTTATATCATTTAAGTAGTATTCTGCTAAATAACACCAACAATAAATTTGTTTCTTTAACAAAATCTGGATATCAAACTTAGTCGGTTACTTAATCTAACTTGGCAAATCAATGTTTGAAAATCGGTGATTGTTATAGCATCAGTGAGAAAAAAAAAACAAGCAAGCTGTGCTATTTATTTTACCCTGGCTTTGAGAGTAGTAACGTCTCGTATTCATACATTTCTGTAATCCATTAAGTCCTTATATGAATATCTCAATCAACGAGTAAAAGAAGCGTGTTGCGGTGTGTTTGAAAGAAAATCTCGAAGTTAAATCAAAAGAGTTGAGGAAAAAAATAGTATAAAAAGTGGCTAAGGACCTTACTTCGCTTGTGAAATGAATAAAGTCATACTAAATGGAAGAAACTGAAAAGGTTATTTATTTTCTAAGATCATCCAAATATTTTCAAAGCGAAAGTAAATGCTTTGAATAGCTTGTTATTTGTTTTCACAAAAATTAATTTAATTCAAAGAGGTTTCCAGCTATTACTCTGTTGCATAAACAGCAGATGCCTTTTATCCTGAAAACTTTTAATTAGAAATGACATCAGAGTCTCTTTTTACCCCATTTTTAAAATAGTGATATAACTATCAGTACTGGTGTCACTATCGTCAAAACTACTCTGAATATTGAAAACTTATTTTTCACATGATCAACTTGGGGGCTCATACACCTTAAACCCCTCATGATCTTCGAATATGTGACTGGTG
This sequence comes from Stegodyphus dumicola, assembly GCF_044657685.1. Lineage (NCBI taxonomy): Eukaryota > Metazoa > Arthropoda > Arachnida > Araneae > Eresidae > Stegodyphus > Stegodyphus dumicola. The sequence continues at coordinate 24,921,982 of NC_140772.1, forward strand.
CAAGAATTGAGATATTTTATTTATTTTAAAAGCAATTACTTCCAACCTTTTACTGCTGACTACATATTATAGCTGCTTTGGAAAGTAGTAACCAGAAAGTTTGTGTTGCCAAAAATATTTTGTAATTTAATCCGCTTTGTGAGAAAACTTTTCGTCATGTTTTCATCTTGCGCGCATGATATTTTAAAAATGGCTAAAGGTAAGTACTTGAAATTCGATGGAATTCTTTAGATGGACACAATTTTCTACCTGAACCAAAAATCTGATGAACATTTTAATATTAAAAAATTTTATGCAAGAAAACATTGCAGATTTTTTTAATAAAATACATTTTTTAAACTTAACTCCAAATAAAATAAAAATTTAAAATGAAATTCTTAGATATTTTGGTTCACAGTAGTTTTCAAATGTTTTAAAAGCTCTACATTAAATATGGAATTAAATTATGCAACAGACTGTTTTAAACTGTGCGCGAAAGGTGGAAACATGACGAAACATTTTGTCACAAAGCGGATTAAATTATAAAAATATTTGTGGCAACACAAACTTTCTGATTACTATTTCGGAAAGCAGCTACATTATGTAGTCAGCTGTAAAATGTTGGAAGTAATTGCTTTTAAAATAAATAAGTTATCCCAATTCTTGCAACAGTCACCATGTTCGAAGATCTTGTGGGTTTTAAAGGTGTACGAGTCTCCTTAAAGAAAATAAATCACTTTTAACTCTAAATAATTAAAATGACTCATAATGATGCGCTTTTATATTATCCAAATTGGGGTGCAACATGTATAGACTTTGACTTAGCTTACGATAAAGTATGTAGACTACATACTATTCAGGAATTACAGAAGTTGGGTATAAGTAGCAGGATGGATTAAGAATTTCTTATCACAGCGTTTTTCTGCTGTTAGATATGGGTGTGACATTTCTATGTTTAAATAGACTGAAAGTGGCACAGTCAACAGTCACACCCCAATTCTTTTTAATGTTTTCATTAACGACTTACCAAACACTCTGGCACCGTGTGTGACATTTGTAGAATTAAATAGACTGAAAGTGGCACAGTCAGCAGTCACACCCCAATTCTTTTTAATGTTTTTATTAACCACTCACCAAACACTCTGGCACCGTGTGTGACATTTCTAGAATTAAACTGAAAGTGGCACAGTGAACAGTCACACCCCAATTCTTTTTAATGTTTTTATTAACAACTCACCGAACACTCTGGCACCGTAAGTGGATTCTGACCTTTTTGCCCACGATTTGATTATCTGTAATAGTGCTTCTGAAAGGACACAGGACGGTTTAAATACGACTCTTAACCTTTTGAAGACGGAATGACCATTATAGTGGCCATAAGAGTCCTCTCTTTGAAAAGACGGGATTGTTCACTTTAGTGGCCATGTCTTTTTCCCCCATTTTCTAGGCTAAAAAGTGGGGTGAAATGTCAAATTTGACGTCCCTGGGATTTTAACCACTTATCTCTTTCAAAGGTCTTCCTTTTGCGACATAGATGCACCCCTCTTAGAATCCATTAAACTACACACAAGAATCTTTGTTGCAAATAGGAGGTAATTTCTTAAAGGGGGAAAGCATTCGGTTCAAGATTCCCCGTCCTTTGGTAGCTTTTACTGCTACCAAAGCCCGGCCTCAAAAGGTTAATAGTGCTCCAAAACAGCTGGAATATTGGCGTCCAAAAATGGTATGAGAGTAAATCAGGATAAGAGCACGTGCCAGTTCGTCACTCTGAACAGACAACCTTTTACCCTGAAGTTGACGTATAAGTGTGTAGATGTTCAACATAATGATTCGATAAAATATTCGGGTTGCATGCTCAATCCACGCTGAAATTGGAAGAAAGATGTGGAATATTTGAAAAAAAATGCCCGTGAGAGGACTCTCTGCCTTAAAACGTCTGGCTGGCTCAAGGTGGGGCTGCGACAGAGAGATATTGACGACACATACAAATTATAAATTCAACCAATTAATGGTAATTGTAGTGAGATCCTTATGACGGCTCCGGAGAATGTATGTACTGAAGATCGTCGAAGTCTTCCAGCACCAAGCGTTACGCATAATTACTGGGTTAGTGAGATCTACTCCTATTCTTGCCATGCAACCGGTTTGGAACATTTTTATGATGATGATGATGATGTCGTGTCTATGACAAAGTGCAATTATATAGCTGCGAAGCTGTCAAAGGCAGCTTTTGCAACCTCGGAAGCTCTTATCAGTATAAAGTAGGTCCACTGTGTCTTCAATGCCGATGTTAAACAGTGTGGCCTATATTGCTGGGCAGCTGAAGATGTGATGGCGAGACAGTGGGATGTCATCTGGGCAATGAGGACAAATGTTGGTGTAACTACGCTGTCCGAACCTTTTCATGATTGTATTGTATTAAGAGAAAAGCGATCCTATTATACCAGAAGCTGGTGCGTTTATCAACAAACCTTTTCAGAGGAAATGTAATAAAGAAATTTATAGGAATCTTAAAACTCAAATTGGCTTTATCAAGGCTGCTCAGAGAGAATCTGATGCTTTAGAGTTGAGCCGAGATTATCAAATTTTACCTCCCTCCCATATCCTTGGACGTTTTGAATTTGGATATAAATCTTGACGTTATTCAAAGAGTTGTTATAAACGAAATGAGCGATTCACAATTAACATCCATTGCAATGGAAACTATTGGAGGTCGCTATCCTCAAAATTAGTGGTTGCATGTCTACATTGACGTCTCTATGTTAGAGAGAGAGCGGTGCCGGAGCAGGTATCCATAGCGAGCTTTTTAGCTTCTACTTCCCAGTGGGCCTCTTACTATGCTTTTGATGGGAAAATAGATGCTATTGATGTGGCCTTTCATCAACTGTCGATTCGTAGCCACTCGTTTGTAAAGGCAGTCATATTGTCAGATGCAAAAAGTGCACTTAAAGACCCTTCTGAATAATCAAAATAGTTCCCAAAGAATTTTAGTCTGTAGGCCTTTGCTTAAGGCAATGACACACACACAATTTCTTTCAAATGGATTCTAGCCCACTGTGGAATTATGGTAAATGAAAAAGCTGATACGTTGGATAAGAAATAAACTGTGATAATGCAACTCATTAATCGATCGCTTTCGTTTTATGCGACTAAATTGTTTGTTAACCTGACTCTTAAGAAAATTCTTAAACCGGATGTAATTCAATGTGCTATGGATAAGAGTTGAAGGTTTCTAGGAGAAGAAACAACTTTCATTCCCACGTTTCCAAGACAGACAGCGGTAACTCTATTTAGACGTCTCAACGGACATGACAGACCACCTCTACAGAATTAGAATGGTGGATTTCCCAAACTGTATTTTGTGTTACTCCAAACAGCCTATGATTTTGTAACATTTAAATAATTGTATTGTACATTCTTGGTATGAGGATATTGTTCAAAAGTACTGGAGAGACCGTGAACTTAAGCAATAATGTTTGGAATTTATAAAATAAATAAATATCATCAAATTGAAACCGTGTTTTAGATATCTTATATGGTTCCGAGAAGGCACTTCAATACTGATGAATCTGCATCCAACAATTTCTGGCCCGAAACGAGAGTAGGTAGTCAATCACCCTTGATCTCCGGATCTGGACCCGGGATTACATTTTCTTCTAAAAACAAATCTTTCAAGGAAAGTTTTTTTTTTCTGATACTAAAGGTATCCGTAAAAAGTATGGTATTAATTCGTTATTGCAAGATGCCAGGAAGTGTAGATTTGTCTGATTTCAAGAAAGGTGTAATCGTCGAGCATCAGAGAAATGGCCTATGCTTAAAGCATAGCCAGTGCCCAAAATCAACAATGGCCAATCCTTAGAGCATATATAGCGAGCTCAAATATTCAAAATCAACAATGATCTATGGGATTCAGAAGTGAAACGTGAACGTTGGAACTGGCCCAGAGTCAAGAGACCCACGAAACTGGGAGTTTGAGACCAACGAGTTTTGTCCAAAGAAATTCGGAAGAACCGCACTCAACCGGTGGCCCACGTACTCCAGAAGATTCAACATGCATTTGGGAGTGTTGTTTCGTTGAATACCGTTTTCAAAGAAGCACATATACTAAGTTTCCATGGTCGTGCTGCCGCCTATAAGCCTTTAATCACAATGCCCAATCACGCTGTCCGATTAATGTGGTGCAAAGCATGTCGATAGTGCATCATATATCAGTGGAAACGGGTTCTCCGAGTAATTAATCAAGAAAGAAAATATCAGTAGCCGTCATATAGGGACTTGTGGAATACATGACCTTGAAAAGTTGAAGGTGCTACTGCCGCTTGTGGAGGCTCTATCGTGCGTTGAATAAATAGATTTTGTTTCGCTTTTCTATCACAGGTGCAAAAATACTTATTGATATGTAGTGTATAATACATTTAATTTGAAATCCAAAGTAGCAAATATGTTTAACTCTTATTCATTTTAATTAAAAAAGAGATGAAAAGACTGAATATATTAGATTTTATTTGTACTTAAAAATAAGCTATCACAATATTTTAAGTAATAAAAATTTAATCAACATATATTGAGATTTTTATACAAGAGTATTTTCCTTAAAGTACCAGGAATGTTAAAATATTAGGTTTCATAGAAAGAATGTAAAATATTATACAGAATAAATGCTTAATTTAAATTCATTTTTATTCTATGTAAAGAAATAAAGATGCTATGATTTATCCAAAGTTATTTGAAATGAGACTCGGATGCTGTGTTACAGAATGTTAAAATCATTAAACTGGTTGCATTTCTCCAATGTAATCAGAATAATTTGTGTGTTAATAATTTTAATTTCGGTAGAAATTCTTGAAGTGTAAATCAAAAGCGAAATTTGTAAATATACAGACCGCGTAATTAAAATCTGAGGAAATGTTTAGTTATTTTTACTGCATATTCATTTTTTATTACATGAAAATGTTAAGAGTTTCTTAATTAAATTCACAGAAATGCAATTTGATGCAAGATACACGATCCAAGAAAAAACATGTTTAATTATAATGATGTCTACACTCTTTCTCGAATGAATTGATGCTGTATCGTCATTTCAAAATAACACAATTAATTGCTAACGTAATGAGCTTCACAAATAAGTAAAATTTAAAAAGTAACATGTGAAGCTTTAACTTTTAATTAACTAAAGTATTCAGATTCTGAAATGATTTTTATTTTTTCCTGCTAAACACTTCTTTGCATTAAGAACGTTCAACTGTACACTTACTTGAGAGTTTTCACTTTGCCTTTTAACGTGTTATCGCAAACGTAAATGTAGCAGTAAATAAATTAAATTACTATTTTTTGTGTTTTAAAACTTTCTTCGAATGTTTCATGTTAGGAATAGCTTGGAACATAAAATTATTGTCTATATCCTGAATAGAAATATTCTGAAGAGATTAAAAATTAACTATTAAGAAAAATAACATTACGTGTTCGGGTGATGTACCCTCATGTAGAATCTGCACTATAACTAAACATTTGAAGGCGGATTTCCAGAAGCATCTAAGTTTGATACTTGCTCTTATTATCCCCCAAGAAATCCCGAGGCAATACTTTAAAAGAAGAAATATGTATCGTGAAAGACAAATGAAAACACTGTTAATAAAAGTCCTGATACATCCAAGGCGGGTTTTATCATCAAGCGAACCTAACCGACAAGCTAGAGAAGCCAAAATAACATGACGTATTTCATTCTAAAAATAATAGATAAAAAATAAAATAAAAATAGAAAACTGGAAAGTTTCAAATTTTAACGATCGCCCAAAAGGGTTTGGTAAGGTTTTTTTAAGCTCTCGCTCAGTTCGCAGTCTACAGTTCTGCTGTTACACTCACCTCTAATAACTTTTAACACTCTTTTTTTTGTCTTTTTTACTTCCTTGAACGAAGTAAAAAGCAAGTATTGTAATCGCGAAAAGTTTTAGGCCTCATATTTCAACGAAAATATCCATCTTGACCGCTATCGAATGCAATTTAACGCTGTTTTTGCGTGACATCTGTACGTAAGGACGGAATAAAAGACTTTTCCTCCAAAAAAATTATGAAACTGCTTAAAATGAATTCTGAAGAGAATTTTTCGTGCTGTCTGTACGTACGTAGGTATCTCGCATAACTCAAAAAAGAGTAGCCTCAGAACGTTGAAATTTTGTATATAGGACTGCTAAAACATGTAGATGTGCACCTCGTATTTTGGTTGCAATCGGCCGCACAAAACGTATGTAAATATATTTATATATATATCCACTCTGTTACCCGGCTCAGTGATCTCAGTTTCTTTACTCTTATATGTTTGTAAATTGTGAATTTTTTGCTTTAAAAATGATTGAATTATGTTGTTCTTATCTTCCGGTTAAGGCTTTTATGCCTTAAGCAAATTTGCAAGCAATATTTGTAGAATAATCAACAATTTAAAAGCTGTTTAAGTGCTGTTAAGCCTAACTTATAAACAACATGGCGGACATGTTTGTTTATAATTGAAACATCAGCATAGTAAATTTGTTGCCAATCTAGAGAAACTAAGCTTCGCAACAACAAAGATTATTGCTAATTAAATCATGCTTAATCCTTTCTGAATTTGTTTCGAGGAAATAAGTGTTTAAGATTTACTTCGTAATTTTTAATACAGATATTTTCAGTTTTTATGTATTTTTGACTTGTCGCGAAGTGAGAACTGAATTAATTGAATGAGAAATACTGTATCGTCTGTGAAAATCTATTTCTTTTTTTTGGGGGGGGGGTAATTTCTTTTATACATCGTTCTAGATTTATTACAGTATTTGAATAGAACATGTGTCAACGATTAGATAATTCTACAATTGATATAAATTTTGTGCATTCAGAGTTATAATATGAACGAAATATAACGCTGTTAAGTGAACCTAGCACCAGAGGTTCGCTGTGGTAAACAAATATAGTGAATTTTAAAGAGTGCATTTATTCTATTGTGGTTTATGCGCTATCGATGAAGCAGATTAAACTTAATCCAATAAGTTTAAATGAAATGCAAGAAAAAATGCGTATAATGTAATATTCCGTACAAGGAAGTTATGTGGTGGACACATAATATTTTTTAGTTTCATTATTAACCACCATTTTCCGCACTGCACTATATACAACAGCAAAATTCTAAAAATTCAAAAGCAACATAACAGTATACGCTTAGTTTCCGACGCATATTTAAGTATTGGCATACAATGTTTTTTTTTTTTTTGTTTGTTTGTTTGTTTTTGTTCCTCAGTGTCTTCTCTCAGCTGATTATATCAATGTCCAGTTTATATACTAAGATCGCTTTGCAAAACCTTTTTTTTTTTTTTATATATATATATTTTTATTATTAATGCTTTGTGTATTTACTTTATTTATAAAACATCACCTTTCTGTTGTTTACCCCGCATAAAATTCGATTAAATGGTAAAATCACAAATTATTTAAAAACAGCATAGATTTAAAATTTCCTATAAACACTCTCAAGCCCTGGAGATAAGTATGTTTTATTCTGTGTAGTGTTGGCCCTGCTCGCTTTGAAATCGTTGAATTTGTTAATCAAAAATTCATTAAAGTTTTATAAAATAATAAATGGATAATAAAACAAATTCGAAATTCAATGTTCCGGCTTCGAAGTGCCCTTGTTTGGGTGGATGCCCACGTTTTTGAAGAATGGAGGGCTCTAGGTACCGTATTCTTTCACAATGCATACATTCATTGAGATTCTTTATTATTCAATTTCTTTAAACAGAGTAGAAAGCAATACTATTCGGTGGCAAAAAGTAGAAAAGGGATGAGCCGTTTATAGGGATTCAGCGCGAGATGCCGTTTCGACACTAATATCTCATTAGCGAATGACGTTTTGGGCTAAATAAAAGTGGCAGCGTGGCAGCAGAATCATTAGTTTTTCGGTTCTTAAAGTTTATTTAAATAATGTTTAATTTTATATGAAATGAATATAAATTTGATTGGAAAGCTAAATGTACATTTCTTTCTTGTATCAGAAAGTAAAAATCGTGTCTGTGAACCTAATTAGATAACAAACAATATTGAATATTGCAGATAGTCATGCAATCTGCAGAAGGTATTTACATGCCATTACCTCCACAGAGAACGAAAACCGTCTGGAGCCACAAGTATCGCCTTACAAGGATTTCTTTGTAAATACAACCCTGATAACGAATACAGAAGCCTAATTTTATTTTACCTCGGAATTCCAGGTGTCCTATACGACTAATTAAAAATACCTACGTAACTTGAACTTCAAGGTGGTAGCGGCATAACTGCTGAGCATTGGTAATTTGATACGAGTGAACATTCTGGCAAACGGTGCATGGGAGGTTTCATATTTTTTCTCCTCTGCATTTTTTTTCAACTTTCACGTATGTTCGTTGAGAGGATGTCCATGAAAGTTTCCTTTTCCTTAGATAGCCTTCTCGTGCTTTATCATAATCCAAATAATTGGATTAAATTGTTTTCATCAGCAGTTGTTATTAAGGGGACTCATACACCTTAAACCCCTCATGATCTTCGAATATGTGACTATTGCAAGAATTGGGATATTTTATTTATTTTAAAAGCAATTACTTCCAACTTTTTACAGCTGACTACATGATATAGCTGCTTTGGAAACTAGTAACCAGAAAGTTTGTGTTGCCACAAATATTTTTGTAATTTAATCCTCTTTGTGACAAAATATTTCGCCATGTTTCCACCTTGCGCGCACGATATTTTAAAAATGGCTAAAGGTACATACTTGAAATTAGATGGAATTCTTTATATGGGCACTATTTTCTAACTGAACCAACAATCTGATGAATATTTTAATATTGAAAAAAGTTTATGGACGAAAACATTACAAATTTTTTTAATAAAATATTTTGATAAACTCAACTCAAAATAAAATAAAAAATTAACATGAAATTTTTAGAATTTTAGGTTCACAGTAGTTTCCAGATGTTATAAAAGCTATATATTAAATATGGAGTTAAATTATGAAGCAGAATGTTTTAAACTGTGCGCGCAAGGTGGAAACATGCTGAAGTATTTTGTCACAAAGCGGATTAAATTATAAAAATATTTGTGGCAACACAAACTTTCTGATGACTATTTCAGAAAGCAGCTATATGATGTAGTCAGCTGCAAAAGTTGGTAGTAATTGCTTTTAAAATAAATAAGTTATCCCAATTCTTGAAACAGTCACCTATTCGAACACCTTATGGGTTTTGAGGTGTATGAGTCCCCTTAAGCACATTATCTAAAACAAATTTCACAGTTCTCATCATCGCAAAAGCGTTAGTGAATGCGTGCGAACAGCATTTACCTTGTGCATAATAACAATTCTTGTTTCTTGATTATTATTCTTTGAACAATGCCTTCGTTATCCCTCTTGCTGTCTGACCGGAAGTGTTACATCGTTGCCAATTTCATTCTCTATATTTGAGAAAAGCAGTCCACAAACTTAATCATTTCAGAATGATGTTCTGGGACCAACTTTCAGTAGCTGATAATACTCACGCATTTTACCCAGCCCATACGATCGTAGTTCATTTAGTACATATAGTACTTCTTGCGCAAAACATTTTAGACAGTTTCATTATCAAGTATCAATATCACTTTTTCACATATTCTGACTTCGAAATTAAAGGTACTTCATAAGTATGGGCATTACAGGAAAATAAAGGAACTATTGTTATCACGAAAATTTTCGATTTTCAGGTTTCAACGGCAATATCTATTTTGACTATTTTTTCCCCGATAATAAAGGACTTTTTATCTCAAAACGCCTGTACGTATATCTTTATCTCTCATAACTCATAAACTATTAGCTATAGAACTTAATTTTGTATATAGGGCTGCTCTCTTTTTACTGCAATCAAGAGTATTTTTGATGTCATTTTAAATTTGCCTTGAGTTAATAAAGTTAAAATAATTCGAGGATATAAGATTGAAGGAAGTGCGCCAAGAAATCTGTGTAATTTAATATTCGTAGAAGGAAGTCTTGGTGTCCATATCAGATTCTTCTTAATTAAACGTGTGTAAAAATACTGAGAGACAAAGTAAAGACAGTGAGGTATGCGCGAGTAACGCGTAAAAGTATAGATAACCTTATCTAGAAAAATAGCAATCTTAATTGAGATAGGCATTTAGATTAAGTGTGTGTGTGTATTTAATTACGGCAAAGCATCTAGGGCTGTCTGCATCTAGGGCTATCTGCTTATTGCTTGGGGAGGGATGCCTTCGTGGAGGACTTTCTAAGGGAAACTGGCTCGTATACACGTTACACATGGGGAAAACCACGAAAACACCCATGCAGCCAGCCCGTTCGCGGGATTCGAACCTCGGACCGAACTACCAGTGTTCAGCGACTTTACCGCTCGGCCGCTGGTGGGCCATTTAGCATTAAAAATGAGATTTAATAAGGAGAAGTAATATAAATACATAATAATGCTTAAGGAAGCGTACAGTCCCAGATCGAAGTTACACATCACGTGGAAGGCACAAGAGTTGTTTCACAGACGCACACACACACAGACTGAAGTCGTTACGCAGAACTGCCGGGGAAAATTCTTCTCTTCTCGTCAGCCCGTAGGGTTGTTAAGCAAGTTTACTGTTTCGCCAATTGGCACTTTTCTCCGGAGTTTTTGAGTCTCTATCGCCTGTTTGAAGAAAACCTGTTCTCACGAGTTTTTATATATATGTTATTACAAGTTTTTATATGTGCTACCGTTACACCACGAAGGCACGCTAGGGAAGTGGGAGAAATACTCGTACCTTATATACTCCCCTTTATAAAGGGCGACTAGGATTTTAGGGGACCTAGTCGCCAAATCCTGGGCGCGGAGAATCATCATCCGCAACCCTTTTAGTTCGGGCGCCACTTGTAGAGTCACTAGGTTAATTGGAAGAAGGAAAGATGAAAAATTAACAACGCCTTCGCCGGGATCGAACCTTGGACCTCTGGAATACCGGCCCAGCGTGCTACCGTTACACCACGAAGGCGCGCTAGGGAAGTGGGAGAAATATTTATAAGGTTAATTATTATGGGTATCAACATTTTTTTTAAATAAATTGCAAGATATCCAATATCTGTTATAACAAAACAAAGAATTTATCTGTGTACTGTGTATTACGTTGTGTGAAGAGCTACAAAATTTGGCAGTCATGCTATCGGGTCGATGAAAGTATGCATTCCGAAGCGTTGTTTTTTTTTTTTTTTTCAAATTTGATTTAGATATTTTTATTTAATATTGTAATGATTTTTTGCGAATTTTTGCGCATATCTGTGTGTTACAAGTGAACTAATAATCGCATTATTTTTTGTTTGCATTATGATATACAGGAGAAAATGATATCCTGAATAAAGTTTATTCCAAATTTCTAGCAAATCATATGCGGGCAAATTTTCGAAAACTCGCGATATTTTTACGACTACCAAATCCACTATTTTAAAATTTCAGTACCCCAAAATACATCCATTGCAAAATTTTGAAATTCGCATATTATGAAATAAAATTCTTAATATAATTGTAAAACAAAAATAATCAAAACATCTTAATTAAGCAATTTTCCATATTTTTTCTTTCAAACGTGCGGAAGTATGAACTAAATAAAGATAAATTTTCAATTCTTGTTAGAAAACATTGATCTTCATTTTCTAAACAGACTGTTTTTGAGCAGAATGATGACATGATCCTCCTTCCTTGATATTAATTACATCTAACAACTTCATATTCGGCATAGATCTTGTATTAAGTGCTAATTTCTTTCCTTAATTTAAAAATACTACAAAAATGCACTATATATATTGTAGTTTATTTTAAGTAAGATATGAACTACAATAAAATAAATGCATAGAAAAAAAAACTACATTTTATCTTGCCAATGTTTACGACAGAATTAAGAATTTTTTGCCCTTTAAATGCTTTTATTTTTGAAAATACCTTTGCCATTTTATAAGCTCTTATGCCTATAAATTTCTTTGCATTTAATTTAAAATCTAATTTTCTTAATTTTAGTATTATGCGAGTAATATGAAAATCCGTTTTCTCTCCAAGAAGCGTAGGTTTTATATTTATGCTCTCATATCCTTTTACTTTTCTAATATTTAATGACCCATTATTAGAATCTTCAGAAGAAAATTATAATAAATTTCCATTAAGAATTATTTAATTTGAAATTTCGAATACGCACGAATTTCATTATGTTGCGGTGGAAACAGTTAAAGCAACTACCACAAAAAAAGGCAGCAAAGTTTTAAATTGACAATAAAATTTCGTTTTACTTGATATTTAATAAATTTTAATTTAATTTTTTAAATTTTTCTGGCAAACAAGGAGGAATACGTATCCGTAAAGAACATTACAAATTTCGTCTCTATGCAAAAATTTTGTTCTACAGAGACAAACATTTTGAAATTTTGCACGTATGTATTTTTGCGATCGCTGTTCAATACTGGAAGATGTGATTTTTTTTAAAGGCAATTTGCCCTGAAGCACTATTAATTTCGCTTTGGCATTTTGCGTTGAAAACTATAAACGGCATAGCACTTTTCAAATTCTTGCCACCGAATATTATCGCCTTGTGTTATACACTCATGTCCATAAATTAAGGATAATGCAAAATCAGGCAAAGGAAGAGTTAGAAGCAAAACAAATTTGACTTATTTCTTAAGTTTATTTATTAAACAAAAGGTAAAGAGCAAAAAAAGATGCTATATGTTTGATATTATTAAAAAAATTAGCGATTTTTTCTCCCTGGAGCAAATTACAAAAAAAAATCTATTTACAAAAAACCAATATTAAATGGTTGGTATGATTATTAATACATTGTATGTCTCCCAGACGATGCAATACAGTCCGTACAACGCCTAGGCATGCTCAGTATCAAATTATCGATCTGATCTTGGGGGATATTACACCACTCAAAAAGCAATGCTCTCCGAAGTTCCGGTAGACATGTAGGAGAAGGTTGACGGGCTGCAACTCGTCGGCCAAGCATATCCCACACGTGCTCTACTGGATTCAAGTCCGGTGAGAATGCTGGCCAGTTCATATGGGTGACATCCTCCGATTGAAGGCATTCGCTTACGATGTTTGCACGGTGAGGACGGGCGTTGTCATCTATAAAAACAAATTGTGCGCCCATGGCGCCCCGAAACAAACGTACATGTTGTTCCAGAATGACGTCCCGATAGATTTGGCTTGTCATGGTTCCAATTTGAACATGCGGGTCAGTTCTGGAACCCAGAATAATTCCACCGCAAACGAGCACTCCTGCACCGCCGTAACGGTGTCGATCAATGATGTTTTCTTGGTGGTAACGGGTACCTGGAGCTTTCCATATGAAAGTTCAGTGAGAATCAGACTGCAAGCTAAACCTAGACTTGTCGGAAAACATCACACAAGCCCACTGTTGCGGTGTCCACAATGAATGCTCTCTACTCCAGGTAACGCAGGCGACAGTGAGTTGTTGTAAGTGGAACGCATCTGAGAGGTCTACGAGCATATAGACCAATCTGCCCTAAGCGTCTGTACACGGTCTGCCTTCAAATTGTCGTATCAGTGGCTGAAGAGAGCTGACGAGGCAGGTCTGAGGCTGTGCTCCGCCTGTTTCTTTTGGCAGTAACTGCCAAATACCGGTCCTCATTCCGCATTGTAACTCTGGGGCGACCTGTGCTGTAACGTCTACTCACATTACTATCATCTTGGAATCGTTGCCAAATCCTGGAGAGGACACTCTGGGCAATTCCAAGTTCGTCTGATACTTCCAGTTGGGTACGCCCACATTCCAGACGGCCGATAATTGTACCACATAAAAAATCATCCAAACACGTCCTTTGTGTCATAATTATTCGGTTATTGTACTGAAATGCTTATAAAGTGCCTGCGAACAATTTTACTTCTTTGCTTGTATTCCTTATATATCACTCTCTTACACTCTCGTCATTGTGACGTACCATCGGTGTCATCTGGTTACTTCCTGAAATTTGCATATGATTCTTGAAGATGTGTGTAGTGACTTTACATGTGATATATTTATTTGAGAGTTCGATTTCCGCGTGACTCCGATTTATCCTTAATTTATGGACATGAGTTTACTTAAAGGAATTAAATAATGAAGAATCTGCATGAATGCATGTATGTTTCTCCCATTGTGATAAATCAACGGTACCTAGAACCATCCAAATTCGAATAACGTAATCTTCAATAGAATATGGGCATGTGGAAGCCATAATTTGAGTTTGAAATTTGTTTTATAATCGGTTTCATATTTTTTATCATTTCAACGAATTTTTGATTAACAGACTTAAGGATTTCAAAGCGAGCAATGGCAACACTATACCAAAAAACAAAATTTTTTATCTCCGACGCGCGAGACTCTGTATCGGATATTCTAAAGACATGTTCATTTAAAAATTATTTTGCGATATTGGCTGTTGAAATGAATTTATGGTTTGAGGACATAGAACATGATATTTAATAAATAAAGGTAACACCCAAAACATTAAAAAACGCCCCTTTGGACGTAGTTTAAAATTTTGTTAAAATTTCAGATTCTATTTTACTCGATTTTCTATTTCATATTTTGTAAAACTTTCACGAATTTTCTTTTTCAAAATTAAGCTCAATTTTTCTTAATTTTAATTGCTGGTCATCCAAAATGCAACATCACGAAGGAAGCATTCAAACAACATGAAATTTCCATCATGTAAAGTGCTGTGTGTATAGCACTGGTGGAGTGCATGGCCACATCCGCAACCATATCACATCAAATGCAGCCTGTAACACAAGAATCTGTGGCTGCACAAACAATTCGCTGTCGCTATAGTGTAATGATCCTAAGTTTTACTAACGTTTATTTTATTTTAAAACTGTACTATCACTTCTTATTTTCTACTTCCGGCCAGAATTAAATGTTTAACTTGTTTATGCAAATTGTCTTGCTAACGCCCAAGCACTTAAGTTGTGGCTTTTTGCCAAGCGGGAGAGAGAAGGAGTTTTGGGAAGCAAGCCGCTTGCCATTGTAGTTTTACGAGTTTTCACTCGGTTGCTGGTTGCCTTTAAGGCCAGAGGTTTAGCCCTCTTGATATTTGCAGACGTAGTTTCAGCAGCTCGGCGTTACTACATACGTACCTTTTTTAATTAAAGGCCAGTCTTAGTGCTAGGCATGTGTATACTAATTCAAAGTTAGCTTTTAGTTAGAGTTTTAGTTAATAGATTTTATATTCTTACGTTCAGACCACAAGTGGTGGGTCTCTGTATTCCGAAGTTCGGAAGTGCCTGTAAAAGATTGAAAATAAAGGGTTTCGTATACCCTTCCTGCTTGTGTTCTCTATCCCCACACCTTCTTGAACATAGCTTGCGTAAGCTCCCTGTTCCTACTCAGGATCATTCATGTTTCCAAAGCAAACCAAGAGAAACACAAGTCCTGACAATAGTACAATGGACAGTCCGCTAGACGTCCATTGACCACAGGTCCTTTTAACCAGAATCCTTTGCGTTTGCAATGGCGCAAACCTCGGAGATGGGCACCTGAATGGCATGACGTGTTTTTGGACGAATCACGTTCTGCTTGCAGTACCACGATGGTCAGGTTAGAGTTTAGAGACACCGTGCAGAGACGTTGCTCGACTGCTGTGTTATGCATCATCATAGTGTTCCTGCACTCGGTGTTATGGCGTGAGGTAGCAATGGATTCTACTTCCGCACACGCCTAGCACTAATTAACCGTACACGTAACAGCCAATGCTTTCTTCGAGGTTTTGCAGCATGTTCTCTTTCCTTACCTTCAGGGCTTGCCTGCGGCCACATTTCAACAGGACAATATGTGACCACACGTTGCACGCAATGTTCAAGCTTTCTTCTTAACCCACCATATTCCAGTGTTGTTCTGGCCTGCCAGTTTTCCAGATCAATCGCCCATTGAACATGTCTGGTCAGTAATTGGAGAAGGCTGTACACGCGACGGAGGACGTGGGCACCACCCCTCTACCAATACGGTTAATCGGTATAGCGCCACGTCCACCTTTATCTAGATAACCATACGTGGTCATTATGCTAATACACTAATACATAAACATACATACAAATTTGGTACTCAATACAGTGGCGTTAAAGCTAATTAATGTTAGACACTGGATAATGCATTGCCATGTTACAAGGTGTATGCAAAAGCATGGATACGGCAGCATATATACATAACGTGTGTACTCATATGTTGAATACACTATGATCCTTTCAAGCGTTATCATTAGATACACAAGACATGTACGTACTGAAATATTAGGTGCGAAGTGTTATGCTGGAATAAGTAATTAGTACAGTGAATTAAAAGTTAGACCCTAGATTAGTATTGTGTGGTACAGTGTCTTGCTACTGGATTATTTGTGCTCTTTCCTAAGTACATTAACCTGTGTACAAAGATATTAAAACACGTGTATTAGGTACACAGTAATCAGTGGGTACCCAAGCGTTAGGTAAGTGCTACTTTAACATACATTAACAATAAGTATTTAATACAATGCTGAACATATAATTGGTGCAATTAATTTTAGAATGGGACCCTAGTTTGATTTTGCGATACGGTGCCGTGTTACAGGATAAAATGCGCAGATGCACAGTTACATTATCATATATGCAGAACATAAATTCATATACTTATATACAGACACATTAGGTACATGATTATTCAGTGCGTAATAGATGCATATTAACTATACAGTGTCAAGATATGTTATAATACTAGTAGATACATGGGTATAGTTATTCAAAACCAATAACACTGATAAATCTCTGAAATAAATTGAGGTTTGGTATATTTCTTGCTCTTTTTCGTGTTGGATTTTGGATGGCCAGCAAGATATACTGAACTTCTGCCAAACTTTCTCTGCAGCAATAGGCATGGAGCATTTTTTAACTACTACTTGTAACTTTTAGCTTTTCTTTGACAGGTAGCTAGTTGTCTTCTACATGTAAGTTTGATTTAAATTACACTTTGTTCACTGGTGTAACTGGGACTAGTGAAACTGGGACTGGTGTAACTGGGACTAGTGGAAATAAACTTTAAAAAGTCTGGTTAAGATATTTTTTCGCAGCTGCCATTTCTATAATATAAATAATAATCAATTGAAGAGTAACAGTTTTATTTTTATCGGCCAAACAAATGACTAAATACTAAAATCAACGAAACTTTAAATAACATGCAGCTCAAGTTTAGATGTAAATTACAATCGCATGAAAAGTTAAATCGTGTGATCTTTATTGGAGTATATTTGTTAGTGTGCCTGAGAAACAAATTTCGAATATAACGCCAAAATTTGGCATCGCAAGTGAGGAGTTCTTCGAAGGCAAAGGGTTAAAACAGAATTGCACTGAAGGCGTTTGACCAATGGAGGCTCTTTGGACACTTAGAAATCACTTAATCTACATATTAACAGTCGCAGAAGATTTTACAAGAAATGTTTTAATAATAATGCAGCATTAAAAACTCATTTCGTTATAAAAAATATCTAGAAATAACAGCGGCAGGTTTTATAGAGTTCATATTTGGCTGAAAGTCACAACTTACCTGTTGAGATAATGGTCACATGAAAATTCTAAAATTCTCAAAAAAAAAAAAGGGGGGAGCAAGTGCATGACTGTACAATCTGCTTCCGATTACCTACTTTCTTGTAAAAGCATATGTATCATCATTTACTTTATTTTTCAGAAAATAGAATCCAATCTCAAGAGTAATTAAACTGTTTGGGAATGATAAAAAAGTGATGACTTAAGCAAATAAAAAAGATTTCAGCTGTCTTTAAGACGTTTCTCATTAAACTGAAAGTTTAATTTAAGAAAAGAAACATGTATTTTATTTATTTGCATGCAATTTTCTCTTTAATTTTTACAGCGGCATATGAGACTCTGGTTGTGTAAATCACTTTCGGAAGGTTTTTCGAAAGTTGAAACATTTCTGATTTTGGTTAAGCAGACGAATTAATAATGTTTCTTTTTCATAATTAATTCATGCATTAATTACTCTCATTGCTACATTTTGCACTGAAATTAAATATTTATCATTAACAAGAACATTAGTGTTTATAGTATTCTTGCTATGTAGACTTTCTTTAGGAAAGCAACCTATGTTAAGGGGACTCATACACCTTTAAAACCCATAAGATCTTCGAATATGTAACTGTTGCAAGAATTGGGATAACGTATTTATTTTAAAAGCAATTACTTCCAACTTTTTACAGCTGACTACATAATATAGCTGTTTTCTGAAATAGTATTCAGAAAGTTTGTGTTGCCACAAATATTTTTATAATTTAATCCGCTTTGTGACAGAATTTTTCATCATGTTTCCACCTTGCGCGCACAGTTTAAAACATTCTCTTGCATAATTTAATTCCATATTTAATATATATATATATATAGCTTTTAAAATATTTGGAAACTCCTGTGAACCAAAAATCCTAAGAATTTCATGTTAAATTTTTATTTTAATTGGAGTGGAATTTATAAAATGTATTTTATTAAAAAAATCTGTATTGTTTTCTTTCATAAAATTTTTTAATATTAAAATATTCCTCAGATTTTTGCTTTAGTTAGAAAATAGTTCCCATATAAAGAATTCTGTTAAATTTCAAGTATGTACCATTAGCCATTTTTAAAATATCATGCGCTCAAGGTGGGAACATAACCAAAACGTTTGTCGCAGAGCGGATTAAATTACAAAAATATTCGTGGCAACACAAACTGTCTGGTTGCTAGTTCCCAAAGCAGCTATATTATGAATTCAGGTGTAAAAGGTTGGAAGTAATTGCTTTTAAAACAAATAACATATCCTTATTCTTTCAACAGTCGCATATTCGAAGATCATAAGGGGTTTAAGGTGTTAGAGGGTTAAGGTGCATGAGGGGTTTAAGGTAAATATGGTTTAAGGTAAATATGGTTTAAGGTAAATATGGTTTAAGATATGTATGAGGGGTTTAAGGAGGGTTTTTAAGGTTCATAACCGTAATTATTTCTGCTGTTTTCTTCCCAGGGTCCTAGTTATTATCTCTTTCTTACCATTAATTTTCATTTTTTTTTAACTATCCAGTAGAAGAAAAAATAAATTTTAAGATTTGATAAAGCATTCCAGATTTTAAAATGCAATTGAATGAAGTTTTCCTTACTATATTTTTAAGCTAAGTAAAGAGAAAAATGTCACCAAAATTACATCTCACAATTTTCGTATATTCAACACCAAACTGAATTTTAAAATGCTCTTATCTTTACCGTCATTTGAAATACGTGAAATCAAGGACAGCCTTAACGGTGCATTTTGTTGCGTGCGTATGGGCTCGTAATAAATTGAATGCCAACAAAATCGAATTTGGTACTTTTCCGTTTTGCCGGCGCAAACGATAAAGTAGCCAATAATGGTACAACTTATGTCAAACCGAATATCTTCGCTGGTAACCTTTTACGCCTCGGTTTCAAAACTAGTCGCAGTCATCAGATTGATTGTTTCTTTCAATACTGGCATACAATTACGTAGAATTTTTACAAGATAGTTAAATTCTATCTCCTAAAACAATTCGCGTAATTAAGTTAATTAGGATGCAATCACACCGCTCAGTCGAAGGCGAAAATATAGAAAAGACAAAATCAAGTGTTAAATTCATCCGTTCTAATGAGAATGCACTCGCGAAGTAAAGCACTGCGGTTTTGCATAATTTCTGAGTAAGCTATTCGTATGAATTGAAATAATTCTTGCACTTCAACTTGTATTCCAAATTAAGATTTAACCTGAAATTAATGTAGATAATTACTGAGAGAATTAGATTTTTGTAGCGTAGTTTACGTGAGATGAGATCACTTGGGGTCACGTGATACGAACCGGCGAATCAGGATTTTGAACCATGAAAGCATAGTAAATTCTTAAATTAATGTATTTTTACGAATTTATTGTCTTTATTTATTGGCCTTTTACAAAATTTTAAACCCTATTAAAATGTTTATGCCTTCAAAATAGAAAATTCTTAGAATTAACATTTGTTAACATTTTTTTGTATATACTGTATGTTGTCGCCAAAAAAGTCTGCTTGGCGAGATTTGCGCCAACGAAACGGAAAAGCTTGGAAAAATTTTTTTACCAAATAAAACTCTTCAAAGCTCTGGAAATTTCCACTAAAATACTCCTACAGCTCTTCACAGTATCACAGACTACAATCAGTAGTTAAATTCAAATACCAAGAACGTTAAACAAAATGCAATGCAAAGTTCATCTTAAAGCTCATACGGAGATATTTCAATACTCCGAAATAACACTGAATCAGACAAACAATGCAGACATAGGGCTCTCGCCGGTCTTTTATATCTTTCTCTCGGTCGCTCAGCTATTTCTACTTCTCGAAATTCCTGGAAGACATATGAGGCATATGGTATACAGGTGACAGGTGACGGAGGACAGGGACGCCTGGTGTTTAACGGAGGTAAACAGGCATATGTCCCACGCCCTCCCCTATATAGATACAAGAACTCCCTGGGGTCCCACAAGGGCGCACCGGGAGTTACTGAGCCTTCATGAAAAAGTTTACATGGCCATACAAGGGCTATTCCAGTTTGACATTGGTTCTGTACAGATTCTTATGTTAATGGTTGACCTGGGTGTTCATAGGCCATAATGCATACATGAAACATAACATTACATACATGATATGACATGACATTAAACTTATACATAATACTTGCATGAATTAGTACATACAGCATATGGTATACAGCTACATGTAGCATTGATTACATTTATTCAATTACAATACATATTAAAGTCATACAGGGACCTGACCAAAATGTCTCCAAGTTTGGCACATGTTGACGATTTCTTTTCTTTTTTTTTTTTTTTTCCGCAAAGCTCCGCTTCTTCAGATCTTCATGTTACACTATACGAAAAATACTACAGTTTCACATATAATATCACTAAAATTATCTACATAGAGTGGGACATTTATTGAACTATATGAAATAATACCGTCGTAACTTCTGAATGGTTTGTGTGATGAAGTTCAATCTTCGTGGTTGGCCGCCGGGCATGATGGGAACTAATATGCGCACTAACTTCTTATTGTCGACCGTTTTCAAGTGAAAATGTCAGGGTACAGCGTGCCTGAGCGTATAGCGCGATCGAAAAGTCTGTCCACCCTCGAAGGGTGACTGTGGTGTGCAGTGTCTATTCACGGAATAATCGGTGCCACATGCGTTGATGGTACGGTGACTACTGAAAAATGTGAATGGATTTGAAATCAGCACTTTGAGGGCCGCATTCTGGCTTTGGAGTACCCAGAGGCCATGGGACTCACTGGAATGTAACTCACTTGGCCGCCATATTCTCCGGATCTGAACACGTGTGACTCATTTTTGTGGGGCTATATTTACCTTCTCGCACGCGCGCTTGGCAATTTTACATGAGCACGTGCGTGTCGTATTTTTTAAGACATCCGTTATTATTGTCGTATTTTTAAGACATCCGTTATTTTTTGGCACGAAAAACGAAAGAAATGAGTGAATATTGATAATAAATTTGTTAAGAAATAAAATATTAATCTTATTATTGCAAAATACAAATGATATCCCATTCAAATATAATTTAAATATTTTTAAGCTCTTATGTTAGTGAGATGGAAATGCAATGATGTATTTCATTATAGAAAATTTAAAATTTATTATTTAATAATTATATCTTTAAATCGAAGCTAATTTTAATATTCATCAAAGACAAATATAGACAATAAAAAAGGAAAACACCTTGGTTGGAAAAAAAGTAAGTTTAGCATTACTTACTTTTGCAAGGAAATTTACTTCTTACTGTTTACTAAAACGCACTTTAAACTAATTTAATGTTTCTATTTATTTCTAAAAAATAGAAATAAAAGATAATAAGGAATGGAAAGAAAATAAAGAATGGAAATAGATATTGTTCTCCCATCCGAAGGTTTCCTTTTCTTTATCAAATAATTCTTGAAGAATCCGAGCATGTTGATTAAAGTTTGTGCACTCAGTAGTTTTTAAATAATTTATGTTTTATTCCATATAGTTCAATAATGGTCACCCTGTATCTGCAAATTTCGTAACAATGTGAAGGAAATCGCAAAAACAAAAGATGTTACGTATTGTATTCCAACATATTGGAAGAAAAAGGTTTCAGAGAGAATAGAATATTATTCCTTAAAATACAACTTTCTATATTTGATGGACATGTCCTCGAATATTTTTGAAATCATAACGGTAAAGGAGAGCGGAGTAAATCGCAGGAACGAATATTGAGATATTTTTGATAGTGAAAAAATGTAGATACGATACTTTGAGTAATGCACAAATCGTGGGCCTGCTTAAAATTATTGACTGCATTTAAACGTTAAAAACCAGTGGCTTAAAGGAGTCGGTCTAATACCAGATAGACAAGAAAAGGAGAAAAGAAAACTACAAACGTCTTTATGATTAGTTGTGAACAGCATACGCACACATATATTTATTCACTGAAGACTTCCGGTTTTATTCCCTTTCTTTCTTTTTCGAATTCAAAAACAAAACAAAGAAAATATTTACGTTCGAAAATAACAATCAAAATTCAGGGTCGTTTCACTTTCACCAGAATTTACTCTGGTTTCTAAGAATATCACACTTGATTAAACTTCATGTATATTCATGAAATGTTAAATCTTTTGTTGATATGAAATGAAGTTCTATTAGCAATAAAGTGTTTTGTTTCAAAAGGGGTCTGCATCAACAGCTTTGGCACGAATACAATAGTCTGAGCTGTGCTAAAATTGTAAACAGAATTCATTTCGGTTCCCAAAGGATTTGATCTTATTATACTGTGAAAAAGATGAAAAGAGGTTGCATGCTAGTGAACTTGCCATTTTCACGAATGACTGAGAATGATTGTTTAATTCATTTGTGCATATCTTTCTTTTAAAACATGCATTAAAAATCATACTGAACACATAATATGTAAACAATGTTCTGTTGTCATTAAAATAACAACGAAAATGCAGAATGTATTCCAAAATTTCAAAACACATTTGACTAAGATTATTCGTGATTACCGTTAAAAAGAAAAAGGGGCTATATGAGAGTTAAAATTACGAGTTAGTTTTTATTGATTTTTAGAGCTGTCAGAAATAAAAATAGTCGTCCAAAGCACACTTATTTGATTGGAATTGAGGTGATTAATATATGAAAAGTTAAAGAATAATTGTAGCGTCATTAGAGTTGAAGCAGGAGTACATGAAAAATGAGCAGTACCCTTTGCCAGGGCTCGAACCCGGACCTCTCGAATACGACCCGAGCGTGCCACCGCTACAGCACGCAGGTACGCTGTAAGGAGGGAGAAAATACCTTATATACTCCTCCTTTTAAAAGAGCGACTGAGGATTAGAGGGAAAATGAAAAATAAGCAATGCCCTCACCGGGACCCGAACCCGAATCTCTCGAAAACGCGTCGAGCTTGGCACAGCTACAGTACGAGAGCACGGTGGAATGAGGGAAAAATGCCTTATAGAATTATCATAAATTTTAAACAATCAAATGTCTTAGCAATAAAGTTTTTAAAGTTTCTACAGTAGTGTGAAACTGGCTTTGCTTTATTTAATAGCAAAAAGAAAAATTTGCAGCTCGCATAGAAATAATATTGAGGATCTGTTTCTTAATTCTCATTTCTTTTTTAATTCTGGATCTCCCTTCTGCTATGCTTTTATCTCATGCTCACTATAAAATTTCTAGTAGTAACAGCTAAAGTAATTCAGTACTTACAAAAAGGTGAAAATGTGCTTTACCTACTATAAGCACCATCAATAATTTTATTTTAAAGTTCCTTTGTTTGGTAGCAAAAAAAAAAAAAAAAAAAAATATTTCCTATTTTCTAAGAATGGAAAAAATACTTCGATGCAAAGCTGCTTAACCTTCCAGCACGCGATTATGCGCAAAATTTACTAAAAATTCAGTTTTTAATGCACAATTTTCGCATATCGAAGCTGAGACGTCTGAAAGTCATTTCTATTCCTCCTTACCCTTCCCCATATCATGGACTGTCCCTACAGGAAGTCATTTGACTTTTTTTTTTTTAACTAGGTTGCTGCTGTGCTACATGGCAACTTTTTCATAAAAGTTACGACACGGGCGTGGTCGTGTTTTAAAATTCAGAAAATATTTTTTTTTCTCAAAATATTTTGTAATTTTGTATTACTAATTGCCGTGTATTATTTTAAATTTAATACATTTGGCTCTGTAAATTTTATATCGGTTTTCATGGCAAAAAATATGTGCAACCAGCTGATGTTGCTCGGATTCTTCAAGAATTATCTTATGAAGAAAAGGAAGACAAGGAAATCTTTGGATGGGAGAACAATAGCGATTTTCTTTTATTTCTATTTTTTAGAAATAAATAAAAACATTAAATTCAGTTTAAAGTGCGTTTTTGTAACCAGTAAGAAGTACATTTCCTTGCAGAAGTAAGTAATGCTAAACTTACTTTTTTTCCTACCAAGGTGTTTCTCTTTCTTATTGTCTATATTTTCTTGGATGAATATTAAAATTAGCTTCGATTTTAAAATATATTTATCAAATAATAAATTTAAAATTTTCTATAATGAAATACATCTTTTCATTTCCATCTCACTAACATAAGAACTTAAAAAAATTACTTATATTTTAATGTGATATCATTTGTATTTTGCAGTAATAAGATTAATATTTTATTTCTTAACAAATATATAATCAATATTCACTCATTTCTGTCGCTTTTCGTGCCAAGAACGGTAAAATAACGGATGTCGTAAAGAATACCACTCGCGCGTGCTCATGTAAAATTTCCAAGCGCGCGTGCTGGAAGGTTAAATGGAAATCAAACTAGTTTAAATTAGTGCATAGTGTAAAATTAGTGCATAGTAACAGAAATTAGTGCATAGCACTCATTTTTCATAGTCGTACCTTATAAAAATAAATATTAATTATCAATTCATTTTAACATAACTGTTAAATTTGAAAATACTGTCTGAAGAGACATTTGGGCTGCAGTGAATTTATTTATTCTTTCAAATATGAAATGAAATTACGTTAAATCCTTTTGAGGTTAGAAGCGTCTATAGATTATTTTTTCTATTTTTCGTTGCATTTTCTATTTTTCGTTCTTTTTATTCCTGTGTTACATTACCAGGGTACTTATTCTCTACAAAACTATTACTAGAACTTTATATCCTAAGTAAGAGCGAAGACCAAATCCCTACTTAGAGATTGCAGGTATACTGACTTTGCTAAAAGCACTCTTTATGGAAAATTACAATATATTCGCTTTTTTATAGTTACCGTCCGGATTTTGCAGAAATGTTGCCTTTGACTATTTCCCTACTTATACGTTTATTTTTTATATACTATACGTCATTCCAAAAAGCTTAGAATCTGAAGACTATTTATGAATGCTTGAAAATAACCTTACTTTCCTAGCCCTGATGAACTTTTTTTCACTTCAAAGCTTCATATTTGTATAGTCTGCATTTACTTCACTCGTCTTCTAATTGCCTATAGAAAAAATTGTAACTACTTAAAAGATCTGGAATATTGGAGTTCATAATGGATATTGGATAATGACGACAATTCCTGGATATTGTTGTATATTTATTGATATTTTGAATAACAAAAGTAAACATAAATTTCATTCATACTCAAAACATCTGTCACAGCAGATAACATAAACCATCTGTAAATATATTTAAAAATATTTAATGAACTCATAAGCTGAAAATTAACAAAATAATAATTGGAAATTCACTGACATTTACTAATAAGAAAGAGAAAATATTTTCGAAGAGTCTAAAACACTACCGACAATAGAGGGTAAAACATGAGAAAGTAAATTACGAGAACAGATAGTAAAGTAAGTCTAAACTTAAAATAACTGTTACAAAGTTAACGTAACCTTATGGAGACAGTATGTTATTTCGAAGTAGAAGAGATAATAAATGAGCAAAGCCCTCTCCGTAACTCGAATCACGGACCTCTCAAACACGCGTCGAGTGTGCTGTTCACTACACTACGAAGGTATACTAAGATAGCGGGAGAAATACCTTATATACTCCCCCTTATGTATTGGAAAAGCGAAAATTAATAACATGTTAGCATCGACTAGGAATCGAATTTCGCAGATAAGCAAATGGTATGAACATTAATCAAAAAGTATAACAAGATACGTATATAAAATTATTCTTCGTAATAAGTTATATGATTTTTTTCTAGTAGAATGTAGTCAGAAGTTACCAAATTACTCCAGTGAACCTAATTTACTAAAAATCCAGTGGAGGCTTATGAGTGTTGGTAAAATTTGACCTGAAGGTGCGCAGATGACCTTTTCAAATACTTGCTTCATGTGTAATAAAATAACTCTGGTCCATCAATGCAATACAATAGTTATGTATGGTTAGTTGCTCATTTCGAATACGAGAGAGAAGTAACTTTTGAGTCAGAGGGAATTTTTTTCAAAATAATGATTCTTATTCTCTTATTAATTTAATTCGCCTAGAATTGTAACAGCCGATGTTTCGTATGAAGATAAGATTTTGATATTTCTTTAGAAAGATTTCTTATTAAACTAGTGTAAATTTTTCTCAAAGTCTATGACAATGCAAGTCACTGATCGTTAAGACATAAAGAGAGAAAAGATTCAGTCCACTTGAACTCGGCTAAAAAATCTCCATTAGCCTACTTGTGAGTGTATGATACCAAAAATAAAAAAAATCTGATGTGTACACCACATGACTTCCTTGTATGGAATATTAAACTATACGCATTTTTTCTTGCATTTTATTTAAAATTATTAGATTGAATTAAACCTACTTCGCCGACAGCGCATAAACCACAATAGAATAAATGCATTCTTTAAAATTCACTTTGTTTACCATAGCGACACTCTGGCGCTAGGTTTACTTAACAGTATTATATTTCGTTCATATTATAACTCAGAATGCACAAAATGTATATCATTTAAAGAATTATCGAATCGTTGCCACATGTTCTATTCAAATACTATAACAAAGCTAGAACGATGTATAAAAGAAATTGAGCAAACAAAACAAAACAGAAACAGTTTTTCACAGACGATTGAGTATTTCTCATTTAATTAATTCAGTTCTCACTTCGCGAGAAGGCAAAAATACATAAAAACTCAAAATATCTCTATTAAAAATTACGAAGTAAATCTCAAACGTTTATTTCCTCGAAAAAATTCCAGAAAGAATTAAGCATGATTTAATTGGCAATAATAAATGAATGCGTTATCTTTGTTGTTGCGAAGCTAAGTTTCTCTAGATTGGCAAAAAATCCACTAGTCTCCTGTTTCAAATGTAAACATCAATGTTCGGCAACATTAAAAATCGGCTTAGCGGCAATTAAAGAACTTTAAAATTGCTGATAATTCTAAAAATATTGCACACAGATTTACTAAAGGCATAAAATCCTTAACCAGAAGATAAAAACAACATAATTCAATCATTTGTAAAGCAAAAAATGTACAATTTACAAACATATAAGAGTAAAACTGAGATCGCTGAGCTGGGTAATAGAATGGATATATATATATAAATATATTTATATATGTTTGTGCTGCCTATTGCAACCAAAATACGAGGTGCACATCTACATGTTATAGCAGTCCTATATACAAAATTTCAACATTCTGAGGCTACTCGTTTTTGAGTTTTGCGAGATACGTACGTACGCACGCACGTACGTACATACGTTCGTACAGACGCCACGAAAAATTCTCTTCAGAATTAATTTTAAAGCAGTTTTATAATTTTTTGAAGGAAAAGAGTATCTTATTCTCTCCTTACGTACAGCTATGACGCAAATACATCATTAAATTGCATTTGATAGCGGTCAAAATGGATATTTTCGTTGAAATATGCTGCCTGAAACTTTTCGCGATTACAATACTTCCTTTTTACTTTGTACAAGGAAGTAAAAATAATTGTAAAATTATTAAAAAGTAATTGTAAAAAATAATTGTAATAAATAATTGTAAAATTAAAAAAATAATTGTAAAAATAATTGTAAAATTATTAAGTTTCAGATTTTATATTACCCCCTAAAGAGGCGTTTTTTTTTAACGTTTGTGTAACCTTTAGTTATTAAATACCATGTTCTTCTCACCTAAGCCACATAAAATTCAGTTCAACAGCAATATCACAAAATTGTTTAAAAACAACTGTGAAATAGTTAACAAAACAAATTCGAAACAAGGAGAAAATTCAAAGCAAAATATTTTAAAAGTATGAAAAGAATTTACATTTATAAAATTGAAAAAAAAAGTTAAGGAAAAAGAATTAAAATTTGCTTTAGAAGAAAAATACAGAAAGTAAATATAAAAACAAAAATTGCTTTTGTAGAAACAGAAAAGTGGAAAAAATTAAAGATATGAAAATATATATCACTCTTGTAAAATAAATGAAGTGAAAAATCTAAAAACATCCTTTTTTGACTAAAAAGCGAAAATTAAAAATTAAATTTGTGAAAATAATTTTTTTTAAATAAGAAATAGAGAAAATTAAAAACTTTTTAAAGTAAAAATAAGGAAAGGAAAAAACTTGAAAAAAAATCATTTTTAATATTGTAAAATAAAAGAAAAAGTGTAAAAAAAATTAAAAATATAAATTTGCGTTTTGTAGAAACAGGCATTAATTTGTGAAGAATAAAAGTAAAATTAACGTTTTCAAAAAATTTTAACATGGGATGAAAAAATTTATTAATTTAATTTAATAAGAAGAAAAAAAAAAGGAAACAGCAAAAATATATGTTTGTAAAATAAAACAGATAAATTTTAAATGAGGGAAATTCTTACATTTAAAACGTCAGAGACCAAATCTGATGTACTAATTAAAAAAAAAAAAATATTTCTATTTCAAGATACAAATACGCGGATATTTGTTTTTAAGTAGGAAAGGTATTGTTAGCAAAAACAGAGAAGAAAGTTCCAGTCAAATCAAAATACTTAATATAAAGTAACATACAACTACTAAGTCTTAATTTGACCCTTTTTATTTCACGAGGTAAATGCGGCTAACGAAGCTAAAGCCAATAAAGCAGTTCAGTGACAGAGAGGTAAAACATAATAACCGGTCCATGATAGCTGCCTCGGTTTGAAAAAGTTTACAAAAGCAGTATTAGATATTTTTCGTTTGAGAGAGTCAAGTTGATTGCGACATTAAATTTTGCCATGCACCACAATGATATGGAGCTTGATGCCTAAAGTTTAAGGGAAATACTATCAAAATGAGACTCCATATGTTGAGTAAATACATTAGTGGGCATGATAAACTTTAAAATATCCAAGTTTTATGAATTTCAAGCACGGCAGTAGGATATAAAATTGGAAAACAGAGAAAATACACAATTACATTGCGTTGATACGCTTGGTATTCACGTCTCAGAGTAACCTATAATACTAAAGAGTTGTTATACTATTTTTCTAGGAAATTTTATGTCTTTAGCTTGTAATTTCAACATGCTAGCAACATAAAACATCAATTCCAGTATGTTATCTTGAAGCGAAACTTTCCATCAAAAACAGGACAGATAAGCTCAAGCCAGCTTATACGTGCGGAAGTAATTTATAGCCTAAACAGCTATTCATCTGTATTATCACAAAGCCGTAATAAAAGAGGTACTGCGTATTTTCATTTTAATGTCCGCTTGTGCAAACTTTCCTTTTTATTTTCGTTCTAGACAAGTTAACATTTTCAGTTTTAAAATATTTCCGTCACACACAGAGTTTCATTCAAGTTATTCTTTATACCGATAAATGAAACGGAAATTACTGGGTATTAGGCGAAGTAAATAAAGTCAGTTGATAAAATTGCTATAAATCTTAGGTACATAAAATTTAATGATCACCGTTCTCTCCGGGTGATGCAACGAATATAAATGCCGTAGATAACACGACTGTTTCTTGCACACCCCTGAAAGCATTAAATGAAAATTTTCGCTTGATACATATTCAGTTTTGCAGTTTTAAATTAAGATGCGGAAAATCGAGTCATTTCGAAGTTTTCAGTCATACACTCTAACTTTAAAATTAACTTCCATTAAAGTATTAAAAAAAAAAAAAGTAAAATCTTATTTCCCTTACCCAACATTCTATGAATAATTTTACATTGTTTTAGTCTCGTGGGGTGGACGTACTTTTTCCTTCTTCTTTCGACCAGCTCAAAAAACGCATTAAGTGTATAAATATTCATCACTTTTAAAATGATCATTATTTGCATTTTTATGGATACTCACGAAAAGAGTCAAATAGGATTCTGCTTGCAGTTTCGTTTTTTAGCCAATCTTGTAATTTTACAGAAATAGCCTCGCATAATTTAAAATTGCATTTCATTTATTTTGCAGCAAACGGTAATAGACTAAGAGATGCGTGCATTAATCGCTATCTAGCGTTTTCGAATTACAATTGAGGGGGAATATTAAGAAATGAAATTAAAATTCAGAATTCCACATGAATAATATAACTCTATTAATTTTTTGTACTCTTACTTCTGATTAAGAAAGTTTCCCCTTTCATTATCGCTCAGAGTCACTTATGTTTCCAAAATGAAATTAAGCTTAAATTGACTTGGAATTTAAAATAATTAAAATAATTGTTTGGGTATTAAATTGATAACATTTTGCGAATTTCCCCCCCCTTGCTGCCTAGTAACCATTTTCGTCTGTTTTTACAGCTATTAAAGTTACGATCGTGAGCTTTATTTAATTATATCGTTTTCAACATGTAATTAATTTTTACTTCCTTATACAAAGTAAAGCGAGTATTGTAATAGCGAAAAATTTCATGTATTATGTTTCAAGCGAAGCATCCATTTTGACCCTCCCCGAAACAATTTGGACGATTGCTTTACGTGATGTCTTTACTTATGAGCAGAATGAAAGACTGCTTTTCAAAAACTGATTGTAAAATGGATTTAAAACGTATATCTGTGCATCTGTACGTACATATATATATGCATGTATGTATCTCGCATAACTCACAAACGATTAGCCTTAGACGTTGAAATTTTATATATGAGACTGTAGCAATGTGAACAATCAGCAGTAAGAAACGTATATATATATATATATATATATATATGTGTGTGTGTGTGTGTGTGTGATGTACCAGCTTTTGTCAAGAATAAATAGATTGTAGATAGTTGAAGAATCATAAATGTAGTCGTAGCTTAAATTATCAGACGATAAGTTTAAAAAACAGGATCCATTTATTATTGGTCAGGAAAAATAGCAGTTACAAAATCAGATATCCGGAGTAAATAAAAAAGAACTACTAATAACTTTTTGTATGAAGTTTACTGCATCGTGACATTTAAGAAAAAACCCCGATATTCTTTTGCGAGTCTTTTTATAGCTTCTGGAAAGGCGGAGCTTCCAAGAAATGACGTCAGCCTCGTGAGCCACTCCAGTTCGCTTTAAATATTTCCAGAACATTCTATAACTGTACGTGTAGAAAAGGCGGGCAAAGCAACTTGACTACGGGGCTGTGAAATTAATTCCACGTACTTTCAAATAAGAGAATGTTGCCATTGAAAATGAAAAGAACATACAGTTACTAGTTTGACTATGGAATTTTATTATTACAAATATATATGTAATAATAAATTTCCATAGTCAAGAATACACTTAAAATTCTAACTGTATGTTTTTTTTTTTTTTTCATTTTTAATGGAGACGTTCTCTTATTTGAAAGTACGTGGAATTAAATCCACAGCCCCGTAGTCAAGTTGTTTTGCCCGTCTTTTCTACACGTACAGTTATAGAATGTTCTGGAAATATTTAAAGCGAACTGGAGTGGCTGACGAGGCTGACGTCATTTCTTGGAAGCTCCGCCTTTCCAGAGGCTATAAAAGGACTCGCAAAAGAATATCGGGGGCTTTTTCTGAAATGTCATGATGCAGTAAACTTCATACAAAAAGTTATTAGTAGTTCCTTTTTATTTACTCCGGATATCTGATTTTTCTCCTGACCAAATAAATAGATCCTGTTTTTTAAACTTATCGTCTGATAATTTAAGCTACAACTAAAGCTGATACATCACATATATATATAATTTAAAGTAAAGTAGAAAGAACAAACGATAAAAGACCTGTGTGGTCAAAAAGTTTGCGTATTGTGCTGCAAAATTAAGGAAATTAGAAGATACATTTTAAATTCTAGTACGCAGTCTAAAAAGTTGCTAAAAAACTGTTGCTCTGCTAAAACTTAAACATAAGCAAATTTAGTTGCAATGAATTGTGTTTAAAGAGAAATATACAACATTTGAATATTTACAAGTAAAAATTATCAAAAATAGTAAGATATATGTTAAACTAATTAAGTAAATTTAAAACATAGTAAAAGTACAGATCAATTGATCAAGGTAAAAATAAAAATAAAATAAAAATTAAGAAGCGGTAAATGGTTGATTAGCCTATTTCGAAGTTCATTTTGGCACGTCAGGAGAAATTTTTTAATGAGTTTCGATGTATATATGTATATATCCACCTCTTTACCTGGCTTGGAAAGTCCGTACCCGGCTTTTGTTTACACAATGGTTGGTCGTATGCTTCCAGTTATAAAAGAGTTTTAAATGACGAAAATATTCATGTTCTGGCAGTGTCATATTTAAAAATAAATAATTTTCAACAAAAAACGAAATTTAACTTTTCGTGTGGTCTCCTGGCTACATTTCTTCTGTTTTAAAAACTTTTACACTCCTTATGAAAAAATAAAATTAGACAAAGTTTGGCATTCGTACAAGAGAATTTAACCGGGATGTTCAATTTCAAAATTTACAATTTTTGATGTCATTTCCAACTTGCCTTGAGAGAACAATTAATTAATTTAGAGACCGTTTTAAAACGATATAGCAAATTCTTTTGCGGAGCTTCTTTCACTTTTGTTTCCACGTAATCATTGATGCGAATTATGTAACGTATATCAGGAAATAATCTAATAATATTTTTTATTTCAAGTTACTTAGATGAACCAAAAATAATAAGTATTCCTTTCTTTATATTTTTTGTTTTTATGCTTGAGGCCATAATGTGTTGAAAAAGGTATTGATTATACGTTTTAAAATAGTATCCTTTTTTAAAAAGGAACTGAAAAAAACATAGTAGAAACTGAACAATTCTTACACATTACAATCCAGAATTAATTAAATTACAGATATGAAATCAAATTAATGCAATTAAATTGTCGAGTTTGGGTATAAAATATAAAATTAAAAAATCCAGTTTCTTTTCGTCGCAAGAGAAATTTTTTTGGACAGTTTTTTTTTTTTTTTTCCTTTCGCAGAATATTATTATCCGGGTTTTAAAAAGTCATAAAAATACGCAATAATGTAACAATACTTCTCCCCGGTGGGAATGCCAGACAATGGCGTGCTTGTTATTTTCGAAGAGAGTCGTGAAGAATTAAAGTGCGAAGCATGAAGCTTAGTTTCGTATGGGTAATTTTTTATTTTAATACTTAGAATTAATTAAAAATGCATAAATTTTTATCTCTTTCGAATACTAATGGGAAAGCTTAGATCACGTGCTTGTTTGCTGTTGCAAACATTAAGCTGTGATTGCATGTAATTCCATTTGATTTTATTTGCAAAACTAGCAGTTTCTTTCTTTCGATTCGGTTTTATAACACAAGCTGTTATTTTGGAAAAAGACACGTAATAAATGTACAGCGCCATCACCAAGACTAAAACTCCAGACCATTCCGGACATGTTTTGCAGTTACAAAACGAAAGTAAGTGTTAAGGACTGAGAAAATACAAGTTATATCTTCAATATACGCGACTTTCACGTACCTTCATTCCTCCGTTGTTTGTTTTCAACAGCTAGCTGAGTGTTACATAAGCATAGAATTTGATCAACGTTTTGTGAGAAGAATACCTGTTTGAGATAGTATTGGTTGCAAGATCAATTTCGTTCACTATTGCTTTCTTGTGACTAAAAGATAAATTATTAGAAAAGTAAAAGAAATTTTACAATGAATTTTAACCGAATACTACGAAACGTTTCTTTTGTGTATTTCATTTTATACTTATATACCCTGCATTCTTTGACCGCCTAGGCAGTATAGTGGTTGAAAGAGTCTTGCGGCTGTACCTGTTTAAGATAGTATTTACTGCAAGATAAATTTCGTTCACTATTGCTTTCATGTGACTAAAAGATAAATTATTAGAAAAGTAAAAGACATTTTACAATGAATTTTAACCCGAATATTACAAAACTTTTCTTTTATGTATTTAATTTTATACTTATGTACCCTGCATTCTTTGACGCTTAGGCGATACAGTGGTTGAAAGAGTCTGTTCCGGCACCGAGGGGTCCGGGCACAAATTCCGGAGGTATATTTCACAAGTGCACATCAGCGTAGCGACTGAGGGAGGGGTTTCGAAAATGAACCAATGAGCTTCTAATGCTTTTGTGACGCTAAATCTTCAAGTTGTTTACGTTTTAATTTGCATTTGTTCCGCAGTTATAAATATATGGCGTAATAGTAGAAAATCTTGTAGTGCTTTCGTTTTATGAGTTTAATTAACCGCTGACATTTCACTTTTGCGATTTTTATGACGCATTAATATTTGGATTGATGTTCACGGCATAGTATCAAGCTACAATTAGCCTCGAATATTATGCATTTACCAACACCTGTGGATTAAGAGAATTCAAGTGCACAGTTTTTTTAAATTCTGCTGGGAAGGACTGGAAGTGTTATAATGAATCTAGTGTTTCTTATTTCAATGCTTGCCTTCTTTCGATTTTTAAAGTGTAAGATTTAGAATAATATTACGTATGATCTGATTATATCCATTGTTAACATTAAAAGTTAATATGTGAGTAAATTGAATATATTCGTTGTGAATAAGATAAATTCGTTGTGAGTAAGATAAATTTGTTGTGAATAAGATAAATTCGTTGTGAATAAGATAAATTCGTTAATTTTGAGTATTTCTTGTGTAGACAGTAAATGTAAGAGTGAGCAGTTATTAAATGTGAAATTTAACACACTAAATATATACGAATCCAAATTAGTAAAGTTCACTTTGAATAAAATTCTGCATTGGTTATTATAACTTCTTTTTCATATAGACTGCAATAAAAATCAGAGACTTCTATTTACATATATAATTGGTATAAATATTTTTCTCATAGGCATAGTTTTATGTAAAGAGAGCATTTGGGCTCAGATATTATCACATATTTCTTTCTTCATCTTATTTACCATTTATTAAGTAATATTTCACATGGATATTTTTGCGGAGTATCCGACATTTATTTGTATTTGTTTCAAATTCCTTCAACCAAGCAGTGAAATCTTCACAATTGCTTATATTTGATCCAATTTCACAATGAAATGTTTCAGACGAAATCGACAATGCTTTAATTATTTTGTACAGAAAATTGCGTGGCAGAATATTTTCAGCCATCTTGCTTAAATCTTAACGCGCACGAAAGGTCATGTGACATGACAGAAATATTACTGGATGCCCATTGGTCCATCCTAGAAACCACTCCCTCGGTGGCTACACAAATGTGCACTTGAGAAATTTGCATCCCGAAGAAAGCACTGTGTAATTGTCCATTCTAATCCTGTTATTGTTAATTGAAAATATGGATTACACTTCTGGGAAAAACTGTAAAACGGATGTTGATTTTCTTTTTATGCCCATATTTTTCAGTCAGCTTCTCGATTTGAAGCAAAAATTCAATTCATTTTTCAAAAGAAGGTTCAATCTAAATAAATGCGCTTTCAGAGTTTCTCTAGAGTCCATTATGTCTCGATCATTAGGACGCTTAATAGTCTCCATATTCCCAACTGAATCCGATAAAGGATTTTCTTTTTCATCTTCTCGGATAATTTTTATTATGCCATCAGTTTCCCGCAAACTTCCAAGTCTTCATCTACCCTTACATAATCAGAAGAAGTTACGTTATCGAATTGAAATGTTTTGAGTTAAGAAAAAGCTGTATCAATAACGTCACATTCTTCGGTACGATTATTCTCTTCGGCATGCATGAATTTAGCTCGACGAAAGCAATTACTAATTGTGCTTGCGTCATTTAAGGGGACTCATACACCTTAAAACCCATAAGATGTTCGAATAGGTGACTGTTGCAAGAATTGGGATAACTAATTTATTTTAAAAGCAATTACTTCCAACTTTTTACAGCTGACTACATAATATAGCTGCTTTCTGAAATAATAATCAGAAAGTTTGTGTTGCCACAAATATTTTTATAATTTATTCCGCTTTGTGACAACATTTTTCGTCATGTTTTCAACTTGCGCGCACAGTTTAAAACATTCTGTTTCATAATTTAATTCCATATTTAATATATAGCTTTTATAACATCTGGAAACCACTGTGAACCTAAAATTCTAAAACTTTCATGTTCAATTTTTATTTTATTTGGAGTTGAGTTTATAAAATGTATTTTATTCAAAAAATTTGTGATGTTTTCGTCCATAAAATTTTTCAATATTAAAATATTCATCAGATTGTTGGTTCAGTTAGAAAATAGTGCCCATATAAAGAATTCCATCAAATTTTAAGTATGTACCATTAGCCATTTGTAAAATATCATGCGCGCAAGGTGGAAACATGGCGAAATATTTTGTCACAAAGAGGATTGAATTACAAAAATATTTGTGGCAACACAAACTTTCTGGTTACTAATTTCCAAAGCAGCTATACCATGTAGTCAGCTGTAAAAAGTTGGAAGTAATTGCTTTTAAAATAAAAATTCTTTCCCAGTTCTTGCAATAGTCACATATTCGAAGATCATGAGGGCTTAAGGTGTATGAGTCCTCTTAAACCATTTATAGCTGTCAGCAAAGAAATGTCTTAGATTTCACCATAATCTTAAAAAAATGATTTCTTGTGAGAGTCTCTTACGATAACTTGTTTTAAGATTTTAGTGTTTGCTTTATCCATTGGTTGTAGCTTTGCAGTTGTGTTTGGTGACAGATATTCAACATGTACTTGTGCAGGCAAGCCTCCACATTATTCAGCGTCAGGTGTGCTAACCGCAACCGCTCAAGGACAACACGAAAAAGATTGCAACAACCGTTTTCTCGCTCTTCTGTTGCTGCCGTTCGAGGGTGTAGGACGGGTTTCTGTCTGTCCTCTCCCTGGCCGATGCGATGTGCCATTTTCCTGCTTTTTTTTTGGCTGCTTCCTTCGATGCTGTCTGCTATACTTGAAAATCGTTTTAGTGAGATTTTTACATGAAGATTCAAGAAAATAATTACTCCTGTTTCCTATGCATCGTTGCAGAAAATAATTTTTGTTCAGCTTCTGCCTTCTTTCGAGAACTCTTCGCATGCACGTGTTTGTGAAATCTGAAATTTCTTCACTTAAAGAAAAAAAAGCAGAAATACCATGATTAATAGAGTACGCTTAATGACTGCCATCAAAATTCGATTGTTCCTTTTACACCAAGACTTTATTTCGAGCCGATGGAGAAAGATTGACTTTATTCTGAGTGCAACGTTAATTCTGGTGATGCACATCACTCGTGCTTGATGTTCATATTTATTCGTCTGTCTGGTTGATAATTGTATTTATATTAATGCTTATTTCAATATCAAAGATGAAGAATAAAATATAATTGATTTCGTAACATACAGTTGTCATACTTTGGGGTAAGTACTTTTCATATTTCCTTCTAGATCACACATTTTGATCTGCACGTTAGTTAAGTATTTATGGGTTATTGCTACACAACGCGATTTACTAAGTAAGCAATTCATTTTATTTACATTTGCTAATCCTTTAATTCAAAAAACGCCATGTCACTGTTTTTGGTGCTCAAGTAATTCTAATTCACTACACTTAATTCTATTTCATTTTTACATTTAGCACCGCAACACACTATCTATTATAACAGTACTAAACTCATTTCTGATAGATTATTGTGGCACGTTGAGTTATCCACAAATAAGTGAATTTTGCGCTTTTCTCTCGAAAACTACTTATCTGTTTCTTTTAACCAGGTACTGAAGATACCTTGTGTAATCCATGCTTTTGTATTGAATCAACCATGCTTTTGTCCATGCTTTTGGCATGGCATCAATCCATGCTTTTGTATTGAATCAACCATGCTTTTGTCCATGCTTTTGGCATGGCATCAATCCATGCTTTTGTATTCCATGCTTTTGTATTGAATCAACCATGCTTTTGTCCATGCTTTTGGCATGGCAACAATCCATGCTTTTGTATTGAATCAACCATGCTTTTGTCCATGCTTTTGGCATGGCATCAATCCATGCTTTTGTATTCCATGCTTTTGTATTGAATCAACCATGCTTTTGTCCATGCTTTTGGCATGGCATCAATCCATGCTTTTGTATTCCATGCTTTTGTATTGAATCAACTGGCGGTGTTTGAATTCCTTTAAAACGCAGTGGATTCTTGGACATTCCAATAAATACTAATTTAAATTTTTCGCTCGCATCCGCATTTAGCACAAACTAAAGCTGTAATCATCTGTTTACTGCTTTTACCTCCTACGAAAGCATCCCCTTTAAAATGTAATGTCTTGTTTGGCAAGAGTTTATAAAAAAATAAGTTCCTTCAGCAATAAAAATATCTTTTGGCAGAAAAATAGAGAAAAAACATTTGCAGTTTCCTACCGAAATTAATCTTCGTTTACACCAGAGCTTTGGCCACATACAGTTTCATAAGAAATATTGTGCCTTGAATTAAATCGATAAACGTTATCCAGCACTGCATTTGAAATTTTCAGCATCCATTCGACTTACCAATTTATCGGCCTTCGTTTGCAGTAGGGATCCATGAGCTGAAAATTTCGAGATCTGGCCTCCTAGTACTATAGCAATAGAGTTAATTTCAGATCATCTCGGAACGCACTTCTCACGCGTTTCCTTTCGCTAGAAAATTTAGATTTTCCCCATGAATCTAAAGTTGATTCCTTGGTTTTTCAGATACGTTGACAAGGCATTTGTTTAATTCCATAGTCAGCTGCTAACATTGTTTTACATTTTCCACTATTTACTTTCTTTAAACCTTTGTCTCTAAAGTTAGGAAGTAAGGAAACACCACAAAGTAACACACCACAAAGTAAGGAAGAAAAACTAGGATATATTAAATTGTCTGCACTACAGGCATAACTGTCGCAGCTTTATGGAAAATGTAGTAAGCATTGATATTTTTGAAATTCTAAGAAAATTGATAATGATTCTTCACCTAGCCGACTCATTAATAAAGGGTGCTGAATGAATTCAAGGAAAAAGATTAGGCCAGGGAGCTTTGTCCGTTAGGCTTCTATCACACGTCGGTTTGCTTCGGAAGAACAACTGTTTGGAACAATTTTTCTGCTTTGTCACAACAGCCAATCACTATAGATCGCTTTGGAGTTAATACAGGGGGAACTGGTTCTCCATGACAAACAAGCTGATAGCATTCAAAGCTGATAACTGATTGGTTGAAAATTTTTTAGGAAAGGAAGGAAAAAGGTTGCACGTCTTTCTTTCAATACTAAACCAGGCATAAAAATTATCCGAAACAGTCGTTCGTGTGAAACAAACGCCGTGTGATATGGGTCTAAAGCACTTCTCCATACGTGGAACGGTATTTGGTACACCAGGTTACCTGAGCGACAAGGCTCTACCTCCTGTGGAACAGTTTAAGAATACGCTTTGCACTGCTTTGTGTTTAACGATTTTAATAGTTTGAAGCGCAACTACTGATTGCAGTGTGTGATATTGTGACATCTGTACGAGTATTTCTGCGGAAAGTTCCAGAACATTGAAGTGTCTATTTTGTTAAAATAAATTTTTATTAACGTATCATCTGACTTGTGTGTATTTAATTTATTACGAACGCTTACGCGCGCAACAACAGAAAGAACATAAAACTTTCCGTCTTAACTTATATTATTTTAAATTTAGACGCCAGAAAATAGTAGTAAATGGAATAGCATTTATTAACAGGGGGGGAAAAAGCGAGGATTAAGCATCGGAGATAACAGTAAACAGCATTTTTTTTTTTTTTTTTTTTTTTTTTTTTTTTTTTGTAATGGCAATTGTATTCGAGAGCTTCTTTAAGTGATGATTAAGTGAGGGGGGTATTTAGAGGTGTTAAAATTTTAATGAATTAGCAGGTAAAATATAGATCACTTTATTTCGAATCTTTACTTTTTGTTTAACAATTTTCTGATGGAAGAAGCAAATGGTGTTAATGCTAATAATATTTGGCTTTTTGCATCTAAAAACATTTCATAGAATGCCGAGTGATAGCCAGACTATAACATTTTAATGAGTATAAGGCGCACTTTTAAAAAAATACGTATTCATGAAGACCAGTCCTTAATTTTATGCCTGCGAATTAATCATTGAGTATATATATATTTTTTTCAATGTTGGCACATCTGATATTCTAAGTTTTTGGTGGTTAAGAAGTGAAAAAGTTCAAAATTCCGCATATCACGGTTGAATTAATTCTAGTCAAAGAATAGATTCTTATAAAATTCCACAGTCATTGTTCCATAATAGCGCACGACAAACAGCCGAGGTGAGAAAAAATAGCGGAAATTTGCCTTAAGATCTTTTAGTCTCCTGAGTCAAAACTTCGTCTTTTGATATGAAAATCAACCAAATTTTTTCGCCTTCTTCCTGCTGAATTTTTTTACTCCAGTCTCATATTTACCGAACAAAACTTTTCACACTATTTGACAGTAGTGGAAAAAAATATGCAAATAAGCTTCGCTAAACTAACGAGAATAAATTAAAGGAAAAATACTGAGCTTCTTTAATCGATCGAAGCTAAGGAAAATGATGTTTAATGCAGCCTAAAACTTTCCACGCGATTAAAATATTTAAACGAAACTTTGGATATTTAAACTACACTATAGCTTGCCTTTGATTAGCGCAAAATGCTGCGAAGGGAGAAGCTGGAAGAATTAATGCCCTCAATTAGGTGTATCTCTCCTTTTACTAAAAATGAAATATCTATGTATGAAAATTAAAGGTACGTTTATTTCTTCCAATTTTTATTTTTAATTTATCTCCTGTTATTATGCATTGTACAATTTATATAGTGAACTGTTAAATTGCCTTTAAAGGCATTCATGTCTGATCGGGTCGCTTAGTGAAAGAAACGTCGTTCCGAGAGAAATCCCATTATTTCACGAAAAACAGGAGCCGTCATATCCAAAATAGTTGTTATTATGAAAGGTAACTCGTGAGAATAGTGGAAAATATCATTTCAGTAACCTGCTTAGTAAGGTAATAATGCTTCAGAATATTGTTGCATGCGTACGGGTTCGTAATAGATTGAATGCACAAGTCCGATAATAGGCTAATAAAAATTTATTTTTATCCAAAGATATATTTCAGAACTCTGGAATTTTCTACCAAAAATATTCGCTTGAGTGTTTACGTTTTCACACATTATAACCAGCACTTCAAAATATTAAGAATGTTAAACACAATGCTAGCATAGTGGTGAATTACATTTTTTCAGTTACAAAACTTATTACAGACACACCAGACGAAGGACCTCCGACCCAGGTTCTCATTATACGGAACCCATACAGAGTTTGGAATATCCGTCGTCCGTGGGACATCGTCCTGGCGGGCGCAACCCCCGCAGTCCCCACCCGGCATTTTACAAAGCATTGGGCAGAACCAAATCGTTGCAAATTCAAAAACTCTGTCACCTTGCCTCCAGATACCACTCCATCTGCAAATTTCATTGTTAGTTGGTGTTCTGTCCACTCTGTCAGTCCCCGCCACGAGAACTGAATGGGGTCAAACCCCCGGGGACTTAGTCGACGATCTCCGATATAGCTCCACCACAGCCGTAGGAACAGACACGACAGTAACCAGTACGGTCCCTGCCAAGCATGAACCAACCTGAGTACAATACTGGGGCTCCAGTCCTGTGGAGTCAAATTACATACCCTGTGGTTGAGACTGCATAGGTGCAGATCCTAACCAGTACTTCCCAGGCGTTCGCCTGAGTCAACCCCCGGGGGGGGATTACGGTGATACAGGAACCGGATCCAAGTGTCGTCAAATGGTCACCAAGTTTGGCGAGTTCTGGCGATTTTCCGCTAAATCTGGCGACAAACTAAGTCGCTAAAACCGTTGTTAGCCGTTGTGAATTGTTACGTGTAGTCTCTGATACGCCTTTTTTGGCCATTTAACGAGTACATCGCCGGGAGGGTTGCTATTAAGCCTAGTTAGCCTTAAATTAAATTGTTAGAACAGAACTACTCTTTATCATTGGAATTATTGTGTTACTATTCTTAAGTTTCACCGCAAGTAGTCAGTGTTATTGCAAGAACGAAATGCGTGCAATTAGTCTTTCAAGTTTGACGAATAATAAAGGGTTATTTTACCTTTTTTTCTCTGCTGGTATTCTTTTACGCCTGTGCGAGAAGTCGCCAGGTTTTCTCGTACGATTATTTTATGATAGTAAAAAGAACGAAATCTTACAACTGGCGCCCAACGAAATCTGAATTGATGGCTGAAAACAACGCTACATTTGAGTTAGCCCATCTACATCGCAAACTCCACCGGCTTCTGGTAATACAATGGAAGAGTTCTATTATTTTTTGCGAATTAGACATGAATAAGTTGATACTGCTCTAATCTCTTCTGATATTAGATACATAAGAATTCATTTCTGAAAATTAGGCAAAATGTTCGTTGCAGGAATATATTTGCAAAAAATTTAGTTTAACTGTAACTGATAGTATCAATCTTAACATCGTCAACCCAGGCAAGTTTCCACCTTTCTGTATTCCTATTTGTAAGGTATTGACGTAAGCATAAAATAGAGGAATTTCTGAGATGATAAATGTATACAGTTATATTGAATGAGAGAATTCAGTTAGGGCTGTTATCATGTGTCCATAATTCTTGAAGAATCAGTTATAAAATTCCGGAAGATTAAGTTATTAGATCTCTGTTATTGCAGCACTAAGTGCAGTAACTGCTATTATAATTCTATAACTACATTCAGTTGTAGTAGACTGAATTTTATATATGACTTGTTCCAAATTTTGAAATTTATTAAACAAGTAAATGACAGGCGATAGCTCGATAAGGTTTCTTTAGGTTTTTGCGTTAGGCAAAAATGTTTCAATGGAAAGCTACAAATTGCAGTTTGGTATACTAATGCGCCCTCAGAAATTTAGTTAAAATAAATAGGGTTCTATTCTATAGAATGATTCAAATGTCTGGGAAAAGAATCTTTGTGGAAAAAATGGAACGTGTTATGGACATCTCTGCCTGTAGTTTTGAAGTGATCTTCCTGAATCTTAGTCGAAATTTTCCTTCAAGAAAGAACCCATACGATCAATAACTTAAGCTAAAATTATCTTGTTTCAATCATTATTTATATCTTAATTCAGTAAGATATTAAACAGACTTGCGGGATTGTCCATAGTACATTATTTCTTCATTGCAAGTTTTCGATAAGGCTCTAATGACTCGAAAATGGATTAACATGATCCTGAGTAGTAACATAAGCTCTTATGTAATCATTGATGAGTTTAATAGCCTTTACGCAGTATTATTAATACCATTTATACTCTTGTAGCAAAGATATTAAAAATAGAAACACTGAATGGGACTGAGTCATGCTGTAGTA
Source organism: Stegodyphus dumicola (assembly GCF_044657685.1). Lineage (NCBI taxonomy): Eukaryota > Metazoa > Arthropoda > Arachnida > Araneae > Eresidae > Stegodyphus > Stegodyphus dumicola. The sequence continues at coordinate 24,965,647 of NC_140772.1, forward strand.
CAAATCCGTATATTGTAAAAAACTAGATAGTAACCATTATACTCTCTTTCCTCATAAGAAGATTCTTCAGTGCAGTACGCTACAGATATCCTTTTAGACAGATACCAGTGAACGTTCAGTTCTACGATTGTTGCATGCAAATAAATGGTTTACACTTAAGGTTCAACGTATAGAGTAAGATAATGAAGATGCCCTGAGTAGAAAATTATACTTCTCAGTATAGATTGTGCTGAGAACAGTATAGATTGTGTTAAAAATACCATCTTTCAGGCAGAGCTTCTTGCATTAACCTTTTGTGGCCGGGGCTTTGGAAGCAGTAAAAGCTACCAAAGGACGGGGAATCTTGTACCGAATTCTTCCCCCCCTTTACGAAATCACCTCCTATTTGCAACAAAGATTCTTGTATGTAGTTTAATGGATTCTCAGAGGGGTGCATCTATGTCGCAAAAGGAAGACCTTTGAAAGAGATAAGGGGTTAAAACCCTAGGGACGTCAAATTTGACATTTCACCCCACTTTTCAGTCTGTAAAATGGGAGAAAAGGACACGGCCACTAAAGTGTACAACCCCGTCTTTACAAAAAGAGGACTCTATGGCCACTATAATGGCCATCCCATCTTCAAAAGGTTAAAAGCAGCAATCAATTGGGCAAAATATCAATCAGGAATAAAGGTTAACATATACAGCGAATCTGCCTCAAGTTTGGATTCCATCCGAGGGCACAAGACAAGGAGTCCTTTGGTGCAAGATATTCAGAAAATTCTTCTAAGAATCCCTCCAGATGATAGACCTATCCTGATCTAGGTTCCAACTCATGTGGGTATTACTGCAATGAAGCGGCGAACGTGCTTGTGAAATCTGCAGCCAATGACTCTAGTAGACTGGAAAACGCAGTAAGTATTCCGCAGCCCTATAGCTCAATAGCCTTTTTTAAAAGAATGGCAAAAAAGATGGGAAAGTGAAAGCACAGGGAGGAGAACCTACGAGTTTTTTTCCGAAAGTTACATGCTCAATTAATACATACAGTGGAGCACAAACTCAATTCTACACTGGCCATGGTCCCTTCCAACATTATCTTAAGCGATTCGGCAAACGAGCATCGGAATTGTGTGAATGTAGTGCGGTAGGTGATGCATATAACTTCCTCTTAAACTGCCCACAGACCGATAAACTGCATTTAAAAATGCCAAGCAGTGAATACTGGCCGCAATGGGCGGAGAATACCCGCGGCAACAAGCAGACGAAAACTAAAATAGAGGAGGTGATCAGGCTATGCTCAGCAAGGTACTAAGAAATTCTCTCCATCCCTTGAGAATTATGTCTTCGCAGCATAATTTTAATAGCAATTCAAAATAATACAACAGCTGAAAACCGATACTAGAAAAATAGTTCACCCCGTAGAATAGTAATAGGACTGTAAGAGCAAAACTATTGTAATGTAAGCATATTATTATCTAGTTTCTATGTATTTGATAAAATTATCTAGTTTCTATGTATTTGATTAAAAATAATATTGCAAAGCAGTTTAAAATGACATTGAAAATCCAGTCAATGCGTAAATGAATAACAAGTTTACTTTCATTATATCAGTATTGTAAATAGGAATTAAGATAATGTTTAAATGTATACATAACTGTCATTATTTTATGTAACTAACACGTGTAACTTGTACAAGACAATGTTTGTAATTAGCATATCTATACTAGAAGACAAACACGCTAATGTGACAATCAAAATCGTAAAAACAACCTTGTATTTAGCGCAAGTATAATGAAACACTCAATCGATTTCGAGGGCAGCTAAAGGTCCCTCCTCATCAGGAGAAAGAAATATCTAGAAAGAAAAAATAAAGGAGAAGGAGTCTCAGAAACACGTCAGATAAGGACCACGTGTTTCTGAGACTCCTTCTCCTTTATTTTCTTCTTTCTGGATATTTATTTCTTCTGATGAGAAGGGACCTTTAGCTGCCCTCGAAATCGATTGTTTCATTATACTTACGCTAAATACAATGTTGTTTTTACGATTTTGATTAGCATATCTATGCTTATACGCAGGCCTTGTATGCCCATGTAATATTTATATTTTTACACGGAAGAAATAGTCCCTTCTGCCAGGATGACTATTAACACTGTAAGACTTTTACAACAAATTCAGGTCAGTGGTTATCTCAGGCGGCGCTCAGTATTGATTGTGCAGTAAATCCATCTGAATACTATATTCAGATAGATATTCCTCCTTACGGATGAAACGTGAATGACGAATTAAAAAGCAAACCCGTAACATTAGTGAGTGATTTGAATTTATAACAGATAGATTTGGTAAAAGTGTCTGTTACTTCCAAATCATAGCATGGAACCTCCTAAATCACCCTAATGAAATAATAACAGGCCATCGCTTTACCATATGCGAATTTATCGAAATAAACTCAAGATAAAAGTCTTCAAGATGGCAGTTTAAGTTCATATTCACTAACAACCCGTAACTAACACTTATTTTCAATTCAAGTTATTGTTTAAAAAAGAGAAATATGTGTTTCCACTTTATGGATCATCGTATATTTTAGCTTTAATATCAAAATAAAGGAAGTTAAATTAATAGCAAACAAGTTATGGTTCTTCTTCTCTAAATGTTAAATTATAATCTCATTTTCGAATATGGGAAAATGATCCAAGACATACCTAACTCAAGTTTTGACAACAGGAAAAAAATTAAAAACTCATAAATGGGTTTAGAACTTAAATAATGATGATTATAAATTTAACTTCGCAGATTTTACTGAACAGAAACGTTCTATGAATACTTATTTAAAAAATCTGATGTGTACACCACATGACTTCCTTGTGCGGAATATTAAATTATACGCATTTTTTCTTGCATTTCATTTAAACGTATTAGATTCAATTAAACCTACTTCGCCAACAGCGCATAAACCACAATAGAATAAATGCATTCTTTAAAATTCACTTTGTTTACCATAGCGACACTCTGGCTCTAGGTTTACTTAACAGTATTATATTTCGTTCATATTATAACTCAGAATGCACAAAATTTATATCATTTAAAGAATTATCTAATCGTTGCCACATGTTCTATTCAAATACTACAATAAAGCTAGAACTATGTATAAAAGAAATTAAGCAAACAAAACAAAAAAGAAAACGTTTTTCACAGACGATTTAGTATTTCTCATTCCATTCATTCAGTTTTCACTTAGCGACAAGGCAAAAATACATAAAAACTCAAAATATCTGTATTAAAAATTACGAAATAAATCTTAAACACTTATTTCCTCGAAAAAATTCCAGAAAGGATTAAGCATGATTTAAATAATAAATGAAGGCGTTATCTTTGTTGTTGCGAAGCTAAGTTTCTCTAGATTGGCAACAAATCCACTACTCAGCTGTTTCAAATGTAAACAAGAGCAATGGCCGCCATCAAATTAGGCTTAGCGGCACTTAAACAATTTTAAAATTGTTGATAATTCTAAAAATATTGCATACAGATTTACTACAGGCATAAAACCCTTAACCAGAAGATAAAAACAACATAATTCAATCATTTTTAAAGCAAAATATGTACAATTTACAAACATATAAGAGTAAAGAAACTGAGATTACTGAGCCGGGTAACGGAGTGGATATATTTATAAATATATTTATATACGTTTGGCGCGGCCGATTGAAACCAAAATACGAGGTGCACATCTACATGTTATAGTAGTCCTATATACAAAATTTCAACATTCTGAGGCTACTCGTTTTTGAGTTGTGCGAGATACGTACGTACATACGATCGTACAGACGCCACGGAAAATTCTCTTCAGAATTCATTTTAAAGCAGTTTTTTAGTTTTTTTGGAGGAAAAGAGTCTTCTATTATGTCCTTATGTACAGATATCACGCAAAAACATCGTTAAATTGCATTCGAAAACGGTCAAAATGGATATTTTCGTTGAAATATGCTGCCTGAAGCTTTTCGAAATTACAATACTTCCTTTTTCTTTCGTACAAGGAAGTAAAAATTAAAGGTACGTAATTTCTTGTATCTGAGTTTTACAGCTAACAGTTATTTTTCAGTGTTTTTCAAATGAGAAGGCAAAAATTCTGAAAGAAAGCAAATTTATACCCTAAACCTAAATTACAATTTTGTAAAAACTTATCTTAATAAAGGCCAGCGATCATTTTACTATTTGGACTTTTAACTGCAGAGATACCAATCGAAATCTTTTGTAACTTTCGTATTTACAGATTACCTTCCCTCCATTACTGCAAATGCATGCAATCCTCATCCTTGTTTTGAGAAAAATGTGAACTCCTGGATATGTAATTAAAAGTAGTTAGCCAGGAGCAATTACTTTGAAGAATTAAAGACTGCAGTTGCCTTCCTTACAGACGTGCAATACTTGAAAATACAGATTTATAGCCGAGCTGATTTTTGTGCTTCTACCTTTACTCTTTCATTTTGTAGAGATTTACAAAATTCAACAATTTATTGATGGATTACATTGAAATCGGATCATGTTGATGACGATATAAAACCAGAAATAATAATCGCATAATTATATAATTATATCATAATGGCATCCGGAAGGATGATTAATAAATGATCCAAGTAACGAAAGTCCAGGGAACTGGAAAACTAAACTTGTGCTCATCCATTGTGTTCCACGTCAAAATATTAAAATATATGACGTTATGAAAACTGTGGAAACTAACCGAAACTAAGATGGAATTTAATGAAGGGCATTAATGATTAGGGTATCCTATTTATTATGAAAACCGACGAAAGTTTCCGTCACCCTTGATTAATGAATCTTTCATCCTTTGTTGGCGGCCTGTTATAACACAGCATAAGCAAAACTTTCATGTCATTTAGCAAATATTAAAACAAATGTTTAGTATATTTTCTCTATTACTAAAACACAAACCAAAAAGTCTTATATTGCATGTGTATTCACATTAATACGAAGCAATAAGATGAAATTATCTAAAAATGCTTATTATTTGCACAAGAAGTTATCAACGAAATGAATACACACTTTATAATTGCCTAACCCTTTTCGTATTTTTACTTCTTTCATCAGTTCAAGTCTCTTCCATCCTCCCACGTGGAAAATGTTCGCTCAACTGGGCTCGTGTCCTCTCAGCTTTTAACTTTGGCCTGCGTCTACTTCTATTCATCTGGTTGCTAATGGTTTTGTTACCGGCAACGTTTGAAAACCTGCATTGCAATAGCTAAGTATGTAATATTTCTCATATTTCGTACTTTGCTTAAAAATGTCCGGCATTATATACAATGCCTAGGCATTCTACAGAATGCTGGCGTTTCATACTTTGCCGATAACAATTACATCCAAAGTTTTGCTTAATGTAAGATGAAATGCCTAAAACTAGTCGGCAATGTATGAAACGATTCACATTTCCCACATTTCCTGGGCATTCTGTAGAATGTTAAGTGAGAAAGCGGCAAAGTATGAGGTACATCTGATGAATGAATGTGCAAGTATGAAGTATCGTTTCGAATGTTACGTGTACTTCGATTCATTTACACATTCCGTTTCTAATAGAATTTGTGTGTAATTAAAGGAAACGAGTGATTCACTTGCACGCAAAAAATGTCGTCAAAACCATCACACCTTCCTGTGGCCAAGCTAGGAAAGATGATGAAATGCATAGTTTGTGCGCCCTTTTTTTCAGAACTGAAAATGATTTGCAGGTAAAATAAATTCTAAAATCAATCTGAAACTGCAAACCAAAAACCTGAAAATGAATCTGGAAAGACAACTTCCCACTTCTTCTTCGAACTCTACTACACGAGTTCTATTCCTGATATCGACCAGAGGCGAGGTGATTCGCCCAATATATCGGTATATGTTTTATAGTCTATATTCTATAGGATGCCGGTGTTTCATACTTTGCCGGTAACATATATAATAGCCTTATCAGGACCTTTTTTTTATACTTTGCCTAAATAAGCATTTGTCATTCCTTTGCCTAAATAGCATTTGTCATTCCTTTGCCTAAATAGCATTTCTCATTTTATAGCATGACAAATTCTAGGTATTATATACAATACCTAAGTATGGCTAGTCCCATTTTTTGATCAGACGGCCGGCTTCTGCTGGCTAGGAGGATTGGGTTGTGCCCTTATAATGATAATGAAATAGCTAAGTAAAGTACGTAATATTTCTCATATTTCATATTTTGCTTAAAAATTTCCGGCATCACATACAATGCCTAGGCATTCTTCAGAATGCTGGCGTTTCATACTTTGCCGGTAACATGTATAATAGCCTTATCGGGACCTTTTCTCATACTTTGCCAAAATAGTATTTGTCATTCTAGGTATTATATGCAATAGCTAAGTCTGGCAGTTCAATTTTTTAATCAGACGGCCGGCTTCTGCTGGCTAGGAGAATTGGGTTGTGCCCTTATAATGATAATGATAATGCAATAGCTAAGTAAAGTATGTAATATTTCTCATATTTCATACTTTCCTTAAAAATGTCCGGCATCACATACAATGCCTAGGCATTTTTCAGAATGCTGGCATTTCATACTTTGCCGGTAACATATATAATAGCCTTATCAGGACATTTTTCATACTTTGCCTAACTAGCATTTGTCATTTTATAGAATGTCAAATGCTAGGTATTATGTCTGGCCAGTCCCATTTTTTGATCAGACGGCCGGCTTCTGCTGGCTAGGAGGATTGGGTTGTGCCTTTATAATGATAATGCAATAGCTAAGTATGTGATATTTCTCATATTTCATACTTTGCTTAAAATTGTGCGGCATTACATACAATGCCTAGGCATTCTACAGAATGCTGGCGTTTCATACTTTGCCAGTAACATATATAATAGCCTTATCAGGACCTTTTTTCATACTTCGCCTAAATAAAGCATTTGTCATTTTATACAATGACAAGTGCTAGGTATTATATGCAGTCCCATTTTTTGATCAGACGGCCGGCTTCTGCCTGCTAGGAGGATGGGGTTGTGCCCTTATAATGATAATGATAATGCAATAGCGAAGTAAAGTATGTGGTATTTCTCATATTTCACACTTTTCTTAATGGCCGGCATTATATAAAAATGTCCGGCATTATATACAACGCCTAGGCATTCTACAGAATACTAGCTTTTCATACTTTACTGATAATAATTCCTTCGAAAGTTTCGCTTATGTAAGCTGAAAACGTAATTTCAAAATTTTTGATATGCGTTCTATTTCAGGCAACAAAGCTTATGACAACTTACTTGCAAGTTATAGAAATAAAATAACATTTTGAGAAAGAACCCTCAAGTGTAATTCACTTTGAATTTTATTAATTTATGTTTTATTTATTCCTTTTTCACAATTTTCTCGTCTTCGTCGTCCGTAACCTCTTCGTCGTCCGTAACGCGTCTAGCGCGTAAAAGTGAAACTTCCGTAACGCGCTTCAAGCGTTCTTCTACATTTTAAAACTTTTGAACCTTTAAAACGCTTTCTAAATATTTACTTGTTTGAGTTTTTATTTGTGTTTGTTCTAATACCTCCTAGAGCGTAGCACTAATCAGGCATTCTATTTGTAATTGAATTTGCCCCGGGTTTTTATGAATATTCGCGCCATTTTACACTGGTTATCATAAATTAAGGAAAAATCACAAAAAATAGCGATAACTCCCTCACAAATAAGCGAAACCGTGTAAAATTTGAATATGTTGCCAAGTAAGAGTAACTGAGTAAAACTGCAATATGAAAACTAGTGGCGCTGCACTCGGAATACGTCATCTGCGAGGAGAATAAAAGTCTATGTTTGAGAGCAAGCTCACGTATTTTACTGTGATATTGACATCAGAAATGTGAGATAGCCAATTCGTAACAATGAAATCCAGGCATCATTTGCCTGCAGAACTACGATGGAAAGCCATTGGGAGTCTAGAAGCAGGATAAAGTCAAACAGAAGTGGCCAGATGGCTAAATGTAAGTCCTTCTGTGGTTCATAGACTTCGGAGGCGATTTCAAAGCACAGATTTGGCATCCTCGAAGTTAAGCCAAGGACGGCCAACAGCTACGACGAGCGCCGATGACCGATATTTGACATTATGTGCACGCAGGAATAGAGCCGCTACTCCGACTCTTCTTAGATCCTCCCTTGCTGCAGCCACCGGAAGGTTGGTGTCAACGTCATCTGTGCGGAGAAGGCTTCACGAAGGTGGTCTGTATGAGAGACGACCAGCCATTTGCGTGCCGCTCACGTCACGCCATAGAAGGACCGTGTGTAGTAGGCACGACAACATGTCCGGTGGATGCCTGATCAGTGGAGAGCTGCTCTATTTACAGATGAGTCCAGGTTTAGTCTAGAAAGCGATAGTAGGCGTTATTTGATATGGAGAGAACCTGGAACCCGTTACCATCTGTCAAACATCCATTAAAGAGATGCATACGGAAGAGGCAGTGTCTGTGTTTGGGGTGGCATCTCTTTGGGTGGACGCACAGACCTCCATGTCTTTCCAACAGAAACCGTGAATGCTCCGGTTTATAGAGATGACATCCTTGATGCTTATGCAACTGCTTTGCAAGAGCGATGGCTCTCGCTTCCTATGGAACTGATAGATCGCATAATTGAAAGCATCACACATTCTGTATGCGGTGTATTGCTTTTAGAGACGATCATATTCCATATTGAAGGTACTTTTCCTATAGCAAACTGACACCTTCGATTTGTTCATTTTATACATGTGCTAATTTCTATACTACCATAATTGCCTGGTAATTTATTTTTATGTTATTTGATACCTTACTATATGTTGTATATTGTGGGTAAGTTTCATAAAATTCTACATGTAACTTTTTCAGTAATCGTGATTTTTGTGATTTTTCCTTAATTTATGATAACCAGTGTAGATAAAATACAAGACCGTGAGAGATGGCTTCAACGTCTACTCAGCAGAAAAGGAGAAAAAATGAGGTTCTGAATTGGAAAGACAAGAAGGATATACGTTTGATGAGAACAGTCCATAATAACTCGATGATTGATGTTGAAACACGGAAAAGACCTGTAAAAAAAAAAAAAAAAAAAAAAAAAAAAAAAAAAAAACAATAATTGTAAAAGATTACAACAACAAAATCAGAGGAGTGGACCGCCTGGATCAGATGTTATGAAATTATCCTGCTGTTAGAAATAAGCAGAGATATTATTATATTTCCAGTATGCTTTATTTCCTTATAATTTTATTTAATATTTATTGACATTCATCCACTACGAAAGTTATGTATGAAACGGTATGATGCACAGAGAAAACAACATTACACGGTACGAAAAACAGACGGCCGCTGGCGGGAAATTTTCGCGGTCAGGAGAGGACGGCGAAAGGGTTAAACAGTCAAATTAATTTTTCTATAAAAAAGCAAGAGAGACAGAACACTGAGAATGGGTGTTCGAAATCCTAGACTACAACGAAACTTGAAAAAGATTCGAGATTCAAAAACTGCTATATTCGCACTTTTTTACTTATTCGACCAAAATTTTACTTATTCAACATTATTTATTTTTTACTTATCTTCCAAATTCTGACCAAAAACCACGTAAGGTTTTAACTCGCAATTTTAGAACTATAACGTATGTGCACAAGGAATATATTATGCTCTCAAAAATTGTTTCATTAATAACAGAATGCTAATATTGCAATGCAGGTGCAAATGTATCAAAGTTATCCTTACATTGTTGTCTCCAGTGTCTTGCTCTTGAGTTTCTGTAGAGAATTTGGTGTTGCATGCTTATTGTTTATCTATATTAATTCTTAATGCTGTTTGCCTTTTGTACTTTCTCAGATTTAAAAAACAAATTCTTGAAAAAAAAATGCAAAAAAAATTGAAATTTTCTGAGAAAATTAGCTTTACCGGTGGTATATTTCATGAGTGCACATCTGTATAGCCACCGAGGAAGTGGTTTCTAGAACGAACTTATGGGCTTCCAGTGATATTTCTGGCATTTTACATGAACTTTGAGCAAAATGATTGAAAAGCTTTGAGCAAGATGATTGAATATGATTTTAGCTCAAATATAAGCATGATTATATACTAAATTAATAATAGAAATATTAACAAATTTTATTGCAGTCTATATGAAATATATGTTCTGTAATAATAGCTAAAGCTCGATTTTAAAAATTGAAATTTTCTGAGGAAATGAGCTTTACCGGTGGTATATTTCATAAGTGCACATCTGTATAGCCACCGAGGAAGGGGTTTCTAGAACGAACTTATGGGCTTCCAGTAATATTTTTGGCATTTTACATGAACTTTGAGCAAAATGATTGAAAAGCTTTGAGCAAGATGATTGAATATGATTTTAGCTCAAATATAAGCATGATTATATACTATATTAATAATAGAAATATTTGCAACTTTTATTGCAATCTATATGAAATATATGTTCTGTAATAATAGCTAAAGGTCGATTTTATTCAAAGTGAATTTTACTAATTTGCATTCCTACATACTTGTATTTAGTGTTAAATTTCACATCAGGAATTGTTCCCTTTCAAAACTTCGCAAGAAATACTGTTTAAGCAGAATGGATGTATCTTATTCACAATGAATATTTTTAATCTATTCATATGTAGCTTTTAATATTAATAATAAGGATAATCAGATCATTCAAAATATATATTTTTAATCTTACACTTTCAAAATCAAAGAAATGCAGGCATTAACATAGGAAAATACTAGCTTCGTTGTAACACTTCCGGTTATTCACAACTCAATAAAAAAAAAAGCTCTTTGCTGTTTTTTTATTAGTAGCTTTTTGCTTTCACGTTTTTTTGTAGCCTGTCTTTGTATTAACCAACTTGCTACACTCGATCTACTATTCGCTTTCCGTTCATTATTTAAATTCTGAAGTTATGAAAATTTTTAACGTGACCAGGCTACCTTTCAATTTTATTCCTTTCACATCCACGCTGACAACGTTCTTACTCTTATAACTTCTAAATTCCATTTGCAAAACTTCACTTTCTTCGGATTTACATTCGGTTATTCTTTCGGTTCATAAATTTCAACAGAAAGTTTACCATCATTTTCAAAAATCCAGTTATATATATAAAAATATTAGTTATTTAGTATTTTATTTATATATTAAATTATATAATAATTATAGTCATCTTGACACTTGGGAGATCTTGACACTTTTAAGGAAGTCCCTTAGCAGAGTTGTCTGCACCCTGGTGTCGCATATGGAAACCACTGTATTGGAATAACCTAAGAGTGTAGTGCGTCATTGTGAATCGAAAGCGTTGTCAGTAAGTCAGAGATTGACCAAGAAAATAAATGTTAATAATCTGTCAGGTAAGTTCTTCATAGTTTGCAATGCATAAAATATAAGATTGGCTTTGATAACGATGATAAATGTGGACGATGGCTTGGACTTTTGGCGATTTCCAAATGACTGGCTAGTGAGATCAGGCATTCAGGAACATGGATGTCTACGCAAAACGTTTTCATAGCTAGTCAGACGGGGTGTTGCCATCTTTCATATAAATGCGTAACTCGAGGAGATTTCGACTGTAGGTTACGGAGAGATCTCGACAGTCGAGTCAGGCAATTTTGCCAGTGGCTTTCGAAAATGTGGAATATACCCATACAATCCCGATATTTTGGAAGACAATGTGTTGAATATGAACTCATGTCTACTACAAATGGCACCATTCCAGTTATGGTAGAGGAAGACAATAACCTCCAGAGGTCATGATCACCATCTACTGTATCAGCTTCTACATCATTTTCGGAATTATCCCCTGTACCAGTAGTACAGAACCACTCTGTACGGAATAGGAGAGAAAAGCAAGAATCAGCCATTATAACATCCACAAAATACAGGAGTCAACTGCTCAGTAAAACACCCACACAGGGACCTAGACGTCAGGGAGGAACTCAACCCAGTACCTCGATGGATCTCGAAGACAATGAAAATTACTGTGGCGAGTTCGGTGAGTATTATTTTGATGATACTGCCCGACAGAAGTGGGTGAAATGTGTTGGAGAGTGTAGTACGTGGCTCTATGAGGCGTGTGTAGAAAATGGGAATCAACCCCAGTTTACGTGCAACAAATGTACATTGTTAAAAGAGAGGATATACAGTGGTGGCCAAAATTGTGGACACTTTTGGAAATTTTTTTGTTTTTGAACTTTGTATGCTTATAGAAAACGTTACGTTTCACAAAATACAAACTTGTATATATCATTTTAAAGAGAATTTATTACTGAATTCAATACAAAACACAAAATTCAATTATTTGCAATAGAAAAAATGTTAAACGATAATAGTTATCGATATACATTGGATAGTGATGATTGCAATGAGGTATCAGTACTTAGGGTATCCTTTATTTTTGATTACAGAAATTCCTACTTGCAATTGCAGTGTTAAAGAAACAGGTCCTCCTTCTATAGAACAAAGCAAAATAATGAATTGTTTCAAGTGTAAACATGATGTCAGCTTCTACTGGCAGTTACTAATATTTGATTGGTTCTCAGAACAAGAATAGTGATTGGCCAGGAAAGCTAGACATTACAAACTACTGATAACTGTGTTTTTTATTTATATTAAAGTACATATAACTTTTTTTGTATTGTAAATAATTGAATTTTGTATTTTGTATTGAATTCAGTAATAAATTCTCTTTAAAGTGATATACACAAGTTTGCATTTTGCGAAACGTAACATTTTCTATAAGCATACAGAGGTCAAAAACATAAAAATTTCCAAACGTGTTCACAATTTTGGCCACCACTGTATATTGTTGTATTGTTAATATATGTTTAGTCCGTCAATCTTTCTTTTCCATAGTACGCTGTCCTTATTTCTTAAAAGAAGGCCATTGTTCTAAATTGTACACTGCTCAAAAAAAAAAAAAAAAAAAAAAAAAAGGACATTCCTATATCTCCCGATCTACTGGGTCGATTGACAAAATTCAAATTGCGTTTTTCATGTCTCGAAAGCACGACTTAGGATATATATTAGATTTATATGTAGCACTATTCTAACATAGGTATTTTGACACAAAATCAGACTTTTTCTGAAATAACATACCAATTTTTTTTACATATTTCGATTCTACGACTCAAATTACGCCTAAATATGAAATTTTGTAAAATTTGGAGCGAAATTTACGGAGAAATTCACAAATTTATGTTGGCACTTTTTTGTCAGTTTGCGCTAAGTATACTTCACTTGGCGAACTTCTTAATATATGGCAACCTAGTTTCCTTTCCCGTGAGAGGAAAAAAAGTCACCATCGTTCCTTTTTTCCAAATAATATTCTTTATATTATATTTTTAATTATAACTTATTATTTTAAGTAATTTTTTCTTTTTCGAATTTCATTTTAATTGTTTAAGTCGCACTTTTTTTTTTCGAATAACTGTTTTAAAAATTTCTATTTACCTATTCAAACTGCGTAAATAAAGGTGTAGCGTTTATTTTTTTTTCAAATAGTTTTCTTTATATATATTTTTCGTCATAGTTATTATTTTAGGTAATTTTTAAATTTTTATACTTTTATTTTAATTGTTTGTGTTGCATTGTCTCTTCAGATAATTGTTTTAAAATGTTCTATTTATTCCTTCGAACTGAGCATTTTAAATATATTTATTAATATCAATTTTCCAGAATTTGATTTTATTTATTTGAACTGCGTTTCTTTCGGAAGAATACTTTGTAACTCAGACTACGATGAGTTTGAAAACTGCATACTATATTAAAAGAGAATATATAGTAAAGCACAGTTTTACACGTCTTTCAATGTTCCGTTCAGAAAAGATATATATAAATAAGAGATGATTTTTTATGTTTTAAAACTTCTTGAATTCATTTAATAAACATCGTATCCTCGTTATTAATTGAATTCAGAATGTTGGGTGTCGTTTATATAATTATTGTTACTTGTCCACGGAATCTGCTGACTTATCCAGCGATTAAGTAGCTGCAGATCATTTCTACATAACCATTGAACTTCCATTAATTCAGTCTCTAGAGGGTTGTATATTTATATCATAATTTGACTTTTATAAAAATGATTATTCTAAATCTTATGTTTCTATAAAAATATACTGTGCTTTAAAAATATGGATGATAGTACCAGCCGCTCTTTCAGCCACTTCAAAAGCATTAGTTTGTTTAGAAATAAATTGTGCAGTTAATGTCATAAAATTCAAATAAACATCAAACGAAAATTCTCAGTTTTAGACAATTCGATTTAAACGAAGTAAAGTAGCAGACGATAAAACGCCGAAGGTAAAAATTTACTCTTACAAAAAATTTACTGTTATTAAAAAAAAAATAATAATAATAAAATAAAATAAAATAAAAAATAAAAAAAATAGAGAGAAATTAAAAAAATATTAAAGAAATTATTTAAAAAAATAGCTTTTCATATAGTATTAATAAATATTTATTACGCATCATTGAGGGAAAAAATGTCATATAATTAATTCTCCGTAAAATTTTACTTGAAATTTAAGGTTAAAAATAGCTGTGGCAATACAGTGTAACAAAAATTCATAGACCACATTTGGCGTTATTATCGCTCAAAAAAAAAAAAAGATGCCAAATTTGAAAACGCGAAAATATGTAAATTCGTGTATATCTTAGAAAATTTTGAATAAAAAAAGTCTAATTTTTTGCAGATATGCTTAAAAATATACCTACTTTAAGATGATGGTAAAAATTTTATAGGTTATAATTCAAAATTTTTTTCGAAAAATTTATAAAAATTATTTAAAAATAGAAATTTAAAAAATAAAACACAAAAAATGCGTAAATTTTATTTGGAATGAACCTAAATTTCGAAATGTGGGAGAAAAAATCAAAAAAGTTTAATAAAAAAAGAGATATAAATAAATATTTGAAAAAATTCAATTAACATTGAGGAGCTAAAATTTTGAGAGCTAATATTTCAAAAACTACTCGTACGATTTTTACAAAACTTGGTATTCTGGCATAATTTGAGTCGTAGAATCGAAATATGTAAAACAATTGGTATGTTATTTCAGAAAGTCCGATTTTGTGTCAAAATACCTATGTTAGAATAGTGCTATATATAAATCTAATATATATCCTAAGTCGCGCTTTCGAGACATGAAGAACGCAATTTGAATTTCGTGAATCGCCCCAGTAGAACGGGAGATATAGCACTGTCCCAATTTTTTTTTTTTTTTTTTTTTTTTTTTTTTTGAGCAGTGTACCTGCCGCCCCGTACATACCTGTCGATGTCTCCCGCAGTTAAGGGAGAAGTGGACATCTGGCTTTTATGTTTTTCATTGCATTTATATGACCTATTATGTTTTTAAGGTAAGCCAAATTTTCAATACAGGGCTAATTATTTTCTGTGAAAATAAATGTAAAATTCTTAAACCAGTTATTCATAATTTTCCCTTGAGGTGTCGAGATGTCCCTGAACGACCTTATATAATAATAATAAATACTAAATATTATATAAAAAATAAAATCCAGTCATATATATAAAAATAGTTATAAAATATCTTGGTTTCACATCTTATTTCATCAGAAATTACTATCTTTAAAGAATCTAAAAATCGCTATTATGTAATGTAGCCTTAAATACACTTTATTTCGTTGAAACAAATAAATATTTGCATATTATTCACCAATGAAATGAATTCTCAAGGAAAAGAAACGAGACCGAGCTTTTCTTGTTTTAAAAATTTTTATACAAATATATTAAATAGGATTTACATTTAATAAAGCTTAGCAGCAGATATATTATAATTAATAGTTATTTCTCGGGTGTATTTGCACTTTATAACGAAAGCTTATTTTAAAAGGACCAAAGTCTCGAGGTAAAATCAACTTAAAACTTTCTGGGAAAATAAAGCGAGATAGAGAAGTGATTTACTAAGAGCTAAGATTTTGCTCTTTTTCTTATAACAAATTTGTTTTTCATACAAATACAAAAATATCACATTTTACTTTTCCCTAGAGAACTGTATGTTCTATAGATTGGAAAATTCAAATTCAAATTTAAAATATTCATGGGAACAGTTTTTCAAGTCTTTGATAGCAAAGTTAATTTAAGAGATTTTGAAAGATTAAACAAAATTTGCTCCTCATGCATTTATAATTAAAAACAGGAATGTTTCTTTTATTAAATTTCGTTAACGATAAATAGATTTCCGAATATTTTGTAAACGAATTCTTGTTTTTATTAGATTTAAAGGAACAGATTTTAATGGAGCAATAACATGGATCGCTTTTTCAATATATATCTCAAAACTAAACTCGTTTAGTCTCTGAGAAGAAAAATGCATACTGATTTTTTTTTTTTAATCTAAATGTTTGTATCACTTTTAATCACTTGCTTCTTACATAATTTGCTTTCGAATAATTAGTTATTTTTCACTCTATGTATTTTTGCAAATGCTAATAAGGAAAGTGAAAAAGAAATTAAAAAAGAAATTATTATTCAACTTTTTAACCCTTTGTGGCACAATGTGTCCGGTTTGGACACACCTAAAAATTTCCTTCTGTACGCACAGAAAAATTGAATAAAAAAGGATTTATAGGTTACTCTGAACCTTCTTTATTTATAGTAGATGGCAGCTCAATCCAAACCAGTCTATAAATTTAGCCATGTTTAGTTTCTTAGGACCCTCATTTTTCAAAGAAATCGTCCAAATTTTTTTTAGGGTGTAAAAGGAATTGCTTGAAAAGAAATTTCTATATTATTTTTTGGCTGTATGCTAATCTCCTATCTCCTTATTCTATATTAGTTTTGAATTTTTACCTTGAAATCTTGCCTAAAATCAAACGGCGAACCCTAGGTGTGCCCAGACAGGGCTTACCGATAATCTAGGAAAACTGAGAGTCTGTATTCTTTGTTTCTCCCCATCTCATCGGTCAGTTCACTGACAACAATGCTCGTTTCAGCACTCTTTTCGAAGCTCTGTTGAATCAGTGTACCACTTTGGGCACACCCACAGAATTAAAACGATAAGTGCTATCTTCACAAAATTTTACTTGTGTACTCCTCTAGGCCTATTTAGACTGCCAACCTTTTTTTTTTTTTTTTTTTTTTTTTTTTTTTTTTTTTTTTATCAAAACTCGGATTTTAAAAGGTAGCGTGCCGGAAAGGGTTAAACACATAAAAATAGCTTCAGTTACAAAAATCCTAGTTTATCATTTTTTTTCGAAAAGTATATTTTACATGCAATAAATACGATATTAATAAGCACGAGTGCATGGAAATAAACAATGCCGTCGCCTGGACTTGAACCTGGACCTTTCGAATACGCGCCGAGTGTGCTACCGTTACACGATGGTGTGTTGGTGTATTTAATTACGGCAAAGCACACTAGGGCTATCTGAATAAGGGGAGGGATGCCTTTCGTGGAGGACTTTCTAAGGGAAACTGGCTCGTATGCACGTTACACATGGGGAAAACCACGAAAACACCCATGCAGCCAGCCCGTTCGCGGGATTCGAACCTCGGACCGAACTACCAGTGTTCAGCGATTTTACCGCTCGGCCGCTGGTGGGCCTACCGTTACACGAAGACGTGCAAAGAGGAGGGAGAAGATACCTTATATATTCCCCCTTTTAAATGGCGACTAGGGATTAGGGGACCCAATCGCCAAATCTTGGTGTTGAAAAATCATTATACACCACCTTAAGTTATTTTATGCGGCAGACTAGAAGAATGAGCAATGTCTTCGCCGGGACTCGAACCTTGAACTCTCGAATATGCGTCGAGTGGGGTACCGTTACACCACGAAGGCATGCAGAAAGGAGAGAGAAAATAACCTTATAGTCGTTAAGATCATACTTCATAGGATCATGTCTATAGTACGATTAGAGAGTTCACTCACCTTATATTCGTTTTTTTTTTTTTTTTTTTTTTTTTTTCTCAAAGTGCTTGTGCAAAGCCATGTCACTTGTATGAAACATGCAAAATTGGATTAGGCTGTTACAGATGTTGTCATATTTTCAATTGGAGAATTGTATGAAGCAATTTCACAATTTCATCAAGCATGGAGTAGTTTATGTTGTAGTGAAAGTGATGTGAAATGCATCTTTTGACTATTTTCATGATGCTTGGAAGCAAACGGCGAGCGTTGGAGAAATGCTTTCGGTTTTCTTTGGTCAGAAACTTATTTCTGATACGCCATAGCCTCCTTATATGTTAAGATTCTCATCTTTTTACCAGGCTGTTCCTTCTTATGAAGATTATTCTAAAAGCTGAATGTTTCTATATATTTCAAGCTATCCGAATAAATTTGAAGCCTAGACGAGGTGAGATACTAAAAGCCATAATCTGCCAGTGCGTTCAGGAATGTTAGGAACGCTACAGCAAGTGTGGGTTTCCGACATACGGTAATCTGAAGGCGTTTAGGTAATAATTTATTACATTTCAAACAAAATTGCTGTACAAGTATTTAACGTTAACATATCAATACCATAATAAGGATGTTCTTTTGATTTTGGAAACACTGCTTTTACATTATTCCGTTTGCAGAGACCGAAGTGATACGATCCGACAGACCATAGCATATTATTTGCCCATAAAGCAAACTCAGAATAGCTTGATAAAATTTATTTTACCAAAAGAAACACATCACAGTTCTGAAACGTTCGACAACAATACTTGTACAGCTCTTCACAGTATCACAGAGTACAATCAATAGGTAGATTCCAGACTACTAAGAACGTTAAACACAACGCAGTGCAAAGGGCACCTAAAGAGCGAAGTTAACACGGATATCTCAATACTCTGAATTCAGCTCTGAACTAACAACTACTAACTGATACTGTTATCGGTGTCATATAGTTTTTGACCGGCCACCGAGAATTCTCTCGTACTTCTGGAAATTATTGAAAGGCATATGAGGACAGGATACGGTTATAATTACATACAGGATAAACATCAGTTATTCAATTATAGTACCTGTAACAGTTTTACAGAGTACGAACTAAAATATCGCCAAGTTTGACAACATTTGCCGATTTCTTGCCAAATGTTGCTGCAAAATTAGTAGCCATAACCATTGCCAACGTGGCGATATCTCGCCAAATTAGCGAGATAGCGATAGCAATTTACTCAGTGTTAAATAGACTTGTTTCTGTATTCTTACTTTTCCGACAAAGCTTCACTTCTTTAGATTCTCACGTTACATATTATTAAAAAAAAAAAAAAAAAAAAAAAACCCCTACAATTTTACATATAATTTAATAAAAATTATTTAGATATGTACAAAATTCATAATACTATTATATTCATAAAAATAAGTACAAGTAAATATAAAAATATGAAATCTGAAAGCTTTCATGTTTTACATTACGTCCAAAGGGGCGTTTTTTTAACGTTTTGTGTGCAACCTTTATTTATTAAATATCATGTTCTTTGCACTTAAACCATAAAATTCAATTAAATAGCAATATCGCATGAGCATCTCTTTCGAATTTCCGATGCACAGTTTTGCGCGCTGGAGATAATTCCCCCCCCCCGTAAAGTATTGCCATTGCTCGCATAGAAATCGTTGAGTTTGTTAATAAAAAATTCGTTAAGTGTTGCAAAATAGAAAATCGATAATAAAATAAAATTCAAATTCAAAATTCGGGCTTCCAAATGCCCATGCTCAGTGGAAGATAACCTTATTCAAAATGTGATGGCTGTAATTACCATAGTTTTATAACAATGCGAGGAACATGCATACATTTATGCAGTTTCTTCATTGTTTAATTTCTTTAAATATAACACAGGGCTCTAATATTTTATGGGGACAATTTATAGTGCACATTTATAGTGCATCAAAGCAAAATGCCAAAACGAAATTAATAGCCCTTGTGGGCTAAAGCCTTTGGTCTAAATATATCTGAAAACCATATTATTCTTGACTAGTCTCACCTTTGTTATAATCTGCATAGGCGAAACAACAGAATGAGAATTTTGCTGTTTTTAATTTAATGTTTTCAACAGAATTATCTTATTATATTGAAACAGAATTATTATTTGAATCTTGCTAAAATACCGAGGCATTTTAGCAAAATTTTTTATGTGCATACACCATGAACATTGTGTTTCATTAAAAAATATCTGATGTGTACACCACATGACTTCCTTGTACGGAATATTAAATTATACGCATTTTTTCTTGCATTTTATTTAAACTTATTAGATTGAATTAAACCTACTTCGCCGACAGCGCATAAACCACAATAGAATAAATGCATTCTTTAAAATTCACTTTGTTTACCATAGCGACACTCTGGCGCTAGGTTTACTTAACAGTATTATATATCCTTCATATTATACCTCAGAATCCACAAAATGTATATCATTTAAAGAATTATCTAATCGTTGCCACATGTTCTATTCAAATACTATAATAAAGCTAGAACTATGTATAAAAGAAATGAAGCAAACAAAACAAAACAGAAACAGTTTCTCACAGACGATTGAGTATTTCTCATTTAATTAATTCAGTTCTCACTTCGCGAGAAGGCAAAAATACATAAAAACTTAAAATATCTATATTTAAGTAAATATAATATAAATTACGAAGTAAATCTCAAACATTTATTTCCTCGAAAAAATTCCAGAAAGAATTAAGCATGATTTAATTGGCAATAATAAATGAATGCGTTATCTTTGTTGTTGCGAAGCTAAGTTTCTCTAGATTGGCAACAAATCCACTAGTCTCCTGTTTCAAATGTAAACATCAATGGCCGCCATTAAAAACAGGCTTAGCGGCAATTAAACAACTTTAAAATTGCTGATAATTCTAAAAATATTGAACACGGATTTACTAAAGGCATAAAATCCTTAACCGGAAGATAAAAACAACATAATTCAATCATTTTTAAAGCAAAAAATGTACAATTTACAAACATATAAGAATAAAGAAACCGAGATCACTGTGCCTGGTAACAGAGTGGATATATATATAAATATATTTATATACGTTTGGTGCTGCCGATTGCAACCAAAATACCAGGTGCACATCTACATGTTATAGCAGTCCTATATACAAAATT
The DNA here is from genome assembly GCF_044657685.1 of Stegodyphus dumicola. Taxonomy (NCBI): domain Eukaryota; kingdom Metazoa; phylum Arthropoda; class Arachnida; order Araneae; family Eresidae; genus Stegodyphus; species Stegodyphus dumicola. The sequence continues at coordinate 24,986,681 of NC_140772.1, forward strand.
TCAACGTTCTGAGGCTACTCGTTTTTTAATTATGCGAGATACGTACGTACATACGTTCGTACAGACACAACGAAAAATTCTCTTCAGAATTCATTTTAAACCAGTTTTATATTTTTTTGGAGGAAAAGAGTCTTTTATTCTGTCCTTACGTACAGATATCACGCGAAAACATCGTTAATTTGCATTTGAAAGAGGTCAAAATGGGATATTTTCGTTGAAATATGCTGCCTGAACCTTTTCACGATTACAATACTTCCTTTTTACTTCGTACAAGGAAGTAAAAAAACGATTTGTATAGTGTCATGGCATTCGAAATCGGCCACTTGTACTAAAAAGGTGATTCCAGCTGTCATTCAGTGGACTTCGCACGGGAGTTAAGCAATGAGATTATAAGACATTTCTCCCGCTTTCCTAGCGTGCCTTCGTGGTGTAGTGGTTCTGCACGCTGGGCCGGTATTCCAGAGGTCCGTGGTTCGATTCCCGGCGAAAGCGGTTGCTATTTTTCATCTTTCCTGCTTCCAAAATACCTAATGTCTGTACAGTGGCGCCCGAACTACAAGGGTGTTGGATGAGGATTATCCACACCCAGGATTTGGCGATTGGGTCTCTTAAAAACCCCAGTCGCCCTTTAAAAACGGGAGTATATAAGGTATTTCTCCTGTTTTTCTAGCGTGCCTTCGTGGTGTAGTGGTTCTGCATGCTTTGCTGGTATTCCAGAGGTCCGTGGCTCGATTCCTGGCGAAGGCTGTTGCTATTTTTCATCTTTCCTGCTTCCAAAATACCTAATGTCTCTACAAGGTTAGTCATGCAATAAATACATACTCGAAAATTGCAACCATTAGCATATTAACATACTTGTAGAAAATATCTCGGTATGTTAGTGATTTTTTGAGACATATGTTTCAAAATCTCTGGTCGTTATTTGCTGAGGAATCCGTTTTGTTTACTTTAGGTGCATACTAACCTAAATGAGTTTTAAATTATGGTTCAGGTTAAACTAAAATTAAAAAAATCAGTTCAATTACCTTTACTTTCCTTCCAGTAAAAATCTTACTTTAAATGCAGTACACGATCTTGTTTTCCGGCGTAGAATCCATTAGCGCTGCGTCCAGCTTTTGAACTCGCTTGTTATTTACATTAAATCTTGAAGAGTTTAGTACTTAAGCATTAATTAAGTTTAAACAGTAATTTATAGCTCATTCATTAATAATGATCTTAAATTTCCTCGACATATTTTTCTTCCTGCGATTTTCAAGTGAATACCCTTATTAAACCATCGAAGGTTGTTAAAATTCTATTCACTTCCTAAATATTGTACATTTTTGTTTAATATTTAAGAGTAAATGGTTTTGGCTGAGAATTTACGATCACTAAACGTACAAAATGGATGTTTCGAATATCACGTTATTAGTTAATATCAGTTGTAAAATTTATTAAGTTTGAAAATTAATTTATTAATATTTTAAACGTTAACAAAGATTGAAAAGAAACTGAGTGTTTTATTGTAAATACTGAGCTATATTTAAAGTTTTTAAGAATAATGTATTTTAATACTATATATATATATGTGTGTGATGTACCAGCTTTAGTCGTAGCTTAAATTATCAGACGATAATTTAAAAAAAAAAAAAAAACAGGATCCATTTTTTTATTATTCAGGAGAAATAGCAGTTACAAAATCAGATATCCGGAGTAAATAAAAAGAATCACTAATAACTTTTTGTATGAAGTTTACTGCATCGTGACATTTAAGAAAAAGCCTCCGATATTTCTTTGCGAGTCCTTTTATAGCCTCCGGAAAGGCGGAGCTTCCAAGAAATGACGTCAGCCTCTTCAGCCAATCCAGTTCGCTTTAAATATTTCCAGAATATTCTATAACTGTAGGTGTAGAAAAGGCGGGAAAAACTACTTGACTACGGGGCTGTGGATTTAATTCCACGTACTTTCAAATAAGAGACCGTCGCCATTAAAAATGAAAAGAACATACAGTTAGAATTTGAAGTGTATTCTTGACTATGGAATTTTATTATTACATGCGTATTACATATGGTTTCAATTGCAGAAAATTTGCTTTGGATGTGAATTTTGTTACTTATACACTGCTGACCACCGTAAATGCAACACCCAGAAGGAAGCATGCAAATAACATGACATTTACAACATGCATTACTAGAGGTGAGATATGCAAATGATTAGAATTTTAGCGCAGATGCACATCACGCGCGCCTGTGGCTCCACTTCAAAACTATTTAAGGCTTGGAGTTTTCGACGATTTCAAGTTCGGCAATTAGGTTTTTCTTGTGGTTTTTCAAAAAAAAAAAAAAAAATCAATTATGCCTCGTAGTGGTCCTGCAGCGGGTATTATGGTATGGGGCGGTATTGGATATCACTCTCGCACTCCTCTACTACGCAATGCCGGTACTTTAAACAGCCAGTGCTACATCTCCGAGGTGTTGCAGCCAGTTGTCCTTCCTTACCTGCAGGGCTTGCCCACAGCCATATTTCAAAAGGATAATGCGCGACCACACGTGGCACGCATTGTCCAAGTGTTCTTCGTCAATCGCCAGATTGAATTGCTTACCTTGCCGGCTCGTTCTCCGGATCTTTCGCCGATAGAAAACATGTGGTCCATGGTTGCTGAACGATTGACCCAGATTACATCCCAAGCTGCCACACGCATATTCACAAAGCTTACAGACAATTTCGCTACGGGCTGCTCTCATTGGAGGAAACATCTGCTTGGCGGTCATATTTGGAATGGCGAGTTATCGCCCTGTAGGCGTGGTAATTAACGCCAAACAAACGGGAACAGCGTTTATTTAATTCAATATTTTTTTAGTTTATGAATGAAAGCTTAGAGTAATTGTGTGGAATATATCTTAAATAACCTACTGATCTTATTAATAGTTTATTTGTATTTGAATTTAAACTTTTAAAAGCACGTAATTGTTTTACAAGAAAAGGTGTTTATAAGGAGAAAGCATATGCACTTTTTCGTTATTTCACTTAGGAAGAGTCTATTGTGTAAATTTTCATAGCGCATTAATTTATACAAATAAAGGAATATTAAAAAATTAACCAAATGAAAACATTCAGTAAACATTTAAGGATGTCAGATACCTATTCCTTTTACGATTAAGTATAACTAAAATTATATTTTATTCCATTATGCGCTATTTCTATAGAGACGCTTTTCGGGATCTTGGATCGTAATCTTGCTTACTAGTACCTACTACAAAGAGTACAAACCAGTAAATAAAAATAAGAAAAATTAACATTAACAAAAATAGAGAAAATAAAGGCGTTTAATTTTTAACACCGTACCCGAAGGCGAAAAGACAAATAATGACAAAGTCATTCAATAAAGTTAAAATAAAAATAAATCCGTATAGAGCAGAGTTTAGGAAAACTACGAGCGAGGATAGAACCGGCAACTTAGAAGTCTGAGAATTATTCCCGCGCTCTTTACCACTGGCCTGTAGTTTCTCCGGGAATTACGCTTACTTTTTGGTACACCACGCTTAGATACAAATTGTAAAGGCGATGAACCAAAAGGCGCCAAGCACTAGATTCTGTAACCCTATCTCTTTTAACCAATCGGAGCAAACAGCAGAAGAAACGGTCTGTAGGCTTTGTGAATAAGCCTGCCACACCAGATCAACTTTGGCAACGTGTGGAAGCTGCTTGGTCTGCTGTACCCCAAGAACACATCCAAAGTCTCCTTGAAATAATGCCGAGGCGTGTGGCAGCGGTGATCTCCAACAATGGGGGCGGCTATTCTGGCTACTGATTCTGGAAGGAACCACACTTCACAGAAGTCTGTAAATTTAATCATTTGATACTTGGTCAACATGTTATCTACTAAATAAATTTTGTTGTGATATCTATTGTCTTTCTTGGTGTGTCAATTTGAGTGGCCAGCAGAGTACTTAGCAGAGAAAATATTTACCAGTAACTTTGTACAGTGACGATTTAAATCTGTGCATAACGCTACGTTATCAGTTATTATGTAAGTGTATTAATAACTAATTATTATTATGTAAGTGTATTAATAACTAATTATTATTATGTAAGTATATTAATAACTAATTATTATTATGTAAGTGTATTAATAACTAATTATTATTATGTAAGTGTATTAACAATTAATTATTATTATGTAAGTGTATTAACAACTAATTATTATTATGTAAGTGTATTAACAACTAATTATTATTATGTAAGTGTATTAATAACTAATTATTATTATGTAAGTGTATTAATAACTAATTTTCAGAATTCTAACGGCAGCATCTTATAGTATTATTAGTGAAGCGAGAAAAATTTGGGGGGGGGATGTATTGACTTTAAACCGTAATCGCTTTTAAGTGGGCATAATTATATGAGAAAAAAATAGCTGCTGTTACCTCTAAAATAAATTCTTACGTATAAATAATTTGGTTTCCATTTTTATTATATATTTTTAAAAAAGGTACGACTTCATAACCAAATGGTTTTGGAGTTTACGATTTATTGATGAATCATTAGAGTTTTCAAAACACGAAATTGTGCTGCATGTCAGGGTTATTTCTGAAATGGAACATAATACCAATACGCTAAAAAATGAGAGTGCAAGGCTAATCTTTAGAATATGGTAACAGGTAGTTTGGCGACATTTTGGTAAGGCGATAAAGGTTACTAGCTAGGACTTCAGCAATAATCTGAGAAGTACACAGTTCGAATCACAGATTATTTTGTCTCAGAGAAATGAGAGATCATGAGACATGTCATGTGACATCTTCTGGAAAATTCCGATCGTGATTTTAGCTAATAAGCACTTAGAACGAATATCGCTGCTAAAGTGCAGAATAGCCCACTTATTCGTTTGGCGCTTTTTACAAGAGTAAGAAGAATTGGATTTTTTTTCAATTTTCTTTGACTTTTTAATTGAAAATAGGTCGATGTGAACATGGATAAAGTCATGCGTGTGCACAATGCCATTTTTGTGCAATTCTGGGATTTTTTTTAAGTGAAAATAGGTCGACGTGTAGATGGATACCGTGTATGTGCCATTCTTAAAAACGCGGCAATTAGTGGGCGATTCTACACTTTCTTCCCATTTCGCACCTAATCTTCATTATGATTAACACTTTTGATTCCATAAAAGTTCTAGTATAAGCGTAATTCGGCTAGCAGATTGTTGGAAAAAATGTTGAGTAAAAAAAAAACATGCCTTTACTTCTTGAAAACAAAATGGCGTCCAAAACAAAACTAGCAGGTTGCTGTAGAAGAGTTGGTCGCCAAATGTTCGCCAAAAAATCGCCAAGTTACTATATTGTAAAGATTCACCGAGTGCAGCTTACATACATTTAATTAAGTAACTGATAACCTTACAGCATACATATAAGAAAGCTATATGTCGTGGTTCCTCATACCCTTGTAATTGCCGCTGTATGGAAGTTCAAGAGACATTTTCATAAGAGAGAGTATTAGATATCCCGTGGCACTTTCTGAATTCTCATACAGTATCCAACATCGAAATATGTTACGGGAGATACCAGAATTCAGCAAATGGTTAAGGATTTTGTAAACCCAAAACCAAGAATTTGCTAAAGTTAGTTCACATAAAATTGTAGCTGCTTTCGTCAAATGCAACATATCTTAGTCATTCAATAATTTGAAAACAGTTCTCTTATCTAATAAAGTAGTGTAAAACAAAGTTAATTCTAAAGCCTTGAAAATTTTTGGAACGTTTCATTGATGATCTATCTATAAAACGTACACGAGTAATGCAAATTTTATAACCAGCATATTTTACGACTCGCTTCTGCAAGAAAAGAACTTCAGACACGTTTCTCCTGCTGCAGACACGTTCTTATAGACCTGTTATTTGGAACATCAGAACCTGAATTTTGTTCTATACCTTTCTTAACTTCTTTTTTGTCTGCCGATCTAAGGTAGCATTATTGCCAGAAGCTTTCTCTGTTCTTTGGTTTTTATTTGTACATGTATTATGAATGTTATTAACGAAGATCGTTGGCAGAGATTTCTTTGGGGATCTTTTTGACACAATTGATAAATTATTTGTTTCATAAAAAAACTATTCATAAAAACCATTTTCAATTCTAGAAGAATTCTATATTGTATAAGAGTAAGGAAATTACTGCAATTCGTTGCTTAGAAAACGCTCATCAATTATTCAAGTACAAATTAAAGTATAAAAGGCAAAGAAGACTTCATGGTCTAGCAGCTTCTTGGCCAAAGTCAAGAAATATATATATAGAATACCAGTTATATCGTCTTGTACGCTTGGCGATTATAAACTGAGCTAGACGTTAGAAGACCGTTGGTGCTACTTTGGTAGACGGTTGCACGGATTTTTGGCGATTTACGTTGGCGTAATTGTTGTCGCAATTGTTGGCGCGATTTTTACAATCGTCAGCCATCTTGAAAAACGCTGTTTTTACGCATAGTAAAGTATTCGAGACTTAAAAAAAATTAAATATCGTTAAAAGTAATGGATTAATTTTTTTGTTGAAAATGTTGTTTTTTAAGATGGCAGGCAAGTGTAAATAAATGCATTTACTATGAGTATAAAATACTAAAGTAAGGCTATTATTACTTTCATATAGCAAAAGAAAAGAATAAAAACACCGCTATAAAAACATTGTGCCAACGTTTAATTAGATTAAAATATTACTGAAATTGAATATCGAATTAAAAACCATCCTACCAACTTTTAAAAGAATTAGAATATTATTAAATTCAAATACTTTAAAATACGTTATATAAAATATAATTAACATTAAAACATATGTGACAATAATTATCTCGGCAATTTTTGAATATAGTGTATTAATTTTTTTAAACAAAAATTGAAGTATACGATTATAAAAGAAAAGAAAAATATGTACTTACATATTTTGAGTAATTTAACCTCTTGTTTATTGATAAGTACCACAAAAAAAAAAAAATCGAAATCATAATTGAATCGGCTCTTTTAACCATCTTCATCTGTTATCCACATATCTCGCACTTCATTGAAGAAGTAGTCATTTCCTTCAAAAATTTAAAATAAATTTCCTCTGACGCTATTAACAATCTATAAATAAATCTTTGATTAGGAAAGACAGGTTGGCCAAAATAAGGTCTCAAAGGGCAATTTTTTTATTCCAATACTAATAATTCTTGGTAATTACCAATAACAACATTCATCTTCGAAACGAACATATCCATTCCATTTGAAATCTGACGAATTCGAAGAGATTAATAATAAAATTTTAAAATGGCGCGGTAATGCACAAATATTCAGTAACCAATCAGGGAGCTGATTACATCACGCATAGAATTAAAATTATTTAAATAATCATTCATAATAAAATCATTTTTAAAACAAATGCAAAAATAAGTTGTATTTTAATATTTAACAGCCATAAATAATGTTTAAAACATTAGATTAAATTTATATATATTATTAAAACCAATTACTTTTTAAATAAGGTGACGTCATTTATTACATCATCAACAACATAAAATTATATAAAATATAAACAACAAAATTTTTATTTCAAATAAAAATGTAAAATTAAATTGATTTTTAATATTTAGAAGCCATAAATAATATTTAAAACACGGAAGTTATGCATAGTAAAACGCATCATTTTTTTAATAAAATGACAACAAAGTAGGTTACCATAAATAACTTATCCAGCAATGGGTTTACCATAAGTTGTATTACTCGCCAAAAGAAAAATCGCCCGAATCCGTGCAACCGTCTACCAAAGTACCAGACTGTTTATTGAATACTCACTAAGTCTTAAAATACTACAAAGTCAGGAAAAGGGTGTAAAGAGCTCTTTATCAACACAGATAAAGATAGCAGAAGGCTCCAACTCGTGCGTAGGAAAGCCAACACTTTCGGCTTAAATTAAATGAAATGTTAACAAAAAACTTAAAATTAAATGAAGGTATACGAAGTTAAAATCATATGAAGAGAACAACTGATATTATGCCTTGACGATAATTCTTTACATGTGACCTTGGGTACACAAATTTAGGTCATGAAAATCATGTAAATATTTTTTGATTCTTTACAAAAAAACACATTAACCTCTTTCAGTGCAATTTCAAATCATAAATTTTATCTCATATTGGACATAATTGCGAAGCATAACTACGTAAGCATAACACCAGTAAAATTAATGGTAACCGAAAAATCATAATATTTATCAGAAATACAATTTGTTGTAATTCCTTTCGTCTGTAACGGAAAATAGCTTCTTTCTCATTAAGGAAGTAAGAACATAATCGAAATCAGTTATATTTTTGCATTAACAATTTTATTGTTTTCATATTATTACAGGTATGTGTAGAAATTTGTTGTCACGTGATGTGCTTATGCTTAGTTGTTGCTCATAACTCAAGAACTTTAATGTTTGACTGCTTTCGAATTTGTTGATCTAACAGGATTAAGAATATTCGCAACATATAAATTATTTAAAAGGAACATGTCAGTGAGCTATTACTCCATCTTTCAAAGTCTGAAAACAAGATTTTCTTGGAATATTTTATAATAAACTGATGCATATGCAAATTGGAATTACCTCCAAACTTCAACACTATTCCCCACTTCGTTTGCTTATATAGTTTTCGGATATGGAGAGTTTCTGAGTACACGGAATTTTTCATTCAATTTTTATTTATATATATATATATAAATAAATTTATATATATATATATATTTTTTTTCAGGATGCATTCTTTCCAGGGACTTGCAAAATTCCGCGAAGTAACACGTTTCAATAAAATTTGCTTCTATGTCTCAATTTTCACACGTCTTAGACTTGAGATTAACAGGAATTACAATAATTTAGTGCGTTTCTTAATAATAAAATTCTGTTAATATTATTTCCAAAAGACTAAAATAGATAAAATATTAGCTTAGACTTTTATACATACGATAAGATACAAAGAGCTATTTTGTTCCATGAATTCTTATTGAAATAATTAATTTTGCTTTGTATTATATAGAGTAAAGCCATACAACACTTACGTAATTGATATAAGAACAACACATTTTAATTAATTTTAAAGTAAAAAATCTGATGTATACAACACATGGCTTCCATGTACGGAATATTAAATTATACGCATTTTTTATTGCATTTCATTAAAACTTATTGGATTGAATTAAATCTACTTCGCCGACAGCGCATAAACCACAATAGAATAAACGCATTCTTTAAAATTCACTCTAGTATTTGTTTACCATAGCGACACTGTGGCGCTAGATTCACTTAACATTATTAATAATTATATAACAGTTAACTTATATAATAATTATATAACGGAAACTAAGTTAATTGTTATATAATCCAATAATTATATAACAGTTAACTTATATATTTCGTTCATATTATAACTCATAATGCACAAAATTTATATCATTTAAAGAATAGAATTATCTAATCGTTGCCACATGTTCTATTCAAATACTATAATAAAGCTGGAACGATGTATAAAAGAACTTAAGCAAACAAAACAAAAAAGAAACAGATTTTCACAGACGATTGAGTATTTCTCATTTAATTAAGTTCTCACTTCGAGAGAAGGCAAAAATACATAAAAACTGAAAACATATATATTAAAAATTACGAAGTAAATCTCGAACACATATTTTCTCGAAAAAATTCCAGAAAGAATTAAGCATGATTTAATTGGCAAGAATAAATGAATGCGTTATCTTTGTTGTTGCAAAGCTAAGTTTCTCTAGATTGGCAGCCAATCCACTAGTCTCCTGTTGGAAATGTAAACATCAATGGCCGCCATTAAAAAAGGCTTAGCGGCACTTAGACAACTTTAAAATTGTTGATAATTCTAAAAATATTGCATACAGATTTACTAAAGGCATAAAACCCTTAACCGGAAGATAAAAACAACATAATACAATCATTTTTAAATCAAAAAATGTACAATTTACAAACATATAAGAGTAAAGAAACTGAGATCACTGAGCCGGGTAACAGAGTGGATATATTTATAAATACATTTATATACGTTTGGCGCGGCCGATTGAAACCAAAATACGAGGTGCACATCTACATGTTATAGTATTCTTATATACAAAATTTCAACGTTCTGAGGCTACTCGCTTTTGAGTTATGCGAGATACGTACGTACATACGTTCGTACAGACGCCACGAAAAATTCTCTTCAGAATTCATTTTAAAGCAGTTTTTTAGTTTTTTTGGAGAAATAGGGTCTTTTATTCTGCCCTTACGTACAGATATCACGCAAAAACATCGTTAAATTACATTCGAAACCGGTCAAAGTTGATATTTTAGTTGAAATATGCTGCCTGGAGCTTTTCGCGATTACAATACTTCCTTTTTACTTCGTACAAGGAAATAAAAAATGGGGAATTGATCAACATATATAAGTATAAAAAGAAACTGAGCTCACCGAGCCGAGTAACAGAGTGTGTATATGTTATAAGGGTATTTCTCCCGCTTTCCTAGCGTGCCTTCCTGGTGCAGTGGTTCTGCATGCTGGGCCGGTATTCTAGATGTCCGTGGTTTGATTCCCGGCGAAGGTACATTATGTATCCAGCTTTTAAAAATTATTCATTACTATTTTCAGACAAAATTGTCTATATTCTCACTCGGTGTGAACTGTGAGACAGAAATTAGTAATCTACGTAGTGAAGAATAATTTGAATCTTATCACTAATTTCAGTTTCCGCAGGAACTGCAGTAGAATCTAATACAAAGGATTAATTCCGACTCGGAGAACAATCTAGAATTGGATTAATGTTCCAATTCTCGACCTGTGTCACAGAACAGAGCATTGATATGTGTTCTCAGGCTGTTATGAAGGGCCTGCCAATGGGACACATCAATCACGTGAAGAGTCAGGGACGGTTAAGCAGTAAAATATGTTACCATCTCCGCTCTACACTTCGTAGAGGTTACAAAGGCACTGACATTTCCCGTCGCAGTATTCTGGTCAGTCTCCCACTAAACTGCTGCGTAAGTCAAGAGAAAGATACCAAACGAGCTGACGGGTTTATAAACTGCTTAAAATGACTTGACCTTTAACATTTATATTACTATTTTGTGCTGTTAAAGCACTTTGTACGTAACAATACATTTTACATATTTATTTTGACTTAAAGTGTAAATCATATTTTGAGAATGTTGCAAAATGTGCAATTATTTTAGTAGAGTTTTACCGAACGCATTAAGAATAATAATGTTTTAAAGAATTATTCTAAAATAATGAAATTATTCTATTAGTATTAAGTTGTTCAATACGTTAAGAAGCATTTAAATTTGGAAATTCATAACTCTCTAGATAATAAAATATATATAAATCCCTAGGTTTAACAATAGTCTCGCTAATCTGAAAATCTTTATTATCAAACTCTCGAAAATAATTGCTGCTATTATTACTAAACATATCAGAAAATTGCTTTACTGTATTTTAAAACTATTGTATTTCACTGAAAGGTATTAGAAATACACTAAATTTGTCAGGCATTCAAGTCTCCATCCATTTAACAAAGGGCATCGTGTAACACCATCCTAAAAAATCTGATGTGTACACCACAAGACTTCCTTGTACGGAATATTAAATTAATGCATTTTTTTCTTGAATTTCATTTAAATTGATTGGATTGAATTAAATCTACTTCGTCGACAGCGCATAAACCACAATAAAATAAATGCACTCTTTAAAATTCACTATATTTGTTTACTATAACCACACTCTGAATGCACAAAATTTATATCATTTGAAGAATTATCTTATCGTTGCCACATGTTCTATTCAAATACTATAATAAAGCTAGAACGATGCATGAAAGAAATTAAGCGAACAAAACGGAAAAGAAAGAGTTTTTCACAGACGATTTAGTATTTCTCATTCAATTAATTCAGTTCTCACTTCGCGAGAAGGCAAAAATACATAAAAACTCAAAATATCTATATTAAAAATTACGAAGTAAATCTCAAACACTTATTTCCTCGAAAAATTTCCAGAAAGAATTAAGCATGATTTAATTGGCAATAATAAATGAATGCGTTATCTTTGTTGTTGCGAAGCTAAGTTTCTCTAGATTGGCAACAAATCCACTAGTCTCCTGTTTCAAATGTAAACATCAATGGCCGCCATTAAAACAGGCTTAGCGGCAATTAAACAACTTTAAAATTGTTGATAATTGTTCAAATATTGCTTCCAGAATTACGAAAGGCATAAAAACCTTAACCGGAAGATAAAAACAACATAATTCAATCATTTTTAAAGCAAAAAATGCACAATTTACAAACATATAGAGTAGAGAAACTGAGATCACTGAGCCGGGTAACAGAGTGGATATATATATAAATATATTTATATACGTTTGGTGCGGCCGATTGCAACCAAAATGCGACGTGCACATCTACATGTTATAGCAGTCCTATATACAAAATTTCAACGTTTTGAGGTTACTCGTTTTTGAGTTATGCGAGATACGTACGTACGCACGTACGTACATACGTTCGTACAGACGCCACGAAAAAGCCTTTTCAGAATTAATTTTAAAGCAGTTTTATAATTTTTTTGAAGGAAAAGAGTGTTTTATTCTGTCCTTACGTACAGATATCACTCAAAAACATCGTTAAATTGCATTCGATAGCGGTCAAAATGGATATTTTCGTTGAAATATGCTGCCTGAAACTTTTCGCGATTACAATACTTCCTTTTTACTTCGTACAAGGAAGTAAAAACAGAAATAACTTGAAATATCTCATAAGTATGCATTTGATTTTTTTCCTTCCCTCGAAAATTTAAATTTATTGAATAGTTAGGCTTGCTGTATGCTTTCGCAAAATTGCTTTGAAACTTTAAAGCCAGTAAAATATAGTTGAATAAAAATACATAAAAGTGTGTTAAATGCTTAAAAATAGTAAATAATATTTTACTATTTTTAGGCGGTAGCAAAAGTCAAATTTCAGCACGAATGATTCCTGAAAATTTTCTGAAACGTCTGTCTCGCTTAAAGCTTTGTTAAAGCTTAGAAAACAATTTCGAAATAAAAATAAAACTGTATAGGTAATATAATTTACATATAACTCTATGTAGCCAGTATCGATTTGCATAGGTAGATACAATTCTCAGTTCTGATGCCCTGCTAAGGCATTTAGAAGCTCATAAAACCTAGACACCTAAAGCTTTTCACCAGAGTATCGCATGACCCGCTTGCCCGTAGAAACATACTAACTGTAGAAACTTCGACTACTGAATATGGGAGCCGCAACGTTAAGAATTCGGAACTTTGCAGGGGAATTATGATATGCATGAATATTACATGCTCCAAAATGAACATTTTGCTATGAATTTTGAACCATCATATATATTCTGTTGTTAAAATTACTGATTCGCCTGCAAGTAAAATGCCAGTATAAATACAAAATGAAAACCTATTTTATTCTTTATATCTTAATTTTTTATATCTAAGTTTAATAAATAATTTAGCATTTATATCAAACATTTTTAAGATGCAGTTTCTAATAAAATTTTCAGAAAACTTCGTAATCTATGTCAATTTAGTATTTATGTTATAATAAAATAATTTATTTAGTAATCATCAAGAGTTTTTATTTACATTAAGGAAGTATTTTCTGGATTGACCTGAGACAGTAGCATTTGTAACGAGTAGAAATTCACTTCAGGGGACTTGGTACCCCCAAATCGAGGAAATTACCAATTTTTAAATTTTTTGCTAAAAAATATCTTAATACCGTCACTACACTGATGACAAATTTCGAAGTGATCTGACGGTAATAAATAATATAAAAATGCTTTTAAAAATTTTAGCAGCCCTTTAAATGCCACATCCTTTAAATGTATATTTTTTTGACTTACTTGCTTCGGTAACTTAATAAAAATTAGTGTCAAAAAGAGGAATCTAATTAAATATGACTACAATTATAAAAAAAACGGATTTATTTACATGCAAACTGAAGTTTGAAAAAATATCTTTCCTTTTGAAAACTGGCAGGTTTATATGTATATATTCAGCTCATCAAATATTTCTATGTGAACTAGCAGTCAACCTTTTTGTGTTTCTTGAAAAATTGAAATTATTTGTGATAAGACACATACAGAAAGAGTTGGCCTAATGAAAGTGATAAAGTTCCTGACTGTAGCAGTATTGAAATTGTGCTGGGATAAACATTAATCTCTTAAATTAATTAACATACACTTAAATTAATTTAAAATACAGTTCATATACCAGAACAAATGGCTAAAAGAAGCAAAGAAATCCCATACGCTACTGACTGGTTTTAAACATAATGTGTTTAATATATAAGATTGTTATTCAAATAATGTCCTGTTCAAATGTTGGTTTTTCAAAAAAAGGAATAATAATACCATTAAGGGGCTCATACACCTTAAACCCCTTTTGATCTTCGAATATGTGACTGTTGCAAGAATTGGGATATTTTATTTATTTTAAAAGGAATTACTTCCAACTTTTTATAGCTGAGGTGACTACATAATATAGTTGTTTTGGGATCTAGTAACCCGAACGTTTGTGTTGCCACAAATATTTTTGTAATTTAATCCTCTTTGTGAGGAAATGTTTCGTCATGTTTCCACATTGCGTGCATGATATTTTAAAAATGGGTAATGGTTCATACTTGAAATTTGTTGGAATTCTTTATATGGGCACTATTTTCTAACTGAACTACAAATCTGATGAATATATTAGTATTAAAACATTTTATGCACGAAAACACTACAGATTTTTTTTTAATAAAATACATTTTATAAACTCAACTCCAAATGAAATAAAAATTTAACATGAAATTCTCAGTTTTTTTTTGGTTTACAGTAGTTTCCAAATGTTAAAAAAGCTATATATTAAATATAGAATTAAATTATGCAACAGAATGTTTTAAACTGTGCGCGCAAGTTGGAAACATGACGAAAAATTTTGTCAAAAAGCGGATTAAATTATAAAAATATTTGCGGCAACACAAACTTTCCGATTACTATTTCAGAAAACAGCTATATTGTGTAGTCAGCTGTAAAACGTTGGAAGTAATTGCTTTTAAAATAAATAAGTTATCCCAATTCTTGCAACAGTCACATATTCGAAGATCTTACGGGCTTCAAGGTGTATGAGTCCCCTTAATATTGATTATAAGTGTTATAGGAAATATATTATAACTAATTCATATATTAAAATTGTTTTGAATGTGTTTTAAAAAACAAAAACGGATGAAAAAAAAATGCTACTTGCATTTTATGAATATTTTTCAATATTTCTCGCTAGATAAGGTTTTAAACATAAGCTTGTAATTTATGTTTATACTATGTGCTATGTACTGAAATGCAGTAATAAAATGTTTTAGAAATTTGAAATGATTTAATGACTATTAAGACAATTTACATTCTTTAAACTGCGTTTTTTCAGTTTGCATTTTTTTCAATAAATCGTTTTACTTCAAGTTTTGAAACTTAGACAGATAGGAACTGAATTATTTACCGCATATTAAAAATTATGTCCTTAATAGATGTAAGGAAAATTTTTGAAAAACGTGTGTGTAAGAACCACTTGTCTGTCTTCTAAGTGACAACTGTAAGTGCAGTAAGTAAGTGTAGGAACTACACAGGAGAATGGTTAAAAGCACCATTTGTAAATCTCTTTAAAATTCACATAGCGTCGACTTGACGCTAACATACACTGGTGTGCGAAAATTAAGAACGAAGTAGAAAAATTAGCATATCAGCTGAACGAAGAGGCAGAGCGGACAGAAAGACCAATCAGGAGATTAAGTAAGGTGATGTACGGTAGCACATGCGCAGATATGCAGGTAGACGTAATGGGGGAGTGTATGAGTTGTATAAAGCATGTTGTCGGTGTAAGATCAGTATTTCTGGCAAAGAGATTGCACACCGTATAGCAGTTAAAATCACACCAAGTTGCTGCCTCAGCGAGAAATGGCGAATAATCAATCTGTTAGACGACATCTGGATGCTTTTACCCGAGGTCGAATCTTTGGGAAGTTGGACGAAGGCCGCAGTGTTACAAGTGTGGCCGCAGAGTTCGGAATTGCTCACAGCATCGTTTCACGAATTTGGAGACAATTTCAAACTACAGGAACAGCTATCCGGGGGTTTAGTAATGGTCGTCCACGAGGAACCACACCCACAGATGACCGGTATATTGCCTACAGGCCAGAAGAAACAGGCGGCAGACAGCGGGAGAAATCGCTATACACACGACACAGGCGACTGGACGACCGATATCGCGTTTTACCGTGGCCAGAAGACTGCACGGTGGTGGTCTGTTTGCACGACACCCTGTACGGTGTGTACCTCTAACGCCTGCCCACATCTAACGCCTCTATCTCTAACGCCTGCCACGGACATCTTCGACGCAGGTTCAGTCAACGGGACCCGTTATTGTAACGAGATTCTTCTTCCATATGTGCGTCTTTTTAGAGGCGCTATGGGTCCGCAGTTCCTTTTCATGGACGACAATGCACCATGTCATCGCACAGTAGCTGCCGAACAGCTCTTAGAGAGTGAGGATATTGAACGTATGGATTGGCCGGCACGACCTCCGGATCTCAATCCCATCGAGCATGTATGGGATTTTCTAGGCAGACGCTTGGCAGCTCGTACCTTACCACCAGTAACGATTCCGGAGCTTCGATTGGCGCTGCAAGACGAATGGGCAGCAATGCCTCAACAACTCATTGACACCCTCATTCTCAGCATGGGCAGACGCTGTGAAACCTGCCTAGCAGTCAGGGGAGATCATATCCCCTATTAAAGACCGGATGTTTCTTGCTGGACACCCATCACAGGGATGTTTCGGCCTTCAGTCGCATTGCGCTCCATGCTACTTTTTCAATAAAGCTTCTTTTTATCTCTCTGATTTCTCTTTTAGTAAGTGTTGCTTACATTACTCATGTCCTTACGTATTGGGGATCTTACGGTATTAAATGTGTTGATTTGGAAAGCTTTTGTACAAAGTTATATTGAAAAAACCGTTTCGTCCTTAATTTTTGCACACCAGTGTACTACGCCTCACTCGGGCGGTAGCTCTGACAACAAGAACTAAACTAAAATTCGAAGAATTTAACAAGTAGAAGAAATTCTCTACAGGGCTCAGATAATCCTGTTTCTTACACTCGCGCCGAAATCCAGTGGCTGTAAAGTAATCGTTGTTATGCCACGTAAACTAGCAATAACTGCAGAAATAGAAGTTCACGCTGCAGAGGCGACGGCGATTGACTGCACTCTCTCACTTCCCTTCTAGGAACTCAGTACAGTAAGACCCCGCTTAACGCGGGGGATACGTTCCATCAAAGTAGAGCGTAATGCGAAACAGCGCTAAATGAGGCTATCTTTACATTTAAATATTAGGGTTAGGGGAAGATGGCTAGGAAATTGGTTAGGTATTAAATTTAAAAAGTATGTTTTTTTAATAAAAATAAAACCAAACATTTATTTCTTAAAGCCCAAATTAATACCACATTATTATTTCTTGCAAAAATAAAAACAAAATATAAATAACAAAACGAATATTCTTAAAAAAACAAAACAAAACAAATAAAATTTTAAGTCAGTCATATTTAGTTAGCCTTCCGCGTTTTCAGTGTTCTGCCTTTTTGTGACAAAAGCATCTAATGTTGTTTGCCTTTTTCTTTTGCGTTGTTCTCTTAAAAGTTCTTCATAAACGGATAGAGCATCTCTAACACCACGCCTTACTTTTGAGCTCCTGTCAAAATTCGGATCATTTTCAATGAATTGATCCATTATTTCAGTTATGGTAGACAAACTCCTTTTTACAAACGCCATCGAAAGTTCTTTTTGCTCTTCTTCTGAATCACTGCTGTTAACATTTTTGTTTTCTTCTTGTTCAGTTAATTCCTTGAGCTCATCATTAGAAAGACTAGCCGGTGCTTCTTGAATTATTTCTTCGACATCTTCCACATTTACCCCTTCAAAATATGTCTGTACAATACCGCACCAAACAAGAAATACAAGTACACTCTTTCGGATATGTATTTGAAACCTATCGCTGCATAATATTTCGGGGAATCCCCGTATGCTGCAAGCGATTTCGTGGAATCCCCGGGTTGAAATAAAAGAGCGCTAAACCGAAACAGCGCTAAACGAAACAGCGTTAAGCGGGGTCTTACTGTATTTAATTCTTTTCTCCTCAAGGTAGAATTTGCATTCTTCCACGCGCGCTACCAAATTTAAATATTCCGGCGTTGATAATTAGGGAAATGAACGCTTATAGGAAAGAGCATAAATTAAATTGGTTATTTAAAATAAATATAAATACCTAGAAGTGAAAAGAAAAATTATTCGAGGTGAAAATGTGATTGAGATCAAATTTGTTACAAGGTTTTTACATAAAAATGTGCCTTTTAATTTTTTCTCAGAAATTAGTTCATTAATTGCAAAATCGGTCTTCAAAGTTATTGTGGTGTAGTGTTAATGTTTCAACGGTGTGGTGTCAAACTCCAATGAAAACTCTAATGATGGAACATCGCATGAAAATTTATTGAACGTGCCCCAAAAAAAGGCTACATACAATCAACAAGAGAAAAACTTATGTATTTAAACAAATTCAAATTCTCTACATTTTACGTGCGAGAGCAATGCATGGCCCTCGAGCCTGCGTTTCAAACAATGCCAACATTAATTTTATTTTTAAAACAATTAATTAAACTTAACAACTATCGAAAACGTATAAAAGTTAAATAATAATAATAATAATAATCTTATGCTCTCGAGACATCCTTGTCCATATTAATCTTCCGATTCTCCTTCCTTTATGCGACCTTATCACATTATTAAGAACACTCAAATAATTACAATTAAAAATTTTGGCGCAAAAACATTGAAAATTGTTGAAGAAGGAAGGCATTTTAATTGTCTAAAAAATATTGACAAAATTGTTTTCAGCTTAAAATCATTTTGTCTTACAAAACCACTTAATAATATTCGTAAAAGGTATATGAAAGTTCTTAATTTAAGAAATTCATTCAAAATGTACCGATACCCCTTCAGTTATTTCATCTTAGTCTAAATCTTCATCATACAATAGATCAGGTAAACCGGGAATCTTCTATTAGAAGTCAACATTGCTAGCCATTAATTTAAGAATGAAAAGTAGAGGAGTGCATAATAACGATATATTACAGATTTTTGTCTATTAGAATTCATGAAGTTCCTTTTGCTTTCGTGTATCTTAAGGGGTATCAGAAACCCCTATACTGACAATGTTAAATTCGCCATTTTCGATGTACCTTTTCTCAAAATCTGCTGTAGATACAAGCTTGAAATTTTTTCTGTAATTAAGGTATACCTATCTGATTATACTGAAATGAGCTTTTGAAACATTTTGAATTTTAGAGTAAATTACACGATATTTTGTTAGGCATAATAAAATTTAGCACTTTTCTCACACAAAAAAAATTTAATTTTTTTTTCTAAGTTTATTACAAAAAGCTCATTTTAGTAAATATTAGGGAACCTAATAAATAAGCCATAAAATGTTTAGGTACCTGTGAGCAGCAGTTCCTGAGAAAAGGTACATCGAGTTTAAAAAAAATCACGTTCGGAGAAAAACGCGTTTTTATGTAAAAATCATCATTGATCGAAGCAGTAGATGAGAAATTAAAACTAGATTTTTTTACAGTTCTGATTTTCATAGAGATTAAAGAATGGTATTTTTAGAAAGATAAAAGTGTAGAGAATTTGAAAATGCAAAAATCCGTTGTAAAATACAGATAGTCTCATTTTAAATAAGTCATCTTCCATTCTCTTACTAAAGAACGTATACTCATAAACTATTCACAGCACAACAGGTGAAAATAACTTTGTTTCGGTGAATGCTTTACGGGAAAAAAGTCTTTCCATTCCATTTATATTAACTGGCAAGACGTTTTTCTTTGTCCGTTGACTTATACAAGAGTAGGTTGGGTGGCATTCATGGCATCAGTTCAGCGGAATTCAGCATGAATTAAATGTCCATGCTTTATGGACGACGTTCATTGCAAACCAACAGTCTCCTCAAGATAGCATTTCAGGTCCTTCAAAGCTTTAATTCTCGCAATCAAAGAGCATTCTGTCTAAGCAGAAGATTACATTAACAACATTGGTTCTGATAGGCACAAATTATTCAATCAAAACCTTTTAAAGTTCTAGTTTATTGACGTGTCCTTGGCTAACAGAACTTAAGTGAAATGTTTCGTGACTATTCTTCGGTCTTTTTGCAAATATAAAAGTCCAAAGAAGGGTTAAAATACGCTTTTATTAAACTCAAATAAATAGTACAGACGGCCCCTCTCGGGGTTACAGGAAAGCTTTCACTTGGGCTTTAACCCGTAGCAGGGGAGGTTAAATATTGAGACACCGGGGACATGCGGTCACAGAGACCGCGTCTCGTTACGATTTAAATAAAAAGTTCTAATCAAAATATTAAAATTTTATTTTACCCATACATTCTATAAACACTTATCTTCAAACAGAATTTTGTTTCTATTTTATTGGGTTGGCAACTAAGTAATTGCGGATTTCATTCATAGATGGCTTCAGTTGAATTTTTAGGGTTGCAGACGTAGTACAAATGTAAAACACATTTTGTTATTTGATAGTTTTCAATTCAGCTGTCAATCAGTAAAAAAAGTTTTTTGATCGGTTGCGTAGTTTTCGTTTGGCGTTCGTTGAAAAATGGAAAATCAAAATGGACATTTTCGTCATATTTTACATTTTTATTTCCGCAAATGGGAAAACGCATCGCAAGCTCATAAAAAGTTATGTGCTGTTTATGGTGACGAAGCCTTAAAAGAACGACAGTGTCAAAATTGGTTTGCCAAATTTCGTTCTGGTGATTTTTCACTCAAAGATGAAAAATGCTCTGGCCGTCCAGTTGAAGTTGATGACGATCTAATCAAAGCAATAATCGATTCGGATCGTCATAGCACAACACGTGAGATTGCAGAGAAGCTTCATGTATCACATACATGCATTGAAAATCACTTAAACCAACTTGGCTATGTTCAAAAACTCGAAACATGGGTTCCTCACGAACTGAAAGAAACGCATTTAACGCAACGCATAAACAGCTGCGATTTGCTAAAGAAACGTAATGAAAATGATCCATTTTTAAAACGACTGATAACTGGCGACAAAAAATGGGTTGCTTACAACAATATCAAGCGGAAAAGATCGTAGAGCAGGCTAGGTGAACCAACTCAAACAACATCAAAAGAAGGTTTTGTTATCAGTTTGGTGTGATTACAAAGGAATTCTCTACTTTGAACTCTTACCACCCAACCGAACGATCAATTCTGATGTCTACATTGAACAACTAACGAAATTAAACAATGCAGTTGAAGAAAAGCGGCCCGAATTGATAACTCGAAAAGGTGTTGTATTCCATCATGACAATGTAAGGCCACATACATCTTTGGTCACTCGGCAAAAATTATTGGAGCTTGGTTGGGATGTTTTGCCCCGTCCACCATATAGTACTGACCTTGCTCCATCTGATTACTTTTTGTTTCGATCTTTACAAAACTCCTTGAATGGTAAAGATTTCAATAATGATGATGATGTCAAATCGTACCTGATTCAGTTTTTTGCTGATAAAAACCAGAAGTTTTATGAACCTGGGATTATGATGCTGCCTGAAAGATGGCAAAAGGTCATTGATCAAAATGGGCAATACATTACAGAATAAAGTTATTTAGTTCCATGAAAAAATTGTCTTTGATTTTCTAAAAAAAATCCGCAATTACTTTGTTGCCAACCCAATACAAAGAAACCAATCAACACAAGGAACATCTTTTCTGCAGCATGAACTTTATTTATGAAAAACCACTTCCAAATGTAAATTATGCAAAACAAACCAGAATAACTATTATTTTTATGAATAATAATTATTTTCCATTAATTTAACATATGATAAATACATTCAAATGAAAAATATATATTGTTACGGATTTGGTATTTAAATAGCTATTGTTAGTTGAATTGTAAATTAAATAGTTTTATTTCTCGCGTAGTGCAGCGCGTGACGAATATTAAAAGAAAGCTAAGCCAGAAAATTGAAATACAAGAGCGCTTGCATTTAACATTTAATAAATATCTCTTTTTGATTTCGAGAAAGTACTAGAAAATTCTCGCGCGCGGTTTTAAAATCTTATAAAAGGAGGAAAACCTCTCAGTTCGTGTAGTTATTTAGTTAGTTGTTGTTTTTTAAGAGTTTGTTTAGAAAACTGCTCTTGTTGACTGTAGCGAATTCGCGGATGAGCTTTCTTTAGCTGTATTGAATTAAGTTCTCTTGAACGTTTGAGTAATTAAAAGATAACTACTGTGAGATATTGTAATACTGCACGAATACTTTAGGAAATTTAAGCATATTTGTTTGATAATAATAAATTTTGTTCATTTTTCATCGGATTTGTGCATTCATTTCGTAACGAACCCGTACGCATGCAACAATATATTTTGTACGAAACATAAAAAAAAATTGACAGTACCTTAACTATCAGTAATACTGTTGTGTTCTTGCAAAAATTATCAACTTACTCGGCATATTCTTGTGTACATTCGTGACATAATTTCTGTGAACATATCAAACAAACTGACGTTTTACAACTTACGCATAAATACGAAGTTTTCAGTTCTTTCTTTTTCTCTAATATTCCGTTTGTGAAAAGGAGTTCCCAAACGCTTTTAGGATCCGTATTTTTACCCAATTTTTCATATGCTCTTAATCCTGGAAGATAAACTATATTATGCGCTGGAGTTTACATTTTGTTGAGGTTCAATAGATGACCACTTGAAGCGGTTTCTCCCATAATAATACTTGTAGATGAAATGGCTTCAATCTCTGGTTCAGTGCATTCATTGTCAGATTCAGAAAATTCTGATGTCGTGGAATGCGAACTTTCATTTGCAAAATCTTCTTGGCATTCATCTTCATCGCTAAATTCACTTCCCACTTCATCAAGAATTCTTTGCAGCTAATCTCCATAACGCGAATCAGAAGGCTATATGGTATTTCTCGTACCGAGTCTCAGAGCCATGTTTCCATCTGGGACAGAAATCGTAACACTGAGAGGGAGGTGCGGTCTGACATACAGCCATCAGAGAAATGACTGGAATTTCACAATGAAGCGAGTGCAAAAAATGTTAGCCAATGGTTGAGAATTATCAAGGTCACAAAAGGAGAAGCTAGCAGGAGAATCCACTCAATCAGGCTAAATATAGAATAGGGATGATAGGAACAACACCTGTAGCGGTATCTGAGACTGCATCTCCCCAGTTACAGGTTAACTTAAGATAGAACATAAGGAACTGCACTAATTCTAACTACAATCTAAACTTTAGCCGAAGCTATACAAAAATAATGTTGCGTTTTTCTCTTCCTTCGCGTTGGTACGGGGTTCGTGTTGATTTGAAGTGAATAACGACGACACTTGATGAAGTATCGAAACACACTATATTTACCAATATTCTCAGGACAGCTCCAAAATCACTTTTTCAGTCTTCGAACTGTTATAAACATGCTGACACGTTCAGCGACACAGCCTTCAGACTGTCAGGCAATAGCGGTGGAGACAGCTTCACCGCAAAGCACCCGAGTACAGCTTCCGACTCTGTTTGGTCGTTCTCGGAACTCCACGTACTCTCGAGACTCTCCACGCGATGCACTCGACGATACACAAGAGTATAGCTCTCGACTCCAGCTCAGTCTAAGACAAAACTCGACGATGCACTAATTCGCGATACACTAAAAAGACTCTCACTATGCACTCGACGACCAAATCGGCGCTAGACTTCGAGACACTCGCTCAGTGACTGACTATCAGCTCGCTAGACGAGGCACACACACTGACTGACTGCGGTCCAGCAGGTTTATATAGCTTTCGTCTTGTGTTCGAGAACATTCTGGGCTAAACCGGTAAGAATTCGTTCCAGAAGGTTCTCCCTCCGTCCATGGTATATCGCCAATTTTGTCGGCAAACGTCGCCAAATGGGCGATTTCTTGCCAAGTGTGGCAACCCTGCCTTTCCTTGCCATTTTATGGCAACCCTGAAACTGCTTTGCGGAGAAGCCATCTTACCGCGCCTGTACATTTCGTAACAATATCTCATAATTTATTTATGGCAAAATAACTCTTGTCTGGAATGCATTATTTGATTAGTATAATAAAGTACATCATAGTGCTAGGGTTTTTTATAACGTTTGAAGGAGCACAGAATGAGCTCGATTGTCTACTCTGCTCTGGAATTTTCCTGATATCAATGTATAATTAAAGTATTTGTTAGCACAAAATTCTATTAACGTCAGTTCAGTCGTGAGTCGTATTTGTGCTTCATCAGGTAAACAGTTACTTCATCGGCAAGTGATGACGCAAACATCACATAATGCAAGTTGTATAAACATGAGCTCATCATCTTATAAGACTCATCATCTTATACAGAAATCTTACCCAGCCAAATATTCTTAGGACTCGTTCAATAGACAATAATAACGCGTCCATGGCATATCGCCAATTTTGTGGCCAAATGGGCGATTTCTCGCCAAATGTGGCAACCCTGCCTTCACTTGCCATTTTATGGCAACCCTAAAACTGCTTTGCGGGAAGCTCTCTGACCGTGCCTGTACATTTC
The DNA here is from genome assembly GCF_044657685.1 of Stegodyphus dumicola. Classification (NCBI taxonomy): domain Eukaryota; kingdom Metazoa; phylum Arthropoda; class Arachnida; order Araneae; family Eresidae; genus Stegodyphus; species Stegodyphus dumicola. The sequence continues at coordinate 25,011,361 of NC_140772.1, forward strand.
GTAACAATAACTAACCGATTTGTCGCACAATTAAACCTCACCGTCTAATGCTAACAGGCACGTAAGACTACGGACGGACGTAGTAAGAAGGCTTATAAAGCTAGTGTAGCTCGTCTAAATTCTCCACAGAAAGTATTCGAATCGGGATTTTTCACTCATTCTATTACCTTGCAACTACCTCGACTTCTCAACTCGCTGCAAGTTATTAATTGAGATCAACCTTCCTACGGAACTTTACTAAATTGCCGTTATTGCTGTCTTCAACTTTACTAAAGAACTGTTAATACGACTTAATTTATGTTACGCTTATCAAAAGATATATACAACCTTTTACGTTTTACACACAGGATACGCGCTACGTCCAGTAACCTACATTATGACTTCTTTACTTAATCTGTCTTAAAGCAATGATGTGGCCTGGAAGAAGAACACGGAGCTTTTGAGCTCTTCTAAGGAAGTGACTGGACTTCCCATCGAATATGGTTCTACTTCATTTACATAAAACAGGATACTGAAATGCCATGAAGGAAATTGGTAATGAGAAGGCCGATGAGCTTGCAAAGGCATCCCGTGATCCTCCTGAGCCATCTAACTGCGTAACCCTCGTTGATGCCAATGCAGTTGCCATCCAAAGACTAATTGTTCAAGTTAAAGGAAACTCCATACCGGAATTGAACTGTGACAGAACCATATCGATTATCATAACTAGACTTAGGACAAATCACTTAAAAGGGATGAGGATTTCTGCAGACGGACAGCGTAGTTACACCAACATTTGTCCTCATTGCCCAGATGACATCTCACTATCTCGCCATCACATCTTCAGCTGCCCAGCAATCCAGGCCAGATTGTTTAACATCGGCATTGAAGACCCAGTGGACCTACTTTATACTGATAGAGCTGCCGAGGCTGCAAAAGCTGTCTTTGACAGCTTCGAAGCTATATAATTGCACTTTGTCATAGACACGACATCATCATCATCATCATCATCATCATCAGGATACTGAAATCTCATTCTGGCAGGGAGTTCTAGGTGGAATACTTCATTTACGTCGTACGAAAAAGTAAAAAGAAAAATTAAATGAAACATAGTAAAATTAGTACATTAACAATTAGCAAATGATTGAATGATTGTTAGAATGGGGCTAAAATAATCTGTCACTTAGTTCATCTGGCATTAAAAACCTCTCTATTAAAAAACTCTCTAAAAAATTAGTTCATCTGGCATCATTAGTTAGCATTACAACCGCTGTTAAAGATCCGAAAGCACTTTACATACTACATTGTTAGTTTCTAAGTGATTTTGAAGAAATGTATGCCTAAGGGGAAGATCCTGCTATAGGAGACTTTTTAAGAGAAATTATCTCCTATATACATCACATGTGAAGGAAACCATTGTTTACTGATATTACGTTCACGTTGTAAATGTGAATGCACGTTGTACGCAAGTTAAAATAAACAGTCATTACCTTAAACTGCTTTCATTTTTACTTCCTTGTACGAAGTAAAAAGGAAGTATTGTAATCGCGAAGAGTTTCAGGCAACATATTTCAAAGAAAATATCCATTTTGACCGCTATCGAATGCAATTTAACGATGTTTTTGCGTGATATCTGTACGTAAGGACAGAATAAAAGACTCTTTTCCTCCAAAAAAATTATAAAACTGCTTTAAAATGAATTCTGAAGGGAATTTTTCGTGTCGTCTGTACGAACGTATGTACGTACGGCCGCACCAAACGTATAGAAATATATTTATATATATATCCACTCTGTTACCCGGCTCAGTGATCTCAGTTTCTTTACTCTTATATGTTTTTAAATTGTACATTGTTTGCTTTAAAAATGATTGAATTATGTTGTTCTTATCTTCCGGTTAAGGTTTTCATGCCTTTAGTAAATCTCTTTGCAATATTTTTAGAATTATCATCAATTTTAAAGTTGTTTAAGTGCCGCTAAGCCTAGTAATTTTTTTGATGGCGGCCATTCCTTGTTTACATTTGAAACAGCAGACTAGTGGATTTGTTGCCAATCTAGAGAAACTTAGCTTCGCAACAACAAAGCTAACGCCTTCATTTATTATTGCCAATTAAATCATACTTAATCCTTTCTGGAATTTTTTCGAGGAAATAAGTGTTTAAGATTTACTTCGTAATTTTTAATATAGATATTTCGAGTTTTTATGTATTTTTGCCTTCTCGCGAAGTGAGAACTGAATTAGTTGAATGAGAAATACTCAATCGTCTGTGAAAAACTGTTTCTTTTTTGTTTTGTTTCCTTAATTTCTTTTATACATCATTCTTGCTTTATTATAGTATTTGAATAGAACATGTGGCAACGATTAGATAATTCTATTCTTTAAATGATATAAATTTTGCGCATTATGAGTTATAATATAAACGAAATATAATACTGTTAAGGGAATCTATCGCCAGAGTGTCGCTATGGTAAACAAATACTAGAGTGAATTTTAAAGAATGCATTTATTCTATTGTGGTTTATGCGCTGTCGGCGAAGTAGATTTAATTCAATCCAATAAGTTTAAATGAAATGCAAGAGAAAATGCGTATAATTTAATATTCCGTACAAGGAAGTCATGTGGTGTACACATCAGATTTTTCATTTTATATATTTAATCAGACATTTGAGAATTCAACGGATACTTCATTTGCATTTATAACTAGTTTTATGAATCGTATAACAAACAAAGCAAGTCTTAAGTAAAATTTACTCATGTGCACTTTTTAACTGATCCCCTTCCTGAACAGTTTGCCGCATTCGATGCTGCAAATTACAATACAGCAACTTCTCGTAACCCCAATAAGGATATTAGGAGGCACGGATAATAATGCCCCTTGTCCAGAGAAGCTTTGTCCGCATAGACGACTCAACTCATTTAACTGCAAATAATACCTTTGGATGCCGGATAATAATATTATCCTCATTCAAAAGAGGTTTCGTATCGATTTTGTAATTGCAACCGTAACGTGTATCAGTGCCTCAGGGAAATCTCCAATCCTTTGTATGTTCGACAATCCTATTGCAGTGATATTATTCGAAAAGGTTTGTTTGATGTCGCACACAAAGTATAAAAAGATTATGCGCTACTTGAATATGTGTACGATAATATCAGAACTGAAATATTTAAGGAAATGACTTTATGTAAAAATGTTTATCTGATTTGTACGACCAACATAGATATGTAACGATATATTTTAAATTTTTTATCAAAATGCAATGGAAAAAGGATTTCGTTTCAAAATATGTAATTTCCGATTCGGAATTTTTTAAGGGTTTAGAAAACGAACCAAAAATGTTTTTAAACAGAAGTATAGAAGGTTCTGCAATCTAATTCCGACAACAAATTTTGATTAAACGTATTTTTTATTTGTCTAGTGAGAAGTATGAACTATTTGTCGTTTTTATAAAAATTCCATTACGGATTAACAAATTCTTAAAACGTTTCCAACTTATTTCCATTTCTGCCCCTTGTAAAATTATTTTTTCTTCCCGAAATTTAGCCATTTAACAAGTTGACTACCATGCTGGTTTTTATGTATACCATACGTCGATTGTTTTCGATCGTGGAAGTTTAGAACGTCTGAACGAAACATTTTGGGACATGCATTCAGTTCAGTTATTCCTCAAGAATAAAAGTATCTAAGAAAAGGTGTGAAATTCGAATTTTTTTTTTTTTTTTTTTTTCATTTTCTAAATTTTTTTTCTGAATGACAAATGGTTGAAATTTTTTTTTTTTTTTTATGTTAAAATTGTTGCTTGAACATTTTGCAGTGAATAAAAGAAAAATGAAAGAGTCATTTTTAAGTGAATCATATAGTAGTGAAGAAGAAATCTGCTGCGAGGTTTACAAAAATTCGAAGAGAAGCGATGAGGAACAGTTTAGATTTTTCAGAAAGATAATTATAAAAAAAAATTCCTCTTCAAATTGATTCGAATGCTGATAAATGCAGTGATAATAAATGTGGTGTAGATACTACCGATCATATTTTATAAGAATTAGTTGGTTAGGAAGAAAGAAACATTGATACCGAAGAAGGTACAATTCAGTTTAGTGAACGGAATGAATTCAGATAACGGCGACAATAATTTTTGTTTCTTTCTTTCAACAATCAACCATGATTTTTTCAAATACCTGCTTTACTTCGTAAGTACTTAAAAACTGTCAACCTAATACGAATGAACCGACCTGATGAGTCTGACTACATAATATATCTGCTTTCTGAAATATTAATCATAATTTTGTCATAATACAATCATAATACAAATGTTTTTATAATTTAATCCGCTTTGTGACAAAACCTTTCGCACATTTTAAAACATTCTGTTGCATAATCTAATTCCATATTTAATATATAGCTTTTATAACATTTGGAAACGACTGGAGCCGAAAATCCTAAGATTTTCATGTTAAATTTTTATTTTATTTGGAGTTCAGTTTATAAAATGTATTTTATTATAAAACATCTGTCATGTTTTCGTGCATAAAATTTTTTAATATTAAAATATTCATCAGATTTTTGGTTCAGTTAGAAATACGTGTTCATATAAAGAGTTCCATCCAATTTCAAGTATATACCATTAGCCATTTTTAAAATAGCATGCGCGGAAGGTGGAAACATAACGAAAACTTTTGTCCCAGAGCGAATTAAATTACAAAAATATTTGTGACAACACAAACTTTCCGGTTACTAGTTCCCAAAGCAGCTATATTATGTAGTCAGCTGTAAAAAGGTGGAAGTAATTGCTTTTATAATAAATCAAGTATGTCAATTCTTGCAACAGTCACATACTTGAAAATCGTAAGGGGTTTAAGGTGTATGAGAGCCCCCTTAAATCCAAAGCTCTTGAAGAAATAAGATTTAACTTAGATTTATTAAATGAAGGTACACCTAATTCTATTAGTAATTTGTTGTGCAGTACTTTAGTGGAATTGCTGTTTCACATGACGAAATTTTCAACAATTTGAATTTAGCTATTAGAAGACATTAAACTATTCTCTGTATAGATAACAGTTAGAAGTAGCTGGGAGACCAAAAATTTCATCACTAGTTACATACACATCGCACTAATTTTCCGTATGCCCACCATGCTAATTGTGTAGCTTCTGCCCTATTTTTATGGAGAATACCTGGGGAACTGACGCGAGCATCCACTAGCCTTCTTTTTCTGCCAACAAGTTACTCCAAATAGCTCTCGACTTGCCCTTATTTTAAGTGCCTCTATGCTGTGCAAACACATCCATTTGGGATTTGGACGTGCATCCAACGATACGGCAGCTAGGATCGCAAACCACTACACTGAACTGGGCTCCTTTTATTCTCTGTTGGAAAAAATATATAAAATTATATTTTCCGGAGCAAATGGCTCGGGGTTGGATGGAAAAATTGGCTTAGCATTTATAGTGTTCTACCATGTACTGGAGATTGAACATCCGAAGTTTAAATTAGAAAAATATAATTCGGTGTATCAAGCCGAACCGATACTAAAAGCCTTGGAGTGGCTTGTAAGAAATCTAAATGAATCACATATAATTACAATATATTCTGATTGTATGTCAGTTCTTCAAGCAGTCTCTGACCCCGAGCAGCAAAATTTAAATATTCAAATTATTAAAAAATTGGTGATAAAATTGGAGGTAAGGCATGAATTGAATTTTAATTGTATTAAATTAAAGCCCATATTGGTTGTTTGGGCAATGAGAGGGTGGATGTCTTAGCAAAGGGGGCAACAATGAGTAATGATATCGAAACTTTCGATGTACAAGCCTCCAGGAGAAGATGAATTAGCATTATGAAGTGTGACATTGTAGATAAATGGCGGACTCAATGGGAAATCTCTGCTAAAAATAATATGTTCATGAAGACTTTTGTTCCTAAGGAAATATGAATATTAACAATGCCATTAACTTGAATCAGTTAATTACAGGTCATGGGAGATTTCCCTTTTATCTGAAAAGATTCCATGTCCAAGATAATGATTTATGTAAAGTGTAAAGTATGTACAAAATTAGGAGACAATGTCCACTTTATTACAGAATGTAATTTTATCAGGTTCAATGTTCCGTCTTACTTTCTTCGGGAACATGCAAGGACCTGACTCGGAACAGAGAGCTTACTAAAGCTATGTTCAGTAACTTTGGTAAGTAGACAGGATACACAAGAAAAGTACACAAGACAGGATACACAAGAAGGGTAAAGGGCAAAACCCTTTATTTTTCTCTATTTACAATAATTTCCGTACTTCGGAATACAAAGACCCACTACTCGTGGTCTGAACGTAAGAATATAAAAATAAAACTAAACTCTAATTTAACTTTAAAATAATAAACGTGGAAGATTGGCCTTATATTAACAGGAAGCCGTATGTAGTACAGAGAACTGTGAACACTACAATACGTTTAAAAATTATCAAGAGGATTAAACCTCTGGCCTGGAAGGCAACCAGCATCTGAGTAAAACTTCTAAGGTAAGCGGCCTGCTTCGACTAACTGCTTCCTCTCCCTCGCTTGGCAAAAAGCCACAACTTAAATACTTGGCGTTCGCCAGACAAACTTTGCATAAGTACTTTAACGCTTATAATTCTGGCCGGAAGTAGAAAATAAGAAGTGATAGTAAAGATTTAAAATAAAATATACGTTAGTAAAACTTAAGATCCTTACAAGTTAACCTGATGCATTGATGGAGCGAACATAGATTTTATGAAAAATGGTTTACTTAGGGCAAGAGGAATAGCGCATAAGATTATGAAGATTATTAACAACAATAAAGAAGCCATTGGCATTGTGTGATTCGTATATTTGTATAGTGTGTGGTGATTTTTGTACTGGCGTAGCCTGTATATGGTCATAGGGCAAACTTTGTTTTACAAGTGGACCGGGCTGCGCCCTAACAGAACAGAACATGGTGCTTCAGATTAAAGTATCGGCAGGGACAGAACACAAATCCGAGATAGTTACATTTTAACTAGAGCTGGAATAGTCCATTCATGCAGCGCGCATGTAAAAAAACGCTCTCTCATTATCCAGAAACTTCAGCTTAAATACACAACCAACTAATCTGCATTCTGGTGAAGCATATGGAAAGAAGTTCAAGATCCGTATCGTAACATCTGGTTGGTTTAAAGTAAGAAACCTATAAGTTTACAAACAATTCCAGATACTTTTTAGAACTTTACCTAATTAACTATGTCATTTTTGTACGACTAAAACCGAAATGATATATAAAAGACTAATCTCAGTTTCGTTTGAAAATAAAGACAGACATATTAATACATAAATAATGATTAAGAAGGTAAATGAACAAGTTATTTCATTTCATAATACTTGCGGAAAATCAGTATAATGAAGTATAGTGAATCCGAAATTTATCTAATTTAGCAGTTGAATTCGAAATAAGAAACTTTTTTTTGATAGGATTATATTAAAATTATATTGAACAAGATTTAAAACTGCTCGAAGAGCAATCTTAGGTTAGCGTAGATTTTGAATATAACTCTCGACCAGATGAAAAAAACCTCAGTTTTTAGGAAGAAACATTTTTAGTCGAAAAGAGTGCTTTGCCAAACATTTATTTTTGCTTCCGAAGAAGAGAGCTCTAGCCTAATCGAGCTGTTAATAGTCAAAAGTTTAATTAAAATCCAAGAAAATTTAAGGCTTTTTTTGGCTTAATTTTAAATATTATTCCACTTACAATTACATAAGATATTAGTATTTTTACAACACGATTATAATTTTAACTTCATGAATAAACAAATACGTTATCGAAAGTAAGAATTAAACTGACATCTGGAATATGGAAAAATTATTTTCTTTAAAATATTGATCATCAAATAACTTAATGCTATTTATACATTTCATATTCTACATACAAATAAAAACTTGATTTATTTCAAGTTTCTTCAAAAGAAAGAAAATCAAGTCTGTACAAAAAGAATAATCTCTTTTGCGAAATGTACTATAAGAGTTTTTGCTTTGCTTTCTGGAAACTTAGGCAAGATTTCTCTAACTATATATCTTTTTAGCTCAACTTATCTAACATCAGAGGAAAAAAGTAAACTAGATCTTAGTGAGTAATGGATGTTGGATTACTTAATAGAAGTCCTAATCTTAGATGTAGTAAATGTTTCCTCCGGCAAGCCAATTAGTTTGGATTATCGCAAGTAAAAGGTAAGCTTCCACGATAATCCCGTGCCATACCAACCACAAAATAAGATTTCAGAAGAAAGCGTATTATCTTGAAAATGCGACATCTCTTGGTGCCGATTAGTATGTTCGAATAATCAACATAAAAGCAATGTGCAGCATTTCTAAGTATTCTCCATTTCTATGGCAAGTTATCTCTTTATAATTACTTCTGTGTACAGTGGTGGCCAAAATTGTGGACACTCTTGGAAATTTTTATGTTTTTAAAATTTGTATGCTTATAGAAATGTTACATTTCGCAAAATGCAAACTTGTATGTATCATTTAAAAGAGAATTTATTACTGAATTCAATACAAAACACAAAATTCAATTATTTGCAATACAAAAAAGTTATATGTACTTTAATATAAATAAAAAACACAGTTATGAAGTGGTTTGTAATGTCTAGCTTTCCTGGCCAATCACTGTTCCTGTTCTGAGAACCAATCAAATGTTAGTAACTGCTAGTAGAAGCTGACATCATGTTTACACTTGAAATAATTCATTATTTTGCTTTGTTCTGTAGAAGGAGGATCTCTATCCTATACACTGCAATTACAAGTAGGAATTTTCGTAAAAATTTTTAATATTTAGTCAAGACGCAATGACATCAAATACAAAAGTAGATTAGACACCTAGAAAGAGATTTAATATTATTGCGTTACGAGAAAGTGGTCTTTCCTATGCTGAAATTGCAAGACAGGTGGGTGGTTCCGCGACTACATCTGGAGTCCGAAAGTTTTGTTTACGATATCAGGAGACAAATTCAATAAAAAACAAAGAAGGAAAAGGCCGAAAAAGGTGCACCACTTCTATTGACGACAGAAGAATAAAAAGACTATGTCTCCAAGATAGAAAAATGTCATCAGCGGCCATCAGAAGTGATATGAATGATGCTGGTGTTTCTTGTCAGTTCAAGAACAATCAGGAGAAGATTAACAGATGTTCTACTGAGAGGTAGAATTCCACGAAAAAAGGCCTTATCTTAATTTTCAGCAACGAAAAAAGACTACAGTGGGCAAAGTAACACAATAATTGGACAGATGATCAGTGGTCACAAGTTATATGGAGTGATGAAACTAAGGTATCGTTATTCGGTAGTGATGGGCGAAAATATGTAAGACGTAAGAATAGGAGAAGAGCTACATCCTGACTGCATTCAAGCAACTGTGAAGAACCCAGTTAGGGTTATGATTTGGTCATGCATGTCAGCAGATGGTATTGGTCGCCTTCATGTCATCGATGGGACACTGAATGCCAGAAAATACATTGACACTATTCTAGAATCAAACCGTCTACCTTCCATCAGAGATCTCCTTCCCAACAATGCTTCATTTATTTTTCAGCAGGATTCTGCTCCTTCCAATACGCCCAAAATATCGAAAGAGTGGTTTCGTATAAAAAGCATTAAATTGTTGTCATGGCCAGGAAACAGTCCTAACCTCAATCCTATCGAAAATTTGTGGCACCGTTTGAAAACTCTTGTCCGAATGAGGCGTCCATCAAATAAAAGGAAACTAATTGAGGCTATAATTGTTTCCTGGCATCATGTAATAACGAAAGAAGAGCTTAGAACTCTTCTCAGCTCAATGAAACGTCGATGTGAAGCTGTAATTAAAAATAAAGGGTACCCTACTAAGTACTGATAACTCACTGCAATCATCACTATCTAATGTATATCGATAACTATTATCGTTTAACTTTTTTGTATTGCAAATAATTGAATTTTGTGTTTTGTATTGAATTCAGTAATAAATTCTCTTTAAAATGATATATACATGTTTGCATTTTGTGAAACGTAACGTTTTCTGTAAGCATACAAAGCTCAAAAACATAAAAATTTCCAAAAGTGTCCATAATTTTGGCCACCACTGTACATTAGGAGTATTAAAGCTTCAAATTGTACATCATAACAATGTCTTCACAATTCAAGCTTTTTATATATGTACATATTTTTAATTCTTGAGCAAAACCTTATTTTTTGTGCTAACAAAATGAAAATACAAATTGTTATATGCCTTTATATTAATTAGAAAAACTTTAAAATTCAGCATAAATTCATGAAACGGAGTTGAAGAGCTTTGTTACATTATAAAGAATATTTATTGACAGAAATTTTTACGAAAAAAATCACAAATCCTAAACATATATATACATATATATATGTAATAAAAATTCAAAGAAGGAGTTGTAGGAGCAGGAACAAAGTTAGAAGTAATGACGAGCAGAATTTCGATAGCGAGCAGAAATTCGATAACTGAAGAGCCAATCTTGATGTCGTAGAAGTACTGATCCATAATGACTAGGAAATTGGAGGCAAATGCAGATTAAATCTTCAGTTTTATTTTCAGCAGCATGTTGCGACTACACACAAGTCGGCACGTTAGTTGTGCTTATTCCAAGAGATTTTACATTTTAGATAAATTGGCAATAAGAAGGAAAGAGCAGACAGACTGCAGTGCGGCCAGGCCAAAGCATAGAAAGCAAGTGCGTAACGTTCAGGATGAAATTTTAAGTCAAACTGAGTTAGTTTTCGTTCTCAAAGTATTTTGACTGGATAGTTAATATTACTGTAAAATTATTATTGGCTGCTTGAGTTTTAGTTTCATTTACATCACCAGAATTACGTAAGAGTCATATGACATAGATTTTTCTCGAAATGACGCAGTGCAAATAGAGGTTACTATTTTTAGAACAAAGAAGGGAAATTAATTTATGCTGCTAATTTAATCTTTTATATATTCTTTATTTTTCTTTAGGTTGTTTTTTTTCAACCTCCGATCGCACAATATGATGGCCAGGTATGCGGCAGTTGGTTGGTGTGCGTAGTAGGCGACCGCGCATCTACCCCTCCACACGCTCTGTCACTGGCGTATTCAACACGCCATTTTCTGTTGAGTTGCAGTCACATAAACATGGCTGTTGCTATTGATTCTCCCGCCAAGTCTGAATTGCGAGCTGTTATTCGTTTCTTGCAGGCAGAAGGGAACAGTGCAGCGGAAATTCATCGAAGAATGAGTCGAGTGTATAGAAACAGCTTTATGAGTGATGGCGTTGTTCGTGAATGGTGTCGAAAGTTTAAAGATGGCTGACTGATGTGCATGATGAAGGGGGTCAAGGACGCAAGTCTGTCGCTACAGACGACATTGTTCAACGAGTTGACCAAGGTTAAGAAAAATCGAAGGCTCATCATAAGTAAAACATCGATGAAATTTCTGGAAGTTTCAAAATCTTCCTTGTACTCTATCGTTACTGAACAGTTGCGCTACAGAAAAGTTTGCGCTCTCTGGGTCCCACAGGTGTTGACTGACGACCACAAAACTCGCCAAATGGTTGCAGCGTTTGAGTTTCTTGACCGTTACAATACTGACAGAGAAGAGTTTTTGAAATCCATTATGACAGGTGATGAGACACGAGTTCAGTATGACACGCCCGAAACGAAACGACAATCAAAACTATGGATGCACACAAATTTTGCAAAGAGACCCACAAAATTCAAACGAACTTTTTACAACCGTAAGGTTATGGCAACTGTTTTTTGGGACCAAAAAGGTGTGTTGCTTGTTCAGTTTTTGCAGCTTGGAACAACAATTAATGCAGATTCATATTGTGAAACTTTGCAACGCTTACGGAGAGCTATTCAAAACAAACGAAGAGGCATGCTGACTTCTGGAATTGTTCTGATCCACTACAATGCCCTTCCTCACAGCGCTCGTGTAACCCAACGGCTCCTTCAGCAATTTCAATGGAACATTTTCGAACATCCACAAAATAGTGCCGACCTAGCGCCGAGTGACTTTCATCTGTTCCCTGAACTGAAGCAGTGGGTTGGCGGGAAGTGCTTCCAAAATAACGTGGAGCTGAAAGAAACCGTCACAACTCACTTCTAATCGTTGGCGGGGACATTTTATGAAGAGGGTATTGCAAAGCTTGTTCACAGATGTGACAAGTGCCTCAATCGTCAAGGTGATTATGTAGAGAAATAACCTGTATTGTACATTATTTTTGGTAATAAAATCTTTTTTGTATATTCACCTGTCTTTTCTTTATAGCCCATCGGAGGTTGAAAAAGAAATAGCCATCGTATGTCATGTTTTAATGCGTAGATGAAGGAATCCTGTACTTTTATTTCTGGCATCCGAAGACACTTTACTGCGTAGTTGGAAGGATGAATGTATAAACCAAAAACTCCCAGTTATGGCCATTTCGAAATGTAATTTTACTGCAGAATAATTCACATCACATGATCTTTCTGCAGATAAGATATCTTTCGGTTGTACTTTTGGTGGAAGATAAAAAATCATGTTAAATGAATTCAAGCGTGGGCAAATTGTTGGAACTCGTATCATAGGTGCTTCCGTAACCAACGTAGCTGAAGTATTTGGTGTTTCAAAAGCAACTGTCTCTAAGATTTTTAACTCATACAAAAAAGACGAAAAACTTGCATCTGCTAAATCACAGCGTGGGGGGAAATGTATGTTAAGTGATTATGACAACCGATCATTGAACTGGTGTATGATGCAAAATAAGAGGACTACAACTACAAAAATAACTGGTGAACTGAATATCGCCCTAGCAAACCCTGTAAGCACCAAAACGAAAAGAAGGAAACTCCACAAGCAGGGTATTCTTTGGCGAGCTGAAATTCAAAAACCACTCATTATAGTTAAAATGCCTGTAAGAAGAGAAAGTGGTGCCAAAGTCATAAAATCTGGAGTGGATAGCAATGGAAGACTGTCATTTGGTCCCAGGATTCTTATTTTGCACGGTTTCAGACTTCTAGGCGAGTTTACATCTGGAAAAGGCTGTCCTAAGTGTATGATAGAGATTGTTTGTTGATGAGAGTGATATATGGAGGCGGTTCGGTCATAGATTGGGCAGCCATATCGTGGTATTCCATGGAATCCATCATTACGGTGCAATGTCACATTACCTCCAAGGATTATGTCACCATTTTGGTTGATCACATCCATCCCATGGTACAAATTTTATTCCTCAGTTATGATACGGTATTACAAAACGATAGAGCACCTGTTCACTTTGCTCACATCGTCCAGGTCTGGCTTTCTGAGCATGCGGATGAACCTTCGCATCTAACATGGCCACCACATGTCACCAGATATCAATATCATTGAGCCTGTGTGATGTATTTTGGAGAGAAATCTGCGTGAGCGCTACCCATCGCTATCATCGTTAACTAAACTTACCAATGTTTTACATCAAGAACGGTTTTAAAACATAGAAGACCTCTATTTACCCATTCTTTGAGAAGACTGGAAGCTGTTTCGAATGCCAGCGGATTTCGTGCACCATATTAATCAAAGCAATGTATTTTTATTTCTGTGTTTCAATATTTTCGTCCAACCTCTGTTTAAAGGGGTAGTAATTTTAAACATTAAAATTCGAATAATTAATGAGGGCTAAAATCACATTTCGTTTCTTTTGTTTCTCTTGATTATTTGAGCAGAAATAAAATTATGAAAATAAAATTTAAATAAAACAAGTTCTATTCAAAAATATTTACAACCAAACTCAAAGGGACAAGACACCTATTTTTATGTATATACTTTTATACATATGTACTATGTAACTTTTAAAATTTCTGGATAGAAGAAAACTCAGATTTGGAGAAACTTGTCTAGATTGCTTAACCTTTCCGTTGTTCATCTTAATGGATTAGGAAGACGATTATGCAAATTGACATCTTCCGTAAGGGATAGCCGTTTGGAAATAAAGCTCAGGTTATATTTATCTCATTAAATATATCTACGAGAACGCATTCCCTTCTTATAAAAAAATTCAAATATTCAGCTTTTCTAAAATTTAGCGACAGTATTTAATCGTCAAACAAGAAGAAGGATTTTCTTAAAACACTGAAATTCTGTTGCGAATAAGAAAATTTCAAAATGATTAAAACTTTGCATACATGTACAAAAAACTGCGTTTTAAGGGGGCTCATACACCTTAAACACCTTATGATCTTCGAATATGTGACTGTTGCAAGAATTGAGATAACTTATTTATTTTAAAAGCAATTACTTCCAACTTTTTACGACTCACTACATAATATAGCTGCTTTCTGAAATAGTAATCGGAAAGTTTGTGTTGCCACAAATATTTTTATAATTTAATCCGCTTTGTGACAAAAAGTTTCGTCATATTTCCACCTTGCGCGCACAGTTTAAAATTATATGTTGCATTATTTAATTCCATAGTTTATATATAGCTTCTATAACATTTGGAAACTACTGTAAGCCAAAAAAACTTAGAATTTCATGTTAAATTTTTATTTTATTTGGAGTGGAGTTTATAAAATGTATATTATTAAAAATATCTAATATTTTCGTGCATAAAATTTTTTAATATTAAAATATTCATCATATTTTTGGTTCGGATAGAACGTATTGCCCATATAAAGAATTCCATCCAATTTCAAGTATGTACGATTAGCCATTTTTAAAATATCATGCGCGCAAGGTGGAAAAATGACGAAACATTTTGTCACAAAGCTGATTAAATTACAAAAATATATGTGGCAACACGAACTTTCTGGTTACTAGTTTTCAAAGCAGCTATATTATATAGTCAGCTGTAAAAAGTTGGAGATTATTACTTTTAAAATAAAGGAAATATCGCAATTCTTGCAACAGTCACATAATTCGAAGCTCATAAGGGGTTTAAGGTGTATGAGTCCCCTTAAAATTGAAAAAAAAAAAAAAAAAAGCATTTGTTTTTTACTTTTTACGTTCGCAAGCTATGCGTTGAAGTAAACATTTTGAAACAAGGATCTATTAAATAATACCTCAAAGATAAAAATTTACTTAAATTTGCTTTTGAATCGTTGTTGCCTAAACGTCATATATAAATTAGGTCAGGTCCATGAAATCATCTTGCCGAAGAGAGAAAGAACAACATTTTGTCAGTAGTCACATCCTTGAGATAATTTATTGATAACATCATGATAATTCATATGTATCCCCCAATGATCATTATTAAAAGGGGCTTTTCGGTTAGCTGTTGTCATGCCACAAAGATGTTATACTTTTCAAAACATATGTGTGCGTGATTATGGCAAAGCCTCGAGGGCTATCTGCCTAAGAGGAGGGATGCCTTCGTGGAGGACTTTCTAAGGGAAACTGGCTCGTATACACGTTACACATGGGGAAAACACCCATGCAGCCAGCCCGTTCGCGGGATTCGAACCTCGGACCGAACTACCAGTGTTCAGCGACTTTACCGCTCGGCTGCTGGTGGGCCTTTCAAAACATCTGACATCACAAGCAAGTATATAAAGTAATAAACCTACACATGGGTACTCTGCGTAAACATCGATACCTTCTTGTGATCTGAAAGAAAATGCAATGATATGACAACCTGCTCCTCACTAACCACCATACAAGCCAGGTCATTAAGGGGACTCATACACCTTAAACCTTTTATGAGCTTCGAATTATGTGACTGTTGCAAGAATTGCGATATTTTCTTTATTTTAAAAGTAATAATCTCCAACTTTTTACAGCTGACTATATAATATAGCTGCTTTGAAAACTAGTAACCAGAAAGTTTGTGTTGCCACATATATGTTTGTAATTTAATCAGCTTTGTAACAAAATATTTCGTCATTTTTCCACCTTGCGCGCATGGTATTTTAAAAATGGCTAATGGTACATACTTGAAATTGGATGGAATTCTTTATATGGGCACTATTTTCTAACTGAACCAAAAACATAATGAATATTTTAATATTAAAAAATTTTATGCACGAAAATATTACAGATATTTTTAATAAAATACATTTTATAAACTCAACTCTAAATAAAATAAGAATTTAACATGAAATTCTAAGTTTTTTTGGCTTACAGTAGTTTCCAAGTGTTATAGAAGCTATATATAAACTATGGAATTAAATAATGCAACAGATAATTTTAAACTGTGCGCGCAAGGTGGAAACATGACGAAAATTTTTGTCACAAAGCGGATTAAATTATAAAAATATTTGTGGCAACACAAACTTTCTGATTACGATTTCAGAAAGCAGCTATATTATGTAGTGAGTCATAAAAAGTTGGAAGTAATTGCTTTTAAAATAAATAAATTATCTCAATTCTTGCAACAGTCACATATTCGAAGATCATAAGGGGTTTAAGGTGTATGAGCCCCCTTGAGCCTTTAATTAAACATGGGGAGTTAAATGAGTTTTTCGCTTATTAGTATTATGCGTAAAATTTTATACGCTTAGAATTTAGATTTTTAGAACATTGCCCAAAATTTTAACACTAGCATAGATAAATATGATTTTTTTTGTTTCTTTTCATCGCTAGGAAACAATGTAATCTTTAATGATTATTCAAACTTATAAATTAGTTGCAATTAATGTTTAATCATATTTAATATTTTGATAAAAATATGGAATATTGAAAGCAAAATTTGTCATCGTTTAGTATGCATCTTGCCATATAAATTTTGCGTTGCCATATTCTGCGTCACGTGTTATACAGAAACTATCCTGTATTGTAATTTATTTTATCTGTCCACATTATATTAGCCTAGTACATCTACGAGGAAATGGATGTATTTGAAAAAAAAAAATCTGAAATGTTTCAGATTTTAAATTACGTCCAAAGGGGCGTCTTTTAACATTTTACCTTTCTTTATTAAATATCATGTTCCTCGCACTTAAACCATAAGATCCAGTGCAACAGCAATATCGCAAAATAGTTTTAAAACGAGCATATCTTTAGAATTTCCGATACAGAGACTCACGCGCTGGAGATAAAAATGTTTTTTCTGCACAACGTTGCCATTGGTCGCTTTGAAATCCTTGAGTTTGTTAATCAAAAATTCGTCTAAGTTTTAAAAAATAGGAAATCGATCATAAAACAAATTTCAAATTTCAAATTTGGTCTTCCACATGCTCATATTCGTTGGAGGATTACGTTATTCAAAATTCGATGACTCTATGTACCGTTGTTTTATCAGAATACGAGAAATATACATACATTTATGCAGATTTTTCATTATTTAATTTCTTCAAATATAATGCAGGACTCTAACATTTTGTGGCAACAGTTTGAAAAGTGAACCGACATTTATGAGTCCGACGCAAAATGCCAAAACGAAACTAATAGTCCTTCGGGATTCAAATCCCTTTGGACTAAAAAAAAAGAAAAGAAATCAATGTACCTGCAATTTCACATCAAAAATGTGTCGAAAACATGAATTAAAAAAGAACCTTTTCCTTTAAAGTCCTATTTTCGCAGAAAATAAAGACATCTCTAAAGTCAGGATTTTAGTTTCTTGACGCTAAAGGTGTCAGGAGCTGAAAAATCAAGAGAATCGATATCACTCAATAATATACTGTGGAAATAGGATGCAAAAATATGCTCGAGAGGTGATTGCCCTCCACGTGATGTGATTTCGAGTCCCATCGCACCAGGCGAAAGAAATCGGAAATGAGGTGACAGGCGATCACATACATTCGCCCAGTGAACAACGCCTTCTTCGCAGAGGAAGGAAATTTAGCTTACAGAGTTAAAAGATTTATTTTAGAGTTTGGTAGCAAAAAAAAAGAACAGATATTTCCAGTTGAATTTCGTACCTCCTGATGGAATCGAGTCGTGATATGACTTCATTGCCTTCATTTGAAGGTCGTTAATTCGATGCACAAAGAAAAATGGAAGACCTAATTTATACTTTAAGTCATTTCAAATGCGTAAAGAAACTAGAAGCAAAATATCTCAAATCAATCTCACTAATTATCTTTTTAAAATTCTGTACAGATTTTACCTTCTGTTTCCTTTATTCGATGATTTTGTTCAACGGGAGGGGCATAAAATGCTTGAACCTCAGGAATAATGCAAAATTTGTGAGATTCGGAAAATCGAATTTTCGCCCCGTTTTACGTAATTCGAATCATAGCCTAAAAATTGTCACGCATTTCACTGAAAGCAACTGCATAGATGATAACTGAAAGTAAAATCACAACTGGCTTGATAACTAAAATAGCATTTTTATTTTTTAACAGGGACAATACACTGGGGTGCTAAAATAAAAACTAGGGGTTGCTAAAATTTTGTATTCGCAGTTACGTTTCAAATAACGGCGAAAATAAAGCTTAACGAAGAGATGTGAATTATCAGGACAGTGCAAGCGGCGAAACAGGATGCGCACAAGTTCCTGAAGTATTTATAGCTCGCAAATTCTTTATTTGAATTCTGGATAGCGATTGGACAAGAGTTTTCAAACTACGAATGATTGCATATTAAAGTCGCTGATGCACTTAAATTGCAAATAAGAATTTAAAGGCCTATATGTGAATTTGTCTTTCCTATTTTATATTTTACGCTCAAGTATATGTAACTTAATAAGTATATTTATTTAAGCTTGTTATATTTGAAAGTTTTAATAGCCTACCCTAAACAAATATAATTAGGAAGTTTATTCATTTCCTTATTTTATATTCACAAAATTATATGGTCCATATTATTATTATCGTAAGGCAGTCTAGAATTTTATTTACAAAATTCAAAAGACCTTTACTCGAGTATACAAGTTATATGTCTTAAATTTTAATTTTCGTATATTTTTTTTTTATTTCAGTTAACTAACTTGAAGCTTTTTATGGCCATAAAACATGTAATATGTATAATATGTATGTACTTTGATAATTATATAATACTAAAGGCCAGTTACCTTCGACAGGCAACGAAGGCCTTTAAGTGTAATTCTATTTGAGCATCCCGAAGCCAAAAGTATCTTCTTACGCTAATTTGCATTGTAAAGGATCTGCTACTTTTTATCAAAGTTTATTTTATTATTGTATTGAATTTTGTTACTTTTCTATCGTTATTAAGTTTTAAATTCCATTTTACATTGCTTAGCAACCAAGAAAATGTGGATTATTTTACTAGTGTTAAATAATTAATTTTAATAAAATTCCATGAATATGTTAAAAAAAATCCATGAATATGTTAAAATTGGTTTTATAATGACGCCAGTAATTTTTGAGAAAGTATTTCAAACTAAGGATTAAAAATATGGTTATGATATTCAAGCAAAGATTTTACAGAACTTTTTTAGTTATTTCTTGAAATAATTAGGACATTCCGTATAATATTTTTACAGGACAATGAACTTGGAAACTGTGAAAATTTCAACAGTTATTTTCAATTTGCATTTATTGTTAAAAATAATATCTACAAGAGTTTGTTGTTTAAAAAAATTCAAAAATCATTAAATCAAAATAAAATTTTTAAAAATCAAATCAAAATTTCAAAATTAAAAGTTAAATCAAAATGAAATCAAATCAAAAATCAAAATCAAAATTTTTAAATTTTAAAATCAAATTAAAATTAAAAATTTAAATTAAAAAAATCACAAAATTGTGATTTAATTTTGACTTTTTTAAATTTAAATTTTTGATTTTGATCAAAATTAAATCAAAATTTTTTTCACAATTCTATTTCACTTGTTTAGCTAATGCTTTAATGTTTTCTTCTAAAAAGTCTTTTCTGTCGCCAAGACTTTTATGCTTTATGAGGGGCAGGATATATAAGATAAAAAAATATATAAATCAGCTTTATAATTCAATTTAACAACAGGCATTTAATTCCTCATTTTTAATTTGTGTATTTCCTCTCCGTATTCTAAAAATCGTAATAACTTTTCAGAATTGCCCCATTTCAAGACTAATTTATATCACAGTGCTTGCGTAATGCTAATGGCATAGCAAATTCGGAACCTGAACTCGAAATGTTGAGAAACAAAAATCTAGCCTAAGCCATAACCTTCTGTTAACGAGCTTATAGAGTAATTTTTTTTTTTTTTTAAAGCAGGCTACATGAAAAATGAGCAATGTCCTCACCGGGACTCAAACTTAGACCTCTCGAATACGCGCCGAGTGTGCTACCCGTTACACTACGAAGGCATACAGAAAAGAGGGAGAAAATAATTTATATACTATGCCTTTTAAAGGGCGCCTGGGGATTAGGGGACCCAATCGCCAAATCCAGGTGGTGAAGAATCATCATCCACCACCTTCTAGTTTTAGCGCCATTGTGAATTCTAGTCTTAGAAAGCATAAACTAAGAGTTTAAAAAAAGACTGCTAAAGAATTATCAAGTCTTGTGAAGTCCGAAAACGAAATTCAAAAGACTATTTTATTTGGACGCAAAGGAAATAACAGTAACCCAATTTGTGTTTATACAAGCCAACACTTCTGGCTTCTTCTTAAACACTTCTGGCTAACTTAATTGCGTAATGTTGAACTAAATCAAACGCATTAGCTTACCCTAACGGCTCACAGGATAAAGTAACGAGTAAAGCAGGAAAGTCTTTGGTTTGTACCAAGAGAGTGGTCGAAAAGTAGTTGAACTTAAAATTAACTAGTTGTTAAAAATGAATAGATAAATCCTGACCAAGCTTTCATACTGGATAATAGTGCACTTTAGCTTCCACCTTTATTGCCACTTAAAGCGATTTCGCTATGCTCTGTTCCTATCGCAATAGTATCAAAAATGTAAATATTCTGGAAATAGGAACGAAGAGTGCCAAATGAACTGTGGGCCACAAGTCTCAACTGAAGTAAAAATTGAATGCGCCATCAACATTTCTAAATCTTTTTTATCACATATATGCTACAAACACATATACTACAACACATATGTATAGATAGATATAGATATATGTGTATGTGTGTATAATGAAACTCGCAAAAATGTTCAAAACGAAAACCCAGTTATGGGTTAACCTATACAATTTGAAATGAGAGTGTAAGGGATATATATGTCTTCTAAAGTAAGACTCGTTCAGATTAATTTAGTTCTTATCAGGAAACTTTAATTTTAAGATTATTTGCTATTTTGTTTAACAAGATTCTATTGGATTATGGACTAATATCTTTATTTGGATTGAGTAGTAATTGCGACTTATGGTCGGAGTCTAGCAAATAATTGGATGCTTACTTGGAAGTAAGATGAAACACACTCTTTATTTAGTTGTTGTTAATGGATGGTAGATTGGTTGGTTTATCCCCTTGATAAGTCGATTAATCTGCGATCATTGACAATAACTACTTTTCCAATGTTTAAAATTTGCTTTTGTTTTTGGTATTTTTGAGATTAAAGGTTTTTCTTAGCAGATGATTAAACAAGAAATTGTAATTACTATTTAAAGTACTAATTTAATTTTTTTAGATATACTTTATTTTGAATTTATATATATATATGTGTGTGTGTGATGTACCAGCTTTAGTCGTAGCTTAAATTATCAGACGATAAGTTTTTTCAAAAAAGCAGGATCCATTTATTATTATTCAGGAGAAATAGCAGTTACAAAGTCAGATATCCGGAGTAAATAAAAAGAATTACTAATAACTTTTTGTAAGAAATTTACTGCATCGTGACATTTAAGAAAAAGCCCCCGATATTCCTTTGCGAGTCCTTTTATAGCCTCTGGAAAGGCGGAGCTTCCAAGAATTGACGTCAGCCTCGTCAGCCAATCCAGTTCGCTTTAAATATTTCCAGAACATTCTATAACTGTACGTGTAGAAAAGGCGGGAAAAACAACTCGACTACGGGGCTGTGGATTTAATTTCACGTACTTTCAAATAAGAGACCGTCGCCATTAAAAATGAAAAGAACATACAGTTAGAATTTGAAGTGTATTCTTGACTATGGAATTTTATTATTACATATATATATAAATATATATGTTTATTAATTTAATGAGTTTTTGTCAAGCCTTTTGGCCAAAATATAAAATTTCATAAAATGATATGTCTTTCTATCGAAAACCGAGAAAAAATTAATTTTTGCTGGGATACCTACTATTTATCTCACATGATACAGCGTCATTTCTTTTTCTTCGTTTCTTGTTAATTATTGCTTAAAAATAAAATTTTAAACTGAAAGAACCCAACAATAACTATCCTTATTCTTTATTAAGTACAACTTCAAAAGCAAAAGCTAAAATTCGCAACAAAGATATGAATTTGGGATAGCAAATATAGCTAGGAGCGCTTTTACGATAAAATGTGTACCTTAATTCACGATAACAAACCCCATAATCAATCAAATAGATATTATTTTACGCTATGTGTTATGTTAGCATTCCTGCAGCAACAACTGTTTAAATTTTTGAAACGAAAGTAAAGTATAAAAACCTCCAAAACCATTTTATTGATAACAGTTTGAAAGTCAAATGCGTTTATTATTTCCTTTACTTGGATTCAAAATGAAAACTATTCTATGAATATTTAAATACGTTTATTGCATTCAATAAGAACTTTCAGCTCATGTCGAGTAATGAGAATATTTCAAGTGCTCTTTCGCAAATAATCAGTTAAGCATTTATTGCTTTCCGTCATTCACAAAAAGCAATAAATACCTAACTGATTATTTTAACGGTTTGATCGCGGTTTCCTATAACTGCTTTTATTTGCTTTCTTGAATTAATGATGAGATAATTGTAGACATGCATATAAACCAATTACACTGGAACACTGAAGATAATAACTATATATATTGTTTTAAATTACATGTCTGTTTTATATCAGGTTTGGTTTCTTTATGTTCAGAAACAGTATTATTTATGAATATGGTATCTTTGTGACGCGCGGTGAAACTTTATTTGTACGATATGATTAAGCGAATTTATAATGGAAAGTTACGAATGAAACGTATTTCAGATTTGATTAGGAATACATTTATCCATAAAAATATAAAACTTGATCATTTACATCTTAATACTAAAGAAGCATTTAAGTAAGTCAATTTTCCTTCATCAGTGAAATTTTATCTCGTGCTTTTTCGCTTCTGTGTTGCTTATGAATTTTTAACCTGCATGATCTATCAGTGTCCAGCAATAACACTTTAACAAAGCCATTTATTAATGAGGGGAAATATTCGATATATTCATATACAGTTTACGAGGCGCATATTTTGTTTTGAGGGATATAAGTTTAGGAAAATACAACAGAAATACATCATATTTAGGGCTTTATGCTATGAAGACAAATCTTTTACTAATGATGTCATAAAATACATTGATTGTCATGAAAATGTACGTAGCAAGAAAACGTTGTCAAATTCGAATAAAAATTTATGTATGTGAATGTAATGTTACTATAAGTAAGTGATTACAAAGTAAAAAGATCTTTATTGCAAGAAAAACTTACAAATAAATGGGCGATACGTTACGGCCGGGTACTGAGACATACGAGTTACGTATTGTATCGTGCGTTATCGCACAGCATGGTTTCTGCAAGCCCTCCTCCAGCACCACTATACTACCCGGCTGTCCAGCCTATCGCTTCAAGTCATATCGGGCAGCATATTTCACAAGTGCACATCTGTGCAGCCACCAAAGGAGTGGCTTCTAGGATGGACCAATGAGCATCCAGTAATATTTCTGTCATGTCACATGATGTTTCGCACGCTTTAAGCAAGATACGTTGAAAATATTTTGCCACGCAATTTTCTGTACAAATTTCTGTATATCGTCTATTTCTTCTGAAAATTTTCATTGTGAAGTTAGATCAAATATAAGCAATTATGAAGATTTCACTACATGGTTGAAAGAATTTGAAATAAATACAAACACATGTTAGATACTGCGCAAAAATATTCAAGTGATAAATAAGACGAAAGAAATATGTGATACACATCTGAGCCCAAATGCTTATCTTTACATAACACTGTGCATATGATAAAAATATTTATACCAGTTATATATGTGAATAGAAGTCAGCACTTTTTATTGCAGTCTATATGAAAAAGATGTTCTATAATAATAGTCAATGCAGAATTTTATTCAAAGTAAAAACTTCACTAATTTGCATTTAGTGTGTTAAATTTCACATTTAATAACTCCTCACTCTTAAATATACTGTCTACACAAGAAATACTCATAAAACAGAATGAATTTATCTATTCACAACAAATATATTCAATTTATTCACATATAACTTTTAACAATGAATATAATCAGATCATACACAATATGTATTCTGAAACTTACACTTTCAAAATCAAAAGAATGCAAGCACTGAAATAAGAAAACACTAGATTCATTGTAACACTTCCAGCCCTTCAATAAAAAATAACTATACACATGAATTCTCTTAATCCACATTTGTTAGTAAATAGTTAATAATAGTAGCCTGAGTCATTTTCTCGGTGTAAAGAGCGATAATATGCCGTGATCCAAATATCAATGCGTGATAAAAATCGCGAAAGTGAGATGTCAGCGATTAATTAAACTCATAAAACGAAAGCCCTGCAAGATTTTTTTACTTTTATGCCGTCTATTTATAACTGCGAAACAAATGCAAATTAAAACGTAAACAACATACGCTCACATGCACGAAGATTTAGCGTCACAAGAGCAAAAGAAGCTCATTGGTCCATTTTCGAAACCCCTCCCTCAGTGGCTACGTTGATGTGCACTTGTGAAATTTGCTATCGGGCACATTCGGTGAGTAACAAACCTCAGGATCGGGCAGGCCAGAGAAGTGTGATAATGTATTGCAGTCATTCCTGTGGTACACTTGTCATGCATGGCCGAGCATTATCTTGTAGAAAAATACATCTTGGGAGTCTCTTGATGAGTGTAAGCACAAATGGCTGATGAAGGTACCGCAGGGCTATCCTGGAGCCATGGAACAATACAGACAACTAAAGGTATCATACGCAAAGGCTTGGTACGAGGTTGGTATCATACACGAAGGCTTGGCATGAGGCTGGTATCATACGCGAAGGCTAGCATACGCGTTAGTACCCCCTACTCTCGTTCCAGCTGTAAACTGTTGCAAAATAAAAATTTATTTAAAAAAAAGCGCTATTGGTCTAATGTAACCCTGAAAATTTAGGAAATTGGACCATTACTTACATTTACAAACGAAACAAATCTCAAATCCCACGAGTTGTTTTTAAAATCTGAATCTGTCAATCTGAATCTAAACACGTTACTCAACTGAAAAACGCTTTACTTTGAAAAAAGTTGTTTTTAAAATCTGAATCTAAACACGTTACGCAACTGAAAAACGCAACAAAACCTTTAATTTTGTACTATCTAGCTGTTAAATAAAATGAAAAAGTTTTAAATATTTCGTAAATTCTTACCGTATGTAATTCTTTCAGGTAGTCAATACATTTATGAAGGAAATATTTACAATGAAATTTTATTTTTGCTTGTTAAAAGAGTTTTCTGAGTTATTCTGCATAGTTGACGTTTCTTGCTATTAAAAGGTAAGTCATCCATAATAAGGGTCACCAGCGGCTGATCATTACAGTGGCTGAACCTTGATAATTCGGTCTAACTTTCAAATGCCGCAAGTGGGCTGCATATTCACAATTCGTGAACCATAGTGAAACATTCCTTATTAAAAATTGGGTAAAATATGCTGCCAGTGGAATTTATTGCATTTTAGAAATATTATTCCCTTTATGTTCTGATAGCTCGAAGAAGTTTGTTCATAAAACAAATTCAGCTTTATTGATAAAGTTGACCTTCAAGAAAAAATAATTAAGGTTGTGTATATCCAAAAGAAAGTTTTGAATTTCACACTAATGTTTCCTCACAAAAACCTTTATAATCCCCGAAGACTTTTCCCTCAATTTAAGGGAAAACTGACAAGAACATGAACGTGGCTATCCCTTTAATAAAAATTTTCTCCTTTCCCCCGTGGTGGTAAAGCAATTATTCGTTCTTTCAGTTAATGAAAGCCACATGGACATGTTCATAGTTTTAAAAGTACGTAATTGTTTGACAAGAAAAAGGTGTTTACATGGAGATAGCATACGCACCTTTTCGTCATTTCTGTTAGAAAGAGCCTGTTGCGTAAATTTCCATAGCGAATTAATTTATACAAATAAAGGAATATTAAAAAATTAACCAAATGAAAGCATTCAGTAAATGTTTAAGGGCGTCGGATACCTATTCTTTTTACCTAAATTATGAGTAAGTAATTATATTTTATTCCATTATGCGCTATTTCTATTGAAACGCTTTTCGGGATCTTGGATCGTAAACTTGCTACTGGTACCGATTACGAAGAGTACAAACCAGTAAATAAAAATAAGAAAAATTAACACAACAAAAATAGAGAAGATAAAGACGTTTAATTTTTAACACCGCACCCGAAGGCGAAAAGACAAATAATGAAAAAGTCATTCAATAAAGTTAAAATAAAAAAAATTCAGTAAGAAATTTAAAACCGAAAGATTGAATCTCAAATGCATCCATGATTTTTGATCTTTCGGTTTTAAAGTTTTAAAAATATACTTCATAAAAATCTGAAATTTTTCAGATTTTAAATTACGTCCAAAGGGGCGTTTTTTAACATTTTGTGTGTTACCTTTCTTTATTAAATATCATGTTCCTCGCACTTAAACCATAAGATCCAGTGCAACAGCAATATCGCAAAATAGTTTTAAAACGAGCATATCTTTAGAATTTCCGATACAGAGACTCACGCGCTGGAGATAAAAATGTTTTTTCTGCACAACGTTGCCATTGCTCGCTTTGAAATCCTTGAGTTTGTTAATCAAAAATTCGTCAAAGTTTTAAAAAATAGGAAATCGATCATAAAACAAATTTATAATTTCAAATTTGGTCTTCCACATGCTCATATTCGTTGGAGAATTACGTTATTCAAAATTCGATGACTCTATGTACCGTTGTTTTATCAGAATACGAGAAATATACATACATTTATGCAGATTTTTCATTATTTAATTTCTTCAAACATAATGCAGGACTCTAACATTTTGTGGCAACAGTTTGAAAAGTGAACCGACATTTATGAGTCCGACGCAAAATGCCAAAACGAAAGTAATAGTCCTTCGGGACTCAAATCCCTTTGGACTAATAAATCCGTCTAGAGCAGAGTTTACGAAAGCTACGAGCGGGGATAGAACCGGCAACCTAGGAGTCTGAGAATTTTTACCGCGCTCGTTACCACTGAGCTACTGTTTCTCAGGTGAGTTATGCACACTTTTTTGGTACAAGACACCAGATACAAATTGTAAAGGTGATGAACCAAAAGTCGCGAAGCGCTAGATTCTGTAACCCTACGTTTCCTGTTTTAACCAATCGGAGCAAACAGCAGTAGAACCGGTCTGTAGGCTTTGTGAATAAGCCAGTGGGCTAGCTGCATGGACGCTTTTATGGTTTTTCCCATGTGTAACATGCATACGAGCCAGTTTCTCTTAGAAAGTCATCCTCAAAGACATCTGTCTCTTTAAGCAGGTAGCCCTCGAGTGGTTTGCCATAATCGAATAAAGTAAACCAATTCGTGAACCATAGTGAAACATTCCTTATTAAAAATTGGGTAAAATATGCTGCCAGTGGAATTTATTGCATTTTAGAAATATTATTCCCTTTATGTTTTGATAGCTCGAAGAAGTTTGTTCATAGAACAAATTCAGCTTTATTGATAAAGTTGACCTTCAAGAAAAAATAATTAAGGTTGTGTATATCCAAAAGAAAGTTTTGAATTTCACACTAATGTTTCCTCACAAAAACCTTTATAATCCCCGAAGACTTTTCCCTCAATTTAAGAGAAAACTGACAAGAACATGAACGTGGCTATCCCTTTAATAAAAATTTTCTCCTTTCCCCCGTGGTGGTAAGGCAATTATTCGTTCTTTCAGTTAATGAAAGCCACATGGGACATGTTCATAGTTTTGAAACAAGAGTTCTTAAAATAATAAAGAAAAAATATTTCCATTACGCAAGCCATTAATGCCAGTAGTTTAATTTTTTTTCAAACTTTTCTTTTAAAATCCTCTTCCCTAAAAGAGCGTTTAGAGTTAATAAGCAAGCACAGAGTTTGCGCATTGTTTTTGGAGTTCAATACGGTAGTGGGAAACGAGTTTATAAAACCGTATTTTCTTAAGCTAGATCTCTGCTGGATATCTTAAACAAAGCTTTGCATTTTAATACAAAGTTCATAGGGATAACGGATTGTTGATCCTGCGAATTTTAAGGTTCAAACTTTTTATATGTTTTTTATTGTTATTAATTTTTAGCTATCGTGAATAATTTAATAAAACTTTTATTCTCTTAAACTTCCATAAGGACTTGTTTTATAATCAAGAAAAAAGGTTCATCATTAAAAATAAATAACAATGGCTAGATGAAAGACAGAAAAATGGCAAAACTTAGATCGCATTAACTTTCTTAAATTCTGAATTATGGTTATAAATATGCGAAATAAGCTGAAGGAGTATCTTTCACGTAAACGTTAGCAAACTTAGATACATTTACTTCTTCTAAAATAGAATTTCTAATTAAGGGGACTCATACACCTTAGAACCCATAAGATCTTCGAATATGTGACTGTTGCAAGAATTGGGATAACTTTTTTATTTTAAAAGCAATTACTTACAACTTTTTATGGATGACTACATAGTATAGCTGCTTTCTGAAAGAGTAATCAGAAAGTTTGTGTTGCCACAAATATTTTCATAATTTAATACGCTTTGCGACAAAATATTTCGTCATGTTTCCACCTTAGACGCACAGTTTAAAACATTCTGTTGCACAATTTAAATCCATATTTAATATATAGTTTTTATAACATTTGGAAACTAGTGTGAAGCAAAAATTTCAAGAATTTCATGTTAAATTTTTATTTTATTTGGAGTTGAGTTTATAAAATGTATTTTATTAAAAAATCTGTAATGTTTTTGTGCATAAAATTTTTAATATTAAAATATTTATCAGATTTTTGGTTCAGTTAGAAAATAGTGCCCATATAAAGAATTCCAACAAATTTTGAGTATGTACCATTAGCCTTTTTTAAAATATCATGCGCGCAAGGTGGAAACATGACGAAAACTTTTGTCACAAAGCGGAGTAAATTACAAAAATATTTGTGGCAACACAAAATTTCTGGTTACTAGTTTCCAAAGCAGCTATATTATGTAGTCAGCGGTAAAACGTTGTAAGTAATTGCTTTTAATATAAATAAACTATTCCAGTTCTTGCAACAGTTATATGTTCGAAGATCATAAGGGGTTTAAGGTGTATGAGCCCCCTAAAGCTGCGTTCCCACTGGTGTTTATCTGAGCTACCGAACACAATTGACGTAGCCGACCCATCTCCAAAACCAGTTTTTTCGCATAGGGCGGCAAATTGAAAGATCTGAACTGCAGGCACAGCGGAGCTAATCGACACATGGAACTGACTCCGTTAGCTCAGATTAACCCCAGAGAACGGGCCTTTAAAGTTCTGAAAACATGATAATATATTGGAAGTAGGTGATGGTTTTAAGAAGATTGTTCGATGACGAACATAAAATAAAGTAATCCACAGAACGAAACTCTATAAATCGGATGGAGCATTTATTTGACTTAATATAAGGTAATTTAACATAAAACAAAAGGAATAAAAGGGCATGGTCCGCAGATCTTTGTAATCTACAGTAATACAGCCATAGCATCGTGGATATTTGTAACACCAATACGATAACATTCCGATGACCTCAGATATCGAGTTACTCATGCATAGCTAATGTAAACAAACAAACTAGGTCATTCTTCCTCTTCGTCTTTTGCGGAATGTATCTCATAAGCAGTTTGGCCACGCAGCTTAGGTTTCACTGAAGGAAAATACAGACACAGGTTCCAAGTGGCACTTCACTTTGCTAATTATCTACAAAAGGTTTAAATTTCCTCATTGTGCAAGTTAATATTATTTAATTACAATGAGCACGTTTTAAGATGACTGTTTATGGTTCTAGCTGATGTCGCTCTTCTTAGACAAGCAATGTTCAGTACAAGTGTTGCTTATGTTTTCAGAAATCCTGATGACTTCCGGGGTGGCCACTTTTAATAGATGGTCTTCACAAGAGGGATTATTATATATTATAACTCCAATTTCCCAAAAATCGCCAAATATTTGCTTCTTAAGCTTTCATCTTGAATTGCCGAACCCATGTACCATTTAATTGTCTTGTCTTTGAGAACGGTGCTCAGAGTTTTTCACAGGGAGCTGATCGATATTACATTCGAGAAGATATTAAAAAGGTCACATACAGAAAAGCCTTAAGCGGCAGGCAAACCCATAGCCTAGATTTCGGTCCAAGACATGCCATTTTCTTTCTGTAAATTAAGGGGACTTATACACCTTAAACCCCTTATGATCTTCGAATATGTGACTGTTTCAAGAATTGAGATAACTTATTTATTTTAAAAGCAATTACTTCCAACTTTTTATGACTCACTACATAATATAGCTGCTTTCTGAAATCGTAATCAGAAAGTTTGTGTTGCCACAAATATTTTTATAATTTAATCCGCTTTGTGACAAAAAGTTTCGTCATGTTTCCACCTTGCGCGCACAGTTTAAAATTATCTGTTGCATTATTTAATTCCATAGTTTATATATAGCTTCTATAACATTTGAAAACTACTGTAAACCAAAAAAACTTAGAATTTCATGTTAAATTTTTATTTTATTTGGAGTTGAATTTATAAAATGTATTTTATTAAAAAAATCTGTAATATTTTCGTGCATAAAATTTTTAATATTAAAATATTCATCATATTTTTGGTTCAGTTAGAAAATAGTGCCCATATAAAGAATTCCATCCAATTTCAAGTATGTACCATTAGCCATTTTTAAAATACTATGCGCGCAAGGTGGAAAAATGACGAAATATTTTGTCACAAAGCTGATTAAATTACAAAAATATATGTGGCAACACAAACTTTCTGGTTACTAGTTTTCAAAGCTATATTACATAGTCAGTTGTAAAAAGTTGGAGATTATTACTTTTAAAATAAAGAAAATATCGGAATTCTTGCAACAGTCACATAATTCGAAGCTCATAAGGGGTTTAAGGTGTATGAGTCCCCTTAAATATGTTAGCTTGACCCTCTTCATTTATTGCAATGGTTTCTTTTGCACCAAATACATTGTATAATCTGTCATAGTCGTAAGGCTGTTGAATGATGATTAGATTACCCTGCACAAAAGGTAAATTTATCTTTTGTGTTTGTATCCGCAGAGATACTTTAAATTTTTTCAACTATAATAGTTATTTTGTTTAGGAGTCGCTCGAATAATTTAAAGTAATTGTATAATATACGAGGGCATTTCGAAAAGTAAAGATACAATGGCTCGCATTCCTAAAAAAAAAAAAAAAGAAAAAGAAAAAACTATTTATAAAACGTCAGTTATATCTTATTAACTGGATTATTTATTATTTTTCGACATAATCACCCCCGTTATCCAAACATTTTTTAAGTCGGTGCACAAGCTTTTGTATCCCACAGTCATAGAAGGTTGCCCCCTGTTGGAACCCAGCGCGCACACAATTTCCTGTACCCTAAATTGGCAGTCACAACTTCATAAAGAGTTGTCATTGACACTTTCGGTATGATCTGATGCAATTCTTTCAATTTGAGACGTCTATTCGCACGAATTGCTTCCTCAATTCTCTGAAGAAGGGCATCAGAGATCACAGATGGCCGACCTGTTCTTTGTTCGTCATGAACATCGGTCCTACCTTTCAGAGAAATGACGATACCATTTCGTTACATTTTATCGATTCATAATGTTCCCATAAAGAGAAACAATTTCTTTGTGAATATCCGTTGGTCGCTGACCTTTTGCATGAAGAAAACTTATGACGGAGCGCACTTCGCATTTGGCGGGATTCTGAATCGGCGCAGCCATTTTAAACACGACCTACTCCAACCAGAATCAACGTTGAAATGCCGAACAACCGCAAGGAGAAAGCTAACGGTTCAAGGTCAACACCTGTGTTGCCAACTTGCTCACCAAAACTTTTCTTTTCCTCTGGCGTACGGTGTATCTTTACTTTTCGAAATGCCCTCGTATTTTTACGATGCTGAAGAACGCATCTGGCAACTTTTTCTGCTTCCAACCGGTCTTTTAGTTTATCTGTTTGTTTATTTATTACGTTGTTTTCGCCAGTAAAGGGTAGTTTTTTCTTTGCTCGATAAGTGTTGGCCGCCTTTTTATCTGCCATTGGATTCTTTTTCTGTATAGCGCTTTACGGCATCTTCATTAACCTCATAGTATAGTTATAATAATATAGTTTATAAAAATATAGTTTTCTGAAGTTTTACACATTTAAAGGAACGTAAAAATGTAAACGATAGGTTTAAACAAATATTTCTAATTATTAAACAATATAAATGTTCACATCTTATTTTAAAGTATAGATTCACGTTTCCCCTTCTTTATTTTCTATTATTTTATTTGCATTCGGCATCTGCTTCGTTACTTAAATTTGCGCAATTGAATGGGAAAGCTTTTACCGTTTGAAAGGTGTTTATATTCTTTTCGCTATATCGCTGTTCTTAGTTTATGGTTGTAGTTAGTGCGAACCCACTACCAAAATGACAAAAAAAAAATCATATATTATAAACAAGTTCTTCTTCTTCACTTTCGGCAAAGTTGATTAGCATCTTAGAGGCGGTGAAAAAAAGGCGATCGGTTCAACGCCATCTATTGGCGACATTGTCAAATGCTCGTTACAAGAATTATTTTGTTTAACTTCGATAATAATATAATTTTTTGAAGTTTTAGATTTTTTTCTTTCTTTGTATATGCCAAATTATCTAGCTTGATTTCAAATTTTAAGTATCTAACTCCTTTAGATGTGGTCTAGGTTTCTGATCAGTGATAAAAATGGCACTTTTCAGACCTTAATAATTCCATAACTATAAGAGGTAGATTAATGAAATTTTAGATTCTTTGGTGTTCAAGGGAGCTCTATTAGACATAAAAATTGAAAACTTGTGAGTCTCATAGTTTTTGAGGAATTGGGGAGTCTAAGGTAACTGGAAAAAGTTCGTGTATGATACATATGGCCGATGTCTCTCTGTTTTCATTTCCGTCAGTTCCGAACTTGGCTGATACACTGCCATGTGTCTAAACAGGACCGAAGGAACATATAAGAAGAATATATTAGAAGTTAGATTTAATATTTTTTAAAAAAACTGACTTTTCCAGTTAAAAAAATGTAAAAGCATAAACATTGATTCTTCTTCAGTTACTCAGCAGCCAATGAAGGGCTTTAACCTTAATCTTCCCAATTAAATACCTTTAATTTAGATAAGTCTCTCTCCAAACAGTCTTAGCCATGTGAATTTCGGTCTCCCTCTCTATCGATCCTCTCAAGCCTATTGAGTATTTTTTGATAGCTCTATTTTCGAGCATTATGATTAGATGACCAGCCCATCTTTAGGTGCTGATAAAATTTTTGGTGTTTAGATACCCTTATGTCCTGTAGAATTCTGCAGCGGTTCTTCTTCTTTAAATAGATAAAGGAAATCACTTTTTATAAAGGAAGAACTATATAAAGGAAGTCACAGTCTCAAGGAAGTCACTTTGTGATAGTGGCAATTTCTTCTTGTTATCAGTAAAGTTCAGACCTCAAGAGCAAGTCCTCAGCCCAGGTTAAACTGGTTCCCTCAGCGATACAATCTGTCAAATTGTATCGTTGTCTGACTGTATCGCTAATTATCCTAGAAGATAGACTTCTTCATTGATGGCGTTAAGAGTGTAGTAGAGTACACTATAGACCAATCTATCCGTATACATTCGCAAATACATACATTATTTTAATTTTTTAAGATATATATTGTACAGTGTTAGTTTTCATGAAGAACTTTTGATTAAACAGGCAAATGAAGAGAAAAATTGCAAACGTTTATTGAAATGCTAAGTGATAACAACTTTCACAAGTGATTAGTCAATTAAAGCTAACTCGTATAGGCTGAACGATAAGATTTTGAGCCTCCTTAACAGAGGTAAAATATCATAGATTTGGTACCAAAATTGCAGGTCATTAGTCGTTCACTGTGTCTGAGTTCAAAGAGCACAATAGAATTAATTGCAAATCACAAGATGAGCACATTCGTTAAAACGTTATATATTTGGAACTGGACGAAACTCTGTTTTACAAGCAGATTAAACATACTCATTCTCTCTTTTTTGCTATCGCCTGAGGAGTCGAAAGGGTTATGGACCACTGAAATATTCTGCTAAAATCCTTGCTCGTAGTTGCAGGGCCTCGAAAGTGCGTTTCGCATAATTGTAAATGTAATCAGACTTACAGAAAGAACTAAAAAATGTCATCATGTGAGGGACAGAAGTTATCTCCAAGATATGGCGAACTCTTAAAAAGTGTTTTTCGGTTTACGTAGTGTTTTTTACACATTTATACAGTATAACCATACTAAAGAGTAAATATAAAGTTTGGTACAAATATATAATTACAATCAAACAAGACATAGAAGATAATAACTAATAAATAAAACCAAATTCAAAATAAATAAAAGTATTATTTAAAAAACGTAAGCAAATGAAAACAAATGCACGGTTTTTGCATACGTTTAATGTTATGTTATTTAGAAGTGAGGGGGCCACCTAATATTTACCCTAAGTGAGCAAGTATTAGCCCCACACACTAACTAGAAAACTAACAACATTCTGGCATCATTTCCTAGAGTCGTGATGGAAAATGAGACTCCAGTGAGCACTATAAGTACTGCCACCGGCGGCGGCATCAACGGTACTCATTCCTTTCAGCGTTAAATTAGCTCAAGTAAAACGGATTAAATTACATGATATACACTCATGTCCATAAATTAAGGATAATGCAAAATCAGGCAAAGGAAGAGTTAGAAGGAAAACAAATTTGACTTATTTGTAAAGCTTATTTATTAAACAGAAGGTAAAGAACAAAAAAAAGATGTTATATGTTTCATATTATTAAAAAAATTAGCGATTTTCTCTCTCTGAAGCAAATTACAACAAAAAACCTATTTACAAAAAACCAATATTACATGGTTGGTATGATTGTTAATACATTGTATGTCTCCCAGACGATGCAATGCAGTCCGTACAATTCCTAGGCATGCTGAGTATCAAATTATTAATCTGATCTTGGGGGATATTACACCACTCAAAAAGCAATGCTCTCCGAAGTTCCGGTAGACATGTAGGAGGAGGTTGACGGGCTGCAACTCGTCGGCCAAGCATATCCCACACGTGCTCTACTGGATTCAAGTCCGGTGAAAATGCTGGCCAGACCATACGGGTGATATCCTCCGATTGAAGGCGTATTCGCTTACGATGTTTCCACGGTGAGGACGGGCGTTGTTGGACGGGCGAAATACATAGTTGTGAAGGTGCATATTTTGAAGATGTTATCTATTGTAGTGGGTATAGGCAACATGTTTCCAGGACATTATATATTGCATTAGAAACAGGCGGGATTTTCCCACGTTACAGATCATTTTTGTAAACATGATCTGTTTACTATCAGAAATAATTAAGAACTATAAAATTGTTTACAAAGCTTACATTTAAGTACTGTTGTAACTAATAACTTTCTTACATTTAAGTACTGTTGTAACTAATAACTTTCTTACATTTAAGTACTGTTGTAACTAATAACTTTCTTACTTAAAATAAATGAAAATACTTACAAATACAAAAAAATTACAAAAAATACTTACAAAAAAAATTACATAAATACTTACAAAAAAATAAATGATTCAGTTACTTTTAGTTGCGGATATCAGGAGTTTAGATAAATAGAGTTATATACTCTTACAGACTCGTGAAGTGACTGGCGTTTATTTTCTTATCGTCTTAAATTTTCCCACTAAGTCATGTTACTGCTTCCAGACAAAGTTTCTTAAAACTTTGCAAAAATTGGCATATTTAAAACTACATTTCAGTAAGTATTGCTACCCGAAATCTTAAAGTTTTCGTCATCTGGGCGACTTTTAACTGATTGAATCTTTATAAAACACAAAATAGGTAAGACATAACAAAAAATAATTATACGATTGTAAAAAATAAATATACGATTGTAAAAAATAAATATAAAATTACTTGCATTGATTTCCAGAATTCTTAGAGCAAGTCTTTGGCTTATGCAGTATCTCCTTCTGGCGTTTATAATCATCAAGTAAGTGCAACAGAGCTTTAAAATTCACGGTAACAATTTTACAATTTTTTCATGATATTTACAACATTATGTGAGAATCTTATAGTAATATTCTACAATTTTAACAGCAAAAGTGTATTCAAAATCAATGCAACGAGAACGAACACTTTTAATCGCCTTATAAACCTAAGGGGAATAGCTTTTCTGAGCCCTCATTTTCTCCATGTTAATTAAATGATCAGTTTATGGAATTCTTGCACCACTAGATAGCAGCTCTTTAACGATTACCTCAGGATATTTTCCAGTTGCTCTTCAGGCAAGTCTTTGAATGGTATATCAATTACTAGCCGTGAAACCAATTCTCAGATATGGGAATCATTATTTCTCTATCCAAAGATTTGAACATTGGGCCTATGCGTATTCTCATGTTCTTTAAATAAAGTTAATTATTTTAATTTTTATAAAGCTCTTTTTTGAACTGAGAGTGCTACCTAATGCGAAAGAAAAGGATAGAATGTTAAATTTATGTAAATAATAGGTTTAATGATGAATTAATAAAAGCCGTACAAGGTCCACCCATGAGGTTTCACTCTTTGATAAGAGTCGTAAATAAGATCCATTTTGTTAGCAGATGATGTTTTGAATAGCTGTCAAGGATGTTGAATTCTTTAAATCATTCTTCATTTCTAATTTCTTTTTTAACTCTTTCCGGGACGCTACCTGTTAAAGTCGGAGTTTTTATATTAAAAAAAAACAAAAACAAAAACAAAACAAAACAGTAGGCAGGTGACAGCAGGGCCGGACACACCCGGACGGCTTTCAGAGACTAATTGGGTATAGTCCGGGACCCGATCCATCTAGAGCATAACATGTTTACAACATAAAATACATAGCGTTGCATTAGCTACACGACAGGAGGGCATTGCATGGCGGCATAGCATGTTTACAACATTAAATACATATCGGTGAGCCCGGTCTGGGCACACCTAGGGTTCGCCGTTTGATTTTAGGCAAGCGTAGCTCAGCATAGGCATGAAATGGCATAGCATTCGACGTGACATAGTATAGAATATAGTCATTGCATAGTGACATAACACATTTACAACATTAAATACACAACGTAATGTAACTTACACGACAGATGGACATAGACATAACATAGTTAAGCATAGATAAGACATAGCGACATAACATATTGTGGTTACATATTTACAATATACAATTCGTAGTGTGGCATGACCTATGCGACAGGTGGAAATTGCATGATGACATATCATAGCTTAGCGTAGACATAACATGACACAGCATTGCAACTTGATATGACATAGCATAGAATAAGGATTACATATTTACAGCATTAAATACACAACGTAACCTAAGTACATGAAAGGTGGATATAGCGTAGGCCTAAATAGTACACAGGTAAAATTTGGTGAACTTATCGTTTTAATTCTGTGGGTGTGCCCAAAGTGGCACACTGATTGAATAGAGCTTCGAAAAAAGGTGCTGAAACAAGCACTGTTGTCAATGAACTGACCGATGAGGTGTGGAGAAACAAAGAATACAGACTCTCAGTTGTCCTAGATAAGCGATGAACCCGGTCTGGGAACACCTAGGGTTCGCCGTTTGATTTTAGGCAAGATTTCAAGGTAAAAATTTAAAACTAATATAGAATAAGGATATTAGCATGCAGCCAAAAAAATAACATGGACATTTCTTTTCAAAAATCCTTTTATACCCTAAAAAAAATCTGGAAGATTTCTTTGAAAAATGAGGGTCTTAAAAAACTAAACATGGCTAAAATATATTGACTGGTTTGTGTTAAGCTTTTATCTACTATAAATAAAGAAGATTCAGAGTAACCTATAAATCCTTTTTCATTCACACTGTACCGCAAAGGGTTAACACTGTAATATTAGCAGCCCTTGCAACATGATTAAAAGTTTATTTCTCGTTAACAAATTTTAGGCGATTTCAATATCGTAAATCTGGTGAAGTGTGTGCTCCACTAACTTTCCTTTTGACGAATTTGTAACTCGTTCTGAAATTTTGTCCAAGAAACAGGAATCAGAATGCATAGCAATGAAGGCAGAATATATAACAAAGAAGATGCTTTATAGCTATAATTAATGAAGTTTGTTTGTAGAGTTCCTCACACTTTTTGTAATAAAATTAATGTTGAGGAACCTAGTGAACGTTTTAGCGACTTATTGATGAGTTCAAAAAGCTAAAGCGCAGACTCGAGGAGGTTAAAATACCTTTTATTTCGCTTAAAATAAGATGAACTGATGGTCCCTTTCGCGGGCTTACAACAAAGCCTCCACTCGGGCATAAACTCAGAAGTAAGAGTTAAATTGTAACTAACTAAAAGAGACTTACCCGAAGCTAACACAAGTATTTAACGTAATTGGCCCTGAATTTAAACTAGCCGGTGAATATCGTAAGTCGCATAATGATACGGCCGAGTGTAATAGCTTCAAAAGAGTTTTAGCCCGAAGCCAACAGGCGCTACTCAGGATTAACAGTTCTCTCTCACGAAGTAAGTTGGACTTTTAATTAAATACTGCTTCTAACTCATTTGCATTCAACGCAATTCTAAAAACTCATTCTGGTAGGGAGTTGTAAGTGGAAACAAGAATAGATAGGAAAGCACTTTGAAATTAAAATAACTGTTATAAAATTAAAATATTCTTTACAAGTTATACATTACAATGTGTACAAATGTTATTGGTAATATTTGGTCCGTTACCATGTCTATTTCAACAATTAGGTTTCTTCTTAGTAAGTTCAATTATGTGCGGCATATCATCGAACTCTGAAAATTCTCAAAGAAATTAATCTGAACACAGCAGATTTCTGTTCGGCTAAAAAGAGACCTAAGAAAATAGTCTGATATGGAACAGCAACTAGTCTTGATGACTGAAAACAAATCTCATAAGCTACGCTAGAAAGTCATTGTAACTGCACAGAAAGAGAGAGATACCGTACACTTAATAGTGAGAAGAAATGCGAAAGAAAACAATAGGTTTTGAGGATAAAAGTGTTAAAAATTAATATTTTTGACTATCCTACTGAAAAAAAGATGCTAAAGAAAATTATTTTTGTCTTTTTTAAAGATGCTTGCTTTGGAATATTGTTCGTAAAAATTTTTAATTTGTAAGAATTAAATAAGAATAAGAAGATCTTAGATACAATCTCCTTAAATAGCCTGAGGAGATTAGATATTATCCTTGATAAGATTCAAAGATTTCGAGCACGTTACTGTAAATATTGCAAAAAAAAATCCGGTAGAGATTAAAAATATAATGAAGTAACAGAATTGTTATTTGAACTGAATGAAAACTACATGAACTACTAAATAGTTACATTAGATTTAACCTAAACCAAGTACGTGTGAGATACTGAATTTCTTTTGCAAAGAATATAATTCCATGATGTTTAAAACATTTTAAAACGTATGCTAATTGAAGTCAATAACTATTAAGAAAAAAATAACTGAAAAGCAAGAAAAGAACATTACGGCATTAGAACTCCTTTTTTTCCTCAGTTAAAAAAAAGATAACTGAAAGGCAACAAAAGAACATTACGAAATTAGAACTGTTTTTTTTTCCCTCAGGTTAAAAAAAAGATAACTGAAAAGCAACAAAAGAACATTACGAAATTAGAACTGCGTTTTTTCCTCAGGTTAAAAAAAAAGATAACTGAAAAGCAACAAAAGAACATTACGACATTACAGCTGTTTTTTTTTTCCTCAGGATAAAAAAAAAAGATAACTCAAAAGCAACAAAAGAGCATTACGAAATTAGAACTGCTTTTGTTTCCTCAGGTTAAAAAAAGTTATCAAATAGAGCAGCTCTTCTCAACCTTTTGACTCGCGCATAAAATCTAAACAAAAATTGAAAAACTTTAGTACCACCACTACAAAGTACTACTACCACCCCCACTCTTAAACAAAGATCAGATCGCATAAATTTGCAAGTGTTAGAGAAAACATTCAATCAGAATGTTGGGATTTTAATTTTTCAATTTATTAGTTAAAAATACTTTGCTTCTTTGCGTACCACCAGTGGTACACGCACCACCGGTTGAGAATCCCTGAAATAGAGTTTTGGTAATTATTTGGAGAGCATACTCTATATTCTTCCAAAAATTATGGTATATTAAAAGAATTCATTTGCAGCAATTTCTATAAATATGTAAAAAATCAATTCCTGAGAATAAACAACCAATACAAGTTATCCCAAAGCTTATTCAGAGTGGAATTTTGTATAACATTACTGCTATTAATGTACGAGGGTTGGAACTTTAATAGTGGCAACTATTTATTTACAAGGAATACAAAAGTGATTCATGTCACCATGTTTTACAGTCCTTCAATATAGTCGCCAGCATTGTGTACAACCCGTTTCCAGCGATGTGGATGTCGCAGAATATCTGTAGCAGCGCCTGTTTAAATCTGTAGCAGCGCCTGTTTTGTTGATAGTTTGAATGGACCGGTCTACTGCGGCAAGAATCTCAGGAACAGTTTGGAAGCGAGTGCCACGAAGTGGTTCTTTCATCTTAGGAATTAAGTCATAGTCACAGGGGCTTAGATCTGGGGAGTATAGTGGATGGTAAAGCACTTCCCAGCCCCATCGCTTGAACAAATCAGTCACAGCTTGCGCTGCATGCGGCCGAGCATTGTCATGCAAAATGAGAGGAGCGTTCTGCAGAAAGTGTCGCCGTTTTTTCCTCAAAGCTGGTCGGAGATTGTGCTCCTTCGCGCTCATAGCGCTCCAGGTGGATTCGGGCAGCATCGTATCGTAGCCATTTCTGCATTTCCCGTCAATTGATGTGGAACCCATCGTGAAGCAATTTTTCTCATGGACAGGCGTTCCTTCAGAATGTGCAGCACAGTCGTATGCGCTAATCCTGTTTGTCCGGCCAGCTGACGAATCGTTTGGCGGCGATCACTGTCCATTAGTGCGGCAACAGCTTACACGTCTGCATCGCTGACACTCGGACGACCTGGCCGCAGCATGTCTGCCACGTTTTGGCGTCCTTCATTGAATGCTTTCACCCATCTTGCTACGGTTCTGTAAGGCAATGCAGATTCCCCGCAAGCCTCTTGAAGCCCTTGATGACACTGTCGTGCTGTTCGACCTCTGGCACATTCAATATTTATCCAACATCGTTGTTCTTGCTTTGAAAACATCTTGACAACACTTACTTTAGACCGCGAGCTAATACAAGGATTCGTTCTTCGCGTCATTCCGCATGCGCGTGACGTAGGCAGGACGAGTCGTTTTGCTGAGAGGTAAGGTAGGTATGTAGTTTACGTGTGGTATACGCGATATTCTTTGGTTCTGTTGCGTAGCGTTTTTTCAGCTGTGTTGACACTATTAAAGTTCTAACCCTCGTACATTTAACATGGTTGGTTGGTATCGTGTCCTTTGAGAAGTTAAATGGATCCATGCTTGGAAATCACAGCTTTTGCCAGTTCCACAGTCGTTTCACTATATAGCCTCCCTGGAATGGAAATTCCCCCAAGCTTTGCAGAGCTGCATGTATTGCCGGACAGGTGAAGATGTGTTCCGTTTCGGGGCAGTTTATATAAGTTCTATATGATCTGGTACCATCTTCATTAATTTTCATTCCTCTACGATGGAAGGTTCTGAAGGACCCTGTTTTTCCCATTCATCACTACTAGAAGATCATTTTCCCTCCTTTCTTTCCAAATTTCGAAAAGTACATGTACATTTATTTAGATTTAGATGATTTTTAGGCATATTTTTGGCAGCAAGAGAAGCCAGACCGACCGCATTTCCCCCTGAAGCTGTGAAATTCGTCTAGAGGCAAAATTCCGATCGGTGATGAATGATGAAATGATAGAGTTTTTTAAAGTTCTTGTTTTCTCTCAGCTCATTCAGGACTACATTTTTTCAATTACAAAGTTTACCCACTTGAGGGGACAGATAGTTTTATTAGTTACACTAAAACGTCTTGAAAAACATATAATGGAGAAATCTGGTTACCATAGTTACCACAGGTTACTTACTATAAATTAAGAACTTCGTCAAGTGAGTTATTCTTGACTCGTATTTAAATAAGTGCACAAAGATAAATTTTTAAATTTCTCGGTACGTCTTTCAGCAGATTTAAAGAAAATTAATATTTAGGCATAATTCTAGTCGTAGAATCGACATACAGAAATAAATCGGTGTGCCGTTTCAGAAAAATTCCGATTTTGTTTCAAAATACAAGTGTTAGAAAAATGCTAAATTTGAATCTAATATAAATCCTAAATCTCGTTTCCTAGAATAAAAATCTGACGTGTACACCACATGACTTCCTTGTACGGAATATTAAATTATACGCATTTTTTCTTGCATTTCGTTTAAACTTATTGGATTGAATTAAATCTACTTGGTCGACAGCGCATAAACCACAATAGAATAAATGCTCTCTTTAAAATTCACTCTATTTGTTTACCATAGTGACACTCTGGCGCTAGATTCCCTTAACAGTATTATATTTCGTTTATATTATAACTCAGAATGCACAAAA
Organism: Stegodyphus dumicola; assembly: GCF_044657685.1. NCBI lineage: Eukaryota > Metazoa > Arthropoda > Arachnida > Araneae > Eresidae > Stegodyphus > Stegodyphus dumicola. Next base: position 25,054,046 of record NC_140772.1, read on the forward strand.
TTTATATCATTTAAAGAATTATCGAATCGTTGCACATGTTCTATTCAAATACAATAATAAAGCTAGAATGATGTATAAAAGAAATTAAGCAAACAAAACAAAAAAGAAACAGTTTTTCACAGCCGATTGAGTATTTCTCTTTCAATTAATTCAGTTCTCATTTCGCGACAAGGCAAAAATACATAAAAACTCAAAATATCTGTATTAAAAATTACTAATTATTAAAAATTAAGTAAATCTTAAACACTTATTTCCTCGAAAATATTCCAGAAAGGATTAAGCATGGTTTAATTCGCAATAATAAATGAAGGCGTTATCTTTGTTGTTGCGAAGTTACGTTTCTCTAGATTGGCAACAAATCCACTACTCTGCTGTTTCAAATGTAAACAAAACTAAGAATAAAAGTAATAATAAAGAAATGCTCTTCTTTTGTGCATAGTGTACATAGTAATAGTGTGTTGTGAGACTGCAGATGATAAACGCGGAAACTTCATAAGTGTAGAAAATTTAGGATTTAGACGAATTAAAATATTTCACTTCCATACTCAAACGGCAAAATTATATACACTTAACTGGTAAAATTAAGAATACTAATCTGCATCTAATTTTCAGAATATTTTGAAAAAGAAAAAAGTCATTATTTTTATTTTTGTTTATGGTTTTAGAATTTACATGCACATTTTTAATTTTTGTCGAAATAGTTTATAAATAGAAGTTTAAGAAAAATGACTCTCGTTCCCTCTACGACTTGTAGATTTTAAAACCCAAGTGTCTAGTTGAAGATTATGATTTTGTAATTAACTTCGGATTTAAGCCTAACTTAAAACTTCGACATATATTTGAAAAAACGAAATATGGAAAACTGCTTGAATTTTCTTTCATTGCCCGAAGTACATCTGATTAATGTACTTTTGATGACCCCAGTTCATAGCGTGAGAAGCTAATGATGAACAAAAACGTTAATAAATGGGCGAAATGACATTAAATAGAAAAATATTCGCTACGTCATTTTTGTTATTTCCTGTGCGAAAAGTTATCGTTTTTCTGTTCAAGTGTAGCACAAAAGTAAAATATTTTCAACTGCGTCCTCGCACGCGATGATAAAAAGAGATTAAAATGGCTAAACGTAGCTGAAAGAAAACGTTCTCGTCTAACATTTTGCAACGAATTTTGTTTCTGTTTCCGATGATAATGCGGAACAAAACTTAATGATCCAGAGATGCAACATTCTCGTTTTCTGGTCTGCTAGATTTAACAGAAATCCTGGTTTCTCAGAAAAAAAAAGTTTGCTTTAAGGCTAGTAATTACTGTATCAAAACTTTCAAAAGATTATATTTTCACCAAGGTTAGACAAGATTCTTATATTTAACATCGCCATTGATTTTATGGATTTCAAAAATTTCATTCTGAAAAAAAAAATTAATGTTAAAAAGTTTATGTTATGTCAAAAACTAATCCTACATTATAGGTGGTTTAAATTTACCTTTATTACGTAAAAATGATATTGATAATGTAACGAGGTTAAACATTAAATGTATTAAATCAATATTTAATAAAAGTTCTTTAAATGAGATACTCGATATAGTTTGATACCCCTCGTGTTTGACTTTATTACTACTTTTATTACTTTTTTATCATTATTAAATCTTTTGTGTAATCTTTCCAAACTTCCCCTTACATTGAGAGAAGGCAGCGGTTTTAAGGATAAGATAAAAATTTATCTTATTTATTAGAGATAAACTTTATTTATAGGCACTTAAAATAAATTCTCCCAATGGAAGATTGTAAACAATTACAAATGTAACCCAGTTCATTAATTTATACAAGGCCGAATGTGGTGGTCTCTTTATTATGGAGGCACCTAATAGGTGGGCCACCATCGCCTTTCCTATAGAAGAACGGACAGTTTCAACCATGACTTCTCCGGGATTCGAACCCAGACCCTTCAGCATTGCAATCAGCTTCCATGTCTACTATACCGACTGGGCGGCCACTTAAAATAAATTATATCAGCGATATAAGAAATACAAATATTTAGATTTTATTATACGAAAAATATGATTCTTATACTTCTAGTGTGAAAAACATGAAGCCAAATTTCGTAACATTAAATAATTTATATTTTAAAATTACATGCAGCACTAAACATTAGGGAGATTCTTAGAGCTTTATCTCTTTTTAACCTCATGCTGAGTAACTTCTCCTAGAAAGTCTTTCATGAAGGCATCCTTTTTCAAGCAGACGATTATCGAATGCTTTGCTTAAGAATGTGTACTTACGTATTAGCGCACCCGTCTTGGTTCAGCTTAGGGTACTTTACAGGAAAAATAAAGGCTATTCGATGACTTTTCGGATTGCAACTTATAGTGGATATGGTCTCCTTAAAGAACTGGTATACGCATGGTTGTCAGAGTTTGGCGACTTCTGAAAATTAAGCGATTTCGACAAAGGCGGTGGCGATAATACGTAAGTAACAAGATATACATCTCTGACAAAAAAATATTCAATAAATAATGTAATAATTACTATTAAGCCATTGTTAAAAATTACAAAACTATGAAAGTGATATTAACTGATGCTTGAGCATGCAGACCTTTCTTACAAGCTAAATTATATTTACTATCATCTGTTATAAAGTTAAATGCTCATTGATGTCTTATTACTATTTGTTATTTCCCAGGTTCGGACACTTCCACCACATCTAAGAAAACATAATACTGATAATGTTTCAAATTAAATTTATTTAACCAATTTTTGAATTAATTAATTTAGGTTCCAATTATACTTTTTTTCAGTGTGATGGATTTAAGAACACATTCTAGACACTGCCTATATAAACTCAGTAAAAGTCTTATAGGGGAAAGTTAACACAAGGTTCATTTCAAAAGATAAATAAATAAAATAGAACAAATGTATTATTTTAAGGGGACTCATACACCTTAAACCCCTTATGAGCTTCGAATTATGTGACTGTTGCAAGAATTGCGATATTTTCTTTATTTTAAAAGTAATAATCTCCAACGTTTTACAGCTCACTATATAATATAGCTGCTTTGAAAACTAGTAACCAGAAAGTTTGTGTTGCCACACATATTTTTGTAATTTAATCAGCTTTGTGACAAAATATTTCGTCATTTTTCCACCTTGCGCGCATGATATTTTAAAAATGGCTAATGGTACGTACTTGAAATTGGATGGAATTCTTTATATGGGCACTATTTTCTAACTGAACCAAAAATATGATGACTATTTTAATATTAAAAAATTTTATGCACGAAAATATTACAGATATTTTTAATAAAATACATTTTATAAACTCAACTCCAAATAAAATAAAAATTTAACATGAAATTCTAAGTTTTTTAGTTTACAGTAGTTTCCAAATGTTATAGAAGCTATATATAAACTATGGAATTAAATAATGCAACAGATAATTTTAAACTGTGCGCGCAAGGTGGAAACATGACGAAACTTTTTGTCACAAAGGGGATCAAATTATAGAAATATTTGTGGCAACACAAACTTTCTGATTACTATTTCAGAAAGCAGCTATATTATGTAGTGAGTCATAAAAAGTTGGAAGTAATTGCTTTTAAAATAAATAAGTTATCTCAATTCTTGCAACAGTCACATATTCGAAGATCATAAGGGGTTTAAGGTGTATGAGCCCCCTTAAAGGAAAAACAATAAAAACGATTGGTATACTCAATACAGAAAAGCAAGACCATTTCCTCTTCTAAAGAAGTTAGCACAACTAATGTTTAACTGGTCGAAATAATTTCAGAGAAGCGTAAAAGAGTCCTTTAATTCTCTTGCCCTTACCAGCAATGGAGTCATCACATGATATATTATACAGGGAAGGAAGGAATGACGACATTCACTGCACCATCCTTCATTTATGCTAATTAGTTGCCGAAGCGAGACTTGGTTCGTCTTTATGCGAAGGTTAGAATTAGTAGGGTTTTATGACGTACTAAGTACTAGAATGTAAATGATGGTTGGGGTGCCGAATGATTGGTTAAGCCCCGAATCTATGATCTGGGAGTTTCAAACTGAACTTTTAAAGTTTTGTTTTCATATAAATTTGAAGGCGCTTAAGCCTCTTTTGGAGGGGTTTTCACCAAAGCTTCTTCCACTCGGGTGTGCATATGCCCTAAAGGTATTAAATTATTCACCGTAAGAAAAATTATTTCAATTAAAAAAAAAAAAAAAGTTGGGAAGAAACTATGCATGGAAGTAATCATACTGTCGTTTCTATTAAATTGCTTTACAAATTAAATACTCGCAAAAAAATTTGGGAATATTTTGCAAAATATTGTTTCCATTTTGATCATTTAAACTTTATTACAAAATGTGATGGGGACGCAACAGGACTTCCTTGTACGGCCTACTAAATTATACACATTGTTTAATTCTTTTTCATTTGAATTTATTTCCTCGAATTTCATTAGGGGTATATTTCTCATTCAATTAATTCAGTTCTCACTTCGCAGCAAGGCAAATATATATAAAAACTCAAAACCCCTTCATTAAAAATTGTAAAATACAGAAAATTCTAAAGCACCAAATACAGAAACAACGTTTGCAATTAAAATTGGAAATTCTGCGGAAAAATCAGACATTTGGCCAACCGGTAGAAATACAAAATTATTTAAAGCTAACTGTCGATCCGACTGGGACAACTGACTTAATTCAGTATGCTACTAAGAATTTGAAACGTAAACATATGGTTTCCACGTTAGGCCTAGAGCCACTTACAATATCAAATTGTTGATAAATTTACAACTATTGCATGCAAATTAACTAAAGCCATAAAAACCTTCACCGGAACGTAAGCACAACACAATGTAATCACTTTTACAGAAAATTGTGCAAAATTTACCAACATGTAAGAACCAAAGGACAGAGCTTACCGAGCCGGGTAAAAGGGTGCGCATATATATATACGTTTGATGCGGTCGTTTGCAACTAAAAAGGGAGGCGCACAACTAGATGTTGCAACAGTCGCATATATGAAATTTCAGCCTTCTGCGGCTAAATGTTTCCGAGTTATGTGAGATACATACGTAAATGCGTTACGGATGTCACGAAAAAGTCTCATTCTGAATCGATTTTTAAATCCATTTTGCCATCCGTTTCGGAGAAAAGAGTCCTTTATTCTGCCCTTTTGTACAGATATCACGCAGAAAAAAATCGTTCAAATGAATTCAAGAGCGGTGTAAATAATATGATACTCAACAACTTTCGTGATAAATTATTACCTATTCTTCGAGTAAGGAAGTAAACACAACCTCACAAAAGTCGAAAAGAGTATATAAATGTATTCTGAGGTTGAACTACTGACAAAATATTGTCAGATTTGATGTTTTATCCCGCACAATGAAGAATTTCTGAAAATACGGTATTCGGAAACAATATAAATTTTAATTTCAGAAAAAATTAATTAAAACTCGCATTTTTTACCTTTAGATCAAATAATTTGAAAATTGATAACAATGCAACTATTTTTGCTTTATATTACAGTTACAGTCACTGTGATAAAATTAATTCTTTCAGCACGTTATAGAAGTAATTGTTCTGCTACCATTAAGCAAAGAGTAAACTGAGCTATGAATGCATTATAAAAGTGGAATAAATTTGTCACGATGAAATAAACACTTAAGCAATCAATAACAATGTTTAGAGCAATAGATTTGAGATATTACAAAGAGTTGTATATACCATATGACGTCAGAAAAAACTCTTATTTATTATTTTAAATGTTTAAAAACCCATAACATTATTAAGAAGTCGTATAATAATGTCAATTCACTGGAATACATATAAAGAATTTTATGTTACAAATTGAAGGACAAATTAGCAAAGCGAAGCCGAGAAATATCGGTGTCAACTGAAAAGTGTCGAACAACTACTAGAGAACTAGTTTCAAACTCGCAGCATAAACATCGGAATTAAGTTCGCTACTATTATTTTTGAACTCTTAATACGTAGCTTAAATACTGCTTCTGAAACACGTTTAAATTGGAATACTACAGCATCACAAAGTTACTTACTGGCAGGAAACTGAAATCAGGAAAGACAAGAAAGTCAAACTAAAAATAAATCTTTACAGAATCACTGTGAAAAAATTCTGAAAGATTTCAGATTTTAAATTCCGTCCAAAGGGGCGTTTTTTTACGTGATGCTTTTATTTATTAACTATCATGTTCTTGGCACTTAAACTATAAAATTCAGTCCAACAGCAATATCACAAAATAATTTTAAAATGAGCATAGCTTTAGAATTTCCGATTCACATTTCCACGCGCTGGAGATAAAAAGGATTTTTTTCCAGTAAAAATTTGCCATTGCTCGCTTTTAAATCGTTGAAACATCAATTAATCAAAAATTCGTTAATGTTTTGCAAAATATGAAATAGATAATAAAAGAAATTTCAAATTCCAAATTTGGGCTTCCAGATGCCCATATTCGGTGCATAATTACGTTATTCAAAATTGTGCCGTTGTTTTATAACAATGCGTGAAACACAGATAAATTTATGCAGATTGTTCATTATCTAATTCCTTTAAATATAATACAGGGCGATAATATTTGGTGGCAACAATTTTAAAAGTGAATCGGACATTTATAGTGAACCAACGCAGAATGCCAAAACGAAAATAATAGTCCTTCAGGGCAAATTGACCATTTGGACTAAAGCTAGATGAACACTGAGATGACGAGTAAACAAATATGTAAAAGGACCAATTCGTCCACGACAACCAACTAGTGTCTTTTTCGTTATTCATATTACTCAACAGTCCATTGCAACTATCGCTATCCTCAAGATATTTACAGAACTTATTACTTACACGTAGGTATATATTATTTCAAACATCATCGCACTGCAATAAAAACACAATATCCTTACAGAACACTGCATAACAGTTTCGAACGTATTTCGAACTGCAAGTTAAAAACACAATCTGACTTTCTTGAATTCATCCATTGCAAATGACGGTGCAAGGCTGAAGACGAAGAACATTTGATTCAGTGTCTAATTGCAAACGAATGTCTTTGATGCTTCGGATTTGCAGTGAGATTTAATTCATTGTCTGCGCTTTCGATTCTGTCAAAGATTACAGCTACAGAGATTTCGAACTAGTCAGTTTTAATTACGATTTCTCTGTATACGAATACGAAGCATTTTAGCTGTGTAAAAATTGAATAATGTACTGTCACAGCAGTGTATTGCTAAAGTTCTCGTAATATGATTTTAGGAATATTCTGAAAATGTTGTTTTTGACAAATCCCGAAGGAAATCCAGTAATTTGAAATACAGTCATCTTGATCAATTCGACTTCTACAGATGCAGTATGTTTAAATTAAAATGTTTAAACTACGTTGAGATATCATACAGAACGCGGTGGAAGACATAGAATCTATTTTAATTTTCTTTTCAAATGACGCATTTCTACGTTGATGAGATAATAATTTTACAAGGAAATCAAATCTTCTTCAATAACATGAAAGTGATGTTTAGGTAAGAATATATTGCAATGTAAGTCATATTAATAAATATAACAATTTTTTTATAATCTCAACATGTAATAAAAGAAAGAGTCTATCTGTGTGTGTGTCAGTGCGTCTTTTCGTTTGCGTTGCGCGTAAGCTAGTAGACCCAAGGCTACGAAATTTGGTACATACAGGGGTTGGACAAAAATATAGAAACACCTTTCAAAAAACATGTTTCTTTGCTTAATATGGTGTAGGAAACCCGTTGGCATCCAAAACAGCTTGCAGTCTTCTCGGAATGGATAAATACAGTTCCTGTATTTATGCCAAGGGAATATTATACCATTCTTCCTGCAAAACGGTGGCAAGTTCAGATAACGATGTTGGCGGTGGATAACGAGAACGCACTTTCCGTTCCAATGTAGACCACAAAGGTTCGATAATATTCAGGTCTGGTGACTGTGGTGGCCAGGGGAGATGGGACAACTCATCCTTGTGGTCAGAAAACCAATCCTGGACAATGTGAGCTGTGTGAACAGGGGGCTTTGTCGTCTTGGAAGGCACCATCACCATCGGGGAACAAAGTTTGTACCATGGGATGAACTTGATGGGCCAAAATGTTCACATAAGTCTTGGCAGTCATGTGCCCTGACACAGTTATCATGGGGTTAGCAGAGAACCACGATATGGCTGCCCAAACCATAACAGAACCCCCGCCATGTTTCACTCTTGGCAAAAAGCAGTCTGTATTATAGGCTTGAGATGGCATTCTCCAGACGTAAACTCGGACAGAAGTGGGAAACAATGTGAAAGAAGACTCGTCAGACCATATTACTTGCTTCCACTGCTCTATAGTACAGGCTTTATGACTTAAACACCACCTTGTCCTGTTACGGACATTAGCATCACTGATGAGTGGCTTCTCAATTGCAGCACGGCGAGCAATTCCCTGTTTATGAAGCTCCCTTCTAATTGTTTTGGTACTCACAGGGTTCGGTAACACAACATTCATTTCAGCAGTAACTTTTGCTGCTGTGGTCTTCTTATTTTTCGTCACAATTGCCCTTAATGATCGTCTGTCACGATCACTCAGGACACACTTTCGTCCATTTAGCAGATGATGTTTTTCCGCTTTTCAAATATGCGGAATAAATCTTCGATACAGTACCTCTTGAAACACTAAATACCTCGGCTACCTTGCTTACGGAAGTACCTACCATACGTGCTCTAACAATTTGCCCACGTTCAAAGTCTGTTAACTCTGACATAATGCAATGAAACCTCGCATAACAGTACTCCGACAACAACTGAACTGTTTAGCACATTTACGAAGTTGTATAGGTGGCGTCAGTAGTCAAAAACGCCAGCGCCACCTATATATTTCATTAAAATCAATCTTTCTTTTCAAACATGCATTTCACAAGGTGTTTCCATATTTTTGTCTATTCACTGTAGTTGCATCTAGACAAGAGCCAGTGCACATAATGTGCTATAGGAAAGCGAGATTTTACTCTACACACTCCATTTTCACATCGTCATGAAACGTAAGCACGTAGCTATTTTACGAACTTAAAATAAATTTCGTGTTTCAATAATTCGATTAAATGCGAATTTATTTAACAAAGGGAGCTTAACACCTTTTGAACGGGATTTTTTCGAAAAACGTTTATGTTTAAAAATGTACAGTTTATGTTTCCTTGATTTTTGGACACGTTAAACTTTCATCCTTGCGACTGCCTTTACAAAAGGAATTTTGGAAAAATGATAATATTTTGTATTTTTAAAAAAAAATTAAATGAAGCTTCCAAGTACACTTCTCACATCTTTAAAAATGTGATTTTGGCAACAATTTTCCTGTCTCTGTTGTTCTTGATAGATTTTTGATGAAATCGCATCATTTTGAATAGTTTAATTCTTTTAGAAATATGGGTTTGGCAAAAAGTTTTCATCGTATTTATGTCACTGTTTTTAAGAGATTGACATATTTCATTGTCATTTATATATATATATATAATCTATTTTTATTGATTTTTTTTGATAAAGTTGTTCTGCAGAGTAAAATTCTGCGAAAATTTTATGTTTTTTGGGTTGCTTTCATGTTATGTTTTGCTTATTTCATTGTTTGTAATATATTGAAAAGTTTTGCATGATTTTTTTTTCTTTAACGGAAACTTGGTTAATTTTTTATTAGGATAATTAATATTTGTATTAAGGGATATAGTTTATTTCAGTGTAATTTTTTCCTCTTGAAAATATAAGATAAAATATTATTAATTATACTTTGCTTTACAAAATTTTTTGTTTTTTTGTATTCGTTTATGTTATTTATTGTTCATTTCACTGTTTTTAAGATATTGAAAAGTCTTGAGTGATTTTTTTAGGAAAAAAAGTTCTTAATGTCCTTTATATCATTTGAGTTCTTAAGATTTTGCAAAGGCAAGTTGGTTAATTTATTTATTATGTTAATTAATATTTGTATTAAGGGATATTGTTTATTTCATTGTAATTTTGTTATACGTAATAACTATTTTTATGAAGTTGATCTGCAGAGTAAAATTCTACGCAGCTTTTAAATTTAACGTTTGGTGTTCCCTTCAGCCATTTTTCCGGTACATTTAAAAGCCAGACGATGGCTGGCAGCGAAGCTGCTAGTATACATATATTTTTCGCGAATTTAACGAACTTCTGATTAAGAACTGTATGATCTGAAATCTTTGCTTTTCCACTCTGCGAAAGCGTAAGATATGTATGTTTCACATTTAATCAAAATACTCGGCGGTATAAAAAAAAAATTGTGTTGCCACTCGGAAAAACGCAATTATATTAATTTGTCTCGAATTTAATAAAAACTCGGTTATTTAAGAGAAATGTGTTGCACTGCCCAAATTAAAATATTTAAACGTGTGTTATCGTTCAGCAAAACGTAAATTATTTACTTTTTCATTACATCACACGCATTTTCTTTGCTTTTGAAAGTGAATTTGTAATAATGGTCACAAAGCGTTAACTTTTGCTGTGAAATCAATTATGCCAGTAGACTGAAAGTCGGTTATTCGATTTGCACCTTAAGTACGATAACAGCGTGCATAAGAGAGCGGACGGATTAAGAGACACTGAGAACAGACTCAGAGTTGCTAAGGCAGCGGAACAGACAATAATTAGAAAAGGATTACAACTGTATCGTTCTCTCTGTTGTCAGATACATTACTCTTAATGTAACTTAACTGACATCAGGTATTTCTGCCAATCAATACATATAACAAAGTTAACCACTTAGTAGTAATATGCAAAACTGTTTACAATGACATTTTACGTAATATTAATATATAAATACATTTTTAACCAATCATTAAAACAAACTCGATTACTATTAGCTCTGTCTCTTGCAAATTGCTCCATTGTTTAAAATAGTTATAACATTCTCTTCCCTAATTAAAATAGTGTAGCAACAACTTAGTAACTGAGCCGCTAGAGGGCTTAATTTTGTGAAAAAGTTTTAGTTCTTGAATTATTTTCTCCTTTCTGAGGAAAATCAATTATCTCTTCTTTAACCCGCGGGAAAGCACGTGGGGTTTATCATACCCCAACCCTACATAAAAGTAGAATATTCCTAACTTGTGAAACTGAAATTCTGCGCTGATTTCAGTAGCGGAATTTCTAGTTGTGGTTGACGTTCAGAACCGCTTTTTCTTCGCCTGTGCGCTTCAGAAAAAGATTTATCGGTATTTTGTTGGACCTGGGGTATGACGCACCCACGCGCCTGTCCGCGTAAGTGTTTTTCTGACCGAATATTTAGTTCAGAAATTCATTTCTAGAGTGTAACAGTAAATATTTCTACTCGCAAGTGATTTTAAAGTACTTGACATTAAATTCTTAAAACTTTCTAACTGCATTATGGTAAAAAGAATGACTCCCTATGAATTGGAGATGCAACGCCTGTGAGATTTATTAGAAATATTTGAAAGCGATGAAGATTGCATTTCGGAAACTAAAGATGAAACTAGGAATATTTTCTACACTGTTTTGGTTTCGAAAAAGATAAAATATTAATTCCTGATGTTCCTAAAAAAGGAAAAACTATTCTTATGCTTTCAACATTATATAACGATCGTACTATAGATGATACTATTGGAGAAAATAAAACGTCAGGAATTATATGTTTATATAATATGACTAAAGGAGCAGTGGATATGGGGGATGAAATGTCGGCCAATTATTCAATTGCCAGAATAACAAGGAGGTGGCCAATGGTAATTTTCTTTCCTGCACTGAATGTTGCTGTAATAAATACTTGAATTATATTACATTCAACTGCTAATCCACCAACAGGAAACAGAAGTCTGTTTTTGAAGGACTTAGCATTACAATTAATGAAAAAAAAGTATTGAACAAAGATCAGAGATTAATACTTTACCCAGAAACTAACGTACTGCATGCAAAATAAAAGCAGAAGTTTCGACGAAGAATTAAAACGAATACATGAAATTGAGAACCAACGAAGTATGAAAGATGTGATAAATTTTTTGCCATCGCGCCAAGGACAGAAGAACGTGAATGCAATGTTTAAAATGTCAAAACATTCTGTGCCAAGAACACATGAATGTATTTCGTTCAAAGTGTGAAGAAATAAAATAAGCATTGTGTATTAGAGATGCAATGAAACTTAGAGACATGATGTTTATTTTTTTATTATTTTCATTTATCTTTATTTTAACTCTTAAGATTATTTTGGAAATTAATTTTTTGAAACCCAATTATTATTCACGTATTTATACTACACGAGAACAAGAAAAACAGCTTTAAAACTAAATGAAACTATTTTTATCGTATTTTAAATATTGGGGTATGTGATACCCCACGCGATCACTCTAGTAACTTTTCTTGGTGCGACTTCCGCCGGGTTAATTTTTTTTTTTTACTTTAAAAAGAATTTTTTAATAATTATTCGCCAAACAATACACGTAAATAGGGCACACATTTATTTGTACAACTTGTTCTATTTCTCAATCTTAAAGAAATGTTTAATCAAACTAATAGAGTAGTTACATAAAAGGTAGTTTTCAATCGTGAGAAGGAAAATAGTGAAAATTATGTTAACTCAAAACAACAAAACTGAAACTGAAAATTAGTTTTGTCAACGTCGATACCTACTTAAAAGTTGCCGCCTGACCGGTATAGTGGTTAGAGTCGCTAACTCCCGTGGGTTTCAGATCCCGAAGAAGGCATTGGTGTTTGTAAATGTATAGTGTCTGTGCGACATGGGGGCACTCTAAATATGTGGCAAACCGAAAGTCTTGTCGAAAGGTTGGTGGTAGGGGAAGAGGATTATGAGAACCCTCGGACCGTCCCTACGGGGTTCTCTCTATCAAAATCAGGAGTGGAACTGAGCTAAATCACACTGTCGCCTATAAAGTGCTCAAAGCTGTGGCCATCGACAGTGTATCATGCCTTCCTTGTCACAAGAAATTTCGTGGGTTTGGGCTGACTACAAGTCAGATAAGTAAGAATTAGTCAGCAACCACAACAACATTTTAAAAATGAGTTAAATTTATCATCGATATCTGCTTAAAAATGACAGAAATTCTTCGAACAAACAAAATTTCTAAATTGAACTTGCTTGATTCAAGTGCCAATGACACTTTAAAAAATTAAATCGAATGACTGATTAAGAATAATCGAAATTTTTATTATAGTATCTGAGTTCTAAGATAACTGCGTGTGAAACCATTTTGAAAGGCAGATATGCGAAATAACTGTTACAGTAACGCTAATAATCTAAACTTCAATGTAAACAAAATTTCAATGATACCATTACGTTTTAGAACACAAAATTTTGCGCGAAATTAGGCTGGTTATTTCCAAGAACTGCAACCCATACAAATAATTCAGAACACTTAGCAGCCCATCAGCGGCCGAGCGGTAAAGACGCTGAACACTGGTAGTTCGGTCCGAGGTTCGAATCCCGCGAACGGGCTGGCTGCATGGGCGTTTTCGTGGTTTCCCCATGTGTAACGTGTATACGAGCCAGTTTCCCTTAGAAAGTCCTCCATGAAGGTATCCCTACCTTTAGGCAGATAGCCCTCGTGTGCTTTGCCATAATTGAATAACCCAATAACCCAGAACACAAAGCAAGACATAAGAATCTACTAAGCAAACTTAATAACAAATAGGAAGGAATGATGCTCAAAACCCAATCAATCGGAAATATAAGAAATATTTGCATTAAGAGCTATATCTCTTAATGCAAATATTAATTATCCTAATAAAAAAATTAACCAACTTTACGTTGAAGAAAAAAAATCATGCAACACTTGTCAATATCTTACAAACAGTGAATTAAGCAAAATATAACATGAAAGAAACTCAAAAAACAAAAAATTCCGCACACAATTTTACTCTGCAAAATAACTTCAAAAAAAAATCAATAAAAATGTATTATATGTATAAAAATATGACAATGAAATATGTCAATCTCTTAAAAACAGTGACATAAGAAATACGATGAAACATTGTTGCCAAACCCATATTTCTAAAAGAATGAAATTATTCAAAATGATGCGATTTCATCAAAAATTTATCAACAATAATAAGAAAGGAAAATATATGTTACCAAAATCATATTTTTAAAGATGTGAGATGTGAGAAGTGTACTCCGAAGCTTCATTTAAATTTTTTTAAAAATACAAAATATCATTAAAAATATCATTAAAAATACAAAATAAAAAAGCAGTAGCGAGGAGGAAAGTTTAACTTGTCCAAAAATTAAAGAAAAATAAACTGTACATTTTTAAAAATAAACTTTTTTAGAAAAAATCCCGTTGAAAAGGTGTTAAGCTCCCTTTGTTAAATAAATTCGTATTTATTCAATTTATTAAACACGAAATTTATTTTAAGTTCGTAAAATAACTAAGCGCCTACGTTTCACGACGATGTGAAAATGGAGTGTGTAGAGTAAAATTTCGCTTTCCTATAGCCCATTGTGTCTCAAAATGACGCGATTTCGTCACAAAACATAAAATGAAAAAATTCGAATGCGAATTTCGCAAAAACCGCTTCGAGGTGCAGTGGCTCTTGTCTAGATGCACCTATGTACCACATTTCGTAGCCGTGGGTCTAGTAGCTTACGCGCAACGCAAACGAAAGACACACATACACACACACAGACAGGCTCTTTCTTTTATTATATGTAGAGATTTAATAATAGTCTCTCAATTCCTCATGTTTAATTTGTGTATTTACTCTTTATTCGTAAATTTATAATGGATTTATCTATAAATAACGCAGTCCAGAAACGTTGTAAAAAAATTACAACGTTTCTGGACTGCGTTATTTATAGATCAATGCATCTGGCCTGCGTAACGCTAATGACGCAGCTAATCGCTGCGGATAGCAGCGATACTCATATTGGATAAGAGCGAACTTTTAACTTCAACTTGTGTGCTGCTTGGACGCAACTCGCTGTGCTCTCTTCCTATCTCAATAGTATCAGAAATGTAAATGTTCTGGAAATAGCTACGACTGGAGTGCCAAGTGAATTGTTGCCAAAAATGTCATTTTAAATAAAAATGGAATTTTATCCGCCTTGACTGCCAAGGTTCATTATGGATTAGCATTCTTACGCAATCAGAATTCTTCACTATACGATACGGATACACTTCACTATACGGATATACGTTCTAACCTAGCAAGTATCTGCATTATCAGCATTTCTGCGTTTCTACGTCTCCAGTATTCCTACATCAATGCTTCTAATTTTTTTTATATTGCACACACACACACACACACACACACATATATATATATATATATGTAGATAGATAGACAGATAGATACAGATAGATTTTCCTTGTTATTGCATGTTTCATTTTCGGAAAGGTGAGTTTTTAAAGCTTTCGTTACTTATTTTATGCGGTTTTGTATGTTTTCCTTTCATTTTGCGTTGTAGAGTTCCTCACTTTGGAATTTCTAAGTTTATGTTGGAAGTGAAGAATCTAAGAACTGATAAGCGAATAATCGCTTGAGTTCGGTGACGAGAAACAACAAGAGAGAAGGGTAACTAACCCTTTATTATTCCAATAAGATTTAACAAAACTCCGCCTGGGAGTGTACAAGCAAAGCCCGTACTTGGACTTGAACTTAAAAGACTAAGAATTAAACTAAAACTAAGATTAACTAAAGAAGTATAGCCGAAGCTATGAAGGTTCAAATCGAGCTGGTCCGTTAATTTATGTGACTACGAAGTAGTCAGATAAATTAACGGACCCTTAGAAATTCCTTAGAACGGGCTGGCTGCATGGGCGTTTTCGTGGTTTCCCCATATGTAACGTGTATACGAGCCAGTTTCCCTTAGAATGTCCTCCATGAAGGTATCCCTACCTTTAGGCAGATAGCCCTCGTGTGCTTTGCCATAATTGAATAACCCAATAACCCAGAACACAAAGCAAGACATAAGAATCTACTAAGCAAACTTAATAACAAATAGGAAGGAATGATGCTCAAAACCCAATCAATCGGAAATATAAGAGAAAGTTGAAAATAATACTAGTCTAGAAATCCCAGCCGAAGAGAAACGGCAAGAATTCTAGGAAATATAAGTCTAGGAAAGGGATAAAAGAAAAGACAACTAATAAACAATTGCATACACAAACCCAAACAATTAGGAAGAAATTTTGATAAACAAAAGAAAAAAAAAATATCAGCTTTCTTTCCACCAATTTCAATGGAAAAAAATGTTACGGACGTTTCAAATTCAAATAAAAGATTTCCATTTTAAGCTCAATATTGAACTGATGTAGAGAGATCATCACTTTGCATATATAAGTAAGGAGAAAAAATTGTAGAATAAAATGTAAACTTACGTACGTAGCAACAACAACAACAAAAAAAAAAAAAAAAAAAAATTGAAAATAAAGTGACGATGCACCAAAATTCCTATTAACACATAAAAGCATTCAGTATGAATACTCTTACAAATTTTGTACGTACATAAATAAATTTAGTGAAATTATATGCGAAATTTTTTAATTTTTCTTGTATAATGTAACATGAAAATCTTAAGAAGTGAAGCTTGCCAGAAACGTAAGAATACAGGAGCGTAATTGGCTGTCTTGCTGGGTTGACGAGATATCGCCAAGCTGGAGATAGTTTTGGCGACTAATTTTTGTCGCCAAATTTTTGAGAAATCTCCAAAAGTTGTCAAACTTAGCAATCATTTGATGTCATTTGTGTCCGCCCCCTGTATAGCTATAATGAGTAATATAACTTAATATCTGTAAATGATGCTCTGTATAACTATAAACGTATTTAACCCTCATATTACTTCCAGTAATTTCGAGAAGAAGAAAGTACTAAAAATATCTCGACATCCGGATGAAAGCTATATAAGAAAGGAGAGAGTATCTGCTGTCATGTTAGTTCAGCGTGAGTTCAGAATACTGATATATCTCCGCGTTTAGCTTAGAAACTTAGATGTGCTTTGCATTGCATTCTGTTTATCGTTCCTAGCAGTTTGAAGTATAACTACTAAATGTACTCCGTGATGCTGTGAAATGCTGTACGACTATTTCTGTGGAAAGTTCCAGAACTCTGAAGTGTTTCAAAAAATAATAAATCTGTTTTAAAAGGACACCACTTTAATCCTAAGCTTTAATCTTAGCCTAGAGGTCTAAGAAATATTCTAATACTATGAATAAATTGCACGGGCTAGTCTACCATCATTTAGTCTAATTTCGAGGACATATGTGCTAGTTTAACCTTCCAGCACGCGCGCTTGGCAATTTTACATGAGCACGCGCGCGTCCTATTTTTTACGACATCCGTTATTTTACCGTTTTTGGCACGAAAAACGACAGAAATGAGTGAATATTCATAATAAATTTGTTAAGAAATAAAATATTAATCTTGTTATTGCAAAATACACATGATATCACATACAGATATAAGTAAATTATTTTGAAGTTCTTACGTTAGTCAGATGGAAATGCAATGATGTATTTCATTATAGAAAATTTTAAATTTATTATTTAATAATTATATTTTAAAATCGAAGCTAATTTTAATGTTTAGCATTACTTACTTCTACAAGGAAAGTTATATCTTACTTGTTACAAAAACGCACTTTAAACTAACTTTAATATTTTTATTTATTTCTAAAAAATAGAAATAAAAGAAAATAAGAAATGGAAATCGCTATTGTTCTCCCATTCAAAGCCTTCCTTGTCTTCCTTTTTGTCATCAGATAATTCTTGAAGAATGCCAGAAAAATCAGCTGGTTGAACATATCATTTGGCCATGCAAATCGATATAAAATTTACGGAGCCAAATGTATTCAAACTAAAATAATACGGCAATTAAATAATACAAAATTACAAAATATTTGAGAAAAAAATATTTTCCGAATTTACACCCACGACCACGCGAGTGTCGTAACTTTTACGAAAAAACTGCGCGAAAGCCCAGTTACAAAAAGTCAAACGACTTGCTTGACGAATTTCTTGTGGGTTGTCTCCAAGCAATGAAATTTTATTAAACAACAGCAAACTATTTAAAGCGCATATTTCTTTGTGCAATACTTCTTCCTCTAGGTATCAAAGAAATATGTAATCAAAATTATTATTCTATTTGATAACCGTTGTCTACACATGAATGGTTTTATATAATTATGGGAATGTGTTTTGCTTCTTCTTGTTTCGTAGCTGCTTTAAATACCGCAATTTTTTTAAAATTAAATAACAATATGAAAAGTATAAAATGCCATGAATTTATGGTTAAAAGTTTAAAATGTCTAAAAAATAATTAACAACTAAAAAAAAATTGTAAAATAATAGACTTTGTAAATTACAATCTCATAGTGATTTCATTTTCATGGCTAAAACCAGTTTAAGCTCATCAGTTTATTTAATTGTGTTAAAATTTAATCCAGAATAAGTTCAAGGTGTAAAACATAAAATACATTATATTACTACATTACATTACATGTACTGTAATACTACTATATTAGTGTTGTTTACGCTAATTGAGATCTTTTAACGACAACCAATACCTCAGGCTTCAAGACAACAAAAGATTGTTAGAAGTAGTCGCAAAACAACTCTTTGTATAACATAAACAAAATCTGCTCAACATGAACATGAAAAAAGAACGATAGTTAAAGTTAGAGGCAATGAGTGTGTGTGTGTGTGTGAGTGTGAGCACGGCAAAGCCTCGAGGGCTATCTGCCTAAGAGGAGGGATGCCTTCGTGGAGGACTTTCTAAGGGAAACTGGCTCGTATACACGTTACACATGGGGTAAACCACGAAAACGCCCATGCAGCCAGCCCGTTCGCGGGATTCGAACCTCGGACCGAACTAACGGGATTCGAACCTCGGACCGAACTACCAGTGTTCAGTGACTTTACCGCTCGGCCGCTGGTTGGCCTTAGAGGCAATGAAGTATATCATTAAGTTTAAACTGTCGAAGTATTCATATATAAATATAATCATCAGTTTTAGAAATGTAATATATTCTTAATAAGTGAAGAATTGAGAAATGTCTTGCTTTACGTTTTTGATAATTATTTATAAGAAAGTACATTTAAGACGTATGAAAAAGAAATATATCTCAAAGTTCATAAGAACATGCAGATGCTTGACTATCGGGTATTTTTTTATATACTCCGGAGTATGATTTATGTACGTAGTTTTCTTTCTTTGTTTGTTACAAGTGTTGATTTAAGGAAATAAATTATGCCGAGGACTTGATGAAAAATATCAGGACTTGATATATTCTCACTTGTTGTAAAAAGCATTCTAAAAACCTAATTTTTATTTTTGAAATTTGGAGAAATCTGAATACATGAATATCTTTATTAATTTCTTTACGTATATTATCAAGCAGTACTATGCTGTATTGCTCCCTACTCATTAAGCAGTTAATCATAGCAAAAAAGTTAGGATAAAAATCAAAATGATAATAATTAGGCTAAAAGGGACATTAGTTCCGAATGGGATACTTTGTCTCGGAACGGCATTATACGTTAAATCTCTATGATTGGCGTATCATTTTTCAAATTACTGCTACCAAATATTGTCACCCTGTCATATATTTAAAGTAATATAATGAAGAATCTGCATGAATATATGCGTGTTTCTTGTAGTGTGAAAAAAGAACAGTACCTGGTGCCATCAAATTGTCCAAGAGACCACTGCGGAATAATGAAGGTGTCACATAGAGTCCGAGACCACTTCTACTGGAGTAATGAAATATAATGAAGAATCTGCATGAATATATGCGTGTTTCTTGTAGTGTGAAAAAAGAACAGTACCTGGTGCCATCTAATTGTCCAAGAGACCACTGCGGAATAATGAAGGTGTCACATAGAGTCCGAGACCACTTCTACTGGAGTAATGAAATATAATGAAGAATCTGCATGAATATATGCGTGTTTCTTGTAGTGTGAAAAAAGAACAGTACCTGGTGCCATCTAATTGTCCAAGAGACACTGCGGAATAATGAAGGTGTCACGTAGAGTCCGAGACCACTTCTACTGGAGTAATGAAAGTGGAGACGCGCAAAAATGGTGCAGATCTTGCGATGCCTGTGCGAATCGCAAAAACACAGCCTAGGCAAGCTGCAAAGTTACAGTGGAGGAGCGCCTTTTGAACGCACCGCCTTTGACATCCTGGGGCCTCTACCACGAACTGCTGATGGCAACAAATACATCCTGGTTTTGGGTTTCACCGATTACTTCAGCAAGTGGCCTGAAGATTATCCTATTCCTGATCAAGAGACTGTCACTGTAGCAGAGGTAATGATAACGCATTGGATTTCCCAGTTTGAAATGCCTCTTCAAATACGTTCCGACCAAGGGAGAAATTTCACCTCGGCAGTAATAAAAGAACTCTGCAAGCCACTCGGCATTGGCAACATATGGACTACAGCTTTACATACGCAGTCAGATGGCATCGTCGCGAGGTTTAATCACATCATCCTTAATGACCTCTCATATGTGGTTTCAGAAAGCAACAGGACTGACAAGAAGTTACCTCTGTTTTAACTAGCTTATCGTAGTGCTGTCAAAGAGACTACCGGCTATTCTCCATCGCAGATGCTGTTCTGTCGTGACCTTCGTCTGCTTTATAATCTTTTGTCTGGTCGCCCTCCGGATGCACCTTCATCGCCCGAGGAATACATCCATGATCTCCATGAACGGTTTGAAGTGATGCATAGTTTTGCACGATAGAGAGTCAGTTTGGCGACAGAGAAGATGAAGACCCGATACCGAGACGAGAGCTTTAAGATATCGATTCAGTGAAGGAGATAAGATGTGGTTGTAGAATCCGATTCGACGGAAAGGACTCTCTCCTAAACTACACGGTCATCTTGGGATGGTTCTTACACAGTCCTAAACAGGCTGATCAACGTCTTAGTTTTGATCCGTAAGTCATTGAATTAGAAGCCTAAAGTCGCTCATTAAGAGAGGCTAGCTCCTTAGTACGGCCATAACACATAGTCCTGTAAAAAGTCTAAGACCACGTTCCTATTTGCTCGTAAAATTTGTACACTCGTTTATTGATTTAGTGTTTGATTTGTTTTATGCTATTTACTGAAATTACATAAATTGTACATAAAAGGATGATTTTCGTGCAATTATATGTAAAACTGACTTATTTTTCTGTGTAATGGCACACGAAAAAGAAATGTAAAGAGAAAAGCTACGCCAGGAAAGTAAGAATAGAGGGGGCAAGTCCATTTAACGTTGAGTAAACGGGTTTCCCGATAATTTGCAAGATATCGCCAAGCTAAAGGTTTTGGCGATTTATTTTGTCGCCAAACTTGGCGATCATTTAGCTACATTTTGAGCCGGTCCCTTTTTCGACCTACATATTGCTGTTCAGTAATCTCGAAAAGCAGAAAATACTGGAAATATCTCCGCGACTGGGTAAGACTGGAGAGAGAGCATCTGCTCACAGTGATTTTTGTTGTTTTTGCGAGCTGTCAGTTCAGCGTGAGATCGGAGTCCTGAGATATCTTCGGGTTAGCTTTCTCTTTAGATGCGCTTTACGTTGTGTTGTATTTAACATTCTCATTTGTTTAAAGTGTATCTACTGATTGTAATCTGTGATACTGCAAACACCTGTATGAGTACATGTACTGTGAAAAAAATTTCTGAATTTTAAAGTGTTTCTTTTGATAAAAGTAAATTTTATAAACCTATCATCGGATCGGTGTGAATTCATTCTATTACGAACCCGTAAGCACGCAAAAATAGGCTAGGTGTTACCTTTCTCGAACCAAATTATTATTCGTACATATGACTTAAAAGCATTAGCATTATTATTCTCATTTTTATCTAAATAAAGAAAATCTGATGACTTCGTTGTACGGAATATTAACTTGTACGCATTTTGTTTCTTGAATTTCATTTAAATTGATTGGATTGAATTACATCTTCTTCGCCGACAGCGCATAAACCACAATAGAATAAATGCACTCATTAAAATTCATTATATTTGTTTACTATAACGACACTCTGAATGCACAAAGTTTATATCATTTGAAGAATTGTCGTTGCCATATGTTCTATTCAAATACTATAATAAAGCTAAAACGATGTATGAAAGAAATTAGGCAAACAAAACAGAAAAGAAACAGTTTTTCAGACGATTTAGTATTTCTCATTGAATTAATTCAGTTCTCACTTCGCGACAAGGCAAAAATACATAAAAACTCAAAATATCTGCATTAAAAATTACGAAGTAAATCTTAAACACTTATTTACTCGAAAACATTCCAGAAAGGATAAGGCATGACTTAATTCGCAATAATAAATGATGGCGTTATTTTTGTGTTGCGAAGCTTAGTCTCTCTAGATTGGCAACAAATCTACAATTCTTCTGTTTCAAATGTAAACAAATATGTCAGCCATGTTATTTAAAACTTAACCGCACTTAAACAGCTTTTAAATTGTTGATAATTGTACAAATATTGCCTCCAGAATTACGAAAGGCATAAAAACCTTAACCGGAAGAAAAAACAACATAATTCAATCATTTTAAAGCAAAAAAATATACAATTTACAAACATATAAGAGTAAAGAAACTGAGATCACTGAGCCGGGTAACAGAGTGGATTATAATATGTTTGGCGTGGCCGATTGCAACCAAAATACGAGGTGCACATCTACATGTTATAGTAGTCCTATATACAAAATTTCAACGTTCTGAGGCTACTCGTTTTTGAGTTATGCGAGATACGTACGTGCGTACATACGTTTGTAGAGACACCATGAAAAATTCTCTTCAGAATTCATTTTAAAGCAGTTTTATAATTTTTTTGGAGGAAAAGTCTTTTATTCTGTCCTTACGTACAGATATCACGCAAAAGCATCGTAAAATTGCATTCGATAGCGGTCAAAATGGATATTTTTGTTGAAATATGTTGCCTGAAACTTTTCGCGATTACAATATTTCCTTTTTACTTCGTACAAGGAAGTAAAAAACATTAACAATTATTTTTCCTACGCCTGACAGCATAAAAAAACAAATAAAAACATTAACAATTATTTTTCCTACGCCTGACAGCATAAAAAAAACAAATAAAAACATTAACAATTATTTTTCCTACGCCTGACAGCATAAAAAAAACAAATAAAAATAAATGTTTTGTTGGAAGCTTTGCAAATATGATTTCCGTTTGTATTTAGGCAAAATTTCGGAGGCTGTTTTCATTACACATCTAATGAAACACATTTCTGAGAAAAATAAACAAATTAAACAAAGATAAAAAAATTTCGATTTTTCTTCGAACTCGGATAAATTTCTGTGTTTCCAGCTGAAGTATAAAAATGATAGAAAGACCAGGTTTACTTCCTTTTCATTTATCCCAAATAATAATAACGTAATCCGATATAGGCAACTATATTTTGTAAACATTATAGAAGAGGAAGTAACATGAAAGTCTTATTAGATGTTTTTACAATTCAATTTGTTCCGAAGTATTTCTGTACTTAAAAACTTCTCAAAAACTTCTTTCTTATTGCAATGCTTCAGAAGCTGCTTTTCGTAGTATGTTCTTTATTTTCGCTAGTTTCTCATTTTGTTGTCTGTTTCATTGATTTGTTGTTTTCATTTTATTGATTTTCTGATGTTCTTACTTTGTATTTTTATCAACTAGCTCGTAACGTTGTTTTGACCTCGCATCAGCCGGGCATTGGACTTATAAGTAACCATTGTTATAATTGAAATGTTATTTAAACTTTTTCCTGCATACTTAACATTTTCCTAGAGGAAAGAATAAATAGTTTACTTATATATGCTCTGAATATTTGTAACTCTCTAAAATAATATAAGTACAGAAATTTAGAGTAACATTCAATTACAGTATTTTTATTGTTCTAAATTCTTTTATTTCTCTATGTTCTAAATTAGTAAGCTAATTTAGAACAGATAATTAAGCTTTTCAGGTTTGGTATGTTGCTATTCAGCATTGTAGAAAGTACTAATAATTATCTTCTTCCCATTTACTTATTTTGCGCATATGCATTAAAGTAATTATGGTAATGTACGTATATATGTGTTAATGCATGTTTATCAGCATTTGCGTTGATAGTATTGTTCAGAAATGTGGAGGTTTTTCTTCCCATTTCTTCAGCATCAACGCTGACGAAACGTCTCAAAATGACGAAACGTTTTTTCCTGAAGTGCTTTCGGCCTACGAATCTCTACTCTGCAGGATACTTACAAAGAATTTTTCGTTCTGTTTTCAAGCTTGCGTTTTACACTCTGCGCATCGCTGAGATTAATGTTATCCTGACGCTATGAATATATTTTGATTTATTAAAAGAATTTATTTTTCTAAAGTTTGGTGTTTAATAATCATCCAAACACCACAGACAATAGCGTTCTCAATGAAAGCATTTTTTATACACTTCGGTCGATTTCTGTAATTTTAAAATGCCCTAGACGATTTACAGATAGTTATGAAAAAAAATTGGGTTTTAATGTAGTGCTTCTTAAATTGTGGTCAAATATCGACGCTAGTACTGGTTAACTGGTAATCCATAATCGACATTGGGGAAACAATGTTACGAAAACCTTTGTTTTTTCAACCCTACGTGCCAATGTATTTCTTAAGGGGGCTCATAAACTTTAAACCCCTTATGATCTTCGAATATGTGACTATTGCAAGAATTGGGATATTTTATTTATTTTAAAAGCAATTACTTCCAATTTTTTACAGCTTACTACATATTATAGCTGCTTTAGAAACTAGTAACCAGATAGTTTGTGTTGCCACAAATATTATTGTAATTTAATCCGCTTTGTGACAAAATATTTCGTCATGTTTCCACCTTGCGCGCATGATATTTTAAAAATGGCTAATGGTACGTACTTGAAATTTCATGGAACTCTTTATATGGGCACTATTTTCTATGGAAACCAAAAATTTGGTGAATATTTCAGTATTAAAAAATTATGCACAAAAACATTACAGATTTTTTAAATAAAATACATTTTATAAACTCAACTCCAAATAAAATAAAAATTCAACATGAAATTCTTAGAATTTTAGGTTCACAGTCGTTTCCAAATGTTATAAAAGCTATATATTAAATATGGAATTAAATTACGCAACAAAATATTTTAAACTATGCGCGCAAGGTGGAAACATGACGAAATATGTTGTCACAAAGCAGATTAAATTATAAAAATATTTGTGGCAATACAAACTTTCTGATGACTATTTCAGAAAGCAGCTATATTATATAGTCAGCTGTAAAAAGTTGGAAGTAATTGCTTTTAAAATAAATAAGTTATCCCAATTCTTGCAACAGTCACCTATTCGAAGATCTTATGGGTTTTAAGGTGTATGAGTCCCCTTAAGTTCTTATTCTGAGTCTCAAGTGCGTTTTTTCGCGAATGAATTACGGAGAAGGAAATATAATATTCTTATATGTTCAACATTCACCATTAGTACATGGTGAATATCTACATTCACCAGTGTAAGTCAGAAATAAGAATATTTGGAAAATATTTTGGACATACACCAAGAGACTATGTGAATGTTTACATTCACCGGTGAAAGTCGTCATTCTCCAGATTTCGGTGTTTCACCGTAACATATACATTTTATTAAGGATTTGTTTGTGCTTAATCATCTAACACTGACGATAAGTCATAGCCATGAACACGAAAGGTGAGCACTTTTGCTGTTTCTGTAACGTATGTTTTCCTCGTTACTTTGGTTGACAGCCATTTTGAAAACATTGCTTCTTGAGTGTCCAAAAATTAGCCCAAACACCAAGTACCCCCCGATTGTAAACGTTTACCAAAATTTAGATGTGAGCATTTTGAAAATTTATATGCTTCAGTGTGGATCATACTAATATTGTAATAGATGTTAATGGGAATTGTAATAGCTGTTAATTACAGAGAGGAATGTTAGTGTTACTTACTAACATTCCTCTCTGGCATCTCCCGATCTCATCTTTAATTACACTGGCACCTGTTAAGATGCGGCAGTTAAATAATCAGAAAGTCATATTAAACCTCTTTGGTGGAGTAGTTTTCTAGAATTTGTGCAAGTTGTTCATATTCAGGTAACATGTTAAAGTAACTACATATTTGTTACATCAGCATTTTTAATACTGTTTTCGTTTTAAACTTTTGTCAGCTTAAACTGTAATTTCTTACGAAATAGATATTATGACATAAGTTAAATGCAAAATAAAAAAAAATATAGAATAAGCTTTTATTTAAAGTGAATATGATAATTAATGCATCAAAAGGAGAAAAATAATTGATCATATAGTTTAACGGGAATAATAGATTAAATAATTATATTTTTAGAATTCCTCTACAGATTTATATCGCGTATAATGGCAGCTTCGAGTGCCCATAATGCATTAAAATTATAATGGCTTATAGATTTGGCAATGTAATTAATTTAATAGGAAATTTAAAGAGATAATGGCATTTACAATTGACAATGCACTTAATTATTAATAGATTTAGTTATTTAGACGCCTCGTACTTTGTTACTCGTGGTATAAACTTAAACGATAAACAATGCATTTCTATTATCGGGAAATGTTTGCATATATGGGTGTATATATGTTATAAGCTATTTTCTCCCTTCTTTTTGCATGCCTTCTTGGTGTAACGGTAGCATACTCGGCGCGTATTCGAGAGGTACAGGTTCGAGTCCCCGCGAAGGCATTGCTCATTTTTCAATTCTCCTGCTTAAGAAAAACCTAATGACTCTACAATGGCGCCTGAACTAAAAGGTGGTGGATGATGATTCTTCACTACCAGGGTTTGGCGACTAGGTCCCCTAATCCACAATCACCCGTTAAAGGGTGGAATGTAAGATATTTTCTCCCTCCTTTCTGCATGCCTCCGTGGTGTAACGGTTAGCACACTCGGAGCGTATTCGTGAGGGCCAGGGTTCGAGTCTGGGCGAGGGCATTGTTCATTTTTCACCTTTCATGTTTTAACCTAATCACTCTGTTATGTACATACGTACGTACATACGTACATACATACGTACCTACGTACGTATATACGTACATACATACGTACTTATATATGTACATACATACATACGTACATACATGAACACATATATACGTACATACTTGCATACACACATTTTTTAATCCAGCTTCAATAACAGAAAAGTATGATTTATTTTATTGTAAACGTTTAAGTACACTATGTATTTATTTAAAGATAAACTACATTTACCTGAAATATGCTTTTCACAGCTACTACCGTACATAGCAATGTTAAATAAACAAATTTTATAATAAAATATACACTACTTTCATTCATAAAGACTGCGTTCATTAAATTATTTCCACCAAAAAAGAAATTATTAAACCACACTCTTTCTTTGACAAACGTTTTAGGCAGCGGAGAGTTCTAAAATTCGATTAGATAAAGACATCTCTGATTAGCCATCTCAGAAGAGACATCAGCATTATAAATATAACTACTTAAGATATTTTATACCAGCAGATGATTTTGTGTAAGGAATATTATGAAGCTTATTTCTGTAAAAAAATATTTGCTTTCAACAATCATTTTCTTTATAATAATTAATCTCATATTTTAAGCAAAATTTTCGACCGGATATTTTTGCTGAAAATATTTAACGAAAGAATCACCGTCTTTATGAGTGATCTATTTTTAGTCAAGGTCACCGTTTATCAGAACATTACATCAGTCAGATGTTTATATTTGTGTTGGGAAGGGAGGAAAAACAGGTGTTGCGTTGGGGCAACGTCAGCAGGAAACGGGTAGTCAATCTGCTTTTTCAATCATTCCTTTCGATGTTCTGATTCATGTTCTGGTTGTTTAAAAATGCCTATAACGAGGTATTTTACATTAGAAGAAGCCCTTCAAAGATTTTTTGATGAAAAAAGAGATGATGATAATATTAATAATGACCAGAATGAAACTGATATTGTTGTTGTTCCCCCAGAAATTGCAGAGGCTAAGAAAGGAATGGCAATGTTTTAAATAATGATAATGATATTTTACCAAATGATACTGCTGGGGAAGTTGAAATTAATGTAAGAAGTAAGTTTCAGCCTTCTAAAAGCATTTATAGTCATACTAAAAAGTTTAAAAAGCAGAAGACTGAAATCTTGAAGTGAATAAAAAACGAACTGTAAGTTATGTCTCAGGAAGAACATGAAGAAAGAGATAGACGAGAAATTATAAAAGACAAAACACAAGGTAAAAGTAGTGCACTTATTTTCGATTTTCTTTTTGGTTTATACATTTACTCTCTTCTCGTTGAACAGACAAATATATACGCTCAGGAAAAAAAATCATAGAATTTATTGCATCTGAAGCCTATATGATAAGATTTATTGGAATATTATTGCTTACAGGATATCATTCTTTACCTCAAGAAAAAATGTATTGGTCTTTTGATAAGTACATTTCTGTTCCTGTTGTACAAGAATCGATATCACGTTTGCAGTATAGGAATATGAAGCAGAATTTGCATTTGACAATAGTCAAATTGACAATACTGATAAATTATATGAGGTGAGACCGTATCTAAATTTACTAAATATCACCACTTTTTACTACTGGAAATATAAAGTCTCTTTTAGATTTCAGAACCGAGAATGCATTATTCCTTTTGCAAACTCCTATTGAGAGTGTAGAATTAGCCAGAAATTGATCAGCAACAGGAAGACCTAGTAAATTCAGCATTCAAAAACCACTGCATGGAGATGGTAGACATTTTATCGTAAAGTCCTTTGATAACAAAAGACTTTGTTGTAAAGAGTACCATAGCCAGACTGTTTATAGATGCAAAGTATGTAATGTAGCTTTACATCATGATTATAATCAAGCGTTTCATGCTTGAATCTTTCAAATGAAATAATCTGCATTTGTAAAAGAAATACAATGTATATTTTAATATTAAATTAATTACAAGTAAAGTGATTTGTAGATTTATAAAACGTTATACAGCTAAAACGTAATCCTGCGCTCCACTCAAAAGAAACATCACACGAGTACAATCCTACTCACTAAACATCCGTAATCTTATTCTAAGCGACGTTGCGCGAACGCAACACTCGCTTTTTCCACAGGTAAGAGCAATTTTTTTTTTTATTTTCAATGTAAATTTATGTTATAAATGCTTAATTTCATATTTGTTATTATTTTCATGAGAAAAGAAACATTCCTTGTAGTTTTGGCGGTTAATGGGTTAAGTCCATACCCTTCAAGCTAATTGTTAGCGGTTTTT
Source organism: Stegodyphus dumicola (assembly GCF_044657685.1). Lineage (NCBI taxonomy): Eukaryota > Metazoa > Arthropoda > Arachnida > Araneae > Eresidae > Stegodyphus > Stegodyphus dumicola. The sequence continues at coordinate 25,083,293 of NC_140772.1, forward strand.
GCTATTATATGTCGCTTACAAAGTGCTATCAAAACGCTTTGCAAAATAAATGATAGAGCTCTGATAGTGCATTTTCAGATTTGGGTAAACTGATACGCATAACCTCATAGAAACAGAACGCAGAATTGCATGATGTTTAACTCTGAAAATATCTCCAATAGACAGGAAAGTGTAGTTTAGATGCATTATATTAATTAATATTAATTTGTAAAATAAACGATAGAAAACCCTTTATAAAAATAATTGGTACTGTTCTGTTATCGGGACCGGCTTCAGAAGAATGTGAATGTATTGCGCGTGTGTATGTATGTATGTATGCGCCTATGTGTATGTATATGTACACACGCACATACATTCTTGCTTACTATATGCATGCATACATGAATACATCCATCCACCCATACAAACTTTTCTGTTACTGGAGCCGCTAACAGGAAAATGCATACATAAACACATCCATCCATACGGTATCCAGACATAATCCCGACAGCCGAAATCCCGACAACCCAGAATCCCGACAAGCAAAAATTCCGACAGGGTCGAAATCCCGACAAGCCAAAATCCCGACAGGGTCGAAATCCCGATTGTCCAATATCCCGACAGGGTCAAAATACCGACACGGGCGAAATCCCAATAAGGCCTAATGACCCCTTAACATACTTTCACAGCTGCAACTAGTATATGCTTTGATGACTAGCAAATCTGAAGAAAATTACAAAAGATTATTCCAAAATTTAATTGATTTCGCTGAAGAAAATAATATTGAACTGAGGCCATCTAGAATCATTAGTGATCTAGAAAAGGCAGCTATAAATGCTCTGCGCACTCAAAATGCTGTCGAGGATTGGCACAGAAGATGGGAGACCTTAATTGGACGGACCATGTTGGCGTTTATAACATCATAGAAGGATTTCAAAAAGAACAGGAGCATGTGGAATACCAAGTTGAATACATTCTTCGCGGAGAACAACAACCAAAACGTAGGAAGGTAGATGATGACAGAGAAAGGAGAATTATGACTGTTGTGGACGATCGTGATAATCGACCTGTGATGGAATATCTTCGTGCTATCGCTCGCAATGTGTCACCGTAAATATGTCGTTTGCATGTGTAAGTGATGTTTTCTTTTTCTTAATATAAAGAATTTTATAAATCTTCATTTCAAATTTTAACGGTCATTTCAATTTGTTAAAAATTATTTTAAGTAATGACATAATTTTTATGAATTTGATTTAAACTTTTAATTAGTAATATGTAATAGTTAGTTAAAAAGTGTATTTTATTAAGCTAAATTGAGTGTTTGTATTTAGATATTAACTTGTCGGGATTTTGGACAGTCGGGATTTCGACCCTGTCGGGATTCTGACCCTGTCGGGATTCTGGCTTGTCGGGATTTTGACCCTGTCGGGATTTCGACCGTGTCGGGACTTTGGGTTGTCGGGATTTCGGCCCTGGTGGGCTTTTGGACAGTCGGGATTCCGACTGTCGGGATTCTGGCTTGTCGGGATTTCGGCTGTCGGGATTATGACCCAGACCCCCATCCATACATACATCCATTTCTGAATCTGGTCGTGATAACAGAACAGTAACAATTAATTTTACAACACAGTTTTGGGCTAATCTTTAGAATATGGTAACCGGTAGTTTGGCGACATTTTGGTAAGGCGATAAAGGTTACTAGCTAGGACTTTAGCAATAATCTGAGAAGTACGCAGTTCGAATCACAGATTATTTTGTCTCATAGTGAGAGATCATGAGACATGTCATGTGACATTTTCCGGAAAATTCCAATGGGAATTTTAGCTAATAAGCACTTCGAAACAATTTCGCTGCTAAAGTGCAGAATCGCCCCCTGATTTGTTTGGCGCTTTTTACAAGAGTAAGAAGAATTGGATTTTTGTCAATTTTCTTTGAGTTTTTAAGTGAAAATAGGTCGATGGATAAAGTTAAGAGTGTGCACAATGCCGTTTTTGTGCAATTCTGGGATTTTTTTTTTAAGTGAAAATAGGTCGACGTGTACATGAATACCGTGTATGTGCAATTCTTAAAAACGCGGCAAGCAGTGGGCGATTCTACACTTTCTCCCAATTTCGCACCTAATCTTCATCATGATTAAGCACTTTTGATTCCATAAAAGTTCTAGCATAAGCGTAATTCGGCTAGCAGATTGTTGGAAAAAATGTTGAGTTAAAAAAAAAAATGTCTTTACTTCGTGATAACAAAATGGCGTCCAAAAAAAAAAAAAAAAAAAAAAAAAAACTAGCAGGTTGCTGTAGCAAGGTTGGTCGCCAAAGTTTCGCCAAAAAATCGCCAAATTACCATAATGTAAAGATTCACCGAATTTTGTTTTATTAGAAGCTAAAATTTCCCTTGACATCTAAATTATTAACAATATTCGTGTGTTGTGTGTGAATATTAAGCTCGTGTATCGTAACAGCAATCGTAATAAATGTATAAATTAAACAATTCCGAGATAATGTCTATCATAAGTTCTTTCCCCTTCGTACTTCAGTCTTGAATTAACGTTATCATGTAATACTGTATTTCGCTTTTCATTATTTATTTAATAATGCATTTCCTAATACCCTCCAGGACATTGACGGACGATATCATCTACGACACTGATTCAGGCCACTGATAAAAACAAATGGGATACGATAGCTAGCCACAGCACTTGCAGAGGCATTCGCGAATTGCAATCATCAATAACTAATTAATTAACTATTCAATTAATCAGTGCGGTGGGGGTGATGCGGCCGGCAGAGTCTGGATCTGGATGAGACAAATGCGAAAGTCCACAGCTGAGTCTACATAAATCATGCGGGAACCCCTAAATACCGTCGGCGCCGATCTAATAGACGGAAATGCGCTGCGAAGCCCCTAAAATGAGTCGGAAGAACCTCGTAAAGCTACGGGCTTTCGCTCATCACCGGTTGCAGTGATCATTCTTCGCTGAGGTAATGCTGCATAGAAACTTAAATCGGTTTAGTTTCTTTTTTCCATTCGAAGCAATGGGTTTAGGTGGTATTTTTCAATGTGTTTTTAGTGTGATCTCTTTCATCATTCATTGCAAAATTACTTGTGCGTCATTGCTAGGAATCGTCCAGTAAACAGTGGCGTAGCAAGCATAACTGGCGCCCGGGGCAAAATACCTTTTTGGCGCCTCCCCCCCACAAAAAAACACTGATAGAAATATAATGTGTAGAATATATTCGTAATAAAAATAATGCAAATAATATTAAAATGCTGAATCTGCCATAAAATACTCTAAAATATATTAAGAATAGTCACTACCTAACCACATTAGCATTGGATTCTGAAATGTATCTGTATCGGCGGAAAAATCAGACTTACGATGATCTAGAATTAGTTAAAAAAGTATTATTTATTTTACATATTTTTATAATTGTTTTTAAAAAAGTACAGCTTTTAAACAATTAAAATTTTATATTATAGATAAGTAGATATATTTTTAATAATAATACAATGTACATACATTAATATAATTAATTATTATGTATACATTTTTCTTGCCTTGGATGAAGCAAATTTATCAATTACTTTATCAAAGTCGATCCTTTCAAATTCTTCTCTTTCCACATTCAAAAATGCCAGATGACTTAGGGGATCTTGTCCCATCGTTGATTGTAAATATGTCAAAATTAATTTTAATTTGCTGAACGAACGTTCATTTGAACGAACATTTGATAATGAAATAGTTAGGAATATTTGAAGTGCGACTCTTTGGTTTAGAAAAACATTTTCTCTATAGATCTGTAATGGAGTTTTAGAACATTTTGCAGTCACATTCACTGCTCAAAACAATTAGGGAATATTGTGGTTCGGTATGAAATAACCATAAAATCAACAATCTATTTCAGAAAAGGAAATAGAAGAGATTATAAAGGAAAATTATAATGTTTACAAAATTGGGAATATGTAAATTTAGTTTGTGACGTCGAAAACTATGCGTTTTAGATAAGGAGTAAGGAGCGGCCTGCAGCATTCCTTTTGTTGTAGCAGATTAAAAACAATTGACACGCGTTGAATGCTTTGTAGCAATGAATATTTGATGTCTCAGCAAGATGACTTAGTTGAATCGGTAACCAGGAAGGCCATCAGTCGTTTAAAGAAGAATGAAACGCAATCCTTTGTAGCGGAAGCGTTAGGAGTTTCCAAAAATGTAATTTTCAGACCATGGAATCGGTTTCTGGAAAATGGATATGTTTGAGAAATTCTGGACAAGGTCGTGTTATCGTTTTAAAATAAAAACCGGGAGCTATACGTGCATTTCCTTTAAAAAAAAATAAAAATATATCTCTATTTTAGAGAAATAAAGTGGTCAGAAAGAATGTTTTGTATACGGAGATATTTGGTTGATGTACTGCAAACATTTTATTAGGCAATACAAGGAAATAAATAATTAATTGTATTACAGTGATTATTAATTTTAAATACATTTTCTAGAAATCTATCAAAATAAAAATTGAAAATTTCCATAAAATCTTGTTTGGAGACCATTTGGCGCCCCCTTGCGAGCGGCGCCCGGGGCATCATACATCCCCTTGCCCCCCCTCGCTACGCCACTGCCAGTAATGCTATCGCTCTCATTTCTTGCATTCTTTCTGAATGTGTCCATTCAAGATGCATACATTGTTTTATTAGCAACAAAAATTGAAACGCTTTTAAGTAATGTAAACCTTGCACAAATAATGGGACAGTTCTGTATATCCCGTTCTGCTGAAGAGATTTCGAAATTTAACTTGCGTTTTCCCATGTCTCAAAGGTGTGACTTAGGATATATATTAGATTTATATGGAGCACTATTCTAACTTGGGTATTTTGACACAAAATCGGACTTTTTCTGAAATAACGTACCAAAGTTTTTCCATACTTCAATTCTACGACTCAAATTTTGCCTAGATATAAAATTTTGAACGTTTTTGGTGAAAAATTTAAGAAGAAATTAAAACATATTTTCTTGGCACATATTTTCAGTTTGTGCCAAGAATAATTCACTTGGGGAACATTTTAATTTGTAACACCATATTTTATTTTCTTTGTTTCATTGTAGACGGACAGAAAATAGGCCATCGTTCATACTTTCAAATAGCCCACCAGCGGCCGAGCGGTAAAGTCGCTGAACACTGGTAGTTCGGTCTGAGGTTCGAATCCCGCGAACGGGCTGCCTGTATGGGCGTTTTCGTGTTTTTCCCTATGTGTAACTTGTATACGAGCCAGTTTCCCTTAGAAAGTCCTCCACGAAAGCATCCCCTCCCTTAGGGTGATAGCCCTCGAGGCTTTGCCATAATCACACACACACATACTTTCAAATAATTTTAACGAAGGTCATAAACCATACTTGGCGTTATTATCGCTAATAATAAATATGCCAAATTTCAAAACGCGCCAATATGTAAATTCACGTATATCATAGGAAATTTTGAATACTAAACCCTAATTTTTGCAGGTATACTTATAAATACGTCTACTTTAATATCAAGGTAAACATGTTATAGGTTACAATTCAAAATTTCTTTAGGAAAATTTATAAAACAATTTTTTAAAATACAAATTTAAAAAATAAATCATAAAAATAGCTCAGTTTTATTTGGAATGAACCTAAATATTGACATGTGAAAAGTAGAATCAAATAAGTTTAATAAAAAAAGAGAACTGTATAAATACACACCACATGGAATTAACATTGAGGAGCTAAAATTTTGAGAGGTAAATTTTTAAAAACTACTCTTGGGATGTTTACAAAACTTAGCAGTTTGGCATAATTTGAGTCGTAGAATCTAAATGTGAAAACAAAAATTGGCATGCCATTACAGAAAATGTCCGATGTTGTGGCAAAAAAAAAAAAAAAAAAAAAAAAAAACCTATATTTGAACAATGTTGTATTTACATCTAATACATATCCTAAGTCGCGTTTTGGAGAGATGAAAAACACAAATTGAATTTTGTCAATCGGCCCAGTAGAACGGGAGGTATGGAACATTTTTTTTAGTCCCCTTTTTTAGTCCAAAGGGGCTTTATCCCTGAAGGACTATTGTTTTCGTTTTGCGATTTTGCGTGGATTTACTATAAACGGCGAATCATTTTTCAAACTGTTGCCACAAAGTGTTAGAGTCTTACATTATATTTGAAGAAATTAAATAAACAAAAAGCTGCATAAATGTATGTATATTTCTCGCATTGTGATAAAACAACGGTACATACAGCCATGGACTTTTGAATGACGTAATCCTCCTACGAATATGGGCATGCGGGAGACCAAATTTGAAATTTGGAATTTGTTTTATTATCGATTTCCTATTTCGTAAAACTTTAACGAATGTTTGATTAACGAAAGGATTTCATAGCGAGCAATGGCAACGTTGTGCAAAAGAAAAAAATTATCTTCCAGAGCGAGAGTCTCTGTATCGGGAATTCTGAAGGATATGCTCATTTTAAAACTATTTTGCGATATTGCGCTTAAACTGAATTTTATGGTTTAAGTGGGAAGAACGTGATATTTAATAAATAAAGGTAACAGACAAAATGTTAAAAAAAACGCCCCTTTGGACGTAATTTAAAATCTGAAACCCTTCAGATTTCTATTTATTTATTTATTTATTTTTAATTTTTTTTCGCAATGTACATTCACCACAATATGAGAAGTCAGCAAATTTTTGTGGCAGAGAACAGTATTTCTCTTTCGAAGTAGTAATGCTTGTTTCATGGAAATATGTTGTAACTATACAAGAGTTATGGCATGCAGTTATTATTTTAATGTATATCGATTTATGCTAGATGAAGAGATTGACTATTTAAGCAAACTTCTCGATCTTCTTTACATCAAGTGACGCATGATTCAATTTTGTTGTGTGAGAAGCAATAATTTTTTTCTATTTTCTTCTTTTTCCTTTTTATTGTCTCTTATCTCTTTGTTTTTCTGCGAAGGCCACTTTTAAAGCTAAAGGAACTAGGATAATATGATATCAATAACAATGAAACAGCTTGTTCAATAGCAGAGATTTTATTAATAATCCTGTATCCTGATATTGTAATAATACTGGCTTGCATTTTTCTTAAATATTTATTTGTGTGGATGTTTAAAGCTATCTAAGTGTGAAGAAAATGATGTATAATAATAAAGCTAAAAAGACAACAAAAAAGGGTTAGTAGGATCGAGTGCAACTGTAGACTGGTAGACTGTAAGCTGAGCGAAAACGTAAAATCCCTTAACAAGCCCTTTTGGGAGGCAGTTAAAATTTGAGACTTTTCAGATTTTTTTAAGTAATTAATTTCGCAGCATTTCAATTAATATTAATGTTAATTGCTAATTAAATTTTTAGTTGATCGTCACTGCAAGAAAGTTAACAGTTCTTCAACAAAATTTTTCTTCATTAAAAATTTAGATTAAAATGATATATTAAAATCTTGAAAGCGAACCTGCCATTAAATAAAATTAAAAAAGAAATTTGTTTCACAATATCAGCAGCCTAGTCGTTTGTGTTTAAATGGGAAAATTGGACAATGATAAACAGTGGTAATTAAATTAATTACATAAACTTATTAAAATATTACCTTCGGAATCTATATCACACCGTGGACCCTGCATCTGATATCAACTAGCTTTTAATATTAACCAGCGGGAAAGCACGTGGGGTGTATCATACCCCAATCCTACAAAAAAGTGGAATATTCTTAACTTGTGAAACTGAAATTCTGTGCTGCTTTCAGTAGCTGAGTTTCTAGTTGTGGTTGACTTTCAGAACAATTTTTTCTTTGCCCGTGTGTTTCAGAAAAATATTTATCGGTATTTTGGCTGAACTGGGGTATGACACACCCCACGCGCCTGTCCGCGTAAGTGTTTTTTTTTTTTTTTTTTTTTGACTGAATATTTAGTTCAGAAATTTATTTCTAAAGTGTAACAGTAAATATTTCTACTCGCAAGCAATTTTAAAGCACTTGACATTAAATTCTTAAAAATTTCTAACTGCATTATGGTAATAAGAATGACCTCCTATGAATTTGGATTGCAACGCCTGCGAGATTTATTAGAAATATTTGAAAGCGATGAAGATTGCATTTCGGAAACTGAAGATGAAACTAGGAATATTTTCTACACCGTTTTTGTTTCGTAAAAGATAAAAGATTAATTCCTGATGCTCCTAAAAAAGGAAAAACTGTTCTTATGCTTTCAACATTATATAACGATCATACTATTAGAGAACATAAAAAGTCAGGAATTATACGTTTTTATAATATGACTAAAGGAGCAGTGGATATGGGGGATGAAATGTCAGCCAATTATTCAATTGCCAGAATAATAAGGAGGTGGCCAATGGTAATTTTCTTTCCTGCACTGAATGTTGCTGTAATAAATGCTTGAATTATATTACATTCAAATGCTAATCCACCAACCAGAAACAGAAGTCTGTTTTTGAAGGCATTACAATTAATGAAAAAAAGTATTGAACAAAGAATCAGAGATTAATACTTTACCAAGATACTGACGTACTGCATGCAAAACAAAAGCAGAAGTTTCGACGAAGAATTAAAACGCATACATGAAAGTCGAAACAACTAAGTATGAAAGATGTGATAAATTTTTTGCTCTCGCGCTAAGGACAGAAGAACGTGAATGCAATGTTTAAAATGTAAAAACATTCTGTGCCAAGAACACATGAACGTATTTCGTTCAAAGTGTGAAGAACACACTTTGTGCATTGTGTATTAGTCATGAAATGAAACTTAGATGCATGATGTTTAATTTTTTATTAATTTTAACTCTAAGCTTATTTTGGAAATTAAGTTTTTGAAACCCAATTATTAGTTACGTATTTATAATACACGAGAACAAGAAAAACTTTAAAACTAAATAAAACTATTTTTATCGTATTTTAAATATTGGGGTATGTGATACCCCACGCGCCCACTCTAGTAACTTTTCTTGGTGCGACTTCCGCCGGGTTTAAACCTGAGGCAATATGTGTATTCCAAAAGTTAAGTGACTATGCCGTAAAATCCAAATAAGATATCCAACTTAAAAACTGGACTGTTTTCACTAAACAGTCAATAAACAGTCAATCACTCTGCAGTCTATTAAAATGGAACTCTGGTTTTAATTACATTTAACGGATGAGCACATTACTTACTTTATAACGTCTTATGTATTTTGCAATTATTCAGTAGGGACCAAATACTTAGTAGATTTTATGTCAATTACTGCGAGCGAAGTCTAAAATAACAATTGAAACTTAAGTAGTGTGTAAAATTCTCTTTTGTTTAAAACTAAGGCCAACAGAAGTAACTTGGTACTTACAAATGAGCCAGCCACTTGTGGTTAGATAACGTTAAGTTCAAATGTAAAATTAAATTCAAATAAACTTGTAGCCAAAGGATACATACGAGACGTATTCGGAAACTAAGTACCGTTTTGAAAAAAAAAAAAAAATATTAAAACAATTTTTTCGAATCCAATTTTATTTTTACATGAAAATACATGTCTTAAACTATTTTTCAACATAGTTTCCGCCAATGATCAAACACTTGACATAGCGGGTGACCAGTTTTTGTATACTATCGTCAAAGAAACTTCCCGCCAGTTTCGATAACCACGACTCCACAGCATTTTTCGTCTCATCGTCATATCCAAAGCGCTTGCCACCAAGCTCGCGCTTCATGTGCAGGAACAAGTGATAGTCGGACGGCGCCAAGTCCGGGCTGTACGGCGGGTGATCGAACTGCTCCCAATGAACCTGTGGAATTAACGATTGAGTGACACCAGCAGTATGGGGCCGAGCATTGTCATGGAAAACACAATTACTTTACTGAGCATTCCTCTTTTGTTTTGAATGGCACGTCTTAGTTTTGTTAAAGTCTCACAATATCGTGCCGCATTAATGGTTTCACCTCTGGGAAGAAATTCAGTAAGCAAAACGCCTTTCCTATCCCAGAAGACAGTGCACATGATTTTTTGTTATGACATTGTCACTTTGAACTTTTTTGTTTTCGGAGAATGAGTGTGTCTCCAATCCATCGATTGTTGTTTCGATTCTGTTAATATTGTTATATGTTCAACATTCACCATTAGTACATGGTGAATGTCGGCATTGACCGGTGTAAGTCAGAAATAAGAGTATTTGGAAAATATTTCGGACGTACACCAAAAGACTCTGTGAATGTTGACATTCACCTGTGAAAGTCGACATTCTCCAGATTTCGGTGTTTCACCGTAACATATACATCTCAAAGTTTTATTTTAACCAACTCGTTATTTTTTTGTGTGTTTAAAATCTGTCCTTTTCTTCTATTGTTTCTTCTACTCCTCCAGAATATGTTAATGAAATGAGTTTTAAAATACACATAGAATCTACGTTTATGTGAAAGATTTAGCAGTATCAGCCTGCTTTGGTGAAGCGCTTCTGTGGCTGTCTGCGTTCAGTTCTGTCGCACTGAATTAAGAATTATTTCATTGAAAATTAAGATTGTAGATGGAATGTAAGACAGGCCGTTAGACTTCGTATTTAAATACTGACTTGCAATTAATTATTTTGAATTTTTGTTCTTCTTCAATCCATCAATAAGCTTATTTGTTTCATTAATTATTTTAAATCTGCATTTTAGCGGAAGTCTAAATGAATACTTTAATTGTTTTATATTGCTCTATTTACTTAATTTTGGTACTGAAACATAAAGAAGGGAATGAAATTTAATAGCATCATTTAATAGAAAATGAATCAATCATTTAATAGCAAATAAATTATGTTCCTGGTGGTGTTATAAAGCAGGCTAGTAACAATCTTCTTTAACTTCCATAACTTTAAATACTCATAATTGTGCAGTTGAGAATATTTATGTATCTACAAAGACATTATCTGGTGTTATATCTTTCCCATTAACTTGGAAATAAATTAGACAGTTTCTCCTTGTGGTCAATATTTCTCCTGAAACGGGTATTGCTGTTTCATGAATGATTTTTTGTACATATCTACAACAGCGCCTGTGAAAGATTTAGTCTTTTTATGCAAGCACCTCCCACATATCTCTCAATCCATTTCGGCTGCTTTACGAGAATGTCTCATTTAAGCCAAAGTGACCCCTGCCCGTCTTTCACTGCACATCATTTCGCACACTTAATGTGACCTCTGCGATTTCTGGCTCTAGAGATTTTGTAGAGGTAGGATTTATGCGGATCAGTGGACAGCATAGCACTACAAAAGTCTGGACAAATCAATTCCCTCTAGCAATGGTTGAGGACGCGTTCTTCGGAGGATTTTGTTTGCGCCACATTGAGATGGGCAGCAAGCAGAGCAGTCGTGTTTATATACTTGATCTGATTAAAACGTGTTAGTAATATTTATAATCTTCCACACATAGAAACTTACTACAGTTAAATATGGCACAAGATACAAAAACCGTTTGATGATGAACTTTAAAATTGTCCTTCTCATAGATACTGCGATACTTGGATGTCCCGTTATGAGACTAGCTATATGAATGGCATATATTTTTGGATTTGCTTACAAAGAACTGTATATAAACAGCACTTGTTTGCTATATTTATGTAATTAGAAATTTTAGTCTCTGGTTTCATAAACATTCATTCATTAGGATAATATTTAGATCATTAAAGAGAAAACGATAACCATTTTTTACTTCCTTGTACGAAGTAAAAAGGAAGTATTGTAATCGCGAAAAGTTTCAGGCAGCATATTTCAACGAAAATATCCATTTTGACGGCTTTCGAATGCAGTTTAACGATGTTTTTGTGTGATATCTGTACGTAAGGACAGAATAAAAGACTCTTTTCCGCCAAATATATATATATATATATATATATAACTGCTTTAAAATGAATTCTGAAGAGAATTTCTCCTGGCGTCTGTAGGAATGTATGTACGTACGTACGTATCTCGCATAACTCAAAAACGAGTAGCCTCAGAACGTTGAAATTTTGTATATAGGACTGCTATAACATGTAGATGTGCACCTCGTATTTTGGTTGCAATCGGTCGCGCCAAACGTATATAAATATATTTATATATAGTATTTATATATATGTATCTGTTACCCGGCTCAGTGATCACAGTTTCTTTACTCTTATATGTTTGTAAATTGTACATTTTTTGCTTTAAAAATGATAGAATTATGTTGTTCTTATCTGCCGGTTAAGGGTTTTATGCCTTTAGTAAATCTGTATGCAATATTTTTAGAATTATTGACAATTTAAAAGTTGTTTAAGTGCCGTTAAGCCTTTTTTTTTTTTTTTTTTTTTTGATGGCGGCCATTGCTTGTTTTCATTTGAAACAGCAGAGTAGTGGATTTGTTGCCAATCTAGAGAACTGTAGCTTCGCAACAACAAAGATAACGTCTTCATTTATTATTGCGAATTAAATCATGCTTAACCCTTTCTGCGATTTTTTCGAGGAAATATGTGTTTAAGATTTACTTAATTTTTAATAATTTAATTTTAACAATTAATAATTTAATTATTAATAATTAGTAATTTTTAATACAGATATTTTCAGTTTTTATGTATTTTTGCCTCGTTGCGAAGTGAAAACTGAATTAATTGAATGAGAAATACTCAATCATCTGAGAAAAACTGCTTCTTCTTTGTTTTGTTTGCTTAATTTCTTTTATACATAGTTCTAGCTTTATTATAGTATTTGAATAGAACACGTGTCAACGATTAGATAATTCTTTGAATGATATAAATTTTTTTTGCATTCTGAGTTATAATATGAACGAAACACAATACTGTTAAGTGAACCTAGCCCCAGAGTGTCGCTATAATAAACAAATGGAGTGAATTTTAAAGAGTGCATTTATTCTATTGTGCTTTATGCGCTGTCGGCGAAGTAGATTTAATTTAATCCAATAAGTTTAAACGAAATGTAAGAAAAAATGCGTATAATTTAATATTCCGTACAAGGAAGTCATGTGGTGGACACATCAGATTTTTTTTTATAAAATAATAACTTAGTATACACTAAATGACAAAAACTTCATGACACTATAAATGCAGTCGTGCTATTCAAAGGCTAGCAGAGATTCGATATTCTTCAGTTTAAGATCTTAACCCAAATGTCCTTTAACATAACATTTAAAATTACAGCAATCGTATATAGCAGTAATTTTTATATTACGAATTGGTTCTGAAAAGTGTATTGCCTGGAACAGATAATAATGAACAAAGTTATATCATTATTAACAATTCATAATAATTACAAAAAGAACACGAAAGAAACACGCTAAAATAAAGCATAACATTAGGCAAAGCTGCAACTTTGTGTTTGAGTTATAGATTTTAGTCAACACTATCGATATCGAGAGAAAATATGTACAGCCCCCCCCCACATCTTCAGTTAAAACAGACACATAACATATTAAAAATTCACAAAAGTAAAATAAGCTTATGTAATAAAACAATTGCTGCAACATATACCTTTTTTTGGGGAAGGCTGTGTGACGCGTCCTTATGATGTCATCTTAGAACTGCAGATTTTTTTATAACTGATAAATATTTAGAATCTTTCAATAATATATAAATTACCAGTTTGGCAAAGTGTACTCATAAGTTTATAAGATATTTCTTAAGCATGCCTTTATAGTGTAGTAGTCAGCACGCTCGGCCCGTATTCGTGAGGCCCGTGGTTCGAGTCCTGGCAAAGACGTTGCTCATTTTTCATCTCTCCTGCTTCCGAAATAACCTAATGTCCCTTCAAGTTAACAGTTTGAAGCCAAATATAAATATTATGGATTTTGATACTTTCACTTGACTTGTAGAGTCATTAGGATTATTTTGGAAGCCAGAGATATGAAAATTTAGCAACCGCCTTCGCCGGGAATCGAACCACGGACCTTTGGAATACCCGCCCAGAATGCTGCCGTGACACCACGAAGGCGCGCTAGGAAAGCGGGAGAAATACCTTATATACTCCCCTTTCTAAAGGGCGACTAGGGTTTTAGGGGAACCCTTTGGTAGCTTTTATTGCTACCAAAACCCCGGCCCCAAAAGGTTAAATCATAGGACCTTTTTTCTTCGGTGAAACGACGATCACAAACAATATCTATCTTGGCATGTTGAAGATATTTGTTGTGCTATAGATTCAAAACTTTCCGAACTTAATTTTCCAACAAGATGGTGCGCCATCTCATTGGAAACGAGATGTCCATGCCTATTTGGATACAAAATTTCCGGGAAGATGGATCCGGTGTGACGGTCCCATAAACTGTCCTCCGCGATCACCGGACATAACACCACTGGATTTCTCCCATTGGGGTTATATCAAGAACCAAGTTTACCAAACACCAGTGAGCGACATCACAGCATTATGGTGCAGAATTACTGAAGTCATACATCTATTTCTCACGTAATGTTGACTAACACATGAATGCAATTGGAATATCGTTTTGGATATCCTTCGGGCAACGAAAGAATCACACGTAAAAATTTATTAACAGAATACACAAAACCTTGAATAGGTTACATGCAATTGAAGATAAAATGTGTTTGCCTATGTGTCATATTGTATGCCTTACGAATACTTGGAATCAAGGAAAGAGTACTGGGACACCCTGTATTCCTGGAATGATTGAAGTATGACATCCTTGTTATATGATTATGAAACCTTGTTGAACCTGGGAAAAATGCATTAAAATACGAGTTTACATACCATTTTGTTAAATCGAGTATTCATGAATAGTTAGATTTTACTCCGTTCATGCTTTTTCCAAATACTTATTTCCATTTGAGAAGTTCCTTGATGTAAGGTCTTGAAATCTTCTTAGCAGCTGTAATGGGAGATTCCACTTCCTTAATGTTTCATAAAATGAAGCACAGTTCATTTTTTAAAATATTCATCAGGATACCATGCAGTGCAAACTTTTGCATTCAGAACTTAAAAGAGATACGCATAAATAATATTTTAAAGGATAAAATATGAATTTAACAACGCATACTCTTTGTCTTATTAGAAAATCTTAAACCTTCTTATGGAAAACTTTTATTTTGCAGCTGCTTCCTAAATTTAGTCAAACAATTGTAACATTTTAACCCCAGACTGAAAATTTGCTGAATCTAATTTGATGAAATTCTTTACAATACTTTGAGAAATTTTGCAATTAGACATATATTTTTAGGATTGGTAATACATTATGACGTATTTTCTCCCTCCTTTCAACATACCTTCGTGGTGTAATGGTAGCACACTCGACGCGTATTCGAGAGGTCCAGGTTGCAGTCTTGGAGAGGGCATTCTCCATGCTTCGTGGCATCTGCTTCAAAAAACCTAATGACTCTACAGCGCGCCCGGACTGTAACTGTAGAGAATAGTTATCATCACCAGGATTTAGCGATTGGGTCCCCCTCATTCCCAGTTGCCCTTTAAACGGAGGAGTATATAAGGTACTTTCTTCCTCCTTCCAGGATGCTCTCGTGGTGCAACGGTTGCACACTCGTCGCGTATTCGAAAGGTCCAGGTTGCAGTCCTGGAGAGGGCATTCTCCATTCGTCATGTCATGTATTCTCCATTCGTCATGTCTGCTTCAAAAAACCTAATGACTCTACAGCGCGCACGGACTAAACGGTGGTAGACAGTAGTTGTCATCACCAGGATCGAGCGTCCCCCTCATTGATCACCAGGATCAAGCGTCCTCCTCATTGATCACCAAGATCAAGTGTCCCCCTCATTCCCAGTTGCCCTTTCAAAGGAGGAATATATAAGTTACTTTCTCTTCCGTACGCTTTCGTTGTGTAACGGTTGCACACTCGTCGCGTATTCGAGAGGTCCACGATGGAGTCCTGGAGAGGGCATTCTCCATTCTTCATGTCACCTGCTTCAAAAACCTAATGACTCTACAGGGCGCCCGAACTAAACGGTGGTAGACAGTTCTCATCACCAGGATTTAGCGATTGGGTCCCCCTCATTCCCAGTTGACTTTTAAAAGGAGGAATATATAAGGTACCTTCTCCCTCCTTCCCAGGATGCTTTCGTGGTGTAAGGGTTGCAAAACTCGTCGCGTATTCGAGAGGTCCAGGTTGGAGTCTTGGAGAGGGCATTCTCCATTCTTCGTGGTACCTGCTTCAAAAAAACCTAATGACTCTACAGCGCGCCCGGACTCTAACTGGAGAGAATAGTTATCATCACCAGGATTTAGCGATTGGGTCCCCCTCATTCCCAGTTGCCCTATAAAAGGAGGAGTATATAAGGTACTTTCTCCCTCTATTCCAGGATGATTTCGTGGTGTAACGGTTGCAAAACTCGTCGCGTATTCGAGAGGTCCAGGTTGGAGTCTTGGAGAGGGCATTCTCCATTCTTCGTGGTACCTGCTTCAAAAAACCTAATGACTCTACAGCGCGCCCGGACTAAAAGGTGGTAGACAATAGTTGTCATCACCAGGATTTAGCGACTGGGTACCCCTCATTCCCAGTTGCCCTTTAAAAGGAGGAGTATATAAGGTACTTAAATTGTAATCATCCCTCTTCCAGCATGCTTTCGTGGTGTTACGGTTGCACATTCGTCGCGTATTCGAGAAGTCCAGGTTCGAGTCCCAACGAGGGTATTGTTCATTTTTCATGTTTTCTGCCTAAAAAAACATAAATGACTGTAAAAATAAATAAAGCCTATAGCCAACCATTTTTGATTTCTTTGCATAAATATAACACTGGACATCAAATGCAGCTTAATAAAGAGCTTTGAATTTTACGTTTAGTTCAAGTAGACTTGATCTCAGACAAATAAACATCAGATAAGTATAATATTAGAACTCTCATTCAAATAATTACCGCAATTAAATAGAATAATCAAGGAAGCAGTTTACTGTATTAGAATGTGAAAGAATTAAATATTTAATTTATTAATTTATTAGCGTGCTGTTTTACTGTTTTGTTGAACTGTATAATAATTATCTCATTTAAATAAAATAATTCAAATATTTACCGCATTTAAATAAAATAATCAAGGAAACAGTTTACTGCATTAGAATCTGAAAAATTAAATATGTAACCAATCCTTTAACATAAACTGTTGGACTAACTGTGACAACAAGGCTGCCCTCTGGTGAGTAGCCAGAGAAGTACTTCAGTAAAGGCCAAGGCTCCCATTTGATAGGTTGCACCAGACTCTTGCTCTGCAATTTTTCTTAAATTTAAATGTAATGTCCGTGTGTAACTTAAACCTGTTAATAAATACTTGTTACTCTATACAGGACACTTCTATGACGCTATCTAAAACGATCCCTTCACAAATATTTATTTTATTAATTTATTAGCGTGTTGTTTTACTGTTCTGTTGAACTGCATAATAATTATCACATTTAAATAAAATAATTCAAATATTTACCGCATTTAAATAAAATAATCAAGGAAAAAGTTTACAGCATTAGAATCTGAAAAAAATTAAATATTTATTTTATTCATTTATTAATGTGCTGTTTTACTGTTCTGTTGAACTTCATAATTGTGGAAGCATTTTCATGAATATTTTTTCATAACTGAGGACCAATAACAATAACATAAATGAAAAACCTTGTGAAGAGTGCTATGTCTAATGTTATCTGATAATTATGAACGATATTTTCATAAAATATTTATTTGAAATTTCAATAACAGAATGACAATTAGACACTTGTTACATAACCATTTTTTGATCGTCTATGACATGACCACCAATAATGTGTGCTTTTGCAATTCTGCTAAAATTAATTTCCCTTGTTTCAAACTGGATTCTGTTTTGTACGTTATTTCAAAATAGACGTATGGGAATGATTTCATGCATATGAAACTCTTGTTTTATGCTCGTTTAAACAAACCAATCTTCTAAAGGCTATGTTTATTTTACCTTGTTTTCTGTTCTTTTCAAAGCTGTTTTGCTTCGTGAACTTTATCCAGAATATTTTTTCTGTATACATGTTATTGGAGTGGAAAAGTATGCCAACATAGATCTTCCTAGGATAAACTGGAAGAGAAAAGATATTCAAAATATTTAGTTTTTACGGATAATGGAAACAGTAAAGTTATAAAGATGAAACTTCGACTCGTATTATTGAAAAATCTATTAAAAATTTATCCAAGTCGATTGAGAAAGATAGCGATAGTTGAAACATAATTCATTAAATAAATAGATATTGTTTTTAATTAAATTTTGCATCATTGGCGTTTTAGCATTTAAATGCAATAACCATAATAATGATTTATTAATGTTTGCGCTTGTATATACAATTTAAATTCTACTGTGAAATTTCATTGAAATTTTCAAATGGCTAAAACATACTTGAAAATCGCACCCACCTCAGGAAAACTGAATTGCAGTTAATCTGGACTTTAATGTGTTACTTTTTTTACCTATGTTTTAAATCCTGATAATCATATACTGAAATTTTGGTATTCCTTAATAGTCCGAGTAGAGACGATCATTGACACTGTTTAAACACTACTCGTATCTCTCCTAACGGTTAACGACCCACCAGCGGCAGAGCGGTAAAATCGCTGAGCACTGGTAGTTCGGTCCGAGGTTCAAAACCCGCGAACGGGCTGGCTGCATGGGCGTTTTCGTGGTTTTCCCCATGTGTAACGTGTATACGAGCCAGTTTCCCTTAGAAAATCCTCCGCGAAGGCATCCCTCCCCTCAAGCAGATAGCCCTAGTGTGCTTTGCCGTATTCTCAATACACCAACACCTAACGTTTAACGGCGCAAGTAATTTCATATTTTTCCCATATGTAATTAAATACTAGAATGGGGCCCACCAGTGGCCAAGCGGTAAAATCGATAAACACTGGTAATTTGGCCCGAGGTTCGAATCCCGCGAACGGGCTGGCTGCATGGGCGTTTTTGCGGTTTTCGCCATGTGTGACGTGTATACGAGCCAGTTTCCCTTAGAACGTCCTCCACGAAGGCATCCCTCCCCTTAAACAGATAGCCCTAGTGTGCTTTGCCCCTATTCTCAATACACCAAATACTAGAATGTGGTCCAGAAAGACACTTTTAGGCAGATTGCCGTTGTGTGTTTTCCCCTGTTTAAACAAAGAACCAAAAAGATGAAAATGTAAATGATTTATCTAATTCCGACCGCTTTTCTTCTCAAACCGCTATATGGTAATATAGTTAAACGTTAAAACAGAAGAGAAGTGCGCCAAACAGAAACATAGAATTAGTAAAGCAAAAAACTTGTGATTGGAGTAGATTTAGTCAAGAACTCATTCGATTTCAAAAGCAAAAGGTGCAGATTCCTCTTCATGAAGAGTAAAAAAATCTTCAAAACTAGGAAGCAGCGGTTGCAACGGATCATATTCATAACCTACACTAGTAAAGCGAACGAGATGTTTGCGCTCATGTGTCGTCAAAGTTAGTAACGATATTAAAAGTTAAGTTAATTTTAAAATCGTTACTAAGGACTTGTTCGGAATTAAAGTCATTTCCTAAACAAGATAACATATTCAACAAGATTAACATGATTTTCACAAAGTTTCCCATTCATCGTGTTCACTTAACGAGATTTTCACATTAATAAAGATTTATTTAGTTAAGGGGTGTTGGAACCCCAAAATCTTCAAAATATTGTGATTTCGGATTTTTGCATTTTCAAATTCTCTACACTTTTATCTTTCTAAAAATACCATTCTTCTATCTCTATGAAAATTAGAACTGTAAAAAAAATCTAGTTTTAATTTGTCATTTACTGCTTTGATCAATGGGGATTTTTACATAAAAACGCGTTTTTCTCCAAACGTGATTTTTTTATACTCGAGGTACCTTTCCTCAGGAACTATTGCTCACAGGTATCTAAACTTTTTAATGGTTTATTTATTAGGTTTCCTAATATTTACTGAAATGAGCTTTTTGTAATAAACTTAGAAAAAAACATTTTAATTTTTTGTGTGAGAAAAGTGCTAAATTTTACTATGCCTAACAAAATATCCTGTAATTTACTCTAAAATTAAAAATGTTTCAAAAGCTCATTTCAGTATAATCAGATAGGTATACTTTAATTACAGAAAAAAATTTCAAGCTTGTATCTACAGCAGATTTTGAGAAAAGGTACATCGAAAATGGCCAATTTAACATTGTCGGTATAGTGGTTTCTGATAACCCTTAATGATTTTACGCCCAATCCAATCCTTCCTAATGGTTATAAAATTCTTATTTTTCAATTTCTTTTGACCTGAACTGACCTTGTTTGTCCTCTAAATCAATTGAGTTATTAACTAAATGTACGCCAAACGCAAGGCTGTGACAACCTTGTATTTGGCGTCGTTTTCCTACTTTTACAGTTCCCTATGGTTAAAAACCTAACAAAGCTTTACGTATCTGAAGTGTATTAACACTTACATTTGATTAACACACAATAACACGCCGAAAAAATACTAATTCAGAAGTCAAACAACAAAAATCAGCGATTTCAAATTTTCACAGGACTAGTTTCGATGGTTTTAACGAACCACCATCCTCAGCTGCAAAAGCGCAAATGACATTTAATTACATTTAATTTCAGTAAACTTTACAGAATGATGAATAAGTAATTTAAATATTAAAAATATGAAAATAAATGTAAGTAATCATTCATTAAGATTTATTACTTATTAGAATATCTTATCAAAATAAATTTACATGAGCATCTTCCTCTTATGATTTGAAAAATGCAAAATATAAAAATTTTACATACGTAAAAATTCACTACTAATATTTGTGCTTTAATGACTAAAATTCAGTCGAGTAACTTTAAAAGAATTTTAACAAGCTGTTGCATAAAAATCTAAATTCACGGATTTATTTCGTTTACAGGCGAAAACATGGGGAATGAAAACAACGGAAGGCGAACATTTTGACGAACAAAATATCTTCGGAGAGAAGTAAACAAGAACACATTGCCATTCTAAAACATCGGAGTCAAAAATACCGTGGTAAAAAATAAAGCATCTACAAATCATAAACGATAACATCGCAGACGTGCGTTTTCAGGCCTATAAAAATTGTAAAGTCTCATTCGTGTAACGCTTTGTGACCGCAAGAAGGAATGCGGAATATTTTTAATTTTGTATTTCCTAACTGAGTTGACTAATAAATTTTTGTTGAAGAAATAAAAAAGAAAACTTAAGCATTGAAAAATTGCAGCCTTCATAGGAGATTTTCTCAGGAACTGGTTTGTATCGTTGTTATACATTAGGAAAAGACATGCAGCCAGCTCATCCACCGGATCGAACTACCAATGTTCGGTTATTAACTGTTTGGTCACTGTTTCTGGCCAGTTCAGCAAGGGAACATTAATGGAAACTAATTCGCTTTCACGTCAGTCATTGGGGAAGACTCAAATTTAAACACATTCCTCATTCCTTCTCGCTCTCGCGAATCGTTGCGTGAATATGCAATTACAGATTTTACAGTCTGAAAAATGCATTTCTGCAATACTTTGCATCTCTGGGATACTTGGTCTTCTACCTCCGTATTTTAGACGACGACGTTTTATACCACGGTGTGTTCTAGAACTGCTATGTTTTGTCTTTGTTTTCTTTTCTCCCACGATATTTCGTTCGACGATATTTTCATTCATTTCCAGAGCATTTTGAAAAAACGGAAAATGACAACAAAGTAAATAAAAAGAATATCATAATTAAAAATTTTGTATATTTTTAATTATTATATTCTCTTTATCACATTATTAAAACTTGCTTATTAAAAGAACAATTAAAAAATTTGAAAATTTCAGACTTTATATTAAGCCCAAAGCGGCATTTTTTTAACGTTTTGCATGTTACCCAAAGGTTATATTACCTCTATTGGATATCACGTTCTTCGCACTTAAACCATAAAATTCAGTTCAGCAGAAAGATCACAAAGTAATATAAGGGGACTCGTACACCTTAAAACAAATAAAGTCTTCGAATATGTGACTGTTGCAAGAATTGAGAGTACTTATTTATTTTAAAAGCAATTACTTCCAACCTTTTGCAGCTGACTACATAATATATCTGCTTTCTGAAATAGTCATCAGAAAGTTTGTGTTGCTACAAATAGTTTTATAATTTAATCCGCTTTGTGACAAAATTTTTCTTCATGTTGCCATCTTGCGTGCACAGTTTAAGACATCCTGTTGCATAATTTAATTCCATATTTAATATTTAGCTTTTATAACACTTGGAAACTACTGTGAACCAAAAATTCGATGAATTTCTTGTTAAAGTTTTAGTTTATTTGGAGTTGATTTTATAAAATGTATTTTATTCAAAAATCTGTAAGGTTTTCGTGCATAAAATTTTTTAATATTAAAATATTCATCAGATTTTTGGGTTCTGCTAGAATGTAGTGCCCATATAAAGAATTCCATCCAATTTCAAGCATGTACCATTAGCCATTTTTAAAATATCATGCGCGCAATGTGGAAACATGACGAAAAATGTTGTCACCAAGCGGATTAAATTGCAAAAATATTTATGGCAACACAAACTTTCTGCTTACTAGTTTCCAAAGCAGATATATTATGTAGTCAGCTGTAAACTGTTGGAAGTAATTGCTTTTAAAACAAATAACATATTCCAATTCTTGCAACAGTCACATATTCGAAGATCGTAAGGGGTTTAAGGTGTATGAGCCGCCTTAGAAAGAGTATATCTTTAGAATTTCAGATACAAAGTCTCTCGCGCTGGAGATAATAATAACAATATATATATATATTTTTTACAGTTTTGCCATTGCTGTCTTTGAAATTTTGAATTTGTTAATCAAAAATTCCAAATGAAATAGATAATAAAACAAATTCCAAATCTGGGTTTCCAGATGCCCATATTCGGGTGGAAGATTACGTAAATCAAATTATGATTTATTATGCAGATTCTTCATTATTTAATTTATTTAAATATAATAGAGGGCGATAATATTTGGTGGCAACAGTCTGAAAAGTGAAACGTCGTTTATAGTGTACCAACGCAAAATGTCATAACAAAATTAATAGCCCTTCTGGGCAAATTGCTCCTTTGGACGAATAACTAAGAGACGTTGAATACTTGGAATGATCTACAGCTACTTAACGGTTTGTAATTAAAAATTGTGCCACGAAAAAATATATATTTAAATTCAGAAATACAAAATCTTTCCAGATTTGAAAAATAAGAAAGCACGCACATTTATTTATTCTTCTTCTTTTAATTATCATAACTTTAAAAAAATGAAAAACATTAGAGAAATTAAGATTGATTATAAACGAATAAACTGTGATTTCGCTTTATATATCGCGGGGGGAAAATAAAGGTATTTAAATTTTTGACCAATATGTAAGTGACATTTAATTTACACAAGACTTTCAAGAAATTCATTAAATGTCATTAAAAAAGAGAAAAAAAAACGGCAGTTTCATTTCTATCGTTTTTTATCTTTTTCAAATACTATATGAAAAAATCTGATGTGTACACCATATGACTTCCTTGTACGGAATATTAAATTATACGCCTTTTTTCTTGCATTTTGTTTAAACTTATTGGATTGAATTAAATCTTCTTCGCCGACAGCGATTAAACCACAATAGAATAAATGCACTCTTTAAAATTCATTCAATTTGTTTACCATAGCGACGCTCTGGCGCTAGGTTCACTTAACAGTATTATATTTCGTTCATATTACAACTCAGAATGCACAAAATTTATATCATTTAAAGAATTATCTAATCGTTGCCACATGTTCTATTAAATACTATGATAAATAAAGCTAGACCAATGTATAAAAGAAATTAAGCAAACAAAACAAAGAAAAAACAGATTTTCACAGACGATTGAGTATTTCTCATTCAAATTATTTCGTTCTCACTTCACGACAAGGCAAAAATATATAAAAACTCAAAATATCTGTATTAAAAATTACGAAGTAAATCTTAAACACTTATTTCCTCAACAAAATTCCAGAAAGGATTAAGCACGATTCAATTCGCAATAATAAATGAAGACCTTATTTTTGTTGTTGCAAAGCTACGTTTCTCTAGATTGGCAACAAATCCACTAGTCTGCTGTTTCAAATGTAAAGAAGCAATGGCCGCCATCAAAAAAATTACTAGGCTTAGCGGCACTTAAACAGCTTTGAAATGGTTGATAATTCTAAAAATATTGCATACAGATTTACGAAAGACCTAAAACCTTAATCGGAACATAAGAACAACATAATTCAATCATTTTTAAAGCAGAAAATGTACAAACCTATACGAGTAAAGACACTGAGATCACTGAGCCGGGTAACAGAGTGGATATATTTATAAATATATTTATATACGTTTGCCCGGCTGATTGCAACCAAAATATGAGATGCACATCTACATGTTATAGCAGTCCCATATACAGAATTTCAACGTTCTGAGGCTACTCGTTTTTGAGTTATGCGAGATATGTACGTACGTCGTTTGTACAGACGCCACGAAAAATTCTCTTCAGAATTCATTTTGAAGCAGTTTTATAATTTTTTTTTTTTTTTTTTTTTTTTTTTTTGGAGGAAAAGAGCCTTTTATTCTGTCCTTACGTACAAATATCACGCAAAAACATCGTTAAATTGCATTTGATAGCGGTCAAAATGGATATTTTCGTTCAAATATGCTGCCTGAAACTTTTCGCTGTTACAATACTTCCTTTTTACTTCGTACAGGGAAGTAAAAATGAAAACCATTAGAGAAATTAAGATTGATTTTAAACGAATAAACTATGCTTTCGCTTAATATATCGTGGGGGAAAAATAAAGGTATTTAAATTTTTGACCAATATGTAATTAGATTTAATTTAGACAGGTCTTTCAAGAAATTAATTAAATGTCATTAAAAAAGACAAAATAGAAAAAGAAACTGCAATTTCATTTCTATCCTTTTTTATATTTTTCAATTCATATCTGAAAAAACTATCTCATTCTATGCAGCAATAATGCAAAAAATACATATTGTATTTAAACCAGATTTTATAGTAAGTTCTAAATTCTGACATTTAAAGCGTTTTCTTGTAACATCCATGTATACAAACGAATGAAATTAAACTAGAGTAGTAGGGCATAAAGTTCAGCAGAGTCCCCTGGACTATTAAACTCAGAGAAAGCTTTCCTTGGACGAAATAAAGTAAATCCTTCTTTTCATGGTAGGATAGTTTTAGTTGGTAAAAAAAATCTATTTCCCTTCTCTGCTTTCGACTTTATCCTTTATTTCTAGATTCCCAGTAACACAAGCAAACGGAATTGTTTATATGTTGTAAGGAATGTTACCGACTCCTTCTATTTCGTCTTCAGAACTGTACTATTCCTTCGAGCTTAAGTGTCCTGTAGCGATCAACAAAAATTCTTTAAATGCATTCCAAAGCATGAGGAATAAACGTGAGTTACAGTAAATGGGAATAGTATTTTTGAATTCTAGAGTGAAGTGTCTAGAAAACTGCCTGAAGATACAAAGAAAGTTTCATTTATGTTCATAAACTGTCTTGTCGCAGCCGGCATTTGTGTTTCTATCCTTATTCATCTTTTTAATTTTTCTTTTATATAATCGACTCAAATAAATATTTGTATTGGCTTAGTTCTCTCAAAAAAAAGCCTAATAATGTTTTCGATGGCGGCCGTGGCTTGTGTACATTTGAAACAGCAGACTCGTGGATTTGTTGCCAATTTAGAGAAACTTAGCTTCGCAACAACAAAGATAACGCCTTCATTTAATATTGCCAATTAAATCATGCTTAATCCTTTCTGGAATTTTTTTACTCAACAAAATAAATATTTGTATTGGCTTACTTCTCTTAAAATGGTAACATTTTATAAATCAATGTTACTGTTCATTCACAAGCTCTTAAACACCAGAATTTTGTTTTTCGGAATAGATTGAATTGTTTAGGAAAAGAGGAACTTATTTTCAAAATACTGTTATGAATTTTGTACATATATAATTAATTTTAGTGAAATATGGGAAACTGTAGTGCTTTTTGTATAATGCAGTATCTAAAGAAAATCTAAAGAAGCGAAGTTTTGGAGTAAAAATAAGAATACAGGGCAAGTCTGGTTAACATTGCGTAAATGCCTATCTCGCAAAATTGGCGAAATATCGCCAAGCTGGCGATTGTTTTGGCAACTAATGTTTTAGCCAGTTTTTCGGAGAAATCGCCAAAAGTTATCAAACTTGGCGACCATTTGCGACATTTTGTTTCGGTTCCTGTATAACTGTAATGGGTATTGTAATTGAATAAATGTAATAAATCATTATATACAACTGTAACCGTATCCGGCCCTTAGATGTAACTTTCACCGTAAATGCCTTTCAATAGTTTCAAGAAATTGAATTTACTAGAGATTTCTCGTCTACTGGGTCAAAACTATATAAGACAGATGAAAGTATCTGTTCTCAGTTGTTAGTTCAGAGCTGAAATGGGAGTATTCAGTTAGCCGTGATAGTTTCGCTTTTTGGATGCGTTTTGCATTGCATTGGAATTAATATTCTTAACAGTTTAAAGATAAAATAAATTTTATCAAGTTATCATCGGTTCTGTGTGCATTCAATCTATTATAAATCTGTACGCAAGCAACAATACGTTGCATAAATGATCCCTTTCCAATTCCTACACTTCCAATGTGAACCGGAGTAAGAAATTTAATTCACAATTTCAGAAAAATCTCAATTCAAATCATAATAATGGAAATACTAAAACTGTATAGCTAAATTATAGAAGATGTGAAAATGGTAGACATACAACAGAATAGCGGATATATAATATTTTTCACTAGTTTTTGTTTTACAATGTAATAGTTTTCATCCGTATTAAAGAATAAAATCTACCACCACTAAAAACCAAAGTATATAAAGACCACACATACTAAAAATATTTTACCTACTTATTATTCTAAATAAGCATTAATATTCACCAAATATCATTTAAAACCATATTTTTATTTGTATAATTTAAACAGTATTCGATCTTGAAATGGGCGATGTGTATTATAAAGGAAGAGGATTTACTTAAAAAGAAATCTGATGTGTACACCACATGACTTCCTTGTACAGAATATTAAATTATACGCATTTTTCTTGCATTTCATTTATACTTATTGGATTGAATTAAATCTACTTCGCCGACAACGCATAAACCACAATAGAATAAATGCATTCCTTAAAATTCACTCTTTTTGTTTACCATAGCCACACTCTGGCGCTAGGTTCACTTAACAATATTATATTTCGTTCATATTACAATGCACAAAATTTATATCATTTAAAGAATTATCTAATCGTTGCCACATGTTCTATTCAAATACTATAATAAATCTAGAACGATGTATAAAAGAAATTAAGCAAACAAAACAAAAAAGAAACAGTTTTTCACAGACGATTCAGTATTTCTCATTCAATTAATTCAGTTCTCACTTCGCGACAAGGCAAAAAAACATAAAAACTCAAAATATATGCATTAAAAATTACGAAGTAAATCTTAAACACTAATTTCCTCGAAGAAATTCCAGAAAGGATTAAGCATGATTTTATTCGCAATAATAAATGAAGACGTTATCTTTGTTGTTGCGAAGCTAAGTTTCTCTAGATTGGCAACAAATTCACTATCCTGCTGTTTCAAATGTAAACACGCAACGGCCGCCATAAAAAAAAAAAAAAAAAATATTAGACTTAGCAAACTTTAAAATTGTTGATAATTCTAAAAATATTGCATACAGATTTACTAAAGGCATAAAAACCTTAACCGGAAGATAAGAACAACATAATTCAATCATTTTTAAAACGAAACGAAAAATTATCTTCAGAATTCATTTTAAAGCAGTTTTATAATTTTTTTGGAGGAAAATAGTATATTCTGTCCTTACGTACAGATATCACGCAAAAACATCGTTAAATTGCATTCGATAGCTGGCAAAATGGATATTTTCGTTGAAATATGCTGCCTGAAACTTTTCGCGATTACAATACTTCCTTTTTACTTCGTTCAAGGAATTAAAAAACAATAAGGTTTTGCCCTTTTGGCCTCTTCGTCTTTCCTATTTACGACAGCAACTTTCCTTCTTAGACATACCACAAAATTTAATTCGTTTTCCAATTTCTTGTATGTTTAGTATTGTGTTAAATATTCTGTATTTGTTAATACCATGTATGTGTTAGATTTTATAAACTGAATTGGTTTTGCATCACCAACTTATATAAAAAGTATTCTTTTTGGAGTTATCGCCAGATTAGTTTATTTTACATTAAATGTTGTGGGAAATCTTTGTCATTTTACAAATATTTTGCATGACGAACAATCTTCAGAAACGAATTAAGTTCGTGAACCATTGTTTTAGTGTATATTTACACAAAGTAATTAAGATCCTGAATCTTTTATGTAAAATGGTAGCAGAAGGGAAAAAAGAAGAGAAAAAGGGAAAACAATGGAAGAAATATTCTTTTTTTTTTTTTTTTTTTTTTTTTTCGTTTCCATTATCTACATAAAAGAGCCAAAAATTCTCTAGTATAATTTTGGCAAATGAAGTGCCATTTTCAAAGAAAGTTCATCGCATTCGCCAAGCTTTGAATATAACTTAAAAAAGTATAGACGAAAATGTAGATCAAAGTAATACCGCACTATTATAAACAAAGAGTGGCGACAGGTGTGCAACCACCCGCCCCTTAATCTCACTTGCATGATTATCCTTCTCATATTACTGGTGCTCATACATACATATTCATTTCCTAAAACGGTTTCGGTAAAATAATCTTTTTCAGGCAGGGAAGTCAGTCCCCAGAGAAGCCCTAACAAAACAAGATGAAAATGATAGATAAATTTACCCAAAACTTTAATTTTCAAGTTGTATTTATATTGTAATGCAATGCATGCATGAAAAGGGATATTATTTGTGCGTAAATCTTTTACCCTTTTAATCTTAAAAATTAACGCCTTTCTAAAGTTATACGTAATTATTAACCTTTATTTATTCATAAAATATTATTATTTAAAAATACTTCCAATCGTAACCCATCGAGACAATCGCGGCTTAGGTCAACTCCATCAGTCATTTAACCGTCTCGTTGCTATTAGCGTATGAGCTTTTACCAAGAAACTAGTTTACGTCCCTTTTCGATTAGGTATTTATTGAAAAAACAGCGGAATTCATGGGTCAACTAACCGTCTCATCACGAAAACATTTCACGATGTTACAGCCATCATTTATGGGTAAGACACTACACAAAAAACATAACTTCCTTTCGTTCTAACTAGAAGTTAAATTTGATAGGAGAATTAAAAATGGTGACCGTGACCCATATAAAAACATTTTTACTTCCTTGTATGGAGTAAATAATGTATTGTAATCACGAAAAATTCCGGGTATCATACATATTTCAATAAAAATATCCATTTTGACCTCTATCGAATGCAATTTAACGATATTTTTGCGTGCCATCTGTATGTAAGGACAGAATAAAGAACTGTTTTTCCCCAAATGGATTATAAAATTGATTTAAAATGGAGTCAGAAGAGACTTGTTTCGTGACGTCTGTACGTACGTCTAGATAAGTTTCGTGGCGTCTGTACATTATGTCTGCACCTACGTACATACGTACGTACTTATGTATGTATCTCGCATAAATCAAAAATGAGTAGCCTTAGATTACTGAAATTTTGTGTATAAGACTGTTATAACATGTAGTTGTGCACCTCTCATTTTGGTTGCAATAGGCTGCACCAAAAGTACATAAATATATATATCTGTGTGTTTCCCTACTCTGTTACTCGGCTATCGTGAGCTCAGTTGTTTTATTCTTATAAGTTGGTAAATTGTGCGTTTTTTTGCTTTCAAAATGATTGAATCATGTTATTCTTAGCTTCCTGTTAAGATTTTTATGCATGCAACAGTTGTAAAATGATCAACAATTCAAAAGTTGTTTAAGTGCAGTTAAGCCTAATTTTTTAACCATACCAGCCATATTTGTTTACATTAGAAATTTAGATGAATAATGAATTAAGTCAGTTTCTGCAACTCTAGTGTCTTTTTGCTGAGTAGGACCAAAAGTAAACTTTCAATTTTTGTGCACCGTAAAGTCTAGTGTCTTTTCTGCAACTCTAGTGTCTTTTTGCCGAGTAGGACCAAAAGTAAACTTTCAATTTTGTGCACCGTAAAGTCTAGTGTCTTTTCTGCAACTCTAGTGTCTTTTTGCCGAGTAGGACCAAAAGTAAACTTTCAATTTTGTGCACCGTAAAGTCTGCCTTCTTGCCCGCTGAGCGAATTGCTTGCTTTTGGGTAGAAAGTCCAAATTTAATTGCAAATAATAATAATAATAATAATAATAATTGCTTTAACTATATTTAGTGTTTTTATATTTTTCAATTTTTTAATGAAGATATTTTGAAGTTTTATGTATTTTTGTCTTGCCTCGATGTGAGAACTGAATTAGTTGAATGAGAAATAAATTCTTAATAAATTTCGAGGAAATAAGTTTAAATTAAATGCAGCAAAAAATGCGTACAATTTAATACTCCGTACAAGGAAGTCATCAGGCGTGCGCATTATATTTTTTTTTCTATGTGAAAGCTCAATAAATACACTGCAAACATTGTTATAGCTGCGTTAAAATAGTCATAAATGCTTCATTTAGTTTCGTTTAGAAACAATGCAAAAATACATTTGCGCAGCAAAAGAATCAAATCCAGCTTCATCATTCAATACTCATTTCCATTACCTTCCAGAAGCACAATTAACGAACACATTCCCATTACTTAGATGTCCCACCACTTCTCCGAGATAAGAGAAACGACTCACGATAAAACAAAGAGCGTATGCAAATATACACTTGAATCCCCAATGACAGGTTTCAAGGAAACTGCTTCCTCCGACAGTTCTCAGCTTGTTTATACACGGACATAAAACTCAAACTGTTGGGAATCTGAACCAAGTTTGGAGATTCGTTTTCTAATAATTGAGGGCTGGAGTAGAAAATGGCGTTGTTATATAAAGAGAATTCTCTCTGCTTTTGCAACTATATTGACGACATTAATCATCTGGGAAGAGAAGCTAACCTCATTAACTTGTCACTAATGAGGCCAGATGCATCTCATTAAAACTTTGTTATTACGCCTGCCTACGCATCTTTTGCTTTTCTATGAAAGTGGCCGATAAATCGATGACATATTTTTCGATCGCTTTTATTTCCAGCTATAGATTGAGATTTATCTCTATTCGAGAAAGAAATTTAAAATATTCATTCAATACGAAAGTTGTTGGAAGTTCTCTGAACTAAAGAGATAATGATACGAAAGTTATGCATATAAAAGAATAATTAAAAAAAATATGCTACTCTTCCCAGGCTTACGTATAGAAACCATTCACATTATAAAAGCAGCAGAAGACAGTAAAAATATCGTAATTTACGGACGCAAGTAAAATATTAAGCTTCATGAATCATACCATATTATGCTCAGATATATCTTAACTATTTTCATTTTTAACCCACAAGATGTATTTTTCTAATGTTTCCTAACATGCTAGGATTACAAGACCATGTGAGGAAGCATAAAAGCATATGAAGATCACTTTCACCTTAAGCTTTTATAGATCTGAAACTTCATTTACCATCTCTGTATATTGACTAAGGAAGATAAAAGGCATATGGTAGTAAAAAATGGTAAGGACATTTAATACGAAATGCTTTTCTAAAAAGCATATGTATTTCAAGTACATATATGTAAGATAAAAATATGTAAATTAGTTTAATAATTTAACTAGCAGCTTCGCTGCCAGCCTTCGTCTGGCTTTAAAATGTACCCGAAAGCCGCTGAAAGGAACACCAAACGTTAAATTAAAAAACTGCGTAGAATTTTACTCTGCAGAAAAACTTCATAAAAACAGTTATTACATATACAAAATTACAATGAAATAAGCAATATCCCTTAATACAGATATTAATTATCCTAATAAATAAATTAACCAACTTCCCTTTGCAAAATCATAGGAACTCAAATGGTATAAAAGAGGTTAAGAACTTTGTTTCCTAAAAAAATCACTCAAAACTTTTCAATATCTTAAAAACAGTGAAATGAACAATAAGTAACATAAAAGAATACCAAAAAAATTTCTGAAAAGCAAAGTATAATTAATGATATTTTATCTCATATTTTCAAGAGAAAAAAAATACAATGAAATAAGCTATATCCCTTAATGCAAATATTAATTATCCTAATAAAAAAAATTAACCAATTTTCCGTTGAACAAAAAAAAATCATGCAACACTTGTCAATATCTTACAAACAGTGAATTAAGCAAAAAATAACATGAAAGAAACTCAAAAAACAAAAAATTCCGCACACAATTTTACTCTGCAAAATAATTTTATCAAATAAAAATGTATTGTATATATAAAAATATGACAATGAAATATGTCAATCTCTTAAAAACAGTGACATAAGAAATATGATGAAACATTGTTGCCAAACCCATATTTCTAAAAGAATGAAAATGTTCAAAATGATGCGATTTCATCAAAAATTTATCAACAACAATAAGAAAGGAAAATTGTTGCCAAAATCACATTTTTAAAGATGTGAGATATGAGAAGTGTACTCGGAAGCTTCATTTAATTTTTTTTTAAATACAAAATATTATCATTTTTTCAGAATTCTTTTTGTAAAAGCAGTCGCGAGGAGGAAAGTTTAACGTGTTCAAAACTCAAAGAAAAATAAACTGTACATTTTTAAAAATAAACGTTTTTAGAAAAAATCCCGTTGGAAAGGTGTTAAGCTCCCTTTGTTAAATAAATTCGTATTGAATCGATTTATTGAAACACGAAATTTATTTTAAGTTCGTAAAATAGCTAAGCGCCTACGTTTCACGACTATGTGAAAATGGAGTGTGTAGAGTAAAATCTCGCTTTCCTATAGCCCATTGTGTCTCAAAATGACACGATTTCGTCACAAAACATAAAATGAAAAAATTCGAATTCGAATTTCAAAAAAACCGCTTCGAGGTGCACTGGCTCTTGTCTAGATGCACCTAGTATGTACCACATTTCGTAGCCGTGGGTCTAGTAGCTTACGCGCAACGCAAACGAAAGACCCGTTAATTTATTTGACTACGAAGCTTAGCAAGGGACTGATTACGGCCGAGCGTTATAACACCTTTGAGAGAGAGAGTGGCCTAAAAGGTAGACGCGCGTAAATCAGAAACTCTGATTCTCTCTGCCTCAGTAAGTAACTTCGTGGTTTAAATACCGCTCCTCCTCATTAAATATTCAGCAAGATTCCAAAACTACGTTCTGGCCAGGAGTAGTAAGTTGAAGTTAAGAATTTGACAGGAAAGGAACTGTCAAATTAAAATTTAACTGTTAATAAAATTAACATAATTCTTACAGAGTCATCTAACGTGTTTCCTGATGCCTGGGTTTATAATAACGTTTCACGATTCTCTAGAGGTTCCTTATAATCTTACGTATTGCTGACCGCTCTTTCATAATTAAAATTCTCATTTTTCCTTTAATTCGTATATTATATATATGTTTTCCAATTCCGTTCTTGATGTTGTCGAGAGATGATGTCTTGGATCCGGAAATGCATTTAGATAGTTTAGTCACATAGTTTAAATTGGTGTTTATGTGCAGTCTAATTTTTAATTTAATACCTGTATGGTTTCTTTTGAAATGTTGCATTGGGCATTATAACTGAATTTTTTTAATACACACACACAGACAGGCTCTTTCTTTTATTATATGTAGAGATTTAATAATAGTCTCTCAATTCCTCATGTTTAATTTGTGTATTTACTCTTTATTCGTAAAAAAAAAAAAAAAAAAAAAATAGAACGTTTCTGGACTGCGTTATTTATAGATCAATCCATCTGGCCTGCGTAACGCTAATGACGCAGCTAATCGCTGCGGATAGCAGCGATACTCATATTGGATAAGAGCGAACTTTTAACTTCAACTTGTGTGCTGCTTGGACGCAACTCGCTGTGCTCTCTTCCTATCTCAATAGTATCAGAAATGTAAATGTTCTGGAAATAGCTACAACTGGAGTGCCAAGTGAATTGTTCCCACAAATGTCATTTTAAATAAAAATGGAATTTTATCCGCCTCGACTACCAAGGTACCTGTTCATTATGGATTAGCATTCTTACGCAATCAAAATTCTTCACTATACGATACGGATACACTTCACTATACGAATATACGTTCTGATCTAGCAAGTATCTGCATTATCAGCATTTCTGCGTTTCTACGTCTCCAGTATTCCTACATCAATGCTTCTAATATTTTTTTTTATACTGCACACACACACACACACGCATATATATATATATGTAGATAGATAGACAGATAGATACAGATAGATTTTCCTTGTTATTGCATGTTCCATTTTCGGAAAGGTGAGTTTTTAAGGGGACTCATACACCTTAAACCTCTCATGATCTTCGAATATGTGACTGTTGCAAGAATTGGGATATTTTATTTATTTTAAAAGCAATTACTTCCAACGTTTTACAGCTGACTACATAATATAGCTGCTTTGGAAACTAGTAACCAGAAAGTTCGTGTTGCCACAAATATTTTTGTAATTTAATCCTCTTTGTGACAAAATATTTCACCGTGTTTCCACATTGCGCGCATGATATTTTAAAAATGGCTAATGGTACACACTTGAAATTTGATGGAATTCTTTATATGGGTACTATTTTCTAAGTGAACCAACAATCTGATGAATATTTTAATATTGAAAAATTTTATGGGCGAAAACATTAAAAAAGTTTTTAAAAAAATACATTTTATAATCTCAACTCAAAATAAAATAAAAAATTAACATGAAATTTTTAGAATTTTAGGTTCACAGTAGTTTCCAAATGTTATAAAAGCTATATATTAAATATGGAATCAAATTATGAAACAGAATGTTTTAAACTGTGCGCGCAAGTTGGAAACATGACGAAAATTGTTGTCACAAAGCGGATTAAATTATAAAAATATTTGTGGCAACACAAACTTTCTGATGACTATTTCAGAAAGCAGCTATATTATGTAGTCCGCTGTAAAAAGGTGGTAGTAATTGCTTTTAAAATAAATAAGTTATCCCAATTCTCGCAACAGTCACCTTATCGAACATCTTACGGGTTTTAAGGTGTATGAGTCCCCTTTTGAAGCTTTCGTTACTTATTTTATGCGGTTTTGTATGTTTTCCATTCATTTTGCGTTGTAGAGTTCCTCACTTTGGAATTTCTAAGTTTATGTTGGAAGTGAAGAATCTAAGAACTGATAAGCGAATAATCGCTTGAGTTCGGTGACAAGAAACAACAAGATAGAAGGGTAACTAACCCTTTATTATTCCAATAAGATTTAACAAAACTCCGCCTGGGAGTGTACAAGCAAAGCCCGCACTTGGGCTTGAACTTAAAAGACTAAGAATTAAACTAAAACTAAGATTAACTAAAGAAGTATAGCCGAAGCTATGAAGGTTCAAATCGAGCTGGCCCGTTAATTTATTTGACTACGAAGGTTAGCAAGGGCCTGAGTACGGCCAAGCGTAATAACACCTTTGAGAGAGAAAGAGAGTGGCCAAAAAGGTAGACGCGCGTAAATTAGAAACTCTGATTCTCTCTGCCTCAGTAAGTAACTTCGTGGTTTAAATACCGCTCCTCCTCATTAAATATTCAGCAAGATTCCAAAACTACGTTCTGGCCGGGAGTAGTAAGTTGAAGTTAAGAATTTGACAGGAAAGGAACTGTCAAATTAAAATTTAACTGTTAGTAAAATTAACATAATCCTTACAGAGTCATCTAACGTGTTTCCTGATGCCTGGGTTTATAATAACGTTTAGCGATTCCCTAGAGGTTCCTTATAATCTTACGTATTGCTGACCGCTCTTTCATAATTAAAATTCTCATTTTTCCTTTAATTCATATATTATATATATGTTTTCCAATTCCGTTCTTGATGCTGTCGGGAGATGATGTCTTGGATCCAGAAATGCATTTAGATAGTTTAATCACATAGTTTAAATTGGTGTTTATGTGCAGCCTAATTTTTAATTTAATACCTGTATGTTTTCTTTTGAGGTGTTGCATTGGTCATTATAAATGAATTTTTTTAATCCATGTGTCTGCATGCATGGCATTCTACAGAGATTGTGCGTTTAAATATACAAAATTTGGATGGTTTATCGAACAGCCAATGTTCGAATTTTGAAACGTGAATCGTATTAATCGCATGTTAAAATTTCGAATGCAAATTTGCATTGTTTTCGTCTTGTGCGGAAGTTCAAAATTCTGAGTTTAATGAAATCAGATTTACACTGCATCTAAATAAATTACTTCCAATTTCGAAAGTGACTTTTAGTACGACCTTGGCATACTAGTAATTTTTAACCCGGAGATTTCAAGTAAGTTAAAGAAAAACTTATTAATTTGAACCTTAATTGTAATGGTTCCTCCTTAAACTTTTATTTTCTTATACTTTTATTAAAGTATACCAAATAACTAAAATTGTTAAAGTCTTCAAATTTAGACTTATACGCTGGTGAAATAAATTAAAAGAATCTCCAGATATACTGGACAGATTTTAATCAAATTTGGTGTGAACATAGGCTGATATAATACAAACAAAGTAAACATTCAACAGTTATAATAAACACACATGTTCTTGTGTAACACTCATGGGAGTCTAAAGATCTGAAACAGCGGTTGCAGAAGACACAAAAGAAATGGGTTTATAGGGGATATGGTCCCATCTTACAGCCATACAGGCCTCACAGCGTGATGCCATATTGGAAATAAAATAAGGCAATTTGTCAGTGCCTGTGGCAACTGGTCCCATTCATTCAGCAACGCTGTTTTCAGTTCCTGGATGGTTTTCAGAGGGGGCTTGCGAGTTGCAATTGCCCTCCCCAGCGCGTCACAGACATGCTCTATAGGGTTGAAATCTGGAGACCTGGCTGGCCAATCCATCCGGCGAATATCCTCACTCTCGAGAAATTCGTCGACCAGAAGAGCTCTATGTGGTCTCGCGTTATCGACCTGTAAGATGAATTCGGGCCCACTGCACCCCCGGAAACTGCGAAAGTAGGGCTCCAAGACTTCATTCCTATATCTCACACCAGTCACAGAGCCTCTGTCAAAGACGTGGAGAGGTGTGCGGCCATCCAACATGATGCCTGCCC
This sequence comes from Stegodyphus dumicola, assembly GCF_044657685.1. NCBI lineage: Eukaryota > Metazoa > Arthropoda > Arachnida > Araneae > Eresidae > Stegodyphus > Stegodyphus dumicola. The sequence continues at coordinate 25,120,392 of NC_140772.1, forward strand.
AGACCATTACACCGCTTGATGAACATTGGAGAGTAGATAGCGGGTACCTTGCTCTCTCCGTATGAAAGTACGGCGAGAATCGGTGTTTAGGCTAAAACAGGACTCATCGGTGAACAGAATGGCAGCCCATTGCTTCGTACTCCAATCTCTATGCTGCTTGCACCATGCTAATCGGACTCTCCTGTCCGTAGACGTGAGCGGGACGCAAACAGCTGGTCTTCTGGTAAACAACCCTTTCTCATTTAGTCTTTTGGAAACAGACTCCAAGCCCGTGTAACAAGGGTGAATTTGTTACATGGGCTCCTATACTGCATACAGGTCCCGAGGGAACTGAGAAATAGAGAGAGCTAAAATGGACAAATATGGATCTTCTCTGGCCGTCGTGGCTCTTGGACGACCTTGTCCAGGCTTTCTCTCTATGGATCAACCATCCTGGAACTGTTTCCATAGGTTACACACGACGCTGGGCATTAAATTAAACTTTGTGCATATCTGGACTTGCGATTGGCCTACCTCTACCCTCTCCACAATTCGCCACCTCATTCCATCATCTAAACGTTGGTGGTTACTCATTTTTACTGTTCCGATGTAAATTTAACCGATTGCTGCAAGATAACACGTGTACGCTTACGTATTTGCGTATTTGAATTATTATTATGGTATGCATTTTTATCTAGAAGTAATGGTTTTTCCTTCAGTTCAGTTCGTTTCGTACAATTGGATAAAATGTGCAAATTCTCTTAATTTATTTCACCAGTATATAATTCATTTCGTATTCTAGAATTATAACCAGCTGGTTAACCAAAATCTTTATAAATGTATCTTGCAATTAGCGTAGCAGACAGTGCATTATCTCTTAGATAATAAATAATGCTAATGACAGCAAAGCAAAGATTTATTGAGTCTATTAAAATTGTAGGAGGAAGGAACACAAAAATTCTACAGTACTCTCGAAAGGACTCGAACCTAGGACCTCCCGACTGCTAGCGGACGTTTAATTATAGCTTAAAGGGCTGGTGGTAAGAAGGGCGAAAATTCTTTACATTCTCCTCTGCTAAAAGGGAGACGAGGGGATTGACCTCTAGTGCTTAATGTATCGAAGTTTTTGTATGATCACCCTGAACTTCCTGATACCCAAATTATAAAATAGAGTATTCGTTCCATCTACCATTTCATAAATTATTTAGAAATTTATCTCCATTTTCTGTCTTTTATAGTTCTCGTTGGACTATATACATTATTAAGTACTTCCGTTTTTTATTACCCGCACTTCAGAAATCATTTCTAATATTGCACCGAGTTTTAGAAAATTAGATGTTTTCAAATTTGTTACTGTTTAACGCATTTTAGTTCATAACAGGATATATAACAATCTTTTTCCTCATGAGATTACTTGAATATTCTTTCTTAAAGTAATGTATTTTCTTCGGTAGCATCAAATTCGCTATCGCAAATCTTTAATTTTATTGTTACATTGCAAAATTTACGTTTTATATCGCGAGATTCCGCGTTATTTATTTATAAGTTTATTTTGATTTTTATTCGTATTGTTATGGAAATTTTATTGTGAAAACTGTACAAGGTCACAGCATTTTGTCACACAGGCACAACGCAAAACAGACTTCTTATACATTCAGTGGCGGCAACAATTTAATATTCAGGTGACTGATCAATATTGCAACAAATAAGAAAATAACCTCCATGAACCAAAAATGTTACAAAAGAGAGCTTTAAGGGGATTCATACACATTAAAACCCATAAGATCTTCGAATATGTAACTATTGCAAGAATTGGGATAACTTATTTATTTTAAAAGCAATTACTTCCAACCTTTTACAGCTGACCACATAATATAGCTGCTTTCTGAAATAGTAATCAGAAAGTTTGTGTTGCCACAAATAGTTTTATAATTTAATTCGCTTTGTGACAAAATATTTCGTGATATTTCCACCTTGCGCGCACAGTTTAAAACATTCTGTTGCATAATTTAATTTCACATTTAATTTGTAGCTTTTATAACATTTGGAAACTACTGTGAACCAAAAATTCTAAGAATTTCAAGTTCGATTTTTATTTTATTTGGAGTTGAGTTTATAAAATGTAGTTTATTAAAAAAATCTGTAATGTTTTCGTGCATAAAAGTTTTCACATTAAAATATTCATCATATTTTGGGTTCAGTTAGAAGGTTAGAAGAATTCCATCCAATTTCAAGTAAGTACCATTAGCCATTTTTAAAATATCATGTGGGCAAGGTGGGAACATGACGAAATACTTTGTCCCAAAGCGGATTAAATTACAAAAATATTTGTGGCAACACAAACTTTCTGGTTACTAGTTCCCAAAGCAGCTATATTATCTAGTCAGGTATAAAACGTTGGAAGTAATTGCTTTTAAAATAAATAAAATATTCCAATTCTTGCAACAGTCACATATTCGAAGATCATAAGGGGTTTAAGGTGTATGAGGCCCCTTAAGGGAACCCAACGATAAAATGCATTTCAAAATAATCATTTTGAGATATTTTCACTTCAATGATGACTTCTAAAATGAAGGACACTAAATTTAATAAATTACAGAAGGTAATTTAAATGATACTTTAAAAAATAGGGAAATTCTTTGCAGAGTTATTAGGTTATTTTGAAGCAAGAGTAGATGAAACATGAGAAATGTTTGCGCTGGCACACGAAACTGGAACTCTCGAATACGCATCGTGTGTGCTACCGTTACACCACGAAGCCATGATGGTAGGAGGAGGAAAATGTCTTCTATACTCTCCCTTCTAAAGGGCAAGTGGAAATTAGGGTAATCGCCAAATCCTGCGGGTGAGGAGCGTTGTTCACCACCGTTTTTAGTACTTGCGTCACTGTAGAGTCATTAGGTTTTTTGAAGCAGGATGCATGAAAAATATGCAATGTCCTCGCCGGGACTCGAACCTTGGACCTCATCAATACGCGCCGAGTGTGCTACCTTAACGCCATGAGGGCATGCTAGAAGGAGGAGGGAAATACCTTATAATTTTATATATTATTTTGCAACCAAAATGAGGCTTTAGGTCCCAATCACATTATGTTTCGGCTACGCAGGACTTGACGTCGAAAGGGACAATTCTCAGAACCCGCACAATTCCAGGAAACACACGTAGCTAGGTTACCATTCTCACTTACTAAAAAGACTTGAACGCCAAATCGATTATCGCTCAAATCGGGATCACTTGTTCCTTCAAAAGCAGAACTTTCGTCTGATTGGTTGTCTCTCCCCGGGACTCGAGACATTTTCGGAGAGGTTTGAAAAAAAATCCCGCGTAGCCGCAACATTGTTTCCATAGCTAGGCGGGACTTCGCTTCAGGCGGGGCTAATTTTTTTAGGAATCCTCCGGTTTAAACCAGTGCTACCTGAATCTCGTTTCTCAGAAAAGTCCCGTCTAGCAGAGACTATAGCTAAGTGTGATAACCTCTTTACGTTTTTATTGAGTTTTGTTTGTGCAAGAGAACATTAATTCACATTATTTCAGATAGAATTCAGACAAAAATGATTAGGTCCATTATAACAAAAAGGTACTTTTTTGGAAAGAGGAAGAAGGCTAGGAAAGAGGGAGAAATACCTTACTTTATAAGGTATTTCTCCCTCTTTCCTAGCGAGCCTTCGGGGTGTAGTGGTTCTGCACGCTGGGCCAATATTCCAGAGGTCCGTGGTTCGATTCCCGGCGAAGGCGGTTGCTATTTTTCATCTTTTCTGCTTCCAAAATATCCTAATGACTCTACAACTCTGTTCAAAGTTAGATTAAATATTATTATTAGATATTAAATTCACGCTAATAAAAGAGTAATTTACTAAGTATATATTCTGTTAGCTGTCACAGTAGACAACAACTATTATTTTGCTTTCATGTTACACTAAGTTACTGCTTTATAGCTGTGACCAATAATAAAATGCAATGTTATGGAAAATTAAAGACTTATAGTCTAAGTTTAAGAGTTAAAGTCTCATACTCTCTAAGTTCTCTAGCTTAAATCTAAAAAAATTCGCAGAAAAATCTTCATTGAATATCCAATTGAAAATTACTATACGTAGCTCAAAATAGCTTAAATGAAGGATCTGTTTGGAAACGGTTCTGTTGTTAACAAAGAAAACGATCAATTAATCATTTTACAAAAGAATTGCTTTCAATTTGTCTTGCCGAATTTGTGCTTGTAAAAAATCTACAAAGCCACGATCAATTTCCAATTTCCAAACACCGCGTTTTCTTTCAAACGCCTCCTAGAAGCTGAGAACTCTAAAATATAAAAGGTTCGGAAAAGAAGTCTCAAAGCAAATTGTATTTCTCCGATCATCCCCTGAGACGTAATTCCGTTACGAAAACTCTTCGGAAAGGAAAGATTCGTATAAAGCCATAAGGGTCCCTTTGGACAATATTTGTCTATTCTTTACCATAAAAAAGAGATATCTCCAACACTACAGGGCCTGAAATAGAATTCTCAATTCCGGGAGAAAAAAAAATCGGATGCTTGTGTTTTAGTTGCAGCGCAGTTAGCAGAAGCTTAAAAGAATTCTGTAACGAATGCGACTGCAGAAGAAAATAATGTAAACACATAGGAAGTATAATCTAATCATATATGCATGAGTTTTGATATTGTTCCAAATGGACGCAGAAACATGGTCTGAATGCTTAGAATAAAGAAAACATAGTAGTCTAGTTCCATTTTTCAGCAGCAAGAAAAACCATTTTATCCATTTCATGTTTTTTACACACCTTGAACATTAACTCAAGAGTGACCTCAAGTGTCCACCAAAAAGTATTTATAAGTAAAAAATCCCATGTGGACAGCACATGACTTCTTTGTACGGCCTATTAAATTACGTACTTTTTTAAAGGCCTCTTATACGGGAATCCCGTCACATCTGCAGAAGATCTTCTCGCTTGTCTGTTGCTGCTGATGGGGGTAATGATTATGGAACGGAGTACGTTGTTTGTTTAGTTTTTTATTACACCGTTCGCAGTTTATAAGTTCATTCATAGAACAGTTCTCAGTTCTGGACATAGTTTATGAATTCATTTCATGGTATGCAGTGCTGAGTGCGTAGTATTGGTGTGGTGTATTTAATTATGGCAAAGCACACTAGGGCTATCTGCCTAAGGAGAGGGATGCCTTCGCGGAGGACTTCTAAGAGAAAGTGGCTCGTATACACGTTACACATGGGAAAAACCGCAAAAACACCCATGCAGCCAGCCTGTTCGCGGGATTCGAACCTCGGACCGAACTACCAGTGTTCAGCGACTTTACCGCTCGGCCGCTGGTGGGCCCCGCAGTACTGGTGTATCTATCATACTTTGCACAGTATGAAGTAGTTCATAGTCCGTAGCTTGAGTAGGTATGAGAAACGTCATGGTTGTCTCAATTAAATGGAGATATCTGTGTATGTCTTCTGAAGGCACTCCTGGATAGTATATGAGGGTGGAAAGTGGATACGCTTATTGTTACATTTTCCGAACTTGCAGAATTATTTTGGGTTGCATGCTGTGGATTTTGAACCACCCTTTATAGTAACCATTTAAATCTTTCTTTTTTTCTCTAGATTTACTTCTTTAGGCTGATCATTACTTTTCCCAAACAGCCAACATTGCGGAATTTCGTTTAGCCACGTAGGCTCCTCCCACCACCGTGAAGCAGTAATGCTTCGAGCATAACAACCCCACGACAATAAATCAGAGATATACTTACTTCTCTGTACGTGTTTCCGTGCCTTACGATTTGTCAACTGACAAATTTCGGTGCTACTTTGGTAGACGGTTGCACGGATTTTGGCGAGTTTTTGGCAATTTTTCTTTTGGCGAGTAATACGACTTATGGTAAACCCATTGCTGGATAAGTTATTTATGGTAACCGATACTTTGTTGACATTTTATTTAAAAAATAATGCGTGTTATTATGCATAAATTCCGTGTTTTAAATATTATTTATGGCTTCTGTATATTAAAAATAAATTTAATTTTGCATTTTTATTTGAAATAAAAATTTTATTCTTTATCATATTTTATGAAATTTTATGCTGTGGATGATGTAATCAGTGACGTCACCTTACTTTAAAAGTAATTGGTTTTAATATCTATAAATTTAATCTAATGTTTTAAACATTATTTATGGCTGTTAAATATTAAAATACAATTTAATTTTGCATTTCTTTTTTAAAATGATTTTATTATGTATGATTATTTAAATAATTTTAATTCTAGGCGTGATGTAATCAGCTCTCTGATTCGTTATAGAATATTTGTGCATCAATGAGCTGTAATCAGCTCCCTGATAGGTTGCTGAAAATTTGTGCATTACCGCGCCATTTTAAAATTTAATTCATATCTTCGAATTCCTTCAAAAATGTCTCCTTCAAAGATGAATGTTGTTTTTGATAAGTACCAAGAATTTTTTGTTTCGGAATCAAAAAATTGTCTTTTGAGACCTTATTTTCGCCAGCCTGGCTTTCCTAATCAAAGATTTATTTATAAATTCTTACAAGGGTCAGAGGAAATTTATTTTAAAGTTTGGAGGAAAAGTCGCTAATTGTTTCTTCAATGAAGTGCGAAAATGTAGATCACAGATGAAGACCGTTAGAAGAGCCGATTCTGAGACGGCCGTATATGATATTGTGGTCATGTTGGAAGAAATAACCGCTGTAACGGTAAGAAAATTATTAGACATTCCTCCTTTTTTACCGACAGTAAACTAATTGCTGTCATTTTAGCTCTAGTGTACGAAGCGTTCTTATTTACTTATTTTAAAGTATTTAATTTAAGTAATATTTTAATTCTTTTAAACGTTGGTATGATGGTTTTTAATTCGATATTCAATTTATGTAATATTTTAATCCAATTAAACGTTGGCGCAATGTTTTTATAGTGGTATTTTTATTCTATTTCTATGCTATATGAAAGTAATAATTCAACCTTTCTTTAGTATTTTATACTCGTAGTAAATGTATTTATTCTATATAATATATATATATATATATATATATATATATATATTATATTCTATATAACGTATTTTAAAGTATTTAAATTTAATAATATTCTAATTCTTTTAAATGTTGGATGATGTTTTTTATTTCAATATTCAATTTCAGTAATATTTTAATCTAATTAAACGTTGGCACAATGTTTTTATAGCGGTGTTTTTATTCTCTGCTATATGAAAGTAATAATAACCTTACTTTAGTATTTTATACTCATAGTAAATGTATTTATTTACACTTGCCTGCCATCTTAAAAATCGCCAAAAATCCAAATCGCCAAAAATCCGTGCAACCGTCTACCAAAGTAGCACCCAAATTTCTTAGACTCAGTTGGTCACGACCAAACTGACCTTAGCTCTTTTATCCACCAAAAGGTTGTATTAGAATCAAAACAAAGTATTAACCATCTGGGCGGCCAGGGTTTTCGCTAAGAAAGCACAAATTTCCCAAAACTACTATGAGAACAAATTATTTTTTTTTTGATTTTAATGTAAAACCTCTACTGGTATTTCATACCTGGATTTGTTTTCTTTTGATATATTACCTTAATTTCGTTGACATATTTTAATATTCACGTATATATACGTTCTTACAGATATCACAATAAATATTCTAGACAGTATATATACGGCTTTGCCGCTTAGAGGGTTTTAAGATCTCCTAGACCTAGCGCTTTCATACTGGAATTCACAAGCCTAGCGCCTATATTACAAGCCATCAAATTCAATCGTGGCATAATCAGAGGTCTGCGAGGAGATATTCTAGTCTTCTCTTTAAAAAGAACTACTATCACGTCACAATTAACTATTGATCGAATAAAGATGCATGCTGCATGCGTCCCTTTTGCTAGCATCAACAAAAGCATGGAATTCAGAAAATGAATTGCGATAATTGCTGTTAAAAATTTAACTAAATATTTTAAAAATTTTCTTTAAAGGTTTTATTTCAGTAGGAATATCAAAATTCAGCCTACCTGTTCTTCCCGGGTGGTGACTGTATCTCCTTCGATGTTGAATCAGCGTTCAAAGAATGATAACGTAACTAAATGAACAGGCTACATCTTGTACTAACACTAGAATATATTTAAAACGACATTAAAAATAACATTTTAAAGATCTCTCATGAATACGTTGCTTACATGTCATAGAATACATCTACTTTATTAATCCGCCGCTCGTTCGAAGTGCGTTGTAGTTAGAGAAGAGTTGAGTTGCAGTGTGCTTGTCGCACACGATAACTATGCGCGATATTTTAAAGGCTCTGTTTCTAACAATTGCCATACAACGATTCGAAGTTACGTTTTTTAGATGGCAAATAGCAAAGCAATAACTTTATACCATTTTGAGAATTTATTCACAATATCACGATCCCATGTTAAATATTCACAATCCCAAATTATTTATGACTTTCACAAACCTTGTAACACTAGCATCGGAAGCAGTGTTGTTGGAGTTAGAAAGCCGAGAGGATCGGAAATCTTTTGTACTACTGACAAAATTAATCTCTTGATTATTTCTTTTGACATGCCAATGGCTATCTAAATTAGCACAACATCGTAAAGTGTAAAGAAATAATTGTCCACATAAAATGAGTTCTTCAATTTTGAGTAGTTTTATCATACGGTGGAAGGCAGTTTTTTAAAAGATGCATTATAAGTGCATTTAACAAATAATGGCTAGAGCAAAATCTAAATATAACTTTCTAATATCTATAAATTTGTTGCCCTTCATTAAACGAGAAAAGAAATCTGTGAAAATATCCGTCTTTGGGTGCAAAAGATAACATCAAAAAAAGCTTTTCCAGTGTCAGCGTATATACTGATTGAATACATACTAAAGTGATTAAGAATATCAGATAATGTTTCTATACGATTAACACCTTTGAATAAACAATCGTTTAAAGAGGGTTGCACTCTCTGAGAGCTAGAAGAGTCAAAAACCTGGAGAATGTTTTAAGTTTTATTATCTAATTTAAGGATGAGGCAACAGTAAGATCCACTATTCAATTCAGTTTCCGGTAAGCGTTCAATGGTACTCATATTTCCCTATTCCTGGAATATCTATTGATAATCATAAATTTTGACATATTTTAAATTATTAATCACATTTCATTTCTCTTCCATGTTGTTTCTTTATTATCAGATAAATACATAGAAGCGCATTTTCAACGAAACTATAGTTCGTATTACCCACGAGAAAGAACATAAATTTTTTTTTTCCAAAATAGTAAGCTAACGTTCTATTTAACAACTTAGAACCAATCAGCTATTCTTAGAATTTTAAATTCCCATGATTTGCACAAAGGAATATTCCTAACATACACAGAAAAAAATGCTATCACCCTGTGCATGAATTCTATTTCCCAGTTACCTTTCACCCCAAGTTTAGTTTCAATGGTTGTTAGCCCTGAATATAGCTCAACTGAGATCCCCAAAACATCAGTCCTAGTCAAAAGGCCAATTTGAGTTTCCTTCACAGAAATAATCCGTTAAACCTATTTTGTTTCAAATCGTTTAAAATTCTACAGTCATTAATTTCGAATTTAATCAGCATGTCTTTTTCTCCGAAAGAACTTCAACATTAGAAGTATGTGACTTTTTTAAATCACTGACTGCGACAGAATATACTTTATGTTCCTTCGGTTTTGTTTCATCTTTCCCAAAATAGCAAAAATTTTATTGCAGTTTCATTCCTAAATGGAGGAACATTCAATAATGTTACAATTCTTTCGCTTGCATAACTGCTTCGGTTAGCCGAGTCGCATAAAGTGCAAATCTTCTGCTTTTACATTTCAGAATTACAGCAAGTAAAGATTATACAGTACAGAGTCCGTAATCCGAACTCGTCGGGACTTCAGCGATTTCGGATTAAGGGTTTTTCCGGATTATAGATCATCAATTTAAATCTGGTAAGATGGCATGCAGAAATTATACAATTAAAAATATGAAACTGTAATTTATGAAGTAAAGAGCAATTATGATCTAAATGGTATCAAACGTTTCAAAAAAAAAGCTTAATATTTATTTGCTTACTTTATTAAACATTTCTTTCAATGTAAGTTGTTTATGTTGCTTCATTTTTTGTGCTAAATTCGCATGCGTAAACATTAAACGCGCATGCGTAAAGTATACACAAAAAGTTTGTGGCTTTGAGGTCCGGATTATAAATCATTCCAGATAATGGACGTCCGAATTACAGACTTTGTACTGTATTCAAAATGTTATTGCTTTTCTATTTTTAGAATGAGGGGGGGAGAAGAGTTAAAGAGCTATTGTTAATTTATTCTTAACCTTACGCTGAAAACAATTAATTTTTAACATTACAAAATCTGCTTAAAAGACCTGCTTTTTTAACACATGAAAAACATGCGCCTTTCTTTAATAAGTGTTCTTATGTATATTATATCTACATTTCTAATAATAAATTAACAATAGCTGTTTAACTCTGCTCATCTCTTCATTCTAAAAATAACTTTTCTAATATAATCTTTACTTCTTGTAATTCTGAAAATTCATTCGTCGTCTGACCTCTGTTGCGCAATTATTCCTGGAATGTGATGAAATCTTAAACGAGCTTCCAAACAGTGAAATTTAAATGGCTTAATGTTAACATTCTTGCAATTTGATCCGAAATGTAATCTATATGAAACGTTCTTAGTCACCCCTTCTATTCGCTCCATCTTTTTGCAATCTTCGGCTTCTCTGTAGCAACATGCTACTGCCTTCAAAAAGTATATATCAAAACGTTTATCAAGCGTAAAGCATTCTTTAAGAACAAGGCACTGATTTGAATTGTGTTGGATTAAACAAAAATTTCTGAATTTGGCCACGTCCGCAAATTTCTGGTTTATGCATTCATCAAACAAGCCAAGTTATCGCGACGAGCTATCTCCTAATTTCATTACATATACATGAAAAAGCTTCATAGATCTTAAAATCAATTTTGATAAATGCAGTTGTTGCATGAGGTTCATCTATTTAACCCGCGGGAGAGCGCGTGGGGTGTATCATACCCCACCCCTACATAAAAGTCGAATATTCCTAACTTGTGAAACTTAAATTTTGTGCTGCATTCAGTAGCTGAGTTTCTAGTTGTGGTTGACTTTCAGAACCGCTTTTTCTTTGCCTGTGTGTTTCAGAAAAAGTATTTATCGGTATTTTGTTGGAACTGGGGTATGAGACACCCCACGCGCCTGTCCGCGTAAGTGTTTTTCTGACTGAATATTTAGTTCAGAAATTTATTTCCGGAGTGTAACAGTAAATATTTCTACTCGCAAGTGATTTGAAAGTACTTGACGTTAAATTCTTAAAACTTTATAACCGCATTATGGTAAAAAGAATAACTCTCTATGAGTTGAAGATGCAACACCTGTGAGATTTGTTACACATATTTGAAAGCGATGAAGATTGCATTTCGGAAACTGAAGATGAAACTAGGAATATTTTCTACACTGTTTTTGGTTTCGCAAAAGATAAAACATTAATTCCTAATGCTCCTAAAAAAGGAAAAACTGTTCTTATGCTTTCAACATTATATAACGATCGTACTATAGATGATACTATTGAAGAAAATAAAACGTCAGGAATTATATGTTTTTATAATATGACTAAAGAAGTAGTGGATATGGGGAATGAAATGTCAGCCAGTTATTCAGTTGCCAGTATAAGAAGGAGGTGTCCAATTGTAATTTTCTTTCCTGCACTGAATTTGCTATAATAAATGCCTGAATTATATTACATTCAACTGCTTCTGGTTGGTGGACTTCTGTTTCTGGTTGGTAATCCACCAACCAGAAACAGAAGTCTGTTTTTGAAGGACTTAGCATTACAATTAATGAAAAAATGTATTGAACAAAGAATCAGAGATTAATACTTTACCAAGAAACTGACATACTGCATGCAAAACAAAAGCAAAAGTTTCGACGAAGAATTAAAACGAATACATGAAATTTAAAACAACTAAGTATGAAAGATGTGATAAATTGCCCTCGACAGAAGAACAGAAGACCGTGAATGCAATGTTTAAAATGTGAAAACATTCTTTGCCAAGAAGTTTTGTCTTTACGGCGGACGTTTGTCTTACGTTTGTCAGAGCGGTTCAAGTCTAGAATCGTTGTCAGATCTCAATTAGAGAAAAAGAAAGGAAGGCCGCCATATAGTGGCAAGAATGGGACAGCAGTTCTTATATCCTAATAAAAAGGCTTATATTAATCCCTGGCAACTCTTAATGCCAATATATCTATATTTGAATACTTTAGCTGAAGGTTTGAAACAAAAAAAAAAAAATAAATAAATAAATGTCCACATGAGAGTACATCATTTTAACAGCGCGAGCATCTAAAATAGAGTCATTGGGTACCTGGGAGTACTGACACTGTAATAAAATAAAATGAATATCAAGTTTCTAAATTTAAAATTTCTATAGCAGAACTGCAGTAAAACGTCTCAATGTCTTGCATGGAGATTGGAGATCCTAGTATCATCTTTCGTTAGCCTTCCCGAATATGTGAAGAATGTGTCAGGCGTGCAAGATGATAAGAGGCCAAGAAAATCAAAAACATCAAGAAATGACGGAAATATGGACCTTATGACGGACTAGAAAGAAACACAGATCGCGCGATTGGGATTTCATCCCACTATATGGTGTAATTTGATTAAATATATGATTTCAAAGATAGAGGTGAAAGATAAAAGTCTTAAAAGAACAGCTGTTGAGTAGATGTAGGTTAGAGAATTTAAACCAGAACTCGAACGTTCAGTTGTAGTGGACTCCTCGGCGTAGCCTTATCGGAGTATAGCAATTGAATCTTTTTCTCGAGAGATGGAAACAGCGTTTGATCTCTTCTTAGGATCATTATTGTAATGCAGAGTTCTAGGTGAAACATTTGCGAGTGTAAAATACTACGTAAGTGACTGGGAAAGCGGTGCAGAAACATGCACGAAAATAACTTCATTTGCTTGTAGACGAAAAAGAACAGCAATAAAATATTTTGAAAGTAATAAGAAATTAGTAATTTGCCAAATTTCAAATCTTCCGAGACAACGGATGACGCTTGTTGAAAATCAAGAGGACTACATAGAATATATTTAATTAAGGCACTGTCTAAAGAAACCTGAGAGATAATAAATAGAGAACAATACATTTTGAAAACCGAAATTTTCGCTAACCTTGTACGCATAAAATACCGAACCGCCCGAAAAGGTTTTCGAGAATCACAGTAATTTCCTCCCCTCACCATTCATTAACGCACAAAGAAGAGTGAAAGTTTCAAATGTCATACTGTCTATTTCCTAACAAATAAAGATAAGAAACCACAAATAAATCCTTTTAGGACAAGGTGTCTGCAATAAACTGATACAATGCATTTGGGGAAACTACACCTGCTACTGCATACCCTTAGGGGAGGAAAGAAAACAACATCGGAATTTCGGCCGTTTTGGGCGGTTGTGGTCGTTTGAATGAAAGGCCGTCTGGGGCGTTATGGTCTTCAAAGATTTAAATTACTTTAGTATTTGTGTTTCATGCTTTGCACTTTGCAACATTGAGAGAGCTTGCAACCTAAAGTGATACTTAACGGAAAAAGCCCACCCAGTAGATATTATTTAACAAAAATGTTTACACAGAGTTTTTACGATGAATATTTTACAATCATATTTACAAGACAGTGAATATTATTTAGAGTGTTCTTTGCATTTACATGCTACGCTGATCTAGAAGTTTAATAGTTCAGGAGTCCGGTCATATTTCCATAATTCTCCATACTAACACCAACTCCATACTAACTAATTCTAAGTTCAATACTTCAAGAGTCAGCCAAGTTTCAATAGTTCAATAAAGTTCAATTGATTGATATAGAAGAAATCAGTTCTAGTTTCAATTTCGATCTTGGTTTAAATATTACAGTCTTTTTTTATAAATTATTGTGGAATATAATTAATTTTGATATATGCTAAAAATAATAAAGAAGTATATCATGGAATGTGATGTTAAGAGAAATTAATTGATGAAAGTAGCTGTTGAAATTGTTTGTTGTAACTGATACAGTACTCTATTATTTTTGAAAGTTTATTACATAAAGCCGAAGGTTTTAATAGGCCGTTGGGTTCATTCTTTCCAGTATTAATCTGAAGTTTTATTTAAGTGATGCTGTTTTGCAAATTCACATTAAAAAACACACTGGTCGGAACTTTCTTTATACCCCAATTACAAATGTTAGTGGTGTTTGAATCAATTTAAATAGGTTAGAAATGGGCTATGTCCAGTTATAAATGTTGCAATCGTAATGAACGATGGTATCAATTTAGCTGAAACATTTGGTGTAAATTTTAAGGTTCGTCTTCCTGTTTTACTAATAGACCATCTCGACTGCCATTGTAATAATTGATCTTTGAATATAGTGTCACGAATTTGGTATTTAAAAAGCTAATGTTAGTTCAATTATAAATTAAATGGTTTTATTTCTCGCGCAGTGCAGCTCGTGACGAATATTAAAAGGAAGCTAAGCGATAAGCAACGGAGGACGTGGGCACTGTCCCTTTACCAAAAGGTTAATCGGTATAGCACCACGTCCACCTATATCTAGAGCCTAAAGAGGAATCACAAGACGCCACGCGCCGGGCGCCCAAACCCAGAGCCAAATTCAACCCGGGGGCAGTCCAACAGACCAAATGCCCACGAAAGACAGTCCCAACAACCGCCCAGGCCCCACATTTATTAAATAAAATAACAAAAGCATGCAGGGCCAAAAAGGGCGAGTTTGGACAATAAGCAAAAATTTTACAAAGGTGTAATACACACAAATATAGAATATACATAAGCTAAAGTACAGTCTGATGTTGGGCAGCCCAATAATATACAATGAATAAAATATAGACAGTAGAATTAGACTTAATGACAATATAACATAAAAATAGAGAACATAGTGAAATAATGAATGTAAATGATTACAGCAATACAGAGAGGATATACCAAAAGAAATAAAAATAAAAGAATACAATGTAACAGAATGCAATAGCGGTACAATACACTTGATCACGTGGTATTGTGGGAAAAACATGCAATAAGGCTAATTATACGATTATGAGGAATAAAAATAACATATTTAGCCTGCATAAAAGTTAACGAATATAAGATACTATACAATACTATACAATATTACAATACAATACAATACAAAAAAAAATTAACATATTTAACCTGTACTAAAAGCCAACTGATATAAGATACTATACAATACTATACAATACCACAATACAATACGATACAGTAGATACAATACCACAATATAATACGATACAGTAGATGCTATACAATACTATACAATGAAAATACAAAATACATTCAGTGTTGGTGACACAAAAATACATTTAAAATTGTCATGACACTAGTGATGAAAATACAAAATACATTCAGTGTTGGTGACACAAAAATACATTTAAAATTGTCATGATACCAGTGATCCTAATGCAGCAAATAAATTGATGCAGTTACCTGCATAAAAGATAACTTATATAAGATACCATACAATACTATACAATACTACAATACAATACAATACAAAAGCTAATTAAACGATTATAATGAATAAAAATTAACATATTTAACCTGTATAAAGCCAATTGATATAAGATACTATACAATACAAAAAAAAAATACCATAATACGATACGATACAGTAGATACTATACAATACTATACAATAGAAATATAAAATACATTCAGTGTTGGTGACACAAATATACATTTAAAATTATCATGACACTTGTGATCCTTATGCAGCAAATAAATTGATGCAGACAGTTAAATGTGTTACTATACATTTGCAAAGGATGAAATATAGACTTAAGTATGCCACAAATTATGAACATATATTATACCGTGAAAAACACAAAATACATTCAATGTTGGTATAAATACAATGGATATATTTAAAACAATGGATAATGGTTGGATATATTATACAATGAAAATCTCTAGCGACCCCAATACATTCAGTGTTATTATTACACAGAGAATTAAATGAATGATATTACATGGGCAATTGATGAAAAGAAGACAGTAACAGTATAATGTATAGCCAAATATGCAAGTATATGGTATACCGATGTTTAACAGCAACTGGCAAACAATGTACCATTAATACGCCCAACTAAATATGCCAAGATATTATATACTATTATACAGTGAAAAACGCAAAACACGTTCAATGTAGATATTATCATAGTGCATTATGAGGGAATACAGACAGTTATATGTTTGATAATACATGGGCAAAAGATAAAAATAAAGACAATAACATTATTATTCATAGGTAAATATGCAGATTTAATATATTCAGATATTTAACAGCACCTGGTAAAAAATGTACCATAAGTACATTGATAGCTGCTATGGACAACAAAGAGACTATTAGGACAATACATATGCAACAGATAAATATGCAAATTCAATATATACAGATATTTAACAGCACTTGATAATAAATGTGCATATGCAAAAGATAACATTATTATTCATCGGTAAATAGGCAAATGCAAGATATACAGATACTAAACAGCACCTGGTATTAAATGTACCATAGGTACAAGGACAGCTGTTATAGACAATATTACCTGGTTGCACTTAGAAAAAGATGCTGAGAGAGAATATACAAATATTTGACTGCTGCTATACACAGCGACTTATAACAGATGGATTACAATAGATTACAATGGTTACAAACACTTCAGAGCATAAAAGTAGATGGGTTATAATATATACAAGCAGTTGAAGAAGTTGAATCATATGTCGATATTATAAGGCACAAAGATCAAGTCCCAGATTCATCAGTTTGTCAATTAAACGGACTATCTTTTTGACTTGATGCCGTTGCTTAATCAAAAAACGACTAAAGGCAGTCCTATCCGTTGGTGGAAAAGGAATATGGAATTCAGTAGTAAGTGGACAATCGATTAGATAGTGTTCTGGATTGCCCAGTTGTCCACAACTACAGAGTGCTGAGGAAGAGAGTCCATGTCTCTCGAAATATAAGGGAAAAGGCCCGTGGCCCGTAATGTAGAAGATCAGCTGTGGTGGCATGATTAATCGGTCTAAATCTACTTTAGGGACATGGGCAAATGCTCGGCGACCAGTTTCCTCCGAACTCCATGCATTTTGCCACAAAGAGATGGCTGTGAGAAGTAAGTGACGCTTTAGATTAGATACTGGGCGTGAAACCGTCAAGGTCTGTGTTATCTCGTGATTCTGTGCTGCTTCTTTAGCAAGCCTATCGACAGTTTCATTACCGTAGTTCCCCACATGAGCTTTTGTCCATTCTAAACAAATGTGTAGATTTTTATGTCGAGACAAGCTAGTTTGAATGTCCACAATAATGGGGGATGAATGCAGAGGATTTAAAATGGCATACAATGTGGAGAGACTATCGGTAAGAACATAGGAATGTGAATATCGATGATTAATGATTGTTTGTATTGCTTGTCGAATAGCAATAGCCTCACTCTGGAAGACGCTGTTAAAAGAAGATTTTATGGCAGTTCCACTGGTGAAGAGTTGTCTGATCTTGCAGTATGGCTATATATGCACAGCCAACCTGATCTTCCAATTTAGAGCCATCAGTATAAAAGACCAGATCAGCATGAGAAACTTGATGACTCGGTTTGAGATTAACTTTAACTCCCGTACCATAGAGGGAGGGGTGTTGGTCTTCTCTGTTTATTGCTGCTTCATAATCATGGGAGGAGAAAGAGTGATCTCCAAACTGAACTGAACAGCCAAGTTGTCTAATCAACTGATAAGCTGCGTCCTTTTCAACCGCAATAGGTAAAGGCAAGACTCCAGCTGCAACTGCGAGGGCGTTAGTTGGTGATGTGCGGAAGCACGAGTGATATTTAAGAGAAATGGTCTCTGTATACTATTTAAATGTCGGACTTTGCGTCCTTGCATTGGTGCTGCCCAAATTGCAGCACCATATGAAACAATCTTTTCAGTTACTGTTGCATATAAAACTAAGCCGGAAAATTGAAAATACAAGAGCGCGTGCATTAAATAAATAAATATCTGTTTTTGATTTCGAGAAAGTACTGGAAAATTCTAGCGCGTGATTTTAAAATCTTATAAAAGGAGGAAAACATCTCAATTCGTAGTAGTTGCTTAGCTTGTTGTTGTTTAGAAAACTGCTCTTGTTGATTCTAGCGAATTCGCGGATTAGCGTTCTTTAGCTGTTTTGAATTACGTTCTATTGGACATTTGAGTAGTTAAAAGATAACTACTGTGAGATATTGTAATACTGCATGATAATTTGAGAAAATTTAAGCATTTTTGTTGTGATAATAATAAATTTTTGTTCATGTTTCATTGGACTTGTGCATTCATTTCATAACGAACCCGTACGCACGCAACAATATGTTTAAGCTGTGATTTTGGAAAGGGTATTTATTGTAAGTCCTTTTACTTCATGCTATCGCAATGCCATTATCTCCTCTAAAATTACTCTTAATCTACACCTATAATGTACTTTAAAAAATTAAATTACTTACTGATGAGAAAAATTGTCGTTACATGATTTCTTTTGCAAAATATGATTGTATGTCAAAAGTAGACCTACTGAGTATTGTAAGCAAGTTGCAGTCAAAGGGCTAAAGGACCGCATGTTCCGCGTAAGCTTGGCCATACCTACTCTACTATCTGATTGCCTATGGTCTCTATAATCATTTATTCCAACTTTAACAAAGACAGAATATAAACAGCAAAATAAACGGCAGGCTAAATTCATTCAGATCCAATTTATAAGACCCTGAAGCATAAAAAATATATTATCAACACAAATATTTGTATTATTTTAAATAAATTTTAAATATATAATATTTTAAATAAATTTTAAATATTTAAATTTTAATATGTTATGAAACTTTATAAAAGAATAAGTAGACAAAGAAGTGACCTTTTCTCCCTACAAATTCCTCTTATTCAGAAACATATATGCATCACTTTTAAATATATTGATCAGAAGATAATTTTTAAGCATAAAAAAATCCTTTTCATAAAGAAAGGAAATAAAATTTTGAGCCTTTTTGTTTCTTGAAAGTTTAGCTCCTATCAAGTACCTTAGCTATAAATTATAAATTCATGCACGACACATAAATATCATGACATGAAAACATATTCACCTTTGAAGTCCCAAATGTCATTTTCCACTCATAGTTTTCATCAATCTCCATTATAACAGCCCACAGGTACCTGAAGATCCACAACTGCGATATAAAATTATAAGCTATCAGAATTTGTTAGCGTCAAGTTTTAACTTCAAAGGAACGTGAGGTTTTCCATTTTCATAAGGTCATTTCCATTTTATTCTTCGAAAGACATCAAAGGAAAGGAACCTTTTTTTTTTCTTTTTTTATTCATCTTTCCTATTCCGAACTTGGCGTTGAAATTTTAATCCAGGAAAATTTTACGTGAATTGATCTCTGTGATACTGGAGATGAGTGCAATTTTCTTCATGAATTATACAATGTATGCAAATCACAAAGCACAGAGAGTGACGGAAGAAGGGATACAGAACATTCTCTTCCTTTGTACATAATTTTCAGTTTTTTTATCTGCTCGTAAATTCTAACTTTTTATTTTCATTGCTATTATAACTAAACAGGAGGAAAGAATAATAAAAGAAGTGTTCCTTCGTTATAACATCAAATGGTGAAAGCAAATCAATCATCGCTGCTAAGAAAGTGAGATTATATCTACTGTCATGAATACCAGAATGAAGTTTATTTACCACAGCCATCCCCTCGAACATAAATTTATGCATCTATCATGCTTTGAAATATTAAGCTCCTTTGAGGAATATTGGGAATATTAGCTGTGGCATCGGAAAGAATATTAAAGCTCATTGTTACCTCTTCCATTATTTAAATGCTTTCAGCATGAAAAACTTTAAAACTGAACATGAAAAATACTATAATAATAAGTAATGAAATAGCAAACAAAGGAAAGAAGATTATAAAGAATTGGATGAATTAGAAACCGTCTTTATACAGTAATCGTAACCGAAACAAAATTTTAAATATCTCAGCTCATTACAAAATTGAAATTTTAAGAATAATTAAAGTAAATATTGGAAAGAAATTTCTACATATAATAAAAGAAAGAGTCTGTCTGTGTGTGTATGTGTTTTTCGTTCGCGGCTGCGTGTAAGCTAATAGACCCACGGCTACGACATTTGGTATATAGGTGCATCTAGACAAGAGCCAGTGAACATCGAAGCGCTTTTTTCCGAAATTCGAATTCGAATTTTTTCATTTTATGTTTTGTGACGAAATCGCGTCATTTTGAGACATAATGGGCTGTAGGAAAGCGAGATTTTACTCTACACACTCCATTTTCACATCGTCATGAAACGTAGGCACTTAGCTATTTTGCGAACATAAAATAAATTTCGTGTTTCAATAAATCGATTCAATACGAATTTATTTAACAAAGGGAGCTTAACACCTTTTCAACGGGATTTTTTCTAAAAAAGTTTATTTTTAAAAATTTACAGTTTATTTTTCTTTGATTTTTGGACACATTACTTTCCTCCTTCCGACTGCTTTTACAAAAAGAATTTTGGAAAAATGATAATATTTTGTATTTTGAAAACATTTTTAAAATGAAGCTTCCGAGTACACTTCTCACATCTCACATCTTTTTTAAAAAAAAAAAAGGCCCACCAGCGGCCGAGCGGTAACGTCGCTGAACACGGGTAGTTCGGTCCGAGGTTCGAATCCCGCGAACGGGCTGGCTGCATGGGCGTTTTCGTGGCTTTCCCCATGTGTAACGTGTATACGAGCCAGTTTCCCTTAGAAAGTCCTCCACGAAGGCATCCCTCCTCTTAGGCATATAGCCCTAGAGACTTTGCCATAATTACATACACACACACACACATCTTTAAAAATGTGATTTTGGCAACAATTTTCCTGTCTTATTGTTGTTGTTGATACATTTTTGATGAAATCGCATCGTTTTGAATAGTTTCATTCTTTTAGAAATATAAACCCATATTTTTCATCGTATTTATTATGTCACCGTTTTTAAGAGATTGGCATATTTTATTGTCATTTATATATATATGTATAATATATTTATATTGAATTTTTTTGACAAAGTTGTTCTGCAGAATAAAATTCTGCGCAGATTTTTTTTTTTTTTTTTTAGTTGCTTTCATGTTATTTTTTGCTTATTTCACTGTTTGTAAGATATTGAAAAGTTTTGCATGCTTTTTTCTTCTTCAACAGAAATTTGGTTAATTTTTTATTAGGATAATTAATATTTGAATTAAGGGATATAGCTTATTTCATTGTAATTTTTTTCTCTTGAAAATATAAGATAAAGTATCATTAATTATACGTTGCTTTTCAGAATTTTTTGTTTTTGTATTCTTTTATGTTATTTATTGCTCATTTCACTGTCTTTAAGATATTGAAAAGTTTTGAGTGGATTTTTTTAGGAAACAAAGTTCTTAACCTCCTTTATACCATTTGAGTTCTTAAGATTTTGCAAAGGGAAATCAGTTAATTTACTTATTAGGATAACTAATATTTGTATTAAGGGATATTGCTTATTTCATTGTAATTTTGTTATACGTAATAACGTTTTTTTATGAAGTTGTTTTGAAGAGTAAAATTCTACGCAGTTTTTAAATTTAACGTTTGGTATACCCTTCAGCCATTTTCCCGGTACATTTAAAAGCCGGATGAAGGCTGGCAGCGAAGCTGCTAGTTTAAAATAAAAGTTGAAAAAGAAGTAAGAAGAAAGGGATTAAAATGGTAGCAAAACAGTACTGCCACTCAAAGGCGTACAAAGAAAGACTTCAGAGTAGCTCCTTGGAACAACTGCCCCGTTTCCGTTCACAGCCTAATACATAAAATGCATGTGGGTGAGCTCCGCATTCAAATAGTGATACGCACCTCTCGACATCCTCACTGAGGACGACGATTTACTGCAGTAGAACGCTTTTTTCCCCCTTTCAACAGTGTCTGGCACTAAAAATGCCAATTCCGTGCAAACTCCTCATTTCAAAATCTGCTTATTTTAATTCAGTCTACCTACCTTTGAATTTTAGTCCGATATTTTTATTTCCCTTTTATAGTTAAATTCTGAATTTTCGATTCGGAATCACGTGACTTTAAGATGTTATTGTAGTCTTAAGGGGACGGTCGACTTTAAAAAATTAGTTTTTTAAGTTGTTGTGCTTTCAACAAGAAATTTTATACATATACGTATTATACTATTATACCATCAGTTTATAAAATATATGATCAAAATTTCAAATTATTTTAAATTAAAAAATTTTTAAACATATAATTAATTATTTTAATTAAAGACCTAAAATGCTTCTTGGGCGCTAATTTTCAATATTTTTTCCTAATTTTTCCTTTAAGTTTATAAATATTTGACAAAAGGTTTTGTGTATCCGTTATTGTATATGATGGATCAGAAATTTTTAAAAAAGGTTTTTTGTAAACTTAAACCCAGTTTTCGGAAAAATGTCACGTTTTGTTAAACATCATCACAAGTTTGCAAATCCAAAAATGCATACTTAGATCTACTGTAACATGTACAAGGTATGTAGTTTCTTCCAAATATCATTCATTTTTAACCAAAAATAAGACGCATGGAGCATTTTCAAATCGCAAATTGGTATGTGACTCGAAGTTAGAGGTAGAAACAATTCATGCATTATATCCAATGAAACTTTTAAAATTCACTCGCATCATATATTTTACGATCATTTGTACATTTACATTATCTTTTAATGCTTTACAATATTTTTTATTATTTCTCTTTTTTCCAAGCAGGTAAACTTCTCTTTTTGCTTTGGCTCAAGCGGCGTTAATCGCGCTTTTCTGGGAACGAGTAAGGAAAACGAGTTTGTTTCTTCCTGCTCTGCGCGTATAGCATTCACACAACCAAAGTTAAATTCATTAATAGTTCTCATTATTGACATTTCTAGCCCTTTTTTAGAAATAAAACACTTCTTTTGGGCAAATATGTAAATTATCACATCAATAAATAACTGCTGTATATCAATAAATATCAATAATATTACATCCATAAATAAACAACTTTCTCCAAAATTTAAAAGGCAAAGTTTACGTTGTTTACACATTTGAAACGCTTGTAACTTCTTTAAAAATTAGAATATTTGAACTCAGTTTTTTGCATACGATGTAGTTTTGTATATAGAACATTAAGACAGTAAAAAACAAATTCAATATTTTGGTTGAGTTTTAGCTATTTTAAGTCCACCGTTCCCTTATAAGGTATTTCTCCCACTTCCCTAGCGTGCCTTCGTGGTGTAACAGGAGCAAGCTGGGCCAGTATTCCAGAGATGCATATTTTTCATCTTTTCTGCTTCCAATTAACCTAATGACTCTACACCCTTAAAGGTCTACTTTGAGGTACCCCTTTTAACCTTAAAGGTCTACTTCTTAATCTGAAATCAAACGTCTTATGGTATAAGATCAACTGCTTCAAGAAATGCTTTCTTACAATAGTTTCAACTGCAACTTACTGCATGAGAATTGATATATCTGATAATGCAAGTTGAAATAATTAACTTAAATAGGAAATCTTTGTTCTGGAAAATTTTCCTTTAAAAGGTAACTGTAATATAAAATTTTAATATTTCTACGCAACTCATTAAAACTGGCTCTTGGTATTCATATGCATCTACAGTTAAAGTACAGTGAGGCGTTTGCCTACATATAAGCTTAAACTTCGAGGGTGATTTGAACACTTTCGTAATTTCAGTGCAGAGTTTAGAAAATGAAGGTTTAGTTTGAGAATATTTGAAAGAAAAGTAGTATGTAATCTTCTCCTGCATGGGTGAACTAATGTTTTCGTACAAGAATACTCAAAACAATTTACATGATTTAAATGGAGAGTGTTGCGAAAATAATTAAAACTCTTCTTATTTTGCTTGTGGAAGGTACTTCAATGCAATGCAGTGTCTTCTTATAACTTCAATGCAATGCATAATCAGGCAGTGGTAAAGGTGTAGAGTCATTAGGATTTTTTAGGGGCAGAAAAGATGAAAAACAGCAAACGCCTTCGCCGGGAATCGAACCACGGACCTCGGGAATACCGCCCAGCGTGCGGAACCACTACACCACGAAGGCACGCTTGGGAAGTGGGAGAAATACCTTATACACTCCCCTTTTTAAAGAGCGATTAGAGTTTTAGGGGACTTAGTCGCCAAATCCTGGGTGTGGAGAATCATCATCCACAACCCTTTAGTTCGGGCGCCACTGTAGAGACATTAGGTATTTTTTTAGAAAGAGGCAAGATGAAAAATTACCAACGCCTTCGGCGGGAATCGAACCACGGACCTCTACCAGGGTGCTACCGTTACACCACGAAGGACGCTTGGAAGTGGGGGAAATACCTTATATACTCCCCTTTTTAAAGGGCGAAGGTCGACTACGGTTTTAGGAGACCTAGTCGCCAAATCCTGGGTGCGGAGAATCATCATCCACAACCCCTTTAGTTCGGGCGCCACTTGTCCAGTCATTAGGTTCATTGGAAGCAGAAAGATGAAAAATATGCAAATGCCTTCGCCGGGAATCGAACCACGGACCTCTGGAACGAATGCAATCTGCCCTTGTATGGCCAAGTAAATGCTCTTGTTAACATCGTAAAAAGCTCCCGATGCGGCGTCTTGAGGCCTCAGGGAGTTGTTCCTGGTTAGTGGATAGCGCGGGACACATGCCTGTTTACCTCTGTTAGACATCAGGCGTCCCCGTCCTCCGTTACAACATTTGAGGTCTAGTTCCCATATCTGTATAGTCTAGTTATCTATATTGGATTCCCATATGTCTGCTCTTCGAGAAAGAGATAACGTTTGTTGGCACCAATCTTCAACTATAACTAACAAAGAACTTCCGCTTTTAACCCATTAACGATTGAAAGCTGTCTCTGCTGGCTATTTTCGTCGATTTATGTTTTGTAGAACAAAGAGAGGGAAAGTGAAAGGATCATCACTCCTTTGAAAAAAAGGCAGAAGAAAAAATAATATTTGAACAAAGTAGAAAAGGAGATGGATATATAATATATAAATATGTATTTCTTTTAATTTGCCTCGGACCGGCAAATTAAAGTTCTATCCGCGGGCCGGATAGAACCTTCCGACGAGCCGTAGTTTGCCCGTCTAGGTGTACTTTGTACCCGCTGTGCTGAAACACCTTGTATAAAGTGGATGGCTTTAACATCCTTTAAAAATATGTGGCAGATCTCCTATGAAATTTAATACTGATATATATTTCCTGGTCTTGGATAAAATTACATATATGATACCGTTTATACTCAATTTTTGCGCTCTTTCGTATGCATTTGTTCTGGGCACTAGATCGGATAAAAGGGGCTCCAGAATAGGAAAGCTTTCCTGCCCCACTCAAATGATGAATGAGGAATGACGTCACAATGCCTGTATGTATTTCAGTGCTTATTTAGTTCAATGTATTAATTACAAAAATAGATTTTGTATTACGTTTGTGTATGACAAAATCAAATGTGCGTATTTTAATGTCAAAGTTCCTTTTACAAAACATTTGCCTTAGAACTTATTGCGCCCTTGAATACTAGTTCACCTACCTTTAGGTTGAAAGCCGTGGTAATGAATAAGTCTCATTTCAGTTCAAAACAGTAGCATATATATATGTTACCGTGAATAAAGGGACACTGCCCGTGCCCCCCGTCACCTATCACCTATGTTACCGTGAAAGACCGAAATTGGAGAATGTCGACTTTCACCGGAGAATGTCAGCAGTCACGAAGTACGTCGGTGAAAGATCGAATATTGCATTATATTCTTGTACATTCGGACCCTCACCGGTGTATGTCGGCAATCACAGACATGCTCTGGTGTACGTCAAAAAGAGAGGAGTATATGTACACGCTGTCATTGCAGAAGGAAGTGTTCCACAAATACAGTGGATGGACAAAAATATGGAAACACCTTGTGAAATGCATGTTTGAAAAGAAAGATTGATTTTAATGAAATATGTAGGTGGCGCTGGCGTTTTCGACTACTGACGCCACCTATACAACTTCGTAAATGTGCTAAGCAGTTCAGTTGTTGTCGGAGTACTGTTATGTGAGGTTGTCATTGCATTATGTCAGAGTTAACAGACTTCGAACGTGGGCAAATTGTTGGAGCACGTATGGTAGGTGCTTCCGTAAGCAAGGTAGCCGAGGTGTTTAGTGTTTCAAGAGGTACTGTATCGAAGATTTATTCCGCATATTTGAAAAGCGGAAAAACATTATCTGCTAAATCACAGCGCGGACGAAAGTGTGTCCTGAGTGATCGTGACAGACGATCATTAAGGGCAATTGTGACGAAAAATAAGAAGACCACAACTGCAAAAGTTACTGCTGAAATGAATGTTGTGTTACCAAACCCTGTGAGTACCAAAACAATTAGAAGAGAGCTTCATAAACAGGGAATTACTGGCCGAGCTGCAATTGAGAAGCCACTCATCAGTGATGCTAATGCCCGTAACAGGAAAAGGTGGTGTTTAAGTCATAAAGCCTGGACTATAGAGAAGTGGAAGCGAGCAATGTGGTCTGTCGAGTCTTCTTTTACATTGTTTCCCACTTCTGGCCGAGTTTACGTCTGGAGAACGCCATCTCAAGCCTATAATACAGACTGCTTGTTGCGAAGAGTGAAACATGGCGAGGGTTCTGTTATGGTTTGGGCAGCCATATCGTGGTTCTCTGCTAGCCCCATGATAACTGTGTCAGGGCACATGACTGCCAAGACTTATGTGAACAATTTGGCCGATCAAGTTCATCCCATGGTACAAACTTTGTTCCCCGATGGTGATGGTGTCTTCCAAGACGACAAAGCCCCTGTTCACACAGCTCAATTGTCCAGGAGTGGTTTTCTGAGCACGAGGATGAGTTCTCCCATCTCTCGTGGCCACCATAGTCACCAGACATGAATATTATCGAACCTTTGTGGTCTACATTGGAACAGAAAGTGCGTTCTCGTTATCAACCGCCAACATCGTTATCTGAACTTGCCACCGTTTTGCAGGAAGAATGGTATAATATTCCCTTGGCAAACATACAGGAACTGTATTTATCCATTCTGAGAAGACTGCAAGCTGTTTTGGATGCCAACGGGCTTCCTACACCATATTAAGCAAAGAAACATGTTTTTTTAAAGGTGTTCCATATTTTTGTCCAGGCCCTGTAACTGCAGTTGTAAAAGCAAGGGCCTCTTGTGCAATTCAAAGTGCCATAGTAGTTTAAGTTGTTGCAATAAATAAGATTTGAATCACATAATTTAGTAAGTTTTTAAACTTCTATTATTTTCCTTTCTCATTTTGAATGTACTGTGTGTTTTAAGTTCTTATGTTCTTAAGTTCTTATTTTAAGTCTCAAATGCGTTTCTTTGCAACTGAATTACAGAGAAGAAAATATAATATTCTTATGTATTCAACATTCACCATTAGTACATGGTGAAAGTCAACATTAACCGGTGTAAGTCAGAAATAAGAGTATTTGGAAAATATTTCGGACGTACACCAAGGAACTATGTGAAGGTTGACATTCACCGGTGAAAGTCGACATTCTCCGGTGAAAGTCGACATTCTCCAAATTTCGGTGTTTCACCGTAACATATATATAGAAATAGGTACTGCAGTATTAATGCAACCACCGTGGCGCAATCTAATTGTTACTTATCAGCTGCAAGTTTTTCATGCCTTTTTTTTATATAGTTTCCCAAAATATCGATAATTATCGTAAATCGGTAACATGATCAACGTATGAAAAGAAAACATAATTTATCGATTAAAATAGAAATTTGAAATATTAAATAAGGATTATATGATATATTAAAAAATAAAACACATTCTTCTTCAAACCATTCTGTAATATTTAGCCCAGAAGGGCTATTAGTCACGAAAACGGCATTCTGCGTCGAATCACTATAAACGGCTGTATCATTTTTCAGATTGTTGCCACCAAATAACATCACCCTGCATACATAAAGAAGTTCAATAATAAAGAATCTTAAAATTAGTAACACAGCAGCTTATTTTGTAACTTATTTCGAGATTGGCGATTTCTTTGCTCCTGACGAAGAGAGACCTGAAAAGACACAAATAAGCAATTCCTTATAATTAGATGCAAATTATTCTTAGTATACAGAATATATTCATACGTTATCTTGTTCCAGAAATAAACTTAATAATTTTTATTGATCAAAAACAGAAGAAACATATTAGAAGAATTTGGAAATTACGTATTTAAAATATTTAATGTTAGAATTAAAATTTAACTATTAGGGATATAAAGCATTTGAATTGCAATTTACTTAAAACTGGCAAGATATTTCAATGTGGACATCTTCAACAGAATTTAAATCATGTGAAGCTGTTTGAGGGAAAATCAGCTCAAAAAAAAAAAAAAAAGATTTAATTTCTCCTTTTCTTAACATTTCAAATGGCAAACAAAATTTGCTGCTATTGCTTAATTAGGATTCAATTTTATTTCTGAAATAAATAAGTGCAGAATATAAACTTACCAGAAAAAATTATATAAAACTAGTTCTAAAGATTTAAATTTTGTAAGGAATGTAGTATGCAAGTCTTCGGGATTTGGAATCTAGAATATAGCATTCTGCTTTCGTCGCATACATAATCACAAAGGTCTCCATCAAAGGTTGTTGACGAAGCTTAAGCTCTTAACAATCTGGACCAACATCCGTTAAGCCTCTTAGCATCGAAGTGCTATAGAGGAACTTCGTAAGGATTAGTGTTTAGTTCAGCGATGTAGCTCGTCTGTGGTACGGTTGATGAAGGATTATGAATGGTCCCATACAGTGCTTTCGAGAGCTGTAATGAAAATGAGAGAAGAGCATAATAAAAGGTTTATAGCTTATATATCAAGAAAATAAAACAGAATCCCTATTCGAAAGAAAACCGCATTCGCCGGTTTTCAAAGTAACAAAGATTGATCGTACATAAAGAAAATTTTTAATTTTCCCTTTCATATTTCGCTTCGAATATCATCCACTTTTCACTTCTGGTTTTTAACGTGTCGCCTGACAGGGAGCAAAACAGGCATTGTTCTGTTATCGGTGCCGGAATCGTTATCAAATATTTGGCTACACTCGCCAAGAGACTGGTTCATGTGAAAATGGCAATTTTACTTTTCATGCCGTTACAATGTTTCCTTTTTTAGTTCCTTGTACGAAGTAAAAAGGAAGTATTGTAATCGCGAAAAGTTTCAGGCAGCATATTTCAACGAAAATATCCATTTTAACCGCTATCGAATGAAATTTACCGATGTTTATGCGTGATATCTGTACGTAAGGACAGAATAAAACACTCCTTTCCTCCAAAAAAATTATAAAACTGCTTTAAATTTAATTCTGAAGAGAATTTTTCCTGGCGTCTGTATGAACATATGTACGTGCGTGCGTACGTACGTACCTCGGTATCTCGCATAACTGAAAAACGAGTAGCCTCAGAACGTTGAAATTTTGTATATAGGACTGCTATAACATGTAGATGTGCACCTCGTAACTCGTATATAAATATATTTATATATATATCCACTCTGTTACCCGGCTCAGTCATCTCAGTTTCTTTAATCTTATATGTTTGTAAATTGTACATTTTTTGCTTTAAAAATGATTGAATTATGTTGTTTTTATCTTCCGGTTAACGTTTTTATGCCTTTAGTAAATCTGTGTGCAATATTTTTAGAATTATCAACAATTTTAAAGTTGTTTAAGTGCCGCTAAGCCTTTTTATTTTTTATGGCGGCGATTCATTGTTTACATTTGAAACAGCAGACTAGTGGATTTGTTGCCAATCTAGATAAACTTAGCTTCGCAACAAGAAAGATAACGCCATCATTTATTATTGCCAATTAAATCATGTTTAATTCTTTCTGGAATTTTTTCGAGGAAATAAGTGTTTAAGATTTACTTCATAATTTTTAATGTAGATATTTTGAGTTTTTATATATTTTTGCCTTCTCGCGAAGTGAGAAATGAATTAATTGAATGAGAAATACTCAATCGTCTGTGAAAAACTGTTTCTTCTTTGTTTTGTTTGCTTAATTTCTTTTATACATTCTTCTAGCTTTATTATAGTATTTGAATAGAACATGTGGCAACGATTAGGTAATTCTGTTCTTTAAATGTTATAAATTTTGTGCATTATCAGTTATAATATGAACAACATATAATACTGTTAAGTGAATCTAGCGCCAGAGTGTCGCTATGGTAAACAAATATTAGAATGAATTTTAAAGAATGCATTTATTCTATTGTGGTTTATACGCTGTGGGCGAAGTAGATTGAATTCAATAAGTTTAAATGAAATGCAAGAAAAATTGCGTAGAATTTAATATCCCGTACAAGGAAGTCATGTGGTGTACAAATCAGATTTTTATTCCTTGTATGAAGTAAAAAGAAAGTATTGTAATCGCGGAAAATTTCAGGCCTGATATTTCAACGAAAATATGCATTTTGACCGCTGTCAAATGCAATTTAACGATGGTTTTGCGCGACATCTGTAGGTAAATAAGGACACTTCTCCTCCCCCCCCAAAAAAATTATAAAACTGAATTAAAAACGAGTTCTGAAGGCGATTTTTCGGGGCGTCTGTGCGTACGTACGTATGTAGGTATGAACGTATCTCGCATAACTCAAATACGAGTAGCCTTAGAGCGTTGAAATTTTGTGTGTAGGACTGCTATAACATGTAGTTCTGCACCTCGTATTTTGGTTGCAATCGGTCGCACCAAACCTATATAAATATATGTGTATATATATATATCCACTCTATTACTCGGCTCAGTGAGCTCAGTTTCTTTACTCTTATATTTTTGTAAATTGTTAACTTTTTGCTTTAAAAGTGATTGAATTATGTTGTTCTTATGTTCCGCTTAAGGTTTTTATGTCTTTAGGAAATCTGCAAGCAATATTTGTAGAATTATCAACTATTTAAACGTTATTTATGTGCGACTAAGCCTTATTTTTTTACCATAGCACCCATATTTGTTTACATTTGAAACAGCAAAATAGTGGATTTGTTGCAAATCTAGAGAAACTAAGCTTCGCAACTACTAAGATAACGCTTTCATTTATTATAGTTAATTAAATCATTCTTAATCCATTCTGGAATTCTTCGTAAATATTTTGAATTTTTATATATTTTTTTGCCTTTTCGCGAAGTGAGAACTGAATAAATTGAAAGAGAAATAATGAATCGTCTGTGAAAAAAAAACTGTTTCTTTTTTTATTTGTTTAATTTCTTTTATATATCGTTTTAGGTTTATTACAGTATTTGAATAGAACATGTGGCAAGGATTAGATAAATCTTAAAATGATATAGCGTAGTGATTAGTTCACTTCGGTTTTAGTAACAGGTGTTTTATTCCGAGTCATGTAATTCTGAATGAACAATCACCAGTATCTGCTTACATCAATAGTAACTGCTATAACATGTAGTTGAAGACAGAAATGACCATACTGATGAAAAAAGAATACAATTTCAATTATTTAAGCTATAAATACGCTTGGCCTGGTACATGAGACTAAAATGTTTAATAATTGTAAAAGGGATTCATAAATTTAATTAAAATTAGGACTCATATCACTGTAATTAGGACTCATATCACTGGACTGATATGAGTCCACTGATGGAAAAAGAATACAATTTCAATTATTTAAGCTATAAATACGCTAGGCCTGGTACACGAGACTAAAATGTTTAATAATTGTAAAAGGGATTCTTAAATTTAATTAAAATTAGGACTCATATCACTGTAATTTATACCGTTTAAATAAGCCTCTTTTTACATAAAAGACACTATGCACATTTGTACTTATTTTAAAAATGGTGCTCATGCCTCGATTTAAATGGTCGTTCTAGTCTCATATCAAACTCTTAAATGCGGTTAAACATGTTTCATCCACTGAAATCTGGAAAAAATTGTTGACATTTTCTGAGAATGAAACATCCCGAATTTATTTTGCCGATGACTAAACAAACTTCTAAATCACATTAACCTGCCAATCTGCGTGAAATGTAGGTTAAATGTCAAATACTTACAATATGTTAATAAAGAATAATCGCTATAATGGTCCAAAACTCAAGTTTTAACCATCAAAAATTCATTCTAAGTAACTTTAGGAGTTTATTTTTGTAAGCGTAGAAAGGTCTAAATGCTTCTGATACCGTAGTTTGTACTTCTGAAGTACATTAGACTTAGAAGAGATGATACGAATGATATGGCAAATGTCCAAGATTTTAAGCACCGAAACTAGATTTCATAGTCTTTTGCCCCAACATTTGGATAACATCCAGAAAGCCTAGATGTAAAATTTATTTCTTTAAAATATTCAGACAGAAACGAAGAATTCAGTTGCATTCCATTTCAGTTTTCTGAGATAAACAAATAAATACAGATATATTGCGAATTAAACAAAAACTACGAAAGCATTGAAAAGGGAGTACTTTTAGAAGAAAAGAAAAAAAAACCCTGCATTTGCTCTTAAAAGTTAAAATATTATATATATTGGGCTAAATCTTATATATTATTTATTAACTTCCTAAAGGAATTTTTGAGAAATTTCTGGGAATTTTTAGAGGTTTTTTAAGAACTTCATCTCAAAAAAATTTTTGGAAATTTTACTTTAAAACTTTAATATTAAAACATTTCAGTTTTTCTTAATTACTTTAATTTTTTGCAATTTTCACACAAAATATCTTTCACTTAATTTTTTTAACATTTTTCAACAGAACACACATTTCAAATTACAAACAGTTTACAATTTTTTCACATACCACTTCACTTTAATTTCCTACAAGCAAACTTACATCTCTTGATTGGCTCAGTTACTTAACTCCCTAAATAACTGATATTACTACCATTAGGATTTTTAATTTAATTTAATTTAATTTAATTTTTAATATAAATGTTTGCAAAAATTTTTTTTACTATAACAAAGATAGCAACTTGAGACTCAACTTTACCTACATAAGCGCCATCTATATAATTTGAAGAACACACTTACTTCTCTTTCACAACACTTTTGAAGACCCCCAACACTCATATAGTAGGTAAATTAGAATTAAAACTTACTATTTTTTTTTAAATTTTTTATGTAGTATCTAAGTATTTTCTAAATATGAAATTATATTTTTAAATATATATTTGTTTTTTAAAAATTGTGAATTAGTTCTTTTTGTTTCTTATTGCTTTATATGGATTATGTATAGTTCTTTTATAGTTTCATTTTATTGATATGCATATTCGTGTAGGGGAAGTTTCTGTAGACAAGGATTTCTAAAATACATTGGTTTCTAGATTTTTTTATTATTTTATAAAAAATTAATTTTTAAAAAATTTAACTTTTTTAAGAAAAAGTTTAATTTTTGACTTTACTTGCTTATTACTCATAAGACTTCATTAGTATTTTCCTTTTTGAACTTTAATTCTTAAATGTTAATACTTAAATGTTAATTTCTAAGGGTACCACTTTATTGGAATTACTTTTGGTTTTGACTTTTACCCTTGAATGACGAAACACGAATTGAATGATTGGAGAGTTAGGTTTGGAGGCAACTTCCCCTTGATAAGTCTTTCTCCTGCCTACTCTACGGTCATTCACATATGCATTTAAAAAAAAAAAATTGCTTAATTTAATTTTAATGTATTAAATTAGTAGATTTATTTTCATGGATAGATTTTGCACTTGATTTGCTTATGCTTCTGAATTTAAATGATATTGTAGATTAGTTCGAGAATTAAATCTTTTACATGTTTGCACATTTTTTTAAAATTATTTTAAATTATTTTGGCTTTTTAGTCCAAAGGGATTTGAATCCCGAAGGACTATTAGTTTCGTTTTGGCGTTTTGCGTCGGACTCATAAATGTCGGTTCACTTTTCAAACTGTTGCCACAAAATGTTAGAGTCCTGCATTATATTTGAAGAAATTAAATAATGAAAAATCTGCATAAATGTATGTATATTTCTCGTATTCTGATAAAACAACGGTACATAGAGTCATCGAATTTTGAATAACGTAATCCTCCAACGAATATGAGCATGTGGAAGACCAAATTTGAAATTTGAAATTTGTTTTATGATCGATTTCCTATTTTTTAAAACTTTGACGAATTTTTGATTAACAAACTCAAGGATTTCAAAGCGAGCAATGGCAACGTTGTGCAGAAAAAACATTTTTATCTCCAGCGCGTGAGTCTCTGTATCGGAAATTCTAAAGATATGCTCGTTTTAAAACCAATCTGCGATATTGCTGTTGCACTGGATCTTATGGTTTAAGTGCGAGGAACATGATATTTAATAAAGGTAACACACAAAATGTTAAAAAACGCCCCTTTGGACGTAATTTAAAATCTGAAACAGTTCAGATTTTTTTTTTTAAAGAATTTAAATTTGCTTTTTTACTTTTATGCGTATTTGTTAAGAATTTAAATTTGTTTAAATATTTAATTAAATATGTATTTAAACTTAATTTTTTTAATTAAATTCAATTTATTCTTATGAAACAATATTGATATATTGGTGTTACTTTCAGTTAAAAAGGCTTCGTTTTGAAAGTGAATGAACATTTTTCGTATATAATTAGATGTTGTAAATCAGCTATTGAATAACTAATTTTTGTGTAAAAAAAAAATCCTGTTGTATTTTTACCCTAGTCTTTCCTTTTTCTTGTACTACAGTATGTTAAATTAGGTGTTGAATATTTATTGCCGCATGGATGAGTCAATCTAGGTTTAACTTTCTGACTAGCATGACCGTATTATTGAATCATGATATTTTTGTCACTTTATAAGGTATTTCTCCCTCCTTCTTAGCACACCTTCGTTGTGTAACGGACAGCACACTCGGCGCATATTCGAGACGTCAATGGTTCGAGTCCCAGCGAGGGCATTGCTCATTTTTCATGTCTCCGGCTTCGAAAAAATCTAATCACTCTATAGTGGCGCCCGAAATAAAATGGTGGTGAGAGATGATTATTCACCACCAGGATTTGGCGATTGGGTCCCCTAATCCCCAGTCACCCTTTAAAAGGGAGTGTACGTAAGGTATTTTGTCCCTCCTTTCAACACGCATTCGTGATATAACGGTACTACATTCGGCGAGTATTCGAGAGATCCGTGGCTCGAGTCCAGGCCAGGGCATTGTTCATTTTTCATATCTCCCGTTTCAAAATAACCTAAATAATAATTAAATTCCTTTCTTACTTTCTTTAATGACGTAAATACAAGTATGATCTTAATAAATGGATATTTACGGAAACAGAGTAATGATAAAAATTTAACTAATAAAGTGTTACTGAGCTACGTAATCATTCACTGCTTTTTTTATTATATATAATTGCATTAATATATATATTGTTGTAATTTTGAATTCAACAAATGTGTCTGTTCGCATAAAGCTAATATTAAATTAAATTTTAATTAAGAAATTTTAATTGCCGAAAAATAAATAAATATAAAAATAATTAAACTATTTATTTATTTAAATACTGACTAAATTTTTTTTTTCGTTCAGGGTTTTATATTGAATTTCTGTTGCTTGGACTTAATACGGAAAGTATTTTTATTATAAATAATTATGAATGATTAATTACATTAATATGTATATTGATGCACTTTTGTGTTGATTATGTCGAAGTTAATGAAAAGGAATTTTAATAACAACTCTACTATTCGAATAATATACCCGAAAATGTTCGATTATATCTGGTACAACGTCCCATTATCGGCTGAGCGGTAAAGTCGCTGAACACTGGCAGCTCGGTCCAACTTTCGAATCCCAGCGAATGGGTTGGTTGCATGGATGTTTTCGTGATTTTCCACATGTGTATTGTGTATGCAGTATCTTCTAAATGCATACGTGAATAAAGCGGGCTCAGCCCGTGCAAAACCGCTGAACACTGGTAGTTCGGTCCAATTTTCAAATAACGGCGAACGGGCTGGCTGCATGGGTACTTTCGTGATTTTACGCATGTATATCGTGTACGCAGTATACTCTGGATGCATATGAGAATAAAGCGGGCGCAGCCCGCGCAAAACTGCTGAACACTGGTAGTTCAGTCCAACTTTCCAATACCCGTGAAAGGGCTGTCTGCATGGGTATTTTCGTGATTTTACGCATATGTATCGTGTATGCAGTATCTTCTGGATGCATAGAATAGAGCGGGCGAAGCGCGCGCAAATCCGCTGAACACTGGTAGTTCGATCCAACTCTCGAATCCCGGCGAACGGGCTGCCTCCATGTATGTTTTCATGATTTTCCGCATGCGTAACGTGTATGCAGTATCTTTTGGATGCATACGCGAATAAAGCGGGTGCAGCCCGGGTAA
Source organism: Stegodyphus dumicola (assembly GCF_044657685.1). Classification (NCBI taxonomy): domain Eukaryota; kingdom Metazoa; phylum Arthropoda; class Arachnida; order Araneae; family Eresidae; genus Stegodyphus; species Stegodyphus dumicola. The sequence continues at coordinate 25,156,801 of NC_140772.1, forward strand.
AATCGCTGAACACTGGTAGTTCGGTGCAACTTTCCAATACCGGCGAAATTTAACATGGGAACTCATGAACATTGAACAATGAAAAACGGGCTTCAGCCTTCTAGTTTAACTAATAAAATCTGCTTATATAAGGTTTCGGTTCTTCATGGGCAGATCCAGAAAAACCATACCACTTGGCACATTCTGAAAATTTGGCGACTTCGAGGAATGTGGTTGCGTCAATACGTAAGTATCTGAAAAAGCAATAAATGCTTAGATAACGTTACAGAATTATTATTTGTTTTCAAGTTAAATGAAACTTCTATGTTATGTAAAATATTCATTGGTAATTCCCATAATAAGCAATAAAACAGTGGCTTAAAATAACAAGAAGAAGAAAACTTTTAAAAAAAAAGTAAACATCTTGAAAATAAATTTATGGGTTTATCACTGAAATGTAAAAAAATGCATATGAAATATATCAGAATTAAGGGAATCAAAATAATAGACTTTAGAAAAATATTAAAGGTATATGCAAAAATAACAAAAATATAATTTTGTCTATTGACCAACAGCGGAATGTAATAAGATAAAGTGATTCAAAGATTTATAGTTTAAGTAAGCCCTTGTATAACATATGATTGTACGTCTCATAAATCTAGTTATTATCTTAAAGAAGTAACTTGAAAAACATAATTTACAGCACTTTAAGCGCCTCGATAAACCTAACTTTTTAATCGAATATTAAATTCTATCTAAATGATAGAAAGTCATTACTAAACTAAATTAAAGTAAAGAAATTAAGTGGACTATTTATGAAAACATCTAATAAATGTAAAAACGTTTTGAACGAACTACACGCTTCAAGCAAACGTATGTGCTTTTGCTCTTTTATTTTTAACTAATTTTCTTTAAATTCTGTAATTACTGAACCTGTTTATAAATACTTTAGCAGGGCGTCGCTTAAATAAGATAAAGATAAAAAATTTAAGATAAAGCAATAAAGGAATCGTCATAATAAAAAAGAAAGATTGAGCATTTGGTTATTAATACGAATACTTCAAAATCAGTATACAATAATAATACGGCTTTTGCTCTCGAACGATACATATCTGCAAATAAAAAATGAGAAATAATTATGGAAGTAAAGATTCAGTAACATGTGAATGCAATACGATACTAATAATATAATTAGTGTGGAATATTACATGTATATTGAATTAGCGGGTACCACCAGTGGCCAGGTGGTTAAGAATGGTGAATACTGGTAGTTCGACCTAGGTTCTAGCACAGGCGAATCATGTTCGTGGGTTTCTCCTAGTGTAAGTACGAGCTAATTTCTCTCAATACTAACGTCATTCCCAACCAGCGCGATTCATTGCTGATTTGTCCGAACAAAAGAAATAGATATGGCACTCGATCCCACAAAATGACACATGGCACTGGATCCCACAAAATGACATATGGCACTCGACCCCACAAAATGGTACATGTACACATGTACGAGCTAATTTCTCTCAATACTAACGTCATTCCCAACCAGCACGACCCATTGCTGATTTGTGTCAGCAAAAGAAATAGGTATGGCACTCGATCCCACACAATGACATATGGTACATGTACACATGTACGAGCTAATTTCTCTCAATACTAACGTCATTCCCAACCAGCACGACCCATTGCTGATTTGTGTGAGCAAAAGAAATAGGTATGGTACTCGATCCCACAAAATGACATATGGTACATGTACACAGGTACGAGCTAATTAATGTCTGTCAATACTAGCGTTATTTCCAACCAGCACGACTCATTGCTGATTTGTCTGAACAAAAGAAACAGGTATGGTACTCGATCCCAAAAAATGACATACGGTACATGTACACACAGTATGTCCGTGCGCGTTTTTATGCTTACATTGGTTTGGTTTAATTGGTTATGGCAAAGCTTTCGAGAGCTCTGCCTAATGGGAGGGATGTCTTCTTGGAGGACTTTAAACTCCGTCACATCGAAGTCGCCCAAAACCCGACCATTCAGACATTGGCCAGTCGCTCGAACGATGGAATCATTTTCTACGTGGTGCTTTCCCCCGTTACTTTAATGCATTGTTCATTGCTTTCGAGAGTTGTTAAATGACATGCCAATCATTCTTTTGAAGCTATAAATGTGGTTCTGTTATTTGAATGCACCTTACTTTTCCTTTGCTTTTTGTTTACTGTCCGTGTTTAGCTATTGATGCCCAAGTCGCAATCCTGTCCCAAGGGAAAACTGCACGTAGTGGTGAAAGCGTGCAAGAAATAAATTGTCGCTTTACCTAAGCAGCGCTTGCTGTTAGCGCTGTAGCAATCTACTTGTCATGAGGATATCAGGTTCAATGTTTCTTCTAACCTTCTTCGGAAACATACAAGGACCTGACTAGGAACAGAGAGCTTACTAAAGCTATGTTCACTAATTGTAGTAAGTAGACAGGATACAGACGAAGGGTATACAAAACCCTTTATTTTTCTTTATATACAATGACTTCAGTACTTCGGAATACAATGACCCTCCACTCGGGGTCTAACGTAAAAGATATCAAAATAAAACTAAACTCTAATTTAACTTTAGAATAAGATTGGCCTTATAATAACAGGAAGCGTATGTAGCACAGAGACTGTGAACACTACAATACGTTTAATTTATCAAGAGGATTAAAACCTCTGGCCTGGAAGGCAAATAGCAACTGCGTAACTTCTAAGGTAAGCGGCCTGCTTCGAACTCACTGCTTCCTCTCTCTTTCGCTTGGCAAAAAGGCCACACTTAAATACTTGGCGTTCGCCAGACAAACTTTGCATAAAATCCTTCACGCTTATAATTCTGGCCGGAAGTAGAAAATAAGAAGTGATAGTAAAGATTTAAAATAAAATAAACGTTAGTAAAACTTAAGATCCTTACATACTTCCCGCCAGAGTTAATTAGTTTGAAACTGAGGTCTAAAACGACCTTGTTGAAAACTTTTAGCTCTAGAATATAACGCGAGGCCAACCTTTTACAATCATAACTTCGTTAGAAACTAGAAAATTTAAAAGAAAGAAATTTGTTACAATAGCAGCTCCCAGGATCTACAACAATCTTTTTTTTTTTTTTCATCTGTACTGCATCTAAACAGGAGCTTTATTCAATTCTGGTTCCTTCCAGAGATCTGGAAGGAAAACTAGTTTAATGAAATGTTACACAATGACATTGCAAATAACATATAGAATATACTTCTCTTAACATTCTTATTTCATTCATGACTATTTTAATTATCTCTCCCCGTGCTCTCTGACATGTGTTGTTAAAGAACACAAAACACGAATGTGTTTCTGTCTACGTGTGCCACACTTCCTCCTACAATCAAAACACTAACGTGTTAAAATTCAACATAATGAGACCTCTTAACACACCCTACTTTCAACTCTAAACCCTGAGGTACTATTCTAAAAGTGGCTAACTCTAAAGTGTAGCGTCAGAGAGCCTAACTACATCATTCAACCTTTACCACATATTTGCCATGATTTAATCTTTACAGTCACACGAATAACAAATTTTTAACATTACTTTCACTTTTACCATATCACGGTATTTCTTAACATTTAAAATAACAGAACACATGTATATAAGAACATATCAACATGCCGTTAATTTTACACATTTGAAAACATACATTAGTAGTACATTGTTAACTTCTATTCTTTTCAAAGCAAGTGCCAATTCTTTCTACATTGAAATAATACTACATTTCAAAAAGTCTTTCAGACTAAAACTTCTTTCTTGCTAGAATGTTTTAAATAAAATTTATACAATAACTTTTTACAATATTTAAGTCTTTACACAACGCTATTATACATCAACTTTAGTTTTACGCGCGAGTAATTGAAAAACATAATAAGAAAATCGGTCATAACTCATTTCTCGCCCTTTTGGCGATAAAGGTAGACCTCGCATGAGGTAAAACTTCTTGAAATCTGCCACTTGCAGTAAGAATGAAAGATTAACTTAAGTTTGCAAAGTAACATAAAAGTTTACTTATCTTTGTAATATTCAGACATCCTTTTCTGGGCCCAGTCTTTAAAGGTATAGCAGATAGTAGCTTGGTTGATCCTCCTTCTTGTACGGGCTCGCCCTTCAGTGCTTTCCTCTGGAAGCTTCCGTTTTTCACCAGTACGGCCACCCTTGAACACCTTCCTTTTGTCCTCTGCTTGTGGTCTTGGCCGTTTGAAGGCAGCTGGTCTTGGTGGAACCGGGAAACTTCTGTCGTGATCCTGCTTGGACCTCGTTGTTGGCCGTTCAAATTTTTCTTGTACTTTTTCCTCCGCCGCTGATGGCCCTTCCGCAGTTCGGCGACTTTTGCTGCGGAGAGTTCTGTCGGATGAGTCAATCTTCCGTTTTAAAGCCGGGTTATAGTTGCCGTCATTTCTCCTGGTCCTCTTCACATACGTCGTCCTTCTCCCTTCTTCATTCTGGGGGTGTTCGTGAACTCTGTTTTCTGGACGGTGGAACGGCTTCTTTTTCTTTTTACCTTCAATTTTTCCGCGGGGCAATTTTCTTTTCACTTGCTTCTGTCTCTCATTGGCTTGCCCTTGTACTTGTCGTTTTCCCACCTCTGGAACTTGTACCTGCGGTGTCTGCCGTGCCGGATCCTGCAAAAGATCTGAAAAGATTTGCATTTTATTACGATCGAAGTAGGGCTTAATTTGATCAATATTTGCGGAACAGATTTCACCATTTCTGGCCTTTAACACTACAACAGCGTGAGTTATTTTTTCTATAACATATGGTCCTTCAAATCGTGGAAAAAAATTGGCAGTTTTATCTTCTGGTGCTGAAGAAAGTGAATGCTTAATTTTTAGTACTTCATCCCCTACTTTATAAGTTACTCCCCGTCGTTTCAAGTCATAATACAATTTTTGTTTTCTCTGTGCTACTTCAGTATTCTTCTTTGCCTCCTTAATTAGTTTTTCTATATCACCCATTTTAAATTCTGGGGCTCTTTGTTGCACATAAAATAATTTATCTAACGGTGTTATAATCTTTCTGCCTAGAAATAACTCAGCAGGAGTTTTTCCCGTTGTATCATGTTTTGCGGTCCTAAGGGCGAAAGCAAATTCATTGACATAGTTATCCCAGCTTTTATGAAAATTTTTAACATAACTACGGATAATTTTCACTATATTTCTGTTGACCCGTTCCGCTATATTTGATTGCGGCCGATACGGGACCATTTTTAAATGACGTATGCCCAGTTTTTTGCACATGTCTTCAAATATATTACTTACAAATTGAGGACCATTATCCGATATAACTTTTAGGGGCGCCCCGTATTTTAAAATATATTTATTTAAAATAGAATCGGTAACTAATTTCGCGGAGGCTCGTTTTAAGGGAACAATTTCGGTCCATTTACTAAAATGATCAACCATAACAAGGAGATAGCGACTTTTGTTTAACTGACTTTTTGGGAAAGGGCCCAATAAATCGATGCCGATTATTTCATTTGGAAATTCGGATTTAATACTATTTAGAAACCCGGCCGGGCGGAAATTAATATAATTAACGGCTTGACATGTTGGGCAGGACTGGACATACGCCCTTGTTAACTTTTGCAGTTCAGGAAAGTAGACTGCCTCGCGTATGCGTTGGATAGTTTTTCGAATACCAGCATGAGAAGCTAAAGGGCTGTCATGGAGCTCTTGCAGGATATTTAATCTAAGACTAGCTGGGATAACAGGTCGAAATTCGTTGTTGGAATTCGTAGTTTTTGTATAAAATAATAGACCATCTATTAGTTCGTAATGGGCCGCCCTATTTCTTATCGCCACAATATCTTGGTGGCTAAAATTTTCAGGATCCTTCAAATACTCATAAATACTTCCAAACTCAGGATCCTTACCCAGTTCGGTTATTACAGTTTCTCGGGAATTTATTGTACACGCTGTCAGCATTGCAACTTTTACGGTATTACCCTGTTCGTCTAATTTAATTCGTGATAGGGCATCTGCTGCGATATTTTCCTTTCCGGGGGTATGCTTGATTACCAGATTATATTCTTGCAGCTTAAGTGCCCATCTTATTAACCTTGGGGATAAATTTTTCCCTGAGTACAATCTAGTTACCGCCGCATGATCAGAATATACTGTTATCGGCGCCTTTCCAAAATAGACTCGGAACTTTTGCACTGCTAACAGAACTGCAAGTGCCTCTCTCTCGGTCGCGGAATAGTTTCTTTGTGTTTGATTTAAAGTTCGGCTAAAAAATGCCACGGGCTGCTGATTTTGCGAAAGTACCGCTCCTACTGCATAATCCGAAGCATCCGCTGAAATTTCTAAATTTTCATTCTTTTCAGGAAATTTCAACACAGGGGCTTGCGTTAATGCTTGTTTTAATTTTTCGAAAGCACTATTGGCTTCGGCCGTCCACGAGAATCTTGCCTTTTTCCTTTTTAATTTTAACAATGGCTCAGCGATAGCCGCAAAATCTTTTATAAAGGACCTATAATATGAACAAAGTCCTAGAAAAGAAGAGAGCTTCTTTGCCGTGTTTGGAGTCGGATACTTTTGTACAGCGATTATTTTTGATTCATCTGTCTCGATCCCTTTTTGCGATATTTTGTAACCTAAATATGTTAATTCAGGGGCTGCAAATTTGCACTTTTCGACCGGCCTCATTTAATAAAGAAAACACCTGTCTTAAATCCTGTATATGTTGGTCGAGATTATCACTAGTAATAATGATATCATCTAAATAGATAAATGTGGACTTTCCAAGAACAGGTCTTAACACAATGTCCATGCATCGCTGAAATGTTGCTGGGGCCCCAGAAAGGCCAAACGGCATACGCAAAAATGCATAAGTGCCAGACTTGGTTATAAAAGCAGTCTTAGGCACGTCCTCAGGCCTGACCCCTATTTGAAAATAACCATTCGTTAAGTCTAAAGTCGTCATAAATTTGGTTGATTTTATGTTCCTTAAAATTTCTTCTATGATCGGTAACGGATATACCGGATATTTCGTTATGGAGTTTAATTTACGGTAATCAATAGCGAATCTCCACCTTTTTGGATGCTCCAAAGGATAATCATTATTTTTCTTACATAAAACCACCGGGCTAGCATAACTACTTGAGATGGGCGTTATGATCTTTTTACGTAGCATATCGGTAATATGCCATTCTATAATTTTTTCCTTATTCTTATCATACCGGTATGGTTTTTGACGAACCGGCAATGCATCTCCGGTGTCAATACTATGGTTAGTAACCTGAGTAAATCCTGGAATATCACTAAATAAGGAAGCAAATTCACTTACCACTTGTCGGATTCTATCTTGCTCGTCATTAGGCAGGTGGTCAAGATTTAACCTTGGCGGTTCAACCTTTTCTACACGCACTGGTTTCATTGTCAGCCTAAGGGACGCTTCATTAAAATCCAGTGTAGCTTGTGCGTCTGAAAGAAAGTCTATTCCTAGGATTAAATGTGCTTGCAAATTCTTTACTATAAAAAACATCACTTTTACTTGTTCGTCCTTGATATGGATATATAAAGGTACTTTACCTACGCACTTACATTCTTCTCCTTGCGCCGCTAATACTGTCGTATTATCCGCATTATATATGCGGTATTTGCGAAAATATTTTCTAAAAAAGACTTCTGCCACACAGGAACACTGCGCGCCGGTATCCAGGAGTGCGGTGGCCGGGATATTATTTACCAAGACTTCAATCTTCGGAAGAGTTAAATTTTTCACCATTACTGTATTTAACTTGTAGGAAGAGGGATTTTCGTGGCCTTCGGATTTCCGCACCCTCTCGTCAGCAGAAATCCGTTTTAGTTTAAATTATTTTTCCTTTCCGTGCTTTCCTTCTTTCTCCACTGGCCTTGAGACATTTTTCCTGGGTTGCTATTGAACTGTCGACGTTCGCCGGCTGTTTTTGAATGCTCGGGTTTCCTTGCCTAGTGATTCGCTTTTTCTCCGTAGCCGTATGCTTGAGTTTGCTGTAGTCTTGGCGTATCAAATTGGTTTCGCTGTTTCTTGCCTAGTGATTCCTTGCCTAGTGATTCGCTTTTTCTCCGTAGCCGTATGCTTGAGTTTGCTGTAGTCTTGGCGTATCAAATTGGTTTCGCTGTTGATATTGGCGTCTTCTTTCGACATCCGCCGTTCTTCTACTTTCAAACTGGATTGCTAGCTCAAATAACTTTTCCAGTGTAGTCGGATTTCTTAATTCAATAAAATCTTGCACTTGGGGCAGTAACCTCGGCAAAATCACTTGAATTATTTCAGGATCCGGACGGTTTCCATACAAGAGCTTGAAAACGTGAATTTTTCTTAAAATAAAGCTCGAGAGGTTTTCCATTCTTTGTTGATATATACTGAAAAGTTCTGTTTCTAATTTCGCACGATCCCTTACAACAGGGAAGGCTTTAAGTAGGGCAGTCTTGAAATTTTCGTAAGTATAGGTGGGACTTCCTGCTTGACCCAAGAGACTTCTGCCGATACATTTGAACCAATTAAGCGCTTGGCCCCTCAAAGCGCTGGTAGCTAAGGTAACTTTTTGAAACTCGTGCACGGGGTAGAGCATGAAGTGGTCATCCAATTTTTCCAAAAAACTGGTTACCGGTGAGTTTCCATTAAATGTTGCTTCTGGTTTCATCGAAGCGCGCATGGTCTGGACGATGTACCCAAATCCTTCCAGGGCGGCAGCTGGCATTTCTGGATTCTGAGCCGTTTCTGCAGGCAGCACAGGTTCTTCTTGAAACTCGGCCATGGTTATTCTTCTACGTTGGGCGCCACTATCAAGTTCAATGTTTCTTCTAACCTTCTTCGGAAACATACAAGGACCTGACTAGGAACAGAGAGCTTACTAAAGCTATGTTCACTAATTGTAGTAAGTAGACAGGATACAGACGAAGGGTATACAAAACCCTTTATTTTTCTTTATATACAATGACTTCAGTACTTCGGAATACAATGACCCTCCACTCGGGGTCTAACGTAAAAGATATCAAAATAAAACTAAACTCTAATTTAACTTTAGAATAAGATTGGCCTTATAATAACAGGAAGCGTATGTAGCACAGAGACTGTGAACACTACAATACGTTTAATTTATGAAGAGGATTAAAACCTCTGGCCTGGAAGGCAAATAGCAACTGCGTAACTTCTAAGGTAAGCGGCCTGCTTCGAACTCACTGCTTCCTCTCTCTTTCGCTTGGCAAAAAGGCCACACTTAAATACTTGGCGTTCGCCAGACAAACTTTGCATAAAATCCTTCACGCTTATAATTCTGGCCGGAAGTAGAAAATAAGAAGTGATAGTAAAGATTTAAAATAAAATAAACGTTAGTAAAACTTAAGATCCTTACAAGGGAAGGAAATCCATTCCAACAAAATGCATGTATACGGGCGTTTCAGATGTTTGAGTGAAATAGATTTTGGCTTCTATCGATGCGAAAGAGTTAAAGGAAACAGGTTCGAATATACGTTACACACGGAGAAAACCACGAAAACGCTCAAGCAGAAATTTCGTTCGATGAAATTCGAATCACTGACCGAACTACCAGTGTTCAGCGATTTTACCACTCGTCCGCTAATGAGCCATGTTTACACTGAACATAGTGACAAATACGACGGTTACGAATGTACTACAATTTCACATTTAAAACAATTCTTCTCGCGCATAATTTAAACTGTGACCTTGAATTTTTAATGAGATAAATATGATATGTTACTTTTGCCTACATTCCATGCCCTTAAAGCGATTTCTTCTTGGCGATGGAAATTCATTTTATATCAGTGTTGTTAAAAGAATGTTTATTTGATGTCCGAGCCGCCCGACCTGTAGCGTGGTCAGTGACCCTAACTGCCGTAGAGGTGGGCCCAGGTTCGTATCCCGGAAAAGGCATGATTGTAACTGTCTGTACAGGAGACAATCGTGGCCACCTATTACGTACTTCCTTAATGAAATGACCACCACCTCCGGCCCTTGTAATGGTACAAAGCTAACGGCAATTAAATAAAGTGTCTGGCCATTGAAAAAAAAATTCTTTTATGTCCAATATATGCATATAACCATTTCCAACTCTATATAAAAAAGTAAACTGACGTCGCATTAAGAGACAATTCATATATATTTAGCTATTTTACTTTGTTGTACGAAGTAAAAAGGAAGTATTGTAATCGCGGAAAGTTTCAGGCACCTTTTTTGAACGAAAATATCCATTTTGACCGCTATCGAATGCAATTTAACGAGGTCTTTGCGTAATATGTGTACGTAAGGACAGAATAAAAGACTCTTTTCCTCCAAAAAAAAATATAAAACTGCTTTAAAATTAATTCTGAAGAGAATTTTTCGTGGCATCTGTACGAACGTGTGTACGTACGTATCTCGCATAACTCAAAAACGAGTAGCCTCAGAACGATGAAATTTTGTATATAGGACTACTATAACATGTAGATGTGCACCTCGTATTTTGGTTGCAATCGGCCACGCCGAACGTATGTAAGCATATTTATATATATATCCAGTCTGTTACCTGGCTCAGTGATCTCAGTTTCTTTACTCTTATATGTTTGTAAACTGCACATTTTTTTGCTTTAAAAATGGTTGAATTACGTTGTTCTTATCTTCCGGTTGAGGTATTCATGCCTTTAGTAAATCTGTATGCAATATGTTTAGAATTATCGATAATTTTAAAGTTGTTTAAGTGCCGCTATGCCTAATAATTTTTATGATGGCGGCCATCGCTTATTTACATTTGAAACAGCAGAATAGTGGATTTGTTGCCAATCTAGAGAAACGTAGCTTCGCAACAGCAAAGAATACGCCTTCATTTATTATTGCGAATTAAATCATGCTTAATCCTTTTTGGAATTTTTTCGAGGAAATAAGTGTTTAAGATTTACTTCGTAATTTTTCATACAGATATTTTGAGTTTTTATGTATTTTTGCCTTGTCGCGAAGTGAGAACATAACTAGTTGAATGAGAAATACTCAATCGTCTGTGAAAAACTGTTTCTTTTTTGTTTTGTTTGCTTAATTTCTTTATACATCGTTCTAGCTTTATTATAGTATTTGAACAGAACATGTGGCAACGATTAGATAATTCTTTAAATGATATAAATTTTGTGCATTCTCAGATATAATATGAACGAAATATAATACTGTTAAGTGAACCTAGCGCCAGAGTGTGCTATGGTAAACAAATATAGTAAATTTTAAAGAATGCATTTATTCTATTGTGGTTTATGTGCTGTCGGCAAAGTAGATTGAATTCAATCGAACAAGTTTAAATGAAATGCAAGAAAGTGCGTATAATTTAATATTCCGTACAAGAAAGTCATGTGGTGTACACATCAGATTTTTTATATTTTCGCGAACAGCCTAAAAATGGCTAGTGGCCAACACAAAAGAAAAGAAAGAGGCATACTATTTTTAATTAAAACATAAATAGTCCGGAAAAACACGCATCATTAACTAGAAAAGTTGCATAGTACAATATTAAATCTCCTTGGAATAAGATTAAATATAATATTATATAATTTTCACTGTATGTTTAAAGGCTCCAGTAATTTAGCAGATATAATGATGAATTTTAAATCGAATTCATAGCACAATTAGGTAAACAAAGATGCGTTTTAAATGAGTCACCTACGTCATATATTCTCTTAAAAAGTTATGATTCAACTTGGAAACTTTGGTAGAAACTTATTAAACTTTATTGCACTTACAAAAATCAAAGAAAGCGATATTTTAATGAATTACTGAACCACCATCACTCTTTCTTAAAATTTCGTGGCATCACTATTCATCTCTCAGTTCATAGATAACCGAGAAGATGGACTTGAACAAATAGTTAAATGAATATAATGGACGGTATTTGAATTTCAATTTTCGAAATGTGATGGATGAGACGAGATTCCCATTATTCATCGCTAGATCTATTACTTTGCATTCTAAAGTGTTCCGGAGTTCATTAAAGGGGAAAGAATATGGATGCAATGAAGACAATCCGAGTCGTGATTTAAAAGCAAATTTACTTACAAAATGGAAAACAAGGAGCAAGGATTAATTATACGATGCAAAACTGCTATTGGAAAAGGCACTGTTCTGAATACTCCTGAGAATTATAAATTAAAATGTAATTAATATCTCGCAGAAAGAATTATTTTAGTTTTTGCTTTACAGAATATGTATTAAATGAGAGTTCTGTTCAGTAGCTAGTAATGTGCGGTGTTCGGTTTTATTTAATTATGTCAAAGCAATCGATGGGTATCTGTCTAACAGGAGGGACACCTTCGTGAAGGACTTTCAAAGGGAACCCGGCTCGTACACACATTATACACAAAAATGCCCATGCAACCAGCTCTTTCGCCAAGATTCGAACCCCGGACCGAAGTACCAGTGTTCAGCGACTTTACCGTTCTGCCCCTGGCGGGCTCAGTAATGTGTGAGGATGGATAATGAATGCGCAATGGATAATGAACCTCTAAACATGGATAATGAACCTTTCAAGTACAACTAAAGAAATTGTGATTATCAACGCAGACATTTCGAGAAACACTAATTAAAGCTTCTTTGTAAAAAGTGAAATTTCATTGAATGTTTTTATGTATCATACTAAACAGTCTTCCAAGCAGTAAAATAAGTCTTAGTAAAATATTGATTAATTACTTAATTACAAATTATTTATTACAAATACTTAAAAGCGTCTTTATATTGAAATAAATACGTTAAAATAATTTCTATTTCTGCACTTAACCGGGAAAGAATTACGAAAACGATGTCGCAATCAAACCACTGCCTAAAGAAATTGTGATTATCAACGCAGACAACGCAGGCTTTAGAAATTTAGTAGTAAAGGGATTTTAGGTAAAATAAATGGAACCAATTACATATTTCAAGCTAAAATTAATAATTTACTGCGTATAAAAATTTTCTGCAAGCAAATGGTCAAATATGTTTCTCTTTCGAGTAGTAGGATTTCATTCTTTTCAACAACTCAGCCAAAACAGAAGTTAAAGTCAAGCAATGTGAAGGTAACTTACTGCTAAATGACTTGTTGAAACACCATTTGTAAGGATTAAGTCTTTCTCATTTTGCTTCTGTGGCGTAGTTGACAGAACAAATAAGTCAATAACTGATATTTTTACGAATTTGGAAAAAGCCCAAAAATCTTTCAATTCGTATTGTCTTTCCATCTAGTGCATTTTTCTGGAAAGGAAGATAATAATGTAACGACAACTTTGGACTGATCGACTGAGGATCAAAGTCACTTCTGAATCAGTTTGAAATCCATTTCACGATACGTTTTGTAAAATTAGTCCCTTTTTCTGTCCGTACGCACAAATGCAAGCAGAAACATCACTCAAATGGATTCGAGCTCGGTAAAAAGGATATTTTAGTTGAAAGCCGAATTTTTTGTGATTACATTTCTTCCGTTACTTCGTACAAGGAAGTAAAAATGAATTTTTTGTGAGACTAAATGCATACTTCAGAAGTAAAAGCATTTAGGCGAATGTTACATGATCAATATTTTTTCTGTAACTTTCCTTCTTCGTGTCATGTCCATAGCTGAAAATTTAGATTTCGATATTAAATAAATGCGGGTATTATACGACTATACAAAATATACACTGAAGTGACAAAAGTCATGGGATACCTCCTAATATTTTGTCCTTTATTTTGTCCGTCTCCTTTTGCCCGGTGAAGTGCAGCAACTCGACGTGGCATGGACTCAACAAGTCGTTGGAAGTCCCCTGCAGGAATATTGAGCCATGCTGCCTCTATAGACGTCCATAATTGTGAAAGTGTTGACGGTGCAGGCTTTTGGGCACGAACTGACCTCTCGATGATGTCCTATAAATGTTCGATGGGATTCATGTCGGGCGATCTAGGTGGCCAGATCATTCCCTGGAATTGTCCAGAATGTTCTTCTAACCAATCGCGAACAATTGTGGCCCGGTGACATGGCGCATTGTCATCCATAAAACTCCCAACGTTGTTTGAGCACAACAAGTCCATGAATGTCTGTAAGTGATCTCCAAGTAGCTGAAGGTATCCATTTCCAGTCAATGATCGGTTCAGTTGCACCAGAGGACCGAGTCCATGCCATGTAAAAACAGCCCAGACCATTATGGAACCACCACCAGCTTGAACAGTGCCTTGTTGACAACTTGGGTCCATGGCTTCGTGGGGTCTGCGCCACACTCGAACCCTACCATCAGCTCTTACCAACTGAAATCGTGACTCATCTGACCAAGCCACGGTTTTCCATTCGTTTAGGGACCAACCGATGTGCTCACGAGCCCACGAGAGTCGCTGAAGGCGATGTCGTGCTGTCAGTAAAGGCACTCGAGTCGGTCTTCTGCTGGCGTAGCGCAAGGAAGACAAATTTCGCCGCACTGTACTATCGGACACGTCTCTCGTACGTCCAACATTGATTTCTGCGGTTATTTGACGCAGTGTTGCTTGTCTATGAGCATTGACAACTCTCACAACAGACAACAGACGTCGCTGGTCTCGGTCGTTAAGTGCATCTGGTCGGCCACTGCGCTGTCCATGGTGGGATGTTATGCCTGAAATTAGATACTCTCGGCACACTCTTGACACTATACATCTCGGAATGTTGAATTCCCTAACGATATCCGAAATGGAATGACCCATGCGTCTAGCTCCAACTACCATTCCGCGTTCAAAGTCTGTTAATTCTCGTCGTGCGGTCATAATCACGTCAAAGCCTCTTCACATGAATAACTAGAACACAAATGAAAGCCCTGTCAAAGCTCTTCGCATTTATACATTTTCTACGCGATACTACTGCCGTCTGTATATTTGCATATTGCTATCCCATGACTTTTGTCACTTCAGTGTATATTGTTGGTGTGACTTATCTCACTTGTCTGACATTAACGATACTGGTAGTTCAGTAGTAACGATACTACTGGTAACGATTCTACTACTACTAGTAACGATACTGGTAGTCAGAACAAGCGCACGAACTTCATCTTGGGAAGGAGAGCAAGATCATGCCTGTCGTTGGTAAAAGCCTTGACCACTATACAAGTGACAGTATGGCTCATTTCCGCCCTGAATTTTGATAAAGAGCACGCTGGTGGGACGGGTTCGAATGTCTCTCACTCCTCTTTCTCTGCCACCATCCTCTCAAAAGGACATTCGGCTCACCAAATATTTAGATTGGCCCCATACCGCAAAGACACTGTACATTTACAAACATCCATACCTTCTCCGGGATTCGAATCCGGACTCTTCGGTACCGTAGTTAGCTCCCCTAACCAAGAGCTGGAAGATAGTAGCCATAAAGTCTATATAAGCTAGTTCCAAATGTCAGCAACAGAGTATGTGATATGTATGTTCAATATGTAATTTTGTATTTATGCTGTGCCAGGTTTTCATACACAAAGTTCGTACTGTATCTGAATGCTGTACTATATCTGTACATGTTTATATCTTTTATTTATGGACCTAATTTATACTAAGGATCACGCGTACCGCAATGCCATGCTTCATGTAAAATTTAACTATCATGATAACGTGTATATGTAGATGTATATATATATATGAATATGAGTGAGAGTATATATACTTTTATTCGTTTCGGAATATATATTGTTACGAAATGGAAAGGCGCGGTAAGATGGCTTCCCGCAAAGCTGTTTTAGGGTTGCCATAAAATGGCAAAGGAAGGCAGGGTTGCCACATTTGGCGAGAAATCGCCTATTTGGCGACAAAATTGGCGATATGCCATGAACTGATGGAGAACCTTTTGGAACGAATTCTTAATGTTCTCGAACATAAGCCGAAAGCTATATAAACCTTCTGGTACGCAGTCAGTTAGTATCGAGAGGTCAAGTTAGAGTACCTCGTCTAGAGTGCGAGTTAGTTAGTATCGAGAGGTCAAGTTAGAGTACCTCGTCTAGAGTGCGAGTTAGTTAGTATCGAGTGTGTGTCTCGTCTAGCGAATCAGTCCGTGCGGAGTCGATCGAGTTGACAGCCGGGCAACGAGTGTCGAGTGGGTCATCGAGTGCACCGAAGGAGTCTGTTAGTGTATCGCGGTTAGTGCATCGTCGAGAGAGCGTGTTGAGCTCCTGGAGCGACTGAACCGAAGAGTCGGGAGCCTTGCTCTGTGTGTCGTCGAGTGCATCGCGAGTTGTAGCGTGGAGAGTCTCGAGAGTACGTGGAGTTCCGAGAACGACCGAGCAGAGTCGGGAGCTGTACTGTAGTGCTTTGCCGTGAAGCTGTCTCCACCGTGATAGCCTGATAACCTAGAGAGTGTGTCGCTGATCGTGTCAGCGTGTTTATAGTAGTTCATCGACGACTGTAAAAACGTGTTTTGGAGCTGTCCTGACAATACTGGCCAATAAAGTGTGTTTCGATACTTCAGTCGAAATCGTGCCAATAAGTGTCATCGTTATTCACTCCAAATCTACGAACCCCGTACGAACGTGAAGGAAGAAAAATAACGTAACAACTGGTGTCAGAAGAAGAAGAACGCAACAATATGCATGTAAGTGTGTATATATCTGTATCTGAGTTGGTATTTATGTGTATATACATATATTTTGATTGTACTCTTCTTCTAGTGCCTTGTATGCACATTTATATTTCTTTCTACATTGTTGTACTCTTCTTCAAGTGCCTTGTATGCACATGTATGTTTTTTTTTTTTTTTTTGAATTTTATAAATGTCGTCTGCTCAGCCGGGGCTGCCCAGGGCTGCAGCCTGGCAGCTAGTGGTTGAGTCCCGCTGAGTTGGTAACCAATTCTGCATGGATATATCTATATCGCGGTCGGAAGCCAACTCAACGGTTTACTTCCCTAACCACTATACTGTCTGGAAGGCGTATACAATATAAAGGTTCAGTTAGTTGGGAACTTCTTTTAAAAATACTATAAAAATATATGCTAGGTTTTAACTATCTACATTTACTGATTACATTTATTTTTCTAGGTCTTCTTCAATGCAATTCAGTGAATTTGATATCCTATAAATCTATTATTACTCAGATAACATGCTTATTCTATTATGTACACTTTGTTTATTATTCACTTATGCCAAACTAGACGTAAACACACTGTGATGTTGAATGCCAATCCCTTACGTACAATACAATTATTCCGTTGTTAATGTTCAGTTTTAATAGGCTTCCATTTAGTAGTGCTTCGTCTGATATAATTAAGAATCAGTGGTTCATGCTCACTATCACAGCAAACCGTTGTAAGCGCCTTTTCCTTTGAGGGAAGGTTTCATGCCGATCGAATCCTGAATTCAATTAATAACATAGACCCAACTGAATTTCAAATTCCTTTAGATCATACCACATATTCTGCCATTGGTTATCCATTTCTCGCGATAACTGTGCCATGGATTTGGAATGGAATGACATTATAATGCGACTTCTGTAAAATGATACAGATTACCATTCTAGCAGTTCCAGCCACGAGTGTTGGTTTGCCAGACTGCTAAACTCATTGTTGTTTTCATAAACCACGAACCAAAGAGTGTAAGTGAAGTGTTTTAAAGCAAGGGGTAATACTATTTATATTGCTTTACAGTCAGCTCGCGAGTCAACAAAATACGTTGTAAAAGAAATATAATTTTCGCGGAACGAATTATAATCATAACAGGTTTTCGGCACAGTAGAATTTCAATCTCATGCTACAAAATGATTCATATAAGAAGAAGAAAAAATCTATTAAAAATATTAAAGATTTTTAACTTTAGCAAAATTCCAAATCTATTCATAGTTTAAAGAAATTAAATTTTATGCTCAAGAAAATTGGAACAAGAGTGAAACGTAAAACTAGTGGACAGGGTTACATCAAGAATTAAGAGGATTGGATTGGATTATTCAATTATGGCAAAGCACACGAGGGCTATCTTCCTGAAGGGAGGGATGCCTTCGTGGAGGACTTTCCAAGGAAAACTGGCTCGTAAACACGTTACACATGGGGAAAACCACGAAAACGCCCATGCAGCCAGCCCGTTCGCGGGATTCGAACCTCAGACCCAACTACCAGTGTTCAACGTTCTTTACCGCTCGGCCGCTGTTCGGCCTAAGAATTAAGAGGACTCATATACCTTAAACCGCATAAGATCTTCGACTATGTGACTATTGCAAAAGTTGGGATAAATTATTTATTTTAAAAGCAATTACTTCCATCTTTTTACAGTTGACTACATAATATAGTTGCTTTCGGAAAAAGTAATCAGACAGTTTGTGTTGCCACAAATATTTTTATAATTTAATCCGCTTTGTGACAAATGTTTTCACCTTGCGCGCACATTTTAAAATATTCCGTTGCATAATTTAATTCCATATTTAATATATAGCTTTTATAACATTTGGAAACGACTGTGAACCAAAAATTCTAAGAATTTCATGTTAAATTTGTATTTTATTTGGAGTTGAGTTTATAAAACGTATTTTGTTAAAAAAAATAATGTTTTCGTGCATACATTTTTTTTAATATTAAAATATTCATCAGATTTTGAGTTCAGTTAGCAAATAGTGCCCATATATAGAATTACATCAAATTTCAAACATGTGCCATTAACCATTTTTAAAATATCATGCGCGCAAAGTGGAAACATGACGAAATATTTTGTCACAAAGCGGACAAAATTACAAAAATATTTGTGGCAACACAAACTTTCCGG
Source organism: Stegodyphus dumicola (assembly GCF_044657685.1). NCBI lineage: Eukaryota > Metazoa > Arthropoda > Arachnida > Araneae > Eresidae > Stegodyphus > Stegodyphus dumicola. The sequence goes on from NC_140772.1 coordinate 25,175,471, forward strand.
TTACTAGTTCCCAAAGCAGCTATATTATGTAGTCAGCTGTAAAAAGTTGGAAGTAATTGCTTTTAAAATAAATAAAATATCCCAATTTTTGCAACAGTGACATATTCGAAGATCATAAAGGCTTTAAGATGTATGAGTCCCTCTTAACATAAATAAACACTGAAGAACGTTTGGGTTTGGTCTGATTTAGTTTATTATGGCAAGGCACACTAGGGTTACTTGCCTAAGGGTAGATATGTCATCGTGGAAATCTTTCTAAGGGAAACTGGCTCATATATACGCTACACACCAAAAATGCTACGAAATCGCCCATGCAGCCAGCTCGTCCGTCTGGAATCGAACCCAGATCAGAACTACCGGTGTTCAGCAATTTCACCACTTGGCTGTTGGTGGAAACAACACTGAACAAAAAAAAAGGCTACTATTGGCAACCGCCGTTGATTCTCCTAGCGCATGCGCATGATAAGCAGTACTTTTCTATGTAGTATATGCGTAATACTATGTACTATGCGTAATACTTTTCTATGTAGTTAGCCAACTTTAATGGTGTGTATCGCATGTAAGCGAGAAGTGCTAAGCGCTCTGTAGTATCACGTTACTGCGCTGTTGTTCAACGTCTTCATAGCTTAAATAAATGTTTGTCATGTATATGGAAGACGTCATTATATTCTTCATTGGTTATGAGCCCAGACAATGCTTAACTTTGCAGACCAACCACCATCGTTAAATTCTTTCGGCAAGCCAAGCTGCGTTGACTGAAATGAAAATGACGCCGACAAATACAGTTTCAATTGAAAAGCTAAACAAGGACAACTTTGACACGTGGAAGTTGCAAGTGGAAGCAATACCTATTAAAAATGATCATTGGGACTATGTAACTGGTAAAATTCCGAAACCAGAACCTGGTGATGAAGAATATGCAAAATGGAAAACTACTGACCAAAAAGCACGAGCGGATATAATCCTATCCATCTCGCCCAGTAAAACTTCCACAAGTAAAGAATTCTCTCATGAACTGTGGAGTAAATTGCATTCTATTTACGAGTCGAAAGGTCCAGCTAGAAAGGCCACATTTCTAAAAAATTGCTTTTGATAAAAATGAGTGATTCTAAACAAATGACTGATGATCTAAATGATTTTGTCGTTCTTGTGGACAAACTGAATGAAATGAAAATAAACGTTGCGGATTATTTGCTTACAATATTGCTTTTATATAGCATACCGGACTCTTACTAAAGCTTTCGAATAGCCATCGAATCTCGTGATGAACTGCCTTCTCCAGAAATGCTGAAAATCAAACTGTTGGAAAAAGCTAGCGCTCGCAAAAATAAAAATTCATCGTTTTATGAACCGCAACATGCATTCTATTCAAAAGATCTGAAGTATACTATACTCAACGACCGGTTCCTAAACCGAAACCAGATTAAGTCTGCAAACCAAAAACAGTATCTAGTTAACTACAGATGCAACTTCTGCCATATCTATATAGAAGCATCGGAATGTAGGTAGAAAAGTAAAAAAAACTAAAAGCAAACGCCTTAGTGAAACTGCGATGTCTGCAAAAAAGCAGAATTCTTTGGAGCAAGAAAAAGCCGTATCATACCCAAATAGCAATTCTAAAGACATTTTTTGTCTGGATAGTGGTGCAACATCGCATATGAGTAACAGCGAGGAACTGTTCCAAGAAACTCGCGAGGTAAGTGATACTTACTGTGGGTAAAAAAAGTATTTGCACACCTACATTTTTGTTTGCATTTCATAAAAAGAAGCATTAAGAAATAAAAGAATTGGTATTGCCAAATCAGAATAAGTTTAATCATCCAAAACAAACAGAAAAATTACAATAATATAAATAACAATGCTTTTTTGTAATAAAATTAAAATACCTCGTATCAAAAAAGTATTTGCACACCTGCATGAATACAAAAGAAATAAAATATATAAGCAAATTTCAAATAACTAATATTTAGTATGCATTCCTTTAGCACCTATTACTGCTTGTAATCTTGCTGGCATTGATTTAATTAAATTTTCTGTAATAGTAGGGTCAGTATTCGATCACTCTTCAATAAAGGCTTGTTTAAGGGTAGATTTGCTTGAAATCTTCCTTTTTCTTATATTAAAATCCAAAGAATTCCAAAAATTTTCCAAAGGATTTAAGTCTGGTGATAATGGTTTAGTGGCAAGTTTTCTGGGTACATTATAAAGCAACCACATACGTGTTATACCGGCGGTGTGCTTGGCATCATTGTCTTGCTGAAAATAGTACGAATTACTGACACCCAATTTTATTGCACTTTGTGGCAAGTTATCTCGCAACACATCAATATAGGTTCGAGCTGTCATATTCCCATCAATGAAACACAAATTACCAACTCCTTTGCTAGCCAAGCACCCCAAAATCATAACAGAACCTCCTCCATGTTTAACTGTAGGTAGCATATTTTTGGTATGAAAAGCAGTAGAAGGTTTTCTCCAAACTAATTTCCTGCCATCTGATTTAAAGATATTGAACTTACTCTCGTCGGAGAATATGACATTTTTTCAGAAATCAATTGGCTTATTGATATATTTCTTAGCGAATTCAAGTGTCTTCAGTCTATTTCGTTCAGTTATGAGAAGTTTTTACCTTGGAGATCTCTCATAAATGTGTGCATCGTGCAGGACATTTCGAACACTTTGGGCACAGATTTGAACTCCAGATGTTGAAGCGACATCATTGGCTAAAGTAATTGCACTAATAAATGGATTTTTCGATGCTTCTCTTATGATTTGTTCACTTCATTTACAGTGAAAGTTTCTTTGGGCGTCCGAAGCGCAAGTTATTTGATGTAGATCCTCTTTCTTTATGACGTTTTATAACATACCGAACAGTAGAGAAGCAAACATTTACTTTTTTATCTATTTCTCGATAACTTAGGCCATTTTCTCATAGAGAAACAATTTTTTCTCGCAACGAACTCGGCAATTAAGTTTTCTTAGGTGCCATTACAATTTGAAATCGACAATCAACTGATAACGTTTCGAAAACACCTCCTTTTATAGTCGTCTTACGTATGTTATTTACTGTCAAATAATAGCATAAAAATGCAAATTTGCTAAAGTTGAGTTGAGTGTGCAAATACTTTTTTGGCATAAGATATTTTAATATTGTTGCAAAAAATGTTTTTATTAATATTATTGTATTTTTTGTAATAAATTTAAATGAATAAGCTTATTCTGTTTTTTAAATGCCAATTTTTGTACTTCTTAATGCATTTTCTTATAAATTGTGAACAAAAATGTATGTGTGCAAATACTTTTTGTACCCACTGTATGTTAAATTAGCTGCTGCTAAAGTATTTAAAGCTATCGGAAAAGGAACTGTTAAATTTAAATTTCGTATAGGTTCTAAAACCGAAAATATCAAACTCAAAATTGTATTGTGTGCACCTGATTTGAAAAATAATTTAATCTCAGTGTCTAAAGTAACTGCAAATAATCTTTCAGTAATTTTCAAAGAAAAATGTGCTCAAATAATTAATTCTAATAACGAAACAATAATTTTAGATAAACGCGAAAATGATCTTTTTTTTTTTTTTTTGCCATGCGAATATTTGAATCTATCAATTGCTAAAGAAATAGGCTAATCTTTGGAATATGGTAACAGGTAGTTTGGCGACATTTTGGTAAGGCGATAAAGGTTACTAGGTAGGACTTTAGCAATAATCTGAGAAGTACACAGTTCGAATCACAGATTATTTTGTCTCAGAGAAATGAGAGATCATGAGACATGTCATGTGACATTTTCTGGAATATTCCGATCGTGATTTTAGCTAATAAGCACTTAGAACTAATTTCGCTGCTAAAGTGCAGAATCGCCCACTTATTTGTTTGGCGCCTTTTAGAAGAGTAAGAAGAATTGGATTTTTCTCAATTTTCTTTGACTTTTTAATAGTGAAAATAGGTCGATGTGAACATGGATAAAGTCATGCGTGTGCACAATGTCATTTTTGTGCAATTCTGGGATGTTTTTTTAAGTGAAAATAGGTCGACGTGTACATGGATACCGCGTATGTGCAATTCTTAAAAACGCGCGAATCAGTGGACGATTCTGCATGTTCTTACAATTTCGCACCTAATCTTCGTCATGATTAAGCACTTTTGTTCCATAAAAGTTCTAGCATAAGGGTAATTCGGCTAGCAGATTGTTGGAAAAAATGTTGAGTAAATAAAAACATAAAAATAAAAAAATATATATTAAAAAAAAATGCTTTTACTTCGTGAAAACAAAATGGCGTCCCCCAGAAAAAACTAGCAGGTTGCTGTAGCAGGGTTGGTCGCCAAATTTTCGCCAAAAAATCGCCAAGCTACCGTAATCTGAACATTCACCAAGAAATAGATGAGTAGCATATAAGATTTGACCATGTAAACGAAAGTGATCTTAAAACCTTCAATTAAATAACATGGTTAGAAGTCTTTCTTTTTCTCAAAATGACTCTCTTTCTACATGTAAGGTATGCATTCAGGGTAAACAAACCGCAACCCCCCCCTCTCCAAAGAATCTGACTATAGACGTACTGAATTGTTAAATCTAATTCATTCTGATTTGTGTGGTCCCACGAGAACCGAATCAATAGGTGGATCATTTTATTTCGCAACATTTATCAATGATAAATCTCGATATATTCGTATTTATTTTCTAAAATCTAAGTATAAGGTTAAAGAGACTTTCAGAAATTTTAAAGCATCTTTTGAAAATAAACTTAATTCTAAAATCAGAATTCTGCGGACCGATAACGGGCTAGAATATTTAGGGAAAGACTTTAATAAATTTCTTAACGACGCGGGAACAAAACACGAAATGAGCACTGCTTACACGCCAGCCTAGAATGGCGTCGCCGAAAGAAATGGCGCGATGTTTTTTTATTGCAATCCAATCCTGCCTCAGAAATTCTGGGCCGAAGCCGTCAATACGGCTGCTTACATTCGAAATCGCTGCTCAACGCGAGGTTTAAAAGGCGAAACAAAAACACCTTATGAAGTGATGTTTGGCAGAGTACCAGCTGTTTCTCACTTCAGAATCTTTTGCCAAAAAGCATTTTCACTCAATAAAAGGGCAGGAATAGGCAAATTTGATATTCGATCTAAAGAATGTATTTTTATTGGCTATTCTGATGAATCAAAAGCGTATAAACTTTGGGATACTGAGGCACGTAAAGTGATAATAAGCAGAGACGTAAAATTTATTAATGAGTTTGAAAACCGCTGTAGTTATGACTCAGAGCAAGAAACTCTCCGGAGGAAAACATTATAAATAAAGCGTGTTGTGATAAATCATCACCTCTGGACGGCAGCGAGTCGCCACTTGACTCTTGAATTTGAAAAGGAAAGCGCAGGTGATTTAGATAGCGAGTCAATGCCTCCTATCCTGATTAAGAGGGGACCTGGTCGACCCCAGAAAATAAAAACAGGTGTGCCAGGAAGGTCTAAAAGGAATATCACTCTACAGTTGTAAATAAAAATGAACAAACTCAAAATGTTGTTGAGGAACGCATTAATCCTACGGTGCAAGAAGAATTAAATGGACCATATGCTGAAAACTGGCATAATGCCATTCTGTCAGAATATAAATCGCTTGTTCAAGAAAAGGCTTGGAAATTATTAAAACGACTTGAAAATAAAAAGTTATTGGTAGTAAATGGGTTCTTAAATTAAAATATAATCACGATGGCACTATCGATAAATACAAAGCTAGGCTAGTTGCTAAAGGGTATGCTCAAATCCCTGGTCTCGATTTCACTGAAAGCTTTTCCCCTGTTACTAGATTTAAGGGTTAATCTTTGAATTATGGTAACTTGGCGATTTTTGGCGAAAATGTGGCGATCAACCCTGCTACCGCAACCTGCTAGTTTTTTGTTTTTTTTTTTGGACGCCATTTTGATTTTACGAAGTAAAGGCATATTTTTTTTTTTTCTTTTTTTATATACTCAACATTTTTTTATCCGAATTACGCTTATGCTAGAACTTTTATGGAACAAACGTGCTTAATCATGACGAAGATTAGGTGCGAAATTGGGAGAAAGTGCAGAATCGCCCACTACTTGCCGCGTTTTTAAGAATTGCACATACACGGTATTTATGTATACGTCGACCTATTTTCACTTAAAAAAACATCCCAGAATTGCACAAAAATGGCATTGCGCACTCTTGACTTTATCCATGTACACTCTAAAGTCCTAGCTAGTAACCTTTATCGCTTTACCAAAATGTCGCCAAACTGCCTGTTACCATATTCCATAGATTAGCCGAATTAAGTTCCATAAGAACAGTTTTAGCCTACGCTGTAGAACACAGTCTCAAAGGTTACCAATTAGGTTTTGTAATGGCCTATGTAAATGGAAATTTAGATGAAGAAATCTACATGGAAATTCCCGAAGGTTTTCGCATTGAAACTAATTCAGATAAAGTGTGTCTTTTAAAGAAATCATTACACGGTCTTAAACAGTCAGGACGTCAGTGGTACAAAAAGCTGGATGAAAAATTAAAATCTATGAAATTTAAATCTCTTAATTTAGATAATTGTGTTTATATTAAAAAGACGTCTAACAGTGAAACTATTATAATTATTTACGTAGACGATCTTATCGTTTTTACCGATTCTAAGCAAACGTATGAAACAATTCGCGATTTCTGCTTTCAAAATGAAAGACGTGGAGAAATTTCATTATTGCTTAGGCATAGAATTTTGCCAAAATGAGAATTCAGCTAAAATTTCTCAAAATAAATACGTTGATGATATTTTAAATCGGTATAAAATGCAAAATGCTAAATCACTGTTATCAACTCAAAAAAACCAAACCGCTCACACTCCTGGCATGAGTTCTTTCAACTATACTTTTGGGATTCCCTGAAAAAAAACCTCTCTACATAAAACAATAATAAAATTCTGGAATGAAAAACTGTTGAAAGTTAAATACAATGAAAACTAAACACACTTTTATTGAAAGATTACATTATTTTTTTTACCATAATTGATATTACTACAAAACACAGTGTAAAAATAAATGGTTAAATTGAAAGCAGATCCCAAAGAACAGAAAATTGCCTGCTAACAATACCAGCATTTTCCTTTTTTATCCAATTTCACAAAATGATACCAAATATCGCTGTAGATCTTCTATTCGGTAGGAACCGCATTTTGTGCTGCAACCTTAAAAAATACGTTATATGGGAAAAAATTATGTTTATAAATATATACTAATTCTAAAGAAGATTAAAGATAAATTCACAGCTCTTGATTACATGACGTTAGTAAAATACGTAAATAAATAAAATATAATTTATTATTTTACATAGATATTACAGTAATATTGTATATAAAAGGTAATACCTAATATGCATAGCTGTGATAGAGTATTCAAAGAATCGAAATGAAACTCAAAGAAACAGCTGCAAGGAAGAGAAAAGAGCAAATAATCAAGACTCCGCAAGAGCCAGATTTGAAAAAGCGAATGATGAAGACTCCGTCGGAATCGGATCCGCAGCTAGAACCGGAGCGTGCGAATAATCACGACTCCGAAGGACCCAAATCTGCGACTAGTGTCAGAGCGCTGACAACTGTGAATCCGACGAAACTGTTCCTATAATCTACATACTTTAAACAGATCCTCGCACTGCCAAATGGAATAAAAAAACGTCATCTATTTGTAAACAGGCGTGATCAGTTTCGCTGAGATGCGTCGGTTTATTTAACGCTTTGTTTTTTAAATGTTAGAACACAAGCAAGACAAAAGCATACAAACATATGTTACCATGAAAGACCGAAATTGGAGAATGTCGACTTTCACCGGAGAATGTCAACATTCACCAAATACGTCGGTGAAAGATCGAATATTGCACTACATTCTTGTATATTCGGACTCTCACCGGTGTATGTTGATAATCACAGTCAGATATGTTCTGGTGAAAGTCGAAAAGAGAGGTTATAAAGTGCCATAATAGTTCAGGTTGTTTCAATAAATAAGATTTGAATCACATAATTTAGTAAGATTTTTATTACTGTTATTTTATTTTCTCATTTAGAACGTACTGTATAATTAAGTAAGTTTTTAACTTCTATTATTTTCCTTTCTCATTTGAATGTATTGTGTGTTTTGGGTTCTCATGTTCTTAAGTTCTAGAGGCCCACCAGCGGCCGAGCAGTAAAATCGTTGAACACTGGTAGTTCGGTCCGAGGTTCGAATCCCGCGAACGGGCTGGCTGCATGGGCATTTTCGTGGTTTTCCCCATGTGTAACGTGTGTACGAGCCAGTTTCCTTTAGAAAGTCCTCCACGAAGGCATCCCTCCCCTTAGGCAGATAGCCCTAGTGTGCTTTACCGTATTCACAATACACACCACATCATCTTAAGTTCTTATTTCAAGTCTCAAGTGCGTTCCGAATGAATTACGGAAAAGGAAATATAATATTCTTATGTGTTCAACATTCACCATTAGTACATGGTGAATGTGGACATTCACCGGCGTAAGTCAGAAATGAGAGTATTTGGAAAATATTTCGGCCCAAGGCCCAAGGCGATATTTTCCGGAGTACCTTTGCAACTTAATGCAATTACCTCCACAACTTCGTTAAGGAAAACTGAGGTGATTAAGACAAATCACTGGCTGAAGGGTAAAAATATTTCGGACATACACCAAGAGACTATGTTGACATTCACCGATGAAAGTCGACATTCTCCAGATTTCGGTGTTTCACCGTAACATATGCATACACTACAGACATAAAAATAAGCCAGAGACTTTCCCAGTAAAATAACAAAGGGAAGACTGCTACTGTTTACATTAAGAGGAATCAAATTTTTGGCATGTTTCCCAACAGCTCTCGGTTAACTGTTAAAGACGACCGCTCAGTTTTTGTCGGAGCGCTGATTATTCGTTCAGTCTAAGGAATCGGTTCCGGAGCGGGTCGTTCAGCTCTAGTTAGCACTAAATTACAAAAATATATATATTTCAATTAAAATTAAAAAAACTGCATGCGCAAAAAGTAGCAAAAGAAATGGAAAATTTAAAATACAAATATAGCATGAAAATAAATGCATATGATCGTATGTAAACATATGCGTATGAATTAAAATTATATCAGGCATATATGTTTTTAAAACATCATGTTATAAATGCAGTTGAGACGTTTTCAATTGTTCTTTGAGTTTTACTCTTTTCTGAAAAGTTATACTTTTCATTGCACGTGATTTTGTAGTCTTAATGCAGGCCGTACTTTTGACATTATGCAATCACCAAATCTGTGGCAATAATTTGAGACAATTATTTATTTTTGAAGATAATAAACCACCAAACCTTTCTTACACTCTCACTCTTCTTCATCAAAGTTCTCTGCTTTGGTGGATTTTAAAATTTATTTGATGATAACCTGATGTGGTTTAAAGCAAGATACACTAATCCGATATGGTTTCAATACACCAAGCATCATTGTAAAAGCATAAAACCGCACTCATACAATAAGTTAGAAACTGTAATTTAACACAATAACACGCCGAACAAATACAAATTCAGAGGTCAAACAACAAAAATCAGCGTTATATTTTCAAGTTATAAATTTGAAAGTATAACGCTGATTTTTGTTGTTTGACTTCTGAATTAGTATTATGTTTAATGTCGTCGGACATACTTCAAGATTGCTTCAAGAGATAATCTTCTAAAATCGGAGGCACCAGAAAAGATTTTGTTGAAACTGGTTTAGAAAATAACAATACAAGCTTTTAGACGCTTATGTCAGAATTTAAGGCAGGGCTTAATTTAATAATGATGTTTTATAAACCTGATACTTTCTAAGACTGTATTTTCAAATCGAACCTAAAGCGCACCTTATATTTTGCAACATATGATTCAAATAAACAGATTATTAGGTAGAAAAAATAATTAACATTTTATTTAATTTAATTTGATTAACATAACATAGAATTTTCGGACACATCTACACGTGCCTTTTTGTTTAAAAAAAAATTGCTTCTTTTCCTGTAAGTGTAATTTTTTCTTTATTATGGATGGTTAAAATATACCATAAAAATCTGGTATGACACCATATGACTTCCTCGTACAACCTATTACACATTCTAGCTGGATTTCGAGTTTCATTAGACATGTTTCTCATTCAATTAATTCAGTTCTCACTTTGCAGAAAGGCAAAAATAATAACTGAGAATATCATAAAAAGAAATCGAAAAATATATAAAAACATAAAACACCAAATACAGTTAAAACAATTGCAAAAAAAATTTTGATAATTTAAATTAGAGTTTCTGCGCTAACACAGGCAATTCGGCCAGCGGGCAAAGAGGCAAATATTTCTGTGAACAAAACTGAGAATTTGCTTTCTTGTCCCACACGGCAAAATGACTTTGAAGGTGCAGAAATCGACTTAACCCTTTGTTACACAGGTGGGGAAAATTACGTATTTACACAGTTAGCGCATAAAATGCGGCAGTTAATATTTTAGTTATAAAGGCAACTTTTTTAATATTATTTAGTAAATAAAATATTTAAATAAATAACATGTATGCTAAGCAATGAAATAAAAATCTAATTCTATCTTCATAATGTATAAAATAATATCTTATATGCAATTTAATGAAAATTCTGGAATAAGATAGATTTGCCCAAAAAAAAAAAAAAAAAAAAAAAAAAAAAAGAAGAAGAAAGACTACGAAATTGCGTTACGGATATTTTTTATTCGGACATATCATATTCTTCATTATTTGTCTGGTTATAATAATTTATACACGTATAATTTATTTGTTTCATGTGATTTTTACAAGTGAATTTTTTACTGTGTTAACAGATTATAGTTGTTCCAACTCTTCGTCATTATATTCGCTTAATTCTTCATCTGATAACGTCTTGAAGATATCTCGCATAATCATCAGGGTGATCTATATTTTTTCTCCTTGAAAACCTAAAATAAATATAAGAAAGTCAGTTTATTTTTTTATAATAGAAAATAATTTGAAAGACTGAGAAATTAAATAATTCTAAAGTATTATGTTTTTGTATATTAGTAAATAATTTAAAAGATTTACAAATTAAATAATTCTAAACTATTATGAACAGTAATATTACTTTCTAATCACGCAAAAATAAAAAAACAAACTACGAAGTGTGAAAACAAATACTTACATTGTTACACAGATAGCACTTTGTGCGCCAGGAGAGACTTGTCGTAAACAATCCTGAAATTAAACGCGGGAAACTGTAACCTCCAACATTTTACAGCTTCCTTTTCTGAAACGAATAAATGGACAAAGGTTAGGTTGGGAGTAGGTATTAGTTACGTAATTTTCTTGGAATTCGCGAAAAGGTTTTCAAGAACTGTAGTACTCTGTGCGCCGCCTGTGTAACTAAGGGTGACTTAATTCAATATTCTGCTAAGTTTTAAATGTAAACAAATATGGCTTCTCCATTAGGCTTAGTTGCACTTAAACGACTTTTAAACTGTTGATAATTCTACAACTATTGCATGCAGATTAGCTAAAAGCATATTCAATCATTTTCAAAGCAAAAAATGCACAATTTATCACCAACTGAGCTCACCGAACCGAGTGTCAAAGTGGATATATATATTTACATACTATGGTGTGGCCGATTCCAACCAAACCAGGAGGTGCACAATTACATGTTATACATACCATAGCAGTCCGGTATACAAAATTTCAACGTTCTGAGGTTGCTCGTTTTTGAGTTATTCGAGATATATTCATAAGTGCGTAGAGGCGTCACGAAAAAAATCTCCCCTGAATCCATTTTATATCCATTTTACAATCCGTTTTGAGAAAAAAGTCCTTTATTTTCGTCCTTACATACAGATATCATGCAAAAACATCATTAAATTGCATTCGATAGCCATTAAATTGCATTCGATAGCGATCAAAATGGATATTTTTGTTGTAATATGATACTGGAAATTTTTCGTAATAACAATATTTCTTTTACTTCGTGCAAGGAAGTAAAAAAAAAAATTATATTTGTGACTGAAATTTTGTTTTGATTATTTAATTTCACCTTTTGAATTCAATTTAAATATTTATAATTTTAAGTCAGTATAGTGATTAGCGGTCAATATAGTGTCTCGTTAGATAAAGGTTTCCAAATTACTTAGAAAGAATAAGAGTAAAGTAATATAAAGTTTCCAAAACAAATTCTGAATTTGAATAAAGAATAAGTATTATCAATCAAGTAAAAAATAACTCGAAATAAGCGACATAAAAATTATCAATTTTTTCCCAACAATGAAATAAGAAACTAATTTAAAATTGATAATATTTAAATTTATTCAAGTATAAATAAGTAAACTATTTTGAAAACATACGATTTTCAATAAATTTAAATTAAGTATTCCTAAATTTCGCAGACGGGTGTAAAGTATTATGCAGTAGAAATAATTTCGTGACTTTATGCAGTGCAAAGTAATCAGTGTGATGTCCTAAATTAGAAAATGTTACATTTGTCCCTGCAAATCCCACGAAATATTAAAATATTTTAACTCGTTCGGAAGCTGTTCTGTAGTAAGTATTCAGCTATCTCAAAGTTTCCAAAGTTGTTTGAAGACATCTAAGTTAACAAATTGCATTGTGTTCAGCGCAAGTTTTAAAACAAGTTGCTTTTAACGAAACTTTCTTCAACAAGACAATTGGAGTGCCGCCCATTTCCGGAACATCATTCCCAGGATACTATGCACACCTTGATCTTAATGAATTCCTGACCATACCTTTCATTCTTTAATTTTGAGTATGTGGAGAAATATAGTTATCGCATCGCTTTCTCGGTAGAGTGATCCCAATTAAGAAGTTCTCGCTTTGGTAAATTGCCAACAGCCACAGACATGTGGTGTAAGTCATTCATACTAAAAACTTATTCTTAAAAAGATTAAAGTATTTGAACGGCATTTTTTATTTCAGATAACAGTGTTCTATAATTAAGACACAATAACACGCCAAACGAATACTAATTCAGAAGTCAAACAACAAAAATCAGCGTTATCTTTTCAAAATTTTCACAGGACTAGTTTCGATGGTTTTACCGAACCACCATCCTCAGTTGCAAAACCGCAAATGAACAAGATAGAAAATAATGGATAGATAAGATAAGAAACCATGGACAAGAATAAGCAAGTGGCGCCATCTGTTGATGAAACCAGAACTAAAATATATTTTCTTTAACTCTTTCGCATCGAGAGACGACCAGATCTGTTTTCATCAAACATCAAAAACGCCCGTGTTTACGAATTTGTCTTGGAATAGTTTTCCTTTCCCCCTGCCTGGTAGATAGCTACAGCATTAACAATAACCTACTTAAGTGAAATGACTGTTTCTCTCTTGAGGGTTTTTCAGCGGTTTCATCCATTGTATGCAGTTTCACCTGAGAGCCGGATTGCACCTGCGAACGTTAATAGCTTTCCGTATGTCTCCTTTAGTTGCTTCAAAAGAATGATTGACATGTCTCTAAACAACTCGCGAAACCAATGAGCCATACACTAACGTGGAGGGGGAAAGCACTAGGTGGAAAATAAACGAGGCGTTGGGACGGTTTGCCGTTGCCTGAATGAACGGGCGTTACGGGCGACTTCGATGCGAAAGAGTTAAAGGCCGAAGGCAAAGATGGATTGGAATTAGGATCGTTAACTAGAACAGAAAAATTTTTTTTTAATGTGAAATGCCTCTAGAAAATCCAGTTCTCCAATGGAAGATGTTTTTTGAATAATTTGGCTGCAGAAAAATTGAAAGTGGGATTTTCGGACCAACAATGTTAAGCAACAGAAGACTTCTGTGCTTCCTTTTTTCTAACATATACCTCATATTCCTTGACGTGAAATTTAAAGGCTGTCTTAGTTTGGCCAATGTAAATTAAACCACACTGGCAAGGAATCCTATAAATACCCCAGGAATTCATATCCGGAATGGGGTCCTTAAGTATGCAACTTATTCTCCCATCAAAAAAATTTCGAGCTCCATACTCAAGGACCCCATTCCGGATATGAATTCCTAGGGTATTTATAAGATTCCTTGGCAGTGTGGTTTAAAATACATTGGCCAAACTAAGAGAGCCTTACAATTTCGCGTCAAGGAACATGAGGCACATGTTAGAAAAAAGGAAACACAGAAGTCTTCTGTTGCTCAACATTGTTGGTCCGAAAATCACACTTTCAATTTTTCTGCTGCCAAATTATTCAAAAAACATCTTCCATTGGAGAACTGGATTTTCTAGAGGCATTTCACATTCATAAAAATCTTTCTGTTCTAGTTAACGATCCTAATTCTAATCCATCTTTGCCTTCGGGCTTTGAAGAAATTATGTTTTAGTTCTGGTTTCACCAACAGATGGCGTCACTTGCTTATTCTTGTCCATGGTTTTCTGATCTTATCTAACCATTATTTTATACCTTGTTCATTTGCGGTTTTGCAGCTGAGGATGATGGTTCGGTAAAACCATAGAAACTAGTCCTGTGAAAATTTTGAAAACATAACTCTGATTTTTGTTGTTTGACTTCTGAATTAATAGTCTTCTAATTCATGCAAATGATTTTTGTTGTTTGACTTCTGAATTAATAGTCTTCTAATTCATGCAAATATTTGCTTTTATTTATTTGTATTTTGTTATATAAGTTTCTATGCAATTTTGTATTTTTATTCCCCTTCTTTTCGAATGTACTTCGTTTGAGTCATTTTTTAAAAAAATTTCAAGCACTGATTATACTTGTAAATTGTTATTTGCTGAATTATTTGATGCAAATTCTGAATAAATAGATGTTGAAAAAAAGAGCTGTCGATACCCATTACTTTTTATAGCAATTTAGTTTGGTTTATTTGATTATGGCAGAGCACTCGAGGGTTATCTGCCTAACGAAAAGAATGTCTTCGGGAAGGACTTTCTAAGGGAAACTGACTCGTACACGTTACACTTGGGAAAATCAACGAAACCTCTCAAGCGGCCAGCCTGTTCGAGAGATTCGAACCTCGGTGTGAACTACCAGTGCTCAGCGATTTTATTACGGCACGTTGGAGACTCTAAGTAGTCATTCATTATCTTTGAGATACTTTAAAAGCTTCCAGAAACACAAATTCGTGGCGGAAAACAGACTTTTCTGTAAGATTCTTGTAATTTCCTTAGAAAAAAAAGGAAGATCCCCCTGAATTACTCTACTTAACCCGCGGGAAAGCTCGTGGGTGTATCATATCCCAACTCTACATAAAAGTGGAATACTCCTAACTTGTGAAACTGAAATTCTGTCCAGCTTTCAATAGCTGAGTTTCTAGTTGTGGTTGACTTTCAGAACCGCTTTTTCTTTGCCTGTGTGTTTCAGAAAAAGATTTATCGGTATTTTGTTGGAACTGGGTTATGACCCACCCCACGCGCTTGACCGCGTAAGTGTTTTTCTGACTGAATATTTAGTTCATAAATTTATTTCTAGAGTGTAACAGTAAATATTTCTACTCGCAAGTGATTTTAAAGCGCTTGACATTAAATTCTTAAAAATTTCTAAATGCATTAAGGGGACTCATACACCTTAAAACCCATAAGATGTTCGAATAGATGACTGTTGCAAGAATTGCGATAACTTATTTATTTTAAAAGCAATTACTACCGACGTTTTACAGCTGACTATATAATATGCCTGCTTTCTGAAATAGTAATCAGAAAGTTTGTGTTGCCACAAATATTTTTATAATTTAATCCGCTTTGTGACAACATTTTTCGTCCTATTTCCAACTTGCGCGCCCAGTTTAAAACATTCTGTTTCATAATTTAATTCCATATTTTATATATAGCTTTTATAACATTTGGAAACTACTGTGAACCTAAAATTTTATAAATTTCATGTTCAATTTTTATTTTATTTTAAGTTGAGTTTATAAAATGTATTTTATTAAAAATTGTTTTAATGTTTTCTTCCATAAAATTTTTCAGTATTAAAATGTTCAGCAGATTGTTGGTTCAGTTAGAAAATAGTGCTCATATAAAGAATTCCATCCAATTTCAAGTATGTACCATTAGCCATTTTTAAAATATCATGCGCGCAAGGTGGAAACATGGCGAAATATTTTGTCACAAAGAGGATTAAATTACAAAAATATTTGTCGCAACACAAACTTTCTGGTTACAAGTCTCCAAAGCAGCGATATTATGTAGTCATCTGTAAAAAGTTGGAAGTAATTGCTTTTAAAATAAATAAAATATCCCAATTCTTGCAACAGTCACATATTCGAAGATCATAAGGTGTTTAAAGTGTATGAGTTCCCTTAAGGTAAAAAGAACGAGTCCCTATGAACTGGAGATGCAGCGCATGTGAGGTTTATTAGATTATTTCCGAGTATTTGAAAAACTAAAATAAAATAATGAAAAAAAAAAAAGGTTTGAAAGCGATGAAGATTGCATTTCTGAAATGATGAAGAATATTTTCTACAATGTTTTGGTTTCGAAAAAGGTAAAACATTAATTCCTGATTTTAATAAAAAAGGAAAAACTCTTGTTATGCTTTCAACATTATATAACGATCATACTATAGATGATACTATTGGAGAAAATAAAACGTCAGGAATTATATATTTTAATAATATGACTAAAGGAGCAGTGGATATGCTGGATGAAATGTCAACGAAGTATTCAATTGCCAGAATAACAAGGTGGTGACCAACGGTAATTTTCTTTCCTGTACTGAATGTTGTTGTAATAAATGCTTGAATTACATTCAACTGTTAATCCACAGCATTACATTTAATGAAAAAAAGTATTTAACAAAGAGTCAGAGATTAATACTTTCCAAGAAATTGACGTACTGCATGCAAAACAAAAGCAGAAGTTTCGACGAAGAATTAAAACGAATAATTGAAATTCGAAACAACTAAGTATGAAAGATGTGATATATTTTTTGCCTTCGCGCAAGGACAGAAGAACGTGAATGCAATGTTTAAAATGTGAAAACATTCTGTGCCAAGAACACATGAATGTATTTCGTTCAAAGTGTGAAGAAATAAAATAAGCATGGTGTATTATAGATGCAAGGGAACTTAGAGCCATGATGTTTAATTTTTTATTATTTTCATTTATCTTAATTTTAACTCTAAGATTATTTTGGAAATTAATTTTTTGAAATCCAATTATTATTCACGTATTTATAATACACGGGAACATGAAAAACAGCTTTAAAACTAAATGAAACTATTTTTATCGTATTTTAAATATTGGGGTATGTGATACCCCACGCTCCCGCTCTAGTAACTTTCGTTGGTGCGACTTCCGCCGGGTTAAGACAATACTAATTCAAATGTTTCTTGCTTCAAAATAACCTAATGACTCTATAATCTATCTACTAATGAATAACTTTTTAATTAATGTTCAATTGAAAATTAATTACCATTTAGCCGGCTAATGAAATTCCATTTGAGTATGCGTATAGTTATTATCAGATTTCTCTTCTCTTATATAAATGGATGAAATTAAATCGGAAATATTGAAATTTATATTTACAGTTAAACGTGCTAGTCTGTATCTTTTTTTCTACACATGATACTATGAGTCATAATTCTGAATATAGTACCATGACCTTCTAGCTAAGCGCTTGGCATCATTCATCTAACAATGGAAGATTTACCAGTTGGAATGAAACTTAGAGGCATGATGTTTATTTTTTTATTAATCTTAACTCTAAGATTATTTCGGAAATTAATTTTTTGAGACCCAATTATTATTCACTTATTTATAATACACGAGAACAAAAAAAATGCTTTAAAACTAAATAATACTATTTTTATTGTATTTTAAATATTGGGGTATGTGATACCCCACGCGCCCACTCTAGTAACCTTTCTTGGTGCGACTTCCGCCGGGGTTAAACTGTGTGTTTTGAGAGCCTCAGACCTATTTCTCAGGTCATCTTCAGTTATTCTCAGCTATGTTTTCAAGTACAAAATTGCGATCGTACGTCTGCTCTCAACCACCACAGCAAAGAACTATACTGATCTTATATTAAGTCGATAAACTTCATACGCTTGCATATTAGGTATTTTCATTCAACGAAAATTAATTCTGATAGCATGATACTTATGTATAAACGTAATAGCACCGCAAAGATTTAATTATCATTCGTACTGAAATATAGATTTCAGTTTCTTTTGGACAATAGTATATTCAAATTTGATGAATCGGTAAAATGTGAATATATTTATTGGAACGTGATACATAACTGAGGAAAAACCTGAAAAGTTAATTAACTGTTCGTCTTTATCTCCTTCACCTTTTATGCGCAAAATGTGAAGACTAATATGTTTAGATGGATCTCTTGCACAACGACAGAGATATATTTACCTAATTCAGCTTACAAATATTGAAACGTTTCTTCAAAATAAAGACGAAATGTTTATCTTGTTGATCAATAGATTTTGATTAGAACTGTATTATTAAATAACACAATGTATTATTAAGGGGACTCCTACACCTTAAACCCCTCGTGATCTTCGAGTATATGACTGTTGCAAGAATTGGAATATTTTATTTATTTTAAAAGCAATTACTTCCAACCTTTTACAGCTGACTGCATAATATAGCTGCTTTGGAAACTAGTAACCAGAAAGTTTGTGTTGCCACAAATATTTTTGTAATTTAATCCGCTTTATGACAAAATATTTCTCCATGTTTCCACCTTGCGCGCATGATATTTTAAAATTGGCTAACGGTACATACTTGAAATTGGATGGAATTCTTTATATGGGCACTGTTTTCTAACTGAACCAACAATCTGATGAATATTTTAATACTGAAAAATTTTATGGATGAAACCATTACAAATTTTGTTAATAAAATACATTTTATAAATTCAACTCAACATAAAATAAAAATTTAACATTAAATTTTTAGAATTTTAGGTTCACAGTAGTTTCCAAATGTTATAAAAGCTATATATCAAATATGGAATTAAATTATGAAACAGAATGTTTTAAACTGTGCGCGCAAGTTGGAAATATGACGAAAAATGTTGTCACAAAGCGGATTAAATTATAGTAACATTTGTGGCAACACAAACTTTCTGATTACTATTTTAGAAAGCAGCTATATTATGTAGTCAGCTGTAAAAAGTTGGTAGTAATTGCTTTTAAAATAAATAAGTTATCCCAATTCTTGCAACAGTCACCTATTCGAACATCTAATGGGTTTTAAGGTGTATGAGTCCCCTTAACACAGCGAAATCTTTTCCAAATAGAAAAATCTTGCTAGACATATTTGATTCTAGAGCAACAGCATGCGGCTCATGTTGCTGGAATCGAAATTACATATCTGCTTCCCGCATGTGATTTCTTTATTTTCTGAAAGTTAGGTTTTGTCTTATAATTCATTATACTGAAGTGCTTGAGAAAAGCATGAAAATATACCTTACGTATAATTGCTTTGCATGTAAGCTTCAATTACCTTGCATGTAAGCCTTAAATTATACAATTGTGATTATTTACAGCAGTTATGGTTACTGTAAGCGAGAAGGTTTCCAATGTCTTCAGCAATATGATTACAGGCGAAACCATCGGGGCAAAATCATAGCGGTCTCTCAGCGTATTTATGAACATACAATTAGAATATTAGCTCAGAATGTGAACGCGGTTCTGCAGACTGAGAACATATATAAGGTATCACAGTGAACATTTCTATTCCTGGAATTTAGTTACATCGGCTGCAGGCGATCCTACAGATAGATAGTCAGATAATATTGGGAATGTTTAATGTATGTTAGGTTATATACGGACTGCTGCTGATTTGCTTGTAGGGTTAAGATTATATTTTCTTAAATTAAAACTAACTTCCAAGACAGTTGAATTTTCGTTTCTAATGGTAAGACAGTTTCAAAATCTTGAATAAGATGGACGGGGAGAAATATAATAAAAAAAAAATCTAAATGTTTGAGATTTTAAATTACGTCCAAAGGGGCGTTTTTTTAACATTTTGTGTGTTACCTTTACATATTAAATACCATATTCTTCGCACTAAAGCCATCAAATTAAGTTCAAGAGCAGTATCACAAAATTGTTTTAAATTGAGCATATCTTTAGAATTTCCGATACACAGTCTCATGCGCTGGAGATACAAATGTTTTTACTTCCTTGTAAGAAGTAAAAAGGAAGTATTGTAATCACAAAAAGTTTCAGGCAGCATATTTCAACGAAAACATCCATTTTGACCGCTATCGAATGCACTTTAACGGTGTTTTTGCGTGATATCTGTACGTAAGGACAGGAAAAAAAACACTTTTCCTCCAAAAAAATTATAAAACTGCTTTAAAATGAATTCTGAAGAGAATTTTTGTTGGCGTCTGTACGTACGTACATCTCGCATAACTGAAATACAAGTTGCCTCAGAACGTTGAAATTTTGTATATAGGACTGCTATAACGCGTAGATGTGCACCTCGTATTTTGGTTGCAATCGGCCGCACCAAACGTATATAAATATATTTTAAATATATCCACTCTGTTACCCGGTTTAGTGATCTCAGTTTCTTTACTCTTATATGTTTGTAAATTATACATTTTTTGCTTTAAAAATGATTGAATTATGTTGTTCTTATCTTCCGGTTAAAGGTTGTATGCCTTTAGTAAATCTGTGTACAATATTTTTAGAATTATCAACAATTTTAAAGTTGTTTAGGTGCTGCTAAGCCTAATAACTTTTATGATGGCGACCATTGCTTGTTTACATTTGAAACAGTAGTGTAGTGGATTTGTTGCCAATCTAGAGAAACGTAGCTTCGCAACAACAATGATAACGCCTTCATTTATTATTGCGAAAATAAATCATGTTCAATCCTTTCTGGAATTTTTTCGAGGAAATAAGTGTTTAAGATTTACTTCGTAATTTTTAATGCAGATATTTTGAGTTTTTATGTATTTTTGCCTTGTCGCGAAGTGAGAACTGAATTAATTGAATGAGAAATACTCAATCGTCTGTGAAGAAGGTTTCTTTTTTGTTTTGTTTGTTTAATTTCTTTCATACATCGTTCTAGCTTTATTATAGTATTTGAATAGAACATGTGGCAACGATTATATAATTCTTTAAATTATATACATTTTGTGCATTCTGAGTTATAATATGAACGAAATATTATACTGTTAAGTAAACCTAGCGCCAGAGTGTCGCTATGGTAAACAAATAGAGTGAATTTTAAAGAATGCATTTATTCTGTTGTGGTTTATGCGTTGTCGGCGAAGTAGATTTAATTCAATCCAATAAGTTAAATGAAATGATAAGTTAAATGAATGCGTATAATTTAATATTCCGTACAAGAAAGTCATGTGGTGTAAGATCAGATTTTTTCTGTATAACGTTGCCACTGTTCGCTTTCAAATCCTTGAGTTTGTTAATCAAAAATTCGGTAAAATTTTACAAAATATGAAATCGATATTAAAATAAATTTCAAATTCTAAATTAAAGCTAATTGGTGCCCATATTTGGTGAAAAGTTACGTTATTCAAAATTGGATGGGTCTAGGTATCGTTGTTTTATTACAATCGGGAAACATCCATACATTTACGCAGATTTTATACCTTCACCTTACCTTAGTATTTTACATAGACAGTAATAGCGGAAATATTAATTTAATACCAATTTTCATTATGAGTAAGAGATATAATGGAACCTTTTCGTCCCTAGATACGACAATGGTTACAGATCTGTAAGGCGAAAGTGGGAAATAAAGAATCCAAATGTATTTAGAGCATCAAAGGTGAGCAACATTAGAACAAGTTATATAACTTTTCAAAACGTTTGGAATATTAGTAAATAAGAGGCTGTGTACTATATGCTTATAAAAAAGTAGGTTTAAAGTCACAATTTCCATCACTACTCGAAGAATGATGCCAGAATGTTGTTATTTTTCTAGTTAGTGTGTGGGGCTAATACCTACTTACTTAGGGTAAATATTAAATAGCCCCCTCACTTTTACATATAACATAACCAATGTATTGTCCGAAAATGATCACAATATGGATAACTCCCCACTTTCAAAATGTGAAGATAATCCTCGGGTGACAAAAATAATCACTAGACAAAATGTGGTAATCGTTCTCTGCGTCCTGCATCGTAGCATTTGAAACTTAAGATGGGTCCTGTAGTCCTCTTGTTATCCAAACTATAGATAAATACTTCAAAAACAAAAGGAATTCTTTGCGAGCTAGATTTAAAACGGCCATCTTGTTCTCTAATATCTCCTGCCCTACCGTCTTTACGGCTGACTCATCGTGCTTCCTAATTAACGTCGAATAAAGAAGGAAATCAATTCCATTGTTCTGTGCTAACTTAACCAACGCATTCCACAACAGGGGAACGGATTTAAAGGAAACGGAGGGAAGCATAATGGGATCTGTGGAAGTTCATTTCACAACTCGAAGAACAAGCTTGTCGAATTATTGCAGATCTCCACCTATTTCGCAGTCGGGCAGGTTTTCGTGAATCAACAGATTGGAATTCGGAGTTTTCAAATTTCATCACTGCTGAGAGGAATATTTAATCTCAAGTTCTATAGGAATGGCATTGTTGCCCACTGAGATCACCGAAACGAAACGCGCATATGAATATTTTGCTTTTGTGAAGCCTCGCAATAAATCAGCCCCGAAAGACGTTTCTCTTTCAGGCATTAATATTAAGTTTGATGGGAATGGCAGCAGTGTGGAATGCTCAACGTGTCTAAGAGTATTGAAGAAATTTCTTAACGGGGGTAATATAGAAATGAAATACCTGTAGCGCATGTGAGAAAAAGAAAGAAATTTAATTAGAATAAAAATATGAAAGTTTTTTTTTTTTTTTTTTGAAAACGCATACTTTTATTCTAGATAATTTTTATTAAAAATATGGAAGTTTATAAAATATGAAAGTTTCCTTAAATTTCGTAAAAGCGAGTAACATAATTCAGTTATTTCTCCGAGAAACTACTTCAGCACACGAGGAAATATTTTATTAAATAATGACTTTCGTGCTTATTTATTATATTGAAATTATAATAGAAATGATATACTCTTTTTGCTGCATCTTCATTCTTAGTTTATTTCTAAATTTGAAGTTAATAAAATTTATTTATTAAATTTCTGGTTGATTTTTAAACTTTATCAAAGTATATGAATATTTTGCATTCAGAGCTAAAACTTTCAGGGCATATTTATACGTCTCGAAATGTTTATTACTAAAGTTTCAAAAATATAAAATTGATCAATTCTTACTTTATTTCTAAATTTGAAGTTAATAAAATTTATTTATTAAATTTCTGGTTGTTTTTTAAACTATATCGAAGAATGATGGCCCAAAACTTTCAGAATATATTTACACGCCTCGAAAAAATTAATATTAAAGTTTCAAAAATAATAAAATCGATCAATTCTTAATTTATTTCTAAATTTGAAGTTAATAAAATTTAGTTATTAAATTTCTGGTTGTTTTTTAAACTATATCGAAGAATGATGCCCAAAACTTTCAGAATACGTCTCGCAATAATTAATATTAAAGTTTCAAAAATAACAAAATCGATGAATTCTTAATTTATTTCTAAATTTGAAGTTAATAAATGTTATTTATTTAATTTCTGATTAAATTTTAAGCTATACCAAATTATGATGTTCCAGAACTTTCAGATTACAGTTATACATTTTGAAATGTTTACTGTTAAAATTCTATAAGAAGTATTAAAATCGACGGATTTTTATTTTATCTCTAAATTTGGAATTAAATGTATTTATTTAATAAATTTATGGTTATTTTTAAGCTTTAAATAAAAATAGTCCCGAAATTTTGCATAATAATTTAACGTCTCGAAGTTTTTATTATTGAAGTTTCAAGAAATATTTAAAAAACATATTAAATCTATGAGATAAAACAAAATCTATAACCAGATCTTAATATGCAGATTTCAACTTTTTATCTGAAACAGTTCACGCCAAGATAAATTAAACAGTTACAATTGACCTACAAATTTAAATTTTAGACCCTCAGATGTTAAAGGTTTGAACAAAAAAAAACCTAATTAAAATTTAGTTATATAAAATTTCAAAGCTAAATGGTAGAAAAGACTTTTGCTGTAACGATATTTCATGGCAAAAAAACATCATGTAAATATTCACGCACTAACGTAATAAGGGAACGAATTGAGTGATTTAATGATTCAAAATATAGACATATATCTTCATTATTCATATTATCATACCTTCATTATTATTAAATTCATTATTATATATTCATCATTTCGCTTGGTCAATTGCGCAGGAGACTTGCAATAAATAATTACCTCTAGTGGCAATATATATTTTGCCAGAATATAAAACTAGCTTACTGAAACTAATAATCACGTTTTAGAGGTATTTAAACTATAAAATGTATGAAACGTTTGTCGCAAACTCACATTAAATTATTACACGGACTCATAACACATTTTGAATAGTTTAAGATGTTAAGAAAATTTTTGATTTGTTTCACAGTTGCAGTGTAACTATGTTATTATGAATAAAAGTGTTATGATTTTTATTAATCATTTTACAATGTTATAAAATTTCCCCCTTCTTTCAGAAAAATTACAAAAATTTTACAAGCAACATATTTTTAGAACTAACGAAGCAGTGTTAAGTGTTCGAAGACAATTTTCTATTTTTCAGCCTTTTCTCAGTTCAGTGCTCTCATATCAATGTTCGGCCCCCCAGCGGCCGAGCGGTAAAGTCGCTGAACACTGGTAATTCGGTCCGCGAACGGGCTGACTGCATGGGCGTTTTCGTGGTTTTCCCCATGTGTGACGTGTATACGAGGCAGTTTCCCTTAGAAAGTCCTCCACGAAGGCATCCCTCTTAGGCAGATAGCCCTAGTGTGCTTTGCCATAATTAAATACACACACACATATCAATGTTCAGTGTTCTTAGTAAGATGGCTTGCAAAACCTTTTTTTTTTTTTTTTTTTTTGTTCTTTTATTAATGTTTTGTGTATTAACTTTTTAAATTAAATTTCATGTTTTTCGCACTTACGCCACGTACAAATCCATTCAACAGCAAATTTATAAAATATTTAAAAACCACATATCTTTAGAATTTTCGGTAAACAGTCTCGCACCCTGGAGATAAAAATGTTTTATTCCGTACAGTGTTGTTCGCTTTCAGATCGTTGAGTTTGTTAATCAAAAATTCATTCAAATTTTATAAAATATGGAACATAAAATTCAAAATTCGGACTTCCGTGTATACATTTTCGGATGGAGGTCTACGTTGCATATATATATGTGATGTACCAGGTTTAGTCGTAGCTTAAATTATCAAACGATAAGTTTTTTAAAAAAACAGGATCCATTTATTATTATTCAGTAGAAAATAGCAGTTACAAAATCAGATATCCGGAGTAAATAAAAAGAATTACTAATAACTTTTTGTATGAAGTTTACTGCATCGTGACATTTAAGAAAAAGCCCCCGATATTCCTTTGCGAGCCCTTTTATAGCCTCTGGAAAGGCGGAGCTTCAAAGAAATGACGTCAGCCAATCCAGTTCGCTTTAAATATTTCCAGAACATTCTATAACTGTATGTGTAAAAAAGGCGGGAAAAACAACTTGACTACGGGGCTGTGGATTTAATTCCACGCACTTTCAAATAAGAGAACGTCGCCATTAAAAATGAAAAGAACGTACAGTTAGAATTTTAAGTGTATTCTTAACTATGGAATTTTATTATTACAAATATATATATATATATGCATGCAGACTCTTCATTATTTTAATTTCTTAAAAATAATACAAGGCGATAATATTTAGTGGCAACAATTTGAAAAGTTTTTTCAGACTTTTATGATGATTCAACGCAAAATCCCGTTTTGATATTAATAGCCCTTTTTGGGTAACGTTATTTGGGCTAAAAATCACTAAATTAAACAACGTTTATGAACGATGAATAGCGCTAACATATGACCATGGGAGACTGGTTAGCTAGATTTTCCTGTGTGAATAGGCTTTAAGAGATGCCATCTAAGAAACTCTGTTATTAAGTTACTTTAAAGCAGTGAAATTTGCAATTCACTCTAAAAACGTAAGATATTTAGTCATGAATATAGAGAAATATATTCAGTGTGTTAAAAATACCACCATTAAGAAATAATTGGTGAAATCAGGAGCTTGTATGAATTGGTGAAACAGGAGCTATGATATTTTTTTCTCTTTGTTGAAAGGTTTTTTTCTGATGCATCTTGATTAAATATGAATACAGTTATCTGATTCAAAGATTTGATTATTCACGCGCTCGTAAAGCCATTAGCAGAGGGTTAACATCGTATCTTAAATTTCTATCAACGGCTGCTCATCTCATTCCTTCCTTGCAATCACCCCTTACATTGCGATACGATCCCCAATACTGAGCACTTGGTCCCTTATCGTCAAATTAGCTTAGTTACGAGGGAGAAGCCAGTAGTACTTCTGAAAAGGTTGGTGGGGGGTGGTCCCCCATATAACAACGCGCCTGTCGGATTATAACCCCGTAGCATGATATGTCTGCGGCCCTCAAATGGTGGCACGTCGTTCATCAAAAGGTGCTCATCTTCCCCCCTTTAATTAGATTCCTGAGCTTCAAAAGGCATTAGCATTTAAACGGAATGCTGTAACCATCTCTCACTAAAAATGTTTTCAAGGGATGAGTGGTTGCCATGGAAACCGATTTTGTTTATTTAATTCTTAGGATACTCCAGGCTACTAGACGACCTAAGATGTGGTTATAAGTTTGCATTTGCGAAGTCATCGAGCTGTAAGTGCCTGATATATCTTGAGATGTATAGTAAAATACTTTTGTTTTTCAAACTCTGTGTGGTCTCTGTCTAAGTAGAGTTTTCTTTTCGGTTTTGTTTAATGTTTGTATCAAGCAACTGTTTTATCTTTCAAAAATATGCAGACGCATTTAAGCAGGGAACATAGCAGAATCTGTCATTTAGGTAGAGTTGAACAGGGAATATTTGTAGACTGCTTTTACATTAGTACGAAATCAAGAAATATAAATTCTAGATGGATTATGGTTTCCTTAAGAAGCTAATAATTTTATTCTTACTTAGTGAAATATATAAACATTTATGTTATTATGTTAGTAACTTAGTAAATTTGGTAAGTTATCTTTTCTCAAACATTTTATTTCTAAAGTTTGCTTCCTTGTTCAATGAATTACCCAAAATACAAGATGGCTGTCTGACTATGGGATAAGATGCAATCACTGAGGATTTCCTTAGGCAAACTCTCTCACATTAACGTTAAAAACGAGAAAAGTCAACGGAACGTCCATGCAGCTAATACGTTCACCGGGATTCGAGCCAAAGTTGAAATACTGTTGTTGGTAGTGTTATTATCCACTCAGTTATTCCGTTTTCGAGATCAAAGTTTAGGAATTTTCTATAATTTTAATAATAATTGTAATTTTAATAATTACACTATATCTTTTAAAAGAAATGAATTTAAAATGAAAATACTTAAATTAAAAATTATTGATTCTTTAAATATATTACCATCTAAACAGATCTTTGAAACTCAAGAATATATATATCATGTGGAACGACTACCTTCGATTGATTGAAGATGTAGTTTTACAGCTCTATATACTGCATTCGCTAAAAGAACGTTCATCACAGTCCGAGTGGGTAAGAACCCTTGCATACTAGTAATCCACTAGCGTTCCAATCCAGGGTAACAGGCTGGCTTATATGGGCGTTTTTCTTCAAGTGTAACATAAATAAAACAGCAAATTAGCCTTGGTAAGTTCGCCATGAAAGAAGCTCTCCTTCACGGCAGATTGATTTGGAATACTTTGTCAATTACATTAGTCGGTGTAATAACTTCATCTTTTTTTTTTTTTTTTTTTTTTTTTTTTTTTTCCCGTCCTATTTGCAGTTGCTTATCATCTTTATAAGACGGGTTATTCATCTAACGATTGAACAGAATTTCATTTTCCCATGCTTTTATGAACCATTTCTTTAAAAGGTTTTCCATATACCTACAGCATGTATCATAAAAGTGGGTGTATTATTTTGAAATAGTGCATAGTATAATTAAGATTATTATTACAATTAAGATTATGTATTAGTTAACCGTCTCAGAGGCTTTTTTACAGTGGTGGAACAAATTTAAATACACATAGATTATTTGTTATTCTTTGAAAACTTTTCATGAAATTTTAAATCGAATTTTTGAAAATAATGAAATGAAATGAGAGAAAAAAGTTGTTTTCAGGCGCAAAAATCATATTCATATTTAGTTTACTACAAAAAATTTCAAAATAGTAAAGAGTTATTTTTTCTTTCTCCCATCAGGAAGCAAAGTAAGATGAGACTTGAATTCTGAAATCTGTATTCAGTCGTTAAAACATAACAGTAAATTAGTCATGGAACATGCTAATTATACACCTCAGACCCGGATTTAGACTTGATGAAGCCCTAAGCTATTTGAGATATGGGGTATATATATATATATATGTGATGTATCAGCTTTAGTCGTAGCTTAAATAATCAGACGATAAGTTTAAAAAACAGGATCCATTTATTATTATTCAGAAAAAATAGCAGTTACAAAAATCAGATATCCGGAGTAAATAAAAAGAATTACTAATAGCTATTTGTATGAAGTTTACTGCATTGTTACATTTAAGAAAAAGCCCCGATATTCCTTTTGCGAGTCTTTTTATAGCCTCTGGAAAGGCGGAGCTTCCAAGAAATGACGTCAGCCTCGTCAGCCAATCCAGTTCGCTTTTAAATACTTCCAGAACATTCTATAACTGTACGTGTAGAAAAAGGCGGGAAAAACAACTTCGGGGCTGTGGATTTAATTCCACGTACTTTCAAATAAGAGAACGTCGCCATTAAAAATTAAAAGAACATGCAGTTACTAGTTTGACTATGGAATTTTATTATTACAAATATATATATTCATACATAATGAATTCTCTTGAAGAGACCACATCTCTATGACGAATACCTCCGCCCAATGTTTCTGAGAATTTATAACGTATTTTTTTCACTTCCCTAGCCAGCCTTCGTAGTGTAGTGGTTCTGCACACTGGGCCCGTATTCCAGAGGTCCGTGGTTCGATTCCCGGTGAAGGCGGTTGCATATTTTTCATCTTTTCCGCTTCCAATTAACCTAATGACTCTACAAGTGGCGCCCGAACTAAAAGGGTTGTGAATGATCATTCTCCGCACCCAGGATTTGGCGACTAGGTCCCCTAAAACCCTAGTCGCCGGTTAAAAAGGGGAGTATATAAGGTATTTCTCCCACTTCCCTAGCGTGCCTTTGTGGTATAACGGTAGCATGCTGGGCCGGTATTCCAGAGGTCCGTGGTTCGACTCCCGGCGAAGACGGTTGCATATTTTTCATCTTTTCTGCTTCCAATTAATCTAATGCCTCTACAAGTGGCGCCTGAACTAAAAAGGGTTGTGGATGATAATTCTCCACATCCAGGGTTTAGCGACTAGGTGCCGTAAACCCTAGTCGCATTTTAAAAAGGAGTATATATGGTATTTCTCTCACTTCCGTAGCGAGCCTTTGTGGTGTAGTGGTTCTGCACGCTGGGCCGGTATTCCAGTGGTCCTTGGTTCGATTCCCGGCGAAGGCGGTTGCATATTTTTCATCTTCTCTGCTTCCAAAAAAATCTTAATGTCTCTATAAATTGAACATCACCTTTCTAATGCAGTCACTTCCACTGAAGAGAAAATTCATCTAGAAACGTGAGTGGTTGTCTTAGAAAAAATTTGCTATTTATAGAATTACTTATACATTTACAGGAGCTCTAGGGAAGTGATTACTTCAAAATATTTCACCGTATTATACATTTCAATTTTAGTGTGTAAACATGAGATTTATTTCCG
Source organism: Stegodyphus dumicola (assembly GCF_044657685.1). Classification (NCBI taxonomy): domain Eukaryota; kingdom Metazoa; phylum Arthropoda; class Arachnida; order Araneae; family Eresidae; genus Stegodyphus; species Stegodyphus dumicola. The sequence goes on from NC_140772.1 coordinate 25,205,345, forward strand.
TTATAAAATTTTAACACCAATTTGCTGTGCAATGTAAATACTGAGAAATGTTTATAAATGCAAAAAAAAAATAAAGTATTAAAAATAATTCCAGTTTTTTACTAGCTTTTACTGTTGCGTATAAAAATTTCTAATTTATTTTTTGAAAGATTAATGATACTTAAGAAAAACAGAAGACTAAAGAAGATTAATAGCTCTTAAATAAGCCGTTTTATTTTTGTGATGAATGGTGCAATTTTGTGTATTTTATTTGCAATTTATTTTATCAACTTAGGCACGTCTAAATTTAGAGGTTATTTATGTCTGTATACTTTTGAATGATAATATGTTTAAATGACACATAGATCACAATGCACATATTTCATACTCAGTAATATTTCTCCTCAGCATAGTTTATGACAGTCTAGCCACAGATGTCAAAATAATGTAATTTATATGGTAATTCATCTTCTGATGTCTGCGATAAAAGTGAGGAAGGACAAAGATCTTATTACAAAGAAAATTGTTTGGGAATTATGACAACATTCTAGCAATTAAATTATACAACTGGGAAATTTAAAAACATTTTTAGTTGACTTTTTCTCTTACAGGATATTTTTTATTTTGTCTCTTACTGTAGAATAAAATACAATGTAACCTCTTACATCGACCACATCCATATGATTAAGACCTTAGAAAATGGTTTTCTTTTATAAACATTTCATTGAGGAACGAGCACTAAACAACTAGATGATCATGCTTTATGTTTTCCATATCTTCACAGCTGGCAAAAATCGTCTTGAACCATGAGATCTTGGAGATGTTTCGCTGCAATTTTTTGATATTCAACGCATATAAATTGCTTGGTCTGAAGGATAAAACATCGGTTAGCATCGAAGTGTTTTACAGATTTTTATTACAGTGGAACTTCGAGATTACGAAATTATTTCGTTCCAGCATTGACCTCGTATAGCGAATTTGTCGTTGAAACTTCCCCTTTGAAAATAATGGAAATCCAGTTAATTCTTTTCGCAACCCCCAAAATATCAACATAAAAATCAATTTTCCTAATAACTAACAATGGTAAATAATATAACCGTAGTTGACACCTTTATGATAGCTTCCCACACTGACCTTTTAACTGCTCTTTTTACTTCCTTGTACGAAGTAAAAGGGAAGTATTGTAATCGCGAAAAGCTTCAGACAGCATATTTCAACTAAAATATACAATCTGACCGCTTTCGAATGCAATTTAACGATGTTTTTGCGTGACATCTGTACGTAAGGACAGAATAAAAGACTCTTTTCCTCCAAAAAAACTAAAAAACTGCTTTAAAATGAATTCTGAAGAAAATTTTTCGTGGCGTCTGTACGAACGTATGTACGTACCTCACATAACTCAAAAACGAGTTGCCTCAGAACGTTGAAATTTTGTAGATAAGACTACTATAACATGTAGATGAGCACCTCGTATTTTGGTTTCAATCGGCCGCGCCGAACATATATAAATATATTTATAAATATATGCACTCTGTTACCCGGCTCAGTGATCTCTGTTTCTTTACTCTTATATGTTTGTAAATTGTACATTTTTTGCTTTTAAAATGATTGAATTATGTTGTTTTTATCTTACGGTTAAGGGTTTTATGCCTTTAGTAAATCGGTATGCAATACTTTTAGAATTATCAACAATTTTAAAATTGTTTAAGTAACGCTAAGCCTAATTTGATGGCAGCCATTGCTATTGTTTACATTTGAAACAGCTGAGTAGCGGATTTGTTGTCAATCTAGAGAAACTTAGCTTCGCAACAACAAAGATAAAGCCTTCATTTATTATTTAAATCATGCTTAATTATTTCTGGAATTTTTTCCAGGAAATAAGTGTTTAAGATTTACTTCGTAATTTTTAATACAGATATTTTGAGTTTTTATGTATTTTTGCCTTGTCGCGAAGGGAGAACTAAATTAATTGAATGAGAAATACTCAATCGTCTGTGAAAAACTGTTTCTTCTTTGTTTTGTTTGCTTAATTTCTTTTATACATCGTTCTAGCTTTATTATAGTATTTGAATAGAACATGTGGCAACGATAAGATAATTCTTCAAATGATATAAATTTTGTTCATTCTGAGTTATAATAGGAACGAAATATTAAGTAAACCTAGCGCCGGAGTGTCGCTATGGTATACAAATATAGTGAATTTTTAAGAGTGCATTTATTCTATTGTGGTTTCTGCGCTGTCGACGAAGTAGATTAGTTAATTCAATCCAATAAGTTTAAATGAAATGCAAGAAAAAATACGTATAATTTAATATTCCGTACAAGGAAGTCATGTGGTGTACAGATCAGATTTTTTTTTAAAGCAATTTTAGCACTTGCCTTTTTTCAGCACTAGCCACTTTTAAGACCAGAACTGGTGGTCATTTTTGTGAAGGCGCCTCGGTATCGCAGTCGCCTCCCCTAATCTCTATGCCGTCTGGGTAGCTGTTTTATAATTAGAACAATTTACAGTCAGAAATTGTATCACTGGTAAATTATTATTGGTCACAACAGAAATTTTTTTTGGTTAAAGCAGACAATTTCATTATGGTTGTTAGCTCATTTATTGCGGTAAAACACTGAATGTTGTCCTACGTTTGAATGATGCCTTTGCAAAAAGAAAACTGTTGTTATTGACATCAAACTCCATAAAAAACTCGAAATCTTATTACTTAATAATATATTACATAATATCGCAGCCAATTACTTTAATCAACGGGAATCGAATTTCAGAAAAGCAACTCTTGCCAATTTCTAATTCACTGGATCAGTTTATTATAAATATTAAGGGTAACGGTTTATTGGTTAAAGCATGTTAATATGGATATCGTAACTTATATATATATATATATATATATATATATATATTTGTAATTTGCAAAATGCTAAAACTTTAATTAAAGTTCTAAATAGGCAATAAAAATTAATAAATTCGTTAAATTTCGTTCTTGAAATATTTTGAAGTCATGGACATAAAATTTTCAATGCATTAATTACTACTGCGATTCTTTTTTAGTATGTTTCTTCCTCTACAACCGAATTACTATGTAATTTCGGAGCATTAGGGAAAATTACAGTTACAGCATTCTCATAAAAATCATAAATTCACTTTTATTCTTTAGACTGTATTTCATAAAGTTCATTCTTTAACATGCCTTTTTTTATCTTAAAGCATTCTTTTTTTAATAAATTTTGAGAAAGTTCTTTCTTAACAAAAATGAGTACAAATTAAAGTCTCGTTTCTGTTCTTCTCAGAGAAAAGTATTACTGTTCTTTTTGCAAGCATATTTCATTCTTAATTTCTAAATTCATCTTTCAGGGTTAAATTGAAAATATTTTTAGAATATTAATACAAAGACTATTTTGCTCCTTTCCAGCCAAAAGTGTTTCTATTACTTTTTGCGATATTTCCGGCCAAGTTTCTGAGTTCATCTTTTATGCTTAATAAATAAAATAACACAAAAGGTAAAAAATCTAAATCAGAAGAGAACATGTCATTGTAAATTTTAAAGTTAGGCAAATTTCAAAGGCAATCTTGTACAAATATAGTGAATTTTTAAGAGTGCATTTATTCTATTGTGATTTTTGCGCTGTCGACGAAGTAGATTAGTTAATTCAATCCAATAAGTTTAAATGAAATGCAAGAAAAAATGAGTATAATTTAATATCCTCTTCAAAAGAAAAAAAGGCTTTAAATGGCACGTGTTCCTTACAACGATCATTCTCATTTATAATACGGTCCGACGTTCGAATCCCGCGAACGGGCTGGCTGCATGGGCGTTTTCGTGGTTTTCCCCATGTGTAACGTGTATACGAGGCAGTTCCCCTTAGAAAGTCCTCCACGAAGGCATCCCTCCCTTTAGGCAGATAGCCGTTGTGTGCTTTGCCATAATTAAATAATCCCAATCCCGTTTATAATAATAGGCCCTTCTTAAAAAAAAGAGATAGAAAAAGAAAAACAAAATTAAACATGCCTTTGATATGTTAAACGCCTAAAGGCCTAGTTGGTAAATACTTCACCAGTTTTTGAAAGGAGAACAGTTAAATTAGCTTTAAAGTAATGTAAGTGAAAATTACAATCTTTTCGAATATTTAAAGTAATGTAATAACGAATGAGAAAATTTAAATAATTTAGGAAAGATAAAGCTTAATATTATAAAAAGCTTTTTTATGCTTTAAATTACATTTATTACTCTAAGTTTGTAAGGTATTTCTCCCGTCTTCTTAGCATGCCTTTGTGGTGTAGTGGTCAGCACGCTCGGCGCGTATTCGAGAGGCGCCTGGTTCGAGACCCGGCGAAGGCGTTGTTCATTTTCACTTCTCCTGCTTTAAAAATAACCTAATGACTCTACAAGGTATCCTGTTACGTTTGACACCCAAATTTTGAAAAATAGTACAAATAAATCTTATCATTTAAGTTATTCAGCAGAATACTACTTAAAAGGATGCAAATATATTGTCAATGCATAATTTTTGGTTTTTATAACATTTTGGGTTTACAAATGTATTCAATTTCAAGATTACTAGATGTGTTCCCACAAAATTATTTACCTATATGTTGCTTTTATTTTTTCCAATTATATTTATTAAGGTATAAAGAATTAAATGGACTAAAATCTAAGTGATAAAACTAAATGTTTATAAATATACCTGTTTGATGCACGCACTAATTTACGAGAAATTTCTCTCCTTTCATTTACAAAATCGTCTTAAAAATTTTTTTAGATATGTGCATGTCCATTCCGTTCACATTATTTGACAGAATATTTGCGGAAAGTTTCATAAAATTACTATAGTAATATTTTAAGTTAAGAAAAATGAATGGCAAAACTAATCCTGTTTTCAAGCACTTAGTAACAAACAGAAAGGTTCAAAATCATCTTTTGAACGTCATCAAATGTATTCAAATGAAAAATCGACATTTTAATGTTATTTAGAGTAGCCTGTGTACCTTTAGACCCAATCCCGTTAGACATCAGCTTCCAGGTTCTTGAAAAGAAAGTTCAAGTTCGCGGCGTAGAACAAGAACAGCCATTGTTCTGCTTCTAACCACTGGAGAGACAAAACAAAAGTAGTTTGGGGAAGCTTATTGTGCACTGATTATCAAACCGAAAGGATAATGACAGAAAGAAAATGTTACTGGTAGTTAATGAACATTTATTAAAATGGGATCATACACCTTAAACTCCTCATGATCTTCAAATATGTGACTGTTGCATGAATTGGAATATTTTATTTATTTTAAAAGCACTTACTTCCAACCTTTTACAACTGACAACATAATATAGCTGCTTTGGAAACTAGTAACCGGAAAGATTGTGTTGCCACAAATATTTTTGTAATTTAATCCTCTTTCTGACAAAATATTTAGTCATGTTTCCACCTTCTGCGCATGATATTTTAAAAATGGCTAATGGTGCATACTTAAAATTAGATGGAATTCTTTATATGGGCACTATTTTCTAACTGAACCAACAATCTGATGAATATTTTAATACTGAAAAATTTTATGGCCGAAAACATTACAATTTTTTTTAATAAAATACATTTTATAACCTCAACTCCAAATAAAATAAAAATTTAAGAAGAAATTTTTAGAATTATAGGTTCACAGTCGTTTCCAAATGTTATAAAAGCTATATATTAAATATGGAATTAAATTATGCAACAGAATATTTTAAACTGTGCGCGCAAGTTGGAAACATGACGAAAAATGTTGTCACAAAGCGTATTAAATTATAAAAATATTTGTGGCAACACAAACTTTCTGATGACTATTTCAGAAAGCATCTATATTATGTAGTCAGCTGTAAAAAGTTGGTAGTAATCGCTTTTAAAATAAATAAGTTATCCCAATTCTTGCAGCAGTCACCTATTCGAACATCTTATGGGTTTTAAGGTGTATGAGTCCCCTTACTAGAAATTAGCACAAAAACATTAGTTAGCATAAATTATAATGTTTGGCAGTTGATTAATAGCAAAATATTGAAACTGAAACCAAATTGGAAACCGAAAAATGATGGGAATATTAAGTCCCATCTTGTGGAAAAAATGTTTCTATAAATGGTTTCTATAAATCCGGAAAAGAAAGTTATAAAAAATTGGACGATAATAATTGGTTATCCGATCTGTATTTTCTCACGGATATAACAGCTAAACTGAACAAACTGAACGAAGATCTCCAGGGAAAAGAAAAAACCCTTTTTCGATTGACTGGGACTGTAACTGCTTTTCAGGTAAAGTTAAATTTGTGGATAAATCAGATGAAAGAAAATAATTTCAACCATTTTCAGAATTTGTCAAGTCATATTAATAACCACAAGGCAAATGAAACAGAGAAATACCCAAAAAATCTAAACGCACTGAAAAATAATTTTGAACTCCGCTTTTCTGATTTCCATAAAGTTCAACCAATATTATTATTCATCTCAAACCCATCTGCCGAAATTAATATTTCAGATGTATCACATAAGATTGGAAATATGTTTAACAAAAATTTTGATGTGTTGAAAATGTACTCGCGATTGGCCAAAATGTGTTTGCTATAGGCCACACTGATATGCAAACCTCAGGTCTTGATTTCATAGACTTTACCAAAGTGTTGATCATCTTTTGTGGAATTGTATGCCACATTGTAAAAGTGCACTTAAAGTACACTTCTGAACGTGCTCTTGAACGGTCTGGAAAAGAATTAGGCGCCCTGAAATTCTGCGCCCTAAGGTATCCAACACATGCCTAATCGGGTCAAATCGAGTGAGTAAGGTTGCGAATCCATTCAAGTGATATCTTCTATTTGCAAGTATTTTGACACCACATATGCTCGATGAGGACGAACACTGTTATCCGTTAGCAAAACCTCTGGGCCGCCAACATCCACAATCAGTCTAACTTGAGGTTCCAGTACCTTATCCACATATCTCCTAGCGGTTGCAGAACCTCTTGAAAAAAAATGCATTTCGGTGCGGCCATTTGTCATGATTCTTCCCACATCCATTAAATCGCAGTTACGGAAGCGGTATATTTTTCGGACAAGGGAAGGCAAGTTTCGTGTTCCTTCCTCTCTCTAGATCAAAACACGTCAAGAATCACCATTTAGACTGTATCTAGACTCATCGGTAAACAATACTTGTGCCCAGTCGTCTTGGCTTTATTGAACGCGGTGAAGCCATGTTTTGAACGGGTTGCCATACCGCTGTCAGAGCAACAAGCTGGATAAGTAATCTAGGTCAGTTCTTAAAAATTAAGCCAGAAAAATGTCTACGGAAAACGAAGTTGCTCCTAGGTCTGAAGCGGATGCTCACTGAAAAGGAAGAAGGCCAGCGGGGAAGAGGAAAGAACCTAAAAAGGCACAAAGTTGAAAATCCATAATGGCAGAGTTACAGAAGAAAGAAGCCTGCGAGCCTAGATAGCAGTTAGTGATTCTGATTAGCATACCGAAGGTCCCGGATTCAAATCCCGAAGGTGTATGGATGTTTGTAAATGTATTGTGTCTCTGCGGCACTCTAAACATGGGGCGAGCTGAAAATCCTCTCGAAATGTTTGGCATAACGGAAGATGGGGGGAGAGGCATTCGGACCCGTTCTTTTGCAGTAAAGTGAGCTAAAAGTCGGGATTTCATCTATTGCTCAAGATTCTCGCCAACGACAGACGCATTTAACTCGTTGTGGCCTTTTGCTGACCATTGTTAGACAAGTAGTCTAACTATAACAATAGAGAAGAAAAGAGTACCAAAATTGCAAGGCACTACTCAAAGTAGAGTAATCCAAGCAATAAGGTGTGGTGTATTTAATTATGGCAAAGCACACTAGGGCTATCTGCCTAAGGGGAGGGATGCTTTCGTGGAGGACTTTCTAAGGGAAACTGGCTCGTATAAACGTTACTCATGGGGAAAACCACGAAAACACCCATGCAGCCAGCCCGTTCGCGGGATTAGAACCTCGGACCAAATTGCCAGTGTTCAGCGACTTTACCGCTCGGCCGCTGGTGGGCCTCCAAGCAGTAAGGATTTATTAAATAGTTTGGAAAAACAAGAAAGAAACCGGAAATCAAGAGTCTGCTAGTAATCTTCTAAACAATCCCATCAGGAAAAGGAAGGCAGTGAGATCGAAAGCCATAAGTAGTCGCCGAAGGATTCGACTCCTCAAAGATTCGCCGACGAAAGGATGTCGGTCTACGTAATGTAGAGTGCATCTGCTGGAAACAAAAGACAAGTGCACTTTTTTTAGATTAAAGTGGCATCTTTGTTAAGCTTAGTTTGGTACAGAATCTGTTAATGCACTTTTACTCAAAACAAGATTTACAAACTATTAATTGTAATTGGAAAGCTTTTTGTTTACAAAATTCTTGCACTTCGTAAAGTTTGTTTCGTGTGTTAACACACCCTCCGTCTGTTTAGTTGAAAGACTCTAAACAGCCAGAAGATTTTGGAAAGGGACTTATAATAGTATTTGTATGCATGTGTTTATGTTTTGTGTATGTTAAACCAAAAATAAATGTATGTAATGGAGACTTAATTTAGAGTACGGTGAACATTTATTATATGTAAAGGGTGTATATTAAAAATTTGATGTTATAAAGGAAGATATGATATTGCTATTGTAAATGAGAGGGTTGGGGTAGGTTGCCCAGTAACGTGTATTTAATTTTAAGTTTTATTAGCGTGTAGGAAATTAATTGAGATGCTGGAATAGGGTATAATTGAGTCTGGTGTGTTTAGTAAATTAACAATGCAGAAATTGACATTAAGAGGCAGAAATTACTTTAACACAACCAGACGCGCGCTTGCTCAATTTGGAAAAACGAAATGAGCACTTATATTCGAACATAATGGATTTACAAAAGACGGTTCAATGTATGATACGGGTGCAAATTTGAAGGTTAGTGCATATAAGTCTTATTACGCTACTAATAAGAATTTATATTTGTTCTATAAATACAAGTATAATGTTTTACAGTTTCTAAGGAAATTTCAGCAGTATGCAATGAATTTCATTACCTGTTTCATTAAACTGATCAGAAGACTATTAAGTATTTTTATTCGAACAATGAAAGTTACGATGTTTTTCTTTCACATGCAATTACAACTGTTAAATTTATTACCGTTTGTTTCATAACTAAACTGCTAAATGGTGATTTGAAACTTCAAGTGGCTTTTAAAAACGGAATCACCGTTCTGAAGCAAAACCATTTTGTGTTTCCTTGCATTTCTGTCTCTTATAAAATTCTATTCTGAATTAATAACATAATATTAATACATGTAAACTACCGTTAACATTATTTTGCAGATTTAAGGGGTATCAGAAACCCCTATACCGACAATATTAAATTGGGCATTTTCAATGTACCTTTTCTCAGACTCTGCTGTAGATACAAGCTTGAAATTTTTTTTGTAATTAAAGTATACCTATCTGATTATACCGAAATGAGCTTTTCAAACATTTTGAATTTTAGAGTAAATTACAGGATATTTTGTTAGGCATAGTAAAATTCAACACTTTTCTCACACAAAAAAAATTAAAAATTTTTTTTCGAAGTTTATTACAAAAATCTCATTTCAGTAAATATTAGAGAACCTAATAAATAAGCCATAAAAAGTTTAGATACTTCTGAGCAGTAGTTCCTGACAAAAGGTGCATCGAGTATAAAAAAACCACGTTTGGAGAAAAACGCGTTTTTATGTAAAAATCCTCATTGATCAAAGCAGTAGATGACAAATTAAAACTAGATTTTTTTACAGTTCTAATTTTCATAGAAATTAAAGAATGGTATTTTTAGAAAGATAAAACTGTAGAGAATTTCAAAATGCAAAAATCCGAAATCACAATTTTTTGAAGATTTTGGCGTTCCAACTCCCCTTAATGTGAATGATATGATTAAATTTTATTTATAATTTAATGAATGTCAACTCAAATGTAATTCATTACTATGTCTATCCTACTAACATTAACAGTAGGCTTAATGTATCCTTAATGTTCTCTTTCTAAATTGTTATTTCTTGAAGCGCATTTACATAGTACTTAAAACCAAGTAATTTGATTAATTTGCATTGCCGCGATAAGCTTTACATTGCGGTTTAAGTGAGGGCTAATGCGTATTCTAAGCATGCGTCATCTTCCTGTAAACAACAGAATATATAAGTAACCATTAGAAACAAAGAAAAGATATTTTGCAGTCAGTCACGACTGTGCGCAGAGGAATTTAAATCCCTGTTTCTCAGAAATGATTGCACTGCAGATTCTCAATTAGAAATACTGTGGCTTTACATTGTGATTAAAATCTAAAGATTTACTTTCGCGGATAAACCGATTATTTCCCTACTTCCCTGTCTTAATAATAGAAATTAATATGTGTCTTTCGTTTAAAGTAAACTCATAATAGCCAGGAATTTGATTAAATACCATGCAGTTTCATAAAAGATTTTAAATATAATAGTACAAATCCTAAAGCAATAAATATTCAAAATATTATACAGGGTGTGCCATATGAATTTGGACACATTAAAATGATGTAAAATTAGCAAATTGCTTATCATAGTGCGACTTACACCTGACGATTTATTTCAGAGGCGTTTGTTCCTCTTATAATTAATAAGGGTTAATCTTCAGATTATGGTAACTTGGCGATTTTTTGGCGAAAATTTGGCGACCAACCCTGCTACAGCAACCTGCTAGGTGTTTTTTTTTTTTTTGACGCCATTTTGTTTTCACAAAGTAAAGGCCTTTTTTTTTTTTTTTTTTTTTTTTACTTAACATTTTTTTTCCCAACAATCTGCTAGCCGAATTACGCTTATGCTAGAATTTTATGGAACAAAAGTGCTTAATCATGACGAAGATTAGGTGCGAAATTGGGAGAAAGGTCAGAATCGCCCACTGCTTGCCGCGTTTTTAAGAATTGCACATACACGGTATCATCCATGTACACGTCGACCTATTTTCACTTAAAAAAACATCCCAGAATTGCACAAAAATGGCATTGCGCACACTCTTTACTTTATCCATGTACACTGCTAAAGTCCTAGCTAGTAACCTTTATCGCCTTACCAAAATGTCGCCAAACTACCTGTTACCATATTCCAAAGATTAGCCTTAATAAGCAGTTTTCTGTCAAATGGCCACCGATAGATGGCGCTAGACATAAATACCCGGACCCAATGTATAAGATTAAAGTTGATCTACAACTAAGGATTGAAATATGAGATTTTTTCTTTACTTTGATTTTCATGATACTAATTGTGCCATTTATTGGCATATCTTTGAATCAAAAGTTATTCTTTTATTAACTAAAATTAACTGAAAACTTAATTAAAATATATTAACTAAAATTTATTCTTTATTCTTATTTTATATGTTTTTCTAAGGTGTTTAAATTGACGGGATACGTTGTTGGTGCAGTGATGTCTCTAATTTCGATGAATTCTTAAGATTTCTCACTTCTTTCACAATTTGAATCTTTAAAAAATGATTCAAGAAAAATTTACACAAACTCATAAATGCTTTATATGCTCATGAATAAAATGATAAAAAGTATGAAAAGAGAGTGAAAATAATTGTGCAATTAATACATGTACACTGCTTACAAATTGGCGTGTTTTTATGAAGCCACAAATAATAGACTAGAAAATTTCTTTGCTCATTTTGTATTACGGATCTCATAAGTTCTCCAAAATTTAGTTCAGTTGTTGTAAATCTACGGAGACCATAAGTCAGGTTTTAAAAGCTCAACTTTAGGCATATATTTATAGTCAGTCTTCGGAAGAGCAACCTTTCATACAAGGACAATGCCAATAAGGTTATATTATCTTCAAGGTTAGGCTTTTCCTAACTGTATTAAATATCTTCATAGAAATTTATATTTCGAAAGTAAGTTATTTAAAAATAATAATGAAAAAGGAGAATTCAAAATAAACTAAAGAGAGTATACTAGAAGAGAAACACGCTAACGTGACAATCAAAATCGTAAAAACAACCTTGTATTTAGCGTAAGTATAATGAAACACTCAATCGATTTCGAGGGCAGCTAAAGGTCCCTCCTCATCAGGAGAAAGAAATACCTAGAAAGAAGAAAATAAAGGAGTCTCAGAAACACGTGGTCCTTATCAGCACTGCACGTGGTTAAAACTGGATTTTTAATCAGAGTTGCACTGGCCGCCTGCTTTTACTGAGCCAGGCTATCTGATCAAGCATAAAGGAGAAGAAAAATTAGCGAAGTTAAAATAGGGAGCGAGGAGCAAATGCAGAATAGCCCTTGATAAAATAGAGAAAATTTCAGGACACTGCCTAAGCAGAAACAACCGTGGATAATATTATAATGTTTCAAATGTTCAGAACTTAAAGCAGATAACCAGAATAACGCTTAGTGCCTTGCAGTTATCAATATGTAAAAACTGTTATTAGTATATAATATTCAACCTTGTTACTCTGGAGTCTTCCCCGCCGTGATGGTATATAATTCCGTTTGGTTCATGTCCGTGGTCGGAAGCCATCATAGCGGTGCACACACTCACTCACTCACCTTCACGCTCAAAATCTGAACTTCAAATAATGGAAAGCAACCACTGAACGGATTTTTATACCCTCTGGTAGTATTTTATACCCTCTGGTTCAAGGAACATGAATCTTATGTCAGAAAAGGCAAAATTAACAAGCCTTCAATAGTGTATCATAGTTGGACATTTAACCATAATTTTGATTTTGGGTCTGCAAAAATTATCTAAAAGGCTTCTTCCATAGGCGAATTGGATTTTCTTGAGGCTTTTTACATTCACAAAGATTTAGCAGGTTTAGTTAATGATTTGAAGTCCAATCCAGTCCTTCCTAATGCCTTTAAAATTCTACTATCTTAATTCAGTTTTTTTTGCCGATAGATGGCGTTACCTCCTCGCGTTTGGTACTACCAGAGGGTATAAAAATCCGTTCAGTGGTTGCTTTCCATTATTTGAAGTTCAGATTTTGAGCGTGAAGGTGCATTTGTCCCTCGCTCTCTATTTTAACTTCGCTAGTTTTTCTTGTCCTTTATGCTTGATCAGATAGCCCGGCTCAGTAAAAGTAGGCGCCCAGTGCAACTCTGATTAAAAATCCAGTTTTAATCACGTGCAGTGCTGATAAGGACCACGTGTTTCTGAGACTCCTTCTCCTTTATTTTCTTCTTTCTAGGTATTTCTTTCTCCTGATGAGGAGGGACCTTTAGCTGTCCTCGAAATCGATTGAGTGTTTCATTATACTTACGCTAAATACAAGGTTGTTTTTACGATTTTGATTAAAGAGAGTATATTTTCAATTTAAATTAGGAAACATAAATGCTTATGTTCTTCTTTTGACCAAAAAGCTATACCTGCCGCAATATTACGTTCTATTATATTTATGACAGAAACATTTAAGAATAAAGTCGCAGTATGAAGTCCAAATGCTGAAATGCTCAAATGGAGTCATAGAACTACAAACATTTTGAGGTGGTTGGCAAAGGTTAGGCTAACGTTTCTTACAAGAAAGAAAGTAGGAAAATACGTATAAAGTATATATAAGAAAGTATGAAGTCAATGCCTGAATATAATCCAAGCCAAAACTTAGAAATCAATAAGATATAAATTCAATTTTCCTGTGTTTTATATAAAGTCCATACTTAGAAATTTTCATTTGCTGCTGTTTATTAGAGTAGCAAATGCGAATTTAACTATAAAATGTAGTTACGTTTATTATTATTTATGTAGTTAAGCTTTTTTATTACTATAGAAAAATTAAAAATAATAAATTTCAGTGGAATTATGTAAATAATCTCTATCAAAAACGTTGAAGTCCTAAGAAACATAACATGAATTACATGAATGAATGAACATACATGAAATTCATGAACATACATGAATTATTTCCATTAAAAAGCTTCTACTGGATTAGTACGTAACTAAAAGCAGTTCAAACTATGGCAAGAATGTTGTAGTTTAGAGTTCCATTTTTGTGTACGTAAAACATTTAAGACGGTAGTGTTCAGTCAGAGGAGCCAAATGATCATGATGAATGTGATGAATTCAGATCTCAACAAGCTGCCATGAGATCTGGCTAAAATTTTTTGTAAAAAGATTTTCATCCCAAGACGCATAAAAAAGGATTTTCTTCACGGCTAACCTGTCTAAACAATATCTGATATGAACATCACATGACTACCTTGTACGACATCTTAAATTATACATATTTTTGAGCTCTTCATTTAAACTTATTTACATGAATTATTCTAACTTACTAAACCGAACCTTCAAAGCAAGTTGAAAGTGACATCAAAAATTGCAAATTTTATAATTAAACATCACGGTCAATTTTTATCGGATGGGAACAAGATTCTTGTACTTTTATTTTTTGATAATGAGTATAAAACTTTCAAAAATGTAAGTAGGAATTGACATAAATATTTTAGTCATATAAAACACTTTTGTATATACAGATATGTGTGATGTACCAGCTTTAGTTGTAGCTTAAATTGTCAGACGATAAGTTTAAAAAATAGGATCCATTTATTATTATTCAGGAGAAATAGCAGTTACAAAATCAGATATACGGAGTAAATAAAAAGAATTACTAATAACTTTTTGTATGAAGTTTACTGCATCGTGACATTTAAGAAAAAGCCCCCAATATTCCTTTGCGAGTCCTTTTATAGCCTCTGGAAAGGCGGAGCTTCCAAGAAATGACGTCAGCTCGTCAGCCAATCCAGTTCGCTTTAAATATTTCCAGAACATTCTGTAACTGTACGTGTAGAAAAGGCGGGAAAAACAACTTGACTACGGGGCTGTGGATTTAATTTCACGTACTTTCATATAAGAGAACGACGCCATTAAAAAATGAAAAGCACATACAGTTAGGATTTAAGTGTATTCTTGACTATTAGAATTTTAAGTGTATTCTTTACATACATATACATGCACTTTTGGTGATGGAAATTGCAATAAAAAGGGTAGATGCACAACTAAATGTTATGGCAGTCCCATATACAAGGCTAATTATTTTTGAGTTATGCAAGATACACACATGTATACGTACGTACGTATAGAAGTTACGAAAGAATTCCTTTTTAATCTATTTTAAATTAATTTTACAATCCGTTCTGGAAAAAAAAGAGTTCTTTATTCTGTCCGCACATACAGATGCCATGCAAATAAAATTGTCAAAAGAGATTCGGGAAAGGTCAAAATGGATGTTTCCGTTAAAATATAATAACGGAAGTTTTTCGCGATTACAAAATACCTTCTTCACTTCGTATACGGAAGTAAAAAAAATGGCTCATTTCATACATGGAAAATTTCAGAGACCTCATGCTGCTCGGTCAAAATGCCGGGAAATATATAATTTTCAACTCTCCCTGTCTTTTATTAGCTCCTGAAAATTTTGATGTGTATTTAGAAATACCTCGCTTGCATAAGCACATGAGACAAGGTTGAATGAGGAAATGAGAGACGTGAATTGGACATGACATAGAGTGCCGCGAAACACATAAAGGCAACACATAAAGTGCCGCGAAAGTAAGAAATCGGAAGAATAATCAACGTATGGTGAAAATTATGTAAAAATTTACAGTCTTATTACCTCAGCCACCTTGGCATAATCACTTGTGAAAATGTGCTGGAAGATAACCTTTTGTTCACTGAAAGTTAGAAATAATGTGTTAGGATTGAGAATCCCTTACCCGCTTGTCAAAAAGTAGGATGAACTGGAATCAATCTAGTATTAGGATGTAAATGAGCATTGAAAATGCTGTAATGAAATTCAGCGAACAACAAATTAACTTAATAAACACTTTTAGCTGTGTTACATTTGTATGTATTCATTTACGACAAAGGGTATCTGGAGCTATATGTGCGACAATAATTAAACTAATTCAGTAAAACAAGCAGTTGCATTACATTCAAAAACCACTCAAACGTTTTGAGAATTCAGACACTAAGTGATGGATCGGCGGCGCAGTAATACTTTTCAAAAAGTCTGATGTGTACACCACATGACTTCCTTGTACGGAATATTAAATTATACGCATTTTTTCTTGCATTTCATTTAAACTTATTATAGATTGAATTAAATCTACTTCGACGACGGCGCATAAACCACAATAGAATAAATGCATTCTTTAAAATTCACTCTATTTATTTACTGTTTACCATAGCGACACTCTGGCGCTAGGTTCACTTAACAGCATTGTATTTCGTTCATATTATAACTCATAATGCACAAAATTTATATCATTTAAAGAATTATGTAATCGTTGCCACACGTTCTATTCAAATACTATAATAAAGCTAGAACGATGTATAAAAGAAATTAAGCAAACAAAACAAAAAAGAAACAGTTTTTCACAGACGATTAAATATTTCTCATTCAATTAATTCAGGTCTCACTTGGCGACAAGGCAAAAGCACATACAAACTCAAAATACCTGTATTAAAAATTACCATTTATTAAAAATTAAATTACTAATTATTAAAAATTTTATTATTAAAAATTAAGTAAATCTTAAACACTTATTTTCTAGAAAAAAATTCCAGAAAGGATTAAGCATGATTTAAATAGCAATAGTAAATGAAGGCGTTATCTTTGTTGTTGCGAAGCTACGTTTCTCTAGATTGGCAAGAAATTCACTACTCTGCTGTTTCAAATGTAAACAAGCAATGCCCGCCATCAAAAAATTATTAGGCTTAGCGGCACTTAAACAACTTTTAAATTGTTGATAATTCAAAAAATATTGCAGTCAGATTTACTAAAGGCATAAAAACGTTAACCAGAAGATAAGAACAACATAATTCAATCATTTTTAGAGCAAAAAATGTACAATTTACAAACATATAAGAGTAAAGAAACTGAGATCACTGAGCCGAATAACAGAGTGGATATATTTATAAATATATTTATATACGTTTGGCGCAGCCGATTGCAACCAAAATGCGAGGTGTACATCTACATGTTATAGTCGTCCTATATGCAAAATTTGAACGTTCTGAGGCTACTCGTTTTTGAGTTATGCGAGATACGTTCGTAGGTACGTACGTACATACGTTCGTACAGACGCCACGAAAAATTCTCTTCAGAATTCGTTTTAAAAAAGTTTTAAATTTTTTTTTTGCAGGAAAAGAGTCTTTTATTCTGTCCTTACGTACAGATATTACGCAAAAACATTGTTAAATTGCATTCGAAAGCGGTCAAAATGGATATTTTCGTTGAAATATGCTGCCTGAAACTTTTCGCGATTACAATACTTCCTTTTTACTTCATACAAGGAAGTAAAAATGAAAGACAAATTCTATTTAAACGGAACAATTGACTAGACTAAGGCAAAGTATACTCGAATTACCTATCCTAAGATGGATGACTGCATGAAAGACAAAGAAATGTGACTATCATTCATATTTATACATGGTTAATACCACCGAAAGTCATGCAAGCGGTCTTATTCGGCGGAATCGAATAACTGGTTAAATATTAATATTTAGCCATCCTATTGGCCTGCAACTGAAAGGAAGCTACACATTAAAAATTTACAATATAATAATTGGATTGATATGAATTATCAAAATAAAGACATGGTAGAAACACGCAGATCAATATAAAGGAAATCTAGATTCAGAAATGCTAGCAGAGTGTGTAAAGCAAGTCAACAAATAAGTATGCGAGTATAGCAAAAAAAGGATACAAATCAAAGCAATAAATACGAAAAAAAAATTTTTTTTTTCTATAAAAAAGAGCAGAATTCCTTTTCAAACCCTTTCAGTGACAAATGTTTTGCCAAAAGAAACTTCTTTCTGAGATAGAAAATATATCGATTTTTCATATTTTTTGTACTTTTATAGAACATGGAGCAGCTGTCTGTTCCTTAATGATGCAAGTAATGATAGCGTATTTCGAAGGCCCCCGATTTTATTTCTATTGGAATTCAGATGCACAAACCCCGCTAAATTGATGGGTCTTCGAGTCAGATGGGGAAGTGCATTAATATCATCAAAACACACGAACAGATGCCTATCTATTCACTATTTAGAGTTATTTGAAAAAGCCGGCGGTGATTTAACTATTGATTGTGGTATTTCAATTACTGGTATTTGAAAACCGATACTATCGCAGAAAGGAGGGTAATGCCACTAGAAGCAAACGCTTCTTTTTTTACCCAGCGGTAACAATTTCTTGGGATACTTTTACTTCCTAAAGTCAGTGTAAAACACAATAAAAGAAAACAAAGCTAGGGAAGGAAACGGCTTCGAATTACTGACGGCCAAAGACCCCGGAGCCTCGGGATAATCTGGTTAGCCAACGGAAAGCAGTTGATTTGTCCAAGACAGAAGACTGTTTCATTGCCTTTTTCTTAACTGTTCCCTCGAAAACAATTCTGTGAACTCTTTCTTTTTATCGCCATTTTAGTTTTTGTTTCCTTTCTCATGGTCTTTCTGATATTTTTTTTTACTCTTTGATGTTGACTTTTGGGTGTGATGAAGTTTATCTTCAAACATAGTATTTTCCTCTGGATTTCTGAAAGCGTCTCTCTGTCCACAATCTGGCGTTTTTACCATTCTGTGAAGAGAAGAAAAAATGTTAAAAGATTCAAAATGTTTCATTCATAGAAAACTATATCTTAGAGCAGTCATCTTGTGAATATAAAATGCGCTAAAACCTTTACTGTGACACATGAACAGTGGAATCGTTTCAATTTTATTCTTGAGTTTTATTTCCCTCTCTCTATGTATATAAATGTTATGTACCAGCTTTTGTCCGCAATAAATAGATTGATGAAGAAATATAGATGTAGTCGTAACTTAAATTATCAGACGATAAGTTTAAAAAACAGGATCCATTTATTATTGGTAAGGAGAAATAGCAGTAACAAAAATCATATTTCCGGAGTAAATAAAAAAGAATTACTAATAACTTTTTGTATGAAGTTTACTGCATCGTTAAATTAAAGAAAAGACCCCGATATTCCTTTGCGAGTCCTTTTATAGCCTCTGGAAAGGCGGAGCTTCCAAGAAATGACGTCAGCCAATCCAGTTCGCTTTAAATATTTCCAGAACATTCTATAACTGTACGTGTAGAAAAGGCGGGAAAAACAACTTGACTACGGGGCTGTGTATTTTATTCCACGTACTTTCAAATAAGAGAACGTCGCCATTAAAAATGAAAAGAACATACAGTTAGAATTTTAAGCGTATTCTTGACTATGGAATTTTATTTTTGCATATATATATATATATATAATTAAAATGCACTGGAATGGTTCAACAGCTAATTCTGAACGCAGAAAAAAAAGCAAGGTTTTTATGGAAGATAGATTTTAATTGATTTCAATGTTTCCTCCTCCTGATTAAGCGGCATTGAAGTTAATTGAATCCCTTTTCTTTGATACCCTTTTTTTAATTCATTTTTTGAAATTGGGTTTTACTTGTTTGAAGTATTTTAATTTTAACAGTTATTAAATTATTTATATATTTATAGGATTTTTAGAAATTTACTACCTAAGAATTTGGGTCTTTGGGTAAAATTGGTTCTAATTTTCTTACTTTATATCTTTACTGATAATTTTTCAGAAGTTTAATGAGCGAAAATACTTGGCATGATTATATTATTTTATTTAAAAATATATATGTAATTATATGTATATATATATATATATATGTCTAAGCTGTTGTCCTTAGCAATGGGACTTCAACAAGTATGATCAACGGGATAATTTGACTGCAAACCAGACAGATTTCTTCGATCAAATCGAAGTAATTATGACCAATACGAGAAATCATAACTATAATCATAATCCATTTTCACCCAAGAACACTAAGCAGCTTCAGCATATTCCAAAATATTATTTTAAATAAACTGAAGCAGATATTTAGACGGAACCCCCAGCATTCCAATTTAAATTTTAAATTTATTCTTTTTGAAAAGCATAGTCTCGTAGCTTTAACGAAATAATGAGATAAAGTCATCTAACAAACATGTTAAAAATGTTTAACCACTGTGTGAAAGCATGTCGTTTAAAACTCATTATCGGGTAGACACTTTCCCAAAGGCATAGTCAACCTGAGTGACTGCGTAACTTTTCACTTAGGGTCACCGCGTCTTAAACGAGGTCAGGCGCATTACCAGAGAAAGAAATTAATGTGGAGAAGCTGCACAAAATAAATCTCAAACGACCTGGTAACATACCAGATTTTTTTTAATTTAAAAGAATGCTACCTGGGACACAATGCGTATTATAATACTTACTTTATTTTGGAAAATTATAGAAAATAAATATTTCTATTTTTTTTTTTTTTTTGTTGTTGTTGTAAACCTATCAATTAAATATATTTGTAAATCTATCTGCGTTTTTTTAATGCAGGCTTTCATGGCAACTATACATAAAAAATTTTCAAATTTTAGGTAATATGGTGTGCATATTCCTTTGTGCATTTATCAAAATGATATGATTATGATATTTTGCACTACAACTATTCAGTAAATTGTTCTTGTGTTAATACCTCACTATGGTGCGTTTATTCATTTTTATACCAGCTCAACAATATTAGTAACTGAATGTTCAATGACTTTACACAGCATATTAAACTGAAGAAAATTAATTGCTCATCAGTAACTATTTTTCACTACAACTATTCAGTAAATTTTTCATGTGTTAATACCTCACTATGGTACGTTTATTCATTTTTATACCAGTTCGTGGAAACAGCTCAACAATATTAGCAACTGAATGTTCAGTGACTTTACACAGCATATTAAAGTGAAGAAAATTAATTGCTCATCAGTAACTATTCTTTGGAAACGCTTCGACAATAGACATGTGAAAAAGAAGTGCAAATTTGTATTTATTGAATAAAATTTAAATAGCATACAAAAATGATAATACGTTGTGAGTGTTGTTATTATTAAAATGCAGCACAAGCTTGGCCCCGGTTGATGCTCAACCATTATAGTACAACTTATAAACGAATGGCGCGGTTCAAAAATCAATAATAAATCGATATATTGCCTTACGCGTGATAAAACCTACACTGTAAGCACTGATAACTGTCCAAGTTTCTCATACGCTACCTACTGTTCGATTGTCATGCTTAATGCGCAACCGCAGCATAAGTTTCCAAAATGGCGTCGAAACAGGAAAAGGCTTTCTGTGTGCTCCGTTTTCGTGTGTCCAGATCTATGGTTATAGCACCGCGTGAGTTTCGTACAATGTTTAAGAAAGACACACCACACAAGAATAACATAAGGCAGATGGTGTATCCACAGTTCTTGAAAACTGGATGTCTTTATAAAGGCGTTGAAAGAGTGCGCGAGGCGTTTCAGCGAAGTCCTCGCATGTCACTTAGTAAAGCAATAAGGGAATTGGACATGGCAAAGAATACTGTGTAGAAGCAAGTAACCACATAAAAAAACAGCTACAGCTTCAGTGTGACTCTCCAAAAGTGAGAGTTTTCTGTATGGCGTCCCGGGAGCAAGTAACCACATACACAGCTACAGCTTCAGTGTGACTCTCCAAAAGTGAGAGTTTTCTGTATGGCGTCCCGGGAGCAAGTAACCACATACACAGCTACAGCTTCAGTGTGACTCTCCAAAAGTGAGAGTTTTCTGTATGGCGTCCCGGGAGCAAGTAACCACATACACAGCTACAGCTTCAGTGTGACTCTCCAAAAGTGAGAGTTTTCTGTATGGTGTCCCGGGAAAAAGTGCGTAGCCTATTTTTCTTTGAACAAGAAATTGTGACCAGTGACTCATTTCTAGACATGTTGGAAACCTGGTTATTAACCGAACTAAAAACCAATTGTGATGATTACAGTTTGCGACTGGATGGAGCTTCCCCCCCATTTGCACAGGAATGTACGAGAGCTTAATATTGTTTTTCACCAAGGCTGGATTGGACGTGCTTGGAACAGCAGACAGCAGTCTTCTCGCCTGGCCACCTCGTTCTCCGGATTTAACAAAATGCGATTTCTTTCGGGGTGAAGAAAATGGAGCCTCGAAACCATGCGAAAACTAGAAAGTTAAATTCTTTGTTATCACATAAAGAAAAATGAAACAAAAATGGTGCAAAAACTTTGACTGATTTTTCTGGTTCAAAAAAAAAAATGTTTTTTTCGTTTTCAGACGAATAATAAAAATCTTCAGTTATATATCGTACTTTATATCGTTTTATTATTTTCCATTCATTTTAGGTAAATATGTAAATATTTTCGTTTAAACAACTTTGATAGAAAAGAATAGCAAATTTTCTTATGTAAATAATGCTTCAGTCAGTGCGGTACACTAGAATAGCCAATTAGCAGTACTAAGCGAAGTATTCCTGCATTCCTGTCCCTTTCCTTCAAAGGTAGTTAAGGGGACTCATACACCTTAAACCCCTCATGATCTTGGAATATGTGACTGTTGCAAGAATTGGAATATTTTATTTATTTTAAAAGCAATTACTTCCAACTTTTTACAACTGACTACATAATATAGCTGCTTTGGAAACTAGTAACCAGGAAGTTTGTGTTGCCACAAATATTTTTGTAATTTAACCCGCTTTGTGACAAAATATTTCGCCCTGTTTCCACCTTGCGCGCATGATTATTTTAAAAATGGCTAATGGTACATACTTGAAATTGGATGGAATTCTTTATATGGGCACTATTTTCTAACTGAACCAACAATCTGATGAATATTTTAATATTGAAAAATTTTATGGATGAAACCATTACAAATTTTGTTAATAAAATACATTTTATAAACTCAACTCAAAATAAAATAAAAATTTAACATGAAATTTTTAGAATTTTAGGTTCACAGTAGTTTCCAAATGTTATAAAAGCTGTATGTTAAAAATGGAATTAAATTATGAAATAGAATGTTTTAAACTGTGCGCGCAAGTTGGAAACATGACGAAAAATGTTGTCACAAAGCTGATAAATTATAAAAATATTTGTGGCAACACAAATGATTCTGATTTTTGATTACTATTTCAGAAAGTAGCTATATTATGTAGTCAACTGTAAAAAGTTGGTAGTAATTGCTTATAAAATAAATAAGTTATCCCAATTCTTGCAACAGTCACCTATTCGAACATCTTAAAGGTTTTAAGGTGTATGAGTCCCATTAAAGAGGCTAAGATATATATTAAACAAAATACAAAGCCCAAGTATTTAAATGGAATTGAATGATGAAATTATTCTTTACTTTTCAAAGCACACGACATATTTCTATTTCAAACAAAACGAATGAAATTAAGTTTTCTTTTTCACTGTTTCTAAAACTAAAAATTTCAGTCTAAACAGTGGAATAATGAAAACATTCTTTTTCCTTTTCATAAAACGAAATACGTTATAAAGTATTTCTCCCACTTCCCTAGCGCGCCTTCGTGGTGTAACGGTAGCATGCTGGGCCGGTATTCCAGAGGTCCGTGGTTCGATTCCCGACGAAGGCGGTTACATATTTTTCATATCTCTGGCTTCCAAAAAAATCCTAATGACTCTACAACTGGCGCCCGAACTAAAAGGGTTGTGGATGATAATTCTCCGCACCCAGGATTTGGCAACTAGGTCCCCTAAAACCCTAGTCGCCCTTTAAAAAGGAGAGTATATAGGGTATTTCTTCCACTTCCCTAGCGTGCCTTCGTGGTGTAACGGTAGCACGATCGCCGGTATTCCAGAGGTCCGTGGTTCGATTCCCGGCGAAGGCGGTTGCATATTTTTCATCTCTCTGGCTTCGAAAAAATCCTAATGACTCTATAACGTAAGCTATTACTTTCATCTAAAATTAAACTAAAATATTACTCGCAATTGTTAAAAAAGTGTAAAGCAATAAATCTGCTAGAAAATGTCACATTCCATATTCAAACAAAATAAACTTTTCTTAAGTATCAGTGTGAAACCAAACAGTTTCATTTTGAATAAAAGCTAGTGACAAAAATTTCTACTTAGAATAATTTCTACTTAGAATAAAAGAATGGACTTTAATGAACAGTTGACATTTTTAGTGGATTTAAGTCCATTTAACATAAGAATCTGGTTTTCCTCCGGGAGTTTCAGTCTTCATTTCCAGTATCATATATTTCCAATTTCTTTTCTGCAGTTGCTTTATATCAAGGGGGGAGACGTCTAGTACATACACTGAGTATAAGATATTTTCTAGTAAATTGATGATGTCTTATCTCCTAAAGGAAGAGCAGCCATATCTGAAGGTATCTGAAGGTGAATATCTTGTGGGAGCTAGAAACGTTTTTATCCGCAGAGCGTATTCGCTACTGATACCATGATGAATTTTTGGAGACTCTCAGGCCGGGATTTCATGATTACTGAAAGCCTTGGTCATCGATCAGATTAACAGCTTCGAAGGTGACCATCACGAAAATGGTTTCTATTGAATTTTTTACAAGAGAAATCCAATACGCTTTCTTTCTGCGGTTTTTTACTTCCTTGTACGCAGTAAAAAGGAAGTATTGTAATCGCGAAAAGTTTCAGGCAGCATAATTCAATAAATATATCCATTTTGACCGCTATCGAATGCAATTTAACGATGCTTTTGCGTGATATCTGTACTTTAGGACACAATAAAATACTCTTTTCCTCCAAAAAAATTATAAAACTGCTTTAAAATGAATTCTGAAGAGAATTTTTCCTGGCGTCTGTACGAACGTATGTACGTACGAATGTCGCATAACTCAAAAACGAGTAGCCTCAGAACTTTGAAATTTTATATATGGGACTGCTATAACATGTAGATGTGCACCTCGTTTGGTTGCAATCGGCCGCACCAAACGTATATAAATATATTTATATATATATATATATATCCACAATGTTACCCGGCTCAGTGATCTCAGTTTCTTCTTGTTTGTAAATTGTGCATTTTTTGCTTTAAAAATGATGGTATTATGTTGTTCTTATCTCCCGGTTAAGGTTTTTATGCTTTTAGTAAATCTGTATGCAATATTTTTAGAATTATCAACAATTTTAAAGTTGTTTAAGTGCCGCTATACCTAATAATGTTTTTGATGGCGGCCATTGCTTGTTTACAATTGAAACAGCAGAATAGTGGATTTCTTGCCAATCTAGAGAAACTCAGCTTCGCAACAACAAAGATAACGCCTTCATTTATTATTGCGAATTAAATCATGCTTAATCCTTTCTGGAATATTTTCGAGGAAATAAGTGTTTAAGATTTACTTCGTAATTTTTAATACAGATATTTTGAGATTTTATGTATTTTCGCCTTGTCGCGAAGTGAGAACTGAATTAATTGAATGAGAAATACTCAATCGTCTCTGAAAAACTGTTTCTTTTTTGTTTTCTTTGCTTAAATTCTTTTGTACATCGTTCTAGCTTTATTATAATAATATTTGAATAGAACATGTGGCAACGATTAGATAATTCTTTAAATGATATAAATTTTGTGCATTCTGAGTTATAATATGTGCGAAATATAATACTGTTAAGTGAACCTAACGCCTGAGTGTCGCTATGGTAAACAAATAGAGTGAATTTTAAAGAATACACTTATTCTATTGTGGTTTATGCGTTGTCGGCGAAGTACATTTAATTCAATCTAATATGTTTAAATAAAATGCAAGAAAAAATACGCATAATTTAATATTCCGTACAAGGAGATCATGTGGTGTACACATCAGATTTTTTTACTAGACAATTCACTAAGAGAAATTTTACTTTAACACATATGCTTCTTCAAAGGTAAAAAAAAAACGCCGGTTTATATCTCATCACAGAATTGGGTAAAGTGTTTAAAAACCTTTGCTATAAGCAGTTAAATCTTCAAAGAAGAGAAAGTATTTTGTCTAAGGCGTGTAATTAAAGATAGAAATCACTAAAAAACATTTTTATTATTAAAAATATGAAAATGGCAACAGAGTGGCTATAATTTCGTTATCTTTAATTAAAATACATTTATTGCATTATTTAAAATAAAATTACCTGCGTTAACACAGCAGGGAATTTTGGAAATACTCGTACTACGTATTAAGCTGCTAGCGGATGAAATTATATTACATTGTCCCAAAATTGCACCATGTTCCAACAAAGTTTCTTTTTCTTATTTCTGAAAGTTGTACGGTGGTTTTTTTGTATAAAGAGGAAACATAACGTTATTGCATTAACAAAATAAACTGCTTCTGCTGTTTGCAAGAGGAGGAGGAAGAATAAATATCGAGGATGGAGAAGTAGTTGAACAAAAAATGCAAACGCAATACTTTTAAGATAACTGAGTTATAAAAAGCAAACACTGAGCTCTCTTAGGCATGCGTTGTTTACCCCCAAAACTTTGTTTGAAAAGTACTTCTTTTACCAAATCTAATCATTTTCCGTGTACTTTGCACTTAGCGAAGATTAATGAATGTCAAGAATGAAGAATAATTGAGAGTAATGATTTCTTCTGTGCATTTTTTTGGCTTTCAAAGTACGAACCCCTAAAGGATTTTTTTTTTATTTGAACTCTAACGTTTTCATTATTTTTTTGAGCTCTCGTTGCTGAATTTTTTCTTTTTTTCCGTCGATCATCTAAGCAAAAATTCTGGTAGTCTTTCTAGAGGCATTCTTCTATTACTTTTTATCGTTAAAATAAATATGAATAATTTCTTTTCCCTTTTATTTGTTTACACATGAGTTACAAATGTCTGAAATTGTGGACATAAGAAAATCAGCAAGCGGAAAAAAATCTGTTATAAATTTCTCTCTCTTTCCGTTTTTTTTTTTTTTTTTTTTTTGCTTAAAACAATCACTTGTATAAAAGGGAAACGAAATACTAAAGAACACAGATTTTTGAAAGTGCTTTAGTTCTTTTCAATTACGTTTTCAATTGAAATCGCTACGCTTGTGCAATCCGCTCGAAATAAATAATGACATTCGGTTTTAATTTGATTTCGGTGTTACGTTTTCAACGCCTGAAATATTTTTTTTGTTTGCGTATTTCATATTTCAGAATACTTTAAACATAAATGATGCCTACTCTATTCTACTCAAGTAATTTCTACTCTTCTATTTTTATTAAAGTTTCGTGCATTTAAATTCAAAAATCAGGTAAAACAATTCTACAAATGCAAGCTGAAAATTTGCGTTTTCGGTTTATATGTTTAGATAACTGCTGCTCTATCCTTTAAGTTTTATTTTGATTTTTATTTTAAATCTTAGAGTACACTTAAAATAATTCCACAGAATTAAATTGAATTCCATATTTTGAAGAAATTTAGAGATTTCACAGTTTGTTCTTTGATCTACTTTCTGCCTTATCTACATCAATATTTTTATTTTTATTGACATAACACTTTCAATTTTAGTATCCCAGAAATTTTGATAGAACTGTAAAAAAAAAAGTAGACAGTCTACATATTTTCCTTCCGGGGTCCACAGAAGCTTTGAAGAGATCCTTAATATGAACTGAGTGTTTTATGTTAAAACATTATTAAAAAATAATATAATTATAGTTATACTGAAATAAGTGTGACAGAAAAATGTGTACAAATTTTAGTTTTATTGACGTCATGGAAGAGCGTAGAAATTCGACGATAAACGAATCTCGTATTTTCTCGAACCTTCTTTAGTTAACATTAACCATTAACCAATCTAGAAACCGTCAGTTTGTCGGAGATAATGATTTCGTTCTATATCACTATACAGAGAAAGGTCTATCTCTAATTGATTTCGATTTTTCAATTGATATTTTTTTACTTATTTCATAAGCGCTCTGTTTATGCACTACACAAAAAAGAAGGGATAACCGGTGGAGGACTTTTTAAGGGGCCTCATACACCTTAAACCCCTTATGATCTTCGAATATGTGACCGTTGCAAGAATTGGAATATTTTATTTATTTCAAAAGCAATTACTTCCAACGTTTTACAGCTGATTACATAATATAGCTGCTTTGGGAACTAGTAACCAGAAAGTTTGTGTTGCCACAAATATTTTTGTAATTTATTCCACTTTGGGACAAAATGTTTTGTCATGTTTCCACCTTGCCTGCATGATATTTTAAAAATGGCTAATAGTACATATATGAAATTAGATGGAATTCTTTATACGGGCACTACCTTCTAACTGAACCAAAAATATGATGAATATTTTAATATTAAAAAATTTTATGCACGAAAACATTACAGATTTCTTTAATAAAATACATTTTATAAACTCAACTCCAAATAAAATAAACATCGAACATGAAATACTTAGAATTTTTGGTTCACAGTAGCTTTCAAATGTTATAAAAACTACAAATTAAATGTGGAATTTAATTACGCAACAAATTGTTTTAAACTGTGCGCGAAAGGTGGAAATACACTGACTACCAATAAGTATTTGGACACCTGTGATAGAAACGAAAAACTACCTTTATTCAAAATCAATATTTGGTAGAGCCTCCACGAGAGGTAATTACAACATGGACCCTCCGGGGCATACTTTCCACAAGTCTTTGTATGACAGCTAGTGGTATGTTTTTCCACTCAGCTTGGAGAAGACATAGAAGTTCCTTCACCGATTTTGCACGGGTAGTGCACCCCTGAATTCGGCGATGCAACTCGTCCCAGAGGTTCTCGATAGGGTTTAGGTCTGGACTCTGGGCAGGCCAGTCCATTCGATGAACTCCATTGGCACCATACCAAGCCTTGGTTAACGTCGAAATACGACAACTGGCATTGTCGTCCTGAAAGTAACCGGGGTCCAACCCGTAAAACTGCCACAACGCAGGAAGTACATTGTCATCCAAAATAGTGCAGTAGGCATCGGAGTTGAGCTTACCATGAATGAGGACCAAGGGTCCCAGCTCATACCAGGAGAAACACCCCCAGACCATAATTCCGACTCCGCCGAATTTGACTCTTGACACAATGCATTCAGGCAGGAGACGTTCTCCAGGTAGACGCCAGACCCAGACCCTGCCATCCGAACGGTAAAGGGTGAACTTTGATTCGTCACTCCAAAGAACCCGTTTCCACTGATCTACGGTCCAATTTCGATGTGCTTTGCACCACATTAACCGAGCAGCGCGGTTGGACTTTGTGATCAAAGGCTTATGGGCAGGAGCACGACCATGAAACCCAAGCAGATATGCTTCCTTACGGATGGTATTCATTGAAACAATACTCCCGGATGCCTGTTTAAACTCCTCGCGGATGAGGGCCATCGGTTGGGTGCGGTTCTTTTGAATTTCTCTGGACAGCACTCGTCGGTCTCTATCTCCCAGTTTCGTTGGTCTGTCGACTCGGGGCACATTCCGACAATCACCGCTCAACCTTCCACTTCTTAATCACATAGGCCACTGTCGATTCTGGGTACTTTAGATCGCTAGATATGTCCCTTAAGGATCGGCCACATTTGTGATACCCGATAATTATACCTTTCTCGAAATCAGAGAGCTCCGAATTGTGAGGCATCTTGCATGCGACTAAAGCCGATGCTGTTTCCTACACGATATATACCGGCGGAGTCCGTGACGTACCCTAGGACTGCAGATATTGTCATTTGCATAGGTGTCCAAATACTTATTGGTAGTCAGTGTATGACGAAATATTTTGTCACAAAGCGGATTAAATTATAAAAATACTTGTGGCAACACCAATTTTCTGATTACTATTTCAGAAAGCAGCTATATTATGTAATCAGCTGTAAAAAGTTGGAATTAATTGCTTTTAAAATAAATAGGTTATCCCAATTCTTGCAACAGTTACATATTCGAAGATCTTATGGGTTTTAAGGTGTATGAGTCCCTTTAAAGGAAACTGACACGTATCCATATTAAACATGGGCATAAACACTAAAACACATTAACAGCCAACCCGTTTACTGGTACTCAAACGCCAGGCGGTATTACTAGAGTTCAGCGACTTTATCCACCTGGCCGCTGGTATCGCTGTGATGAAATTTATTTTTAGTGTTATTAAAAATTATTGTTCTAGTGACGTATGCTTCTGCAAGTATGTACAAGCAATGGTAGCTAATGGGTGAGCAGTGGTGCAGCTAAACCGTTTGTATAAAATAAAAGAAAAAAATTTATATTTTATTTTATTTCATTGAACAAACTGATCAAAACTGTAAATAATTATACTGAAAAGTTTTGGATATTTTCAAAATATATTATACCAAAAGGGAATTATTATACCAAGAAGGACATTAGTTCCGAATGGGATATTTGTTTCGAAACGGCATTTTGCGTTGAATCAAGAAGGACATTAGTTCCGAATGGGATATTTGTTTCGAAACGGCATTTTGCGTTGAATCACTAGAAATGGAATATCATGTTCAAATTGTTGCTACCAAATATTATCGCCATGTATTATATTTTAAGAAATTAAATGATGAAGAATCTGCATAAATGTGTGTATATTTCTCGCATTGTGAAAAAAAAACGATACGCAGAGCCACCTGGAAGCACGAATTACCAATTTGTTTTATTGTCTATTTGATATTTCGTAAAACTTTTAACTAGTTTATGATTAACCTACTCAACGATTTCAAAGCGAGTACTGGTAACACGGTACAAACAAATAAAATCTTCCTTGCGGGATAAACAATTCTCACAAAAATTTTAAGAATATGCTGTTTTTAATTATTTTGTGATTTTGGCCTTGAATATCGAATTATATGTGGCGCAAGAACGTTACGTTATATTTAAGAAATGAAGTAAACCCAGAAAACGTTAATAATACAACAAAAAAAAAAAAAAAAAAAAAAACGGAAAAAATGTATGCTAGGCCCTTAATGCCGCATCCGGAATTTTGCGAAGAAAAGGAAGCTTACTATAGAGTTAAATTGACAAAAAATAAAGAAATTTGTTAGTAGGCGCAAGTGTAGCAACAGAACGATAGGTCCGACTCAGCGAGAGCAAAAAAATCCTTAACAAATCATTCTAGCGACCATTAAAATCTGGAACATTTCAGAATTTTTTAGGCAGTTTCCATAAAAAGAAAAACGTTTACCACGTACTTCAACATTTATCTATTTGCCATATGTCAAAGTAAATGCTCGATTCATTTTTACTTCATTATACGAAGTAAAAAGGAAGTATTGCAATCGCGAAAAGTTTCAGGCAGCATATTTCAACGAAAATATCCATTTTGACCGCTATCGAATGAAATTTAATGGTGTTTTTGCATGATATCTGTACGTAAGGACAGAATAAAATACTCTTTTCCTCCAAAAAATTTAAAAAACTGCTTCAAAATGAATTCTGAAGAGAATTTTTCGTTGCGTCTGTACGAACGTATCTACGTACGTATCTCGCATAACTCAAAAACGAGTAGCCTCAGAACGTTGAAATTTTGTATATAGGACTGCTATAACATGCAGATGTGAAACCTCGTATTTTGGTTGCAATCCGCCGCGCCAAACGTATATAAATATATTTATATATATATCCACTCTGTTACTCGGCTCAGTAATCTCAGTTTCTTTACTCTTATACGTTTGTAAATTGTACATTTTTTGCTTTAAAAATGATTGAATTATGTTGTTCTTACCTTCCGGTTAAGGTTTTTATGCCTTTAGTAAATCTCTATGCAATATTTTTAAAATTATCAACAATTTTAAAGTTGTTTAAGTGCGGCTAAGCCTACATCCTTAATCCTTTCGGGAATTTTTTCGAGGAAATAAGTGTTTAAGATTTACTTCGTAATTTTTAATACATATAATTTGAGTTTTTATGTATTATTGCCTTGTCCCGAAGTGAGAAATGAACTAATTGAATGAGAAGTACTCATTCGTCTGTGAAAAACTGTTTCTTTTTTGTTTTGTTTGCTGTATTTCTTTTATACACCGTTCTAGCTTTATAGAACATGCTAGCTTTCTAGCTTTTGTTCTAGCTTTTGAATAGAACATGTGGCAACGATTAGATAATTCTTTAAATGATATAAATTTTGTGAATTCTGAGTTATAATATGAACGAAATATAATACTGTTAAGTGAACCTAGCACCAAACTGTCGCTATGGTAAACAAATAGAGTGACTTTTAAAGAATGCATTTATTCTATTGTGAGTTTTGCGCTGTCGGCGAAGTAAATTTTATTCAATCCAATAGGTTTAAATTAAATGCAAGAAAAAATGCGTATAATTTAATATTCCGTACAAGGAAGTCCTGTGGTGTACACATCAGATTTTAAGATTGTTACAGATTGCTGTAGCATTTCGTTAGTTAAATATTATCTCAAAATCTATGCGAATTACTCGCACCAAACCCAAGACTAACTTGGAATAGTTGTTTTCAGTTGGATCTCCAAATCGATATGGAGTTTAGAATACGTATAAAGATATACGACTAAGTTCGATACCCAAATTTTGGAAAATAGTATAAGTAAATCTATTATTTAAGTTATTCGGAAGAATACTACTTAATTACTTAATTAAGTAGTAATTGAATGTCTTTAATTAAGTGATACAAATAAGTGACAAACATATTATTAAAGTTAATTTCTGGTTTTCTCTTAAATTTTAGTGTAAAAATGTGTTACGTTTCAGGGTTACAAGATATCATTCCATAAAAATACACTGGTGTGCAAAACTTAAGCCTCCCATTACTGTAATTACTGCAATGGTTGCTTCGCACCGTCTCTCCATACTCAGCACCAGACTGTCCAACAGATCTTGAGGAAAGAGTGGAGGAGGAAGTGCCCATTCCTCAATCACCATCTGTTTCAGTTGTTCGTGTTCCTGGAGAATGTAATCTTGCCGCAAGCCATCTCCCCAAAGCATCCCATACATGTCCTATTGGATTTAAATCAGGAGAGTCCGCTGGTCAATCCTTTCGAGTGATATCTTCACTTTTCGATAGCTTCTGAACAGCAGGAGTCCGGTGTAGCCGTGCATTGTCATCTATAAAATCGGTCTGCTCCAATGGCCCCACAGAACAGACGCGTATGGGGAAGGATCACCTCCTGACAATAGTGATCTTCGGTTACAGAAACTCTGTCGTAAATAGGGAGTTCTGTGCACCCGTTCAGCATAATGCCTTCAGGACTCCAGGACGAAATCTCCAGGACCACCGTAACGGTCTCTTTCCGTGATGTTACTGGAATGAAACTATCCTGAGATCCTGGAATGGAACCATTACTGGGATGAAACCGACCTCTCTCCAAATCAGCTGGCGTTGAGAATCGCTTGTGGCACTCATCTATAAAGAGGGCACTACTCCATTGATGAGATGCCCAGTTTTCGTGCTCCTTGCACCATTCTAAACGGTGTCGTCGATGGCCAACTTTCAAACGGATTCAGCGTAAAGTATGACGGGCGAATAGGCTACCTTTGTGAACCCGTCTGGACGCAATAAACCGCGATTCTTGTCACCCCGTTGCTGTATACAGTTACGGCTGTACTTATGGTTTGGAAGGTTTTCCAAGCGCGCGAAACGACACTTTGTTTCATCCTGAACTCTTCAGCTACACTGGTTACACTACGCCCCTTCTCCAGCTTTCCCATCGTTCTTCCAGGTGTGAAGTCATCCAGGTGATTTCTTCTAGCCATATTTCACGAAAGAACTCCCATGGACTTGCAGTGAATGTCTTTAATTGCGTCTACGTCCTTTCTTTTATTGTAGACTTGAGTTGAGCCCGCCGACCGTACGCGTTTTGTGTACGCTCACGTAGCCTGTGATGTTTGTTTCTTGACATTTGCATACGTATGTACTTTCTACTAAATTGCATGTTCATTGTACTCATCGCAAGAACCTCTTTTCTGAAATTTCATGGCTATCTGATAAAAATTTATATTGTTGCTCAAGTTTTGCACACTAGTGTGCTTATCAATATTTTAGTTTCATTTTGTCCCTTACATTTATTAAGCCATAAAGAGTTAAATGGTCTAAAATCTAAGTGATAAAATAAAATATTTTATAAATATCTTTGTTTGAGTAAATGCACTAACTGTTTTCTGCGAAATTTCTCTCTTTTTATTTACAAAATTGTCTGAAAGATTTTAGATATGTAAGTACATAAACCTAAATATTTAGTCCATTTGATTCAAAATATTTCATAAGGTATTTGTAGAAAGTTCCATAAAATTACTATAGTCATATTTTCAGTTAGAGTCCTTTTCATAACAGAAAAGCTGAAAAAAAATCAACCCCTTTTAAAAAAACAGGTTGAATGTAATGCAAACAAAAACAAAAAGAAAAAAAAATATTGCCAAGGATGAAAATTAAATTGCAAAAGTAATCTTGTTCGCAAGCGCTTATTAACAAATAGAAAGGTTCAATATCGTGTTTTGAACATCACAAAAGGTTATTTAGAGTAGTTTGTGTATCTTCAGATATCAGCTTCCGGGCTCTTAGCCAGAAACTTCCGGTTCATGGCGTAAGACAAGAACAGCCATAATTCTGCTTCTTAACGACCGGAGAGACAAAACAAAAATAGTTTTGAGAAGCTTTATAGACTTTGAAAGTGACAAAAATCTTTTGAAAATTTTATCAAAACTGTTGAAGAGAAAGTAGTCGCATACCATAAATGAAATTTACATTTATTTATTTATTTTAAAAATAAGCCAAATTACAACATACGTTTGTAGAAATTTGTTACAGAGCTTTCCTTCATCAGGGGGGTTGAAATTCTTTAAACTTTAAAACTATTTATTTACTCAGTTAAATAAATAAATAACTGGTATCTGAAAACTGCAGAAATCTCAAAATACAGCCTGATGCCTCAAAGAGTGTACCATTCAAATTTGAATCAAAAATAAAAACTTAAAAGAATAAAAAAATATAAAAATTGCAACACTGAAAAAATTTCTGTCTGATTTTTGAATGTTGGTTTCATTTTAACGCCTGTTGATAATTTAAAAGTGACAAAACTCTCATAGACCTACTAGTCTAAGAATTAGTCTCCCAAAAGTTATAGATACAGAACAGGAAACAAATCTTATACAGAACAAAGTCTCTAATCCAGACGTCCATTATCCGGAATGATCTGTAATCCGGACCTCAAAGCCGGTTTAAGTGCATTTAACTAATAAAAGTAATCCACAAAACGTTCAAAAACACCATTTTGGGCGTAATATAAAATCTGAAGTCTTTCAGATTTTCTTTTTTTTAATATAATGCTTGCATTTCAAAGGGCTTATCAATTTCAGTAATATTCTTTTTACGTATGCAAAATACTTTTTTTATTTGTGAAAACAATTTTTCATTTTTAATAAATCTAAAGTTTAATCATACGCTAAAAAAATTAAATTATGCCGGAGGAATGCGACTAAAACAGTATATTTAAAAACATGCAAACTTCTATGAACAAGTACTGTTCAAATTAGCTATGGCATTTTGAAACGGAAATCAGAGTTGCCATGATAATGCGTATTTCACGTGGAATTCAATTAAAAGCTAGCTACATCTGAAATAATTTAATTATTCCTAACTTATGGAGCTTAAAGAACGTGATAGATTTTTCGAATTCAATGGACTTCCATTCAACATGTTATTATGTTGTTAATTTCAAATGAAAGTGAAGCCGCCGGGTAACGAATTCCGAGACGAAGCATGTTTGTGGGTGGTTTATGTTTAACGAAGGGAATAATTTATATTGAAACATGCAATCTAAGGTCGGTAAAATTAGAGAACTGTAATAAATCTTAAAAGCGGTTTAATCTTATTCAATGCTTATCAGTGCACATAAATGACAATAAATAATGCGAAAAGTTTCGAGTTTCGTATTTCAACAGAAATATTCATTTTAATCTTTCCCGAATGCATTTGGAAGAATTTCTTTTGCGTTATTCCTCGCGAAGATGTATTTATACTACGTTCTGTAAAGCTAAGCCGTGATTGGTTAAATTTACTTTCAGTTACCCTTTTCAAGCAGTGTTGTGTAATATGGAAAGATATCGAATTTGGGAGAAAGGATGAACTTAAAGAGAATTAAAATTTAGAATTGATAATTTTGAAGTCGCCAATTATTTGTTAACGCAGGCATCGTATTTTGTTACATCTTACATATCGGCGTCGTATTTTCCTGTCCTGCCACTCTGCCATCCCGACTACGCCTCAAAATTATTACATATATATATATATATATATAATCGAAATAAAAATTGATATATATGATGTACCAGCTTTTGTCTGGAATAAATAGAGTGGTGAAGAATCATAAATGTAGTCGTAGCTTAAATTATCAGACGATTAGTTTAAAAAACAGGATCCATTTATTATTTTTCAGGGGAAATAGCAATTACAAAAATCTGATCTCCGGAGTAAATAAAAAAGAATTACTAATAACTTTTTGTATAAAGTTTAGTGCATCGTTACATTAAAGAAAAGACCCCGATATTCCTTTGCGAGTTCTTTTACAGTCTCTAGAAAGGCGGAGCTTCCAAGAATTGACGTCAGCCTCGTCAGCCATTCCAGTTCGCTTTAAATATCTCCAGAACATCTATAACTGTACGTGTAGATAAGGCGGGAAAAACAACTTGACTACGGGGCTGAGGATTTAATTCCACGTACTTTCAAATAAGACCGTCGCCATTAAAAATGAAAAGAACATACAGTTAGAATTTTAAGTATATTCTTGACTATGGAATTTTATTATTACATATATATGTATATATATATATACCAATCCCCTTACCCAGCTTAAAAGTCTTTACCCGAACTTTATTTTTGCAGTCGTTGGTCGTAGTCATATAACTCCAATTACATAAGTGTTTTAAATGGCTAAAATATTCTTGTTTCGGCAATGCAAATTTAAAAAAAAAACGTTTAATTTTCTATTAATCGCGAAACCTAACTTTGAATTTAGTTTCCCGGTTCCTATACTTATATTTGGGAAAGTTCTACACTCGTTATGAAAAAATAAAATTAGAAGTTAACTCCTGTAAGACAAAAATTGACTGGGGCATTTAATTCCGAAATTTGGAATTTTTGATGTCAATTCCTACTTATTAGAATAGAGAATAGACCGCACATGGAAGTATATGGTGTCCACATCAGATATTTTAAGAAAGTATTCATCACATTGTATCAGCATAAATACAAGAAGATAGCTTTCCAAAATTTAGTTCTTAGGACAATGAGGTATTAGAATGCTAATAAAAATTTGAAAACCCGTCTGGTTAGCTTAACAAGTTTCGGCCAAAAGCTTTCCCTTGAACAGCCGATAGGTTAAATGTACTCAGTATTAAAAAGATCTAATGGGACACGATCTCAATAGAATGGTCTGGCTACATAGCTGGCTTTTCGAGTCTTTTCTCATGTGTAACGTTAATACGAGCCAATTTTCCTTAGCAACTGCGACATGAAGGCAATTGTCTGCTGAGAAGATGTCTCTCGTGTATTTGCCGTATACAGAGTCTAACCTAATCGGGCCCAAACAAAATGACAATGCTAATTTTCATTAACCACTTGCGCTAAAAAGACGTGCCTCGCACGTCAATATGCTTTTGTCTCAAACCGCGCGCAAAAATGAAAATAACGTGGTGCACACGTCGCCTAACAACGAGATTGTTTAGTTCTCGAGTTACAGCTCTGGATTGCAC
This sequence comes from Stegodyphus dumicola, assembly GCF_044657685.1. NCBI lineage: Eukaryota > Metazoa > Arthropoda > Arachnida > Araneae > Eresidae > Stegodyphus > Stegodyphus dumicola. Next base: position 25,242,799 of record NC_140772.1, read on the forward strand.
TCGCAGACGCGTCCCACCAGCGGCCGAGCGGTAACGTCGCTGAACACTGGTAATTCGGTCCGAGGGTTCGAATCCTGCGAACAGGTTGGCTGCATGGGCGTTTTCATGGTTTTCCCCATGTGTAACGTGTATACGAGCCAGTTTCCCCTTAGAAAGTCTTCCACGAAGGCATTCCACCCCTTAGGCAGATGGCCCTCGAGGCTTTGCCATAATCACACACACACACACACACACAAACACACACACATGCACTCGCAGACACGGAGCGGCGTAAATGAGACACTTTAGCGCTTGCTATATTGTAGCGCACGGCACGGCACCGCAACCGTGAAGTTTAGTCGTAGCGCAAGTGGTTAAGGACAGATGTTAATTTAAACCAGTAACCAGTTTAAACCAGTAGTATTTACAAAATTTCACTAATTCGCGTGTTTACAAAGGTCGGAGAAAATATTTAGATCATTACGACACCTTCACATACTTTCACTGGAAGTTTTTTTTGTATATATACTGGGTATTAAGCAGTTGAGAGTATGTATTTAAGAGGTTAAAGTGATATTGTAAGCAGTAAAAATTTCAAATCCTGATAACATTCCATACGCTGTCGGTGGGACCTCGATAGGATGTCCTGAGGATATACTGGGATGTGACATTAAGCACTCGGGAGGATGAGTTTAGGAGGAAACTGCGATATTACGGGATGTCCTGAGGATGTAGTAAGTAGAACTTTAAATCCTAATAACATCTCATACGCTGTCGATGGGACATAGATAGGATGTTTTTAGGATATAATGGGATGTGTTTAGGATGTTAGTGGGATCTCCCGGAATGTCCTGAGGATGTATTAAGTAGGAGTTCATACCCTAATAACATCCCGTACTCTGTCGATGGGACTTAGTTAGGATGTACTGGGATGTGATATTAAGCACTCGGGAAGAGGTGTTTAGGAGGTTTGCGGGATATTCCGGGATGTCCTGAGGATGTGCGCATATCCCGCGAGCAACATCCTCGGGATATCCCAAGGATGTTTTTGTGCATACATATATATGCACAAATTCGCAGTCGAAAAATGACTTAACTTTCTATTGTTCCTATTTCATCGGTATGAAATAATGGCAGAGTTAGACTAAACTTTGTGCAAAGAAAGTAAGTTTGAAAATGCAGTTTAAAATGAAAAAAAAGAAACTTTAAGAAAGAGTTGGATGGATTTATCCATCAAACTCTTAAAAATAACTCTTAGACACGACTTACCATTATTCAGTTTAAAATTAAATTTGACGCAGACATTATTTTTCAGAACGTATTCGACAAAAGTATTCTGAAGAGTGCATATAACCACGCATTCAACAAGCAAAGAATATTGATGAGATCTATCACTAGAACTTAAAGAAATGTGTCACCTAAGCCGGTAATGGGACAGGCATTTCAAAATCTTGTTTTTCTGTCATTTTAAAGCGGCATCATTACAAAAGATATTCCAAGAATTCTTTGATGAAAATTCATATGCATATGCTAGCTTGGGTACTTAGATTTTACTTATGAATGTTATTAGTTATGAAAAGCAAATATTTCAGGCTTTCGATTATTTTGACATTTGATTTTGGATCCTTAAGGCTTGTAAGATATTTGAGATGTTAGTTAACGTTCAGCTGCAATTTGAGCAGCTGTGACTATACATATATATATATATTATTTATTTATTTATTTATTTATTTATTTTTCACTTTTAACTATTGGGAAACAAAGACTATTAGCGTCATTTACTGAAAATAAATAACTGCCAAAAGTTCAAGCATATTCAGATACATTATAGAGGCATTAGGTATTTTTGGAAGCAGACATGATGAAAAATAACAAGGTCTTCACCGGGAATCGAAACGCGGACCTCTAAATTATGCGCTGAGCGTGCAGACCACTACACCACGAAGGCTCGTTAAGAAGGCGGGAGAAATACCGGTTAATCTTTAGAATATGGTAAGAGGTAGTTTAGCGACATTTTGGTAAGGCTATAAAGGTTACTAGCTAGGACTTTAGTAATAGTCTGAGAAGTACACAGTTCGAATCACAGATTATTTTGTCTCAGAGAAATGAGAGATCATGAGACATGTCATGTGACATTTTCCGGAAAATTCGGATCTTGATTTTAGCTAATAAGCACTTAGAAACAATTTCGCTGCTAAAGTGCAGAATCGCCCACTTATTTGTTTGGCGCTTTTTACAAGAGTAAGAAGAATTGGATTTTTGTCAAATTTCTTTGACTTTTTAAGTGAAAATAGGTCGATGTGTACATAGATAAAGTCAAGAGTGTGCGCAATGCCGTTTTTGTGCAATTCTGGGATGTTTTTTCAAGTGAAAATAGGTCGACGTGTACATGGATACCGCGTATGTGCAATTCTTAAAAACGCGCGAAGCAGTGGGCTATTCTGCACTTTCTCCCAATTTCGCACCTAATCTACGCCATGATTAAGCATTTTTGTTCCATAAAAGTTCTAGTATAAGCGTAATTCGGCTAGCAGATTGTTGGAAAAAATGTTGAGTAAAAAAAAAAATGCATGCCTTTACTTTGTGAAAACAAAACGGCGTCCAAAACAAAACTAGTAGGTTGCTGTAGCAGGGTTGGTCGCCACATTTTCGCCAAAAAATCGCCAATTTACCATAATGTAAAGATTCACCGAAATACCTTATAATGTGGACTTGTGAAAGACTAAGAAGCTAAAATGATATCCCCCTAACATAAGACTCAGGTCTGAGTCAATTCAAACATATTAAAAGTTGACGGAGAAGCCTTGAAGTGCGCTCTTGTGAAAAAAGCCCAGCCTTGAACTCATTGTTGAGAAATTGCTCTAAGGTGTCTGATATTTGCCTTGTACGCTGATTGTACTCTTGCCCTTGCCGGGTGTATTACTTGGTATGCTGCGGATTGCTACTTATTCGGTTCTGCATGGTCAATGCAGTGGTCTAACTTTTATCATTTTAACACCTTTTACTTAACTCTTCAAGCAAGCGTAAGTGGTCTTTTATAAGATAACAAAATACTGGCTTGAATATCAACAATCAAATTGACCTTACTCCCATTTGTTTTTACTTCCTTGTACGAAGTAAAAAGGAAGTATTGTAATCGCGAAAACTTTCAGGCAGCATATTTCAACGAAAATATCCATTTTGACCGCTATCGATTTAACGATGTTTTTGCGTGATATCTGTACGTAAGGACAGAATAAAAGACTCCTTTCCTCCAAAAAAAAATTATAAAACTGCTTTAAAATGAATTCTGAAGGGAATTTTTCGTGGCGTCTGTACGAACGTATGTACGTACGTGCGTATCTCGCATAACTCAAAAACGAGTAGCCCCAGAACGTTGAAATTTTGTATATAGAACTGCAACAACATGTAGATGTGCACCTCGTATTTTGGTTGCAGTCGGCCCCACCAAACGTATATAAATATATTTGTATATATATATCCACTCTCTTACCAGGCTCAGTGATCTCAGTTTTTTTACTCAAATATGTTTGTAAATTTTACATTTTTTTGCTATAAAAATGATTGAATTATGTTGTTCTTATCTTCCGGTTAAGGTTTTTATGCCTTTAGTAAATCTGTATGCAATATTTTTAGAATTATCAACAATTTTAAAATTGTTTAAGTGCCGCTAAGCCTAATAATGTTTTTGATGGCGGCCATTGCTCTTGTTGACATTTGAAACAGCAGGATAGCGGATTTGTTGCCAATCTAGAGAAACTTAGCTTCGCAACAACAAAGATAACGCCTTCATTTATAATTTAAATCATGCTTAATCCTTTCTGGAATTTTTTCGAGGAAATAAGTGTTTAAGATTTACTTCGTAATTTTTAATACAGATATTTTGAGTTTTTATGTATTTTTGCCTTGTCGCGAAGTGAAAACTGAATTAATTGAATGAGAAATACTCAGTCGTCTGTGAAAAACTGTTTCTTTTTTGTTTTGTTTGCTTAATGTCTTTTATACATCATTCTAGCTTTATTATTGTATTTGAATAGAACATGTGGCAACGATTATATAATTCTTTAAATGATATAAATTTTGTGCATTCTGAGTTATAATATGAACGAAATATAATACTGTTAAGTAAACCTAGCGCTAGAGTGTCGCTATGGTAAAGAAAGTGAAGTTAAAAGAATGCATTTATTCTATTGTGGTTTATGCGCTGTCGGCGAAGTAGGTTTAATTCAATCTAATAAGTTTAATGAAATGCAAGAATAAATGCGTATAATTTAATATTCCGTACAAGGAAGTCATGTGGTGTACACATAAGATTTTTTTACTACTAATCAAAAACATTTTATATAATAACGAAATTGAAGTATTCGTGAGACTGAAATGCTATAAGATACGAACTCATTTTCTAAGAATAATCATTTATATCTGTAGCCTCTATTTACACATTCTCCGTGAATTATTTTTATCAAATTGAAACATTATTCTTGGTCGTACGTATACTAGTAATCGAGCCTTACACTGCACAATTTCTAAAAGCTACGTGCATAAAGACTGCTCTTCATCCGGTTCAAAATACTTTGGGGGCTTATGTTTATGACATTAACCGAGTTAAGCATTCGCCAGCTGAGCGGCAAAGGAGGGATTTACCGAGGTTGTATGAAACATTAAATTTAACGATGCGGTGGGTAATTACAGAGTGGGTTAAATCTATTGGAAACAGCCACCTGTATTTTCCAGTACGCGACCAGGGCCGACGCCCACATAGAAATTGTGCTGTTTATGAGAACAAGAAAAACCCGAGAGCTGTAATAGCTTCTCTCCACGGATGTATAGTTCCAGGATGAAGAAGAAAAATGTTCGATTTAACATAACTGCTGCTCCTGATAGTGGCAATTTTTTACTCGTAAAAAGCATAAACACTGCAGGATACCAAAGAAACAACACAAGTGTGAAAAGCTGAAGCTTTTAAAAAGGGTATTTGGAATTTATATGATCATAAGAAACAAAGTGATAGAATGTTTTTAAATATATTCTAATTTTTAATATCGTTTTATTTTGATTATAAAATGGAAAATTGAACAAATTGGATTCTGTGTATCATTAAACAATAGCTGAGAAATCACGATAATAATCTGATTGGTTTACGATCTCCATTATTATTCTAAAATCGATTTATCAAAATAAGTTGCATAGCGAACAGCTTCAATAACACTTTAATTAATTAACCTTTATTTTAACTCTTAACTTATTTAATATTTAATTTAACACTTAAGTAACACTTATTTAAAGTTGCTAATTCAATGGAAATTTTGCTGACTGTTGGATGACTGACTGATTAGAAAATAAATATCAACTATACCCATAAATAGCTAATTTGATTTTGATAATTTTGTTTTCTAGTTTGATTTGCTCTGCGTGTAAGAAGTTTATAAAAGAAAAACTATAATTCTCTGAAGCTCTGAAACAGAAACTGAAATACAAAAATCCAAGTAAATAGCACAAATTCAGTTAAAGATCTACGCATGCATATATTAGAAACTTTTAGTAGTTTTATAGACGTAGTATTTGGATTTCATTCATATAATTAATATTAATGTCCATTTTACAGGATGCGCTACTGTAAGTTTCAAAAATAAATCATCAAGAAGAAAGAAATTACTGATACTCATTCCATAAAATCCAACATTATTTTTAGATAACAAGTCACAGGAAATTATCTGATTGGTTTACGATCTCCATTATTATTCTAAAATCGATTTATCAAAATAAGTTGCATAGCGAACAGCTTCAGTAACACTTTAATTAATTAACCTTCATTTTAACTCTTAACTTATTTAATATTTAATTTAACACTTAAGTAACACTTATTTAGCATTTAATTTAACACTTAAGTAACACTTATTTAACATTTAATTTAGCAGTTAAGTAACACTTATTTAACATTTAATTTAGCACTTAAGTAACATTTATTTAACACTTAACTTATTTAACATTTAATTTAGCACTTAATTAACACTTAACTTATTTAACATTTAATTTAGCACTTAAGTAACATTTATTTAACATTTAATTTAGCACTTAAGTAACACTTATTTAACATTTAATTTAGCACTTAAGTAAAACTTATTTAACACTTAACTTATTTAACATTTAATTTAACACTTAATTAACACTTAACTTATTTAACATTTAATTTAACACTTAAGTAACGCTTAACTTATTTAACATTTAATTTAACATTTAAGTAACACTTATTTAACATTTAATTTAGCACTTAAGTAAAACTTATTTAACACTTAACTTATTTAACATTTAATTTAACACTTAATTAACACTTAACTTATTTACCATTTACTTTAATAGTTAAGTAACACTTAACTTATTTACCATTTACTTTAACATTTAAGTAACACTTAACTTATTTACCACTTACTTTAACATTTAAGTAACACTTAACTTATTTACCATTTACTTTAACATTTAAGTAACACTTAACTTATTTACCATTTACTTTAACACTTAAGTAACACTTAAGCTTTCAAATAGAGATAAGAATAAATAGCCTAAAGTATTATTGAAAATTTGAAAATACAGTTAATTGATCCTCAGAGTCAGTTTTAAAAAAAGTAAATGTTGACCAATAAAAAACGCCGTTTAAGACAGCAAAATCCTATCGATCTCATAATGTATACAGGTCTTTTGGTAGCAACTACCCAGTTACTAAGTGAGGAGCTAAGAACATTTTTAAACAATTTTTTACTTCATTTAGCAAGACAAAACAAAAAGGCATACTAATAAAGTATTTCTCGAGTGTATTGGATGTCAAAAAAGGTTTATGACTGACATTGATGGAAAAAGTTGTGTTGTTAAGAAAGTAATTTCGGTTTGTAATTCAGATAGTGTTACGTTCGTTTTGTTATCCTTCTGTCAATCTTACAATTTTATGTCTTTTGAGATTTGGCAGCTGATATTTATAGCTTGGTATAGAAACAAATTCCTTGTAAATAAACATTTTCGACATATTTTACTTTTTTATTTTCATATAGGTAAGAATGCGGCTGAGGCTTACAAAAAGATATGTGATGATTATGATGTTGATTGCTTAGCATAATGCACGTGACGAAGTTTGTTTCAAAGATTTCGTTCTTACGAGCAGAACCTGAAGATGACCAAAGTTCTGCTCAACGTTCTGAAGTTGATGATGATAAAATTAAAGCCATAATCGAATCGAATCGCCATATAAATGTGCACGAGAATGCAAAATGGTCGAATGTATCCCACTGAACCATTGAAAATCACATGAGATATCTTGGATCCGCTAAGAAGCTCAATATTTGGGTTCTGAGTAAACTGAAAGAAACTCAATACAACGAATCAATATTTGTGACTCATTTCAAGCGTAATGAACTCTTGGTTTTGAAAAAAATATCACTGATGATGAAAAATGGGTCGTTTATAATAACATTAATCGAAAAAGATCACAGTCAAAGAAGGATGAATCAGCACAAATCATATCGAAAAGTAAATGGCATCATAAAAAGATCACGCTGTCAGGTCGGTTTATAAAGGTGTTTTATATTCTGAGCTGCTTCCAAGCAGCGAAACGATCAACTCAGATGTTTACTGCCAGCAACTGTTAACCAGAGAACAGGTGCTCCATTACCTAGCTGACATGATGTCTGCCTTACACGGATTAAAGCCCCTGCCTCCAGAAGCTATTTATTATCACTAAGCAAAATAAGTTTACAGTGGTATACAAGGCCTTCAAGAACACAAGGACATAAGTAACATAGTCATTAATAAACCCTAAAGAAAGCATGTTACAAGTAGTACCTATAGCATTCAAACAATAAAGCGAGTATACTTTCATAATTTGTACTGAAAATACGAAATACTTTCAAAACTGAGTCCAACTAATTTAAATAAAAACTATGGTACAAACAAACAAAATATAATACATCCATTACTGTATTATACACAATTAATTTCAATTAGACTCACAATTTCAAGAAGAACCATTCAATTTAGAAAAATGCATAAAGATAAACTAAGACAATAATAAACTGCCAAATAAAATTTCTTCATATGAATTCAGAATTAAGAACCAATAACTTTGATAACTGAACAATATTATCATAAAATACACTGAACCTGAGATATTACTACAATACAAAACATAAATTTGGTTTAAAAATAAAACCCCTCCAAGTAATATAAAAACTCTACATCAGGTTTGCTGGCAACGCGATAGAAATACAGTACAAGAATAATGCCAACATAAAGATATGAAAAATTTCAAATTCAAAAACCAAATGCATTCAAAAATAATTCAAATAAATTAATATAAAATACTGCCTTAAATTCACATTTTACAAGAGAGAACTCAAGTAAAACCAATCAAATTCACAAAAACAGGTCAATTCAGAAAAGTGCAAAAAAGGTATACAAAATAATTATTCTAGATTAGGTTTGCTGGCATCGCTAAGACAAATGCAATACTAGAAAAATGCCGACATAAAATTTTACAGAATTTCAAAATCAAATACAAAATGCATTCAAGATTAAAGCAAAGAAAATTAATGTAAAATAACTATCATGAATGCAAATTTTTATAATAGAATGCACAATTAATGCCTATCAAATTCACCAAAGCGGATCAATTCAATTAATAAAGAATGCATTAAGGTATGCAAAATAATTAAAATTGTCACAAAAATTTTCTCTTAAATTTAATTCGCAATTGCAAAACTGAACAAAATAATCATGATATATATATGATTAAAAACGATTTCAGTAGAAAACTGCCAGCAACTAATGAAATTGAAAGAAACAATCAAAGAAAAAAGGCCAGAATTGTCAAATCTCAAATGAATCGTGTTCCACCACAAAAGTGCGAGGCCTGACATATCTTTAGCAACACGCACGAAATTATTGGAGATAGATTGGGCAGTCATGTCGCATCTCCCCACATAACCCCGACCTTGCACCATTAGATTACCGTTTATTTAGAAGTTTACAAATCTTAAATGGTAAAAACTTCAGGAATGACGATGACCTCAAATCGCACTTATTTGAGCTTTTTATTGATAAAGACCAGAGGTTCTAAGAGCGGAGAATCATGAGGTTAGCAGAAAGATGGCAAATGGTCATCAAACACAATGGAAGATGTATTAGTGATTAAAGCTCATTTTTGTGCATAGAAAAAAATTGAGTTTAATGTCACAGTAATAAAACGAAATTACTTTCTTGCCAACCCGGTACTTGCGCTAGGTTTACATTTTGGGATCAGTATGAGCTGCAAATCTCGAAAGCCTTAGCTTGGTGTAAATTGTCTCATATACGTATTGTAACAGGAAAGATTGTTACAAGTTTGAAGAGTGATAAAACATAGCAAATGTAACAATTTTTATAATACACTGCGTTATGGAATATCAAATATGAAAACCAAAATGCAATAACAAACGAAAACATAGAAAGCTAAAAGTCATTTTGACGTCGAATATTACAAGACATAATGTCTGGCATTTATGAAACCTGTTCTAATTAACGGCCATCAACTGAATAAGCACAAACTAGCTAAAGAATTGACTGAAAATATAACTGAAGAAACTAACTGAAGAATTATTTATATTTAGAATATGCAGGGTGTTCAGCAAAGGAGACCCTGATTTCAGAAAAAAAAAATCTCGAAAACAAAGATCGATAGAGGAATACAACAACTGATATATTTATTCTGAAAGCTGTAAGTTGTTATATAGAAGTTTCAAAATAAACGTTACAAAAGCTACCAACAGATGGCACAGTAGCAGATGTTCCAGCAGCAGAAACTCACGTTGCTCAATGGAATACATGATTTCAACCTCTTCTTTCCATACATTAACATTCATTCTCGTTTTAGGGGTGGAACTAAACGTTCTTACGTCTATTGGACTGTAAGTATTCCGATTACAGCACCATTTGTTTGCAGCTTTTCTGACTATTACTTGGAAACTTCTGTATAACAATCCTACAGTTTTCAAAATAAATATATCTCTTGTTGTACTCCTCTATCTATCTTTATTTTCGAGATTTATAATTTTGAAATCAGGGATTCCTTTGCTGGACACACTCACGGTACAATATTCTGAAGTTCATTTTAGTTTGTTTAATGCTTTCTTTGATTATGATTTATTTCTTGATACTGGAGAATAAAGAGAAATTAAAATAATCACAGGAGAATTCAGAACTACGAATATCTTTGAAAAAAATCTGATGTGTACACCACATGACTTCCTTCTACGGAATATTAAATTATACGCATTTTTTCTTGCATTTCATTTAAACTTATTGAATTGAATTAAATCTACTTCGCCGACAGCGCATAAACCACAATAGAATAAATGCATTCTTTAAAATTCACTCTAGTATTTGTTTACCATAGCGACACTCTGGCGCTAGATTCACTTAACAGTACTAATAATTATATAACATTTAACTTATATAATAATTATATAAAGGAAACTAAGTTAACTGTTATATAATCCAATAATTATATAACAGTTAACTTATATTTCGTTCATATTATAACTCACAATGCAAAAAATTTATATCATTTAAAGAATAGAATTATCTAATCGTTGCCACATGTTCTATTCAAATACAATAATAAAGCTAGAATGATGCATAAAAGAAATTAAGCAAACAAAACAAAAAAGAAACAGTGTTTCACATACGATTGAGTATTTCTCATTTAATTAATTCAGTTCTCACTTCGCGAGAAGGCAAAAGTACATAAAAACTCAAAGTATCTATATTAAAAATTACGAAGTAAATCTTAAACGCTTATTTCCTCGAAAAAATTCCAGAAATAATTAAGCATGATTTAATTTACAATAATAAATGAATGCGTTATCTTTGTTGTTCCGAAGCTAAGTTTCTCTAGATTGGCAACAAATCCACTAGTCTCCTGTTTCAAATGTAAACATCAATAGCCGCCATTAAAAACAGGCTTAGCGGCACTTAGACAACTTTAAAATTGTTGATAATTCTAAAAATATTGCATACAGATTTACTAAAGGCATAAAAACCTTAACCGGAAGATAAAAACAACATAAGTCAATCATTTTTAAAGCAAAAAAAGTACAATTTACAAACATATAAGAGTAAAGAAACTGAGATCACTGAGCCGGGTAACAGAGTGGATATATATATATATATAATAATATTTATATACGTTTGGTGAGCCCGATTGCAACCAAAATACGAGGTGCACATCTACATGTTCAAGCAGTCCTATATACAAAATTTCAACGTCCTGAGGCTACTCGATTTTGAGTTATGCGAGATACGTACGTACGCACGTACGTACGTACATACGTTCGTACAGACGCCACGAAAAATTCTCTTCGGGATTAATTTTAAAGCAGTTTTATAATTTTTTTGGAGGAAAAGAGTCTTTTATTCTGTCCTTACGTACAGATATGACGCATAAACATAGTTAGATTGCATTCGGTAGCGGTCAAAATGGATGTTTTCGTTGAAATATGCTGCCTGAAACTTTTCGCGATTACAATACTTCTTTTTTACTTCGTACGAGGAAGTTGAAATCAGCCATATAAGTTACTGTTAAAATAAACATCCTAGCTTAGCTTGTTTCTTCGACTACCTGATGTTCTTTGTAACACTTATATACAAAAGGTTATGCCATTTAGCTATCAAAGATGATCTTCACCTGCCATAAAAAGCTCCGAAATTGCTGAAAGTAGGTGCACCGTAAAATATTAAATCATCGTAAACGCATCCATAATTCCGTTTACGAGACTCAGGCGTGGTATTTGGACAATGCAAGCCGTAAATGGACAAGCGGGATCCATCCTCGGAGGAAAAATCACCGTGACGCAGAGATGTCTGTTGCCACGATAATTCATTGCCATCTCTGATGAAAAAATACGACAGATAAATAAAAAAAAAGAAAGTAGAGTGGAAGAAAAACGAATAATCATCCCGAGGGAGGTAGGCCAGGAGATAGTCTAATGCGATTAGTCCTTTTCATTGTTTTTTTCCCTTCGCCATTTTTTATTCTCTTTTTTCCGGTGCACAGATGTTACTGAGGTCATAAGCGAGTCGAGATATTTCGGACAGTCCTGAGGGATATTTACTCTCCCTCTCACGTAAACGTCACTTCGAGAGTCAATGAAAAAAGTAACCTCATATATTCAGAGGAAAGAGCGAAAGAATTAAGGAAGATAAGTCTGTGGCATTAGTAATGCACGCTAAATTTAGACTAACGTTTAGAATTAAGCCTTTTCCATAGATCTGTAACGAACTAACAGATACAGACACAAATATATACAACGACTTAATACATCCATTTTGATTGACTTAAGCGAGAGAAAAGTAATTAAACAAATGCAGGAAGTTGTTGAATTTTGAAAGAAATTTATCAAACTTTTAAGTGTAGAAATTCGTTCTTATGTATATTTTCCAATTAATAAATAAATGTTAAATTATGTTAATATAAGTCATTAAAATTATATTAAAATTGTATTGTTTTTTCAAACAATATTGATAAAGTAATAAATCTCCTTTATTTCAGATAATATATATTTTTAATGTATTTCTTTTAGCCAAACCTGCGTTTATATAATTATGTACGCCCCAAGCGGGATAATGGTTCGTGACTGACTACCGTTCCGAAGGACCTGAGTTCGAATCTCAGAGAAGGCACAGATGTTTGTAAATGTATAGTGCCTGGACGGCATAGGGGCACTCAAAATATGCTGCGAGACGGAAGTCCTATTGAGAGGTTGGTGATAGGGGAAGAGGGATGGGAAAAACTCGGACCCGTCCCCCGGGGGTGCTCTCTTTCAAAACTGGGGCGGAACTGAGCAAAGTCGTCCTGTATGGTCACCTGTATGGTGCCTTAAGCTTCGTTCAGACTGAGGCGTAAAGGGCATAAGTGGTTAAAGCCTAGCTTCGTTGCCAAGGCAACCAGTCTGTGCTACGTCACAAAATCTGGTTTAGGGCTCGTAGCATAGGATTCAAAGTTTTCAACTTTACGCCGAGTTTGGGATAAGCGCCGACCAATCAGAGCGAAGCTAAAACGAAGCGGTGTTCTACAGAAGATTTCGCTGTCACAAAACAAGCAAAGCGAACGCGGAAAATCAGTCGAACAGGAGAACAGTGCGTGAAAGTTGTAGACACATCCACACATGCGCAAATTTAGCTTCTCTCATTGGCCACGGCTTACACCCCGTTCTCGCAAGTGTGAACGGAATTCCTGTATTTTATGCCCTTATGACTACGCCTTACGCCGCCGTCTGAACGCAGCCAAAGGAGCTTGCCAACGACAGACGTAATCTTGTCTTCTTCCGAAAATGAATTTCGAAGGCTTGCTCTGATTTCAGACAAGCGAGATTAATCACAATAACAACAGTTCTGTCTGCTTATTTACCTTTACCGGTTAACGTTACGCTCAAATTTTTAACACCTCGAAGGTCTTCCGAGGTTTTATTGCTTTAAGTGGATTTTAGAAACCTGGCAAAATAAAAAGTATTGATTCTTGAAGGAGATATTTGTTATAAGCCTTGAGCTCCAGAGGAGCAGTGAAATAAAGGCCCATCTATACCTTAGTGTTATTAAATTAGTAAATAAACATTTCTATCATAATTTATGATGGGAGAATATTATAGTTATTTCCTGTTTATCATATGCATTGCTACTTTTAATAGCCCATTTTAAATATGTGATTTTATGTTGCACATCTTGAATTTCTGAGGGATAAATTAGTAAATAGAGTAGTTGCATGCGTTTAGCTTAAAATTGCTTTAGATACGAAGATTTTTTTTAGGAAAATAATGAAAATTGTTTTAAGTATCATATGAAGATCAGATTGCAAGCTTTAAGAATGTTTTATTTTTGTAATTTTTTAGTTTTTTAACTATTCTTAAATTTCTGACTTTTTAAACTCTTCGAAATGTTAACCATTTTACTTCGTGTTTCTTAAAACTGAATGATTTCCATATTTTTTAAAATTTAAAATATACTTATTTTAAAATTGTGAAATTTTAATGGTAAACGTTGTCTGCAAGACAGCAATCCAAATTTTCAAATTACGATTTAGTTATATATAAAGCATACCTTTTACTTATCGTAACGTTAATATTCACAGTTTGATGTTAAAATAGCTGTGGTTTATTTTATAAGGTATTTCTCCCGCCTTCCTAGCGTGCTTTCGTGGTGTGGTGGTGAGCACACTCAGCGCGTAATTCAGAGGTCCGCGGTTCGATTCCCGGAGAAGGCGTTGCTAATTTTTTTCCTGCTTCCAAAATACCTAATGTCCTCTACAAGTGGCGCCCGAAATAAAAGGGTGGTGGATGAAAAACCCCAGTCGCCCTTCAAAAGGAACACTTTATAAGGTATTCCCCCCCTTTCTAGCGTGCTTTCGTCGTGTAGTGGTCAGCACATTGATCCGGTATTTCAGAGGTCCGTGGTTCGATTCCCGGAGAAGGCGATTGCTAATTTTCAATTCTCCTACTTCCGAAAATATACCTAATGTCTCTACAGTTTCCCCGATAAAAAAAGTCAAGCTGTTTGTTTTAAAGACAGTTTCGTGAATTGAGACTAATAAAAATTATTAACTTGTAGAGACATTAGGTATTTTTTGGAAGCAGGCAAGATGAAACATATGCAACGCCTTCGCCAGGAATCGAACTACGGACCTCTGGAATACCGGCCCAGCGTGCAGACCACCACACCACGAAGGCATGCCAAGAAGGCGGGGAGAAATACCTTATATACTCCCCCTTTTAAAGAGCGACTGGGGTTTTTAGGGGACCCAATCGCCAGATCCTGGGTGTGGAGAATCATCATCCACCACTCTTTTAGTTCGGGTGCCACTGTAGCGACATTAAGTATTTTTTGGAAGCAGGCAAGATGAAACATATGCAACGCCTTCGCCAGGAATCGAACCACGAACCTCTGCTATACCTATTAACCAAATGGTAAAGGGACAGTGGCCGCGTCCTCCGTCATTTGTCACTTGGAATACCGGCCCAGCGTGCAGACCACCACACCACGAAGGCGGGAGAAATGCCTTATAAACTTATGGTAAATGGGACACCAAATTAACTTTAATTAGTCATTTCACAAATTTGATAGTAGTTGTTTATTATTTCTAATCTCAATATAAGTAGCAAAATAGCTGTCAGTAGCAAGTTACCGATAACCACCAATAACAATCTGCCCACCAGCGGCCGAGGGTAAAGTCTCTTAACGCTGGTAGTTCGGTCTGAGATTTTCTCTTAGGAAAGGGCTCTTAGATAGCCCTCTTGAAAAGCATCCCTCCCCTTAGACAGATAGACCCCGACAGCTTTGCCGTAATTAAATAAACCAAACCAAACCAAACCAAAGCAACAACAATCAGACACGCTTTTACACGGCTTTTCTTTATTAATATCAAATTAATTTTGTGTTCGGGAAAGGGAAGATGTTATCAGTAATAAAATTTAATTGAGCCTATTATTGTCATCATCAATCAAGATTAGAATTTTAAGGTAAATAAATAACTTACAAAATTATATATTTTTTTAAGCACACTATATTAAAAATGTTTCAAATTACATGCTTTTTTTAATGCACTATAAATAAAAATAATCTTCATCCGTTCTAAAAAATAACCTTAGCCATTGTTCTTAGTCAAATGTCATTAAAAATTTAATTATTAAGTTACTAACAATGAAAGTCTCCAAATTTTCAGCCCAGAGAGGCAATTTGCTCAGGCTCAGGTGCGTCTTAATATCATTTTGGCATTTTGTGTTGCTTCACTATAAAACGACGGTTCACTTTTCAAATTGTTGCCACCAAATATTAGAGCCTAGCATTATATTTAAAGAAATTAAATAATGAAGAATCTGCATGAATGTATGGTATATTTCTCGCACTATGAAAAAACAACGGCATCTAGAGACATCAAATTTTGAATAACGTAGTCCTCCATTCAAATATGGGGGATCTGGAAGCCGGAATTTGTTTTATTATCTTTTTCATATTTTGCAAAGAATTTATGAGTTTTTGATTAAGAAACACAATGACTTGAAAGTGAGCAATGGCAACACTGTAAGGGAGAAAAATAAATTCTAAAGATATGCTCTTTCTAAATTATACTGCGATATTACTGTTGAATTGAATTTTATGGTTTAAGTGCGAAGAATATGATGTTTAATATATAACAGCAACACACAAAAGTTTAGAAAAATGAACCTTTGAGCTTTTCAAATATACTTTACTTAATAATTTTCAGTTCGTAGAATATGAAAAAATTAATAAAGAAACTAAAATCATTCATTGCTAATGTAGGAAAACTTTCGTAATCAGTATAAAAATGAAGTATGCATTATTAATTCTTTTTCATCTTCTGATTTATCAGATAATATAGTTCAGTTAATTCATTTAAATTTCCCTTTCATTTAGAAATCCGCTTTCATTATTTCTGAAAAACTGACACAATTTGGCAAATTATATTAAAAATTCCAAAACATATTCATTTAGGAAATTATGTTTTGATCCATAAATGGTCCGAAGATCAAACGTCCACGATTATTAATTAAGTAAGTAATTTTATTATTAAAAAACGACCTATGAGAAAGTTTTAACACCAAATATATACAATGTTTATTGTGTTTTGAAATGATTCTTCACGAACATTGCATTGCTATCTTAAGGGGACTCATACACGTTAAAACCCATAAGATGTTCGAATAGGTGACTGTCGCAAGAATTGGGATAACTTATTTATTTTAAAAGCAATTACTACCAACTTTTTACAGCTGACTACATAATATAGCTGCTTTCTGAAACAGTAATCAGAAAGTTTGTGTTGCCACAAATATTTTTATAATTTAATCCGCTTTGTGACAACATTTTTCGTCATGTTTCCAACTTGAGCGCACAGTTTAAAACATTCTGTTTCATAATTTAATTCCATATTTAACATATAGCTCTTATAACATTTGGAAACTAATGTGAACCTAAAATTCTAAAAATTTCATGTTAATTTTTTTATTTTATTTGGAGATGAGTTTATAAAATGTATTTTATTAAAAAAAAATTGTAATGTTTCCGTCCATAAAATTTTTCAATACTAAAATATTCATCATATTTTTGGTTCAGTTGGAAAATAGTGCCCATATAAAAAATTCCATCCAATTTCAAGTATGTACCATTAGCCATTTTTAAAATATCATGCGCGCAAGATGGAAACATGGCGAAATATTTTGTCACAAAGAGGATTAAATTACAAAAATATTTGTGGCAACACAAACTTTCTGGTTACTAGTTTCCAAAGCAGCTATATTATGTAGTCAACTGTTAAAAGTTGGAAGTAATTTCTTTTGAAATAAATAAAATATCTCAATTCCTGCAACAGTCACATATCGAAGATCATGAGGGGGTTTAAGGTGTATGAGTCCCCTTAAATCAAATGAGCAAAACGTGTCAAAAAAGTTTGGGTTGTAGTAGCTAATCAAAAATTAATATCAAGATTTACCGAAACAAAGAGAGAATCCAAATTATGTAAACCAAGTAAAGTTTAGTAAAGAAACTCATTGTTTCGTGAAATAGTGTTATGCAAAAAACCGTTTAACGTTTCCATTTATATTTTCAAAAAATTAAAAAAATACGGAAAGTAACTCAGTTCAATTTTGTTCCCTTAAATTCTAAATCAGTAATAATTCTTAATATTTCTTTTTTATTAATTAAATTCCTACTATTAGCTCACACTCTCCTTATATCTTGTTCAAATTTTTAATCATTAATAAAATATACTTTTTATTCATCCACTCAAGTTCATATACATTTTTCTAAACTTGTAGTGGATGACACTTGATGTTAATACAGTTTCTTCACATATTAAATTCAATTTCTGCTTATTTATTCCTGTTTATCGGAACTAAAGATACGCTGTTTTTGTTAAATGTATTGCAAGACTTACAAATAATGAATGTCTATTAAGAATTCTCATGTGCTGTAAAAATTAATTTTATAACAACTTATAAATAGTTTTATAACAAATTATAAAATATTTAACAAAAATAAGTGGCAACAGTAAAACAGAGTTCTAACAATTTTTAAAGTGTATGGAATTAAGGAATTGTAGTCAGTTCCTACTTATTTATTCCTGTTTATCGGAACTAAAGATATGCTGTTTTTGTTAAATTTATTACAAGACTTACAAATAATGAACGTCTATTAGGAATTCTCACGTGCTGTAAAAATTAATTTTATAACAACTTATAAATAATAGTACATGACAATGATAAATGGGATTAAAATATTTAACAAAAATAAGTGGCAACAGTAAAACAGAGTTTAACGATTTTTAAAGTGTATGGAATTAAGGAATTGTAGTCAGTTCCTACTTATTTATTCCTGTTTATCGGAACTAAAGATATGCTGTTTTTGTTAAATTTATTACAAGACTTACAAATAATGAACGTCTATTAAGAATTCTCATGTGCTGTAAAAATTAATTTTATAACAACTTATAAATAATAATACATGACAATGATAAATGGGATTAAAATATTTAACAAAAATAAGTGGCAACAGTAAAACAGAGTTCTAACGATTTTTAAAGTGTATGGAATTAAGGAATTGTAGTCAGTTCCTACTTATTTATTTCTGTTTATCAGAACTAAAGATATGCTGTTTTTGTTAAATGTATTACAAGACTTACAAATAATGAATGTCTATTAGGAATTCTCATGTGCTGTAAAAATTAATTTTATAACAACTTATAAATAATAGTACATGACAATAATAATAGATGATAAATGGGATTAAAATATTTGAAAAAATAAGTGGCAACAGTAAAATAGTGTTCTAACGATTTTTAAAGTGTATGGAATTAAGGAATTGTAGTTTTATAGAGTTGGATGAAGCTGATGTGATGTCCCATTATGTAGCGAAAATTCGTCCCATATTTCGATGTTAACGTGGTAATAATATATGTTTAATATATAAAATGTCCCTTGCTTCGCAAACGGAGAATTCGAAAAGAAACTACAACACAATGCAAGCAACGATTAGAGAAAGAAATACAGAAGCAGGTCAAGCATATGTCACCTTCAGTCGTGTGAAATCATTACGTAGATAGAATATTAATTGAAGAACTGGACTGCTCGAAATTCACTGGAAACGTTCCTTGCAATAATGAAGCATTGCAAGAGATGGATAGAATGAGAAATTATACATCCCCATCAGCTTCATACATTAAAAACGAAAAAAATATTGGTACTACTTTGGTAGACGGTTGCACGGATTTTTGGCGATTTACGTTGGCGCTATTGTTGGCGCGATTTTTACAATCGTCAGCCATCTTGAAAAACGCTGTTTTTACGCATAGTAAAGTATTCGAAACTTGAAAAAAAAATAAATATCGTTAAAAGTAATGGATTGTTGTTGAAAATGTCGTTTTTTAAGATGGCAGGCAAGTGTAAATAAATACATTTACTATAAGTATATAATACTTATTATTACTTTCATATTATTCAGGTTATTATTACTTTCATATAGCAAAAAAGAGAATAAAAACACCGCTATAAAAACATTGTGCCAACGTTTAATTAAATTAAAATATTACTGAAATTGAACATCGAATTAAAAACCATCATGCCAACATTTAAAAGAATTAGAATATTATTAAATTCAAATACTTTAAAATACGTTATATAGAATATAATTAACATTAAAACATATGTGACAATAATTATCTCAGCAATTTTTTAAAATAGTGTATTAATTTTTTTAACAAAAATTGAAGTATACAATTATAAAATAAAAGAAAAATATGTGCTTACATTTTTTTGAGTCATTTAACCTGTTGTTTATTGATAAGTACCACAAAAAAATCGGAATCATAATTGAATCGGCTCTTTCAACCATCTTCAACTGTGATCCACATTTTTCGCACTTCATTGAAAAAGCAATTAGCGAGGTTTCCTTCAAAAATTTAAAATAAATATCCTCTGACACTATTAACAATTTATAAATAAATCTTTGATTAGGAAAGACAGGTTGGCCAAAATAAGGTCTCAAAGGGCAATTGTTTTATTCCAATACCAATAATTCTTGGCAATTACCAATAACAACATTCATCTTCGAAACGGAGATATCCATTCCATTTGAAATCTGAGGAATTCGAAGAGATGAATAATAAAATATTAAAATGGCGCGGTAATGCGCAAATATTCAGTAACCAATCAGGGAGCTGATTACATCACGCATAGAATTAAAATTATTTAAATAATCATTCATAATAAAATCATTTTTAAAACAAATGCAAAATTAAATTGTATTTTAATATTTAACAGCCATAAATAATGTTTAAAACATTAGATTAAATTTATAGATATTAATAAAACCAATTACTTTTTAAGTAAGGTGACGTCATTGAATTACATCATCCACAACATAAAATTATATAAAATATTATAAACAACAAAATTTTTATTTCAAATAAAGTGCAAAATTAAATTGATTTTTTAATATTTAAAACACGGAATTTATGCATAATAAAACGCATTATTTTTTAATAAAATGACAACAAAGTATCGGTTACCATAAATAACTTCTCCAGCAATGGGTTTACCATAAGTTGCATCACTCGCCAAAAGAAAAATCGCCAAAAAATTTCCAAAATCCGTGCAACCGTCTACCAAAGTAGCACCAAAATATTAATAATGTTAATAAAATGTAACTAAAATAAAAATTTTCTCTGTTGACCTAAGTCGGAATTGACTTTAATTTTTTGTATATTACTTGTTTATTTAAGCAAATAGAGATATATTTAGAAAAATTGGCTTTCTTACTAAACATTACGCGTGATGCTACATTGGTGACATCGATAAATCCTAAGTGAATCGCATTAGACTTTTGTTTTCCTCACATCGGAATGGGAGAATCTTTTCATTAAATTGTAATGATGAAAGATTACTATTGCTTGTCATGATCGACTTTAAATTAGAAGGCTTCGGAGGAATTTAATTGAAGGGAAAACAAGAAAGCGACGAATGATTTGATGAAAGTTTAATTTGTGAGACAACAGTGATAAATTACAGATAGAACTACGCTGTAGTAGAAATGGTAAAAATAAAAGAACTCATTACCTCGAAATAAAATTGGATAAACGGGTAGAAAGAAACCAATGCCTGGAAGAGCTTAAATCCTCGGGGAAATACTTTCCTAATTGTTTGTGTGTCGCCGAGCCGGATATAAATTTCTAAACGAAAAAAAAAAGAAGAAGAAAAAAAAGGGCTTTCCATATATCGGAATTGATTGTCATTGTATGCCAAGGGATATAAAGTATGGAAGACTTTTTGAGCACCAAATAACTGTGTGCAAAACATTTGATACTCAAAGAATGGAAGGAAACTTCCTCAAAGGAACAAAAAATAATAAAATTCAAAATAATAACAATAATGCGAAGGGAAGATAAATAAAAATACTTCTTTTCATTTTTTTCCGCCATTTTTACTTTTCTTTCCATTTCTTTTTGTATTCTGGTTGCCATTATGGGTGAAACGATATATGAAACCTGCTTCGAGAGCAGATGAGTACGGGGATCAAGAGCATAAGAGAGAGAAGAACTGGGAGAACAAACAGGATGAGCAGATAGGAGATTGAGAAGAGGGAAAAAATAACTTGTTCATCATTTGCTAGACAAAGAGACGAAAAAAAATTATTGAAGTTCAGATGATGGGAGTTGATAGCGGATTGTTCTGGTGACAGTCTGCAATCGTCGAAACAGAAAGAAATACTTTGGAAATAGCTACTATTGTTATCGTTTCCCAAAACAGGAGAAAAAAAATACCGGGCTTGTTGGTTTCTTCTCTTATCAGCAACTAATGTAATCAGCTACGTACTTATCAGCAACTAATGTAATCAGCTACCTACTTCAAAATGCCCGGGAGTGAAATAGCAGTTTTTTGTTTATATATATTTAATGTTCAAATGTTTTAAACAAACAATGAGAGACAAAACTTAATTTTGAAATTGTTATCAATTTTCAAAGAATACGGTTTTTCAAATTAATAGCATTTTGAAGGTTATTTAAGTTATTTACAAGGCTCAATTTAGGGAAAGGAACCGGCAGACTTCTTGATGCTTTCACCATTTAAAGTGAAAGAGAGGTCCATTCTTCAAGAAGATAAAAATTCCAGTGCTTCCTCATAACAGAATGTTTGATTATTTTACTGATAGTGATGGACTCGCAGGGACCTACTGGCTAAATCCTCACGTGTTTTGAAGGTCCACCTTGGGTTCATTCCTGACTGAAAGAGATTGGCTGCATAATAGGACTATAATATGAGTGGAATGTTTAATATGAAATCAGAGCTGATTAAGGAATATAATAAAATAGATTAGTAATCGGTGAAATATTTTAAATATACCAAAAACAAACAGAATAGGTTTATAGACGTTATTAAACCGGCGGAAGTCGCACAAAGTTACTAGAGTATGTGATACACCACGCGCCCACTCAAGTTACTAGAGTCGGCGCGTGGGTTATCACATACCCCAATATTTAAAATACGATAAAATAATAGTTTTATTTAGTTTTAAAGCTGTTTTTCTTGTTTTGTTTGTATTATAAATACGTGAATAATAATTGGGTTTCAAAACAATTAATTTCCAAAATAATCTTAGAGTTAAAATTAAGATAAAAGAAAATAATAAAAAAATAAACATCATGCCTCTAAGTTTGAATGCATCTGTAATACATAAATTCTTTACACTTTGAACGAAATACATTCATGTGTTCTTGGCACAGAATGTTTTCGCATTTTAAACATTGCATTCACGTTCTTCAGGCCTTGGCGCGAGGGTAAAAAAATTATCACATCTTTCATACTTAGTTGTTTCGAATTTCATGTATTCGTTTTAATTCTTCGTCGAAACTTCTGCTTTTGTTTTGCCTGCAGTACGTCAGTTTCTTGGTAAAGTATTAATCTCTGATCTTTGTTCAATACTTTTTTTCATTAATTGTAATGCTAAGTCCTTCAAAAACAGACTTCTGCTTCTAGTTGGTGGATTAGCAGTTGAAAATAATATAATTAAAGCATTTATTACAGCAACACTCAGTGCAGGAAAGAAAATTACCTTTGGCCACCTCCTTGTTATTCTGGCAATCGAATAATTGGCTGACTTTTCATCCCCCATATCCACTGCTCCTTTAGTCATATTATAAAAACATATAATTCCTTACGTTTTTTTTTTTTTTTCAATAGTATCATCTATAATATGATCGTTATATAATGTTGAAAGCATAAGAACAGTTTTTCTTTTTTTTAGGAACATTAGGAATTAATGTTTTATCTTTTTCGAAACCAAAACAGTGTAGAAAATATTCCTAGTTTCATCTTCAGTTTCCGAAATGCAATCTTCATCGCTTTCAAATATTTCTAATAAATCTCACAGGCGTTGCATCACCAATTCACAGGGAGTCATTCTTTTTACCATAATGCGGTTAGAAATTTTTCAGAATTTAATGTCAAGTACTTTAAAATCACTTGGGAGTAGAAATATTTACTGTTACACTCTAGGAATAAATTTCGGAACTAAATATTCAGTCAGAAAAACACTTACGCGGACAGGCGCGTGGGGTGTGTCGTACCCCAATTCCAACAAAATACCGATAAATATTTTTCTGAAACACACAGGCAAAGAAAAAGTGGTTCTGCACGTCAACTACAACTAGAAAATCAGCTACTGAAAGCAGCACAGAATTTCAGTTTCACAAGTTAGGAATATTCCACTTTTATGTAGGGTTGGGATATGATACAGCCCACGCGCTTTCCCGCGGGTTAAGAGAACAATTATTGTGATATTTAGAAGATTCTCATTTTTCTGTTTACTAAATTATACTGATTAATATTGTTACGAATTTTATGTTTAGATAGATAATTTTAGTAGAATTGTAATTAAAATTGTTGCGATTAAAGTTGTTGTATACCCCAGTTCCAACAAAATACCGATAAATCTTTTTCTGAAACACACAGGCAAAGAAAAAGCGGTTCTGATAGTCAACCACAACTAGAAACTCAGCTACTGAATGCGGCACAGAATTTCAGTTTCACAAGTTAGGAATATTCCAGTTTTATGTAGGAGTGGGGTATGATACACCCCACGCGCTTTCCCGCGGGTTAAATGTATGCCACAGAACGATTTTTCATATTATGTTATCTTTGAAGACATGAAAAAAGTTATACGTTAGCGCTTTTAGAAGTTTATGTAACAATCGGTGAGAATAGTAACTTCTCACACCACGCAGTTTGCCAGCATCACAATTTTAATCGTAATCGCGGAACTGCACCGTGTGTATATAAGCACCGGTCAGACTGGTTTCTTCCCTTCTTCGCCCGTGTCCTACCTGCTGTGGCTTGGCAATCAGCGAGTCGCACGATGTGCGGGGCTCTTCCGTTGCATATCTTCAATGGAGTTTCATCATTCCTGATATTCGCACGTGGAATGTCGTCGTATTTTGCATAAAAAGTAGCAGAGCTAAGAGATGTAATATCTAGAGGAAAATGCTTAGTTTGAAAATAACTACGTCCTGCTGCCGTGAATAACATGCTAAAACGTCTCAAGCAGATTATCAATATGTGTTCGACTCCAGAATGTGCATTACCATCGGTGCGTCACCACGTGATATCTTAAGTGTGTTAAAGAATGTGAAAGTGAAAAAAAAGAGCTTGCACATGTGTAATAAGACTGCGCGACAGCACAAAATTAATTTGAGAAAATTTCGACTGCATATATGTGAGATGTGAGTGGATAGAGATTTGTTTGCTAACGGACACGTGGCGCGTTTTCAGCATTCGTCTACCGTTCAAATTTAATTTATCACGTTTTGTGTTCTAAGTTATGATATTTTATATGTGTGAGATAAGTGTTCTATATTTAATCCAGAAAATATGTTTTTGATAAAATAAATGTGAGATAAGAAAAAGAAATTTGTCTCCGAAAGTCTCATGCATGTGGGTTATTGGGTTAAGTCAAATGTTTAATTATTCTTGTCACTAGGGTTTAATTTGCAATGTACTACCACTAAGAATTCAAGCCAGTAAATATTGGGCACATGTAAGTTAATTAAGTATTTCTAGATAGATATTTTGTTAGATTGTCACATTATAACGCCTCTTAGTAGTGCACACCACTACATAATTGTGCCGCGACCAGGACATAAATTGTTGCAAATATTCATTAGGGTAACACAAACCTTAATGCTTAAAAGAAATATAAGTTAATTGCTTTTATAAAATCTTATGTTGTCAATCCGGTCATAAAATATATTATTAAAAAGGTAATATGTATTATAATATTGTATTATAATATTAGTATTATTTATGTTATTATAAGTAGACATGTTTTTGCGGTCTGAAAGAGCAGAGAATTATGTTATGATGTAGAGTCATCTTTTTTTTTTAAAGCAGGGAATGTGAAAATTGCGCAATGCCTTCGCCGGGACTCGAACACCCTGGACCTGTTGAATACGCGTCAAGTACAAGTATGCTTTCCAATTACGCTACGAAGGTATGCGGAAAAGAGAGAGAAAGTACCTTATATACTCCCTCTTTTAAAGGGCGACTGGAGATAAGGAGACTCAGTAGCCAAATCCTGGTTGTGATGAATTTGTTAGTTCGGGTGCTACTTAAAGAGTCTTTTTTTTTTTTTTTTTTTTTTTTTTTGCTGGATACGAAGACGTGCAAGCTCTCTCCGGTATTCGAACTCCGAACCTCCAGAATACGCGTCGGATCGATTTCCAATTACGTCACGAAGGGATGCGTAAAGGAGGGAGAAAATATCTTATAATGATATCAAATTGTTCTTTATTTGTTTTAACCAATGAAATTTCCGATAAATTTCTCGAAGGAGATCCAGGTATCTGGCACTGATATAACAGCTAATTAAATCATAAGTTTCAATGGCTATCTTACGAAATACATACTATAACCCAAAAGGATAGACATCAATATGAGCAAAAGTTTCGGTTTCTGATGTCTCCTTTACTATAAATTGGAAACATTAAGAGGACTCGTACACCTTAAAACCCCATAAGATTTCCGAATATGTGACTGTTGCAAGAATTGGGATAACTTATTTATTTTAAAAGCAATTACTTACAACTTTTTACAGATGACTACATAATATAGCTGCTTTCTGAAAAAATGATCAGAAAGTTTGTGTTGCCACAAATATTTTTATAATTTAATCCGCTTTGTGACAAAAGTTTTCGTCATGTTTCCACATTGCGCGCACAGTTTAAAACATTCTGTTGCATAATTTAATTCCATATTTAATATATAGCTTTTATAACATTTGTAAACTACTGCGAACCAAAAAATTCTAAGAATTTCATGTTAAATTTTTATTTTGTTTGGAGTCGAGTTTACAAAATTCATTTTATTAAAAAAATCTATAATGTTTTCGTCCATAAAATTTTTTAATATTAAAATATTCATAAGATTTTAGGTTCAATTAAAAGATAGGGCTCATATAAAGAATTCCATCAAATTTCAAGTATGTACCATTAACTATTTTTAAAATATCGTGCGCGCAAGGTGGAAACATGACTAAATATTTTGTCACAAAGCGGATTAAATTACAAAAATATTTGTGGCAACACAAACTTTCTGGTTACTAGTTTCCAAAGCAGCTATATTATATAATCAGCTGTAAAAAGTTGGAAGTAATTGATTTTAAAATAAATAAAATATCCCAATTCTTGCAACAGTCACATATTCGAAGGGTGTTAAGGGGTCTAAGGTGTATGAGCCCCCTTAAATATGCCGTATCTGATATACGCTTGAAAAGATAAAGCTTACTAATATACCTACCGTTCCCACAAAGCTATTTCTTTCGATCAATTATGCATGAAGGATTTCGTAGTGGTTTAAATCAAGAACTGAATTCGAAATTTTCAAATCTTTATATTATTATTGTTGTAATTACAATATTTGCGCAAGTAATGCAAAATAATAATGTAAAAAATATAAATAAGATTTAAAATTAAACGTACAAAAACTGTTGCCATAAGCGAAAGTACTCAGTCTGTTCCTTACACGGAACTCAACTACTTGTCAATTCTGAACTTGATTAAAATGCTAGGATAGATCCTTTTACAAACAGCGCATGAAATCAAAACTAAAATGCAAATGACAAATCGAAAGGAACCTCAAGGGCATTTAGTCTCAGTGCTTTCTGACAACACACCTAGCGGACGGAGCTTATAGGAGACAAAATCCAATTTTGGCATCTAGTCAAAGAATCGCATCTCACATCGGATTATTTTTGTTAAGGCTAAGCTATTCTAAGGTCTGAATAAAACGTTGATAGCTCATAAATTACCTTCAGAGTTAGCTGCGCAGACACCAAGCTGACGGATGGAAAAGACAGCGAAAACAAAATAGCAGTCGCCAAAGTATTTGTGTGTCTTTCGTGCTACTGCTTAATTAAATGCTGCATATAATGCACGTCAGTTCTTTCCTCGGTATAATAAACAATGCATAAGTATTCACATCTAAGGCAGTTTCTGTTTCATTTTAGAAAGAACAGTCGTAAAAATGTTACAACGAAAAGTGTAAGAGAATTATAGTCAAATTGTATAATGAGATATTTATTGTGCTATATTTACGCTGGTCATAAAATTTAAGGATAATGAAATAAATAAAACGTAACTGACACTTAATGAAAATGTGTTGGCAGAAATTTGTACAAAATCATTAATTGACACAAATTACAATGTTTGGTATCTGTTTATTCGCAAAATCCTGAAATTAAAATCAAGTTTATGGAAACCAAAAAATGATGGAAACATTAACTCACCGCTTGTGGAAAAACAAGTTTTACTTCCTTTTACGAAGTAAAAAGGAAGTATTGTAATCGCGAAAAGTTTCAGGCAGCATATTTCAACGAAAATATCCATTTTGACCGCTATCGAATGCAATTTAACAATGTTTTTGCGTGATATCTGTACGTAAGGACAGAATAAAAGACTCGTTTCCTCCAAAAAAATTATAAAACTACTTTAAAATGAATTCTGAAGAGAATTTTTCGTGGCGTCTGTACGAACGTATGTCGTTGAGCAATATCTACCGAATACTTATCATTCTTAAAAAACCACATTCACTTTAAACAACACTACAGACTGGAATACCAATATACGTACTCTGTGCATCACAATATCCGAGTTTGCATATTTTCGGTGCTAGCGAATGCGTAGAAGTGCAATTTTGTGTTCAATTAATCCTTATGACGAGCGTATTATTTAAAGCGTGACAACAACATACTGTGTATATAAAATTAAATGCAGAGAAGCATCGATAAAAATTAGAAGACATTTGGATATCTGTATTTTAAGCTTGATAAATTATACTCAAAAATAGACGAAGTAATAAATAAAGTAGTCTTTTACTTTTTTTAAATATTCTGTTATGAAAACGCATGAATCTGAGCTTGCCTAACGCAAGTAGCGAGCTTCGGGAAATCTGAAAAAAGTCAAACCAAATCAAAATCTATAACTTGAAAATCTTTAGATTACAGTTAAACACCGAAGACAGTTTACCGTAAGTTAAAAATAATACGATGTGGACCTTGTACGGCCTGTAAAATTTTATTTGAACACAAAGAATAGCAATGACCCAACTTAGGCTTACATAAGCCAAAACTTCTAGCTTAACTTACATACGTAACGTTGAACTAAAATCAAATATAGTAAGATTAACCTAACGACTCACAGGATACAATAACGCACAGGAAAGGCTCTGGTTTGTAGGCAAACCGGCAAGACAAGCTTAATGGCTAGAACACTCAACACCACAGAATCAAATCGCGATTATTAAGTCACGGTAACAACGCGGCCTCAAGTATTCAGAACTCGCTCTAAAATCAACTTGACAAACCTTTGTTTAAATAGAACTAAATTATTCCTCACAAAGTTAAAAGCTTAAATATTAAAATTTGGAAGCGAAATTCAAGGAAAATGATTTTGAAAGAATGCGTAAACTGAATAAATTTTCATATTTACTATAAAAACAAGATTTTTTTTTTTTTTTTTTTTGGGTAATCGGACACATTGTGTTATCTAGAAGCGTTCCTTAACAAACAGTTTCACTGAATAATGGTGGCCCTATTGTAATAACACTTATAAGGTATTTCTCCCACTTTCCTAGAGTGCCTTCGTGGTGTAGTGGTTCTGCACGCTGGGCCGGTATTCCAGAGGTCCGTGGTTCGATTCATCGTTTGTTCATTTTTCATCTCTCCAGCTTCCAAACAATTACCTAATGTCTCCACACTCTGAACTCAGTTATTCGTGTTATTAGATCATTTATTATTACTTCATTGTAATTCAATGATTCGATACTTATATTATTTGTCTTGTTTGCTACAATTTTTATTATACATTTTAATGTTATAAGGAGCTATTTACTTACTGAATTTGGATTCCTTGTGACACCATTAAACAACTAACTGCAGCAGCTACAAACTTAGAGGAAGGTTTAAACAACTCTTTTTGACTTCCTTGTACGAAGTAAAAAGGAAGTATTGTAATCGCGAAAAGTTTCAGGCAGCATATTTCAACAAAAATATCCCATTCTGACCTCTTTCAAATGCAATTTAACGATGTATTTCCTTGATATATGTAC
This sequence comes from Stegodyphus dumicola, assembly GCF_044657685.1. NCBI lineage: Eukaryota > Metazoa > Arthropoda > Arachnida > Araneae > Eresidae > Stegodyphus > Stegodyphus dumicola. Next base: position 25,272,456 of record NC_140772.1, read on the forward strand.
GTAAGAACAGAATAAAACACTCTTTTTCTCAAAAATATATATATATATATATATATATATATAAAACTGCTTTAAAATGAATTCTGAAGAGAATATTTCGTGGCGTCTATACGTATCTCACATAACTCAAAAACGAGTAGCCTCAGAACGTTGAAATTTTGTATATAGGACTGCTATAACATGTAGATGTGCACCTCGTATTTTGGTTGCAATCGGCCGCACCAAACGTATATAAATATATTTATATATATATCCACTCTGTTACTCGGCTCAGTGATCTCAATTTCTTTACTCTTATATGTTTGTAAATTGTACATTTTTTGCTTTAAAAATGATTGTAACAGACCTATTTAAGTGTAATTAAACTATTTTATTCACGCCATGAACTCATGAACTGTAACCGAACTATTTTATTTAAACGCCATCTCGTGGCGATATGAAAAAAAACGTCAGTCGACCTCCAGCCGCCATGATGATAGCTAACAGACCTATTTAAGTGTAATTGAACTATTTTATTCACGCCATGAACTCATGAACTGTAATTGAACTATTTTATTTAAACGCCATCTCGTGGCGATATGAAAAAAAAACGTCAGTCGACCTCCAGCCGCCATGATGATAGCTTACTATGTTATGTTATTTTCAATGTTTGATGTTCCATTTGGTATATGTTTCATTTTTATGTATATTTCTTTTGTTTGTAACCGTTCCTTTGTGCTCTGTTAATAAATCCTTTTAAAGCTAGCCGGCATTAGTGTCTATTGAGGAACGGCTACATCACATTGGCGCCCAACTAAATTTGAATCCAAAATGGCGCAACAAAATGTTTAGAATTTCTGTTTGGCTTTGGCTTTAACAAGCTCTTTGTTGCATAATCGAGAAAATATTGTTAAGAATTTTATTATTACTATTTTTATTATTATTGTCTATTTTTCAAAAGTGTGTTTTTGTTTTATGATTGTGTGAAGTTGTGTGAAGTTTATTATTGTGTGTAAGTATGTCTTTTCTTGTGTGGCAACAACGCTTCTGTAATTCTTCAATTTGAACTTTTGGATGTGTGCCAGGTTTGATGGCGTAATGCTCTGGTGAGAGCGTCGATTGATTGTGTAGATGAAACATGTTGTTTCAGAACGTTATTTCTTTAAAATATGTAAAATAAATGTTTTGTTTTCTGAACTCGGATTATGCAAACGTTATTTAGTTTCAACATAAAAGTTTGGCGTCCGTTTGACAGGACGTTCGTGTGATTTCGAGTAGTTTTGATTTAGGCGTTTTGTTAAAATGGAGTTGTTAAAGGCAAAACGTAAAAGTGAACGTACTTCGTTTACGTTAACTACGAAGATTGTAGAAGAAGAATTGCCTACTTGTACGGATCCTGAGAGATTGCAAGTGTTGTTGGGGCAACTAATTGACAAATTTGAACGCTTGGACAGTACTCAAAGCAGTGTTTTAGAACAAACCAAGGAAGCGGATTTCGAGAATGAATTTAATACGGCTGAAGGATACAGAGATTCCTTTATAGCTTTAAAGGTGAAACTTCAGAATAAAATTGGACAATTGAATTCGATGAATGTTACTACAGATATTGCTTCACTTTCGATTTCGGATCCTAAAGAAAATAAAAACAGGAAGTTCAAACTTCCTAAACTTGAACTGAAAAAATTTTCTGGAGATGCAAGAGAATTTTTAGGCTTTTGGAGCCAATTCTCCAAAATTCATGAAGATGCGGATATTGTGCCGGAAGATAAATTTTTGTACTTAGTGCAAAGTGCAGTAACTGGCTCAAAGGCAGCTCAACTTTTGAACAGTTTTCCTGTTACCGCCGCGAATTATCCTAAAGCTATCGAGCAGCTGAAAGAAAGATTTGGTAGAGAAGACCTTCTGGTGCAGATCTATGTAAGAGATTTGCTTGGGCTTGTTACAAAGAATGCTACAACAGGCAGAACGGCGTCGGACTTAGGAGTACTTTATGATAGTATAGAAAGTAAATTACGAGCGCTGGAAAGCTTAGGACGCACCAAGGAAAAGTTTGCTGATTTCTTGGGACCTTTAGTGGAGTCGTGCCTACCTGAGAATATTCTACGTGCCTGGGAGCGGAGTCGAACTTCTGAACAGGGACAGGAAAAGAGTTCTGAAAGAACGCTTGAAAAACTAATGTGTTTTTTAAGGCATGAAGTAGAATCGGAAGAAATGATTAGATTAGCACAATCAGGATTTACTCATTCTGTTAAGCGTCTTAATAAAAATGTTATTTCAGGTAATTCAGATTTAGCAACAGCTGCCGCGCTGGTAAGTACAAATGAAACCAGTAAAGGTAAGCAAAATGTTTGTATATTTTGTGGTAAGCCTCATATGAGTGCTAAGTGTTTTAAAGCTGAAAATATGAGCTTAAATGAAAAGAGGCAACTTGTACAAAAGAAAGGTGTTTGTTTTTCATGTTTAGGAATTGGCCATTTAAAAAACCAATGTAAAGCCAATATTAAATGCCCCATTTGCAGTTGTGATCATATAAAATTTATGTGTCCTCAGAATGTTAGTTCTGTAAAACAAAATGACTCTAAGTTAGATGTTTCCCTTTCTAATAATAGTAAGAGCGAGAAAGTTTATTTGCAAACTTTATGTGTTCTAATTAAAGTTAAAGATCGAGAGAGAAAAATTAGGATTCTCTTGGATTCGGGATCCCAACGATCATACGTTGGGGAGAAAATTATGAAGCGAATGAAGGCTGATCCTATTCGACAGGAGAAAGTAATTCATGGTTTGTTTGGGGGGAGGGAAACTGCGCCTGTAACCCATTCTGTTTTTGCTATTGACATAAGCAGTTTAGATAACACTTTTAGGTGTTGTTTTGAAGCTTTTTCTGAAAAAAAGATATGTGGATTTGTTCCAACAATCAAGAATGCTCAGATTATAGAGGAATTGAAAAGCAGGAAAATTGAGGTCAGTGACACATTTTGCGAGGAAAGTGAAATTGATTTATTGATAGGTGCAGATGTCATTGGTGAACTGTTAACTGACGAATACCTAGAATTACCCTCTGGTTTAACTGCAGTCAAAACAAAACTGGGTTGGACGGTTATGGGTAAAGAAAATGATACTGTCAGGGATAATGCCCTAATAAGTCTTTCCTTACATGTAAATAATGCTTCTTTGAAATCTTTATGGGAGCTTGAAGTTTTGGGTATTTCCGACCCGACGGAAAATAGTAAAACGAAAAATCTTCATTTCGACTACGAGATTGATTTTCAGAATAAATTATCTATTCGACCCGATGGTAGATATGAATTAGAATTACCCTGGAAATGCGAATCTACCAATTTATCAGATAATAAAAGCATTGCTTTGACACGTCATCAAAAAATGATAAAGAGGGCAAAAGAAAATAATTCTTTGAAGGAATATCAAGAAGTGTTTAGAGAGTGGGAAAATTTAAATATTATAGAAAAGGTTCCGGAAAAGGAATTAAACAATAAATGCCACTTTTTACCACACAGACCGGTTATTAAGATGAATAGTGAAAGCACTAAGGTAAGACCCGTTTTTGATGCTTCATCTTGTGAAAAGGGAAAACCATCTTTGAATCAGTGTTTATTGAAAGGACCTAATTTAATAGAATTAGTCCCTGATATTTTAGACAGAATGAGATTTTTTCCTATTGGTCTGAGTGCAGACATAGAGAAAGCATTCTTGCAGTTAGGAATTTCTCCGAAGGATAGAGATTACTTGCGATTTTTCTATCCAAGTGATGAGGGAGAAATAGTGTATAGGCACTGCAGAGTAGTTTTTGGGGTTTCCTGCAGCCCTTATCTACTAGGTGCGTCTATTAAATATCTCTTGAATAATTGTCCATCTGACTTTTTAGATGTGGCTGACAAATTAAAAAATTCGTTCTATGTAGATAATTGTATTACGGGTGTTTACAATATTGAGAAACAAGAGGATTTAATTCAAAAGGCCAAAAGTCTTATGTCGAGAGGCAGATTTAATTTAAGGGGATGGGAGAGCAATGTTGCTTCCAAATATACTACAAAACATTCTGGGGACACACCTCTTTTAGGAATATTGTGGAATTTAGACAATGATACTTTAAGGTGTAATATAAATGTAAATATGATAACTTGTGATACTAAGGTAACTAAGAGACTGATTCTGTCTATTGTACAATCAATTTTTGATCCAATTGGAATACTTGCACCAATAACTTTGCTTCCAAAACTTTTGTTACAAGAAACATGGAAGTTGAAATTTTCTTGGGACGAGGTATTGCCTCATGATTTTGTAAGTAAATTTTTTGTGTGGTTATCTGATATACTTTTGTTAAAAAATGTGGCAATACCCCGATTCATTGGAACCTTTGCAACAGTTGAATTGCATGTATTTGTAGATGCCTGCAAATATGCTTATGCAGGATGTATTTTCGCGAGAAGTGTTGATACATGCAGTGTAAAACTTACTCTCTTAAGAGCAAAATCTAGAGTAGCTCCTATTAAGAATTTGACGATTCCTAGATTGAAATTAATGTCCTGTTGCATTGGATCCCGATTATTATATTCTGTTTGTAAAGCTCTTAATGATTTTGATATAAATGTAACTTTGTGGTGTGATTCCACAGTCGCATTATGGTGGATCAGAAATCCTGGTAATTGGTCAAACTTTGTAAGCAATCGTGTTAAAGAAATTATTAAGTTGACAAAACCTGAATCATGGAGGCATGTGCCTGGTAATATGAACCCAGCAGATGTGTTATCTCGAGGTTGCTCTGCTAAACAAATGATTAACTCGGAGTGGTTTAAGGGACCTCTCTGGCTAAGAGAAAGCCCTGAATTTTGGCCTACCAATATTGTTTGTCAGCCGAGCGAAGCTGACTTGGAAAAGAGGAAGGTAAAACTTATTAATGTTAACTTTTCAGAGGATACCACTCCTTGGTATGCAAAAAGAGTTTCTGATTATGAAAAAATGATTCGTGTAACCGGTTGGGTGTTACGTTTTATTTCTAACTGTAGGAAGAAGTCAAATTTGTGTAAAGAATCTAAACTAACTGTTGCTGAAATCATAAATTCCGAAAAAGTTTTGATTCGGTTGGTTCAAAGCTCAAATTTCCCTGACATTGGAGCTCTTAATCCACTTGATGTATTCATTGATAATGAAAAAATTATAAGAGTTAAAACTAGAATATTGGAACGCAAAGACAATTCTGAATTTTTAACACCAATTTTGTTACCGAGTAAATGTATCTTTACTACATTGTTAATTGAGTCAGTTCATAAGAAACATTGTCATGCTGGAACTCAAATGCTTCAATCTATTTTAAGAGAAATATTCTGGATACTAAAACAACGTAAAACTGTGCGTAATGTGTTAAAAGGGTGTGTAATATGTCAACGATATAAAGCGAAACCGATGTCTTGCGAAGTGACTCCTCTTCCTGAAGATCGCGTAGGAGATTATAGGGCTTTTGAAATTTTGGGAGTAGATTTAGCTGGCCCATTGTTTTTGAAAGACGGTAAGAAGGTTTGGATGGCACTCTTCACATGCGCTGTGTACAGGGCAATCCATCTAGAACTGGTGACTTCGTTATCAACAGAATCTTTTCTTTTGGATTTAAGACGTTTCATAGCCAGACGTGGCAGACCACGAACCATTTATTCTGACAATGGGACTAACTTCCGAGGAACGTATAACGAAATGTCTAAACTTAACTGGGACATAATAGAGAATGAGGCAAAAATAAAGAGAATAGTATGGAAATTCAATCCACCAACAGCCTCCTGGTGGGGAGGTTGGTGGGAACGGCTAGTTCGCATGGTTAAAGAACTTTTAAGACGTTCTTTGGGAAAATCGGTTTTATCTTATGAAGAACTGGAAACCTTAATTTGCGATTGTGAGTCGGTAATTAATTCTCGACCTTTAACATATATTTCGGAGAACTCTGAAGATGCTATCCCTTTAACTCCGTCAATGTTTTTAATTGAAAATTGTACTTCGAATGTAGCAGATATAGATAAAATTGACTCTCAGCATTTTTTGAGAAGAATTAAATACCGCACAAAACTTCTTAAAGATTTAAGGAACCGTTTCCGAAAAGAATATTTGGGGCAATTAATAATGAAACAACCACAAAATAAAGTAACCCGGTTGCCTAAAATTGGGGAGATAGTCTTAATAGGCGATGATTTCAAAAAACGCTTGTATTGGCCTTTGGGTAAAATTATAGAGAAAATTCCTGGTCGGGATGGCAAAATTCGAACAGTTAAACTAAAAACTCAGAATGGGATTTTCATAAGGCCCGTTCAGCGTATTTATCCACTAGAGATACAACTAGATGAAAATTATTTAGTTGAAGAGCCTAACGTTAACGACGATAAGAAAAACGATCAGACTGACGTACAGCATATAAAACAGAAATTTACGTCGTCAGGACGGCTTGTTAAGAAGCCTAATGTACTAGACCTTTTTAATAGGATAACATATGTTTTTGAGTCGTTTGCCACTGACTCAAAAAGGGGGGAGGATGTTGCATAATCGAGAAAATATTGTTAAGAATTTTATTATTACTATTTTTATTATTATTGTCTATTTTTCAAAAGTGTGTTTTTGTTTTATTATTGTGTGAAGTTGTAACTATATGTCTTTTCTTGTGTGGCAACAACGCTTCTGTAATTCTTCAATTTGAACTTTTGGATGTGTGCCCGGTTTGATGGCGTAATGCTCTGGTGAGAGCGTCGATTGATTGTGTAGATGAAACATGTTGTTTCAGAACGTTATTTCTTTAAAATATGTAAAATAAATGTTTTGTTTTCTGAACTCGGATTATGCAAACGTTATTTAGTTTCAACACTCTTACTCCCGAATTTAACTTTTAGTTGCTGGAGATCGGCTCAGTTTCTTTTCAGGTGTGGACTACTTGTCAAATATTCTGGAAACGAATTCTGTAATTAAAATTGTCATACCGTGCTGCTAGCACATCGAATCATCAACTGGACAATTTCAACGGAAAAGATAAGTTTCGTTTACATTATTGTTTAATCTGAGTTTAAAGTTCTTTTAAACTGATTATTTATTATAAGCTGCTTCTTAAAGCAAATGTAAATTCTTTACTGAAATCTCATTTATTGATACTACATAAGAGTATTAAACGAAAGCAAACGGCTTTCTGTTAACCAAACGTTATTTCTTGAACTGTAATTTGTTATTTTAAAATGTTAATGCGCGTTTTTTTAAAATGTTAATGCGCGTTTTTTTAAAATGTTAATGCGCATATTAAATTAATTTGTAGATAATATTGTTTCACTGAATACATGTTTTGATGTTAAAGTTTGAATATATTCATTGACGTTGTTCATTAGAATTTATTAGTTTCGCTTCTGACATACAGCAGCAGATGTTTTCCCCCCGCGGAAATGTTTAGACTAGCGATGATTTATGATGTGTTTACGTCAAATCTTTTATTATTTTTATTTCCTTTGAGTGCTGTTGTTCCTTATTAAATGTTTTATTCTACATAAAATAAAATATTGTACTTGTTGATTTATCTTTCGACGAACATTTTGAGAAAATAATTATAATATACCACTTCAGGTAAATATAAGTGTTTTCAATTTAATGAATGCATGTCTTAAAAAATATTTCTTGAAGCGAAAGAAAATAATTATGAATAAAATCGAATGACTATTTAAATAAAGTAAGAGAGTTACTAAGTGTGTGTTGCTTAATCAGCTTAATATTTTGTTAAGATTAAGATTTCGAAGAATTCAGCATAAATATAAAAGCTTATGGTAAGACATTTATGTATGTTTTGCTAAGTAGTAAACAATTTTTGAGCAATTTATTATATGTTATTTTCTTGATAAAAGTTGAATTTATGAGGGCATTTTATGATATTTTTACGACTTCGAAATAATAAACTTTGTGAGTATTATTGTTTACATTTATAAATACTGTTTAATAGTGGTATATAAATGTACGAGTAACATTGTTTACATTCATACATGCTGTTTAATAGGGGTATATACATTTTACTTAAATATATAATTATTAATTCTAAAATACTGTATTGTGAATAAAATCGAAATAACAACAAATTCAACTTCATCTTTTCCCTCCCCCCTGACCTCTCATATAATTATGGCTTACCTTGCCAAAGCACGAAAACAGGATTTAAAAACTCTCGCTGCAGAACTGGGTTTCACTGTAAACGACACTATGCGAGTAATAGATCTTAAAGATCTTATTGTCAATTCTGACACTTATGATGAGGCTTTTACCAGGAATCTTCTGGAAACTTTAATCGAAACTAGACAACAAAAACAACGTGAAAGCAACGATCTGGAGACACGTCAAAGAAAAGAACAAGAACTTTTATTAGAATTGGAACGTTTAAAATTAAACCTGGCAGCTGCTAGCTCAAACCCTAACTATGCCGCCTTTGCTTCAAATGCAGCTATTGGAACAAATATTCAACACCTAATCCCTAAATTTACAGGAACTTCTGACATTGCAACCTACCTGCAAATTTTTGAAAGACAATGTGAGAAAGTTAATATAAAACAAATAGATTACATCACTCATCTCCTACCTCTTCTGCCTATAGACATTTCGAAAATTATTTTAAGAGAACCAAAAGACAAATTAGAAGATTATTCTTACATCAAGTAGATTCTGCTACAAAGATTCAAATTAAATGCTGAATCATTTCGAATTAAACTTACTACACACCAAAAACACCCTGGGTCTTTATGGAAAGATTTTACTTACGAATTAAACAATTATCTCGAAGAGTGGCTCCATAGTCTCGATGTTACAGACTTTGAATCACTCAAAGACTTGGTCCTGACGGATCAGCTTAAAAGAAGAGTCAGTAGTGACGTTAAGGAGCATTTTATTGATACTTGGGGAAAAATAAAGAGTTCATCTGAATTAGTACAGAAATTGGATGATTATGAAGCTGTACGTGTTAAAAATACGAACTATAAAACTGAACTTCCTGGCAGGCGGAACTATTGTTACAAACCGACTAATCCATCCAAACACAAAGCAGAAAATCGAACAAGTGACATACAGGGAACTCATGAAACCTTTTTAAATAGTAGTCAGCAACAAACAGAGGAAAAGCGACCTCCTTTAACATGCTATGGGTTCGGAAAAACTGGTTTTATCAAGTCTAAATGTTCAAACTGTAACCCCCCAAAGAGTTCAAATTCATCAAATTTTGGCACTATCCAAATCCGATCCTGTTTATCTTCCACTCGGACTGCTGTATTTCCAATTAGTATTGGTGGTGTTTCCGGTACAGCTTTCGCCGACACTGGTGCTAGTCACTCAATTGCAAGTGAATCCCTCTATCATATTCTGCAGAAACAAGATGCAGTATTTGAAAAGACAACACTACAGGTGTCTTTCGCTGATGGTTTGGTATCTGAAAAAGAGGTACTTCGCACCGAACAAATCATTCTTCTCGAAGGCAGAGAGTTCAAAACTCCGCTCCTTGTGTTGCCTGATGCCAAAAATAACTCGACTCTGTTAGGAACTGACATTCTTCAAAAAGCTAAAATTGTTTTAAATCTTGCTGAAAATAAGTGGAACTTTTCTGATGAATCTCGAAGAAAATATAGCTTCGTGAAACCTCATCAATCCCAAGTACTGGAAGAAACCCCAGTTGTTGTAAACAACTGCCGACTACGAGAAAATGAAGGACAGCAATTAACTACAGCCCAACGGCTTGCAACTGATGCATTGCTTAACAAATATCACACTGTCTTCAAAGTAGGGGGAGAAACCACTAATCAAAAGCCATCTGGCTTACTTCAAATTCCAGTCTATGCCCAACGTTTTGAAACCTTGTCAATTGATCTTTCGGTCCCCTTCCTGAAACACCGTCTGGTGAAAAATGGATTTTTATTGTGCAGGACTGTGCTACGAAGTGGACAGAACTATTTGCTTTAAAGGAAGCCACGGCCAGAGAATGTGCCACTATTCTTTTGGAGGAAGTCGCCCTTCGATTTGGGTTACCCAGGAAAATAATAAGTGATAATGGTACCCAGTTTACTAGTGCTGTTATGCAACAACTATGCTATATCTTGAACATTGATCAAAGTCTTACTCCTGTCTATCACCCACAATCTAACCCAGTTGAAAGGAAGAATAGAGATCTGAAATCACATTTAGCAATACTTGTTGGTAACGACCATCAGTCATGGAAGGATAAACTGCCATTAATAAGGTTTGCCTTGAATACAGCCAAATGTGATTCAACTGGACATTCTGCTTCTTTTCTTCAATTTGCACGAGAGTTACGAACCTTAGATGATGTAAAGCATGATATAAAAGCCGTAATTGAGAACGATAATTTTGTTCCCGAAATTACTCCATATTTGAAACGTTTTGCAAGAAATGTACAACAGGTACGAGAAAGAGTCGAATTGCATCAAGATAAACAGAAACGTTATGCTGACAGAAAACGAAGAGAAACACCGAAATTCGTTCCTGGAGATAAAGTTTGGGTCACCCTCCATCCAATCAGCAAAGGTCCACTGAAGAAAACTGCTAAATTCATGCCCAAGAGAGATGGTCCTTATGTGAAAGTGACTACAAGATCTCCAACCACTTATGATATTGCCGATCCTCATGAACCAGACAAAATTCTCGGCAAGTATCATGTTTCAGCCTTGAATCCATATCAAGATCGAAATAAGTTTCAAAACACAGCTCGTGTAACTCCAGTGGTTCCTTTAAAGAAAAGAGGACGCCCGAAACGTGTAATACCACCCGAATCTGCACCTGTTGCACAAGGTGCTGGTGACGCTAAATTTCCTGCTTGTCAAACTGGAGCCCGTCCATCTGATTCTCCACCCGCTGCACAAAGTAGACAAATGTCAGTTCCTGACTTCTTGCCGAGACGTCTACGAAGTCAGAGGGGGAGGATGTAACAGACCTATTTAAGTGTAATTGAACTATTTTATTCACGCCGTGAACTCATGAACTGTAACCGAACTATTTTATTTAAACGCCATCTCGTGGCGATATGAAAAAAACGTCAGTCGACCTCCAGCCGCCATGATGATAGCTTACTATGTTATGTTATTCTCAATGTTTGATGTTCCATTTGGTATATGTTTCATTTTTATGTATATTTCTTTTGTTTGTAACCGTTCCTGTGTGCTCTGTTAATAAATCCTTTTAAAGCTAGCCGGCATTAGTGTCTATTGAAGAACGGCTACATCACATGATCGAATTATGTTGTTTTTATCTTCCGGTTAAGGTTTTTATGCATTTAGTAAATCTGTATGCAATATTTTTAGAATTATCAACAATTCTAAATTTGTTTAATTGCCGCTAGGCCTAATAATGTTTTTGATGGCGGCTATTGCTCTTGTTTACAGTTGAAACAGCAGGACAGCGGATTTGTTGCCATTCTAGAGAAACTTAGCTTCGCAACAACAAAGATAACGCCTTCATTTAGTATTTAAATCATGCTTAATCCTTTCTGGAATTTTTTCGAGGAAATAAGCGTTTAAGATTTACTTTGTAATTTTTAATATAGATATTTTGAGTTTTTATGTATTTTTGCCTTCTCTCGAAGTAAGAACTGAATTAATTAAATGAGAAGTACTCAATCGTCTGTGAAAAAGTGTTTCTTTTTTGTTTTATTTGCTTAATTTCTTTTATACATAGTTCTAGCTTTATTATAGTATTTGAATAGAACATGTGGCAACGATTAGATAATTCTTTAAATGATATACTTTTTGTGCATTCTGAGTTATAATATGAATGAAATATAATACTGTTAAGTAAATCTAGCGCCAGAGTGTCTCTATGGTAAACAAAGTGAATTTTAAAGAATGCATTTATTCTATTGTGGTTTAAGCGCTGTCGGCGAAGTAGGTTTAATTCAATCTAATAAGTTTAAATAAAATGCAAGAAAAAATGCGTATAATTTAATATTCCGTACAAGGAAGTCATGGGCTGTACATATCAGATTTTTATATTAAATTCACCACACTACAGAGTTGCAAGAAGTGTAATGACATAGCAGCAAAAACATAACGCACGTAATAATCCTTTCGGTACTGCTATCAAAATGTAAGCAAACGGTATGGAGGTGTACTCTCAAGCCCAAGCAATGTCAAGACATTCCTAAACGTAAACGCAATGGTGTCATCGGAAGCCAAATCCAATCACGAGGAGGGATTTTTCTTATGCTCGTGGCGCGGTACAGAATGCTTTAATGCATATCGGGTAAGTGCGATGAACATGGTATTTAAGTAATAAATTTAACATGCAAATCTTTACTATTGAAAAGACAAAAAAGGGGTTTTGCAAGTCATCTTAATAAGAAAATTGAATATTGATATTATGAGTAGAGTAAAGACTGAAAAAAATATATATATATAAATTTATGCCAATACTTAACATCGGGAATTATAAACATTTATGCTGGTTTTAAATTTTTTGGCAATTTTGTAGCTGAATTGTATATGTCACGAGTGCGAAGAAAATAAGGCTTAATAATAAAGCTAAAAAGACGAAGAAGGTAGGCTATCAGAAGCATGTGCAACAGCAGATTGGTAGACTCCTATCTCAGCGAGAGCGGCAAATAACAATTCCTTTTGGGTGACCGCTAAAACCCGAACCCTTTCATATTTTGCTCCCTTTCCTCTTTTTCTTTAGGTAGCAAGCCCACCAGCGGCCGAGTGGTAAAGTCGCTCAACTCTGGTAGTTCGGTTCGAGGTTCGAATCCCGCGAACGGGCTGGCTGCATGGGTGTTTTCGTGGTTTTCCCCATGTGTAACGTGTATACGAGCCAGTTTCATTTAGAAGTCCTCCACGAAGGCATCCCTCCCCTTAGGCAGATAGCCCTCGAGGCTTTGCCGTAATTAAATAACTTAACCTAACCTTTAGGTAGTAAAATTTTAAATTATTTCATGTACAGGTATGTTCCTTAACTTAATTTATAGATATGTAAACTTAAAAAGTATGTTAAAAAGCAACCGTAAGGGGGCTCATACACGTTAAACCCTTTATGATCTTCAAATATGTGACTGTTACGAGAATTGGGTTATTTTAAAAGAAATTACTTCCAGCTTTTTACAGCTGACTACATAATATAGCTGCTTTGGAAACTATTAACCAGAAAGTTTGTGTTGCCACAAATAATTTTCTAATTTAATCCGCTTTGTGACAAAATTTTTCGTCATGTTTCCACCTTGCGCGCATGCTATTTTAAAAATGGCTAGTGGTACATACTTGAAATTTGATGGAATTCTTTATATGGGCACTATTTACTAACTGAACCAAAAATCTGATGAATATTTTAATATTAAAAAATTTTATGCACGAAAACATTACAGATTTTTTTAATAAAACACATTTTATAAACTCAACTCCAAATAAAATAAAAATTAACCATGAAATTCTTAGAATTTTAGATTCACAGTAGTTTCCAAATGTTATAAAATCTATATATAAAGTATGGAATTAAAATTAATTATACAACAGAATGTTTCGAACTGTGCGCGAAAGCTGGAAACTGGACGAAATATTTTTTCAAAAATCGGATTAAATTACAAAAATATTTGTGGCAACACAAACTGTCTGATTACTATTTCCAAAAGCAGCTATATTATGTAGTAAAAAGTTGGAAGTAATTGCTTTTAAAATAAATAAATTATCCCAATTCTTGGTACAATCACATATTCGAAGATCTTACGGGTTTTAAGGTGTACGAGTCCCCTTAAAGTGATGTACATTTCGAACAAAGCTTTATACAAAGCCTACGATTAAAATTAATTTTAAATTTTACATTGTTATGTTCCTCTTCGAATTTCATGTAAACTTTAGTTGGGCAGATGATATTTTGTTTTAGTAATGAACTTATTGAACCATTCTAAATGTTAGTCCACTAACTATCAATATAAATTAATCTGGGAACATTAAGGAAAAAGCTTCTTTCAAAAATAGAGATAGATTCTCTGTAAAAGTTTAGCTTTCAAAAAGAAAACAATAAGTCCAATCAATCCAACCAGGATACGATAAAAATAAAAAGAACACTACAGTGCAAATCTTCCCTTTAATCCTTAATCTTTTTAAATGGAAGAAACGAGCCCGGCGAAAGGAAAGCGGAAGAAAAGTCCGTAATCCTGGTCCTAAACTTAACACTTTTCCCTTCCCGTTGTACCTTATTCCGAAATCATGATGGGTAAGCACTCGAGGGTATTAACAAAGCTGGCTGACCGTGACTTATCGCCGCATTTTGTGGCTCAGTAAGCCGAGAACGTGGAGAGAAAATCTAATAACCTACCAGCCCACACATAATGCTCAGGGGATGAGAAAGGCGGGATTCGTGAGGGAAAGTCTCAAACAACTGGGCCGAGGGCAGAGTTTGTTTCGCCTGGAGAATAAACACGTTACAGAAATTAGGAACTTTAGCACTGATTCTGCACGATGACCTGAGAATTGGCAGGGAGGCTATTCTCAACTCATCGCATCACCACGTTCGATGGGTGATTAACGATTGGTTAGAAAATTTGAGCGGGGCACGCGCATGACCAGAAATCGAATTTCATTATGATTATGAGAAACGGAGATCTAACACGTAAAAAAGTGGAATAATTTACATTTAGTTTCGTATCCTGAGGTGGTAATGCAAATTAATTACGTCTTTGGGGCAAGCCAACATTCTGTTAATGAACAAAGTTCCTCAAAATATTACCGGAAAGAAGAAAAAAAAAATCAAAAAGTATAAGCTACTATTATCGATTTGGGAACGTATGGGATCTGCAACAGAGGCTTTGATCTTTTCGCAAATGGGTATAGAATTCTAGAAAATAAATAATGCTTCAAACAAACAAAATAATAGATCAATACCAAGTGTGAAACCGGGAAAAGACACTGCGTTTGAAAAGAGAGATTTTGCTGGGAAATCTGTCTTTGCACTTATCAATAAGTATTTATGTCTGAAATTAAATTGCTTCTACCAGTTTTAAGTGGACTAGTACACCTTAAAACCCCATAAGATTTCCGAATATGAGACTGTTGCAAGAATTGGGATAACTTATTTATTTTAAAAGCAATTAATTCCGACTTTTTGCAGCTGACTACATAATATAGCTACTTTCGGAAATAGTCATCAGAAAGTTTCTGTTGCCACAAATATTTTTATAATTTAATCCGCTTTGTGACAAAAGTTTTCGTCATGTTTCCAACTTGCGCGCACAGTTTAAAAATCATTCTGTTGCATAATTGAATTCCATATTTAATGTACAGCTTTTATAACATTTGGAAACGACTGTGAACCAAAAAATTATAAGAATTTCATGTTAAATTTTTATTTTGTTTGGAATCGAGTTTACAAAATGCATTTTATTAAAAATATCTGTAATGTTTTCGTCCATAATTTTTTTTTAATATTAAAATATTCATGAGATTTTAGGTTCCGTTAAAAGATAGGGCTCATATAAAGAATTCCATCAAATTTCAAGTATGTACCGTTAGCCATTTTTAAAATATCGTGCGCGCAAGGTGGAAACGTGACGAAACATTTTGTCACAAAGCGTATTAAATTACAAAAATATTTGTGGCAACACAAACTTTCTGATGACTATTTCAGAAAGCAGCTATATTATGTAGTCCGCTGTAAAAGTTTGGAAGTAATTGCTTTTAAAATAAATAAAATATCCCAATTCTTGCAACAGTCACATATTCGAAGGGTGTTAAGGGGTCTAAGGTGTATGAGCCCCTTTAACCAGTTACTTCTACCATTCTTTTGCAATGGGTATTTTAAACACAAGTCTTATCTCTTTTAAATGCCCATTGCAAAAGAATTCGCAAAAATTTCTAATCATATTTAATAATATTGCTTTTTCAGTATGAGCCAACATGTATGTTAAGTACCTCTGAAATTCCTATTACTTTGCTTTAGTTTAAGTTGCACAACTTGCAGTATTTTATTAACATTTTAAAATTAATTCTTGTGTTAATTACTTTTTAAGGTCTTGCATCTCTTTTAATTTACGTCTGTTTTTCAAAATGTCTTTAGTAGCCCTATCTTTGTCTTTTTGAATATATATCTGAGTGACAAAGAATAATGTTTTTCACGTTGCAATACCAAACCACGAATTCGGTACGCTGAATGATGTTGCTTCTGACAGACTAAGTTAGGTTATTTGATTAAGACATAGTAACTCGAGGGCTAGCTGCCTGTGTGAAAGAATGCCCTCGTGGAGGACTTTCTAAGGGAAGGGAAATTGGCTCGAACCCACTTAATACATGAAAACACAACCACAA
Source organism: Stegodyphus dumicola (assembly GCF_044657685.1). NCBI lineage: Eukaryota > Metazoa > Arthropoda > Arachnida > Araneae > Eresidae > Stegodyphus > Stegodyphus dumicola. The sequence goes on from NC_140772.1 coordinate 25,288,736, forward strand.
AAACCGACCGTGTAGGGAGCCCGTTCACCAGCATTCGATCCCAGGTCACACTACCAGTGTTCAGCGACTTTACCGCTCTGCTGCTGGGGGGCTTCTTTTCAAATTGTTCCTACCAAACATTAATGCCCTGTATTATATTTAAAGAAATTAAATAATCAATAATCTGCATCAATCACTGCATGTATGTTTTTAGCACTGTTTAAAAATAACGGCACCTAAAGTCATATAAATTTTGAATTACATAGTCCTCAACCCGAACTTGGGCTCCATTAAGTGGGGATTTTGAATTTCGAATTTGTTTTATAACCTGATCCATACTTTGTAAATTTTGACGAATGTTTGATGAACAAACTCCATTATTTCAAAATGAGCAGTGGTAAGACTGTGCGGAGTAAAACATTTTTGTCTCCAGCGTGCGAGATTGTCTATCGGAAGTTCTAAAGCTATGCTGTTTTGAAATATTTTGTGATTTTGTTGTTCAATCGAAGTTTTTGTGGAGTAAGCGCCAAGAACGTGGTATTTAATAAATAAAAAACATACGTAACATTAATAACAAAAAAGACCAGAAAAAATTTTAAAATTCACCTTGGTAAGAAAACTGAACGTTGACATGATTTACTGAAAAAAAAAAACATAAATATATATGCCAACAGTTAACGCTGCATCGGGAATTCTAAAAGTGTACTGCTATGATGCTTTTAATATTTTGATAATTTCGGTAAAATGATCGTTAATAGTAAAGTTAAAATGACAAAAAAAGTGGTTATTAGGAGTGAGTGTAGTGAGCGATAAAATACCGTAAAAAATTCTTTTAGGTGATCGTCAAAATCTGAAACCTTTCAGACTCTTTTATGAAAATTTACTTTAAAACTCTTCGAGGTATTGAACCATATTCTACGGTTTCTGCATTACAGTCTTCTATGATTCAATCCTTTCTATCACTGTAGATTAATCTGTTTTAATAATTTTGGTTTTGTTATCTTATTAGACAGAGTTTTTATTTGTAAATTTTTATGTTCTTTAATTTTTTGCTACTGAAAATTTACAACTTTTAAGTTAAAAGTTTTAAAAATAATGAAGGCTTTAAAGGAGATGGCAACTGCTTCCTCTAGTGTAGTAGTGTGTATGAGTGTAACAACGCAATGCGCCCAGTGCTATATTTAACTCTTATTTTAAAATTTTATAAAATTTTAAATTTTATTTGTCACGATCTTAAATTATTTGTTTCTATACCTTTATTTTCAGTTGAAATATCTTCAGAATATTTCTTAGAGTTCAAATCTGTAAAACAAAATGACAACATTTCTTATATTCCATGTAAGTGGTAAACAAAGACCAGTGTATTGAAGTATAATTTTAAGGAAATCTAACAATAATTACACAAAACTTTTATACATTTAGAACTTGTTTTTTTCATTTCATTTAGATTTTGTAGAAGCACTAGATATATATTTCGCTCAGAATTTGAGAAACCTGCAGAAGTTAGGTCTCCTAGAAAAGTACAGTTTTCTTTAAACGCATTTACTGCGTATTATCTACATTTTTTGCTTGCCATTTTAGGCTGATAGGATTGTATAAACTTTACTCTGACAAAGAAAGAAATACCTTTTGTTATTCTGCAAATTCATGTAAAAAATATACTTAGTATGAAGAATATGTTTTTATTTTTCAAACAAATATTGCTATCTTTTCAAAAAATGCAAGGCCATTTTCGTTTCGAAGTTCATTTATATTGATTTTCGTTTTGGAAAATGTTCATCGTTTTTATTTTTGAATAAAGAACTGCTCCAGGCAATTTTACAGGCCGTCGTTGTACATATGAAAGGATTCTTAAAACCCATCATCATCTCACTATCTTATAGAAAAAAACTGTGTTTTCTTTAAATTAAAAATAAACAAAATGTGAAAGAAAGCTAAACTTGTATTAACTAGCTAAACTTGTATTTTAAGCCATAAGGCAAATCCTTATGGCTTAAAATTCAGTAGACTTCGGATAAAATGTTTTTCTTCCCTGAGAAATCTGATTTTTAAATTTACATAATCACTATCCTTTTTACACTTAATCCGTGCTCATTAAATTATAAGGCCTAAGATATCTAAGTCTATTGTACTTGTGCAGGATAGGTCAGGCTTAAGTAATTTTACACTCCTCATCAGTTGGACTTCTAGGTCTCCTGAGGACTCCCTGTTGAAGTTGTACTTTCTATATCTGTTTCAGATGCTGAACTCCCATTACTACCTGAAATTTTGCAATGTCAAGAATTTCTCAGAGCTGTCACTTTAAAGGGGAAACAAATCGCTCTCTAGTGGGTGGTTGGCCATTGTGACCTTTCGGGCAATGAATAAACGGACTTGCAGAAAGAGGTGATCAGTCATTGGAAGCACTGAAATGGGGATTTTTGACATAGTTGCACGAAAATAGAGGCAATTGTTTCTTTCAAAAAAAAAAAAAAAAAAACAATATCCTAATTCACTATTACAAAGATTATTATTGAGACTAATTACAAAAGTAGAGATAAAGATAGATAGAGACCATTTATGAAAGTAACTCCATCAAAAATTAAAAACCTGCCATTAGATGAACGCACAAGAGAGATGATGAAGCATTAGAAACATGGGAAATTTTATTAATATTAAAAAGAAAAAGAAACAAAATAGGAAAAAAAAAACTTGAATATTTTTTGGTGAGTTCGTTTTTATTTTAATGAATATTTCGCAAATTTTTAATAAAGTTTTAGGTTAATTTTAGAAAACTTTCAGTAATGAAATTTTACACGCTTATGTGGTTTACCTGTTATGAGCTCCAAAATATTTCCCAGATAATGAAAAAGCTTATACATTGCTTCGTACAGGATCATTGAGATAATCAACTAAATGAAAAAGTAAACATCAGAATGTAATAAATAAAAATAAGATATATGTTTAATATAAAAGAATTACAAGAACTGTATTTAGGCCCACCAGCGCCAAGCGAACACTTGTTCGGGATTTGAATTCCCACGAATGGGCTGGCTGCAAAGGCGTTTTCGTGAATTGGATCTCGTAATAGGGCATAGGCGTCTTCGTGATATGGAACGCATATACGAGCCAGTTTCCCTTAGAAACTCCTCCGCGAAGGCATCCCTCAGGTAGATAGGCTTTATATGCTTTGCAATAACAAAATACACCAAACCAAACCAAAACCATATTTATGCAATGAATAATTTAATTATTCTTTATTAGCGTAACATTATATTTCAGTTCCCTAAGAAAAAAATTAACAACGAATCCTTGACTTCCTTTTTAGTACTTACAAATCATGCACTCAGTATTTCGAACTCTGTACATGTGTCACATTCGTAACGATTGCTATACATTACTTCATCATTATAATATAAAGATTCACTGTTGAAATTATCTCAGATATTTAATAGTACTTTTTTATAATTAAGATTTCAAAATCGGAAATTTCTTATCCTGTTAAAGGGGGCTCATACACCTTAAATCCCTTATGATTTTCGAACAGTTGACTGTTGCAAGATTTAGAATATTTTATTTATTTTAAAAGCAATTACTTCCAATTCTGACTACATAGTATAGCTGCTTTGGAAACTAGTAACCAGAAAGTTTGTGTTGCCAGAAATATTTTTGTAATTTAATCCGCTTTGTGACCACATTTTTTGTCATGTTTCCACCTTGCGCGCATGATATTTTAAAAATGGCTAATGGTACATACTTGAAATTAGATGGAATTCTTTATATGGGCACTAGTTTCTAACTGAACCAAATATCTGATGAATATTTTAATATTAAAAAATTTATGGACGAAAACATTACAGATTTTTTAATGAAACACATTTTATGAAATCAACTCGAAATAAAATGAAAATTTAACATCAAGTTCTTAGAATTTTTGGTTTACAGTCGTTTCCAAATGTTATAAAAGCTATATATTAAATATAGAATCAAATTATGCAACAGAATGTTGTGCGTGCAAGGTAGAAATATGGCCAAACATTTTGTCACAAAGCGGATTAAATTATAAAAATATTTGTGGCAACACAAACTTTCTGATTACTATTTCAGAAAGCAGCTATATTATATAGGCAGCTGTAGAAAGCTGGAAGCAATTGCTTTTAAAATAAATAAGTTGTCGCAATTCTTGGAAAAGTCGCATATTCGAAGGTCTTATGGGTTTTAAGGTGTGTGAGTCCACTTAATGAGTACCGCATTCAAGTTTGAATTCAAAGACTGAGAATAGAAGCTATCGTATAGCAACCGTCAAAATTAGAAAGATGAACAATATGTTTCTTTCGTCTTCCGTACTATTTAAACCTTATTCTTTTCCATTTTTTTCTAGCACTACTACAGCATTTCCACCTACTTTTCTCTCGTATGCAATTTTGGATGGCAGGAAATGAAAAATATTACTTTACTAGCAACGGATTTGAAAAGTGCCTGTGTAAACATTTCTCAGTCTGAAAATATTTACATTCCAGCGAGTTAAAATTTCAAAAATTCTTTGAGATGTATGCAAATAAACATTCAGAGTTATTTGTATCTCTGGGGGAGATTCCTGAACCTGAGACGTTATCGCTACTAAATACAAATATTTCTTATGTGATGAACGTAAAATTAACGTACTTAAGGGGGCTCATACACCTTAAACCCGTTATGATCTTCGAATATGCGAATGTTGCAAGAATTAGGATATTTTATTTATTTTAAAAGCAATTACTTCCAAACTTTTACAGCTGACTACATAATACAGCTGCTTTGGAAATTAGTAACCAGAAAGTTTGTGTTGCCACAAATATTTTTGTAACTTAATCATCTTTGTGACAAAATATTTCGCCATGTTTCCACCTTGAGCGCATGATATTTTAAAAATGGCTAATGATACATACTTGAAATTGGATGGAATTTTTTATATGGGCACTATTTTCTAACTGAACCAAAAATCTGATGAATATTTTAATATTGAAAACATTTATGGTCGAAAACATTACAGATTTTTTTAATAAAATACATTTTATAAATTCAACTCAAAATAAAATAAAAATTTAACATGAAATTTTTAGAATTTGAGTTTCACAGTAGTTTCCAAATGTTATAAAAGCTATATATTAAATATGGTATTAAATTATGCAACAGAATGTTTTAAACTGTGCGCGCAAGGTGGAAACATGCTGAAGTATTTTGTCACAAAGCGGATTAAATTATAAAAATATTTGTGGCAACACAAACTTTCTGATTACTATTTCAGAAAGCAGGTATATTATGTAGTTAGCTGTAAAAAGTTGGAAGTAATTGCTTTTAAAGTAGATAAGTTATCCCAATTCTTGCAGCCGTCACATATTCGAAGTTGTTACGGGTTTTAAGGTGTATGAGTCCCCTTAAAGTAGGTAAATACTTATAGAGGGAACATGATAAGATACTTAGTGGAATAAAATATAAGAAATGAAACTGAAAAACAGAATTTCTTACCAAAAGAATTTTTTGCTGTTAGAGTTTCGATGCACATGGTAAGAACATGGTTATGATGCCCAAAATACATAAATAAAATCTAGAATACTATTCATTCATGAATATTTCCAATTCCGTTTTGTACATATTTAGTTGATAAGAGTTTATTTTCACAGAATTGAGTAAAAAGAGATTATGCAAGACTGTAAATTTGACATATGAGTTTAAACAGCATATTATGGATTAGATTTTGAATATATAAATTAAACCTAGTTTCAAGTTAAAGTATTGTTAGAATTCGTTTACACTCCTCCATGCGTTTCTCATGTTTGTACATATGGAAGGCTTCTTTCTCAGCACTTTATCACAAAACAAAGAACATATATATATATATATATATATATATATATTTGTAATAATAAAATTCCATAGTCAAGAATACACTTAAAATTCTAACTGCATGTTCTTTTTCATTTTTAATGGCGACGTTCTCTTATTTGAAAGTACGTGGAATTAAATCCACAGCCCCGTAGTCAAGTTGTTTTTCCCGCCTTTTCTACACGTACAGTTACAGAATGTTCTGGAAATATTTAAAGAGAACTAGGATTGGCTGACGTCATTTCTTGGAAGCTCCGCCTTTCCAGAGGCTATAAAAGGACTCGCAAAGGTATATCGGGGGCTTTTTCTTAAATGTCACGATGCAGTAAACTTCATACAAAAAGTTGTTAGTAATTCTTGTTATTTACTCTGGATATCTGATTTTGTAACTGCTATTTCTACTAAATAATAATAAATGGATCCTGTTTTTTTTAAACTTATCGTTTGATAATTTCAGCTACGACTAAAGTTGGTACATATATATATATATATATGTATACGTTTGAGGCAGTACGAATTGCAGCAAAAGCAAAAGTGCACAATTAGAGGTTATAGCAGTTCCATATATAACGTTTCAGCTTTCTACGGCTAATTGGTTTTTAGTTATGCGAGATACATACATATCTACGTGTACATACGAAAAAAGAAGCAAGAAATATAACATGAAAAAAATCCCTTAACAATCCTTTTTAAATCTATTTTACAATCCGTTTTGGGGGAAAAAAAAAGAGTCCTTTATTCTGTCCATACATGCAGATGTCAAGTAAAAAAAATCGTTGAAATGCATTTGATATCTATCAAAATGGATATTTTTCATTAAAATATGACACCCGAAATTTTTCGGGATTGCAATATCTTCTTTTCTTCGGAGGCATCAATAATTACCTCTGAAGGCTATTTTATGTCAATCTATTAGTAAAATTTAGAAGTGAATAAGGTACGATCATGTTGTAGAGGCAGTACGTAATTTTTTTGGAAGCAGAAGAGATGAAAAATTAGCAACGCGTTCGCCGGAATTCGAACCACGGACCTCTGAAATACCGGCTCAGTGTGCTGACCACTACACCACGAAGGCACGCTAGGAAGGCGGGAGAAATACCTTACATACTCCACCTTTCAAAGGACGACTGGGTTTATGAGGGGACCTAATGGCCAAATTCCGGGTGAGAAGAATCGTCGTCCATCACCCTTTCAGTTCGGGCGCCACTGTAGAGACATTTGGAATTTTTTTTGGAGCAGAAGAGATGAAAAAATAGCAACGCCTTCGCCGGGAATCGAACCACGGACCTCTGAAATACCGGCTCAGTGTGCTGACCACTACACCACGAAGGCACGCTAGGAAGGTAGGAAAAATACCTTACAATGTTAGTTTTGGTTATGAACGGATAAATCTAACAAAATGAAATGGTAGTTATGGTTCTGTTACGGTGAAACACCGAAATCTTAAGAATGTCGACTTTCACCGGTGAATGTCAACATTCATATTGTCTTTTGGTGTATGTCCGAAATATTTTCCAAATAATCTTATTTCTGACTTACACCGGTGAATGTCCACATTCACCATGTACTAATGGTGAATGTTGAACATTTAACAATATTATATTTTCTTCTCCGTAATTCAGTCGCGAATAAACGCACTTGACACTTGAAATAAGAACTTACGAACATGAGAACCTAAAACACACAATACATTCAAAATAAGAAAGGAAAATAATAGAAGTTAAAAACTTACTTAATTATACAGTCCGCTCTAAATGAGAAGATAAAATAACAGTAATAAAAAAACTTACTAAATTATGTGCTTCAAATCTTATTTATTGCAACAACTTAAAATATTATGGCATTTTATGACCTCTCTTTTCGACTTTCACCAGAGCATATGTGTGATTGTCGACATACACCGGTGAGGGTCCGAATATACAAGAATGTACACTCATGTCCAAAATTATGTTTACATGCATAAATTCACGGATTTCTCAGAGACTATGACTTATAATTTAATGAATTTTCGTGGATCATACATAACATGATGACACATAAAAGCAAAAGAAAAAATTGAAGATAACCTCATATGACATAAAATTGTAGCATGAAACAATAAAAATGGTAATAAAGTGTGACAAAGAGAGTTAAGAAAAAAAGGAATGATTCAGAAAAAGAATTAAGTCTTACGAATTTAATATGGAATATGATCTCCCCTGACTTGTACACACATATCACAACGTGTTTTAAGGCTGGAAATAACGTTGTTAACCACAGTTTGGGGAATTAATCTCCACTCTTCCAGCAATGCCGTCTTCAGAGCATTTACATCTCTAAGAGGAGGATGTATACCTGCAATTGCTCTTCCAAGGTAGTCCCATAAGTTCTCTATCGGGTTAAGGTCAGGAGAGTTTGGTGGCCAAGGTATTCGCTTAATGTCTTCACTTTCAAGGAATTCATCAACGAGGTTTGCTCGATGTGGACGGGCATTATCATCCATAAATAAAAAGTCAGGTCCATATGCACCCCTGAAAAGTCTTACATAAGGATCTAAGACCTCATCCCGATATATCTGGCCTGTCACAGATCCGCTGCTGAACACGTGTAGGGGCGTACGTCCATCGATCATTATTCCACCCCATACCATCACACCTCCACTACGGAAACGGTCACGTTCCACAATGTTCGAGGGATCATTTCGTGTTCCTGACTCCCTCCAGATGTAAACACGTTTAGAATCACCAGTTAAACTAAACCGCGACTCATCAGTAAAGAGAACATGGGACCATTGATGCTCAGTCCAGTTTTGATGTTCTTTACACCAATTAAAGCGATCCCTCTTTTTCTGTGAAGACAGTAAAACACATACCCTTGGCTTTCTGGCATAAAGGCCTTTTTCATTAAGCCTTCTGTATATTGTTTGCCGTGATGCAACAGTTCCAGTGGCGGCTGCATGCTCTGAACTTAACTGGCGAGCAGTAGCCTTTCTGTTACGACGGGCAGTTAATGCCAGATACCGATCTTCAGAAGCAGTTGTCATTCGTTTCCGACCTTGTCCAGGCCTCCTTACAACACTTCCATCATTTTGAAACTGTTTCCATAGCTTAGAGACTGTCTGTTTTGAAATATTCAGACATGTGGCTGTTTCCATGATTGACTGCCCTGCTTCCAAACGGCCGATAATTCGCCACTTTACAGATTCTTCCAAATGATACGTCGAAGCCATAACAAACCGCTTTGAATCCCTACACACTGAAATCAAACGCTATGTTGCAGAAATTCACTCAAATATTCAGTTTGCGCAAAGCGCTTGATTCACCCTTGGATGACGTAAGCCTAGATTTGCATATCACAAACCGTTTGATTAATTTTGATTGGATAATGCTAATTAGGCTTGGTTTTCACACATTCCCTGCAAATACGGATCACATTGATTCGATATTTCATTGAATATCATCATTTTTGGGTAAAGATAATTTTGGACATGAGTGTAGTACAATATTCGATCTTTCACCGACGTATTTGGTGAATGTTGATATTCTCCGGTGAAAGTCGACATTCTCCAATTTCGGTCTTTCACGGTAACAGTTCCATATAATAAATGTGATTTTTGCGTGATATTTGCATAATTTTGATTTCTGACATGAGTAGCATTTACTACAGGTTCAGCATTCCTGCTTCCCTCCCACCCTCCGAAGAACAAGCAATGGACTGCTACTTTGATGGCATTGTCGATGTTTTAATCCATAATATTTCAACGATATATATTACTCGTCAATATTGTACAAAGCGAGTTTCAGAGAAAACGTGGGCGGAGAAACTATGTCAAAAGTGCTCAGTGTGTGCTATTTAAAGATGCAGATATATTTCCTTCTGAAGGATCGTACATTCATACATCACTTCTCCAGAAATTAGGTAGCAAACTTAGTGATAATGTGACGAATTCGACTGAAGCAGCGTTTCAACAGTCTGGCATTAGAAATTAATGTTTTGTTGCAATATTCTAACGAAACTGTCAACTCATGTACCATGATATTTTAGAGGCACTCCAGTAAATCAATGCGTTTAACAGGGTGGTGAGGAAAGAGAATGCATCAAAAGCTGTAATTTGATCAAAATGGGAATTGACAGTGAAGCTCTTGATATGATGGCCTTTCATTGGTTAAACTGAATGTTGCAAAGCTTAACATAGTTTCGTCTGTTGTTGACTTGATTTGCCATAGCATTTCGTCAGAATTATAGGAAATTTCAGATATCAGAATTAATTTATTGTTTGTAATAGTCTTTCGTAGTATTGCTTGACTTTTCAGGCAATGAATGGTTTCGATGTAATGTATACTGAAATGAAAAATTGTGCCTGATTCTGTAAAAGAAATGGATGCGCTCAAAGTGCTCTTAAAGCGTGAAAATAAGTAGCATTCAATATATCTCTTGATGCTGTGTGGTATTCTTATTCAGTTTTTCATATTTTAGAGGACTAAAGTAAATAAAATACGCAAGACAGTAGAATCTTAAGTTGGAAATTAATTTTTCCTAATCTATAATTTTTATATTCACGCTTGATGTTTCGAATGGACAATATTTTCGAAATCATCAGAGCACTTATTTCACAACTGATTTCTTTATAAAGCTTCCTGCCTAATTCTCCTTTCTTTCGAAATTCCTAACATTAACTTAACTCTTAATTCTCCATCGAGATGAATCCCTACCTAAGGTCTTATGGACTAAACTGATTTGAAGTCATCTCAACGGCATTTATTGAATCTTAATAAGGAAACGTTTACACAGGCAGTTACATGTCCGTGGCTTGTAGACAAGAGTCTAGTTGGTTTCTTACAATTATTATGATACGTTGCATGTTTAGTACTTCAATACATAATTTTCCCATAATTGTGACATATATACAGATAGTAATTTTTACGTGTTTTTCACATTACGATTTAACAGTTTATGGTTAGAAGTATTATGTAATTACAGATATACATTACGTATTCCATAGATTCAATATAGGCCTCCCAGACGGTGTAGTGATTAGGGAAGCCGACTGCGATACCAAAACGCCCGGGTTAGAATCCCGAAGAAGGCATGTTTGTAAATGTCCATCCCTTCATAGGTAGCAGAGGTAGCGCCCACCTATTAAGTGCATCCATAATAAAGTGATCACCACTTCTGGCCTTAGCCAATCCGAAGTCGGCTGACGGCCTGCCATTGGATAAAAAAAGGGATTCAATATAGTGGGGGAAGGGCATTTCTAAATGTAATATAATGCAATGAAGTTTCTTAGACCTTAGGCAGTCTTAGAATATATAGTCTTCAGATTTTCATAAAATTGATCCGATATTTAACATACATATTTAATAAAAGAATCTAGTGAGAGCTGGATCGAATTTCAGTGAACACTTCCCCGCGAACTATTAGTAGTGTTATACTTGCATTTGGTTTTTGTTTCGTGTAGAATTCTGAAAGCTGCTTTAAAGCAAGTCAGGTTGAATGTCCAACCTGACCAATTTTGTGGAGCTGGTTCCTTGAGCAAATGAGTTAGTTATTCAGGGAAGCTGAATGATTTGAAATAGTTCAGTGAGCCGAGGATTTTCTAATAATGGACATAATAATTCTGAAGCTGTGCCTTGCCAATAAAGTGTTCTTGAAAACTTGCAAGAAATGACTAGTTGCTGGACCCAGATTTTCACAAAACGCAAGCTAGGATTTAGGTGTTGAGTTATCTGAGATAAAGCACTGCTCGGAATGTTAAATTGTAGTGCCGAATACGTAGTTATGTTCTATATGCATCTCTGCCTAAAGCATTATTCTTTGATAGAGCTGTGAGTTGGCTGCGTGATCTGTGGTATAAGTTGCTCATTGCTCCTCTTTGTAATGGCAACAGTTGATGCACTTGGCTTGTTTCTGGCAATGAATTATCTGAGTGACTACCTGAGTACTGCACACACACAGGCTACGCTATACAACTACGATTCGTATGGCCAGTGTCCTGATAGTTGTAATACCATGTGATAGCAATGTACCTTTGGTAAACGCAAAACCTGAAGCCTGTATATAGGAAACACTAACCTCAGCGTAATTTGCGTAAGCAAATTATTATGCTGAGGAAACAGCGTAATAATAACCTCAGCGTAACCAGTTGAGTTAACCTCAACGTAACCAGTTGCCTCAGCGTTACCAGGTTAGGCAACGTAACCAGTTGCCTAACCTAGTAATAACCTCAGCGTAACCAGTTGAGTTAACCTCAACGTAAGCAGTTGCCTCAGCGTGACCAAGTTAGACAACGTAACCAGGTTAGGCAACGTAACCAGTTGCCTAACCTAGTAATAACCTCAGCGTGACCAGTTGCCTCAGCGTAATTGGCATTCAATTCAATTATTGAATTGCCCTTTCCGTCCAGTTTCTGCTGAGATATTCTGTAGTGAATTGCCTTTAGAACGGGAGCTGGAATACAGTTACTGGAAGCTTGTGCTTGTAAATATGCGGGAACTCCAAATACTGGAATTTAATCCTTCCTCTCCATGGTTTTGGTTCACGTAACTGCAGTTCCAGTTTGAGACTTTCCTTTATTTCGGTTTCCTTTTCTGGGAATTCAAGCGGTCGCTGTTTTTGCACGAACTACAGGTTCGCTTATACGAGTAGGACGGATTTTTTCTATTGGAATTTTAAACTTTCCATGCTCAATTTATTTGACCAGTTTCTGCTGAGATATTCTGTAGTGAATTGCCTTTAGAATGGCAGCTGGAATACAGTTACTGGAAGCTTGTGCTTGTAAATATGCGGGAACTCCAAATACTGGAATTTAATCCTTCCTCTCCATGGTTTTGGTTCACATAACTGCAGTTACAGTTTGAGACTTTCTTTTATCTCGGTTTCCTTTTCTGGGAATTCAAGTGGTCGCTGTTTTTCACGAACTACAGGTTCGCTTATACGAGTAGGACGGATTTTTTGTATTGGAATTTCAAACTTTCCATGCTCAATTTATTTGACCAGATGCAAGTGGATGCTATTTGGCGTATGGTTTGCGTTTTCTGCTGCTATAATAAATACGCATTCTGATAGCTTTTGCTTAGGTTTGGTAGAGCATTTCTTCTTTCTTGTTACCATGCGAAATGGTGCTTCGCCGATTTCCTGACGTGAAATATTAACTGCTGCCTCGAATGTTAGGGTGATCAAGCGCAGACCGAAGTGGCATCCGGTCAGCCAGCGCCGGATAGATAAATAAATCACTTTCTAATACAGCTTCTGTGTATCCATAGGTGGTTAAAGATCTCTTTTAATTAAATCTATAGGTGGTTAAAGATCTCTTTGAATCTCTTTAATCTTTTGTATCTATAGGTGGTTAAAGATCTCGTTGAATTTTCTCTTTTAATTGGTTAAAGATCTCTTTTGATGTATAGTGTATCTATAGGTGGCTAAAGATATCTTTGAATCTCTGCGTAAGCAGATATTCAAGCGTTGCCAATACGGATATATTAAATATAGTACCACATACACTGCTAAATACTAACTTAAAAAATTACTAATTTGCATTCTCATGTAGGCTGCTGGAGAAACTAATCGAATAGGAAAGAATTAACATAAAATAACTGTTAATTAAAAAAAGACTTTAATATGTCAACTTAATATTTGCGTCATTCACATTTTAATTTCTGTTTCTTATTTCTCTGAAATATTATTGAAATGCAATTAATTGCTGCTAGAGCATTTCAATCGGTTAAGCACGAAAGAAAGACCCACTTTTATTGAGAAAAGTATAAGACATGATAAATTGGCCTGATAGAATTGGAAAATATTTCGAATTAATGTCCCAAGCTATTATGATCTATTTTTACTTCCTTGTACGAAGTAAAAAGGAATTGTTGTAATTGTGAAAAGTTTCAGGCAGCATATTTCAACGAAAATATCCATTTTGACCGTTATCGAATGCAATTTAACGATGTTTTTGCGTAACATCTGTACGTAAGGACAGTATAAAAGATTCTTTTCCTCAAAAAAAATTATGAACCTGCTTTAAAATGAATTCTGAAGAGAATATTTCGTGGCGTCTGTACGTATCTCGCATAACTCAAAAACGAGTAGCCTCAGTACGTTGAAATTTTGTATATAGGACTGCTATAACATGTAGATGTGTACCTCGTATTTTGGTTGCAATAGGCCGTACCAAACGTATATAAATATATCTATATATATATCCACTCTGTTACCCGCCTCAGTGATCTGAGTTTCTTTACTCTTATATGTTTGTAAATTGTACATTTTTTGCTTTAAAAATGATTGAATTATGTTGTTCTTAACTTCCAGTTAAGGTTTTTGTGTCTTTAGTAAATCTGTATGTAATATTTTTAGAATTATCAACAATTTTAAAGTTATTTAAGTGCTGCTAAACCTAATAATTTTTTTTTTATGGCGGCCATTGCTTGTTTATATTTGAAACAGCAGAATGGTGGATTTGTTGCCAATCTAGAGAAACTTAGCTTCGCAACAACAAAGATAACGCCTTCGTTTATTACTGCGAATTAAATCATGCTTAATTCTTTCTGGAATGTTTTCGAGGAAATAAGTGTTTAAGATTTACTTCGTAATTTTTAATACAGATATTTTGAGTTTTTATGTATTTTTGCCTTCTCGCGAAGTGAGAACTTAATTAATTGAATGAGAAATACTCAATCGTCTATGAAAAGCTGTTTCTTTTTTGTTTTGCTTGCTTAATTTCTTTTATACATCGTTCTAGTGTATTATGCTATTTGAATAGAACATATGGCAACGATTAGATAATTCTTCAAATGATATAAATTTTGTTCATTATGAGTTATAATATGAACAAAATATAATACTGTTAACTGAACCTAGCGCCAGAGTGTGGCTATGGTAAACCAATAGAGTGCATTTTAAAGAGTGCATTTATTCTATTGTGGTTTATGCGCTGTCGACGAAGTAGATTTAATTCAATCCAATAAGTTTAAATGAAATGCAAGAAAAAATGCGTATAATTTAATATTCCGTACAAGGAAGTCATGTGGTGTACACATCAGATTTTTATAATATGTATTCATAGAATTTAAAACTCATCGCGTGCTTAACCAGCATTTAAATGTTACTCAACAACGCATCCCATATTATACTCAATATCCCATCCTTAATCATACAATGAAATGGGTCTCCAAATGTCAGAAACAACGAAATGCCGACGAGAACAAAGCCGAGCAAAATATTTGCCCGCCTCCAAAATCAATGTCAATTAGGTAGAAAAAGTATTGGCAGTGGAAATCTTTCCAAGTCACGCCTCGCGAATCGATGTCATCTGTTGCAATCACTGCTCGCGGACTCCAAGAGTTATCTGCGGTAATTCGCTTAATTAAGAAGCCATTGCGTAAAGAAGACGAAAAAGTAAACCGAAGCTCTTCCAATCTCATCCCGAATGAAATTGGGAATCGGATGTTCCCACCTTAGCTTTCCCAATTTTGTCATCAAATCAAGAATAGAAAACTAAGCTATAACGAAAGCAAAGGCATCTTCTCAGGAAGGGATTTTCAAGACACACATCTAAACATAAAATTCTGTATTGCTCTTTAGATACCATCTCCTTAACAAGCTGAATTATCCGACAAAGAAAACACTAAAAAAAGTTATTTATTTTAAAATGTAAATAAACACTAATTAAAATTTTCTTATGTATGCAAAATTTTCTTTGCTCGAAGTTTGAAATAAAACCTCTTCATAAATATTAAATGAAAAAGAAAATGTAATGTTAATTTATTGGAATATAGCAAAAAGGTGGCTATCTTCCTGAAGGAAGGGATGCTTTCGGGGAGAACTTTCTAAGAGAAACAGGTTCGTATTCACATTACACAGGGGGAAACCCATGAAAACCAACCATGCCCGTTTGCCTGGGATGTCTCGCCTACTATCGAAACAGAATGATCTCTAAGTGATATATGAAATATGAAATTTATTAAATTTTTAAATTTCTACATTTCGATTTATTAATATTTACGGTTAATGTTTTATTTGATATTTATATCAAATAATCAAAAATTAATGTTATCGTAATATCTTTTAGATCAGAATGCACTTACATAAGTTTACATAGCTGAGAACTGTGAAAGGTACATCGTTTGCAATTTAAAAAATATGCTTCAGTTTCATAATACTTCGGCCCACCAGCGGCCGAGCGCTAAAGTCGCTGAGCACTGGTAGTTCGGTCCGAGGTTCGAATCCCGCGAACGGGCTGGCTGCATGGGTGTTTTCGTGGTTTTACCCATGTGTAACGTGTATACGAGCCAGTTTTCCTTAGAAAGTCCTCCACGAAGGCATCCCTCCCCCTAGACAGATAGCCCTAGAGGCTTTGGCGTAATTAAATACACACACACACACACATACACACATAATACTTCGATCATATGCCTAGTTTTTCCCCCATTCCAAGCTTTATTCTTTCAAAATGCACACTTACCACAAAATTTATTTACAGCAAGTTAAAAAAGAAAAAGCTTGCCTACTCAACGCAAAATTTATTTACAGCAAGCACAGCAAGTGAAAAACGAAAATACTTGCCTACTCAACGCAGAATTTATTTTGTGATTTACAATTAAAATAATTCATTCATTACTTCTAATTCTTGTTTTGTATCTCAAATTAAGGTAATAAATGGAATTTTGTATGGTTTTAAATAAAAAAATCAGTTTTTCTTCAAAATTGTTATAAAACAGTTGCTCGACGCCTTTTAAAATTTCGAATTTAAGTTATATACTTATGAAACAGCGCCATTAACTGTTAATGGCGCTGTTTCATAAATATATAACTTACTTTCGAAAAAAATTAAATTAAATCCTCATCTCTAATTAAACATGTGGTCCATCGCTTATAAATGCGATTCGAAATTTCATGGAACTTTTGACGTTTCTGGGCAAAGTGGTTTAAGTCCGTTATAGTGATTAAATTTGAATAACACGAAGCTTATGTCCGAAAATGTAAAATAACTGAGAATTAGACCTAATAGATCATTCATTGGTAACAAATTATTGCTTTTCTAACTTGCCATAAATATTCCTTATTAGTCAAAATTAATGAAATTTTATTAATGACATTTATTCGAATCTTATCTTTCAATAATACTAGTAAGTTTTCATAATTCATCCTTCTAGTCGGCATTCTAAAAAAAGCGAAAAGCATGCTTGCTCCTTCATTTCATGTACTTGTGCGTTTTCGTAGTTTTCCCCATGTGTAACGCGTATACAAGCCAGTTTCCTTTAGAACGTCCTCCACGAAGACATCTCTTCCCTTAGGCAAATAGCCCTAGTGTGCTTTGCCATAATTAAAATACACACACATACACACATTTCATGTAGTTACCTTGTACTATATGCATCTCTATAATATTTCGTGTTCGTTGTCTAGCATTCTTAAAGGGGTATCAGAAACCCCTATACCGACAATGTTAAATTAGCCATTTTCGATGTACCTTTTCTCAAAATCTGCTGTAGATACAAGCTTGAAATTTTTTCTGTAATTAAAGTATACCTATCTGATTATACTGAAATAAGCTTTTGAAGCATTTTGAATTTTAGAGTAAATGAGAGAATATTTTGCTACGCATAGTAAAATTTAGCACTCTTCTCACATAAAAAAGTTTAATTTTTTTTTTTACGTTTATTACAAAAAGCTCATTTCAGTAAATATTAGGGAACCTAATAAATAAGCCATAAAAAGTTTAGATACCTGTGAGCAGTAGTTCCTGAGAAAAGGTACATCGAGTATAAAAAACCACGTTTGGAGAAAAACGCGTTTTTATGAAAATATCCTCATTGATCAAAGCAGTAAATGACAAATTAAAAATAGCTTTTTTTACAGTTCTAACTTTCATAGAGATTAAAGTATGGTATTTTAGAAAGATAAAAGTGCAGAGAATATGAAAATGCGAAAATCCGAAATTACGATTTTTTGAAGATTTTGGGGTTCCTAAACCCCTTAAAGTGTTCTTGAATTCATTTAGCCACTATTATTAAGATATAATATAAATATTAAAATATTAGTAGGAATGTGAATTATACGTGTTATTAAGATATTTTTTAAAACAATGGGTTCTAAGAAAGTAAGTACTGTGAGGATGCAGATAATGTCCTTAGAATTAAAACTTGAAATCACTGATGAACATGAGCAAGGTGAGCGTGTGGTAGATTTAGCCAAGTATTAGTATTTCTACGGTATGTAAGATGTTGAAGCAGAAGTACATAGTAGAAGCTCTACGACCAGCCAAAAGAGTTATAACAATATCAAAACAAACTTCCGTAAATGAAAAGAAAATCTTAGTGTAGCTGAAGGTAAAATCAGGTATAATGACCATGCAATCATCTGTGGGAACGCAAGGGTTATGTATTCAGATTTACTGGGGAGACGTCGGGCTCTTCAAACAGTAAATGTGTAGAGACATTCAAGGCAAGTTGCGGATGTTTTGTAATGTTTAACCCTTTCACGCGCGCGTTATTATTTTTATAATTTTTTTAACTAAAAACTCTAGAAATTGAATATAATGATCCTAGAGACAAATAATATATGAATTTAAAAAAATCTACTCTTGCCCATTGTTCTGTGAGTGGTGGTCGCACTGTGAAACCACCGCGTGTCTAGGACCTTGAAACTTACCGAGGTAAGTAGGAAAAAAAAACTTACCTTTCTCCGTGCGCGTTTCCAGTAAATGGCGAAATTTACGAATTTTAAACAAAATGCATGTAGGAATTGCATAATATATAATATATATTTTTTTTACATTATTTTACAAAGTTAAATCGTCAGAAAAAATTAAAAAATAAACATTTATGTAATTTTTCTGTAGCAGTGAAAGTACGTAAATAATAAGGACGTTTGGCTATATGGATTAAAAACTCAGTACAATAAGGATAAAAAAAAGACTCAGTGTTTTTTTTTTTAATTTCAAAGAACAAATATTTTTTGTGACATTTGTCAAAGCATGTTATGTCTTTTTGGTACATGCATGCCCACATTGCACGTTTCGCCACATGTATCTTCTTCTATGAGGTTTTTTCCTCGTGCTTGAAAATGCACACATTGGATCTAAATTTCACTGGTATATGTACAGCGTTATTTAGTTTCTTTTCATCTGGCAGATGAAATTTGTGGTTTTTTTTATGTTAATGAGGAGGGGCTTAGTCTTTTAGGCTTTGATACGGATCATTCGTTTCCCATTCTGACTTATTTTATTCGTATTTCGTCCCAAAATTTTCAGAAAATATTTTTAATTTAAATAAAACTTTACGCGATTTCTATTTTTAATTACAGCAAAGTATATTTCCATTAAATTTAAACCACAGGAAAGAATTTATAAAATCACAATATACTACCTTAGAGAGCAAGTGTGTTGAAGTTGCTGGAAAAGAAAGACCTTTTTACTGGGCAGGTGCATGTATTGTTTTGTAATAAAATAACTCTGTGATTTCAAAACCCCTTATGTATATCCGCGTAAAAATAAACATTCCTATTCGAGAAGCAAGCAAACGCCATTGTGAAGAGCAGTGGTTTCAAGGCGCGACCACAGAGCCTCTAGAGCATTGTGGCACAATCACAATGCTCTAGTGGGGCAGATACTCTAGAGCATTGTGGCACAATGCTTTAGAGTATATATCCACTAGAGCATTGTGCCACAATGCTCTAGTGGGGCAGTGGTCGCGCCCTGAAACCACAAAGCAAATGCCATACATATAGAGGGTTGTTTTTATATATGCAGTTTAATTATTGCTATTTGTTATTGTTTATGATAGAAATCATGATGTGCGATGAATAACTTTTGAAATTTAAAGTTGTTTATATTAATAAAAGGGAGATATTTTTTCTCATTGAAAACGAATTTTAAAAGGCATCCGATTTGAAGTACTAAGACCTGAAACATGTATGATTCCGAAGTCATTTTGTGTTACTTAGAGGTAAAAGATCAGTAATCAATCGATTTTCACTCAAAAATTTCGGAAGGAAGAGGAGAAAAAAATTCGAAAATTGATGGTTTCAGGGCACGACCACCGCGCGTCAAAGGGTTAAAAGGGGAATCGGAATACACTCCTTTTCCAGGCTTTTCGAAGTAGCGAACCTTTACATGAAGGCAGCGGTTGAATTCCTCAAAACTTGTACAGCACTGATAGAAGCCGAATGATATACTTTCCTGTAGATTTTTACATTGATGTTATGTTTCATAAAGATTTTACTATTTTCCTATACAGCACAGTGCAAATACATGTCATCATAACGAAATTCTATTGCCATGGGAAAGAATTTCGTTTTGCAAAGGATTTGATGAACATTATAAGTGGAAATAAAACAGCATGGAGAGTTTTGATTTGATATTTTTAACAGTATTTTTGTTTAAATTTTGTAAATCAATTATTGGTTCCTTTTTTACTTCCTTGAACGAAGTAAAAAGGAAGTACTGTAATCGCGAAAAGTTTCAGGCAGCATATTTCAACGAAAATATCAATTTTGACCGCTATCGAATGCAATTTAACGATGTTTTTGCGTGATATCTGTACGTAAGAACAGAATAAAAGACTCGTTTCCTCCAAAAAAATTATAAAACTGCTTTAAAATGAATTCTGAAGAGAATTTTTCGTGACGTCTGTACGAACGTATGTACGTACGTGCGTACACACGTATCTCGCTCAACTCCAAAACGAATAGCCTCAGAACGTTGAAATTTTGTATATAGGACTCTAACGTGTAGATGTGCACCTCGTATTTTGGTTGCAATCGGCCGCACGAAACGTATATAAATACATTTATATATATATCCACTCTGTTACCAGGTTCAGTGATCTCAGTTTCTTTACTCTTATATGTTTGTAAATTGTACATTTTTTGCTTAAAAATTATTGAATTATGTTGTTTTTATCTTCCGGTTAAGGGATGCCTTTAGTAAATCTGTATGCAATATTTTTAGAATTATCAACAATTTTAAAATTGTTTAAATGCCGCTAAGCTTAATTTGATGGCGGCCATTGATCCTGTTTACATTTGAAAGAGCTGAGTAGCGGATTTGTTGCCAATCTAGAGAAACTTAGCTTCGCAACAACAAAGATAACGCCTTCATTTATTATTTAAATCATGCTTAATCCTTTCTGGAATTTTTTCGAGGAAATAAGCGTTTAAGATTTACTTCGTAATTTTTAATACAGATATTTTGAGTTTTTATGTATTTTTGCCTTCTCGCGAAGTGAAAACTGAATTAATTGAATGAGAAATACTCAATCGTCTATGAAAAGCTGTTTCTTTTTTGTTTTGCTTGCTTAATTTCTTTTTTGCATAGTTCTAGCTTTATTATAGTATTTCAATAGAACATGTGGCAACGATTAGATAATTCTTTAAATGATATAAATTTTGTGCATTCTGAGTTATAATATGAACGAAATATAATACTGTTAAGTAAACCTAGCGCCAGAGTGTCGCTATGGTAAACAAAGTGAATTTTAAAGAATGCATTTATTCTATTGTGGGTTATGCGCTGTCTGCGAAGTAGGTTAATTTCAATCTAATAAGTTTAAGTGAAATGCAAGAAAAAATGCGTATAATTTAATATTCCGTACTAAGAAGTCATGGGGTGTGCACATCAGATTTTTTTAAATCCGTGTTGGGTGTGCTGCGTTAACCATGAGACTGATTATTATCGGTCAGAAGGTTGCAGAACACTTGTATATCTCATAGACTCTCAAGAGAGGAGTCAGCTTACAAGGTCGGTGCGTAACGAAGTAAACGCATATTCTGAGGTACAACAGTATATGTGAATTATTACAGAATTATGTTTGAGTGGATTTATATACCGGATGCTGACATACAGATTTCCGTTAGAATAATATATCACATCCATTCGAAATTCATCTTTTCCCCCATGAAGTTAATTCCAATGAAAATTTAGAATCTAATGAATTTTGTTTAATCTTCGTCGTTTTATTTCCCAACCAGAAAAATGGGTGAAAATTTCCGCATAACCAAGAATTTTCGGCCTACCAGAGGCCGAGCGGAAATGTCCCTGAACACTGGTACTTCGGTCCAAGGTTCGAATCCCGCGAACGGGCTAGCTGCATGGCCGTTTTCTTGATTTTTCCCATGTGTAACGTGTATACGAGCCAGTTTCTCTTAGAAAATCCTCCACAAAGGCATCCCTTCCCTTAGGCAGATAGCCCTAGTGGGCTTTGCCGTAATTAAATAAACCAAACCAAGAATTTTCCCACAAGCATAAAACACAGGACGAAAGAGCTAAAGCAACGCCCATAAGACTTTTCTCTCCCTTCCCCCCATTCATTCTAAGCCTTTCAAGGCTTAGAATGAATGGGGGGAAGGGAAACAGAATTTATTTTAGTCCGAGAGAAAACATGATAATTATAGGAAATATTCTCCAAACAGAGTTATTAAACAATTACCCTAACTTTGTGCAGTGAAATAAATATTATCTGTTAAACTATGTAGTATTATGTTGTAATAAAATAGAAAAGTGCTTCATTTCACAGTTAAACATAACACGCACATTATTTGTTCGCATAATATAGAAACTAACTTCAATAATAACTTTTGTTTATCACTCATATTTAAAATGTGAATGACGGACATGCGAATAACTGTTGCA
The DNA here is from genome assembly GCF_044657685.1 of Stegodyphus dumicola. Lineage (NCBI taxonomy): Eukaryota > Metazoa > Arthropoda > Arachnida > Araneae > Eresidae > Stegodyphus > Stegodyphus dumicola. Next base: position 25,311,165 of record NC_140772.1, read on the forward strand.
ATGATGCAATAAAAGAACGTTAAGAATAATCTGACAGTCAAAATCACAATAATTACAGTAACAGTGCAAGATGACTGCAAAGGACGCAGTTCCCTGGAAAAATTAAAGTTTAAAAATAAGCCTCTATATAAATGATGTAATTCTCAAGACATTTATTTATAGACTTTCAGTAAATTTCTATCAATGCAACAATCTCTAGACTGGAAGTAATCTCCTTTTATGTTTTGGAAGAAATTCATAAAATTTCCACTTGGGAGATTTTAGAAAAAGTAATTACACAAATGTTTTGTAATAGTTTCAGTTTTGCTTCAAATTCTCCCTTTATGTTATCTTAGTAAACTTCCTAATTGAGTTATATTCTTTGGTGTTTGTAATCAACTTCCTGCGAAATAGGGGAAAAACAAAAAGACGGAAAACTATCGAACAATCGGAAAACACATAAAAGCATTGTGTTTTCCAATACATTTTTACAGCTGCTGTAAAAGAAGGATCTAAAAAATCGGAAAGAATTTTTTTCTTTTGCAAGGAATCAATTTCGACATGGTTGTAGATAATGTTGATACCACTTTCAAAATAGTATTAGGGTAGGTATTTATTCTTCTGTTATTCAATTATCGCAGGTTTATTTAAAATAATATTTATACATAATTTCTGAGGTTTAAAGGAAGAATAATTTAGGTGTGCAAATTTGGTTCTTTTTCTTTCTTCCCTAAATTTTAAGTTTAACTATCTAATATATTAATTTACCTGTAAGTTACCTAATCTGTTCAGACTATTTTTATAAATAAGATATAATATTTGTAAGTTTTAATCTTTTTATTATTTGTGGTAAGCCATAAGCTGTATAATTTTCTTCTAAAATTAATACAAATCATTATCTCTAAAATAATAGATTTTTTTGGAAAACAAAATGTTGACAAGCTGCGAGGAATTCATCAAAAACCGATCATGTATTTATTCAGAATCAAATTTTAAAAACAAATTCGGATTACCAACTTTGTGATTTGTACTGTATTACACAGTTGGCTATCCAAATTGTAGCACCATAAAGGAATCATCCAATAAATTCGTACAGAGGCTGTTCGCACAATTTTTAGACGATTTTGGTAAGCTGTAATAAAAACTCGTTTGATGGAAAAGAAGTAATTGCAATTGTACTATGTTTTTAAAAGTCAAAATTATCGTCTGTGGCTTGAAAGTTTTGTTTTTATTCAAAATGGCGAATTTAACAAAGCAGTGGTTCGTAGGCTACATTGACGCTCTCTCCGAAGAGAAATATGCATACTCCGTTATCCAAAAACGATGTGAGAGTCATGCTTTTTTTGTGATATCTAAAGCGTCGATAGGTAATATCTTCAACAAGAAAAGAAAAAAAACGTCAAATTTGAGCCTCAAGTGGGACAAAAATTCCAAACAAGTATCCAAGGAAAAAACAGACATTTTCGACTATTGCAAACGCACGTTGTTTAATGTTAAAAGAAAATCACCCTAGTCAAAGGAATGTTGCAAAATCATTAAAATGCTCGGTGTCCACTGTAAACAAAATGATAAACGTTGATTTAAATTTTAAGAAAGCGAAAAACCGCAATGTGCATCGTCTTGTTCCAAAGCATATCGCTCAACGCAGGACACGCTGCAGAATTCTATATCAGAAACACTTATCCAAAGAAACATGGAAAACAATTGTCAAAATAGATGAACCATGGATGTATTTAAAAGACTGTAACAAAAAAAGAGCTATTTATTATCACAAAAGAGGAGAAAAAAATTTAAGTACATGGTTCAAAGAATCCGAAGAAAGTTTTTCTAATGGATTCATGATTTTTGCTGGTTTTTCTTATAATGGCAAGTTGAAAATAAAGAGAGTGGAAAAAAATGTCAAGAATAACTCCAAATACTATCAGGAACATATTTTATCGCCAATGTATCTGAATGAAATACCATCGTTTTACCCACAGTGCCATCCATCTGTGAGACTCCATCAGGACATAGCTAGCAGTCACACATAAAAAAACACTGAAAATTTCCTAAACGAAATGGAACAAAAACTGGTATCAAGGCCATACACCTTCACTGATATCCCAACTAAATCTCCCGATGTGTCACCTATGGATTTCTGTGTTTTCGGACTTTTTAAAACTGCATTATCCAAACGTTGGCCCAAAACCCTAACAAGACTCTGGAAAGCTGTTGGAGAGGAATGGGATAGAATATCTCTTCTGTCACTTCAAAAGGCATTATTATCCTGGAAATTGCGGTGTCGAAAGATAGTTCAGAATAACTGATATCAAATAGAATATTTGAAACACAAGAATTTTATGTAATTTAGTTTTGAGAATACAATATACATCGTCTAAAAAATGTGTGAACAGCCTCTGTAATTTGTACACTGCATCGACCTTGACAGAGCGTGCAAGTAATTAAGATTCCAGCATATAATATATTTTCTCCCTTCTTTCTGCATGCCTTCGGGATATAATGGTAGCACACTCGGTGCGTATTCGAGAGGTCCGGGTTCGAGTCCCGGTGAGGCAATTGTTAATTTTTTACGCCTCTAGCATCAAAATAACCTATAATGACTCTACAATGTAACGCTGCTTTTTGCGTGATATATTTTGCCAGGAAACAAAATTAGTCATACGAACAAATTTCGTGATTACATAGGAAAGATTGTGTTTTATAGAAATTTTGGATTATCTTTATAAGACGTCAGTGCTCGTATTGGACGAAACCAAGAGACATTGATACGAATCTGGATCGATGGACGCAGAAGGAATGCGCAGAAAATTTAGAGTCATTGCACCATGTCTTCACACCACATGCGAGCCGCTTAACCGGTAGCATATTTCACAAATGCACATCTGTGTAGCCACCAAGGGAGTGGCTTCTAAGTTTGACCAATGGGCATCTAGTAATATTTCTGTCACGTCACATGACTTTTGTCGCGCTTTAGGATTTAAGAAAGATGGTTGAAAATATTTTGCCACGCAATTTTCTCTGCAAAATAACTAAAGTATCGTCAATTTCTTCGGGAAAGTTTCATTGCGAAGTATAAGCAATTGTGAATATTTCACTACGAGGTTGAAAGAATTTGAAATAAGTACAAACACATGTTGGATACTCCGCAAAAATATCCATGCGAAATATTACTTAATAAGCGGTAAATAAGATGAAGAAAGAAATATGTGATAAACATCTGAGCCCAAATTCTATCTTTACGTAAAATTATGCATATGAGAAAATATTGACACCAGTTATATATCCAAATAGAAGTCAGCACTTTTTATTGCAGTCTATATGAAAAAATGTTCTTTAATAATAGCCAACGCAGAATGTTATTCAAAGTGAACTTTGCATTCGTACGGATTTCGTGTGTTAAATTTCATATTTACTAACTGCTCACTCTTAAATGTACTGTCCACACAAGAAATACTCATCAAACAGAATGAACTTATCTTATTCACAACGAATATATTCAACTTACTCACATATAAATTTTAATGTTTTAACAGTGGATATAATCAGATCTACACTATATGTATTCTGAATCTTACACTTTGAAAATCAAAATAATGCAAGTACTGAAATAAGAAAACTCTAGATTCATTGTAACACTTCCTTTTCTTTTCAGCTCAATAATAGTAATAACTATACACTTGAATTTTCTTTATCCACAGGTGTTAGTAAATGCATAATATCCAAAGCTAATATTGTAGCTTGAGTCATTTTTTCGATGTAAAGAGCAATAATATGCCGTAACTATCAATCTAACTATCAATGCGTGATAAAAATCGCGAAAATAAAATGTCAGCGATTAATTAAACTTATTAAACGAAAGCACTGTGAGATTTTCTGCTATTACACCATACGTTTATATCTGCGAAACCAATGTAAATTAAAACGTAACGCTTGTACGTTTAATTTACATTGGTTTCGCAGTTATAAACGTATGGTGTAATAGCAGAAAGCAGTTATAAACGTATAGTGTAATGCAGTTAGCATGTAATAGCAGTTTTAAACGTATGGTGTAATGCACAAAGATTTAGCGTCACAAGAGCACTAGAAGCTCATTGGTCCGTTTTCGAAACCCCTCCCTCAGTTGCTCCGCTGATGTGCACTTGTGAAATATGCTAACCGGTATAGGAATTAGCGTCGCTGAGTGCCTTGCCGAAGGGTCCGGTTTCGAATACCAGAAGGCATGGACGTTTGTAAATGTATAGTGTCCGTGCGGCATGGGGGCACTTTAAATATGCGGCGAGCTGAAAGTACTCTTGAAAGGTTGTAGTTAGGGAAAGAGGGTTGAAAGACTCTCGGAACCGCCCTCCTGCTGCTCTTCATCAAAATTAGGGGGGACGGAACTGAGTTACATCGCATAGGACCTGTATGGTGCTCAAGGCTGTTGCCAACGATATGCGTAAACTTGCGCTTCTTGCCACAGGAATTTTGTGGTTTTGATCTGACTATAGGTCAGACAATTGAGCATTAGTGACAACAATAAACGAGAGGAAGTATATTGTTAGCACTGCTATAAGGATAGCGCAGCTTTGCAAGAGTCCTAGAGTATGCTGTCCAACAACTTGTTTCATGTCACATATCGTTCGATGTTGTCTGCAGAGGAAGGAATCCTTGGAAGATATGTATTGCTGTGGTATCCAACATCTTGGCCGGTGGTATCCATCCAGACATATGCAGCTGCAATGTTGCGTTGAATGTTAGATATAGATGAACGAGAGGCACAACGTGGCTTTTCGGGTGAAATGCCATTCTGCCTATAGTGTCATAATGCGTCGTATTCGAGTTTAGTGGCAACGCGATATCATTACTTTTGTATTAGGCATTAGCTTAACTGTAAGCTATAGTTAAACATTTATCTTTTCAGCTCTAAGAAATAAGGGTAACGCAATAAAATAATGTAAAATCTAAAATTGTCTAAATATACAAGAGCTGATAAAAAATTTCTCTGAACAAGATATAAGAGAAATGTTAGGTGAACCAAATACATGTAATCATACTTTAAAAACCAGTTACCAACAGTATTCACAGAACATCTTCTTTATATATATTAGCGGCTAAAGTGTGTGTCGCCGATAGTTTACTGTTGCCACTCGGAAAAATGAGCGCGGAAATGAACGTTTCCGCAGTTTTTAATTAATATCTGGGCCAATTAAAGTCGTACGAAGATGACAATGGTATGGATGAATTCGGAGAATTTTTGCAATCCGAGGATACGCGTCTCGAATTTCAACTCTTCGCCGTTCCGTAGATATTCGAGAAAAAAAAATTTGGCACGTAGCCAAATCCCTCTAATAGGAAAATCCAAGGAAAAAAGTGCAAAATGTAGGGAAAAACGTAGGGGAAAATTAGTTTTTAATTAATATCTCGGCTAAATAAAGTCCCAAGAATGGTCAAAATGGCGTGCTACGGACCTGCGGAACACAACGGTGTGCTTCGCTAAGCTTGGAAGCCAGCCGTTTCGGAGGAGATGATGTTACTTCACACTATATATATATATATATGTGTGTGTGTGTGTGTGTGCGGCTTAAGTGTCTGTTTGTCGCCGATAGTTTATTGGTGTTTTGCGTAACTGTACTAGCCAATGGGGTGAAGTTGCCACGACACAGGGTTGCCGTTTCAATTGAGACGTAGACAATTTCCTGTAAAACTTGCCCTTGCTGTGACCATCATTATGTCTCAGGGTCAAACACTTAAGCGTGTTGGCATTCTTTTACCTCAGCCTGCATTTGGACACGGTCAACTTTATGTTGCCTGTTCAAGAGTTCGTGAAAGAACGGACGTAAAATTAAAAATATTGGATGGTCGTTTGCAATGCGAGCTTAAAAATGATGGAAAGATATACACAAGAAATGTTATGTGCAAAGAGATCTTTGACATGTGAATTAACATTTCATTATTTAAATCACCTTTATTGATTTAGCTAGCGGTGGGCTCTTAAGAAATGTACCGCCAGTGGTTTCCTTCATTGTACTTTACTTTAAGCAATTAAGCAAGTAGAAGAGGAGAACCCCGTGGGGCAGTTAGCAAAGGGGCGTCCTCGCCGCCTGCCCTGAGTAATTCAATTTAAATTAGAAAACACCTTTGCACAAATCATTTTAATTACAATTTATAATATCTAGTAAAACGGTCATTTCGTATGACCGCCGGGCTTTCTAGTATATATATATATATATATATAGTAATGTATAGTATAATTTTTACCGGAGACTTGAAAATTTTGCACTGCCCTCGACTGGACTCGAACCTCTCGGATACGCGCCTAGTGTGCTAACCGTTGCACCACGAAGGCATGCTGAAAGGAGGGAGAAAATACCTTATAGATGTCAGATTTTAAGGAACACTTTCTTTCTGCATAATTACTTTGTTAGAGTTGTTTGTTCTGTAAGCTTATTTTAGTCGTAGTACAGCAAACGGTGATCCCTCATGGCGACCTTATAAGGTATTTCTCCCACTTCCCTGGCGTGCCTTCGTGGTGTAGTGGTTTTGCACACTGGGCCCGTATTTCAGAGATCCGTGTTTCGATTCCCGGCGAAGGCGGTTGCATATTTTTCATCTTTTCTGCTTCCAAATTAACCTAATGGCTCTGCAAGTGGCGCCCGAACTAAAAGGGTTGTGGATTATGATTCTCCGCACCCAGGATTTGGCGACTAGTTCCCCTAAAACCCTAGTCGCCCTTTAAAAAGGGGGAGTATATAAGGTATCTCTCCCACTTTCCTAGCGTGCCTTCGTGGTGTAACGGTAGCACGCTGGGCCGGTATTCCAGAGGTCCGTGGTTCGATTCCAGGCGAAGGCGGTGGCATATTTTCATCTTTTCTTCTTCCAAATTAACCTAATGACTCTACAACCTACCCCAAGCCTTAAAATGATAGGGCTTTCTGCACTAAAAAGGAAATGCTAAAGAAACGGAGTTCTACAAAAGTAGAGATGGATCCGTTTGCCATCTTCCATTTTACTTCACTTCGATAATTTGCTTATATTTCTTTATTTAAACAGTTTTATTTTGGTTTGGTTTATTTAATTATGGCAAAGCACACTAGGGCTATCCGCCTAAGGGGAGGGATTCTTTCTTGGAGGACTTTCTAATGGGAACTGGCTCGTATACACATTACACTTGGGAAAAACCACGAAAACGCCCATGCAGCCAGCCCATGCAGCCATGCAGCCAGCCCGTTATATATACTATATGTATATATATATATATATATATATATATAGTATATATAATAAAACAGGGAAGAAAGATCGCAATTAAAATGCAATCCATCAACGTGTTTCTTTGTGTTTATAACAGGAAAATCATCATTGAAGCAATATATATAATAGCTAATAAGGCAATGAGATATTTTTTTAAACCTGTAGCGATTGTAACAAACTTTGTGTTAGACACATGCTGACGCCGTAACTGTCCTGATCATAAATAATCCAATCCTTAATTTTTGCCTCTTCGTCTGCTCTTAAAATCATCCTGCAGTTTGCTTCGCTTTTCCACACCGAAAGGAATTAATCATCCAATCCTGTAGAATTCCATAAAATATCACCTGAAGAACTGACTTTCGATGCATTTTTCATAAAACAAAAACATATTTGCATCTCATGCTGAAATTTCAGAATTAAAGTGTTTTGCTCACTTATGTTTCATTTATGGTCGCTTTTATATACAATAATTCTTTTAGAACCTATCGAAACACTGTCAGAGTGACTTAATAATCTTCCAAAAATCTATTTGTTTTGTTTACTTTAGCATTTTATGTATTCATCAAGTTGAGGCATTTTTCAACATGAAATTTCTTGATTTTCCGCTGTCAGTTTAAATACTCAACATCAGCATTACACTATAATAGTTACTTACTATTAACCCGTTATAGCCAATTTCTCTGTTTTGACATTTATTTCGTCGGTGACTGGTATGGGTAGATGAGCGAAACGGGGATCACCTTCAAAAAGAAATATTCTACTTATTTAACAAATATGAAAAGTTTTAGAACATTGTCTCTTAATTTCTCACGCAAATACTCACGTGAATAACCTGTGAAGCAATGAGTTTCAAATTGAAATGCAGTTTCACGACACAAACTTCAATTCAATCCATCTTTAGAATTTGTCCTTCCATGATTCAGAATATTGTAATTCGGGAAACAAACAAACAAACAAAAGGGTTATAAAGATAAAGATTTTACTAAGAATTATTTACTAATTATTAATTTAATTGGTTTTTATTATTATTTAAATTTCTGTTATATTTTTGATTATTATGGAGAGTTACGTAAGATTTACCAACATTCCATTTAAATCGTGCCGTTTTATATTCTTTCTTCTAGGAAAGTTTTGATGATCCCTCAGATGCTATTATGACTCGATTAATTTATTTTTATACAAAAGTTATTATTTTAAAAGATTACATTTTCATTAAAAATATATTTGAGACATTTACTTATAGTTAAGTCAAATTTCTTTAACTGATTGTCATAATGAAAATCTACGAGAAAGAAATGTCTGAGATTATCAAAATGAAATCTACATATTCAGTACATATTTTTAAAATCCATTACTTTTAATTTTCCTACATGTATTGCATATCCATCATGTTATATATAAAAAAGTAATAGCAGAGTAAAACAAAATTTCTATTCGCTTAAGCATAAAATATACTCCTTGAAAATGGTATTGGTTGGAGACGACATTGCATTGGCCAATAAAATATTATAGTAACATCTTGTTTGCTCATGGAAGTGAAGATGATTCTCATATACCGCGTTTTCTCTGATTTCAAAATCTATTTATAAAACTCTTTCATCAACTAGGGTATTTCAGCAATCGTCTGAGAGAAAATAAAAATAAACAATAAATATGAGTAAATTTAATTTCATATAGCTAAGAACTGTGATGCTAAGATTAGAATCTGATTTCCTTTTTGTAATCATTATACCAAAAAAATATTGTTTTGAAGTTATACATTTAATGAAATCGGTGTTGACAAATGTAATTTATATTTTATAAAAGCTGTATAGAGACATTAATGTTATTTTTGAAGTAGGAAACATGAAAAATGTGCAATGCCCCGAACCTAGACCTCTCGAATATGCCCCGAGTGTGCTACCGTTACACCACGAGGGAAAGTAATGCATGAAGGATAAAGAAAATACCTTATATACTCCCCCTTTTCAAGACCAACTGGGGATTAAGGGACCCAATTGCGAAATCCTGGTGGTGAACAATCATCATCCACTGTACAGTCATTGTGAGTCATTTTTTTTTACCGGAGACTTGAAAAATGTGCACTGCCCTCGACTGGACTCGAACCTGGACCTCTCGGATACGCGCCGAGTGTGCTAACCGTTGCACCACGAAGGCATGCATAAAGGATAGAGAAAATACCTTATATACTCCCCCTTTTCAAGACCAACTGGGGATTAAGGGACCCAGTTGCGAAATCCTAGTGGTGAACAATCATCATCCACTGTACAGTCATTGTGAGTCATTTTTTTTTTACCGGAGACTTGAAAAATGTGCACTGCCCTCGACTGGACTCGAACCTGGACCTCTCGGATACGCGCCTAGTGTGCTAACCGTTGCACCACGAAGGCATGCTGAAAGGAGGGAGAAAATACCTTATAGATGTCAGATTTTAAGGAACACTTTCTTTCTGCATAATTACTTTGTTAGAGTTGTTTGTTCTGTAAGCTTATTTTAGTCGTAGTACAGCAAACGGTGATCCCTCATGGCGACCTTATAAGGTATTTCTCCCACTTCCCTGGCGTGCCTTCGTGGTGTAGTGGTTCTGCACACTGGGCCCGTATTCCAGAGATCCGTGTTTTGATTCCCGGCGAAGGCGGTTGCATATTTTTCATCTTTTCTGCTTCCAAATTAACCTAATGACTCTACAAGTGGCGCCCGAACTAAAAGGGTTGTGGATTATGATTCTCCGCACCCAGGATTTGGCGACTAGTTCCCCTAAAACCCTAGTCGCCCTTTAAAAAGGGGAGTATATAAGGTATCTCTCCCACTTTCCTAGCGTGCCTTCGTGGTTTAACGGTAGCACGCTGGGCCGGTATTCCAGAGGTCCGTGGTTCGATTCCAGGCGAAGGCGGTGGCATATTTTTCATCTTTTCTTCTTCCAAATTAACCTAATGACTCTACAACCTAACCCAAGCCTTAAAATGATAGGGCTTTCTGCACTAAAAAGGAAATACTAAAGAAACGGAGTTCTACAAAAATAGAGATGGATCCGTTTGCCATCTTCCATTTTACTTCACTTCGATATTTTGCTTATATTTCTTTATTTAAACAGTTTTATTTTGGTTTGGTTTATTTAATTATGACAAAGCACACTAGGGCTATCCGCCTAAGGGGAGGGATTCTTTCTTGGAGGACTTTCTAATGGGAACTGGCTCGTATACACATTACACATTGGGAAAATCACGAAAACGCCCCTGCAGCCAGCCCGTTTGCGGGATTCGAACCTCGGACCGAACTACCAGTGTTCAGCGACTTTAGTACAAAGTAAATCCCTGTAATAGGGAAACCCCAAGAAAGAAAGTGGAAAATATAGGGAAAACGTAGAGAGAAAATTAGTTTTTAATTAATATCTCGTCTAATTAAAGTCCCAAGAAGACGCGAATGGTCAAAATGGCGTGCCACGGACCTGCGGAATCCAACTGTGTGCTTCGCTGAGCCCTGGAGCCAACCGTTTCGGAGGAAATGATGTTACTTCAACACATATATATACTATATATAAGTGTATGTTTGTCGCCGATAGTTTATTGCGAGCTTAAAAATGATGAAAAGATCTACACAAGAAATGTTGTGTACAAAGAGATCTTTGACATGTGAATTAACATTTCGTTATTTAAATCACGTTTATTGATTGAGCTAGCGGTGGGCTCTTAAGAAATGTACCGCCAGTGGTTTCCTTCATTGCACTCTACTTTAAGCAATTAAGCAAGTAGAAAGGGGAAACCCCCGTAGGGCAGTAAGCAAAGGGACGTCCTCGCCGCCTGCCTTGGGTAGTTCAGTTTAAATTAGCAAACACCTTTGCAGAAGTCATTTTAATTACAATTTATAATATCCACAACAGAGGTCATTTCGTACGACCGCGGGGCTTTCTAGTTATTTACGTAAGCCGAGAGTACTCCAGACACTATGAATACAAGCATCGAATATAAAAGCCATTAAATGAGAACTAATAAATTAACTCTGCACAAAAGGATGAAAAAATAAGGAGAGTTTTGTATGTTCCGTTCTGTTTGGAGGCGATTGAAGAAATTAAATTTGTTCTTCATGACTTGAAAGCGCGACTTAGAATGTATATTAAATTTATATACAGCACTGTTCTAACATAGGTTTTTTTGACACAAAATTGGACCTTCTCTGTCATGATATGCCGATCGTTTTCCATATTTCGATTCTACAACCCAAGCTATTCTTAAATGTTAAATTTTGTAAAATCTGAGGAGAAACTTCACGAAAAATTTATAAATTTATTTTGGAACACTTTTTTTCAGTTTGCGCCAAGAATAATTCACTTGTCGAATTCTTAACTTACCGTAACGTCCTTGTCATTACTGTCATTGAAAAATGCGAAAATAAAGCGAATCCGAAAATTATTATGATGGTGTACTCGAATACCATCGTTTTGAGATGCACGCCTGAAAGTGCTCAATTTCTTTGTATTATGAAACAAAGATTTTGGAAACAAAAAATACACTGCAACATGCTCATTCACAAAGCCTACAGACCGTTTCTGCTGCTGTTTGCTCCGATTGGTTAAAACAGGAAACGTAGGGTTATAGAATCTAGTGCTTGGCTGGCGACTTTTGGTTCATCTCCTTTACAATTTGTATTTGAGCGTCGTGTACCAAAAAGTTGGCATATTCCATCGGAGAAACCGCAGCTAAGCGGTAACAAGCACGGTAAAAAATCTCAGGCTTCTCGATCGCCGGTTCTAGACCCGCTCGTAGCTTTCATAAACTCTGCTTTGCACGGATTTGTTTTTTTTTTTTTTTTTTTTTTTCTTTTTTTAAATTTTATTGAATGACTGTCTTTTCGCCTTCGGGTGTGGTGTTAAAAATTAAACGCCTTTATTTTTTCTAATTTTGTTAATTTTTCTTATTTTTATTTACTGGTTTGTACTCTTTGTAGTAGGTACCAGCAGCAAGATTACTATCCAGGATCCCGAAAAGCATTTCAATAGAAATAGCGCATAATGGAATATGATATAATTTTAGTTATAGTTACTCATAATTTAGGTAAAAAGAATAGGTATCCGACGCTCTTAAATGTTTACTGAATGTTTTCTTTGGTTAATTTTTTAATATTCCTTTATTTGTTTAAATTAATGCGCTATGGAAATTTACACAACAGAAATGACGAAAAAGTGCATATGCTATCTCCATGTAAACACCTTTTTCTTGTAAAACAATTTTAATAAGGAATGTTTTACCATGGTTCACGAATTGGTTTACTTTATTCGATTATGGCAAACCACTCGAGGGCTACCTGCTTAAAGAGACAGATCTCTATGTGGATGACTTTCTAAGAGAAACTGGCTCGTATGCATGTTACACATGGAGAAAACCATAAAAGCGTCCATGCAGCTAGCCCACTGGCTTATTCACAAAGCCTACAGACCGGTTCTGCTGCTGTTTGCTCCGATTGGTTAAAACAGGAAACGTAGGGTTACAGAATCTAGCGCTTGACGACTTTTGGTTCATCACCTTTACAATTTGTATCTGGCGTCCTGTACCAAAAAGTGTGCATAGATCACCTGAGAAACAGTAGCTCTGGTAACGAGCGCGGGAAAAATTCTCAGACTCCTAGGTTGCCGGTTCTATCCCTGCTCGTAGCTTTCGTAAACTCTGCTCTAGACGGATTTATTTTTATTTTAACTTTATTTAATGACTTTGTCATTATTTGTCTTTTCGCCTTCGAGTGCGGTGTTAAAAATTAAACGTCTTTATCATCTCTATTTTTGTTAATGTTAATTTTTCTTATTTTTATTTACTGGTTTGTATTCTTTGTAGTAGGTACCAGTAGCAAGATTACGATCCAAGATCCCGAAAAGCGCTTCAATAGAAATAGCGCATAATGGAATAAAATATAATTTTAGTTATACTTACTCATAATTTAAGTAAAAAGAATAGGTATCCGACGCCCTTAAACATTTACTGAATGCTTTCATTTGGTTAACTTTTTAATATTCCTTTATTTGTATAAATTAATGCGCTATGGAAATTTACACAACAGAAATGACGAAAAAGTGCATATGCTATCTCCATGTAAACACCTTTTTCTTGTAAAACAATTACGTACTTTTAAAAGTTTAAATTCAAATACAAATAAACTATTAATAAGATCAGTAGGTTATTTAAAATATATTCCACACAATTCCTCTAAGCTTTCATTCATAAACTAAAAAAATATCGAATGAAATAACGTTTGTTTTGCGTTAATTACTACGCCTACAGGGCTATAAATCGCCATTCCAAATATGACCGCCAAGCAGATGTTTCCTCCAATGAGAGCAGCCCGTAGAGAAATGGTCTGTAGGCTTTGTGAATATGCGACAACTAACAGCTAAACGTGCGACTATGCATCCTATGATGAAACGTGTTCGCTGTGGTGTATCCTATAATCGATAAAAATTTTTCATTACATCTGAAGCATCCTATATATGTTTTAAATATTAGACTATTTTTTACTTGTTTGTTTTGCCTTCTACGGCGCTAAAATGTACAGGAAAATATTTAATGATAATATTATCATTAAATATTTTTCTGTATATGATAATAACATAATCTGTTAGATAGACTGGATTGATTTTACATAAGAAACCTGAAAAATTCCCTTGCGAAATCAGCTATATCTTATATATTTCAGTCAAATTTTAAGCAATTGATAACCCCTGTCAATAAAAAGCTTTTATTATGCCGAAGTCCGATCACGATTTGTCAATATTGAGTACAACCTTTTACGACTTTCTGTGACCTGCGTTAAAATGTATTCTTGACAAAGTGAAAGCCTTGTTCACCACTGTCTGAGGAACAGAATAGTTGAAGCACAAAATGTCCGGCATCAAAATTACCTTTGTGCAACGTTAAGGAAAAACTATTACATGAATTTAAGTTTGAGGAAAATAAAAGCAAGTAAATAAAAGTAAAAATAATACAGTCTTTATTTAAAAATAATTTTAAAAATAATTTATTTTAAATAAATAAATTGCTCAGATGGGTAAAACAAGAGTTAATAAAATTTTAATATTTCTGATACGATACTTAATTAAATTACTTGCATTGTAGATAATTTTAATTCCTAAAGTATTAATTCCGTAAATTATAACTATTGTATAGAAATATAAATTTAAAAAATTGTATTTGCATAAAAGAACACAGTGAGTGAGTGAGTGACGGTGGACGTTGGCGCTGTTCCTTTATCATATGAAAGAACAGATAAAGACATGATTTAGATTAAAAATAAAGCAGAAGAGAAGTATTAATAAATTTAGATGTAATTAAATATAAATAATATTTTTAAAGCACATTATAATTTAAAACGGAAGTTTTTATCTTGTCTAAAGTCGCATTGTGACGTTTAAAAATGAAATTTTATGTGCTGTTTCCTTTTCTCTAAAGTCAAATTCTTAATAATAGTTGCATTTTAATTATATGTATTTGAAATACTCAAAATACATATTAATTTATTCAAAACTAGCAGCTTCGCTGCCAGCCTTCGTCTGGCTTTTAAATGTACCGGAAAAATGGCTGAAGGGAACACCAAACGTTAAATTTAAAAACTGCGTAGAATTTTACTCTGCAGAAAAACTTCATAAAAGAAGGTTATTACGTATAACGAAATTACAATGAAATAAGCAATATTCCTTAATACAAATATTAATTATCCTAATAAATAAATTAACCAACTTCCATTTGCAAAATCTTAAGAACTCAAATGGTATAAAGGAGGTTAAGAACTTTGTTTCCTAAAAAAATCACCCAAAACTGTTCAAAATCTTAAAAACAGTGAAATGAGCAATAAATAACATAAAAGAATAAAAAAAAATTCTGAAAAGCGAAGCATAATTAATGATATTTTATTTTATATTTTCAAGAGAAAAAAATTACAATGATCCCTTAATACAAATGTTAATTATCCTAACAAAAAAATAACCAACTTTCCGTTGAAGAAAAAAAAATCATGCAAAACTTTTCAATATGTTATAAATAGTGAAATAAGCAAAAAATAACATGAAAGCAACTCAAAAAAAAATCCGCGCAGAATTTTACTCTGCAGAACAACTTTATCAAATAAATAAATAAATAAATAAAATAAAAATGCATTATACATATATAAAAAAGACAATGAAGTATGCCAATCTCTTAAAAACGGTGACATAATAAATACGATGAAAAATTGTTGCCAAACCCATATTTCTAAAAGAATGAAACTATTCAAAATGATGCGATTTCATAAAAAATCTAAAGGAAAATTGTTGCCAAAAACACATTTTTAAAGATGTGAGAAGTGTACTCTGAAGCTTCATTTAAAATTTATTTAAAATACAAAATATTATCATTTTTCCAAAATTCTTTTTGTAAAAGCAGTCGCAAGGATGAAAGTTTAACGTGTCCAAAAATCAAAGAAAAATAAACCGTTCATTTTTTAAAATAAACTTTTTTTAGAAAAATTCCCCTTGAAAAGGTGTTAAGTTCCCTTTGTTAAATAAATTCGTATTGAATCGATTTATTGAAACACGAAATTTATTTTAAGTTCGTAAAATAGCTAAGTGCCTACGTTTCATGACGATGTGAAAATGGAATGTGTAGAGTAAAATCTCGCTTTCCTACAGCCCATTATGTCTCAAAATGACGCGATTTCGTCACAAAACATAAAATTAAAAAAATTCGAATTCGAATTTCGAAAAAGTCGCTTCGAGGTGCACTAGCTCTTGTCTAGATGCACCTATGTACCAAATTTCGTAGCCGTGGGTCTATTAGCTTAAGCGCAGCGCGAACGAAAGACACACACACACACACACACAAACTCTTTCTTTTATTATATGTTGAGATTAATTCAGAAGTCAAACAACAAAAATCAGCGTTATATTTACAAAATTTTCACAGGACTAGTTTCGATGGTTTTACCGAACCACCATCTTCAGCTGCAAAACCGCAAAACATAAAATTTAAAAAATTCGAATTCGAATTTCGAAAAAGTCGCTTCGAGGTGCACTAGCTCTTGTCTAGATGCACCCATGTACCAAATTTCGTAGCCGTGGGTCTATTAGCTGCAAAACCGCATTTTGCGGTTTTGCAGCTGAAGATGGTGGTTCGGTAAAACCATCGAAACTAGTCCTGTGAAAATTTTGTAAATATAACGCTGATTTTTGTTGTTTGACTTCTGAATTAGTATTTATTCGGCGTGTTATTCTGTCTTAATATGTAGAGATATCATAAAAAACAGAGGTATTTTGATATGAAGAACATTTTATTAATTATTATTGATGCAGAGAGAAATTTAGTATTAAGTGAATAATTTTTATTCTTTTATCTACATATTTTCTCAGCTAAAAATATTTAAACAGTATTCGTGGCGTCCGCCGAAAACATCGAGTGAAATACGTAGCGGACGAAAACGTCGCCATACGGAACATAGTGGGAAAAAAGAAACCAAGGGGAAAACATCGAAGTTCAAATATCGATGTTCAAAGCATCGTCATCGAAAAGAAAGCGGTTCAAACACATTGTCTTTTAAAATATGCCGCGCAACCGGTATAGTGGTTAGCGTTGCTGACTGCCGTGACGAAGGGCCCGGGTTCGAATCCTGGAGTAGTTATGAATGTTTGTAAATGTTTAATAAAAATCTGTAAAAACGTTTGTTGTTAAATGTCTTCGTTTTAATATTAACCCTCATGGACTGGAAGACACGGCGTTCGCTAAAGTCCTCATCTCCTTTTTTCTTGCTTAAAAAGCAAGACTGATACGGATTTAAAATATGGTGATTAAAAGTAAAGCGCCTACAAATCATCGCATTGGGAGTTCTGCGCCATCGAGAGTTCTGCGCATGGCTGGAATCCATGTTGGTTGGTTGTTTCAGTGCTTAGGGGAAACATTCTTGTATTACGGTAAATATTAGTTTTGTGATTGTGCAAATGTGTTTATGGGCTTCCTTGTGATCTCCGGTTTCAAAATATGTGCTTTTATTGGATGGATGTGGCGTATTTATGAAGATTGAAGGATTTTAAATTTCTACGTGTCACTTCGAACTCATTAGCATACCGTGAGTAATCTTTTGGCTTTATATTCTATTACAAGCTTTCTTTGTGTTTTTATCTTTATAAATTTGATGTTTCTGATACTCCGGTATACGATTATCTAAGTTATTTTGCAATGCATGGTCAAGATTGTGATATCTGAACTTTGAAAACTTTAGAGTGTAGAACTAAGCCTAATGGATACCATTTGTTTAGCTTTGAAGTTTTTGTGCATCAATCTATGAAGTCTTTATGCCCGGTGGGCGAACCCGGAACCCATCTTTGGGTGCACTAAACTGAAGTATTTCTGCCCGTTGGCAGACTTCGTCAATTTCCATGCTAGAATTTTGGTTTTAATTTTAAAAATTATTTTATGCTTTGGAGATCATGATTTTATAATTTTATTGACTTTTTATACATTTTGAATTTTTTATATTGGGAAATTGTATTTTATATGTAAATAAGTTCAATGTCAGAGTCCCCTAGCCGACAAATGTCGCAGTTAAAGAGTAACAATACATATGATCTTACAGACGTCATACAAAATGATAACAAAGATGATATTGTCACTGTACTAAAACAGATGAGTAAAGCTGTTGAAATTCTGAGAGAGAAGCGTGTGCCGAAAATGCTCGCAGAATCCTTAAGCAACGGCATCATTTTTATTTCGGAATGAGTTTCCAGTAGGTATTTACAACAAATGAATACTATAAGACAGAACGAAGTAGATGAAAAGTTGGACCGAGTTTTACTTGGCATTGCTGACATACAAGATAAAATTAAGTGCGACGAGAATGACGTGCGAGACGGATGGATGGATTGAAGCAAGAGAAATAGAAATAGAGAGAAGAAGAACTTGGATCATGATAATATCAATGAGATTATTTTGAAACCCTTGAAAGAGGATGTGGAAGTTTATGATGAGATTTAAAAATATACTATAAATCCAAGTGAAATAGGAATAGGGATTGTGAAATCTTACTGCAGGAAAAATAGTGAGATGGTGGTTCGATTAAAAAATAAAGAAAAATGTAGAGTTTTAGAAAAAGAGGTAGCGAACAATAAAAAATTAAATCATCTTGTGTTAATCTTCTTAATCTTTGAATTATGGTAACTTGGCGATTTTTTAGCGACATTTTGGCGACTAACCCTGCTACAGCAACCTGCTAGTTTTTTTTGAGGCCATTTTGTTTTCACGAAGTAAAGGCATTTTTTTTTTTTTTTTAACAATCTACTTGCCGAATTACGCTTATGCTAGAGCTTTTATGGAACAAAAGTGCTTAATCATGACGAAGATTAGGTGCGAAATTGGGAGACAGTGCAGAATCGCCCACTGCTTGCCGCGTTTTTAAGAATTGCACATGCACGGTATCCATGTACACGTCGACCTATTTCCACTTTAAAAAACATCCCAGAATTGGGTAAAATCCTAGTATACGGTGCAGCCTTGGCGCTTTTTTGAAAATTATCGCCAACACCAAAAATGACCTAAAGAATGTCTATGTATATACTATACACTATATACTATCACTATATACATAGTATATACCATGTATAATTATATATATTCATTGAATGACCCGTTTACTACTCATCGTATATGTCCTGTTTTTACTGCTCAATATAGAAGTCGCCAAAAGTAGCCAAATCCCATGTGCACCGGATACTAGGATTAAACCCAGAATTGCACAAAAATGGCATTGCGCACACTCTTGACTTTATCCATGTACACTGCTAAAGTCCTAGCTAGTAACCTTTATCGCCTTACCAAAATGTCGCCAAACTACATGTTACCCTATTCGAAAGATTAACCTCGTCTTGTTTTACCAAAGAGACGTAAATTTATAAGACATAAATTAATAATTTATAATGTTTCCTATGTAATATCAGACGAAAAGTTTATAAACGCGTTAAAATGTGATTGTTCTTGCGCTCAAGGCTGTGTTAAGCCAATCTTAAGGATTAGAGCAACTAAGCAGGAGGTTTCGCATAGAGTCTTCCTTATTATAGTGAATGACAGCAATTCTTTCTGGAAGATCAACGAATTCTTCTCGAATAGAAGTCTTACTCGGCAAAACTGTTCTTACGACCAAAGCGATGTGTAAAATCTCTTGCTTTCGGACATACGCGAAGAGACTGTGAAAATTCAGTGATATGTAGTAAGTGTTCAGGCGAATACAATAAGACATCGTGTAAGAGAGAGCTATATTGTTGTATCAATTGTAAAGAGTATAATGAAAAAATTTAAAACCAATCTTGATTATTTTAGTTAATGTTTATTATATATTCAATGTGTCTTTCTTGTGATCAGCATAAAAGTAAGTATTTGATATTGGATTTCAAGAAACAGATGAAGATATTTGCTCTCAGCCCTGGTAAGTAGCTCAATAAGGAAATAAATAAATTTTCAGATTTGGACTTGGTTTTATTATATATTGTTTTAATTTTGTCTGTTTTAAAGGAGAGTGTATATATATTTGATTTTAAAAGTGTAAATGGTTTGTTTTATGTATTCATTTTTGATTTTAAAGGAATGGATTTTACTTTTTATTTTAAACATGAATATTTTAAGTATTAACTTAAATCACTGTGTTACCACTTCCTGCCAGCTCTCTGCAATAAATAGCATCTTGAGGGAGACCTTAAATATCATAATACTGTAGGAACCCTATTATGTTAGGGGTATAGTTGCTCGTGTTAAAGGGCAGTGGAGCGCCATTAATGCACAAGATGGTAGATCGGCCATTATTATTACAGATAGGAGTATAGATTGTACTATTGATATAGTCCACGACTGCACAGTGGCTGTTTCTGTTTATTTAGAACATACTCGGTTTGCAATTGTATGTACCTATTTTTCACCCGCAGAGAATTTGGATACTCACTTGTTTCAACATGAAATTCTTTTTAAACTTTATGCAGATGATTTTATTATTGTAGGTGATTTTTAATTCTAAGAATTTTAATTGGGGGGCGAATGAATTGAACCATAGAGGTGTTTTAACATATGATTTTATTGTTCAACATAATTTGAAATTTTGAACGTGCAGGATTTTACGTCTACTTTTTCGTCACCTCTGGGTCAAGGTTGGACTGACTTGGCCCTTTGTTCACCAGGCATGGATATTAATAAAGTGGAATTCAAAGTTTTAGAAATGAATTCACTTAGTGACCATAGATATGTTATAATTAAAATTGGAAATATTCAGACAATAAGAAATCAACGAAGAACGTATACAAGAGATATGAATAGAATTATTGGTTAATCTTCGGATTACGGTAACTTGACGATTTTTTGGCGAAAATTTGGCGACGAACCCTGCTACAGCATGCTGCTAGTTTTTTTTTGGGGGGGGGACGCCATTTTTCACGAAGTAAAGTATTTTTTTTTAACTTTATTTTTTTTATTTTTATTTATTTTTTTTACAACAATCTGCTAGCCGAATTACGCTTATGCTAGAACTTTTATGGAACAAAAGTGCTTAATCATAACGAAGATTAGGTGCGAAATTGGGAGACAGTGCAGAATCGCCCACTGCTTGCCGCGTTTTTAAGAATTGCACATACACGGTATCATCCATGTACACGTCGACCTATTTTCACTTAAAAAAACATCCCAGAATTGCACAAAAATGGCATTGCGCACACTCTTGACTTTATCCATGTACACTGCTAAAGTCCTAGCTAGTAACCTTTATCGCCTTACCAAAATGTCGCCAAACTACATGTTACCATATGCCAAAGAATAGCCGAATTATTAATATGGTTAAAAGAAGTCGAAGAGATATATTCGAAATTGAAAATAAGATTAGTTTGATAGATAGCTCGGAAGAACTGAATAAAGTAGTTTTGGATATGGAAGAAAGAATTGTTAACAATATGAATAAGTATCTTTTGGTTAAGAAAGTTTTAGATCAAGGGAAACATGCTTCGTGGTGGATTAGTGGGTCTTGACACTCAACGTAGAAAATTGAGAGCCTTACGGAAAAGCTCACAAGTCAAAAATGAACCTGAGGATTTACGGATATAAAGAATAGAGTATAAAAGAAATCGCGATTTACAAGAAAATGATTAAGAGTGTTAAAAGAAAGGGTACTATTCGGTTTCGAGGACCGTAAAAAATCGCCAAACTATTGTTGATGCCAATGCTGCCAAACATAATTGCGGTAACCCTAATAAATGCGGCAAGAAAGGAAGTATAATAGTAAATAACTATTTAAGATTGATGTTTTAATTTAGATGAAAGGTTAACTTCATATAATACTTTTTTATTATTATAATTTATATGAAAAAAGCTAAACATGACTGAATGCAAGCATGAGAGTCAATAACTATTTCAGATCATTATTATAATTTATATGAAAATTGCTAAACATAACTGAATGGATGCCTCCATCGCTATTTCGCTACCGACTTATCGCTAAAGCATAATTTCATCTCGTTGGTTGTTCAAACGTAATTTTCTATAATGAACGATGCCTTTTCTTTGAAAATATTCTCGGTAAAGTGCAGAATCGCTCACTTATTTGAATGCCGCTTTTTACAAGGGTTAAAAACAATTGGATTTATGCCAATTTTCTTTTACTTTTTAAGTGAAAATAGGTCGATGTGTACAAAGATAAAGGCAAGGTTTTGCCCAGTGACATTTTTGTGCAATTCTAGGATTTTTTTTTAAGTGAAAATAGGTCGATGTACACATGGATACCGAGTATGTGCAGTTCTTAAAAACGCGTTAAGCAATGGTCGATTCTGCACTTTTTACCCAAAATTCTATTGCCGAGTTTTCGTCATGGGCAATTCCCAAATTGTTAAATCCATAGGATATCAAAAAAGGATTTAAAATCAAAAAAGGATTTAAAATCAAAAAAGGATTAAAAAATTATACTAGTATTTCAATGGCGTCTTAAGAAATATAGATCTATATAAACTTATGTAATCGGAAATCAGCGCATACGGTAGATTTGGCGAGTTGTTAAATGGGCGCGTTTGCTAGATTTGGCGCTTTTACGCGTACATTTTCGCTGCAATTTTTTTTTTACGGCCCTCGAAACCGAATAGTACCAAAGAAAGTTTAGGGAAATTTCTTTTTTTAGAAAATAGGGACTATTATGATAAGTATTATGAAATTGACACTAGTAAAAGAAGACATCATATTATATTGGAGAAGGAGAGAGTAATTTTAACAATATTGAGGATTACTTTGATAAATTTGTTAGGACAACTTTACAGCTGGACAATGAGGATTCGATTGATGATGCAGAAGAAATGATAGAACATGATAATAGTGAAGACCTATCTGTGGATGACTGTTATGTGGAAGAAAATGGTTCTGTCTATGAAGACTCTTTTTACTTATGAAGAGGTCTATTGTGTAGCCTCTAATTTAAGAATGAGATCTGCTACAGGTCTTGATGGAATCGGTGGCATCATTATCAAGAAGATGTTTGAATATTATCCTTCAATATTTATTATTTTATACAATAAATGCTTGGCTATGGCGGTCTTACCTAATTGTTAGAAAGTAGACAAAATTAGGTGAATCTTCGGATTATGGTAACTTGGCGATTTTTGGCGAAAATTTGGCGACAAACCCTGCTACAGCAACCTGCTAATTTTTTTTTTTTTGGACGCCATTTTGTTTTCACGAAGTAAAGGCATTTTTTTATTAACTCAGCATTTTTTCCAAAAATCTGCTAGCAGAATTACGCTTATGCTAGAACTTTTATGGAACAAAAGTGCTTAATCATGACGAAGATTAGGTGCGAAATTGGGAGAAAGTGCAGAATCGTGCACTGCTTCGCGCGTTTTTAAGAATTGCACATACACGGTATCCATGTACACGTCGACCTATTTTCACTTTAAAAAAACATCCCAGAATTGCACAAAAATGGCATTGCGCACAAGCTTGACTTTATCTATGTACACATCGACCTATTTTCACCTAAAAAGTCAAAGAAAATCGACAAAAATCCAGTTCTTCTTACTCTTGTAAAAAGCGCCAAACAAATAAGTGGGCGATTCTACAATTTAGCAGCGAAATCGTTTCTAAGTGCTTATTAGCTAAAATCACGATCAGAATTTTCCAGAAAATGACACATGACATGTTTCATGATCTCTCATTTCTCTGAGACAAAATAATCTGTGATTCGAACTGTGTACTTCTCAGATTATTGCTAAAGTCCTACCTAGTAACCTTTATCGCCTTACCAAAATGTCGCCAAACGACCTGTTACCATATTCCAAAGATTAGCCCAAAATTATATTTATTCCGAAGGATGACAAAAGATACCGCGCTATTTGTTTATTGGAAGGTTTTTGCTAAAATTTTAGACAAGCTTATTACTAATAGAATTGGTTTTGTTTTAGATAAGAAAAAAAATATATATAAGCAATAAACAATATGGTTTTAGAAAAGGGAAGTCTACGAAAATGGCCCTTTATCATACATTACAGTTTATCAGAGAAAAGAGGAGTGAATTCCACGTTTCACTATTTCATTTGACATTCATGGAGCTTTCGATTGTATCACATGGCCATCGTTGATCTCAACTCTCCGGAGTGTTGGAGTTTCTGGAAAATTATTTGAATTGATAAAAGATTATTTAAGAAAAAGTATTGTGCCCATTCCCATAAGTGGCTGCACAACCTAACTGCTTTAAATACGTGTATTTAAATGTAAATGTCACATCGGATGTACTGAACAGTCAAAGGACAATATCTTAGAATATGTATCCAAAAGCATGTGTACAGTACAATCCTGCGTATACCGCAGTGACATAGCAAGATGCGCCTATGAACAGTAGAAATGTATACTTACATGCCCCGGCATGTCAGACATCCTAAGCTCATTTGCATAACGGCCAGAGCAATTATATTGCTCAATATGTATCAAAATCTAATGTCATATTGGACATAATAAAAACACTGCTGAATCCGAACACGAATCCGAAACTGTAAATGTCACGTAACGCAAGTGTAACGTCATTTCTGAATAGTCATATGAACACATAAAAACACTGCTCAATATGTATCAAAATCTAATGTCATATTGGACATAATAAAAACACTGCTGAATCCGAACACGAATCCGAAACTGTAAATGTCACGTAACGCAAGTGTAACGTCATTTCTGAATAGTCATATGAACACATAAAAACACTGCTGAATCCGAACACTGCACAAACTGTAAATGTCACGTAACGCAAGTGTAACGTCATTTCTGAATAGTAATGTAAAGTCATATGTAATGTTGTATCGAATTACGTAACATAATATAGAAAATACTTACAGTACCGCATTATATGCAAACACTGTCATAAATAAGTATCTATGGGTCTCTACAAAAATCAAACAGGTACAGCAGGATCTCAGATGTAGCTGCCTTGAGCACATATAATGTCTATATATCAGGTCTGCCTGTACGCCATCCTAAAGCTCAATCACATAAAAGCAAGAGCAAATATAGCGTTATAAATATGTTCAATATGCAATGTTGCTCCTGGCAGTGTATTTACAGAGTTGAATCTGCATAATGTAATTCGTAAATGTAATGTCAATAATGGTAATGTAATACCACTATTATCTCATATATAATGTCAATGCCGTATTGCATAGTGTATATATAAGACATGCAATGTCATAATTATGTAAATATGTATATGCACAGCACTGTTTATACGTGCACTGAAGTAGTTTAGTTGCAACCGCCTTCTGCACACATGTAGTGTATATGTACTAGCCCTGTATGAAAGCTCCCCAATCTCACTTGCGTAGTTACAGGAATAATTATTATGTTCTATACGTAGCTATATGCAGTCTCTAGCCAACTTTTTAGATAAGGGTGGAGGTGGTGCTGTACTGATTAATCTTTACGGCAAAGAGACAGTGCCCACGTCCACCGTCACTTATCACTTATATATCAAGGAGGTATTTCTAAAAATTAATGATTTTTTTTTCTTTTTTCTTTTTTTAATTTGTCATATGTAATGTAATTTATGTATGCAGTAGTAAATGTAAGTGTGTACTCAAGCAATTATATTGAAATGTAATAATTAATGCAGTGGTTAACAGAAGCAGTGAATTATACATAATGTACATAAGCAGATAGCAGACGTAAAAGTAAATGTGTATTGCAATAATAGAATTCTAAACGTGAAGGTGTTATAAATTTAAAGCAAACGAGTAGATGCAAAAGCAAGAGCGTATTAGATATTAATGATAGTGCTTTAAAAAAAATGTAATGTGTAACATAATGTATATAAGCAGTTGTAAAATGTATGTGTGTATT
Organism: Stegodyphus dumicola; assembly: GCF_044657685.1. Classification (NCBI taxonomy): domain Eukaryota; kingdom Metazoa; phylum Arthropoda; class Arachnida; order Araneae; family Eresidae; genus Stegodyphus; species Stegodyphus dumicola. Next base: position 25,336,712 of record NC_140772.1, read on the forward strand.
GCAGTAACAGTGTTTTAAACGTAATAGTGTTTTAAATGTTAAGCATTTATTGTCAAGTGTAGTAATACTTGACGATAAATAACTCATACACCTTAAAACCCATAAGATGTTCGAATAGGTGACTGTTGAAAGAATTGGGATAACTTATTTATTTTAAAGGCAATTACTACCAACTTTTCACAGCTGACTACATAATGTAGCTGTTTTCTGAAATAGTAATCAGAAAGTTTGTCTCGTCACAAATACTTTTTTAAATTTAATCCGTTTTGTGACAACATTTTTCGTCATGTTCCCACCTTGCGCGCACAGTTTAAAACATTCCGTTGCATAATTTAATTCCATATTTAATATATAGCTTTTGTAACATTTGGAAACTACTGTGAACCTAATATTATAAAAATTTCATGTTAAATTTTTATTTTATTTTCAGTTGAGTTTATAAAATGTATTTTATTAAAAAAATTTTAATGTTTTCGTCCATAAAATTTTTCAATAGTAAAATATTCATCAGATTGTTGGTTCAGTTAGAAAATAGTGCCCATATAAAGAATTCCATCAAATTTGAAGTATGTATCGTTAGCCATTTTTAAAATATCATGCGCGCAATGTGGAAACATGGCGAAATATTTTGTCACAAAGAGGATGAAATTACAAAATTATTTGTGGCAACACAAACTTTCTGGTTACTAGTTTCCAAAGCAGCTATATTATGTAGTCAGCTGTAAAAGGTTGGAAGTAATTGCTTTTAAAATAAATAAAATATCCCAATTCTTGCAATAGTCACCTATTCGAAGATGAGGGGTTTAAGGTGTATGAGTCCCCTTAAGCAAATAATGTCAATGCAGTTGTAATATGAATTACAAAATATATCTCTAGATATAGGTGGACGTGGCGCTATACCAATTAACTTCAATGGTAGAGGCATGGTGCCCACGCCCTCCGTCGCATATCGCATATATATCAAGGAGATAATAATAGGTTTGCTCTTATATATCATATCAATAAAGGTTGCCCACAGGGCTCTTGCAGTGCTAACACACGTAATAAATGATACCATCACTTCCGTATGGGTTTTAATATTTCCGTTGTTTAATCCTCTTTCCTAAATATAAAAATTGATTTTTATTCAGTTTATAATTAAACTAGCCATGCCTACATTTATATATGCTTGTTAATATGCCGAATTTCTCAATAAGTTTTAAATCAATTTACTTCAAAATCCTAAGAACGCAAATTTTGCTTTAATGCTTGGATATTAAAACTTATATTACAGCTCTTAAAAAAAATTCGTTTCTTTAACAGTTAAAATTGTGCAAAAGGCAAAAATGCCTTTTTTTTCCGAATTTCGTTAGTAACTTTAATATATATGATAATAGCGATTTAAGATTTTGTTTTTAGTTATTCTCGTATTAATCTTTGTCTTTGATTATGAAAATAGCTTCTTTTACGTTAGTGATGTAGGATATTTTCAAAGACTTCATTTTTCCTTTTTTTTTTGTGATTCTCAGGTTTCAGAATTTATTTCGCTTTGTCACTGAATAATTTTCTCTCTTGAGAGAAAATTTACTCGTTAAGTAAATTCTGAATGAAATTGAATGAACCTCTCACAGCATCTTTATTAAAATTTGCCATTATTAAATGTCGGTCAGCGCTAATTTCACTCATTTTTCTTCCTTGTACGAAGTAAAAAGGAAGTATTGTAATCGCGAAAAGTTTCAGGCAGCATATTTCAACGAAAATATCCATTTTGACCGCTATCGAATGCAATTTAACGATGTTTTTGCGTCATATCTGTACGTAAGGACAGATTAAAATACTCTTTTCCATCAAAAAAATTATAAAACTGCTTTAAAATTAATTCTGAAGAGAATTTTTCGTGGCGTTTGTACGTATCTCGCATAACTCAAAAACGAGTATCCTCAGAACGTTGAAATTTTGTATATAGGACTGCTATAATATGTAGATGTGCACCTCGTATCTCAGTGATCTCAGTTTCTTTACTCTTATATGTTTGTAAATTGTACATTTTTTGCTTTAAAAATGATTGAATTATGTTGTTTTTATCTTCCGGTTAAGGATTTTATGCCTTTAGTAAATATGTGTGCAATATTTTTAGAATTATCAGCAATTTTAAAGATGTTTAATTGCCGCTAAGCCTGTTTTTAACGGCGGCCATTGATGTTTACATTTGAAACAAGAGACTAGTGGATTTGTTGCCAATCTAGAGAAACTTAGCTTCGCAACAACAAAGATAACTCATTCATTTATTATTGCCAATTAAATCATGTTTAATTCTTTCTGGAATTTTTTCGAGGAAATAAGCGTTTGAGATTTACTTCGTAATTTTTAATATAGATATTTTGAGTTGTTATGTATTTTTGTCTTCTCGCGAAGTGAGAACTGAATTAATTAAATGAGAAATACTAAATCGTCTGTGAAAAACTGTTTCTTTTTTGTTTTATTTGCTTAATTTTTTTTATACATAGTTCTAGCTTTATTATAGTATTTGAATAGAACATGTGGCAACGATTAGATAATTCTTTAAATGATATACATTTTGTGCATTCTGAGTTATAATATGAATGAAATATAATACTGTTAAGTAAACCTAGCGCCAGAGTGTCGCTATGGTAAACAAAGTGAATTTTAAAGAATGCATTTATTCTAATGTGGTTTATGTGCTGTCGGCGAAGTAGGTTTAATTCAATCTTATAAGTTTAAATAAAATGTAAGATAAAATGCGTATAATTTAATATTCCGTACAAGGAAGTCATGTGGTGTACACATCAGATTTTTTAATTTTAATATGTTTGAATAATAACAGAAAAGGCTACAGATATCTAGCAAGCTGTATAAATAACGCCGCTTTTATAAGATAATAAAAGAATAAAAATAATAAAACATAATAGTTTAAGACAATAAAACGTGAAATATCAAAAGCAAGACTTGGTTTACAAGTTTATATGAAATACTTTGCTGTTATCATTATAACAAAAATACTAACCCATTTTACTAATTTCATAAGTTCATAAATCTAGTTTATGAATATGGAAAATAATTAAAAAAGAAATATGAAAGTGAATTTAAGCTTTGCTCTGTGCTCATACAATATATTTCATCTAATTACTTAAAAATACCAAGTACTTCTTAAAGTAATTTTTTAATTTAAGTAATTTTTAAGATTCGTTTAACTGTAATGACTCGGTATTAGCACGATACAGTTAAAGTTATCTTATAAGCTATTTCTCCCGCCTTCTTAGCATGCCTTTGTGGTGTAGTGGTCAGCACGCTCGGCACGTATTCGTGAGGCAATTCTCATGTTTGTGGATGAAGTAAAGTGGCTCAGTTAAATTCACGCTTCACGATATTGTAAAATATATTATAATGTATTTTCTCCTTCCTTTCTGCATGACTTCGTAGTGTAACTGTAGCACACTCGGTACGTATTGGAGAGGTCCAGCTTCGAGTTCTGGTGAGGTCATTGCTCAGGTTTCATGTCTTCTGCTTTAAAAAAATACCTAATGTCTCTACAGTGGCGCCCGAACTGAAAAAGGGTGGTGAATGATGCTTCTCCACCACCAGTATTTGGCGATTGGGTCTCCTATTTCTCAGTCGCCATTTAAAAGAGGGAAGATATAAAGTATTTTTTCTCCCGCCTTCTTAGCATGCCTTCGCGGTATAACGGTCAGCACGCTCGGCGCGTATTCGAGAGGTCCAAGAATCGAGTCCTGGCAAAGGCAGTGCTCATTTTTCATATCTCCTGCTTCGAAATAACCAATTGTCTCCAAAAGCTTTACAGTAGATTTTACAATTTAGCTTCTGCGAAAATTCTGAGAAACATTTCACATGCAATGAACCTTCTTGTATACTGTACGTAGATACTTACAGATGACTACAATTTATAAAGCATTTCAGCTGATTTTTATTTCGGGGATTTTTTTTTTTCGAACATACACTTATAATTCATTATTTCTTACTCATAACGTCAGAATCAGAATGAATGAATCAGAATTTACATTTGTATGTTAAGAAATCGTATTTTCCTTCTCTCTGTAAAGTAAATTTCCTCTTCATTGTTATTGCCATATATGGATACTTATTTCGCAAACTGTAGTGATCTTTTACTACTCCATCATTTTCTTTTCAGGAGATATACAATAACAGTGTAAGGATCCTAAGTTTTACTAACGTTTATTTTATTTTAAAACTGTACTATCACTTCTTCTTTTCTACTTCCGGCCAGAATTAAACGCTTTCACTTGTTTATGCAAATTGTCTTGCTAACGCCAAGTACTTAAGTTGCGGTTTTTTTGCCAAGCAAGAGAGAGGAAGGAGTTATTGGAAGCAAGCCGCTTGCCACTGTAGTTTTACGAGTTTTCACTCTGTTGCTGGTTGCTTTCAAGACCAGAGGTTTAGCCCTCTTGATTAATTGCAGACGTATCGTAGTTTTAGCAGCTCGGCGTACTACATACGTACCTTTCTTTAAATAAAGGCCAATCTTAGTGCTAGGCCCTTGTATACTAATTCAAAGTTAGTTTTAGAGTTTTAGTTAGCAGTTTTTATATTCTTACGTTCAAACCACAAGTGGTTGGTCTCTGTATTCCGAAGTTTCGGAAATTCCTGTAAAGTATAGAAAATAAAGGGTTTCGTATACCCTTCCTGCTTGTATTGTCTACTTCACACCTTCTTGAACATAGCTTGAGTAAGCTCCCTGTTCCTTTTCAGGACCATTCATGTTTCCAAAGCAAGTCAAAAGAAACACTTGTCCTGATAACAGAAAGTTTCAAATCAGACATTTATTGAGGGATCAAAGCATATGTTACAGACTAGGAAGCATGAATGTTTGCAACTGCAGTGATTTTTAGCCCAAAGAGGATATTTGCCCAAAAGGGTTATTGATTTCGCTTTGGCATTTTGGCGTTGGTTCACGTGTAGACACATTAGGTTATTTTGGAAGCAGGAGAGATAAAAAATGAGCAAATCTCCCGCCGGGGCTCGGACCTCTCGAATAGGTGCTGAGTGGGCTGGCAATTACACCGCGAAGGCACGTTGAGAAGGCGGTAGATATATCTTCTATACTATCCCTTTTAACTCGGCGGAAGTCGCACCAAGAAATGTTACTAAAGTGGGCGCGTGGGGTATCATATACCCCAATATTTAAAATACGATAAAAATAGTTTTATTTAGTTTTAAGCGGTTTTTCTGGTTCTCGTGTATTATAAATACGTGAATAATAATTGGGTTCCAAAATAATCTTAGAGTTAAAATTAAGATAAATGAAAATAATTAAAAAATAAACATCATGCCTCTAAGTTTCATTGCATCTCTAATACATAATGCTTACTTTATTTATTAACACTTTGAACGAGATACATTCATGTGTTCTTGGCACAAAATGTTTTCACATTTTAAACATTGCATTCACGTTCTTCTGTCCTTGGCGCGAGGGCAAAAAATTTATCACATCTTTCATACTTCGTTGTTTCGAATTTCATGTATTCGTTTTAATTCTTCGTCGAAACTTCTGCTTTTGTTTTGAATGCAGTACGTCAGTTTCTTGGTAAAGTATTAATCTCTGATTCTTTGTTCAATACATTAGCATTACAATTTCATTAATTGTTTACAATTAATGAAAATTAAAATTTCATTAATTGTAATGCTAAGTTCTTCAAAAACAGACTTCTGTTTCTGGATGGTGAATTAGCAGTTGAATGTAATATAATTCAAGCATTTATTACAGCAACATTCAGTGCAAGAAAGAAAATTATCATTGGCTACCTCCTTGTTATTCTGGCAATTGAATAATTGGCTGACCCCATATCCACTGCCCCTTTGGTCATATTATAAAAACATATAATTCCTGACGTTTTATTTTCTCCAATAGTATCATTTATAGTATGATCGTTATGTAATGTTGAAAGCATAAGAATAGTTTTTTCTTTTTTTAGGAACATTAGAAATTAATGTTTTATCTTTTTCGAAACGAAAACACTGTAGAAAATATTTCTAGTTTCATCTTCAGTCTCCGAAATGCAATCTTCATCGCTTTCAAATATTTCTAATAAATATGACAGGCGTTGCATCTCCAAATCATAGGGAGTCATTCCTTTCACCATAATGCAATTAAAAATTTTTCAGAATTTAATGTCAAGTACTTTAAAATCACTTGGGAGTAGAAATATTTACTGTTGTACTCTAGGAATAAATTTCGGAACTAAATATTCAGTCAGAAAAACACTTACGCGGACAGGCGCGTGGGGTGTGTCGTACCCCAATTCGAACAAAATACCGATAAATCTTTTTCTGAAACACTTTTCTTTGTGTAGGGGTGGGGTATGACACACTCACGCGCCATCCCGCGGGTTAAAAAGTGACTGGGGATTATCACTACCTTTTTTAGTTCGGGTGCCACTGTAGAGATATTAGGTTATTTTGAAGAAAGAGACGTTAAAAATGAGCAATGCCCTCGCCGGGACTCGAACTACGAACCTACCGATACGCGACGAATTAGCTGACCATTACACCACGAAGGCACGCTAAGAAAGCAGAAGAAATACCTTATATACTATAAACGGTGTTTAATTTTTCAAATTGATGCTACCGAATATAAAAGCCCTGCATTGTATAAAAAAATTAAATAATAAAAAATCTGCATGTATGTATGTATGTTCATCTCACTAAGAAAAAAAACATCAAATTATGAATAACTTAGTCCTCTACTCGAATATGAGCATTCACCATCTGGAAGCCAAAATTTGGAATCTAGAATTTGTTTTATTACTTATTTCATATTTTTAAAACTATTTTTGTTTAACAAACTCAATGATTTCAAAGCGGGCAATGGCGACACTGCACGAAAAAAAAATATCTCCGCGCCGCTAAACTGTGTATCGGAAATTCTAAAGATATGCTCGTGTTGCATTATTTTGTGATATTGTTGTTCAGCTGAAATTTGTGATTTAAGTGCGAAGAACATAATATTTAACAATTAATGGTAGCACATAAAAACGTTAAAAAATGACCCTTTCGGCGTAATATAAAAATCTGAGAATCTTTGAGATTTTATTTATTTACTTATTTATTTTTCAGAAGATAAAAGAAAATCTATTGATTTGAAATATCCTTGGTTATGTTGGCATCAGGGAAAGAGGATTATAATTGCTTCCGTTAGAATCTCGGATTGAAATAACTCTGTTACCGTGAAAGACCGAAATTGGAGAATGTCGACTTTCACCGGAGAATATCAATTTTCAACAAATACGTCAGTGAAAGACCGAATATTTCACTACATTCTTGTATATTCGGACCCTCACCGGTGTATGTCGACAATCACAGGTATGCTCTGGTGAAAGTCGAAAAGAGAGGTCATAAAGTGCCATAATAGTTTAAGCTGTTGCAATAAATAATTAAGTAAGTTTTTAACTTCTATTATTTTCCTTTCTCATTTTGAATGTATTGTGTGTTTTAGGTTCTCATGTTTTTAAGTTCTTATTTCAAGTCTCAAGTGCGTTTATTCGCCACTGAATTACGGAGAAGAAAATATAATATTGTTATATGTTCAACATTCACCATTAAGTACATGGTGAATGTCGACATTGACCGGTGTAAGTCAGAAATAAGAGTATTTGGAAAATATTTCGGTCATACAAAGAGACTATGTAAATGTTGACATTCACCGGTGAAAGTCGACATTCTCCAGATTTCCATGTTTCACCGTAACAACTCTACGTACATACTCCGAGTACTTTGATTTAATTATGCCTCAAATGCTTTGAAGACATGTCAAAGCTCTAGATCAGTTCTATTCTTTACTTAAATCTATTAGTCTACCTGATAAAGCTCATGTAACTCTGTCTGATAAAGCTCATCTGTAATATCAAAAAATCAACAGATACCTTCTTGTCTTCTGCTTTCCACATTTACTAAATACATTGTTAAGATGTCCATCAATTATGCGCAATACAAACGCAAGCGAATTGGTACAAAACGTTAGTTGCTTTATAGAACTAATAAAGAAGAAGAAGAAGAATTTATTAGACAAAACGTTAGTTAAGAAAGGCGGAACGCGATTGAAATATTGCGGTCAAATTTCGCTTAATACAACTTTCATTGAAGACAGTGAAATATTATTGTTGAGTTATTTTCTTCCTGACACCAGTTGTTACGTTATATCCTTCCTTCACGTTCCTAGATTTGGAGTGAATAACGACGACACTTGATGAAGTATCGAAACACACTTTATTAGTCAGTATTGTCAGGACAGCTCCAAAACACGTTTTACAGTCGTCGATGAACTACTATAAACACGCTGGAACTATCAGCGACACAGCCTTCACACTGTCAGGCAATAACGGTGGAGACAGCTTCCTGCAAAGTACCAGAGTACAGCTCCCGACTCTGTTTGGTCGTTCTCGGAACTCCACGTACTCTCGAGACTCTCCACGATACAACTCGCGATGCACTAACCACGATACACTAAGAGACTTTTTCGGTGCACTCGGCACTCGTTGCCCGGCTGTCAACTCGATCGACTCCGCATGGCTCGCTAGACAAGGCACACTCTCTGAAACACATTAACTGATTGCGGACCAGCAGGGTTTATATAGCTTTCGCTTGTGTTCGAGAACCTTCTGGGCAAAACCGGTAAGATAACGTACCAGAAAGTTCTCCATCCGTCCATGGCATATCGCCAATTTTGTCGCCAAATGGGCGATTTCTCGCCAAATGTGGAAACCCTGCCTTCCCTTGCTATTTTATGGCAATCCTAAAACTGCTTTGCGGAGAAGCTATCTTACCACGCCTGTACGTTTCGTAACAGTATTGATTGCTTTGATGCAAAATTGAGTGCAAAATGTATGTTGAATATGCTTCCCCTTTACGTAACTAAGCACAGCATCAAATGTTACATAATTACCGTTCATAATGCAACATAGTTTAACGGAAATAAAATTGTGAACTGTCACGCTGCGGAAATTAATTAACGAATTATGTAGGGAATTATTTAGGAATTAAAACATGCCTCAGTCTGAGAATATAAAAAGGAAAAGCCATCTAACTACTGAATTTAAGGGTTTAAAAGGTGAAATTTAAGAATATTACGCTGCGCACTTATGCATACTTGGTGCCTTTACTCAAATACTCCATTCAGAACACTGCTGATCTCATTGATGACGTCAAAAACACAAACAAGAAAACTTGTAGGTATACTATTAAACGATGGGGGGGGGTTACCTTGAAAAACATAAGTATAAAAATAGGACCAGTACAGAAAATACACGTAGAAAAATAATTAAAACAAATCTAACGTTAAATTTCATAAAGTTTGGGTAGGAAAAACATACGCAAACATACTGAAGACGACACTTCAATAAGTTTAAAACAGCATATAAATGTAAAAGCATTCGGTTGTAACGAATGTTTTCCATCAGAAAACGTTCTTAATAAAGTTAGAAACAAATGCGAAAGCAGTACATTTAACCTCTTCGTCGTTCGTAGCGCGTTCAAGTGAAACTTCCGCAGGGCAGCCGTAACGCGGCTCAAGCGTTCTTCTATATTTTTAAAACTTTTAAATGTTTAACACGCTTTCTAAACGTTTACTTGTTTGAGTTTTTTTTTTTTTTCTAATACCTCCTAGAGGGTAGCACTAATCAGGCATTCTATTTCTAATTGAATTTCCCACGGGTTTTATAATATAAATGTTCGCTCCATTTTACATAAGATACAAGACAGTGAGAGATGACTTCAACGTCTACTCAGCAGAAAAAGAGAAAACAAATGAGGTTGTGAATTGGAAAGACAAGAAGGATATACGTTGGATGAGTACAGTTCATAACTCGATGATTCATGTTGGAACACGGAAAAGAACTGTAAAAAAAAAAAAAAAAAAAAAAAAATTGTAAAAGATTACAACAAAATGGGAGGAGTGGACCACCTGGATCAGATGTTATCAAGTTACCCTGCTGTTAAAAATAAGCAGAGATATTATTATTTTTCCATTATGATTTATTTCGTTATGGTTTTACTTAATATTCATTGACATTCATCCACTACGAAAGTCATGTATGAAAAGTTATGATGTACAGAGAAAACAACATCACACGCTACGAAAAACAGACGGCCGCTGCGGGGGGGGCGATTTTCCCGGATAGGAGAGGACGGCGAAAGTATTAATGCGGGTAGTATTCACTAACTAAATGTATGATTTCTGTCAACGTTCTGCATGTAGCTGCCATTTTGAAAAAATGTAGAAGTCCGAAGGAGCTATGTCGGGGCTATATGCTGGGTGTGGCAAAAGATCCCATTCAAGTCGGTACAGAATCCAGCCGGTGATTTCAGGGACATGTGGTCTTGTATTATCTTGATAAAAGATTACCTTTTTTGCGCCGGAAGTCAGTTCAACATTTTCTCCTGATAGCAGCATCAACACGGACTAGCATATCGCTGTATACTTTACTGTAGAGGATTTTACATTTTTTCAGCAATACTCTTTCTGGATAATTATCACAGCAATCCACCACATACGAAGCATCATCTTTTTGTTAGACAAATTGCGCTCTGCGACGCTGCCGACGAGATCACCGGGCGGCATATTTCACAAGTGCACATCTCCGTAGCCACCAAGGCTTCTAGGATGGACAAGTAGACATCCAGTAATATTTCTGTCATGTGAATGACTTTCGCGCACCTTAAGATTTAAGCAAGACGGTTGAATATATTTTGGCACTCAATTTTTTTACAAAACAATGAAAGCATTGTCGATTTCTTCTCAAAATTTTAATTGCGAAGTTAGATCAAATAGTAGAGGGACCGGAAAGTAATGTCGATTTCTTACATTAAATTCAAACGAATACATTTTTAACAAGTTTTTATTTTTAATCAATAACATAATCACCCTCTTTATCAACAACCTTTTGCCATCTAATGCGCAGATTTCCAATCCCGGACCGATAAAAATCAATTGGTTTTTGAGTAAAATATCTCGAGAGGGCATTTTGGACATCATCCAAATTTTCCAATTTTTTGCCACTAATAAAATGTTGTATGGATCCGAATAAATGGAAATCCAATGCTGCGATATCGGCCGATTATGGTGGGTGAGTATGGCAGTACCTTCCAATTCATTCATTTTTTCCAGTGTTCGTCTTGCACAGTGCGGTCTTGCATTGTCGTGTTGCAGAATGACGCCTTTTGCAAAATGACTCCTTTTGCAGAATGAAGCCTTCTGTTGACAACTGATATTTTTCGATTAAAGATTGGTTCACTCCAACCAATTGTTTACTATAAAGGTATGCATTAACAGTTTGTCCAGGTTTCAGTAATTCAAAATGAACAATTCTGCGAATACTCCCTCAAACACCCAGAAGCGCTTTTCGGGGCTTTGTAACCCCTATTAAAACTGCCTTTTGAGTTTTGGATTATCATATAGGACTTATTTTTTTTGTCTACACTAATCAAACGATCAAAATACGATTCTTTATGGTGCCGTTGAAGCAATACGTTGCATGTGATGGATCGGTTGGCTTTGTTCTTTTCGGACAGATTATGGGGGACTCGAACACCTGCTTTGCTTATTTTTCCATTCTGGTTTAAATGTGCTTGGATGGTCGACTTTAAAATGTAATGTCGCTCGTAAATTTTAATGTCGCTGACTTTTACATGTACTGTCTACACAAGAAATACTCATAAAAACAGAATGAATTTATCTTATTCACAACGAATATATTCATTTTATTCACATATCTTTTAATGTTACCAATGGATGTAATCAGATTATACACGATATGAATTCTGAATCTTACACTTTCAAAATTAAAAGAATGCAAGCACTGATGTAAGAAGACACCAGATTCATTGTAACGCTTCCAGTACCTTTCAGCTCAATAAAAATAAAACTATACACTTGGAAATATATTATTCAAGAGGTGTTAGTCAGTGCATAACATTCGAGGCTAATTGTAGCTTGATTCCTTTTCTCGATGTAAAGAGCGATAATATGATGTGAACATCAATCCAAATACACTCATGTCCATAAATTAAGGATAGTGCACAATAAGGCAAAGGAAGAGTTAGAAGCAAAACAAATTTGACTTATTTGTAAAGCTTATTTATTAAACAAAAGTTAAAGAGCAAAAAAAGATGCTATATGTTTCATATTATTAAAAAAAATAACGACTTTTTCTCACTGGAGCAAATTACAAAAAACATCTATTTACAAAAAATCAATATTACATGTTTGGTATGATTGTTAATACATTGTATGTCTCCCAGACGATGCAATACAGTCCGTACAACGCCTAGACATGCTGAGTATCAAATTATCGATCTGATCTTAGGGGATATTACACCACTCAAAAAGCAATGCTCTCCGAAGTTCCGGTAGACATGTAGGAGGAGGTTGACGGGCTGCATCTCGTCGGCCAAGTATGTCCCACACGTGCTCTACTAGATTCAAGTCCGATACTGGCCAGTCCATTCGGGTGATATCCTGAGATTGAAGGCATTCGCTTACGATATTTGAACGGTGAGGACGTGCGTTGCCATCCATAAACACAAATTGTGCGCCCATGGCGCCCCGAAACAAACGTACACGTTGTTCCAGAATGACGTCCCGATAGATTTGGCTTGTCATGGTTCCAATTTGAACATGCAGGTCAGTTCTCGAACCCAGAATAATTCCACCCGAAACGAGCACTCCTGCACCACCGTAACGGTGTCATTCAATGATGTTTTCTTGGTAGTAACGGGTACCTGGAGCTCTCCATATGAAAATTCGCCGAGAATCAGACTGGAAGCTAAACCTGGAGTCGTCGGAAAGTCGGATCACACAAGCCCACTGTTGCGGTGTCCACAATGCATGCTCTCTACTCCAGGCTAACCGCAGGCGACAGTGAGTTGCAGTAAGTGGAACGCATCTGACAGGTCTACGAGCATATAGACCAATCTGCCCTAAGCGTCTGTACACGGTCTGCCTTCAAATTGTCGTATCAGTGGCTGAAGAGAGCTGACGAGGCAGGTCTGAGGCTGTGCTCCGCCTGTTTCTTTTGGCAGTAACTGCCAAATACCGGTCCTCATTCGGCGTTGTAACTCTGGGGCGACCTGTGCTGTAACGTCTACTCACATTACCATCATCTTGGAATCGTTGGCAAAGTCTGGAGATGACACTCTGGGCAATTCCATGTTCGTGTTATACTTCCAGTTGGGTACGCCCACATTCCAGACGGCCGATAATTCTACCCCGTAAAAAATCATCCAAACGCGTCCTTTGTGTCATAACTATTCGGTTATTGCACTGAAATGCTTATAAAGCGCCTGTGAACAATTTTGCTTCTTTGCCTGCATTCCTTATATATCACTCTCTTACACTCTCGTCATTGTGACGTACCATCGGTGTCATCTGGTTACTTCCTTAAATTTGCATATGATTCTTGAAGATGTGTGTAGTGATTTTACAGGTGATATATTTGTTTTAGAGTTCGGTTTCCGCGTGACTCAGAATTATACTTAATTTATGGACATAAGTGCAATTAAGACACAATAACACGCCGAACGAATACTAATTCAGAAGTCAAACAACAAAAATCAGCGTTAAATTTTCACAGGACTAGTTTCGATGGGTTTTACCGAACCATCATCCTCAGCTGCAAAAGCATTTGCAGTAAATGTGGTTCTGTAAAACCATCGAAACTAGTCCTGTGAAAATTTGAAAATATAACGCTGAATTTTGTTTTTTGACTTCTGAATTAGTATCAATCCAAATACCGATGCGTGATAAAAATCGCCAAAGTGAAATGTCAGCGATTAATTAAGCTCATTAAACAAAAGAACTGTGAGATTTGTCCGCTATTACGCAATACATTTATAACTGAGAAACAAATGCAAATTCAAATGCAAACAGCGTACGCTCACATGCCCAAAGATTTAGCGTCACAAGAGCAATAGGAGCTCATTGGTCCATTTTCGAAATCCCTCCCTCAGTGGCTACGCTGATGTGCACTTGTGAAATATGCCACCGAGCGTAGACCACCTCCCTTTTCGGCCTATGTTGTTGAAGTAAGTCCACTTTCCATCACAAGTGACGATGCGGTCCAGAATCTTGTCCTTGCATTGATATTCGCGCAGATTAGTGCAGGTCCGAACATGTCTGTCCTTATCTGCTTCAGTCTGACCTTATCTGCTTCAGTCAGCTCGTGCGGCACCCAGCGATTAAACTTCTACGTCGAGGTTATGCGACGTATAGGTTACAGGTTACGGAGGACGGGGACGCCTAGTGTTTAACATAGGTAAACCGGCGTATGTCCCGCGCCCTCCACTATCTAGAAACAACAACTCCCTGGAGCCCCAGGAGGCTGCAACAGGAGTTCATTTGGATCTTAAATAAATTTGTTACATGGCCATACAAGGGCTATAACTGATGTAAGACATTGTGTGGAACGTAGTACATATGTTATATATAAAAATTACAAACAGCAGTTACATAAAACACATTAATATACACATTAAAATTAATTAAAAATATGACATGGAGCACAAAATGCACAAATTACACACACACACAAAAATAAATAAACACAAAGGGAAAAAAAAAACATATCACATATAAACAAAGACCATTAAAAATTCAATATACATAATGCGCTGTGCATAATGCAATACGGGAATGCGTTTAAGTGATATGTAACAAATTTATATGTATATAGTACGGGTTACTTATGTTGAAGGTTGTGCAGTATGCAAGTAAATAGTTTATTCGAAATGCATAGTTTGAAAGAGAAAATTAAATACATGCAGAGTACATGGTGTAAATAATACAGATTGCAAGTACATAATACAGCTAATACAGATAAACAACATACATACAGAATACATAGTACTTTGTGCGTAGGACAATAGTGTTACATGATACTGGGATTACTTAAAACTAATTAATATACTATACATAATACATATCTTTTGGAGGTGCATAATGCGCAATACAAATAAACTACATACATACAGGATACATAGTGCACTGTGAGTAGGACAATACTGGTACGTAATACTTAGGATTATTTAATACTGATTAATATACCATACACAATACTGATTGTTATGGAGATATTACTCTTAATTTGATATGCAGATAGTGATTGACATAGATTATGCACAGTACATAATGCAGATTGTTAAACATAATACATGACACAGGTCGCAGATACATTATAGTCACCTACACTGTGTGTGATACAGGTACTATGCGACGTATAGCGCGACTAATGGACATGGCAATAAGGTCTAACTCCTCAGCAAGTTCTCGAGTGGTTGCATATTAATCGTCATCTATCAGCTCTCGCGGGCGGGCCTCATCAACATCAGTAGACTGGTCAGAGCGCTCTGCTTCTTGAATGTCATAGTCCTTGTTTTTGAACTTTCGGTACCAAACCTTCGCAGTGTCATATGATACAACATTAGCACCTAAAGCTGTACAGATCATATGGTGACATTTCGTAACAGATCTAACCCACGAACACGCGCGCCGGGTATCTCATACCCTGGGGGCATATTCTTTGTCCCTTATCTCAAAGCCTCTTTCCTGGAAATGGACAAAACCTTTTATAGCTGAATTCAAGATCACAATGAAGCTGGGACATCCGTGGAGTGATTCTTCGTATACTTTTCTAGGAATTGTACCGTTTGGGTATGTGACACCCGCGTGCCTTCTCGCGTCTCTCAGATTTTCATCCTCAGTTTCTTCTTTAGTCAGCATGAAACGGAATCTAAGTTATGATAAAGAAATGGAAAAGGTTGAGAAATATTCTAAAAACCATTTCAACAGATGATGAAACGTTTAGAGAAGAGGAGGAAGAATTAATAGATGAAGAACACAACAGCAGTTATAATTCATCAACAGACACTGAATTAGATAGTGAATTAAAAAATCAATGAAATGATGAAAATTATGCTGGTAAAAATGGCTTGGTATGGAAGTAAAACAAATTCTGAACGAATGTTACGACTAGTTCTAAAAGCATTATCTTTGAAATTCTAGGAAATACTGGTTATTCGAAAGTGGAAGATTACTCACATCAACGGTGGCAGCAAATCATGCTCCCTTTGAAACTAATAGAAACAATAATTTCGGGAGATTGCAACATGAAACCACCATCTAAAAAGATGGAAACTCTTTACATAAGATGCGCTGAGTGCCCTAAAAACAAGGACAGAAAGACATGGTTTCTGTGCGAGAAATGTAATAACAGTATTTGTAGAGAGCCGTATATGTTCAGTCTGCCAGAGATGTGCAAAATAATTGTATGTTAAGTACTTCATTTATTATATTCTTTAAGATATTCTAAAGTTCATTTTTTATGTTAATCCCCATTTACACTCATATTTATATTAATGTAATTTAAGGGGACACATACACCTTAAAACCCATAAGATGTTCGAATAGGTGACTGTTGCAAGAATTGGAATAACTTATTTATTTTTAAAGCAATTACTACCAACATTTTACAGCTGTTTACAGAATATAGCTGCTTTCTGAAATAGTAATCAGAAAGTTTGTGTTGCCACAAATATTTTTATAATTTAATTCGCTTTGTGACAACATTTTTCGTCATGTTTCCAACTTGCGCGCACGGTTTAAAACATTGTTTTATAATTTAATTCCATATTTAATACATAGCTTTTATAACGTTTGGAAACTACTGTGAATCTAAAATTCTAAAAATTTCACGTTAAATTTTTATTTTATTTTGAGTTGTGTTTATAAAATGTATTTTATTAAAAAAAATTGTAATGTTTTCGTCCATAAAATTTTTTAGTATTAAAATATTCATCAGATTGTTGGTTCAGTTAGGAAATAGTGCCCACATAAAGAATTCCATCCAATTTCAAGTATGTACCATTAGCCATTTTTAAAATATCATGCGCGCAAGGTGGAAACATGGCGAAATATTTTGTCAGAAAGAGGATTAAATTACAAAAATATTTGTGGCAACACTAACTTTCTGGTTACTAGTTTCCAAAGCAGCTATATTATGTAATCAGCTGTAAAAAGTTGGAAGTAATTGCTTCTAAAAGAAATAAAATATCCCAATTCTTGCAACAGTAACATATTCGAAGATCATGAGGGGTTTAAGGTGTATGAGTCCCCTTAAAACGTGTTAATTGTTTTCGGATATAACATACCCAGCGCGCCTTCTCGTGTTCTTAATTTTGGCGCGCGTCCTCGCGGTTTAAAAGTAAATGATGGTTCTAATCTGGTAGCGTTATAGTTTCATTTCAGACACCTTAATGATAACGATATTCTTTTACAAATTTCACAACGCAATGTTCTAAAGCAAGTCTCTTTCCTTCAAATGTCAAAAACTGTAAAATATGCTGAATCGTTACAGCCCGGTATTAACAATTCGACAGTCGTATGCATCTTAAACAATGCAAATAAATTCCATACTTCTAATCTAAAATTTGTATACATAATCGTGCATTAAATTTGGTAATTATCAACCATTGCATTTTATTACTCATTTCATTTTGATGCTATCTCAACTGATTGTCTTTTGCAGCAATTTGATTACATTCAGCTTTAAGAATTCAGGATGAAAACTCTCAAATTTAATATTAATTCGCGCAAAATGTATAGGAAAAAATCAATACTGTAGATGGCGAGT
Organism: Stegodyphus dumicola; assembly: GCF_044657685.1. Lineage (NCBI taxonomy): Eukaryota > Metazoa > Arthropoda > Arachnida > Araneae > Eresidae > Stegodyphus > Stegodyphus dumicola. The sequence continues at coordinate 25,354,363 of NC_140772.1, forward strand.
GATGAATTAATATTGAAATTTAAAGAGAAGAATCCATGAGAAAAAAGATATTAAACTTCACTTTAGGAGGGAGCTTTGCCTTAATTTGCAAGACAATGCCACTTTTTGAATTCCCGGAACCTTCCGTTACTCATTGCCGAAAATCCATTAATTTTTCATAAATAATTTAAACTTTTATCAATTTATCCTCTTTATTTATTCATATTCGCTATGCAGTGATGCAAATTTTAAAATGTACTTTTTTTTATTATTATTTTTGCCATAATTTAAATAACAGTGTATGTGTAATGTAACATCACCATTAGAAACGTATTACAGAAATACTATATTGGGACCTTAACTTCGATTATATTTTATGAAAGAAGCTCATTTATAGATTGCAATTTAAGTGTGATTTCTTGTACGCTTATAGGTTTAGACAAGTAAAATTCGTAAGGAAATCAAGCATATGAATTGACTATAAAATTTAAATACAGTACGCTGTTCATTGTCGAAAAATACTAGTCTGAATGCCTTGACTTCCTTCATATGTGTTATGCATACCAGTCTCGGCTCAGATATTTTAAAAAATTTGCAAACGGCCCGTATAGTGTAGAAATATTGGAAAATACACTGGTTATCATAAATTAAGGAAAAATCACAAAAATCACGGTTACTGAAAAAGTTACATGTAGAATTTAATGAAACTTACCCACAATATACAACACATAGTAAGGTATCAAATAACATAAAAATAAATTACCAGACATTTATGGTAGTAAAGAAATTAGCACATGTATAAAATGAACAAACCGTAGGTGTCAGTTTGCTATAGGAACAGTACCTTCAATATGGAATATGGTCGCCTCTAGAAGCAGTACAGCACATACAGCGATGCGTGATGCTTTCAATTGTATGGTCTATCAGTTCCATCGGAAGCGAGTGCAAAGCAGTTGCAAGCGCGGCAAGGGTCTTAGGGGGGCGGATTGAGAGCAGTTAGACATCTCTCTAAAGCACCCCAAATGTGCTCGATAGGATTCAAGTCCGGGGATCGAGCTGGTCACTCCATGCGCATAATTGGTTTCTGTTGATGATAATCATTTACGATGCGAGTCCTGTGTGGTCTTGCGTTATCGTCCTGTAACAAGAAAGCACCACCTATTGCCCAGGAACATGGGGGCAGATTAGCATCAAGGATGTCATCTCTATAAACCGGAGCATTCACGATTTCCGTTGGAAAGACATGGAGGTCTGTGCGTCCACCCAAAGAGATGCCACCCCAAACACAAACACCGCCTCTTCCGTATGCATCTCTTTAACGGATGTTTGATGGATGATAACGGGTTCCAGGTTCTCTCCATATCAAATAATGCCTTCTATCGCTTTCTAGACTAAACCTAGACTCATCCGTAAAGAGAACAGCCTCCACTGATCAGGCGTCCAGTAGACATGTTTTCGTGCCTACTGCAAACGGTCCCTCCTATGGCGTGACGTGAGCGACACGCAAATGGCTGGTCGCCTCGCATACACACCACTTTCCTGAAGCCTTCTACGCACAGTTGACGTTGACACCAACCTTCCGGTGGCTGCAGCCAGGGAGGATCTAAGAAGAGTCGGAGTAGCGGTTCTATTCCTGCGTGCACATAATGTCAAATATCGGTCATCGGCGCTCGTTGTAGCAGTTGGCCGTCCTTGGCTGAACCTCCTAGATGCTGAATCTGTGGTTTGAAATCGCCTCCAAAGTCTATGAACCACAGAAGGATTCACCTTTAGCCATCTGGCCACTTCTGTTTGACTTTATCCTGCCTCTAGTCTCCCAATGGCTCTCCATCGTAGTTCTGCAGGCAAATGATGCCTGGGGGTCATTGTTACGAATTGGCTATCTCAGATTTCTGATGTCACTATCACAGTGAAATATGTGCGCTTGGTCTCAAACATGGACATAAATTCTCCTCGCAGATGACGTATCCCGAGTGCAGTGCCACTAATTTGCATATTGCAGTTTTATTCAGCTACTCTTACTTGGCAACATATTCAAATTTTACACGGTTTGGCTTATTTTAGAGAGAGTTATCTGTATTTTTGTGATTTTTGCATAATTTATGATAACCAGTGTATTTAAAAGTTCTGATGTGTACACCACATGACTTTCTTGCGCGGAAGATTAAATTATACGCATTTTTTGCTACCTTTAACTTAAGTACAAACGATTAACACACAAGTATAACTGCGTATTTTGCAACCAAGCTGACATACAGCACGTTTCCTTCGTTACCTCGCTACTACCTACTAACTACTCTTCTCTAGTAAGTCTCATGAGAGAGAGGCGTTGCAGGCCGTTCGGCTAAACTGCGCATGCGTGGTCATCACGTAATGACAAACGTATTTCCTCGACTTTCATTAGAGATACAGTTCTCATTTAATTAGTTCAATCCTCACTTAGCGGCAAGGCAAAAATACATAAAACCTCAAAACATCTTCATAAAAAATTGAAAAATATAGAAACAAAATACTAAATACAGTTAAAGAATCAAGAAAATAATTTTAAAATTTAAATTAGAGTTTCTAACTAAAAGCAAGTAATTTGGCCGGCGGGCAGGAAGGCAGATTTTTCGATGCACATAACTTGCAACCGCATAAAAAAAAGATATTTCATTTTAAAAAAATTAAATAAAAAATGAAAATAGTTAATTAGCTAAATGGAAAATGCTTATTATTTCTAAGCAGATATGTAAAAAGAAAATGCTCGTTTTAAACAACAGAACAAAAACTGATATTCAAAAAATGATGAAGTTATACAAATTAAAGCAACTTATAAGGCAGAAAAAAAAAATAAAAATTGAAAGAATTTTTACCTTACTGCTTTACCATTATTATTACATAATTGCCAAAGTTAAAATATTACTTTTAACTGATTTATAAAAACCATCTTAACATCAAGGCCGAACGTTTCAAGGTGAAATGTTCTAAGGACAGATATACAAGGTGAGTGTTTCCGGTGCGCATATTTCACAAGTGCACATCTGTGTAGCTACCGAGGGAGTGGCATCTAGGATAGACCAATGGGAATCCAGTAATATTTCTGTTATGTCACACGATCTTTCGCGTGCTTTAAGATTCAAGCAAGATGGTTGAAAATATTTTGTCACGCAATTTCCTGTACAAAACATCGTCGATTTCTTCTGAAAATTTTCATTGCGAAGGTAGATCAAATATAAGCAACTGTGAAGATTTCACTACCTGGTTGAAAGAATTTGAAATAAATGCAAACACATGTTGGATACTCCGCAAAAATATCCATGCGAAATATTACTTAATAAGCGGTAAATAAGATGAAGAAAGAAATATGTGATAAACATCTGAGCCCAAATTCTATCTTTACGTAAAATTATGCATATGAGAAAAATATTGACACCAATTATATATGCAAATAGAAGTCAGCACTTTTTATTGCAGTCTATATGAAAAAATGTTCTTTAATAATAGCCAATGCAGAATGTTAAAGTGAACTCTGCATTGGTACGAATTTATTGTGTTAAATTTCATATTTACTAATTGCTCACTCTTAAATGTACTGTCTACACAAGAAATATTCATCAAGCAGGAAATACCATCAGGAACAAATTTATCGCCAATGTTTCTGAATGAAATACCATCGCTTTACCCACAGTGCCACCCATCTGTGAGACTCCATCAGGACATAGCTAGCAGTCACACATCAAAAACCACTGAAAATTTCCTAAACGAAATGGAACAAAAAACTGGTATCAATGCCATACTCTTCACTGATATCTCTGCTAAATCTCCCGACGCGTCACCGATGGATTTTTGTGCTTTCGGACTTTTAAAAACTGCATTATCCAAACGTTGTCCCAAAACCCTAACAGGACTTTGGAAAGCTGTTCGGGAGGAATGGGATAGAATACCTCTTCTGTCCCTTCAAAAGGCATTATTATCCTGGAAATTGCGGTGTCGAAAGATAGTTCAGAATAACGGATATCAAATAGAACATTTAAAACACAAGAATTGTACGTAATTTAGTTTTGTGAATATAATATACATCGTCTAAAAATATGTGTGAACAGCCTCTGTAATTTTTACTCTGCATCGACCTTGACAGAGCGTGCAAGTAATTAAGATTGCAGCATATAAGATATTTTCTCTTTCCTTTCTGCGTGTCTTCTGGGTGTAATGGTAGCACACTCGGTGCGTATTCGTGAGGTCCGGGTTCGAGTCCCGGTGGGACCATTGTTCATTTTTTACGCCTCTAGGATCAAAATAACCTATAATGACTCTACAGTGTAACGCTGCTTTTTGCGTGATATATTTTGCCAGGAAACAAAATTAGTCATACGAAAAAATTTCGTGATTAACAGAGGAAAGATTGTGTTTTATAGAAATTTTGGATTATCTTTGTAAGACGTCAGTGCTCGTATCGGACGAAACCAAGAGACATTAATACGAATCTGGATCGATGGACGCAGAAGGGAAGCGCAGAAAGTTTAGAGTCATTGCACGATGTATTAACATCACATGCGAGCCGCTTAACCGGTAGCATATTTCACAAATGCACATCTGTGTAGCCACCAAGACAGTGGCTTCTAAGTTTGACCAATGGGCATCTAGTAATATTTCTGTCACGTCACATGACCTTTCTTGCGCTTTAAGATTTAAGAAAGATGGTTGAAAATATTTTGCCACGCAATTTTCTCTGCAAAATAACTAAAGCATCGTCGATTTCTTAGCGAAATTTTCATTGCGAAGTTAGATCAAATATAAGCAATTGTGAATATTTCACTACGGGGTTGAAATAATTTCAAATAAATACAAACACTTGTTGGATATTCCGCAAAAATATCCATGTGAAATATTGTTTGATAAGTAGTAAATGAAATGAAGAAATAAATATGTGATAAACATCTGAGCCCAAATGCTATCCTTAAATAAAACTATGCATGTGAGAAAAATATTTACACCAATTATATATGTAAATAGAAGTCAGCACTTTTTATTGCAGTCTATATGAGAAAGATGTTCTATAATAATAGCCAATGAAGAATTTTATTCAAAGTAAACTTTATTAATTTGCACTCGTATTCATTTAATGTGTTAAATTTCACATTTAATAGCTTTTCATTCTTAAATGTACTGTTTACACAAGAAATACTCATCAAACAGAATGAATTTACCTTATTTACAACGAATATATATTCAATTTATTCACATATAACTTTTAATGTTAACAATGGATATAATCAGATAAAACACAATATATATTCTGAATCTTACACTTTGAAAACCAAAAGAATGCATACACCGAAATAAGAAAACACTAGATTCATTGTAACACTTCCAGTACATCTCAGCTCAATTAAAAAATATATACATACGCTTGAATTCTCTTAATCCACAGGTGTTAGTAAATGCATAATATTCGAGGCTAACTGAAGCTGTCAGACATTTTTTTTCGATGTAAAGAGCGATAATATGCCGTAAACATCAATCGAAATATTAATGTGTGATAAAAATCGCGAAAGTTAAATGGCAGCGATTAATTAAACTCATAAAAACGAAAGAACTACGAGGTTTTCTTCTATTACGCATACATTTATAACTGCGGAACAAATGCAAATTAAATCGTAAACTTAAGCTCACATGCATGAAGATTTGGCGTCGCAAGAGCAATAGAAGCCCATTGATCTACTTCGAAACCCCTCCCTCAGTGGCTACGCTGATGTGCACTTCTCAAATATGCTTCCGGTGCTACTTTAATAACTTAAGTAAATAATAATTTATTATTTAATAAATAAATAATAATTTATAATTTATTAAAATTAATTCTACTTAAGAAAAATAATAATTGTATTCAAATTTTTCTTAGGCAAAGCTAAATTGGTTCAAATTTAAAACAAAAATGGCAAATCTGTTTTAAAATTTTACAAAGCAATTGGGATAGTTGAGGTGTGAAGAAAAGAAAAGAAAAGGAATCTAGCAAATTAACTCAAATCTCTTCAGCAGCTCCGCGTATAACACGATTAGAATACAAAGGGTTCTTTAATAGTTACAGAGACTGGGGGATGCTAAGATGTGTACAATGTTTACAAATTTAGTCTATAACTCCATCTCAGGTTTAAGTATTTACTAATTATTTTAAAAATATCTTAGTTTGATAGTAAAGTAAGTTTGTTATTCAGAAGTGTAATTTTGAATAGGTAAATTTCTTTATGAAAATCTTTAACTCCAGATTAAAATTTTGATTCTTAAAATTTGGCTGATAAAATTGGCAACAACATAATATTGGCCGTAACAGGTTTAGGGATATTGATGCTTAAAAGTATTAATCTGTTGGTTTTAAGTTGGAAGTTTCCTTTGGTTTACTGTTTTTGCAAGGCACTGCAGGAAGAATACAATTTTGACTGGATACGAATCTGAGGACCACCCAAACCTCTTCTCTGCTACCAAACAAGTCAAGATGATTTTTGCCTAGCCAGTACTTTAAGTGTCCCCGTGCCGCACAGATACTATACACTTATGAACATCCAAACCTTCGTTGTGACTCAAATGATAGCCCAACGATACGCCAGCCAACATCGCTAACCAGTATATTGAAAATACTACTGCTGAAAGTATTCTGAGTAATCTTTCAGAAAGCTTATAACATCAAATTAGATATGGTTAAATATAAATTGATAGAGCATATGCATTTTATTTTTTCTAGCTTACTTTATTAGAATCCAGTAGGCTACATATATAGCATGCAAAAAGCATTTGCTACTTACTTATGCATTCTTAAGGGGGCTCATACACCTTAAACACCTTATGATCTTCAAATATGTGACTGTTGCAAGAAATGGGATATTTTATTTATTTAAAAAGCAATTGCTTCCACCTTTTTACAGCTAACTACATAATATAGATGCTTTGGAAACTACTAACCAGTAAATTTGTGTTGATACAAGTATTTTTCTAATTTAATCCGCTTTGTGACAAAACATTTCGTCATGTTTCCATTTTGCGCGCATGATATTTTAAAAATGGCTAATGGTGCATACTTAAAATTTGATAGAATTCTTTATATGGGCACTATTTTCTAACTGAACTGAACTGAAAATTTGATGAATATTTCAATATTAAAAAAATTATGCACGAAAACATTACATATTTTAAAAAAATACATTTTATAAACTCAACTCCAAATAAAATAAAAATTGAACATGAAATTCTTGGAATTTTTGGTTCACTATAATTTCCAAATGTTGTAAGTGCTATATATTAAATATGGAATTAAATTATGCGACAGAATGCTTTAAAGTGTGCGCGCAAGGTGGAAACATGGCGAAAACATTTGTCACAAAGCGTATTAAATTATAAAAATATTTGTGGCAACACAAACTTTCTGATTACTACTTCAGAAAGCAGCCATATCATGTAGTCAGCTTTAAAAAGTTGGAAGAAATGGCTTTTAAAATAAATAAGTTATTTCAGTACTTACAACACATATTCGTCACATATTCGAAGATGTCACATATTCGAAGATTTTATGATTTTTAAGTTGTATGAGTTCCCTTAAAGGCTTTCGGTTAAACCAGGTTGTTATCGATTTAGCTTTCAGCGGAGCTAGACGTTATATGAGGATTTTATACAATATGGATATTAAGCGTTTAAAACCCTGTGCTCTCTTTCAAGGTCAAATTGTATGTTCAGAAAAATGAAATTTTGAATTTACCTATAGTGACCTTCCATTTATACGGAACTCAGGCTTTTTGGAATTGCTTATTATTGCCACTGATCGTACTTATTTTTCTCTCTAGACAAGAGAAATTAATTAATTAATTAACACGTTTACAGTTTTTCCCTAGCATAATATAAAATGACATTTGATTATTGTTTACTACAGAATTTTATGTTATGCCAATATAGAAATAATATCTTGCTTAAAATTCATTTCAGTAAATCTATGCTACTGCTCAACCGAGACAGTGGTTAGTGACTCTGACTGCCCTACCGAATGTACTTGTACATCTATCGTATAATGTACAAGTACCATTTTCAGTATTTAATTTCCATTAATGTTTATGTGTTTAAGTGTATCATTTGTACTAATATACACTCATGTCCATAAATTAAGGATAATGCAAAATCAGGCAAAAAAAGAGTTAGAAGCAAAACAAATTTGACTTATTTGTAAAGCTTATTTATTAAACAGAAGGTAAAGAGCAAAAAAGATGCTATATGTTTGATATTATTAAAACAATAGTAATATTTTCTTCCTGGAGCAAATGAAAAAAACCCTAATTACAAAAAACCATGTTACATGTTCGGTATAATTGTTAATACATTGTATGCATCCCAGACGATGCAATACAGTCCCTTCAAAAGGTAATGCTCTCCGAAGTTCCGGTTGACATGTAGGAGAAGGTTAATGGGCTGCAACTCGTCGGCCAAGCATGTCCCACACGTGCTCTACTGGATTCAAGTCCGGTGTGAACGCTGGCCAGTCCATACGCGTGATATCCTCCGATTGAAGGCATTCGCTTACGATGTTTGCACGGTTAGGACGGGCGTTGTCATCCATAAACACAAATTGTGCGCCCATGGCGCCCGGAAACAAACGTACATGTTGTTCCAGAATGACGTCCCGATAGATTTGGCTTGTCATGGTTCCAATTTGAACATGCGGGTCAGTTCTGGAACCCAGAATAATTCCACCGCAAACGAGCACTCCTGCACCGCCGTAACGGTGTCGATCAATGATGTTTTCTTGGTGGTAACGGGTACCTGGAGCTCTCCATATGAAAGTCCGGCGAGAATCAGACTGCAAGCTAAACCTGGACTCGTCAGGAAACATCATACAAGCCCACTGTTGCGATGTCCACATTTCATACTCTCTACTCCAGTCTAACCGCAGGCGAAAGTGCGTTGCAGTAAGTGGAACGCATCTGACAGGTCTACGAGCATATAAACCAATCTGCCCTAAGCGTCTGTACACGGTCTGCCTTCAAATTGTCGTATCAGTGGCTGAAGAGAGCTGACGAGACAGGTCTGAGGCTGTGCTCCGCCTGTTTCTTTTGGCAGTAACTGCCAAATACCGGTCCTCATTCGGCGTTGTAACTCTGGGGCGACCTGTGCTGTAACATTTACTCGCATTACCATCATCTTGAAATCGTTGCCAAAGTCTGGAGATGACAGTCTGGGCAATTCCATGTTCGTGTGATACTTCCAGTTGGGTACGCCCAAATTCCAGACGGCCGATAATTCTACCACGTAAAAAATCATCCAAACGCGTCCTTTGTATCATAACTATTCGGTTATTGCACTGAAATGCTTATAAAGCGCCTGCGAACAATTTTACGTCTTTGCCTGTATTCTTTACATATCACTCTCTTAAACTCTCGTCATTGTGCCGTACCATCGGTTTCATCTGGTTACTTCCTGAAATTTGCATATGATTCTTGAAGATGTGTGTAGTGATTTTACAGGTGATATATTTATTTTAGATTTTGATTTCCGCGTGACTCCGAATTATCCATAATTTATGGGCATGAGTGTATATGTACAGCCAAGTAAGGTAATACACAAATACGTGTAACCATTAATTGTCATCGTTCACACTGATACACAGTTTTCATTCTCAGTGTATCATTTCTGTCAACGTATAGGTGTGTATGTATCATTTTTATTGATGTGTGCATAGCCCAGTAGAATAATGCATGATTATGTGTATTCATATATCGCCATCATTCGCATGTGTTTATGCATATCATTTCTAGTAGTTTATGTATAGTCATACAGGATGACACACGATTACGTGCATTCATTAATTATCATCTTCTGCATTAATGCGCCATTTGCATTATCAGTGTTTCATTTCTTTTAATGCATAAGTGTTTATTGTTTGCCTATATCATTAACCACTTAGACCAATATACATATGTATCCAATATACCTATATCACCGATGTACCTGTGTATGAAACTTTTTATTAATTGTATACTGAAGCATATATATGCATACGCCCTTATTTGGCCACGTCAATACCTCATATTCTCCTTTAATATATTCTCGATGCAGTCCTTCTCAGGAAGTCGCCAGGGTTGTGTTGTTCTAAATAAGTGCGGGTACCGGACGACACCCGATTTGCCATATTAAGCCGTCCGGGTGTCCGGGCCCTGCATTCACCTGTCACCTGCCGTACCGAATGGCCTGGGTCCGCACAGATACTATATCCCAAAGAACACATGAATGGTTGTAAGTGTATATTGTCTGTGCGGCATGAGGAGCATTATAAATATTCGGCCACCTCTCGAGAGGTTGTTGGTAGGGTAAGATGGGTGGCAAACCCTCAGATCCATCCCTTCGGGGTAACAAAACATGTTTTAATAAAGGTTTTTAATTTAATCAAGCTCTGAATGTTATTATTGCTTTTATTCAATATATCAAACTCCATAATAGTAATGACAAACAGTAAAAGAAAGGAATGACTAAATTAAACCTCAAATCAAACATATTGTAAAAAGTATCAAACATGTTGATACTTTTATACTGGGATAAGAAATAATATTTTATGTAGATTATTATATTTTTAATGACACCTTCGTCTAAACAAAAAAATATTTAAAAATGAATTAATTCTCTGTTTTATTTAATCATTTACTTTTAGACATTATTTAGGATAGACGAAGGGGAAAACTGTTTATGACTTCACCTTATATATTAATTAATTTAATATATCGGCATGATGAAAAAATCTACCAATTAAACAAAACAAAATTTCTAAACTATAAATATTAAGATTAAGAAAGTATTTGTGAAAAATCAAGCGTTCGAAATTTGTTCAAGCAATTATACCCACAATTTAAGTTTAATGGAATTGTTCTTACTGTAATGAATGCTTTAAATAAGCAGAAAAGTGGCGGTTTTTCCAATGAAAAACAATATTTTTCAACTCATGAACACGAATGCCAATTTTTGTTTCACATTTTAATTTGAAATTAAATTTCCAACTATTATAAATTTACTGTTAATTTCTTCACGTAGTTTTCATTTTATATTTTCTACAATTTTTTTCAATAATTTTATTCAGTTTTTATTTTCTTCTTTTTCATAATAATTATTTTCAAATTTATTCAATTTGAATGAAATACGTTAGATGTGTCAGTAAAAAATTTTGAACAGCGTTAATAATAGAATATGCAGTTAGAATGAAAGAGAAAAATTTGCATTCTTGTAGAATAATTGCACTTTTCAGAATATTTAACAACAAAGAAAAAAAAAAAAAAAAGAAAAAGAAAAAAAAAAAAAAGAGAAAAAAGAAATTCTGAATTTATTTTTAATACATTTTCTCACTCGAAATAGATGGCTAATTTAATTACTCGAAATTAAAATATGTGATTTTTTTGTAATAGAATTAATTATCCCTAAAAGACTTATATAAATATTTTTTGACATTTTATTAGATTTTGCTTTAATTATTACCAGGAAATAATTAACATCTTTTAGGTTTATTCTGGTTAACCCAGCGGAAGTCGCACCAAGAAAGGTTACTAGAGTGGGCGCGTGGGGTATCACATACCCCAGTATTTAAAATACGATAAAAATAGTTTTATTTTGTTTTAAAACTGCTTTTCTTGTTCTCGTGTATTATATATACGTGAATAATAATTGGGTTTCAAAAAATTAATTTCCAAAATAATCTTAGAGTTAAAATTAAGATAAATGAAAATAATAAAAAATAAACATCATGCCTCTAAGTTTCATTGCATCTATAATGCACAATGCTTATTTTATTTCTTTACACTTTGAACGAAATACATTCATGTGTTCTTGGCACAGAATGTTTTCACATTTTAAACATTGCATTTACGTTCTTCTGTTCTTCTGTCGAGGGCAATTTATCACATCTTTCATACTTAGTTGTTTTAAATTTCATGTATTCGTTTTAATTCTTCGTCGAAACTTTTGCTTTTGTTTTGCATACAGTACGTCAGTTTCTTGGTAAAGTATTAATCTCTGATTCTTTGTTCAATACATTTTTTCATTAATTGTAATGCTGAGTCCTTCAAAAACAGATTTCTGTTTCTGGTTGGTAATCCACCAACCAGAAACAGAAGTCCACCAACCAGAAGCAGTTGAATGTAATATAATTCAGGCATTTATTACAGCAATATTCAGTGCAGGAAAGAAAATTACCATTGGCCACCTCCTTTTTTATACTGGCAATTGAATAACTGGCTGACATTTCATTCCCCATATCCACTGCTCCTTTAGTCCTATTATAAAAACATAAAATTCCTGACGTTTTATTTTCTCCAATAGTATCATCTATAGTATGATCGTTATATAATGTTGAAAGCATAAGAACAGTTTTTCCTTTTTTAGGAACATTAGGAATTAATGTTTTATCTTTTGCGAAACCAAAAACAGTGTAGAAAATATTCCTAGTTTCATCTTCAGTTTCCAAAATGCAATCTTCATCGCTTTCAAATATTTCTAATAAATCTCACAGGTGTTGCATCTTCAAATCATAGGGAGTCATTCTTTTTACCATATGCGGTTAGAAAGTTTTAAGACTTTAATGTCAAGTACTTTAAAATCACTTGAGAGTAGAAATATTTACTGTTACACTCTAGAAATAAATTTGTGAGCTAAATATTCAGTCAGAAAAACACTTACTCGGACAGGCGCGTGGGGTGTCTCATACTGGTTCCAACAAAATACCGATAAATCTTTTCCTGAAACACACAGGCACAGAAAAAGCGGTTCTGAAAGTCAACCACAACTAGAAACTCACCTACTGAATGCAGCACAGAATTTCAGTTTCACAAGTTAGGAATATTCCACTTTTATGTAGGGGTGGGGTATGATACACCCCACGCGCTTTCCCGCGGGTTGAATTTAAATCTGTACGTTTGTCTTTTTACTATGTTTCTTATAATTGTGAATTACATGCAGAAACAAATGCGCGAATTCCTGAACTTTGGAAATATCATCAGAAGAGAACCAGATGGAAATTATTTACTTTTAACATTTTAGCATAAATCAGAATGAGAATATCCGAGTGAGGAGGATATACATTCAAGAGCCAAAACATTATGACCACCTGTCAATAACAAGTTGGGCCACCTTTGGCGGGCAACACAGCTTCAACCCGCCTTGGCATGGATGCCACAAGTTCTTGATAGATGGCCGGAGACAGATTGTACCAGATGTTGTAGCAATGGTCACGCAAATCCGAGATATTGCGAATTGGTGGTCTTTGACCTCTGAGCTGTCGTCCCATGACATCCCAAATGTGTTCTATCGGATTGAGATCCGGTGAGTTAGGAGGTCAGGACATTAACTGGAAATCAGCATCATGTTCCTGGAACCCCTGCAACACAATTGTAGCCTTGTGACACGGGGCGTTGCCCTGTTGGCACATTCCATTTCCAGATGGAAAAACAGAGGCCATGTAAGGGTGCAACTGGTCCGCAATGATGTTCAGATACCCTGTAGCATTCTGAACATCATTGCGGACCAGTTGCACAATTACATGGCCTCTGTTTTTCCATCTGGAAATGGAATGTGCCAACAGGAATGTGCCAACTGTAAATGGAATGTTCAGATACCCTGTAGCATTCTTTCAAGAGAAATTACAAGAATTTTGAAGAATACTCTAAAGAAATTATGAGGATTTTAAACACTTCTAAAGAAGCCATAGGGATTTTTGTATGAATGATGTATTGTATATGTGTATGTTTGTTTTTATGTCATCTTATTTTTTGTTTCTTAACAGTTTTTTTATTATTTATTTATGTTCGTTTGTGTGAATGTATTAGGTCCAGGGATAATGTGAATTTCCCTGGTCGTATTTATTATTTCGTTTTGTTTACCTTTTACTAACCTTTTTTGTTACTCGGTTCCTGGGGCCTTTGGTTTTCCGGGGCTAGTAGTTTACATCTTTTGTTTTTTGTTTTTTTCTTTATTAGTTGTTTTGAGCACGGCGGGGTCGCTGGCTCTTCGTTTGTTGTTGGATGGGCTGGCTCCCGAGAAAAGTCATATGACCAAGTATGTCTTGGTTAGATGGGCTGGGGGCTGTGCCCCGTTATTACACCCTGTAGCATTCATGGTCTGCTCTACCACAACCACGGGTCCCAGAGACGCCCAAGAGAACGTCCCCCAGAGCACAATACCGCCACCACCGGCCTGTGTATGACCGACTGTGCATTGAGGGAGCGACTTTTCGCCTGAAAGACGGCATATCCTGACACGGCCATCGGCATGATGAATGACAAACACCATGATTCATCTGACCAGGCAACTCTCTCCCACTGATCCATGGACCAGTAGCGATGTTCCCGGGCCCAGCGCAGGCGCAGTTGGCGATGACGCTTGGTCAGGAAAGGCACACATGTAGGACGTTTGCTGCGTAGCCCCATATCCAACAGTGTCCGTTGAACAGTGTGCTCTGATATTTTTTACTTGGCCCTGAATTGTACTCGGCTGTCAGCTGAGCCACTGTCTGGCTCCGGTTTCGCTTCACCATGCGAGACAGTCTCCGACGACCTTTTTCTTTGATAACGTGTGGACGTCCAACACCATGTCGTCTTCTGCTGGTTTCACTGTCATTCATCCACTTTTCATACGTACTAACAACTGTAGATCGCGAACAACCAACGAGTTGTGCAGTTTCGTAGACTCTCCAGCAGCAGTTAAATACCACTTCCACTTGATCACGTGCCTTCCACGTCATTCAGGCGCGTTCATCGCAAAATGTAGGGGTGGTCATAATGTTTTGGCTCTTGAGTGTATATCCAAAATATTTTGAGACTTGCATTTGGCTTTTTAAAATTGCGTTTGACTAAGTAGAATTGAAGCAGAAATATATAATTTGAACAAAAGTAAACGAAATGCTTAAAAACTCACCATTTTACGAAATTATAGATGTGGATTCTTTCTGAATGTCTACAATATATTTTATATGATTTACTGGAATTTAAAATATATTTTTTTGTTTTTGTTTTTTTTTTTGCTTGTAAATGAAAGTTACATTGCTTTTCTTTTCCTTGCATTCTAAACATGTGTGTTATTTTTTTTTCTTTTAACGTATAAAATACCGTCCTGGCAATATTCATGGATATGACGAACGGGAAGAATCTCGAAGTAATCCACTGCAAGTATTGCCATTATCCAGAACTTAAGATATTTAATTTCCATACGACTATAAACACAGCGAATTGTCAAAATGTTGCCACTGGCAAACTATAAGTTCTTTGATTTATAGTTCAACTTTTAGAGTAGCGTACTCGCATGTAAAAACGCAGCAGTTTAAAAGTAATAAACATAATTCTTAGTAATTTATACTTTTGCTTAATTTGTAATCATATATCTAAATTGTATATATTAAAATATATTGTATTTATTATTCTTTCAAATCGTGACATTTTATTACATTTCTAACTTTGTTTTTAACAAAAATGTCTCCAAAACCCTATGTTACATAGCCAGAAAAGAGTATGTTTTTTATTTATTAACTTTAGCCCAAAAAGGCGTTAGACCCAAAGGGTTATTAGTCTCAAAACGACATTTTGCTTCGTTTCTCTTTCTCCTTTGATTCGATTTTTAAACTCTTACCACCAGACATATCACCATGTTTTATATTTAAAAAAATTAAATAATTAAGAATCTGGATGAATGCATGGATGTTTCTTGCATCGTGAATAAACAACAGTATGCAATTTTGAATAAGTTAGTCCTCCAACGGAAAATGGACACTTGAAAGCCCAAATTTTGAATTTCGAATTAGTTTTATTATCTATTTCAAATTTTGTAAAATTTTAACGAATTTTTCATAAAAAAAACTCAGCGATTTCAAGGTGAACAATGGTAAAACTGTATGGAAAAAGACATTTTTATCTACAGCGAGCGAGACTGTGTATCGGAAATTCTGAAGAGGTGCTGTTTTATTGCTTTTTACGTCCTTGTATGAAGTAAAAAGGAAGTATTGTAATCACGAAAAGTTTCAGGCAGCATATTTATATATTGCTATCGAATGCAATTTAACGATGTTTTTGCGTGCCATCTGTACTTAAGGACAGAATAAAAGACTCTTTTCCTCTAAAAAATTATAAAACTGCTTTAAAATGACTTATGAAGAGAATTTTTCTTGGCGTCTGTACGAACGTATGTACGTACGTACGTATCTCTCATAACTCAAAAACGAGTAGCCTCAGAATGTTGAAATCTTGTCTATATGACTGTTATGACATGTAGATGTTGCAGTCGGCCGCACAAAACGTATATATATATATATATCCACGTTGTTACTCGGCTCAATAATCTCAGTTTCTTTACTCTTATATGTTTGTAAATTGTACATTTTTTTCTTTACAAATGATTGAATTATGTTGTTGTTATCTTCTGGTTAAGGTTTTTATGCCTTTCGTAACTCTGGAAGCAATATTTGCACAATTATCAGCAATTTAAAAGCTGTTTAAGTGCGATTAAGTTTTAAATAGCATGGCGGACATATTCGTAAACATTTGAAACAGCAGAATAGTAGATTTGTTGCTAGTCTAGAGAATTGTTGCCAATCTAGAGAATCTAGAGATTTGTTGCCAATCTAGAATTTAGTGAGAACATGTGGCAACGATTAGATAGTTGTTCAAATGACATAAATTTTGTGCATTCTGAGTTATAATATGAACGAAATATTAAGTGAATCTAGCGCCAGAGTGTCTCTATGCTAAACGCATATAGTGAATTTTAAAGAGTGCATTTATCCTATGGTCTTTTATGCGCTTTCTGCGAAGTAGATTTAATTCAATCCAATAAGTTTAAATGAAATGTAAGAAAAAATACGTATAATTTAATATTCCGTACAAGGAAGTCATGTGGTGTACACATCAGATTTTTCATATTTTGTGATACTGCTGTTAGTTGAATTTTATGGTTTAATTGCGAATAATATGATATTTAATAAATAAAGATAACACACAAGACGTTAACAAACCGCGCTTTTGGGCGTAATATAAAATATCAAAGCTCTTAAATTTGCTTTTCTTCTTTTTATGATTTTTTTTTTCATTTTTCATATATTTTATTCTTTATTGCGTTTTTTATTGATTCATATATTTTTATTAGTTTGCTTATTTATTTATTTAAAACTTTCAACAAGAAACTCACTTAGATGTGTTTAACCGTGATCTAAAATCTTCAAACGGTTTTGTTTCTAAGGAACATCGTCCACAATAATTCAGTAGATGGAAAATAATAAATCGGCTGCCCTTAAAGTGCAATTAGGTGCGTATAAAATATGGATCAAAATAAAGTAAGTAAAAAATAAATTTCCTGTAGAGTAGTGAAAATATATTTACTTCTAGGTTTCTCACTGAAGAGTAAACAGAAATCTAGCTTAGCTAACATACGTATATCTACTGAATTCAAAATGGATATAGCGGCAAGCTAATAGGGTGGGATTTAAAATGCAAGAATACATCAGACTACCGTGGCTTTAAGGAAGCTCAGCAAATTCCACCGAAGCGCTGAAGCTAAACACAGATAAAATATCTCGTTTATTACATCCCCTTCGCGGAGTAACAGAGCACAAATAAGCAGAACAAAGTTCGAAACAAAAAGAATGCCATTTTTGTCTCATGTCACGACATCTGCCATATTCGACTTGAAGGATGGCTAGACTCGGCATTCGATGCTCTTTCCTTTACAAATAGAAACAGACTCGCGCGAAGGCAGTGTTGGGATGATAGATAATAGGAAAGTGGGACGCTCTTATCCGGGAAATGTCCCAAGGGACTGGACCCAAGCCCGTTGACATCTTCCTTCCAACGACGGCGCCTGCCATTAGATATAGAAGACTGTCTCGCCTGGCAAGTAGTCATGGATCATAATAGGGTGAAGAGAGGATCGGGGGTGAATAATGTAGAAGAAAAAAGGGATTTATTTTGATCACACTGCATCGAGACATTGGCGAAGGACCACTGGAAATAATGCAATTTAGTTGTCGTTGACTCCTATTTGTTATTTGGCCCACGCTTTCGTTGTGGAAACAGGAACGTGTTTATCCTTCTCTGTATTAAACAGAAATAAAATAAATTGCTTCTTTTTAAAATAGATAAAAATCATTATTTTCTTTTTGAACTAATGCATAATATACGTATGATTTTGATTTTTTTTTAAATTTGATTTATAGACTACGATCAGAGTTTGTTCAATCTTTGTCCTATTCGCGCCCACCAGCGGCCGAGCTTTAAAGTCGCTGAACACTGATAGTTCGAATCCCGCGAACGGGCTGGCTGCATGGGCGTTTTCGTGGTTTTCCCCATGTGTAACGTGCATACGATCCAGTTTCCACGAAGTCCAGTCCTCCACGAAGGCATCCCTCCTCTTAGGCGAGATAGCCCTCGTGTGCTTTGCCATAATTAAATACACACACACTTTGTCCTATTCTCATGTACATATATGAGAATTAAGAGAAGAATATTAATTTTTGTTTGCTTTTATTTGAACAAGCAAATATTTCATGAATACGAAGTTGAGCATCGGCATCTGAGTATTATAAATCAGCCTTGGAGAGCTCATTTAATTAGTTTTTTTAATGCTTTAACTTTGGCTTTTCACTTATGTTCGCGACAATATACTAGATAGTTAAAAATCTGCATTTAATGATTTCCATATGAAAAATTTTGAAAGAAATTTCTGGATTAATCCTATGTCAAAAATTATTTGATAGGAAAATGTTTGTTGAGTAGTTTTCATTGAAATATGAAAATTTATTATCTAACTCCATTCGATGTTGATATGTACAATCATACACCAATCATACACGTACATAGTTGAAATGTACAATCATACACCTACAATTTTGATGTTTTTGTAAGCATTGGTTGGATGTATTTTTTCAGATTGCTTTAGATTGGCCGTCTGCACAGAACCATCGATAAGAAGCTTAAGAGCATTTAAATCTGATAAATATTATGGTTTAGGCATAACAGGCATCTGGTTTGAATTGGAGAAATTTAAACGTTTTTGCTAAAACACTCTTTATTAAAAATCGATTTCATGCCAGATAATCGAAAGATTCTATAACTAAAAATCGATATCATGCCAGATGATCGAAAGGTTCTATAACTAAAAATCGTTATCATGCCAGATGATCGAAAGATTCTATAACTAAAAATCGATACCATGCCAGATGATCGAAAGGTTCTATAACTAATTTCGATATCATGCCAGATGATCGAAAGGTTCTATAACTAAAAATCGATATCATGCCAGATGATCGAAAGATTCTATAACTAAAAATCAATATCATGCCAGATGATCGAAAGGTTCTATAACTAAAAATCAATATCATGCCAGATGATCGAAAGGTTCTATAACTAAAAATCGATATCATGCCAGATGATCGAAAGATTCTATAACTAAAAATCAATATCATGCCAGATGATCGAAAGGTTCTATAACTAAAAATCGATATCATGCCAGATGATCGAAAGGTTCTATAACTAAAAATCGATATCATGCCAGATGATCGAAAGGTTCTATAATTCCGGTTGTTCAACATCATAATTTTATATGATGTTACTTTATACACTTTTTTTGTATATAGCACGTTTGCTAATATACTTAAACAACACAGTTGAGTTATTGCCAATTATAGACACATAACACAATTTCTGTTGTTTGTTGATAATATTTTCACGAATATTTTCCGAAGTTCATTTAAATAATATTTGAGCATTATTGCACATTTCTTTCAAAATTTTTATTAAATTTTAGTTAAAACAAATTGTAGAATTATTACTTTTTTGAAGCATAGATATGAAAAATAAGCAATGCCCTCGCCGGGATTCTAACCTGGACTTCTCGAATACACGCCGAGTGTGCTACCGTTACGACACGAAGGCGTGCAGAAAGGAGGGAGAAAATACCCCTTTTAAAGGGCGACTGGGATTAGGGAAATCAGTCTCCTAATCCTGGTGGTGAAGACTCATCATACACCACCTTTTAGTTCTAGTGTCACAGTAGAGTAATTATGTTTTTTTGGGGGGGCGGGAAGTAGGAGACATGAAAAATGAGCAATGCCCTCGCCGGGACTCGAACCTGGACCTCTCCAATACGTAACGAGTGTGCGACAGTTACACTACGAAGGCATGCAGAAAGGAAGGAGAAAATACCTTATAACATATTTTACCATATCGTGGACCGTGAAACTAACTGAGCCACTTTACTTCATCCACAAACAAGTGAATTACCTTTGAGTCAATAGTAATTTGTAAAATCCAATGCGAGATGGATGCTTATAAGTAATCTCTCCTCATCTGTTTCCATTACAGATTTTTTTTTTTTTTACTATTGCTGAAAAGATAACTACCTCGGGTATTTGTTAACAGAAAGAAGTGAACAGCAGAGCTAAGGAACAAAGATCAAGTGATCTTGTGCTAGCGTTAGAAAAGAAGACCAGTGTTGCTTCAGGCGCGACGAGGATTTCATAATCAAAACGTAGGCCCACCAGGGCCGAACGGTGGACTGTACTCTGGTAGTTCAGTTCGAGGTTCGAATCTCAGCAAGCGGACAGCCTGCATGGGCGTTTTCGTGGTTTTCCCATGAGTAACACGTAGACGAGCCAATTTCCCTTAGAAATTCCTCCACGAAGATATCATTTCTCTTAGGCAAATAGAACTCGAATACTGTGCCGTAATTAAATAAAAAACCAAAATCAAAAAGGGAATGTGAAAGCAGCTGAAAAATAGAGCATATTGTGAAAATAATCCTGATGTCAAATATATCGAAATATATTTAGATAGGGAAAATCCCTAAAAAAAGATAAAAAAGACATATAAGATAAAAAAGACATAAAAGTAAAAAAGATAAATAAAGATAAAAAAGACATATAAGATAATAAAAATACATATAAGTTAATAAAAATACATGTACGATACGAAAAAATCTTGCGAAAGAGGTGAAGAAAGACTGATTTGAAAGGCGTTACGTTATAAGGTATTTCTCCCGCCCTCTTAGTATGCCTTCATGGTTAGTGGTCAGCACACTCGGCGCGTATTCGAGAGGTCAGAGATTCGAGTCCCGTCGAGCGCATTGCTCATTTTTCACTCCTCCCGCTTTCAAACAACCTAATGACTCTTCCGTAACTCCCGAACTAAAACAAGGTGGTGGATGATAATTCTCTACCCCACAGAATTTGCTGATTGGAGCTCCTAATCCCCAGCAACCATTTAAAAGGGAGAGTACTAAAGCAATATCTCCCGCCTCCTTAGCATGCCTTCGTGGTGTAGTAGTAAGCACACTCGGCACTTCGAAAGGTTCGAGGTTCGAGACCCAGCGAGGACACTACTCACTTTTCACGTCTCCCTCTTCCAAATAATCTAATGTTCCTACAACTTCATGCAGTATTTTAGCTGGCATCAACCTGTATAAAAATATAAAGATTTAAATATTTGCTTAGTATTAGTAATGCAGAGATTATAGGAATCTCAGGAAAATTTCAATTGATACGTCATTTCCTTTATATGAACAAATTTTGTTAAAGAAGGTGAGGTAATATGTAAATATATATTTGGATTAAAAGGAGTTTTTTATTTACCACTAAAGCGTACGCACAAATATATCGAGAATTATTGCTACTTTAAATTCTGAAATAATTAATGCTTTGGGCGCATGATTTTGCAAGGGAGGAAGACATAATTTCTGAGTATATTAAATGCGTCAGTATTAGGTGGTAACGTTATTTAATTGTCTGGAATGCAACTAAGGTCTTTAGCTATTCATATAATAATTATTAACATTAAACTGCTAATTAGTAGATGTAAGTGTCTGAGATTTCTCTTAAATGAAACGAAGAGATGAAATTGTTATTTATGCAACAAATTGGGTAAGATAACCCGGAAAGCAGTATATAATATTTATTAAAGGAATTTTCGATTTTTCATTTGTTTTTCACGATTCAAGAAGTAAATATTTCCATAAAATTTGTTTTCGATGGAAATTAATATCTTGAATTACGCTCTTCCCCAATTATTTTATCACTATAATTTCGCAAGTGCAGTTTTACACTATTCCTTTCACCGCTATCTTAGGTTGTTCCTATAGTAGACAAAGGTCCTTTTCGAATATACAGGACATGGTATATGACTTTAGACATTTTCAAAGCAGAGTAATACGTTTACTGTACACAGTTATTACATATATAGGGCTCACTAGCGTCCTAGCAGTAAAGTTGCCGAACACTGGTAGTTTGGTCCGGGGTTCGAATCCTCGCGAACGGGCTGGCTGTACGTACGTTTTGTACGTTTTGTGCAACGTGTATACGAGTCAGTTTCCCATAGAAAGTCCTCCGGGGAGGCAGGCCTCAACTAGTTCTCGTGTGCTCCGCCATAATCAAACAAACCAAACCAAACTAAATACACTACATACACTCTTTTGCAAAAACATCGAAGCACCATGAAGGAAGTGGTTGTTTTTGATGAAATTGAATATATGCATAGCGCATACACAGATAATAAAATGATTAAGAAATCGAGGTCATAGTATCTGTTCACGGATCACAATCACCCATTGAGTGTTCAAATTAGTAGTTGGTCGAACCGCCCCTGGCGGCAATGCATGCTTGCATTCGGCGAGGGAAGGAGTGGTAGAGGTTCTTAATGTCATCCTGGGAGACATTCTGCCAAGCATTCATGAGTTGTCGCTCCAGATCTGCGATATTTTGTGATGCCCGAATCTGGCGGCCTACCATGTTCCAGGCATGTTCGATTGGTGAAAGGTCTGGTGACGTTGCTGGCCAAGGAAGAAAATCAATCACACGGAGACGTCCAGAGATATGCCAGCGGTATGTGGCCTGGCATTAACTTGTTGGAAAATGGCCCCAGGATGACGTGCCATGAAGGTTAATGCAACCGGCCGCAGGATGGTATCAACATATCGTTGAGCTGTTAAAGATGTACGGAGGATGACTAAAGATGACCTGCTGCCATAAGAAATAGCGCCTCACAACATCACACCAGGGATTATGGCTGTATGCCTTTGTAAAACAAAGGCTGATTGGAACCTTTGGCCTGTCCTCTCCAGACACGAACGCGGTGGTCATCTGCTCAAGAATGAAGCGGGATTCATCGCTGAACACTATACGATGCCAGTCTGAGGGCAGCCATGATGATCGGCTGCGACACCACTCCAGACGACTCTGCCAATGTTGTGGTGTCAAAGGCAAACGTCTTAAAGGCCTCTGTGATCGTAACCCCGCCTCAGACAAGCGTCGTGAGATGGTGGATCCCGTACATTAGTTATGTACGGGAGGTCCATATTAAGCCGTCCGGGTGTCTGGGCCCTGCATTCACCTGTGACCTGTACTACGGGAGGTATAGGCGTGGCTGTAGTGCGTTGAATAGTCAGCAATGATACCGTTGGGGTGGTTCGGGCCTGGCGAACAATCATCCTATTTTGCCTGGCATTTGTGCTCCTTTGCCATCCAAAGCCTTCATTTCGTCGGCAATTCCCTTGTAGCAACCATTGCTTTCAACATCTTTGCACAGCAGTGTCTGCTGTCTGCAGATGACGGTCTATTGCTCGGTATGACCACCCAGCTTCACGCAACCGTACAATGCGACCACGTTCGAAGTCGTTTAGTTGTCTGTAAGGTCTTCGATATCGTAATAATAGCATCTTTAGTTGCTTCTTTACGGAATTACAATGGCAGCAACAGAAAAAATAAATTTTCCGTCTTTGTTATTGGTTTTATACGTTCCGAATTGGGCACTAGAAATGCGCGCTATGATCGCGATTCCTGTTCATTTGCCTTGAAACTTTGACCATCTGCATGCTCGATCAAGATGTTTTTGCATCCTAAATTTCGTCACGATCGCAAAAGTCCTTCTTGGTGCTTCAATTATTTTGCAAAAGAGTGTATATAACAATATATGGTTATATAGATTAGTAACTTGGATTCACAAAACCATCTCATTCTTGTATAAAACGTTTTGTAGAGGTCTTTTATGACAGTCAAGACACTGATGCTGTCTCTCTTATATAATGTTTGACATAACATAGAATATCTTGCGCAACATTAGCAATCTATTGACGAACTGCAGTTTTGAAGTTGTGAATGAATGCTTAATCTTTTGAAGACACCGTAAGAAGTCCTCTGCAGGTGACAGGTGACAGAGGACGGAGACACCTGATGTCTCACAAATGTAAGCAGGTATATGTCTCACGCCCTCCACTCTCTTGAACCGGCAGCTCCCGAGTCCCAGGACAACATAGCAATAATAATAATAATAATAATAATAATAATTCTTAAATGCATGAAATATAGTCCATCAATAAAATACATTAATACATTGGATACACTATAAAGTTACATGAATACATTAGTTATGTACTTGACAGCTTGATTAGGGTAAGACATACATTAGACGTGTTTACATTCATTATTTGGGTACATACATGCATTGGTATAATAGATACATAATTATGTTATGAATGCCGTTATACATTTAAATACTAGTTGTTACCATACCTTACCGACCGCTTCAGAAGAGTCCTAGTGCCCTTATGACCTTATAGAAGTTGGCCATTGTTCAGAAAGACAGAAATCTTCATGACGGTGTCCCATGAAGCTTGAAACAAAAAAAGAACTTTATGAATGAGCGGCATCCTTATGTATTATGCGAGGCCATCATTATGAAAGGTGCCTCATGAAAATCAATCTGTAGCTTGAAAAAAGCAATCTTCACGAATGCGCAACGCCTTTATGCAAGTCGGATTTTCATTTGCATTCCTGATTAATTAATTAAGCAGCATACGGAATCAATCTTCTACACCAATATGAAAAACGGTGGACTAGTATACAGGTGCCGAAGATTACACTGAAGTGACAAAAGTCATGGGATAGCAACATACAAATATACAGATGGCAGTAGTATCGCGTAGAAAATGTATAAATGCGAAGTGCTTTGGCAGGGCTTTCATTTGTGTTCAAGTTATACACGTGAAGAGGCTTTGACGTGAATATGGCCGCACGCCGAGAATTAACAGACTTTGAACGCGGAATGGTAGTTGGAGCTAGACGCATGCGTCATTCCATTTCGGATATCATTAGGGAATTCAACATCCCGAGATCCACACTATTAAGAGTGTGCCGAGAGTATCTAATTTCAGGCATAACATCCCACCATGGACAGCGCAGTAGCCGACCACCTGCACTTAACGACCGAGACCAGCGACGTCTACGTATAGCTCTCAGAGTTCACAGACAAGCAACACTGCGTCAAATAACCGCAGAAATCAATGTGGGACGTACGAGGGACGTGTCCGATAGGACAGTGCGGCGAAATGTGTCTTCCTTGGGCTATACCAGCAGAAGACCGACTCGAGTGCCTTTACTGACAGCACGACATGGCCTGCAGCCACTCTCGTGGGCTCGTGAGCATATCGGTTGGTCCCTAAACGAATGGAAAACCGTGGCTTGGTCAGATGAGTCCCGGTTTCAGTTGGTAAGAGCTGATGGTAGGGTTCAAGTGTGGCGCAGACCCCACGAAGCCATGGAACCAAGTTCTCAACAAGGCACTGTTCAAGCTAGTGGTGGTTCCATAACGGTCTGGGCTGTTTTTACATGGCATGGACTCGGTCCTCTGGTGCAACTGAACCGATCATTGACTGGAAATGGATACCTTCAGCTACTTGGAGATCACTTACAGCCATTCATGGACTTCACGCACTCAAACAACGATGGGATTTTTATGGATGACAATGCGTCATGTCACCGGGCCACAATTGTTCGCGATTGGTTAGAAGAACTTTCTGAAACAATTCCAGAGAATGATCTGGCCAACTAAATCGCCCTACATGAATCCCATCGAACATATATGGGACATCATCGAGCGGTCAGTTAGTGCCCAAAACCCTGCACCGTCAACACTTTCACAATTATGGACGTCTATAGAGGCAGCATGGCTCAATATTCCTGCAGGGGACTTCCAACGACTTGTTGAGTCCATGCCACGTCGAGTTGCTGCACTTCGCCGGGCAAAAGGAGGACCGACAAAATATTAGGAGGTATTCCATGACTTTTGTCACTATATTCAGTGTATAGCAACGAGACAAATTTTTCATTTTGTGATTTTTGAAATAGAACGTCGGTATTTTAATAAATAAAACTTTATTTACACCAAAATCACAACGTATACACACGAGGGTTGCAAAGTCTGAGCATAGGTTTTTTTAGTTTTCTTTAATAATTTTCTTTTCTGGATCTTGAATGATTATAAACGGCAAATTTAGTACAACGTTTTATGCGAAAACTTCAATACTCTGTCAAATGTTAAATTACTCATACATTGTACCATCTCGTTGAAAGAAAACAAACTTTAGAATTTAACTTATGTTACTGCTAAAGGAGAACAAATAAAGACGCAGAACGAACGTTCGCTTTATAATTCTTAGCGCATTCTTCTAGAAGTCAGTTCATAACATAACTGCGACTTTTTCTCACTATTCCATTTAGTGTTACCAATTATTAGATGAGTAACAACAAGGATTAAGAATAACCTAAGGTCTTCACATAAGTTGCATTAAGGGGACTCGTACACCTTAAAACCCACAAGATCTTCGAATATGTGACTGTTTCAAGAATTGGGATACCTTATTTATTTTAAAAGCAATTACTTCCAACTTTTTATAGCTGACTACACAATATAGCTGCTTTCTGAAATAGTGATCAGAAAGCTTGTGTTGCCATAAATATTTTTATAATTTAATCCGCTTTTTGACAAAAATTTTCGTCATGTTTCCACCTTGCGCGCACAGTATAAAACATGCAGTTGCATAATGTAATTCCATATTTAATATATAGCTTTTATAACATTTGGAAACTACTGTGAACCAAAAATTCTAGGAATTTCATGTTAAATTTTCTTAATCTAGAAAAAAAATTGTCGGCTTCTACTAACTTTCTTTGTTCCTAATTTCTAGCTCTTTGTTATTTACCTATTATTTAACAATAAGAAAAAAATTTTATAGTTTCTTAATGTAAAACATTTTTATATTTTCTTAAGGTATACTGAAACTTCATTGAAACAACATCGAAGCCTTCAATTAAATAAAAATTTTATGCTTTAATGGAACCACTTGTAATATGCAATAAATTCATTAATATAAGTGAAAAATATATACATGGACATAATTAGATGCATATCCTAGAAATTAGAGTAAATAAGCTACAGAATAATATTTTTATTTTATACAACATTTCACTTTTATTGACAAAAAAAATGAGGTTTCATTATTCATGACTGAATAACCTGAAGCTAAATAGCCTGAAATGTAATACTAAGATAGTTTGCACATTGTTAAGATGATTTTCATTGTATTTACATAAATGTTTTATGTTTGTGTTTTAAATGTTCTACTTGATAAATCTTCATGACTATCTTCCTATACGTAATTTCTAACAAAATAAAGCTTTTTACTTCCTTGTACAAAGTAAAAAGGAAGTATTGTAATCGCGAAAAGTTTCAGGCAGCATATTTTAACGAAAATATCCATTTTGACCGCTATCGAATGCAATTTAATGATGTATTTGCGTGACATCTGTACGTAAGGACAGAATAAAAGACTCTTTTCCTCCAAAAAAATTATAAAACTGCTTTAAAATGAATTCTGAAGAGAATTTTTCGTGGCGTCTGTACAAACGTATCTACGTACGTACTATCTCCCATAACTCAAAAACTAGTAGCCTAAGAACGTTGAAATTTTGTATATAGGACTGCTATAACATGTTAGATGTGCACCTCGTATTTTGGTTGCAATCGGCCGCACCAAGCGTATATAAATATATTTATATATTTATCCACTCTGTTACCCGGATCAGTGATCTCAGTTTCTTTACACTTATATGTTTGTAAATTGTAAATTTTTTGCTTTAAAAATGATTGAATTATGTTCTTCCTATCTTCCGGTTGAGGTTTTATGCCTTTAGTAAATCTGTATGCAATATGTTTAGAATTTTCAACAATTTTAAAGTTGTTAAAGCGCCGCTAAGCCTAATAATGTTTTTGATGGCGGCCATTGCTTGTTTACATTTGAAACAGCAGAGTAGAGGATTTGTTGCCAATCTAGAGAAACGTATCTTCGCAACAACAAAGATAATGCCTTCATTTATTATTGCGAATTAAATCATGCTTAATCCTTTCTGGATTTTTTTCGATGAAATAAGCGTTTAAGATTTACTTCGTAATTTTTAATATAGGTATTTTGAGTTTTTATGTATTTTTGCTTTGTCGCGAAGTGAGAACTGAATTAATTGAATGTGAAATACTCAATCGTCTGTGAAAAACTTTCTTTTTTGTTTTGTTTGCTTAATTTCTTTTATATATCATTCTAGCTTTATTATAGTATTTGAATAGAACATGTGGCAACGATTAGATAATTCTGTTCTTTAAATGATATAAGTTTTGTGCAATATGAGTTATAATATGAACGAAATATAATACTTTTAAGTGAATCTAGCGCCAGAGTGTCGCTATGGTAAACAAATACTAGAGTGAATTTTAAAGAATGCATTTACTCTATTGTGGTTTAGGCACTGTCGGCGAAGTAGATTTAATCCAATAAGTTTAAATGAAATGCAAGAAAAGATGCGTATAATTTAATATTCCGCACAAGGAAGTCATGTGTTGTACACATCAGATTTTTTTATGTAGTGAAAAAAGTATTTTATCCCATTCCTCTAGAACAGCTTTGCAGTGTCCAAAGAAGGGTAATAGGTCAACATCTGGACAATTCGCTTTTTGAAAGTCCAAAAGTGAAAAAAATCCCTTAATGATACATCAAGAGATTTAACAGATATAGGAATGAAAGGTATAGGGTTGAAACTTGTTCCTTGTACCATTTTTTCCAGGAAATTAACAGTGGACTTAGACGTCCGACTGCTTGATTTGTCTTGATACTGTTCTACTGATTCATGACACTGTTTGGTAAAGAAAAGGTATTTCATATTCGCAAACTGGGTATAAACGTTTTTCCTAATAATATGTGGAGTTGGCCTTAACAGTTTTCTGCACTCACTTTAATTTTTATTTGTCGTTATATCAAAAACGAGCAACAATCATAAATCCCTTTGAAAATTTTTCTATTATAACAACATTTTTCCATTCGTGGACGAATAATTGTTTCTCATAGACAATTATGCCGCGCTTTCTGCTTTCGACGATATATCGGGGAAAACCGCAATACACATAATGTTTTTCCGTCTTCTTAGGATTCAGATTAACAGTAATCTCCTCGTTTAATGTTATCACTGAGCATTTTAATGATTATCTTAATTACGATTATCTTAGTCCAGACATTAAAATGCTCACTGTCACACATCCGGTCAAGCGCAGAAATACCTAAGGGCAGAAGTTTGATAATATTTTAAATTTCACAAAGAAAATGTCTCTTTTACGATGAAACAGCAAACACTGGAACACATTCATATCTGAATGTCAGTCATATTGCGAATATACATTCAAAGAAATGCAGACATTTAATTTCCATGTTTCTCAAAAGCAAAAGCTGATTCTATTTTTGCGTTCCTTATGATGAAAATATTCTTCCATCTTTGGTAGCTATTTTGATCCTTTTTATTCATTGCTCCGACGCAATCAAAATAATATTTTTAGGTCCCGGATACTTCCTTTCTTATTTTCAATTATTTTCGTCGAAGTATATATGTATGTATATGTTACGGTGAAACATCAAACTCTGGAGAATGTCGACTTTCACCGGTGAATGTCAACATTCACATAGTCTCTTGGTGTATGTCCGAAATATTTTCCAAATACTCTTATTTCTGACTTACACCGGTCAATGTCGACATTCACCATGTACTAATGGTGAATGTTGAACATATAACAATATTATATTTTATTCTCCGTCATTCAGTCTCGAATAAACGCACTTGAGACTTGAAATAAGAACTTAAGAACATGAGAAACTAAAACACACAATACATTCAAAATGAGAAAGGAAAACAATAGAAGTTAAAAACTTACTTAATTATACAGTACGTTTTAAATGAGAAAATAAAATAACAATAATAAAAAACTTACTAAATTATGTGATTCAAATCTTATTGATTGCAACAACTTAAACTATTACGGCACTTTATGACCTCTCTTTTCGACTTTCACCAGAGCATATCTGTGATTGTCGACATACACCGGTGAGGGTCCGAATATACAAGAATGTAGTGAAATATTCGGTCTTTCACCGACGTATTTGGTGAATGTTGAATAAGTCGACATTCTCCAATTTCGGTCTTTCACGGTAACATATACACTGGTGTGCAAAAATTAAGGACGAAGTCGAAAAATTAACATATCAGCTGAACGAAGAGGCAGAGCGGACAGAAAGACCAATCAGGAGATTAAGTAAGGTGATGTACGGTAGCACATGCGCAGATATTCAGGTAGACGTAATGGGGGAGTGTCTGAGTAGTATAAAGCATGTTGTCGGCGTAAGATCAGTATTTCTGGCAAAGAGATTGCACGCCGTATAGCAGTTAAAATCACACCGAGTTGCTGCCTCAGCGAGAAATGGCGAATAATCAATCTGTTAGACGACATCTGGATGCTTTTACCCAAGGTCGAATCATTGGGAAGTTGGAGGAAGGCCGCAGTGTGACAAGTGTGGCTGCAGAGTTCGGAAGTTCGGAATTGCTCACAGCATCGTTTCACGACTTTGGAGACAATTTCAAACTACAGGAACAGCTATCCGGGGGTTTAGTAGTGGTCGTCCACGAGGAACCACACCCGCAGATGACCGGTACATTGCCTTACAGGCCAGAAGAAACAGGCGGCAGACAGCGGGAGAAATCGCTAGGGTCACGACACAGGCGACTTGACGACCGATATCGCGTTTTACCGTGGCCAGAAGACTGCACGGTGGTGGTCTGTTTGCACGACGCCCTGTACGGTGTGTACCTCTAACGCCTGCCCATCGGAGAAGGCGTTCTCTGTGGTGCCGGGAACACCGGAATAAGAGAGACAATGAATGGTGACGAGTACTCTTTACAATGAATGGGGACGAGATGAGAGCAGATTCAGTCTGAGTAGCGATTCTCATCGCATACTCATCTGGAGAGAGCGGGGAAGCCGCAATCATCCCTCGAACATCATTGAAAGGGACAGGTATGGAGGTGGCGGTATTCTCGTTTGGGGAGGCATCATGCTTGGTAGTCGTACAGACCTTCACATCTTCGACGCAAGTTCAGTCAACGGGACCCGTTATTGTAACGAGATTCTTCTTCCATATGTGCGTCTTTTTAGAGGCGCTATGGGTCCGCAGTTCCTTTTCATAGACGACAATGCACCATGTCATCGCACAGTAGCTGTCGAACAGCTCTTAGAGAGTGAGGATATTGAACGTATGGATTGGCCGGCACGATCTCCGGATCTCAATCCCATCGAGCATGTATGGGATTTTCTAGGTAGACGCTTAGCAGCTCGTACCTTACCACCAGTAACGATTCCTGAGCTTCGTTTGGCGCTGCAAGAGGAATGGGCAGCAATGCCTCAACAACTCATTGACACCCTCATTCTCAGCATGGGCAAACGCTGTGAAACCTGCCTAGCAGTCAGGGAAGATCACATCCCCTATTAAAGACCGGATGTTTCTTGCTGGACACCCATCACAGGGATGTTTCGGCCTTCGGTCGCATTGCGCTCCATGCTACTTTTTCAATAAAGCTTCTTTTTATCCCTCTGATTTCTCTTTTAGTAAGTGTTGCTTACATTACTCATATTCTTACGTATTGGGGATCTTACGGTATTAAATGTGTTGATTTGGAAAGCTTTTGTACAAAGTTATATTGAAAAAACCGTCTCGTCCTTAATTTTTGCACGCCAGTGTATATATATCAGCAAGATAAAAGCATACGTATTTTTATAACACATTTCCCATTCACTTTTATAATGTACTTTCAAACCGATATAATAATAAGTTAGTGAGAAATGTAAACAGCAAATTTTGTCTTTGAGAAAAAAAAATTATATAAGCTACATTGCGAATTTAGAAAATGGAAGAAGGATTGAATTCTTTACGAGAAGACAAAATAGCTTTCAGATCTCCCAAGAACAGAATTTACCTTCTTTCAATTGAAGATAATCAGTCTTGGTTAACCACATAGCTTTGAGCACTTTCTTCTTTTCCACCCATCTACTACAATTTCCCAGAGAATACAAGGGTCATTTATCGTTAGCTTTTGCGACTGCTTGATTAGAAAGTATTGGTAGAACTTCCTACGTAAAATATTTGCTTGTAAGGAAATTAAATTTCCATCTAAGGCTCGGTTTAAAAATCAATGCCAAATTATTTTTAAGTACGTACTTAAAAGAAAAAAGATAAATAAAAGATAAATATTTACCTTTTTTCTTTTAAGGAAATTTGTAACTAGCTATCCCAAAGATAAATTAAGATGTTGTTAGATACACATCTAAAGATGTAGTTAAAATTTTTTGATCTAAAAAAATTACAAAAAGCATATTTTTTAAATGTTAAAATGAAATAAAAATTATCTCCAGAAAAAAGTATTGTTATGTAAAGTAAAAGGCACTGCGGGTGTTTGAAAGACATAACATGAATAATAAAATTTTGCTCTGTCTTATGCCTCTTTCTTACATGTACGAAATAATTAAATTAATTAATGAAGCTAAAGCCTACGACAGCCATATACTTAAAACAGTGGTCTTCGAAACTGCGCTCCAAGGAATTCCGGGTTCAGTTGTCAAGGTTCCACGAGCCAAAATATTAATTCGAGATTAAAATTGTAAAGCACTCATAGTAATTCACTAATGTTTATTAACCTTTTGAAGACGAGATGGCCATTATAGTGGCCATAGAGTCCTCTCTTTGAAAAGACGGGGTTGTCCACTTTAGTGACCATGTCTTTTTCCCCCATTTTCCAGGCTTAAAAGTGGGGTGAAATGTCAAATTTGACGTCCCTAGGGTTTTAACCACTTATCTCTTTTAAAGGTCTTCCTTTTGCGACATAGATGCACCTCTCTGAGAATCCATTAAACTACACATAAGAATCTTTGTTGCAAATAGGAGGTGATTTGTTAAAGAGGGGAAAAGCATTTGGTTCAAGATTCCCCGTCCTTTAGTAGCTTTTACTGCTACCAAAGTCCCGGCCTCAAAAGGTTAACTCTTTCGCCGTCCTCTCCTGTCGGCGACAATTTCCACCTAGCGGCCCTTGGTTTTTCGCAGCGTATAATGTTGTTTTCTCTGTACACACATAACTTTCGTAGTGGATTAATGTAAATGAATATTAAGGAAAATTATAAGAAAATAAAGCATAATGGAAAAGTAATAATATCTCTGCTTATTTCTAAAAGCAGGATTAATTGGATAACATCTGATCCAGGCGGTCCATTCCTTCCATTTTGTTGTTGTAATCTTTTACAATTATTTACAGTTTTTTTACAGTTATTTTCCGTGTTTCAACATCAATCATTGAGTTATTATGGACTGTACTCATCCAACGTATGTCCTTCTTGTCTTTCTAATTCACAACCTCATTTTTTTCTCTTTTTCTGCTGAGTAGACGTTGAAGATCGCTCACTGTTTTTTTTTCTTTTCTTTGTTTTTAATTTCTTTCTCGCTGTTTTTTTTTCTCACTGTTTTGTTCTGTATCTTATGTAAAATGGTGCGAATATTCATAAAGCCCGTATCAAATAACCGTATAAATTCCATATCAAATAACGCCTACTATCGCTTTCTAGACTAAACCTGGACTCATCTGTAAATAGAGCAGCTCTCCACGGATCAGGCATCCACCGAACATGTTGTCGTGCCTACTGCACACGGTCCTTCCTATGGCGTGACGTGAGCGGCACGCAAATGGCTGGTCGTCTCGCATACAGACCACCTTCGTGCAGCCTTCTCCGCACAGTTGACGTTGACACCAACCTTCCGGTGCCTGCAGCAAGGGAGGATCTAAGAACAGTCGGAGTAGCGGCTCTATTCCTGCGTGCACATAATGTCCAATATCGGTCATCGGCGCTCCTCGTAGCAGTTGGCCGTCCTTGGCTTAACTTCAAGGATGCCGAATCTGCGGTTTGAAATCGCCTCCGAAGTCTATGAACCACAGAAGGACTTATATTTAGCCATCTGGCCACTTCTGTTTGACTTTATCCTGCTTCTAGTCTCCCAATGGCTTTCCATCGTAGTTCTGCAAGCAAATGATGCCTGGGGGTCATTGTTACGAATAAGCTATCTCACATTTCAGATGTCACTATCACAGTAAAATATGTGGGCTTGCTCTTAAACATAGACTTTTATTCTCCACGCAGATGACGTATTCCGAGTGCAGCGCCACTAGTTTTCATATTGCAGTTTTACTCAGCTACTCTTACTTGGCAACATATTCAAATTTTACATGGTTTCGCTTATTTGAGAGGGAGTTATCGCTATTTTTGTGATTTTTCCTTAATTTATGATAACCAGTGTAAAATGGAGCGAATATTCATAAAAACCCGGGGCAAATTCAATTAGAAATAGAATACCTGATTAGTACTGCCCTCTAGGAGGTATTAGAACAAACAAAAATAAAAACTCAAACAAGTAAACATTCAGGAAACGTTTTAAACGTTTAAAAGTTTTAAAATGTTGAAGAACACTCGAAGCGCATTACGGCCGCCCTACAGTAGTTTCACTTGAACGCGCTAGACGCGTTACGGACGACGAAGAGGTTAACTAAAAAAATATAAAGATACATTTAGTTATAAATTAGCTTTAAAACTTTACATATGGTCATCAATTGTCACCTGCAATGCTCTGCAAAACTCGGCAGTTTGCTACTGGGAAACGAATTGAATTTTGACGAAACTGTTAAAAATTGTACAATGGAAGCACCTTTTTCAGTTGAAGAAAGGTATTAAAAATATTTCCCAGAAACAAAAGATAAGTATGACAATATAAAGTCCATTCGAGTAGTTCGATAAGGGAAAAAAATGTTTCAGTGTATCAACAAGTTCGACATTAAAATACAAATTTAAACAAGAGTAGTTCCTAAATTTTGGGGTTATGCATTCGTAAAAAATACTTGTTTCTCGTGCACAGATAAACATTTTAATGCCTTACAAACAACACGCTTAGGTGACAATTTTCCCTCGACGTATGTGGCAGAAACAAATGTAAAAACAAATTAAATGCAGACTATGAAATGATTGCAGCTAACATCAATAAAGCTAGACGTCCACAGTTAATTTTAAAAAAATGCGAAAAAAGACCATCACTAAATATAACGGAAAGCTTATAAGGTATATCTCCCGCCTTCTTAGCATGCCTTCGTGGTGCAGTAGTCAGCACGCTCGACGCGAGTTCAAGAGGTCTGTGGTTCGAGTCCCGGTGAGGGCATTGCTCATTTTTCACGACTCCTCCTTTCAAAAAATACCTAATATCTCTACAAGGTAGGTTATACTTGGAGTACGGGCTAATACTATTAATGAGTAAATTACGCTAGTTCGTGTGGAAATATTTTAATAAAGATTAAAATGCTTTTCTTTAATTATCTTTACTAAAAGTATTTGTAACATATTGATCTACCTTAACTATTATTTGATGATCTATTTTTCTAATGGTAAGATGAGAGTTCTCCGGAAAAACCTTATTGTTCTAAGGGTTCTGTGAGTTGACAAAGTTTGAAGACCTGACCTAGGAAAATGATTCATGACCTAGGAAAAGGTTCATTCACCTAGGAAAATGATGCTTTTTTGAAGTTTTCTTTCCTAATAGAAAATAGCGCGTTTTCGCATACCAACGTAAAAACACCATGAATATCCATCCAAATAGCTCATTCTCTGGGATTCAAAACATGATCAAAATACCAGTGTTCAGAAATGTTATCCACTCGGCTCGATTGTGGATTATACGAAATAATGTTTAAGTATCTTTAAACTCCATTATTAGATTTCAAAGCATTTCGCATCTGGAAGCTCGAATTTTGAATTTCGAATTTCGAATTTGGTTTATTATACATTTCAGAATTTGTAAATCTTTAAAGAATTCCTGATTAAAGATTTGAAAGCGAGCATCAGCAAGACCCTACGGAATAAAACATCTTTACTTCCAGCGTGCGAGATTGCCTGTCAGAAATTTTAAGAATATGCTGTTTTTAAATATTTTGTGATAATTCACAGTCATACTTATTTATATCTCATAAACATGGGCCCGCGAAGAGTTCTCGAAAGGATCGAAGTGGAACAAAAATTATTTTCTGCAACGATGTATAGGAAACTGGAGCAATTATTCAACATCTTCATCTAAAAAAATCGCGCTAAAAAGGATTCCATGTATCAGCAGATAGCATCTAAGGAAGCAGCAACGAAAAGCTGGAAAATGGCACATCACATCGGCCAGGGTGAGGACAGCCAGCGGCCGCTCATTATCACTTAACGCTTAACAGTATCACTTAACGCTCCATCAGGAATTCTAAATGTATATTGCAAGTTTGTTTTTAAAATTACTGAAATTTTGCAGTTGAATTATGTATGGAGCGAGTGTGCAGACAATTTTGCTTAATATTAAAGAAAGGAAATTAAAGAAAGAAAAAAAGGAAATGTGTGTGTGTGATTATTATGGCAAAGCCTCGAGGGCTGTCTGCCTAAGAAGAGGGATGCCTTCGTGGAGGACTTTCTAAGGGAAACTGGCTCGTATACACGTTACACATGGGGAAAACCACGAAAACGCCCATGCAGCCAGCCCGTTCGCGGGATTCGAACCTCGGACCGAACTACCAGTGTTCAGCGACTTTACCGCTCGGCCGCTGGTGGGGCCGAAAAAAAGGAAAAGGAAACGTTTAAGTAGGAATAAGCGTAACAGCAAACTGATAGACATTTCGCGAGAGCGTATAAACCTTAGAAACCCCTTTTAGGTGATCGTTAAAATATAAAATCTTTAACATTTTCTTATTTTATACTCATGCAAAAATGCTCATTACGTAGTACCTGTAAAAATATAGAGATTAGAGAATTAAATCTAAATTTTGATTCAAAACTCTTATACTACTTCGATATTTAAGTGACAAATTTATTACGCTTGTTTAGTATTTTCATTTTCTTTACGCTCAAGATATTGAAATCAGATCTATTTATTTTAAAATTAAAGAAGAATTTCCTTAGGAATTATCCTGCAAATTATTGCAGTATAAAGAAAATAACATCTCCAAAACAAATCATCGAAATACATAACTTACTTCTTTCAATCAAGTATAAATTTGATATAGAATTTCTCCTTCAACTACGTTTTGCTACGAAATGCTTGTCTGATTTATTTGCTAAATAGTCATAAATAACTGTTTTCAAATCCAGCCATTAGTATTATATGTCATTATGATATTTCGAAATGTCTCTTGGATACTCGAGGCTGAATTTCGAAATATAATTTTAATATATGACTTTCAATTTTTGTCGAAGCTCCATCATTCGCGAATGCTATTAAAATATCTTCTTGAATTCGCTAGTATTAATAATATCTCCAAGCATTCATGAATGACATTAAAATATCTTTATTATTTATGCTACATCAATAACTCAAATTAATGTATTCACATTTTAATAGGAGTAAATAACTTTTAGGATGTCATTAAAGAGTCAAAAGTAGGAAAAATAACCAAAACTCTAAATTACATATAAACTATTTTGGACGCTGCAGGGAATACAAGATAATTCTGAGGATATAAAAATTGGAAAAATATAGTATCAACAAATTTTGTGTTGGCACAGGTTATGCAAATTTTATGGAATTTAGAAAGGTTTAGACATTACTGATTCTAACAAGTTGTCAACTGCATATTAGAATTTAATTCAACAATCTGAAGAAATGTTTAGATCTGCAGATAGAAGACAGGCAGCTTGTTTTTTATGACGAAAATAGCTAAAGCATAACTCTTATTCTATCCACCAAACACGGATTATCATGAACATAAAATTATTGACTCTTACTTCCACTTTCTAAGTACGGACTTTTATTCCATTTTCAGAATTTATTTACGTAATATAAATTAAAATATAGCAATTATACGCATTTATATATTCATTGTAAGTATTTATATATTTATTTATATTTATTCTAATAAATGCCTGGCTGGTGGTAGATAATATCCAAAACTAGAGCGTAAAAGGCGAAAGTCTAAACGATGGTATGGTTGTTCTATTCATGGTCTCCTATCCTCCTGTAAAGTGAGAGATTTATTACATTATGTGTGTGTGTGATCATGGCAAAGCCTCGAGGGCTATCTGCCTAAGGGGAGGGATGCCTTCGTGGAGGACTTTCTAAGGGGAACTGGCTCGTATACACGTGACACATGGGGAAAACCACGAAAACTCCCATGCAGCCAGCCCGTTCGCGGGATTCGAACCTCGGACCGAACTACCAGTGTTCAGCGACTTTACCGCTCAGCCGCTGGTTTATTACATTATGAGAGTTATTATATTTCAAGGGAGTTGAAATCCCAAAATCTTCAAAAAAATTGTGAATTCGGATTTTTGCATTTTCGAATTCTCTACACTTTTATCTTTCTAAAAATACCATTCTTTAATCTCGATGAAAATTAGAACTGTAAAAAAAATCTAGTTTTAATTTGTCATCTACTACGTTGATCAATGAGGATTTTACATAAAAACTCGTTTTTCTCCAAACGTGATTTTTTTATACTCAATGTACCTTTTCTCAGGAACTACTACTCACAGGTATCTAAACTTTTTATGGCTTATTTATTAGGTTCCCTAATATTTACTGAAATGAGCTTTTTGTAATAAACGTAAAAAAAAAATTAAATTTTTTTATGTGAGAAGAGTGCTAAATTTTACTCTGCCTAACAAAATATTCTGTAATTTACTCTAAAATTCAAAATGTTTCAGAAGCTCTTTTCAGTATAAGCAGATAGGTATACTTTAATTACAGAAAAAATTTCAAGTTTGTATCTACAGCAGATTTTGAGAAAAGGTACATAGAAAAGGGCCAATTTAACATTGTCGGTATAGGGGTTTCTGATACCCCTTCAGCATATCATTAAAATCCTATATTATTTATTACGTATATAATCAAAATTTTGTATTTAATTCTCCATTTGTATTCTATATTATGCATTTATATTCACTGTAATTATCTTCAAAATTTCTGTTCATATTTATATGAAATTCTATCAACGTATATCAAGTATTACGTCAAAATAATGTATATTTCAAAATCAAATTTTTATTGTAATATTAAAAAAATTCAAATAATCCCGGCTGAGTGAGCAATAAGACTCAAAGTCTCCATGGCGACATAGCTGATCATCCAGTGGTCTCCTGTTATCTGAATGGTAGCTCTAGAAATTTTGAAACTTATCACCAAAAATTCAAAATATTGAGCTAAGCGTCTGTAAGTTTCGAAGGGTGATTCACGTTAGTAATGGCAAACTCTAGATAAAAAAATTATAATATATTATCCTATCGTCAACTAATTCATACAAAGAAATTTACCCACAGTTGCGCATTTCGTTTATTGGATCGCTTACGCATGATGTTTGTAACAAATTGCTACTCCAACCGGAGCAGATACGATTTCCACTATATGAAGCTAGGAAATTCTCTTCATGAAATTAACAGTACTTTGCTCGGAATGTTAAAAAAATATCTCAGCTTCTAAGGATCTTAAGTTTTACTAACGTTTGTTTTATTTTAAATCTTTACTAACACTTCTTATTTTCTACTTCCAGCCAGAATTAAAAGCATTAACTTATTTATGAAAAATTTGTCTGGCGAACGTCAAGTACTTAAGTTGTGGCTTTTTGCCAAGCGAGAGAGAGGAAGGAGTTAGTCGAAGCAGGCCGCTTGCCTTAGAAGTTTTACTCGGTTGCTGTTTGTCTTCCAGGCCAGAGGTTTAATCCTCGTGATAATTTTTAAACGTATTGTAGTGTTAACAGTTCTCTGTACTACATACGGCTTCCTGTTAATATAAGGCCAATCTTCCACGTTTATTATTCCAAATTTAAGTTAGAGTTTAGTTAAATATTTTTATATTCTTACGTTCAGACCACAAGTAGTTGGTCTTTGTATTCCGAAGTACGGAAATTATTGTAAAGAGAGAAAAACAAAGGGTTTTGTATACCTTTCTTGTGTATCCTGTCTACTTCCCACAGTTATTGAACATAGCTTTAGTAAGCTCCCTGTTCCGAGTCAGGTCTGTGCATTTTCCCAAAGAAAGTAAGACGGAACATTGAACCTGATAAGCTAACTTCAAAATTTATTTCTATGCGAGACACCCTCAACCATTGTTAGAAAGTTCCATTTTGTTTTCTTCTTAAAATACCACGTGTTGTAGAGCAGTTAAGAGAATAAATTTAATTTAGACAAAAGTCACTTACTGAGATATGGATAAAACTTTATACCACGGAAAAGGGAAAGTCTTTTTCCTCAAAATTAAGTTCGAATAACAACTGCTGTATACCATCGATCCCCGAAAATCCCATTTTAATTTTCTCTCCCCTTTTGTTTATCGAATATTCTCAAAAGCCATTTTGCAGTTCGGCGGTGAAAGCTTGACATTGATTGCGCTGCACCTGCAACGTCGAGTTCACGAAATAACAATGCCTCTGCTTTGAGAATGTTCGAAATCAAATAAAGGAAAAAGCCAACGATCTGACTACAACCGCTGCTGCGAAATCAAGAGAACTCCAGTTGTGAAAGCTACGCCTGGGGTGGAGGAAGAAAAGCTGAGGCAAAAATCACTCCAGCACGGAGCACAGTTCGTTTTCATTCTGATGTGGATTAAGTGACAACTTTCATGTTACTAGGGGCTGTCTCAAAAACACGACAACCAAAGTTTGAGGTAGATATGTGAAGTATTGAAAGCTTCGAAATGTCTAGTTAACATTTTCATATATTTTGTCTTGTCTTATAAAAATATCTAAAAATATAATTGCATAATTTACCTTTTTCATTTACTTAAGGGGGATCATACACCTTAAACCCCTTATGATCTTCGAATATGTGATTGTTGCAAGAACTGGGATATTTTATTTATTTTAAAAGCAATTACTTCCAATTCTGACTATATAGTATAGCTGCTTTGGAAACTAGTAACCAGAAAGTTTGTGCTGCCACAAATATTTTTGTAATTTAATCCGCTTTGTGACAAAATTTTTCGTCATGTTTTCGCCTTCCGCGCATGATATTTTAAAAATGGCTAATGGTACACACTTGAAATTAGATGGAATTTTTTATATGGGCACTATTTTCTACCTGAACCCAAAATCTGATTGAACATTTTAATATTAAAAACTTTTACGCACGAAACCATTACAGTTTTTTTAGCAAAATACATTTTATAAACTCAACTCCAAATAAAATAAAATTTTAACACGAAATTCTTCTAATTTTTGGTTCACAGTAGTTTCCGAATGTTATAAAAGCTATATATTAAATATGGAATTAAATTATGCAACAGAATATTTTAAACTGTGCACGCAAGGTGGAAACATGACGAAAATTTTTTTCCCAAAGCGGATTAAATTACAAAAATATTTGTGGCAACACAAACTTTCTGATTACTATTTCAGAAAGCAGGTATATTATGTAATGAGCTGTAAAAAGTTGGAAGTAATTGCTTTTAAAATAAATAAGGTATCCCAATTCTTGCAACAGTCACATATTCGAAGATCTTATGGGTTTTAAGGTGTACGAGTCCCCTTAAATTTTCTTTTATATGTAATGAAGGAAGAACGTGGTAACGGGTAGCGTACATACATTTCATTGTAATTTAAAAGCACATTGCTGATTATGTTTAGATTATTTATTCCAGTGAAAGATATAAACGTTTAGCATCATTAATAAAAATAAAATTGCATATATTAAGGGTGACTAAACGTCATGCCAACAGCTGAATTGATGGATGGTGAGATTTATGCATCATAGCCTGAATAGGCCGTGATGTGCAGAACGTTTGTTTCACTTATTTTATCAAATGTAAAAGAAAATACATAAAAATAAATCTGAAATCGTTGCGCCCAAAGGGGCGTTTTTATAACGTTTTGTTTGTTTCCTTTACTTGTTAAATGCCATGCTGTTCGCACTTAAACCATAAAATTCAATTTAACAGCAATATCGCATGAGCATATCTTTAGAACTTCCGATACACAGTCTCGCACGCTGGAGATAATTTTTTTTCGTGCAGTGTTGCCATTGCTCGCTTTGAAATCGTTGAGT
Source organism: Stegodyphus dumicola (assembly GCF_044657685.1). Taxonomy (NCBI): domain Eukaryota; kingdom Metazoa; phylum Arthropoda; class Arachnida; order Araneae; family Eresidae; genus Stegodyphus; species Stegodyphus dumicola. The sequence continues at coordinate 25,396,584 of NC_140772.1, forward strand.
TTCTTAATCAAAAATTCGTAAATCCTTACAAAATATGAAATAATTAATAAAACAATTTCCAAATACCAAATCTGGCCTTGATGCCCATATTCGGGTGGAGACGTAGGTTATTCAAAATTTGATGGCTCTAGGTACCGTTGTTTTATCACAGTGTGAGAAACATACATACATTCACGCAGATTCTTTATTATTTAATTTCTTTAAATATAATACAAGGGTCTAATATTTGGTGACAACAACTAAAAAAGTGATTTGCCGTTTATAGTGAATCTACGCAAAATGCGAAAAAGAAACTAATAGCCCTTTTGGGCATATTGGTCCTTTCGGCTAAAAGCCAATGAAATAAAAATGATGATGAGCATTTATTAGTTCTGAAAGAGAGATGAATTTAAGTTGCAAGATGAAATGAAATGCAAAGCTAGCTAAAAGCATATCTATGACCATCAATAAAACACGTCTTTTGCCGTTTTCCTACAGATCATTTTAACAAACCGAAAGCACGAAAGTTCACAGGAGAAGCGAGGTAATTTTACAGATATTTCGTTAAATGGGAGCGAAGTCAAGAAGTCCGGGGTTCGAGTCCCGAAAAGGGGATTGCTCATTTTTCATCTCTCCTGTTTCAAAATAAACTAATGTCTCTACAATATAATTATTTACAACGTGTTTATCCTTCCGCAAGATATTTTTGGAAACATCATGTAAACATTAGGTCATGTAAATATCATGTAAAGGGTTAAACACTTCTTACTTCCTTGTACGAAGTAAAAAGGAAGTATTGTAATCGCGAAAAGTTTCATATTTTGACCTCTTTCAAATGCAATTTAACGATGTATTTCCATGATATCTGTATGAAAGGACAAAACACTTTTTTCCTCCAAAAAAATTATAAAACTGCTTTAAAATGAATTCTGAAGAGAATTTTCCGTGGCGTCTGTACGAACGTATGTACGTACGTACGTATCTCGCATAATTCAAAAACTTGTAGCCTCAGAACGTTGAAATTTTGTATATAGGACTGCTATAACATGTAGATGTGCACCTCGTATTTTGGTTGCAATCGGCCGCACAAAACGTATATAAATATATTTATATATATATATATCCCCTCTGTTCCCCGGCTAAGTAATCTCAGTTTCTTTACTCTTATATGTTTATAAATTGTACATTTTTTGCTTTAACTCTTTCGCATCGAGAGACGATCAAATTTGTTTTCAACAAACATCGAAAACGCCCATGTTTACGAATTTGTCTTGGAATAGTTTTCCTTTCCCCCTTGCTGATCTTGGAGGTTTTTCTGCGGTTTCTTCCATTGTGTGCAGTTTCACTTTAGGGCCGGATTGCACCTGCGAACGTCAATAGCTTTCCGTATTTCTCCTTTATTTGCTTCAAAAGAATGATTGACATGTCTTTTAACAACTCGCGAAACCAATGAGCCATACACTAACGTGGAGAGGAAAGAACTAGGTAGAAAATAAACGAGGCGTTGGGGCGGTTTGCCGTTGCCTGAATGAACGGGCGTTACGGGAGACTTCGATGCGAAAGAGTTAAAAATGATTGAATTATGTTGAATTATGTTGTCTTCCGGTTAAGTTTTGTATGCCTTTAGTAAATCTGTGTGCAATATTTTTAGAATTATCAACAATTTTAAAGTTGTTTAAGTGCCACTAACCTTTTTTTTTTTTTTTTTTTTTTTTTTGACGGCGTCTATTGATTGTTTACATTTGAAACAGCAGACTAGTGGATTTGTTGCCAATCTAGAGAAACTTAGCTTCGCAACAACAAAGATAACGCCTTCATTTATTATTGCCAATTAAATCATGCTTAATCCTTTCTGGAATTTTGTCGAGGAAATAAGTGTTTAAGATTTACTTCGTAATTTTTAATATAGATATTTTGAGTTTTTATGTATTTTTACTTTCACAGGAAGTGAGAACTGAATTAATTGAATGAAAAATACTCAATCGTCTGTGAAAAACTGTTTCTATTTTGTTTTATTTGCTGAATTTCTTTTATACATCATTCTAGCTTTATTATAGTATTTGAATAGAACATGTGGCAAGGAGTACATAATTCTATTATTTAAATGATATAAATTGTGCGCATTATGAATTATAACATAAACGAAATATAATACTATTAAGTGAATCTAGCGCCAGAGTGTCGCTATGGTAAACAAATACTAGAGTGAATTTTAAAGAAATCATTTATTCTATTGTGGTTTATGCGTTGTCGGCGAAGTAGATTTAATTCAATCGAATAAGTTTGAATGAAATGCAAGAAAAAATGCGTATAATTTAATATTCCGTACAAGGAAGTCGTGGTGTACACATCAGTTTTTTTAGTTTGTTAAATCATTTAGTTATAACTGTGTTATCAACTTAAATAGTTAAAAGGGATATGGTGAATTCTGTTAGCATAAAAAAATTCTCTTAATTTATGAAATGTCTTATCATAAATAAAAACTTTAAAAAATAGAAATACTAATAATGCAGAATGTTACTTTTTTTTTTTTTTTTTTCATTTTTAACGAAAACTAAAATATAAAGAAGTATCACGGTGGGAAAAAAGAACGAGTTTTATGAAAAAACATTTCTTCATTTTTAAATTGAACTCAGTCTCTTTTGGTATGCAAATTTGTATCAAATAGCCTTAAAAACAGAAATAAAGTACAATTCGTAGTTCTATTCTTAGAGTGAATAAAAAAATTCTGATATCTGAAAGCACTTTAACAGTATATATATATTTTTTTTCCAGTTTTACATAAACATGGTTCTGTAGGAATTTGAATGCGCTTAAAAGAAATACTGTCACACGTAAATCTCAAATTCTCCGTTTCAGATTCATGAATTGCAATACGTGGTATAAAATAGTTTTTCAGATCCAATCATTCATCGTAGGTATTTGAAACTTCAAATATTTTTTAAACAGAAGTTGAAATAAAGGAAGTTTCTTTAAAAAGTATTAATGCAAGAAAATGAATGATTTTAAATGATTTAATGGGTATTAAAAAGGCTTTTCAAGAGGCTTATTTCTTAAATTTCTTTTAATTTCTTAAGCTTTATATCATCACAAATTTTGATGATATAAAGCTTAAGAAATATTGTCATTCAATATACTTCATACTTTCTCGAGAGTCAGAAAACTGAAGAAATCCGCACTGCCCTCGCCGAGATTCGAACTCCAAACCTTCCAAATGCGCGTACAGTATTTCAGTTATACCACGAAGGCATGCGGAAAGGAGGGAGAAATACCTTATAGCATATAAGAATGCTCTAATTTGTAAATCTACAAATCAGAATCCATCTATTTTATAAATAGAATTGCTGTATGTGAATACTCCTCTAGAATTTAACACTTTGAAGGCCAAAATGCCTGAGACGACCCTTTAATTCAACGACCACAAACGCCCGAAGCAGCTGAGATCCTGATATTGTTTTCTTCTCTCTCCCCTAAGGAACGCAATAGCAGGTAAAGTTTACCCAAATGAATTACACCAGTTTACTGCAGACAGCTCGTCGTAAAACGTTAATGGAAGCTTCTTTTTTAGGAAGCAGAAAGGATGTCATTTGAAATCTTCACACCTCTTCGTGCGTTAATGGATAGGGAGGGGAGGAAATTGCTGTGACTCTCGAGAGGAATTTCAGGCATTTCGGTATTTTAAGCATACAGAATAGCGAAGAGGTCGGTTTTCTGAAGGTTATGAATAATTTCACTTGAGAAAAGTAAAATTAACCAGTCTTATGGGGGGGCTACGGATATGTTATGCTAAGTTTTCAGATATCTCTAAATAATTCGAAAAATCAATTTTTTTTATGTTTTTATAAAATATTTGATTTTTTAGAATTATTCTTAACAAACCGAGAGATAAATTTGGGTTAGAAGCAATGTTATGATAAAAAAAATAATTCTGTGCTTTTGTCAATTAAGGAGCTAGATGGGTTGCTAATATTTACATTTCAACAAATTCATTGTGCAAAGTCCCCTGAACTACGCATAAAATGCTCCTGCATACAGTTTTACACAACAAATAGACAGATAGGCGTGATATGAAAGTTGACTCATTAGAATTGCTATTTAAATATCCATTAATTTAAGAAAATGATGTGCGTATAACATTCCAGAGTAATTTGTTTTCAATTAAGATTTCGTAAACATGTGATTTTCTGACTGCGTGCATAATTTCTGAGAAATGGCTGATTAAAATTCAGGAAATTTTGATTAATTTTATAAACACTATACCCGAATAAAATGATTATTGTGCTTCTTCTCCCAAGTACTATTGTGCTTCTGATAAAAGATTGTAGAGTCATTAGGATTTTTTTTGAAGTAGGCAAGATGAAAAATATGCAATACCCTCCCCGGGAGTCAAACCTCGGTGCTATCGAATACGCGCCGAGTATGCTGACCATCACACCACGAAGGCATGCTAAGATGGCGGGAGAAAGACCTTATAAGACATTTTAGAATAATTAGAGATTTGAAATGATATGAAAATTTCGACTCCGTATTTTTCCTTACTGAAGTTAAAACGATGGTAATTATGAATGCGATACTGTTACGCATCGAATGCAGCTCAATGGGTAGTAGCATTTGAGTTAAATTGGATATTTGAACATGGCGAAGCAGACAAGTTTTGATTTACACTCAAATATGTTTTTGGGTGGTGGATAGGGACCGCATAAAAGAAAACACATAAAAAAAAAAAAAAAACGCACAAAACTTCACGAGTAGCTACAAAAATAGTTTTCGCAACACAATTAAAAGGTATTTTTATGCGGTGAATAGGGATCGCATAAAAAAGGTCTCAATAGAAAATAGCTCGAAACGTTACAAATAACTAGGAATTGCTTTTTTAAACGAAATCAAGACATGACATTTAGCAGGTGAACTGGTTCCAAATAGCTTGAAGATATTACCTCGCACTAGTTTAGAGTTGACTTTTTTCAGTTGTCATGTAGTCGGCGATCAGTTTTTGCTACGATTGTTCTTTCACTAGATGTTTGTATATGGCTCGGTAGCTAGATATACAAGATTGAAGCTCTTTGGAATTTTGAAGTTCTTTTAGAAATGCAAGAAATTGACATTCTAATTTATACCAAAGTTGTAATCCTACATATACAGAGGCTGTTTGCACATTTTTTAGACGATTTTGGTAAGCGGTAATAAAACCTCGTTTGCTGCAAAAGAAGTAATTGCAATTGTACTGTGTTTTTAAAAGTCAAAATTATCGTCTGTGGCTTGAAAGTTTTGCTTTTATTCAAAACGGCGAATTTAACAAAGCAGTGGTTCGAAGGCTACATTGACGCTCTTTCCGAAGAGAAATATGCATACTCCGTTATCCAAAAACGATGTGAGAGTCGAGGTTTTGTGATATCTAATGCGTCTATAGATAATATCACCAACAAGAAAGGAAACAAACGTCAAATTGGAGCCTCAAGTGGGACAAAAATTCCAAACCAGTATCCAAGGAAGAACGGACATCTTCGACTATTGCAAAGGCACGTTCTTTAATGTTAAACGAAAATCCCCCTAGTCAAAGGACAGTCGCAAAATCATTAAAATGCTCGGTCTCCACTGTAAACAAAATGATAAACGTTGATTTAAATCTTAAGAAAGCGAAAAAACGCAATGTGCATCGTCTTCTTCCAAAGCATATCGCTCAACGCAGGACACGCTGCAGAATTCTATATGAGAAACATTTATCCAAAGAAAAATGGAAAACAATTGTCACAATAGATGAAGTATGGGTGTATTTAAATGACTGTAACAAAAAAAAAAGAGCTATTTATTATCGTTAAAGGGGGAGAAAAAATTTAAGGACATGGTTCAAAAATCGAAAGAAAGTTTTTCTAAGGGATTCATGATTGTTGCTGGTTTTTCTTATAATGGCAAGTTAAAAATAAAGAGAGCGCAAAAAATTGTCAAGATTAACTCCAAATACTATCAGGAACATATTTTATCGCCAATTTTTCTGAATGAAATACCATCGCTTTACCCACAGTGCCATCCATCTGTGAGACTCCATCAGGACAAAGCTGGCAGTCACACATTAAAATCCACTGTAAATTTCCTAAACGAATTGGAACAAAAAAACTGGTATCAAGGCCATACCCTTCACTGATATTCCTACTAAATCTCCCGATGTGTCACCTATGGATTTTTGTGCTTTCGGACTTTTAAAAACTGCATTATCCAAACGTTGTCCCCAAACCCTAACAGGACTCTGGAAAGCTGTTCGGGAGGAATGGGATAGAATACCTCTTCTGCCACTTCAAAAAGCATTATTATCCTGGAAATTGCGGTGTCGAAAGATAGTTCAGACTAAGGGATGTCAAATAGAACATTTAAAACAAAAAAAAATTGTGTAATTTAGTTTTGTGAATACAATATACATCGTCTAAAAAATGTGTGAACAGCCTCTGTATTTTATCTGCTGTTATATAATAGTATAATTATGCTGCAATTTGATTGAAATTTTCATATATTGGACCAAACATAATTCACATAAAAAAATCGCACAAAAGACCACACAAAAACCTGTTTAAGTATACTGTTTGCAATGATGACTGGAAAATATTGTCGAAAAAAATAAACCTTTTATATTTGTTTCAAACTTGCAACACATAAAGATGAATAAATCTCTCGGAACAGTTTTACCAATTTTTAATCATATATTAGAGAACAAAAATTATAATTTCTAAGATTACTAAATGCGTTTCTTTGAAACATTATAATAATTAAAATAAAATCTTAGAAGCTTTATTAAATATTTGAATCGTTTGCTTAAAAAATCATTAAGTGCTTTAAAATATAAACATTTTCTAAAACCTTTCATTTTATAACGAACTTCCAAATAAAATTTCAGTAAGTAAATCTGCTGCAATTTGTGTTTCGTCATCTAATAAAATACTTTCTATGAATTTTAGAAAACATAAGTTGAAAAAATAAATTTTTGCCCGTTTTGAACAAAAATTTTGATAAGAGCATAACAGGTGTTTGATAATTAGAAATTGAATAACAACGCAAAAAAAGGGTACTCGGTTAGTTTGATTTTTCCTAAATCTTTCTCGTGGTACAATTTGTTTCTGAAAGAAGCTATTTTTGTTCATGCCTTTCTAATTTTTGCCATCTGTTAAAAACTTGTTTTAGGAATGTATTCTGAAATTTAAGACTGTCATTCATAAATTCAACAAATTCACAACAAATTGAGTTTTTAACTGGAGAACAATGCAATCTTGCAGTTCCCATTCTGGTTCTTGGCAGTGGCACTCAACTAATAAGAGTCAATGAGTTAAAAACCTGGAACAATTTGTTGAACTAGTGTCATTATCTACGTAGATCAGCGAACATTTGTTGCGTTCCAGATACTCAAAATTCCTGCATCAGTTATTATTGATGAAAACAGAGATTACTTTTTCTTACAAATTTCTTGAAAGACTGTGTTTAACAGTTTTAATTTTTATCTCATATCCGTTTAATTTGCATACTATTTTGCTTTCGATATCAGTTATAACGTCCGCTTTAAAATTAGATTACTAATTTGAAAGTTGTAGAATCATTATGCATTTTGAAGCAGAAGACATGAAAAATGTTCAATGCCCTCGCCGGGACTCGAACCTGCACCTCTCAAGTACGCGCCGAGTGTGCTAACCATTACACCACGAAGGCATTCTGGAAGGAGAGCGAAAATACCTTCTAATTGTTGTGCAGGCAAGTTGTGTGGCAAGTTATTCAGCGACAAGTGTGATAACTGCGACCGCCGATTGACAAGGCGACATTGATTGCAACAACCGGTTTCTCCTTCCTCTGCTGCTGGGGCCCGGAGGTGTAGGACGGCCTCTGGCTGTCCTCCGCTCTGTCCGAAGCGATGTGCCCTTTTTCCTGCTTTTCGTTGCTGCTTCCTTCGATGCTATCTATTAACACATGGAATTCCTTTATAGTGAAATTTTGAAATGAAGACTGAAGAAAATAATTACTCTAGTTTCCATGGCTGCGGAAAATAATTTTTGTTCAGTCTCTTCAGAACTCTTCGCGCGCACGTGTTTGTGATATCTGAATTATCAGGAATTGATGAAATCAAAATATTTCCTGATTTAAAGAAGAATAAGCAAAAATTACCATGGTTAATCAAGTAATCTTAAATTTTGACTGTTCCTTTCTCACCGAGACTTTGGTTCACACTGATGGAAAAAGATTAATTTTAAGCTGAGTGCAACGTTATTTTGATGATGCGCATCACACATGCTAAATGTTCGGATCCTGAGTTTGTTTAAGACCTACATTCGTCCTGTCTGGCTGATAATTTTTTATTTTATTAATGCTTAATTCTGAAGTGTAGATTTTAAAGAAAGAATAAAAATTAATTGAATTTGTATTATTTGAATGATCATTCTTTGGGGTAAGTGAATTTGATTTCATATTTCTTTTAAGATCCCACATTTCTATCTGCACACTTCGTAAGTATTATGGGTTATTGCTTCCACAACGCAATCTACTAAGTAAGCAATTCATTTGAATTTCATTTGTTAATCCTTAACCCTTCAATGCAATTTTTACTGAATTTAGCTTTAAAAGACTTACAAAGCAGACGGTTTACTGGGCTGATTTTTATCTTAATTGATATCTTAATTATCTTTATATTTATTTAATCCATATCAATGTTTGGCTGTTTTTCCCTAGTAGATGGCAGCATAAAACTATACTCTTTATTTCATTAGTGCTAAGAGCAAATTCATTTCTTTTTTTTCAGTGGTCAAGCTAACTTTGTATTATTCATAAATTCAATGGTAGAGGCTTAAACATTTTACTCTATATAGCTGAAGGTATGCACTTTGCAATAATACTTAAGAGATATGAGATTGCGTTGTTCTATATTACGATTAACCCCAGAATTGTTTTAAAATGAATTATTTCAATTTTTCTGTTTGATTCATGATGCATTTATGATTAGGCTTCACTCTAGAGTGCAGTTTCGTGTATATATGAATCAGGTTAAAATTAGAGTAGATTTTTAATTTTAATTTCATAGTACCCTTTATTTCACGCTTATTTTGATACAGCAATATCCACTCGATATTTTTATGCATTTATTTATTTAGAGTCATAAAATATTAATTTTATGTCTTTAATTATGTAATATGGGTATTGTTTGTGTGTATTGAAAATTCCTTTAATTTTTTATTATTTTTTATTTACCCGGTAATTGTTTTCAAACCATTTTTTTTTTTTGTGGATTCGAAGGAATCTGCAAGTTTCAGGTACACTCAGGCCAAAAAAATCTACCTCACAATCGCTTGGCAAATGAGGCAGAATTGGACGCCAGTGGAAATATTGTGATTAAACTTTGTAGAGAGATTCCTCGAAATCAAAATTTCAAAATGTATTGCGACATCTTTTATACTTCAATTGACATAACGAAGCTTTTAGCTGATGAGAGCATTTCTTTGTTTGGGAACTGTGCGTAGGAACAGAATTCCAGGCTGCAAGTTCCCTACAGATAAGCAACTGAAGAAAGAGTCGAGGGGAACAAGCCTTAGATACATTGCAGACTGTGGTGAAACTGAAATATGTAATTTAGTGTGGAGAGACAATAAAAATGTGCATCTGTGTCTATTCTTGTCGGGAAACACCCCATCGAACAGATATCAACATTTGGGAGGAAGAAAAAGGAGGCAGTTACTGAGGACTATCCGAATGGTTTTGAAACGATACAACAAATATATGGGAGGAGTAGATTTGCTGAATATCCACACAGGAAGATACAAAATAATTCTTAGATCAAGAAAGTGGTATATGAGACTTTTTTAACCACTTCTTAGAGATAAATGCGTGGCTGCTATACAAAAGAGTGTGACTACAGAATGGAGGCAACCCCAAAGATCCTGGCCCCCTTTTAGGTTGCGGTATCCGTTGGACCGTGCACAACGGGTGAAAGTTCAGTTCCTAATCGTGGAAGACCGAGCAGTTTTTTACAAAATGCTAATAATATGAAAAGACAGAAAGGCCCTACATCAAACATTCTTCCAACGTGCGTGAGACAGGATAAAATTCAACACGTTCCCATATGGAACGAAAGTCGCACTCGTTCTAAAATTCCAAATTGCAAATTCAAAATATTTATTTAATGTGAAAAATGCGCTGTAGCATTATCTAATTAAGGATAGAAATTGTTCCAAATATTTCCATACAACATAAATCGCACAATAAATATACATGTACAAAATATTTTATACTTCCATTTTTATCTGAATTTTCATCACAATTTTAATTTTTTTAACGTCTGGACTTGCTTAATTATAATTAACTAATTAGTTAAAAACATAATTACAGTATCTTCTAAAAACAATAAATAATTAATTATTTTATGCCAATATTTATTGATTATATAATTGTAAATGATTTTGCTTGTGGTTTAAATTTTAGTGCTAAATGCATGATGATGCATATATGCATCAAACCTAACAATTCAAAAAATAACCAATAAAAAATGTTAAATAGTTTTTTAAGTATTTTTCATACTTATTTAAGCGGTGACCATAAAGAAAAAAGATGTTTGCTAAAAATATAAAAAATCATGCATTGAAGGGTTAAATTCAAACACGTTAAATTATTACTTTTGGCACATTTATTACATTTCTGATAAATGTGCCAAAAGTAATAATACGTAATTCATATTTACTACGCTTAAATCTGTTTATCGTTACCTTTGGTACCGTAAATTTATTTATTTATTACAATTGTCTTAAAATAATAATTTTGGCATAACAGAGAAAAACGTTGTTTGAAGCCACGACTGCGTATTTTCTCCCAACTGGTAAAAAGTCCTGAACAGAATTTTTGGTTTTAAACAAGTTGTTTTATTTTAATAAATTTCCAGAAAGAAAGAACAGTGATAAACCTGAAAAGCTCAGCATGCTTGCACATTTACTGCAGCTGCCTACTTAGGAAAATTACCAATAACATCTCCAACATGTTTCTCGTAGTCACACATGAGACGTAAGCATGTTAAACATGCTGGGAAAAAAACAGGCTGGAAAGAAAAATTACTTTGCAAATAGAGCTGTCGTCACTGTCTGGTGCATTTTTAATTGGCTTTTGATTCTATATACCATCTGACATCGTGATATGAAAAAATCTCATGTGTACACCACATGACTTCCTTGTACGGAATATTAAATTATACGAATTTTTTCTTGCACTTCATTTAAACTTATTGGATTGAATTAAATCTACTTCGCCGACAGCGCATAAACCACAATAGAATAAATGCATTCTTTAAAATTCACTCTAGTATTTGTTTACCATAGCGACACTCTGGCTCTAGATTCACTTAACAGTATTATATTTCGTTCATATTACAACTCACAATGCACAAAATTTATATCATTTAAAGAATAGAATTATGTAATCGCTGCCACATGTTCTATTCAAATACTATAATAAAGCTAGAATGATGTATAAAAGAAATTAAGCAAACAAAAGAAAAAGAAACAGTTTTTCACAGACGATTGAGTATTTCTCATTCAATTAATTCAGTTCTCACTTCGTAAGAAGGCAAAAATACATAAAAACTCAAAATACCTATATTTAAAATTCCGAAGTAAATTTTAATATAGATATTTATAAATTTTAATACAGATATTCCAGAAAGGATTAAGCATTATTTAATTGGCAATAATAAATTAAGGCGTTATCTTTGTAGTAGCGAAGCTACGTTTCTCTAGATTGGCAACAAATCCACTAGTCTGCTGTTTCAAATGTAAACAATCAATGGCCGCCGTCAAAAAAAAAAAAAAAAAGGCTTAGCGGCTCTTAAACAACTTTAAAATTGTTCATAATTCTAAAAATATTGCACACAGATTTACTAAAGGCATAAAAACTACATAATTTAATCATTTTTAAAGCACAAAATGTACAATATACAAGCATATAAGAATAAAGAAACTGAGATCACTGAGCCGGGTAACAGATTGGATATATATATAACTGTATTTATATACATTTGGTGCGGCCGATTGCAACCAAAATACTAGGTGCACATCTACATGTTATAGCAGTCCCTATATACAAAATTTCAACGTTCTGAGGCTACTCGTTTTTGAGTTATGCGAGATACGTACAGACGCCACGAATAATTCTTTTTAGAATTAATTTTAAAGCAGTTTTATAATTTTTTTTTTTTTTGAGGAAACGAGTCTTGTATTCTGTCCTTACGTATAGATATCACGTGAAAACATCGTTAAATTGCATTCGATAGCTGTCAAAATGGATATTTTCGTTGAGATATGCTGACTGAAACTTTTCACGATTACAATACTTCCTTTTTACTTCGTACAAGGAAGTAAAAAAGAAGAGACCATTAAAATTAAATTATGATCTTTCCATGGTCTTTTGTTTAACCGATCATGAGCAAAGCTGAAATACTTGCTTAAGATATTTTGCACTTAATGGTGAACCCAAAAAGAGAAGCAACAATAGTTTCTATGTCCCGGCGGGCAAGAAATGACAATTTTCCGGTGTTCTGGGGCGTAATCTATGTTATAAAAATAGGGAGCGGCCGTTTCGTGTCGATCGATGTCAGATTCTTGGTCAAAACATCTTCTAGGTTTTGTTTATTTTTTATCCCGCCATACAGCGCAGCGTAATAGTGGTGTAGTGTATTTGCCTTGTTGTCTAAAGTGCTGGCTAGGAAATGACAATATTTTGATAAAACCAGAAGCTTTGATTTGATTATAACTTTAATACACTAAATGCTTGAATTCCATCAAAGTCACAAATGCTCTTGTAACTAATTTAGGAAATCTTGTGAGCACCAGACGTGTTATTAGTCTCGAAATTAATTTTGCATTAGTTTTCGGTATGAATCACTTTTCTAAATTTTGGCATTAAATGTTACCGCGGGCTTACTATTTAAAGAAAACAATAAATAATTAAGAATCTGTAGGTACTTATGTATGTTCCTCACTTCGACAAAATTGACAACGCCTAAGGCCATCGAATTTTTAGTGCGGGTTGTAGTCCACCTGATCATGGTCGCTTGAGAGCCCGAATTTTGAATTTCTAATTTATTTTTTGATTTATTTTATATTTTTCACAAATTTGAAGAATTTTCATTTAACAAAATCGAAAAGTGCCAATGCCGTTTAAATTGAAACCTTTTTATCGCCCAACTATTGCCTTTCGGCAAAATGTAAGATATTTATCTTTCAATTGTAATCTTCCTGTTAATGAGTAGCAAATGAAGTGATTGAAATGCAGTAAACACAAATCTCAAAAGGGCTTTTTCTACTTTTAAATCTTAAGTTAAATAAAAATGCATTGAAATCATTTAACGTCTAATTAGAAAAAATAAATATTTTTATGAAATGAAACCACATGGATTGATTAAAATCATTAGGCAATTTGTAAAGACGGACTATTAATTTCGTTTTGGCATTTTGTGTGGATTCACTATTGTGTGGAACACTTTCTGTATTGCTGCCACAAAATATTAGAGCACTGTATTATATTTAAAAGAATTAAATTACGAAGAATCTGCATAAATGTATGTATGTTTCTCGCATTGTGATAAAACAGCGTTACCTACAGCCATCACATTTTGCATAACTTAAGTCTCCACCCGAAAATGGGCATTTGAAAGCCCAAATTTGGATTTTGTTTTATTATCTGTTTCATATTTTATAAAGCATTTATGTGTTTTTGATTAAGAAACTCAACAATTTCAAAGTGAGCAACAACTACACTGTACAAAAAAAAAAAAAAAAAAAAAAAAAAAAAAAAAAAAAAAACCAGCTCCAGCGCGAGACTGTGTAGCGGAACTTCTAAATGTATGTCTTCTATATAATTTGTGATATTGTTGTTGAATTGAATTTTATGGTTTAAGTGCGAAGAACATGATATTTAAAAAATAAAGGTAACACGCAAAACGTTAAAAAAAAATCTGATGTGTACACCACATGACTTCCTTGTACGGAATATTTAATTATACGCATTTTTTCTTGCATTTAATTTAAACTTATTGGATTGAATTAAATCTACTTCGCCGACAGCGCATAAACCACAATAGAATAAATGCATTCTTTAAAATTCACTCTAATATTTGTTTACCATAGCGACACTCTGGCGCTAGATTCACTTAATAGTATTATATTTCGTTTATGTTATAATTCATAATGCGCACAATTTATATCATTTAAAGAATAGAATTATGTACTCCTTGCCACATGTTCTATTCAAATACTATAATAAAGCTAGAATGATGTATAAAAGAAATTCAGCAAATAAAACAAAATAGAAACAGTTTTTCACAGACGATTGAGTATTTTTCATTCAATTAATTCAGTTCTCACTTCCTGTGAAAGTAAAAATACATAAAAACTCAAAATATCTATATTAAAAATTACGAAGTAAATCTTAAACACTTATTTCCTCGAAAAAATTCCAGAAAGGATTAAGCATGATTTAATTGGCAATAATAAATGAAGGCGTTATCTTTGTTGTTGCTAAGCTAAGTTTCTCTAGATTGGCAACAAATCCACTAGTCTGCTGTTTCAAATGTAAACAATCAATGGCCGCCATAAAGAAAAAGGCTTGGCAGCACATAATCAACTTTAAAATGGTTGATAATTCTAAAAATATTGCATACAGATTTACTAAAGGCATAAACACCTTAAACGGAAGATAAAAACAACATAATTCAATCATTTTTATAGCAAAAAATGTGCAATATACAAACATATAAGAGTAAAGAAACTGAGATCAGTGAGCCGGGTAACAGAGTGGATATATATATATAAATATATTTATATAAGTTTAGTGCGGCCGATTGCAACCAAAATACGAGGTGCACATCTACATGTTATAGCAGTCCTATATACAAAGTTTCAACGTTCTGAGGATACTGGTTTTTGAGTTATGCGAGATAGTACGTACGTACGTTCGTACAGACGCCACGAAACATTCTCTTCAGAATTCATTTTAGAGCAGTTTTATAATATTTTTGGAGGAAAAGAGTCTCTTATTCTGTCCTTACGTACAGATATCACGCAAATACATCGTTAAATTGCATTCGAAAGCGGTCAAAATGGATATTTTCGTTAAAATATGCTGCCTGAAACTTTTCGCGATTACAATACTTACATTTTACTTTGTACAAGGAAGTAAAAAGCTTTATTTTGTTGAAAACTTCTTAAGAATAAAATTTCTTTATCTTTTATCTGATTGATTTACATAAAAATGCATTTGGTTCACGATATATCTAATTAAAATCGTTAAATATTTTTATAAAACTGCATTACATACTTTTTCACTTTTTAAATACAGCGAAGATATAGGACATCCCATGCTAACCTAAATGCGTATCCTATAAAATGTTTGGCTGTTCCATATAGGCAGTTTTTATTGATATTCTGTCCTGATGAACCTTTTAAACTTTTATATTACTTTTAGATTAGAATCGTTTAGAAACCTTAAAATTTTTTAATTCAGATTTTATAATAACTCTTGTAAGCTTGTGATCGCATGAGCAGCTATTTTTCAGAGAAATAATATAAAGAATATAATAAAAATGGATGGCCATTCCTAACACTTTGTTGGGAATTCTAAAGATATGCGATTTTTAAATAGTTTGTTATTTTCGTCCTGAATTTAATAGGGAGTATAAGTGCGAAGGAAATGATCCTCATTGTAAAGCTAAAAAGACACAAAAACTTTGTTAGCAGACAGATTGGCAATCTGCGATACTCAGCGAGACCATAAAAAACTTTACAAATCTTCTGGTGCGACGTTAATATCTGAATCCTGTTGAGATTTTTTCTTTCTTTCTAAATTAATTTTATTTTAGTTTTTAATATTAATTTAATTACAGTATTTTGGTTTTTACATCAGAAAGTTTTTGATTGCATTCCTATCTGTTACGTGATTTGCTGTGCAGTTAGCCCATAAGTATAATAGATGGGGATGAAAGAAGACAAGAGACCAAAATGGGAGAGTGTCCTAAATGAATGGCAACTGTTAACGAAAGAAACTTCAAACCTAAAGTATAGTATTGAGAGGCTACTAGAAACCAGACAAGGAAAGTTTTCGTTAACCCTTCCTAAAACAGGTTACTCTCCAGCCCCAGTTACCTTTTGAAGGCTGACGGTGCAAGAGTTTGATCAAGCAAGCTGAACTTGCTTGGTCAAACCCTTACAGCGTTCTGGCGATTCTATACTTTTAAATTTAATGCCCATATTTTAACAGAATTAAATAATTTGGTTAGCGAGACTTGAGCGCATAATTGGGAAAAAGATTAAAGATAATTTATTCAATACCTTATAAGGTATTTCTCCAACTTTCCTAGCGTGCCTTCGTGGTGTAGTGGTTCTGCACGCTGGGCCGGTATTCCAGAGGTCCGTGGTTCGATTCCCGGCGAAGGCGTTGTTAATTTTTCATCTCTCCGGCCTCGAAAAGAAATCCTAATGTCTCTACAGTGGCGCCCGAACTAAAAGGGTCGTAGATGCTGAATCTTCACACCCAGAATTTGGCAATTGGGACCCCTAAAAACCACAGTCGCCCTTTAAAAAGGGGAATATGTAAAGTATTTCTCCCACTTTTCTAGCGTGCTGTAGTGGTTCTGCGCGCTGGGTCGGTATTCCAGAGGTCCGTGGTTCGATTCCCGGCGAAGGTGTTGTTAAATTTTCATCTTTCCGTCCTCCAAAAGAAATCCTAGTGTCTCTACAAACTGAAAGAGACGAGTCTTTATTATTTAATTTGATTTTGTTTTAAAGATGTCGCTGAAATTAATCTCTGAGTTGGTGAGACGCGCAGAAACAAAGAATACAGACTCTCAGTTGTCCTAGTTTATCGGTGAGTCTGGTCTGGGCACACTTAGGGTTCGCCGTTTGATTTTAGGCAAGAATTCAAGATAAAAATATAGAATAAGGGAATTAGCATACAGCCAAAAATATAATATAGAAATTTCTTTCCAAACAATTCCTTTTATACCCTAAAAAAATTTGATACATTTCTTTGATAAATGAGGGTCTTAAAAAACTAAACATGGCTAAAATATATGGACTGGTTTGTGTTGAGCTGCCATCTACTCTAAATAAAGAAGGTTCAAATTAACCTATAAAACATTTTTCATTCAATTTTTTAAAACTTTATATTTCTCATAATGGCAGATCTTACGAAGAATAATATATATATGGTAGTGTATCGTTAACGTAACAGCCCAGATATTTAGAGCTGAGCATATTTTTAATGTTAAAAGACCAGATTATAAAGCAAAAAGTCAATAATTGCAATTATTTGCAAATCTTAGAACTTAAAAGGTATTGTGAATTGTAACATTTCAGTAAATAATTGATTAATCATGCTAAAAATGCATGCACTGAAAAAAAAAAAAAAAAAAAAAAAAAAAAAAACGGTTATATCGCACATTCATTGGAATATAAATAAACGTGATTAAAATGTTAACATAGTTAAAAAAAATAATTACATCCAATTAAAAGTGTAACAGTAACTTAACTATAAATCATAATTAGATGCGAACATGTAAGTCCAATACCATCTTCATAAATTGAATTTACAAGATTTCATTGACTTTCGTCGAGCTGCAGTTCCATTTTACGTCAAACATAAATTCAATAACATGCTGAAATAGTATTAGGGAGGAAATTTGGAGAAAATCGGGTGAATTCGCAGAACACACAGGTTCAGCTAAAATCAAGTCCCATTCTGTCGGACATAGCGCCGGAGTGGAAGTTTATGGCTCAATATGGCCTTGGCATCGTGCGCATTAACGACCCTTCAATGCAGTTAAGGCACAAGTCGAAGTCCACTTTAGCCCAGCTGATTCGTAATGGAGTCAAACTAATCTGTATATTTGAAGCAACATGATAAAGAGCTAAAATAATCTTGAAAGCTGTAGTATGTACGGGTAATGGATGTTCGTTGCTGTATGGAGTAGTTAAATGACGGATATTTAAATAGAAGCTACCAGCTAAGAGGCATCAGATTCGCTGAAAGCAGTATGAAGATTTGTTGGGAAACGTTAATAAATAATTTGGGAATATTTTACGAAACATTTGCGCACAAATTTTACACATTTCGGGAAGATATAAAACAGTATTTTATTTCACATTTTCAGAAATTTATTTTATATGAACTGTAAGTTCTCTTATGTTTCAGAATATAATTTTTGAAAATTCCTCAAAATCTTAAAGAAGCAGTTAAAAGGAATTTTGAAGTAATGTTTCAGAATATAATTTTTGAAAATTCCTCAAAATCTTAAAGAAGCAGTTAAAAGGAATTTTGAAGTAATGTTTCAGAATATAATTTTTGAAAATTCCCCAAAATCTTAAAGAAGCAGTTAAAAGGAATTTTGAAGTAATGTTTCAGAATATAATTTTTGAAAATTCCTCAAAATCTTAAAGAAGCTGTTAAAAGGAATTTTGAAGTAATGTTTCAGAATAAAATTTTTGAAAATTCCTCAAAATCTTAAAGAAGCTGTTAAAAGGAATTTTGAAGTAATGTTTCAGAATAAAATTTTTGAAAATTCCTCAAAATCTTAAAGAAGCAGTTAAAAGGAATTTTGAAGTAATGTTTCAGAATATAATTTTTGAAAATTCCTCAAAATCTTAAAGAAGCAGTTAAAAGGAATTTTGAAGTAATGTTTCAGAATATAATTTTTGAAAATTCCCCAAAATCTTAAAGAAGCAGTTAAAAGGAATTTTGAAGCAATGTTTCAGAATATAATTTTTGAAAATTCCTCAAAATCTTAAAGAAGCAGTTAAAAGGAATTTTGAAGTAATGTTTCAGAATATAATTTTTGAAAATTCCTCAAATTCTTAAAGAAGCAGTTAAAAGGAATTTTGAAGTAATGTTTGAGTTATATTTTGCCCCCTCCCAAAAAAAAAAAAAAAAAAAAAAAAAAAAAACATTGGACATCTCGCACGGAGTATGGGAGAAAACGATTAACATACGAGATCGAATCCTGAGTGGATATGATTTAGCGGTTCCAAAACTGGGCTTTAGAAATTCCGCTTACACTAAAAGTGGCTCAGTGTAGCTATTATCAAACTCATCCTCTTCGCAACTGGGGCCGAGCGGTAAAGTCGCTGAACACTGGTAGTTCGGTCTGAGGTTCGAATCCCGCGAACGGGCTGGCTGCATGGGCGTTTTCGTGGTTTTCCCCATGTGTAACGTGTATACGAGCCAGTTTCCCTTAGAAAGTCCTCCACGAAGGCAACCCTCCTTTAGGCAGATAGCCCCCGAGGCTTTGCCACACACACACCTCTTCACAACTGTAGGAATTTCAAACCTTCAAAATCTTATTCAGACAAATCCGGCATTTTAGACCTAGCGTACATAGCTTTGTTATCATTTTGAGCTGTTATTTTATAATGTTATAAGGTATTTCTCCCGCCTTCCTAGAGTGCCTTCGTGGTGTAGTGGTTCTGCACGCTGGGATGGTATGCCAGAGGTTCGTGGTTCGATTTCCGGCGAAGGCATTTGCTAATTTTTCATCTCTCGGGCTTATAAAAAAAATGATAATGTCTGTACAGTGGCGCCCGAGCTAAAAGGGTGTTGGATGAGGTTTCTCCATACCCAGGATTTGGCGATTGGATCCCCTAAAACACCCAGTCGCCTTTAAAAGGGGGAGTATATAAGATATGTCTCCAACTTTCCTAGCGTGTCTTCGTGGTGTAGTTTTTCTGCATGTTGGGCCGGTATTCCAGAGGTCCGTGGTTCGATTCCCGGCGAAGGAAATTGCTAATTTTGGCTAATCTTTGGAATATGGTAACAGGTAGTTTGGCGACATTTTGGTAAGGCGATAAAGGTTACTAGCTAGGACTTTAGCAATAATCTGAGAAGTACACAGTTCGAATCACAGATTATTTTGTGTCAGAGAAATGAGAGATCATGAGACATGTCATGTGACATTTTCCGGAAAATTCCGATCGTGATTTTAGCTAATAAGCACCTAGAAATAATTTCGCTGCTAAAGTGCAAAATCGTCCACTTATTTGTTTGGCGCTTTTTACAAGAGTAAGAAGAATTGGATTTTTGTCAATTTTCTTTGACTTTTTAAGTAAAAATAGGTCGATGTGTACATAGATAAAGTCAAGAGTGTGCGCAATGCCATTTTTGTGCCATTCTGGGATTAAGTGAAACTAGGTCGACGTGTACATGGATAGCGTGAATGTGCAGTTCTTAAAAACGCGGCAAGAAGTTTGCGATTCTGCACTTTCTCCCAATTTCGCACCTAGTCTTCGTCATGATTAAGCATTTTTGTTCCATAAAAGTTCTAGTATAAGCGTAATTCGGCTAGCAGATTGTTGGGAAAAAATTTTGAGAAAAAAAAAAAAATAAATTCTTTTATGTCGTGAAAACAAAATGGCGTCCAAAACAAAACGAGCAGGTTGCTGTAGCAGGGTTGGTGCCTACAGCGCAGTCACTAAGTTTTAATGCAATTGCTATAGGTTGGTACAGTCACTACAGCGCAGACACTATGTTAGGCACAGTAATTTCAGTACACAGTCACAATGGTTGCACACTCTCTGACACAGCACGACTTTAGAAGAAATTGGATCCGTGCATGTTATACCCCATAGTATAATTCTAAGATAATGTTTGCAACCTCAAGGAGTCATAGCCCACCAGCGGCCGAGCGGTAAAGTCGCTGAACACTGGTAGTTCGGTCCGAGGTTGGAATCCCGCGTACGGGCTGGCTGCATGGGCGTTTTCGTGGTTTTTCCCATATGTAACGTGTATACGAGCCAGTTTCCGTTAGAAAGTCCTCCACGAAGGCATCCCTTCCCTCGTCTGCTTTGCCATAATTAAAATACACCACCACACCACACCACAAGGAGTCATATTAATGCAAGAAAAATTAAACCTGTTCGGGACATTAGCTCTTTGGGAAGCGGAAGCCTCACTTCTGTTCCAACGAACTGCCGAATAACATGTGATATAAAATTAAAAATGAAACCCAAGCAAATCACCTTAAGACGCTGTTACACAAAGCAGAATTAGCAATCTACTAAACACGGAAGAACAGTCAAAATGATCTTTAGCCGTTAATTCTATGCATGTACTCCTATGTAAATAAAAATAATATTTTTTCTCAGCCATATAGAACAAATATTATTTTATCATATTGGTATACGTTTAGGAAAAGTAAAAAATAAATATCAATATATTTTAAAAACTACAAACCTAGACTCTTGCGAATTATTATTGTTTGTCGTGAAACCTGGTATATTGTACAGAAAACAAAAATGTACTGCTCTATGAAATAAAAATGAAGCCTCTGTAAGAATATATTCATTCATGTAGCATTAGTTATGAAAATGTCACGAACTGCTGAATAAGCTAAATATATACTTTACTATTGTTTAGTAAAACTTTCTTATAAATGATACTTCATTTAATTGTGTTATCATTTATAAAATGATGAAACTGTTCCTTGTTTGTGGACTGAAATGTTCGCTGCACAAATATAGCAGATAAGAAAGCATTAATTAATTTTCTTTATTTTTGCATGTTTCACAAACGGCATTTGAAATTTTTGTAATCAGCAGCGAAATAGCAAATGCATCAGGATATTCTTAATAAACTGATGTATATACTGAAGAACAGCAGAAATTGCATAATTGCTTCAAACGAGGCCCCACCAGTAGCCTAATAGTTAAGACCGCCGATTATTTCATGCGAACGGATTTGTTGCATGATTGGTTTTCATGTATTCTTCCATAAGTAATGAGTCAGTTTCCCTCAGAAATTCCTGCACGAAGTCATTCATTCCTTACCTTTTGACAAATAACCCTCATGAACATTGCCTGATTCAGTTAACTTTACTTAGCTTCAGCAGAATTGTCTCTGGACCTGATAGGCCCGAATCTAATTCTTCGCGTTAACAATATATCTTGCATCTTTGAGAGCTTAGGTCATCAGGGATGACGAAAATTCGAGACAAATTCAAACCTATTGCGCTTAAATGATTTAAAGATTTAACTCGTAATAAAATTTAGGATTGTTCTGTGGCATGGGAGAGTGAAACGTCATTTTATTCACGTTTTATTACACAAGGCATTTTATTACAATTATGGAAAATAACCCGGATGCAAAACGATAGACAATCTCAGGCAGGTATGACCAATTGGTAAAAATATAGACTGGTCTGTTACCTACAAGCAACTAAAAGTAATTAAGACACAATAACACGCCGAATAAATACTAATTCAGAAGTCAAACAACAAAAATCAGCGTTATACCTACAAAATTTTCACAGGACTAGTTTCGATGGTTTTACAGAACCATCATCTTCAGCTGCAAAACCGCAAATGAACAAGATAGGAAATAATGATTAGATAAGATAAGAAAGGCTGGACAAGAATAAGCAAGTGGCGCCATCTGTTGGCGAAACCAGAACTAAAACATAATTTCTCTAAAAGCCGAAGGCAAATTTGGATTGGAATTAGGATCGTTAACTAGAACAGAAAGATTTTTATGAATGTGAAATGCCTCTAGAAAATCCAGTTCTCCAATGGAAGATGTTTTTTGAATAATTTTGGCAGCAGAAAAATTAAAAGTGTGATTTTCGGACCAACAATGTTGAGCAACAGAAGACTTCTGTGTTTCCTTTTTTCTAACATATGCCTCATGTTCTTTGACGCGAAATTTTAAGGCTCTCTTAGTTTGGCCAATGTAAATTAAACCACACTGGCAAGGAATCCTATAAATACCCCAGGAATTCATATCCGGAATGGGGTCCTTGAGTATAGAAGTTGGAATTTTATTGATGGGAGAATAAACAACCCGAAAGTTAAATTTCTGCAAAATATGTGCAACTTTATAGCTAATTGATGGAAAGAAGGGAATGACAACAGAATTTTTATAATCTCCTAAAATAAGAGTGTGGCTTTTAGTGTGTTGAGATGAGAATTTTTTAACTGCTTGATTAATAATGTTGGGTGAAAAGCCCCTGTCAATAGCTATTGCTTTTAAATAATTTAGTTCTTCATCAAGGGCGAATTTGGAGGAGCAAACTTGAAGAGCACGGAAAACATAGGAATAAAATGAAGCTAACTTTTGTTTAGTCGGATGACATGATTTAAAGTGTGGTGGAAGGCAAACCGATGAAGGTTTACGGTAAACTGTAGTACTGAAGTTGGATGTGTTACGTGTGACCAGAATGTCGAGAAACGGAAGAGAATTGCAAGTCTCAAGTTCAAAAGTGAACTGAATAGCAGGATCAATAGAATTCATTGTTGAAAGAACTTTATTTAAATCATCTTTATTACCTTCAAACAGGGTAAAAGTATCGTCTACGTAGCGGAATCCATGCCGGAAAGTTTAAAGTTTCAAACAATTTTGATTCATAATAATGCATGTAGATATCAGCCAGGATGGGACTGAGGGGGCTTCCCATGGCTAATCCCTCAGTTTGTTTGTAATATTTATTTTGGAAAACAAAATGTGTTTGTTTCAAACAGAGTTGAGTGAGAGTGTTTGTTCACTCTCACTCAACTCTGTTTGAAACAAACACATTTTGTTTTCCAAAATAAATATTACAAACAAACTGAGGGATTAGCCATGGGAAGCCCCCTCAGTCCCATCCTGGCTCATATCTACATGCATTATTATGAATCAAAATTGTTTGAAACTTTAAACTTTCCGGCATGGATTCCGCTACGTAGACGATACTTTTACCCTGTTTGAAGGTAATAAAGATGATTTAAATAAAGTTCTTTCAACAATGAATTCTATTGATCCTGCTATTCAGTTCACTTTTGAACTTGAGACTTGCAATTCTCTTCCGTTTCTCGACATTCTGGTCACACGTAACACATCCAACTTCAGTACTACAGTTTACCGTAAACCTTCATCGGTTTGCCTTCCACCACACTTTAAATCATGTCATCCGACTAAACAAAAGTTAGCTTCATTTTATTCCTATGTTTTCCGTGCTCTTCAAGTTTGCTCCTCCAAATTCGCCCTTGATGAAGAACTAAATTATTTAAAAGCAATAGCTATTGACAGGGGCTTTTCACCCAACATTATTAATCAAGCAGTTAAAAAATTCTCATCTCAACACACTAAAAGCCACACTCTTATTTTAGGAGATTATAAAAATTCTGTTGTCATTCCCTTCTTTCCATCAATTAGCTATAAAGTTGCACATATTTTGCAGAAATTTAACTTTCGGGTTGTTTATTCTCCCATCAATAAAATTCCAACTTCTATACTCAAGGACCCCATTCCGGATATGAATTCCTGGGGTATTTATAGGATTCCTTGCCAGTGTGGTTTAATTTACATTGGCCAAACTAAGAGAGCCTTAAAATTTCGCGTCAAAGAACATGAGGCATATGTTAGAAAAAAGGAAACACAGAAGTCTTCTGTTGCTCAACATTGTTGGTCCGAAAATCACACTTTTAATTTTTCTGCTGCCAAAATTATTCAAAAAACATCTTCCATTGGAGAACTGGATTTTCTAGAGGCATTTCACATTCATAAAAATCTTTCTGTTCTAGTTAACGATCCTAATTCCAATCCAAATTTGCCTTCGGCTTTTAGAGAAATTATGTTTTAGTTCTGGTTTCGCCAACAGATGGCGCCACTTGCTTATTCTTGTCCAGCCTTTCTTATCTTATCTAATCATTATTTCCTATCTTGTTCATTTGCGGTTTTGCAGCTGAAGATGATGGTTCTGTAAAACCATCGAAACTAGTCCTGTGAAAATTTTGTAGGTATAACGCTGATTTTTGTTGTTTGACTTCTGAATTAGTAACTAAAAGTAATTTCATTAAGTTTTTAAAAGTAAGGTTGCGACTTTACATAAGATAAATGTATCTACATCGTGTCTACAAATAAATATCTTTCTTTCAAGTCCCTATGACCACCATTTTTAAGGCACCAAAATTAAGGAAATGTTCTTTTAAGCGGACTCATACACCTTAAAACCCATAAGATCTTCGAATAGGTGACTGTTGCAAGAATTGGGATAACTTATTTATTTTAAAAGCAATTACTTCCAACTTTTTACAGCTGACTACATAATATAGCTGATTTCTGAAATAGTCATCAGAAAGTTTGTGTTGCCACAAATATTTTTATAATTTAATCCTCTTTGTGACAACTTTTTTCGTCATGTTTCCACCTTGCGCACACAGTTTAAAATATTCTGTTGCATAATTTAATTCCATATTTAACATATAGCTTTTATAACTACTGTGTACCTAAAATTCTAAAAATTTCTTGTTAAATTTTTATTTTATTTGGAGTTGAGGTTATAAAATGTATTTTATTAAAAAAATTTGTAATATTTTCGTCCCTAAAATGTTTCAGTATTAAAATATTTATCGTACTTTTGGTTCAGTTAGAAAATAGTGCCCATATAAAGAATTCCATCCAATTTCATTACCATTTTTAAAATATCATGCGCGCAAGGTGGAAACATGGCGAAATATTTTGTCACAAAGAGGATTAAATTACAAAAATATTTGTGGCAACACAAACTTTCTGATTACTAGTTTCCAAAGCAGTTATATTATGTAGTCAGTTGTAAAAGGTTGGAAGTAAGTGCTTTTAAAATAAATAAAATATCCCAATTCTTGCAACAGTCACTTATTTGAAGATCATGAGGGGTATGAGCCCCCTTAACGAAGAATTCGATGACATTCTTTCATCGTGAGCAAAATTCTAAAAATGTCCATATCGCTATATTTTTCCTCTAAGCACTTGACTGCAACGGGCTCTAGCATAGATTGTATAGCCAATTACGACAAAATAAAATTACCATTCTGGAATTTTTGAGTATTTAATGCAGTTCTACTTACAAATTATGCACATCTACAATAACACAAAACCTCTAATTTTCTGTTCCCTAGAATAAGCCTGGCAGGCTTCTCCTAAACTTGAAAACTTTTGGAACTTTAGCTTTGCAAACTCAAACATAGCGAATCTCATTTTCTAAATTCAACAAGTTCAAAAAAAATTTCTCAATATACGCTGCCGATTTCATTTCGTCTGTCACCCTCCAATCCAGAACTCAACTCTCTTATTCCACGCTCAGAAACCTTATCTCTCCCCTCAGATACTCTCAAACCCCTGACTTGTTTAGGGGTGCCCGTAACAGACATCTCAGACCCAATGCCCACAGCTCATAGTTTCTATAAACATAGAGGCACAATTCTTTCCTTATTTGTGTACTTCAACTTTTCTTGCAGATATCCATTTTATATTCACATATTCGATTACTGCCATGCGTCTGTTCTGGTACTGTCGAACAATGTCTCATTGGAAACTCAATTTTTCTTAAATTTCAGCAAATTGATCAATTCTTCTTATCCTTTAAAAATTGTATTTTAAAACCAAGTAGGCTTTCTTGCTATATTCGTTAGCATACAAAGGATATTGTAAACTCGAATTCACAAAACGGCTTCAAAAATCCTCGACGTTTTCCGTGTTGCTTTAAAATTATGCACATTCGAAACATTTTAGGCATTCAGAAAACTTGTGTGTCTTCACGTCCTCTGTTACATACACAAAAGATTAAAATTCGATGAAGGAAATCTCATCGTCATTAAGAAATTTTAAAGTAGAAACTGAATGAGTTTTCCATTGCATATATCAAGTGTTTAGTTTCACGTTATTTATCCATGAATCTTAGTACTAAAACTTTCATGTTCAAAATTGTTCTTCTTTTCATTGTTCTAACATCATTAATATCATATATATATATGAAACAATTGTGCTTTGTTATTTAAAAAAAGCCTCTAAATTCCATATTGCATGTTATTCGAGTTTCAACATTTTGTATTTTAAATTGTTTATCCCATTTTTTAAGATTTTTTTTTTAGATTATGTATGTAAAACTAATCAGGTTACCTCGTTAAACGTATATTCGTTTAAAATAAACGAAACATATATTCCTCATGCCAATGAGTTAAATTAATGTGCATATTTCCCTGAAATTGTGCGACAAATGGCAACGAAAGAACAAACTTTTAGTATTTTAATTAAGACACAATAACACGCCGAATAAATACTAATTCAGAAGTCAAACAACAAAAACCAACGTTATATTTTCAAAATTTTCACAGGACTAGTTTCGAATGCTTTACCGAACCACCATCCTCAGCTGCAAAACCGCAAATGAACAAGATAGGAAATAATGATTAGATAAGATAAGAAAGCCTGGACAGGAATAAGCAAGTGGCGCCATCTGTTGATGAAACCAGAACTAAAACATAATTTCTTTAAAGGCCGAAGGCAAAGATGGATTGGAATTAGGATCGTTAACTAGAACAGAAAAATTTTTTTCGAATGTGAAATGCCTCTAGAAAATCCAATTCTCCAATGGAAGATGTTTTTTGAATAATTTTGACGAAAATTGAAAGTGTGATTTTCGAACCAACAATGTTGAGCAACACAGAAGGAAACGCAGAAGTCTTCTGTTACTCAACATTGTTAATCCGAAAATCACACTTTCAGTTTCTCTGCTGCCAAAATTATTCAAAAAACATCTTCCATTGGAAAACTGGATTTTCTAGAGGCATTTCACATTCAAAAAAATCTTTCTGTTCTAATTAACGATCCTAATTCTAATCCATCTTTGCCTTCGGCCTTTAAAGAAATTATGTTTTAGTTCTGGTTTCATCAACAGATGGCGCCACTTGCTTATTCCTGTCCAGGCTTTCTTATCTTATCTAATCACTATTTCCTACCTCGTTCATTTGCGGTTTTGCAGCTGAGGATGGTGGTTCGGTAAAACCATCGAAACTAGTCCTGTGAAAATTTTGAAAATATAACGCTGATTTTTGGTTGTTTGACTTCTGGATTTTAGTAGTTTGTCAAAGATGTTATTAGATGAATTACTTTTCTTTATATCCTATAGAAAGCAGTTGTGATCTTGATGTGTAATTAAAATAAATACCTTTTATATTATTACTATGCTCAGGTCAAAAACTTAAGCTACGTTTGTTTTGCTTGTAATTCCACAAAAATTCAACTGTGAGGTATAAAACTCATACTACAGATGCACAATCTCTCAAAGATAAGGAAAGTGCAGTCGTAAAAAAATGAATAAGACGCATACAGTACGTAACGAATAGAAAAAGGCTTTACTAGCAGAATGAAGTTTGTACGAAAAGTAACTATATGGAAAGATAATTAGGTATTCCAAAATATGGATTTCTGTTCTTATCGTTTTAGAAAAACGGCAGAGCAAAAACATCGATTTTGGGCACTTCGGTTTTCCAATTTTCTTACCTTTTCCTGTTTAAATATGTAATAGTTACGCCTATAGATTTAAGGAAATATTTTTCCCCTCGCACACATAAACGCAGACGCATACAGAACAATTTCTCTGGAATTTATTACAATAGTAACGCATGTGTAAAGAAAAGAGAAGAGTTCAAGTTTGCTTCTCTTACGTTTATCGTTTTACTTCCTTGTATAAAGTAAGGAAAGTATTGTAAGCGCAAAAAACTTCGAGAATCATATTTCAAACAAAATATCGTTTTGACCGCTCTCGAGCCCACCAGCGGCCGAGCGGTAAAGTCGCTGAACACTGGTAATTCGCTCCGTGGTTCGATTCCCGCGAACGGGCTGGCTGAATGGGCGTTTTCGTGGTTTTCCTCATGTGTAACGTGTATACGAGCCAGTTTCCCTCAGAAAGTCCTCCACGAAGGCATCCCCTCCCGTACACAGATAGCCCTCGTGTGCGTTGCCATAATTAAATACACCACACACCTTGACCGCTCTTGAATGAGTCTGAACGATGTATTTTGCGTAACATCTGAACGTACAGACAGAATAAAGGACTCTTTTTTTTTTTTTTTTTTTTTTTTTTTTTTTTTCCAAACGGATTTAAAACGGCTTCAGACGAGATATTTTCATCCGTCTCTATTTATGTATCTCGCATAACTCAAAACGTATAGCCTTAGAACTTAGAAATTTGGTACATGGAGCTGCCATAACACGTCGTTCAGCACCTCCCTTTTTGGTTACAATCGTCCGCACCTATATATAAATTATTATTAGAAAAAGGTTTTTATATATCACCTCCAATTAAATGAAATTTAATTAACCCTCTGACTGCTCAATTTGTAAACCGAAATCACTTTCAAAATTGCGTTTTTTTTTCATATTTTAAATCTATATATATTGGAGAATTGAAAAATGCACTTTTTCTTTCTGGAAAATATTTTTTATCATGAGAAACTAAGTTGCCAGAAAAACCAGTTTCAGATGATATCATCAAAAAATTCTTTTTTTTTAAATAAATTTCAGTCAAATTACAGTTCATTTATATTTATTGCATACTATAAAAAAGTAAAATGTATAAAATTTAAGAAAATGTAAAGCGCTGAAGGTAAAATACCTTAGAAATGCAGTTTAGCATGATAGAGTTCAAAACAGGGTTCAAGGCAAAGTCCAACTTCACAGTTTTTGCACCAGATTCAATAAATCTAATTAATAATTCAATATTTTTTTGTTTGAAGATGTGACTTGTCAACGTATAATTTCCACAGAGTGAAGACTACAAAAGAAAATGCAGTTGATTTAACTCCCTATTTATAAAAGCTATTTTAAAAGAAATGAATATTTTTACTTTAACACTTAATGGAACATCGTATTCCCTTTCTGAAAGAACTTTTATTTCATAGATAATTTTCAATTCAAATAATGTTTCTTTAAAAATAGCTGTCCCTCGTGTGATAAAAAGAAACAGAAACTTTTCTTAAGAACCCCTTTATCTCCTAACCGAAACACACATTTTCTTCTTCATTACAGCATTTTCACATAAATTTGACAGATGTGAGAGAAAAAGTATTACTGAAATACATATGTGAGAAAATAGATTAAATCGTGTTAAAGGATATTCGTAAACAAGTTTTCCCTTGATACTGCTACAAAGAAAACAACTTCATTCTTTTATACCACTGTTCCTTTAAGACTTTAAGTCTAATACATAACAGTTTCTTATTTCTCTTTCTTTTGCTTCTTTGTGTTCCCCCAGGGTGATTTTTCTCACAGGAGCAGACGTATCCTAATACCACGTGGTGAGATTTGTAAGGATATAAATTTTAGGCTTGGCTTTCTTTTTATTTCCTTTAGCAGCTTTCCATATAGATATATTTAATGTTGCTCCATCGAGTTCTCTGTCATGTCGTTTGTATTTGAAGTTCGAGAAAAAGTAAAATGTTAAGCAGGAATTTATAACAAACGTATGGTTAGACTTAACAAGATAATTACTTCTTTGAGGAATTCCAAATCAATCCAAGGATTCCACAGAACTTCCTCCTGAAACAGGCAGCGAAACTTAAGCCCCTAAGGTATTCGCAACCACTGCTAAGATACAGAAATATCTGCTAACTAATTTGCTACCCTCTGCTATATATTATCTTTCTTGCACTAATTGTAACAATATAAATTATTGTAACAGAAATGTTACAGTTTTAAAGATCTTGCAACTTTACTTATAAAATAATGTAAGTTAAATGAATATCAGTTATTTTATAACGCAACATTCCAGAATATTTATTCTTATTTCCTTACATGTATTTTCTACCTAAATCTAAATCTACCTGTATTTTCTACCTAAACCAGCTGATCTAAATCTAAATGCAACTGCAGAGAAAATCTTTTTAACCTTCCAGCACACGCGCACAGTTTTTTGAGAATCATGAAATGATACGAGTTCTTTCGTCAAAATCGGGAGCCAAAAATTGCATGAAATAGATAAAAATGCATTCAAATACTTCATCACTTGAGTATATTTAACTGGTAAAAAGGAATAGTTATTCTCTACAATATTTGGTTTCTTAATATAATATGTTAAAGAGATAAGTACATTATCTATTTTAACCTTCCAGCACGCGCATATGCGCAAAATTTACAACAAATTCTGTTTTTAATGCACATTTTTCGTATATCGAAGCTGAGTCGTCTGAAAGTCATTTCTATTCCTCCTTTCTACCCTTCCCCACATCATGGAACGTGCCAACAGGAAGTCATTTAACTTTTCTTTATTTTGGGGGCTTTTGTGCTACGTGACAGCTTTTTCGTAAAAGTTACGACACGCGCGTTGTCGTGGGTGAAAATTCGGAGAATATATTTTTTTCTCAAATACTTTGTAATTTTGTGTTATTAATTGCCGTGTATTACTTTAATTTTTATACATTTGACTCTGTAATTTTTATATCGGTTTTCATGGCAAAAAAAAAAAAAAAAAAAAAAAAAAAAAAAAAAAAAATGCAACCAGCTGATTTTGCTCGCATTCTTCAAGAATTATC
Source organism: Stegodyphus dumicola (assembly GCF_044657685.1). Lineage (NCBI taxonomy): Eukaryota > Metazoa > Arthropoda > Arachnida > Araneae > Eresidae > Stegodyphus > Stegodyphus dumicola. The sequence goes on from NC_140772.1 coordinate 25,427,873, forward strand.
TGATGAGAAAAAGGAAGACAAGGAAACCTTTGGAAGGGAGAACAATAGCGATTTCCATTCCTTATTTTCTTTTATTTCTATTTTTTAGAAATAAATAAAAATATTAAAATTAGTTTAAAGTGCGTTTTCGTAATCAGTAAGAAGTAAATTTCCCTGCAGAAGTAAGTAATGCTAAACTTACTTTTTTTCCTACCAAGGTGAGTGTGTTTTCCTTTTTTATTTGTCTATACTAGCCTTTGATGAATATTAAAATTAGCTTCAATTTTAAAATATAATTATTAAATAATAAATTTAGTTTTTTTTTGTAATAAAATACATCGTTGCGTTTCCAGCTCACTAACATAAGAACTTAAAAATTATTTACTTATATATTTGAATGTGATATCATTTGTATTTTGCAGTAATAAGGTTAATATTTTATTTCTTAACAAATTTATTATCAATATTCACTGATTTCTGTCGTTTTCCGTGCCAAAAACGGTAAAATAACGGATGTCGTAAAAAACATGACGCGAGCGTGCTCATGTAAAATTGCCAAGCGCGCGTGCTGGAAGGTTAAATACATTTCATTATAAAAATCTGTAAAGTATCGTTTTATTTTCGTTCCTGCTGATACAGTAACAATTTTAATACATTAATTTATGAACCATATAAAAAAAAAAAAAAAAAAAGAAGTTTATGTCTTTTCCACGTTACAGCGTTTAAAAATCTTTCAGAATAAGGTATTTCTACACAAAACATTCGAGCTTCCATGTTGTATCCAGGGACAAGTACATATAAGTATTAAGCTAAGACACTGTATTATACACGCCTCTTAACTTCGTTTTCAGCAGGTTGAAAAATCCCTGTGAAGTCTTAGTCTCGCGGTCCTCGTTTGAAAATGCAATCAGATCACGTCCCCTATCCAAACAAATGCTTAAGGATCCAGAAACCCATCGATGACTCATAAAAGAAGACTAATCCTGCGTGTGGGGCGGTCTGAAAGAACCATGATATCCTCACTGTACCCCCAAAATAGGGTTTCTGCGACATTTGTGTGCCCACCTTGTTTGCTCAGGAGGAACGATATTGGATATATACTCCTCTTTATCAATGAAAATGGCAAAGTGTCGGATATAGAGTTTTTGAGGACTTGCGGTGGTTACATCCCATTGAATTCGGGGAAAAAAATCTAATGTCTACACCACATAACTTCGTACTACGGAAATTAACTTATACGCATTTTTTGATGCATTTCATTTAAAATTATTTCCTCGAATTTCTCACTTTGAACAACGCAAAAGTACATAAAATCTCAAAATAACTTTATCAAAAATTGAAAAATATAGATAAAATGGAAAACACCAAATACAGTTAAGGCAAATAATAATAATAATAATAATAAAATAATAAAAAATAAAAAAAAAAATTTTTACAATTAAAATTTGAGTTTCTATTCAAAACAAGCAATTCGGCCAACGGGCAAAAAGGTATACTTTTCGGTGCACAAAACTGAAAATTTACTTTTCGTCCCACTCGGCAAAAAGACACTGAAGGTGCAGAAAATGACTTAAATCACTATTCTGCCAAGTTTCAAATGCAAACAAATATGGCTGCTAAGTTAGGCTTAGTAGCACAACTTTTAAATTATTGATAATTCTACAGCTGATGCATGCAGATTAATTAAAGGCATAAAACCCTTAACCGGAAGATAAGAACAACATAATCATTTATAAAGCAAAAAATGCAAAATTTATTAACATATAAACATAAAAAAACTGGGCTAATCTTTGAAATATGGTAACAGGTAGTTAGGCTACATTTTAGTAAGGCGATAAAGGTTACTAGCTGGGACTTTAGCAATGTACATGGATAAAGTCAAGAGTGTGCGCAATGCCATTTTTGTGCAATTCTGGGATGTTTTTTTAAGTGAAAATAGGTCGACGTGTACATGGATACCGTGTATGTGGAATTCTTAAAAACGCGGCAAGTAGGGGGCTATTCTGCACTTTCTCCCAATTTCGCACCTAATCTTCGTCAGGATTAAGCACTTTTGTTCCATAAAAGCTCTAGCATAAGCGTAATTCGGCAAGCAGATTGTTTAAAAAATAATAATAATAATAAATAATAATAAAATAAAAATGCCTTTACTTCGTGAAAACAAAATAGCATCCAAAAAAAACTAGCAGGTTGCTGTAGCAGGGTTGGTCGCCAAAGTTTCGCCAAAAAATCGCCAACTTACCATAATTCAAAGATTAATCAAAAACTGATTCACTGAACCGAATAACAGAGTAAGTATACGTATAAACTCATTCTGATAGTTAGTTCGTTTTTGAATAATGCGAGATACATACGTACGTACGTACAGACGTCACGAAAAAATATTTCTGAATCCATTTTAAATCCATTTTTGGAAAAAGGGTCCTTTACTCTGTCCTTAAATACAGATGTCACTCAAATACATAGTTAAATCGCATTCGATAGCGGGCAAACTGGATATGATCGTTCAAATACTATGATACCCAAAAATTTTCGCTATTACACTACTTCCTTTACTTCGTACAATAAAGTAAAAAGATTAAAATATTTTTACAATTTACTATTACTAAGCTTTCTTTACCTCCGCTGAGTAATAACGTGAATGAAATTATTAATTTTGCTCATTACGGAAATATGAATGAGAAATCGCTATTGTAATACGATTTCTTAAAGGCAAAAAGAAACATTGTGGAAGTTGAAGGAATAACCACTCTCTACCGGTAACTGAATCCAAAGTTTATCTGCAATTTAATTATACCTGTGATCTACACAGACGTTAACGAAGTTTCCTCAAAGATGTAAATATTAAACAGATAACTTTAGAAAATTTTCTTCACATTCATCAAATATTTAGGTCCTTTTCTATTGAAAAAAAAAATCTAATTGTCTATAACAAGAAAGACAAAAAATCTAATTGTCTTTCTTGTTATATTCTCAAAGTCCTGAGTAATCTTTATTTTAGGTCTGATCATCTTGCACATTTTTATTCAAATATACACATCTTTATGTCTGTATATATGGAAGATAAAATTATAATTTTAATTTGCTGATTTTTAACCCGCGGGGTGTATCATACCCTAACCCTACATAAAAGTAGAATATTCCTAACTTGTGAAACTGAAATTCTGTGCTGCTTTCAGTAGCTGAGTTTCTAGTTGTGGTTGACGTTCAGAACCGCTTTTTCTTTGCCTGTGTGTTTCAGAAAAAGATTTATCGGTATTTTGTTGGAACTGGGGTATGACACACCCCACGCGCCTGTCCGCGTAAGTGTTTTTCTGACTGAATATTTAGTTTAGAAATTTATTCCTAGAGTGTAACAGTAAATATTTTTACTCGCAAGTGATTTTAAAGTACTTGACATTAAATTCTTAAAAATTTCTAACTGCATTATGGTAAAAAGAATGACTCCCTATGAATTGGAGATGCAACGTCTGTGAGATTTATTAGAAATATTTGAGAGCGATGAAGATCGCATTTCGGAAACTAAAGACGAACCTAGGAATATTTTCTACACTGTTTTGGTTTCGAAAAAGATAAAACATTAATTCCTGATGTTCCTAAAAAAGTAAAAACTGTTTTTATGCTTTCAACATTATATAACGATTATACTATAGATGATGGAGAAAATAAAACGTCAGTAATTATATGTTTCTATAATATGATTAAAGAAGCAGTGGCTATGGGGGATGAAATGTCAGCCAATCATTCAATTGCCAGAATAACAAGGAGGTGGGCAATGGTAATTTTCTTTCCTGCACTGAATGTTGCTGTAATAAATACTTGAATTATATTACATTCAACTGCTAATCCACCAACCAGAAACAGAAGTCTGTTTTTGAAGGATTTTGAAGGACTTCGCATTATAATTAATGAAAAAAAGTATTGAACAAAGATCAGAGCTTAATACTTTACCAAGAAACTGACGTACTGCATGCAAAACAAAAGCAGAAGTTTCGACGAAGAATTAAAACGAATACATGAAATTCGAAACAACTAAGTATGAAAGATGTGATAAATTTTTGGCCCTCGCGCCAGGGACAGAAGAACGTGAATGCAATGTTTAAAATGTGAAAACATTCTGTGCCAAGAACACATGAATGTATTTCGTTCAAAGTGTGAAGAAATAAAATAAGCATTCTGTATTAGAGATGCAATGAAACTTAGAGGCATGATTTTTTTAATTATTTTCATTTATCTTAACTCTGAGATTATTTTGGAAATTAATTTTTTGAAACCCAATTATTATTCACGTATTTATAATACACGAGAACAAGAAAAACAGCTTTAAAACTGAATAAAACTATTTTTGTCGTATTTTAAATATTGGGGTATATGATACCCCACGCGCCCACTCTAGTAACTTTTCTTGGTGCGACTTCCGCCGAGTTAATATAATTATTTCTTCTTTCTATCTTAAAAATAGCAGCATGTTTACAATACTATCTCGACGGCTTAATTTCAAAATTAATCAATGTTAAGCCAATAATAATATTAAATTTGCAATCCAAATCCTTGGTTGACAAAATAGGAGTAAATAAAACATTAACTTTCTTGCTCTTAACCTAAACTGGTAAATAAAACATTAACTATCTTGTAAACTTCACACTCGAATATATAAATTATTTTCTTCCCGGCTGTCCTGCTAAGATATAATTTGTTGCTTATATATTGTTTACTTGAAATATGTTATGAAGATGTGTGAAGTACAAAGGTGATTGCTCAAGATCGGACACGCAGATTTTGTCTATTTAGCTATGTTTGAACATGAATAAAGGCGTGTCAAATCCGCCATGACAGCTGAAACGTCTTTATCAACTTGTTGCATCATATCCTACTTCATCCACGCGAGAATCTTCATTTTCACACGAAAATTTTCATTTTTACTTTCTTGTACGCAATAAAAAAAGTATTGTAATCGCGAAAATTTTCCCATATCATATTTCAACGAAAACATCCATTTCGACAGCTATCGAATGCAACTTAACGATGCTTTTGCACGGCATCTGTATGTACGAACAAAATAAAGGATTCTTTTTCCCAAAACGGGTTGCGAAAAGGGTATAAAATGGATACAGAAGAGATTTTTTTTCGTGACACGTGTACGTACGTACGTACGTACCTATGTACGTACTCGCATAACTCAAAAACGAGTAGCGTCAGAACGATGAAATTTTATACAAGGTGTGGCTATTAGTTTCCAGTACTGCTCTAATAACACCAGAACAGATGATGTGAAAAACGTAACCTTTTAATATGTTTCGAAGTAATCCCCATCTGCCGTAATACACTTCTGTACTCTATTGTATAAGTTGTGGCAACAACTTTTAAAGTCCTCTTTCGGAAGGCTCTTCAATGTCGACTTCTTGATGTCTTCAACATCCACAAAGCGTGTTCCTTTGATCACAGTTTTTAGTTTTGGAAACAAAACAACAAAAAAAATCTGTGGGGGGTAAAGTCAGGAGAGTATGGCGGATGATGCAGCTCCACGACCTCATGCTTGGCAAAAACCTCTTCACTGGGAACGCAATGTGGGGGTTGGCGTTGTCATGCAACGTGACGTCAACATTGATGAGCCTTCCGAAAGAGGACTTTAAAAGTCGTTTTCACAGCCGAGCACAGAAGTGTATTACGAACAGATGCTGATTACTTCGAAACATATTAAAAGGTTACGTTTTTCACATCATCTGTTCTGGTGTTATTAGAGCAGTCCTGGAAATTAATAGCCACACCTTGTACATAGCGATACTAGTAGTTGTGCACCTCCCTCTTTGGTAGCAAAAGTAGTACGTGTTGCAACGATGATATATACATAAATTAAACATAAAGCATCCAAAATTAAAATCAAACAAGAATCAAAACAAGGCAGTTCCCTAATAATATTAATAACACAGCCTTGGATAAATGAACTAACATGGTAGGAAACATAATCAAATTAATATAAGAATCCATCCGTAGAATAAATTGGTAAAATTGATAAAAAAATGCAAATTGGTAAAAGAGATAAAAAATAAAAATTAATATCCTTTATCTCTAACCTTAATTCAGAACTTCTCAGGAGAAATTGAATTAAAGCTTCATAAATGTCGATTAATGTGTCTCGAATACATGTTTCTTTCCTATGCATCATTTGAGATCAAAAACTGTTAAAGGATTCAATTAATTTTCAATAAAAAAGAATTTAAAATTCAATTAAAACCGAAAAACCGAATCTCAGATGCATTCAGAATTTTACGTACACGTGTTGGATCACTTGGAAAAAGAGAAACAGAATAAAATGAATAAACAATTACATTATGCAAAACTTACTACTCTAAAAAACAAAATTTCCCAAAGATACATTGAAATGCAAATCAGGCTTTCAAACGAAATTACAAATTATTGATTAAAAGAATTCACTTTTAAATCAAATTGTCATTTAAACAAAACTCAATAACTCATAATAGAGATTAAATTTTAGTTTTTATTTATATTATCAATTTGCATTCTTAGTGCTTTTTGCGCTTATTCTACTAATGAATTCTTATATTAATTTGATGATGTATTTTTATACAAGGCTGCATTATTAATATTTTTAGCAAACTGCCTTGTCATGATTCCTATTTAGTTTTAATTTTGGATCCTTTATGTTTAATTTACTACCGTATAGTAGCTATAGCGCTAAACAGGTAAAATTTTGGTTTTTTGGCATATTACTTTATATATATATATATATGTGCGTGTGTGTGTGTGTGTGAGCGTAACAGAAAAGGCAAAAATGATATCATTGCAGATTAAAGTGAAGAGCGACTGGTTTTAGACTATATAGTTAGGTTTCAGACTGGTAGTTCGGTCCGAGGTTCAAATCCCGCGAACGTGCTGGCTGCATAGGCGTTTTGGTGGTTTTCCCCACGTTTAACGTGTATACAAACCAGTTTCCTTTAGAAAGTCCTCCCCGAAGGCATCCCTCCCCTTAGGCAGATAACCCTAGTGTGCTTTGTCATAATTAAATAAACCAAAACCTCTTGATGAAATAAGCCTTTCCTTTCATCTCATAGCTTCAAAATGCTAACCTCTGAAGATTGATAAAGGCTCTGACTTAAATACTGATGAAATGGATTGAATTGGATTATTAAGTTACGGCAAAGCAAGGCTATCTGCCTAAAAGGAAGGATGCCTTCGTGAAGAACATTCTAAGGGAAACCAGTTGTCATACACGTTACATGAGAAAATCCACGAAAACGCCCATGCAACCAGCCCGTTTACCGGGATTCGAACCTCGGTTTGAACTACCAGTGTTCAGCGACTTTACCGCTAAGCCGTTTGTGGGCCTTACTCGGCTACGTCAGCTCAGCTCTTTTTATTCTTATATGATGTTAACTTGTGCATTTTTTAAAAACAATGATTGAATTATGCTGCTCTTATCTTCCGGTTAAGGTTTTTATGATTTTAGTTTATCTGCATACACTAGTTGTAGAATTATCAAGAATTTAAAAGTTGTTTAAGTCCGACTAAGCATTATTTTTTATAGCACCCATATTTGTTTACATTTAAAGCTTAGCAGAATAGTGAATTCAGTTTCTGCCCCTGCAGTGTCTTTTTGCCGAGTGGTACAAAACGTAAATTTTCAGTTTTGTGCACCGAAATGTATACCTTCTTGCCCGCAGGCCGAATTGCATGTTTTTATTTGTAAAATATGTTTCTTAATTGCTTCAACTGTATTTTCTGTTTTATATTTCTCAATTTTTTATAAAGATATTTTCAGGTTTTATATATTTTTGCCTTGCCGCGTAGAGAGAACTGAATTAAATGAAAGAAAAATATATCTCTAATGAAATTCGAGGAAAGAAATTTAAATGAAATGCAGCAAAAAATGCATATAATGTAATATTGCGTACAAGGAAGTCATACGGTGCACATGTCAGATTTTTTTTTTTTTTTAATTTTAGACATATAAGAAGATGAATATGGATGTATCGACACAAGACTAGGCTTTCATCTTATCTGGCAATATATTTCCATTTTTATCTATTAGATATGTTACGGTGAAACACCGAAATCTGGAGAATGTCGACTTTCACCGGTGAATGTCAACATTCACATAGTCTCTTGGTGTATGTCCGAAATATTTTCCAAATACTCTTATTTCTGACTTACACCGGTCAATGTCGACATTCACCATGTACTAATGGCGAATGTTGAACATATAACAATATTATATTTTCTTCTCCGTAATTCAGTCGCGAATAAACGCACTTGAGACTTGAAATAAGAACTTAAGAACATGAGAACCTAAAACACACAATACATTCAAAATGAGAAAGAAAAATAATAGAAGTTAAAAACTTACTTAATTATACAGTACCTTCTAAATGAGAAAATAAAATAACAGTCATAAAAAACTTACTAAATTATGTGATTCAAATCTTATTTATTGCAACAACTTAAACTATTATGGCACTTTATGACCTCTCTTTTCGACTTTCACCAGAGCATATCTGTGATTGTCGACATACAACGGTGAGGGTCGGAATATACAAGAATGTAGTGAAATATTCGGTCTTTCACCGACGTATTTGGTGAATGTTGATATTCTCCGGTGAAAATCGACACTCTCCAATTTCGGTCTTTCACGGTAACAGATGTTAATTAATTGACGTAAGAAATATGCGATTGTGAAAATTCATAATTTTGGAATTAATTATTATAAGCCATGGATGGTGCCGAGATTTACACTGAATATGTTAATGAAATTTTTAAACATTGCTTTATATATTTGTTACACGTTCAGTCGAAATATATTTGCTATACTGGCGTTTAAAACTTCATTCCTTTCATGTAAAAGCAAACACGCCAGAATAAACTATTCGAGTCTTTTCCCAAACGAGCATTTCTTCAAGGCAAATAATCCACATGGGCTTTGTGATAATTTAACAACCCTTCCATGGGCAGATAAATACGTGTGCAATAACTTTCGGGTTAATATGCAAGCTTTGTTTCGCATTATTTTTATTCAATTAAGATGCCTTTGACGTATCATTTATGAAAATATCTTACTAATTATTGCTGTGTTTGAGGCAAATAAAGGGCAATAGCAATCTTTTAAGTTTGTGAAAGAGAAGTCTTGCATAATCTTCTCGCTTTTAAACTGACTATTCGTCTTTATGTGAGCGGTACAATCGAGTAAAATCCAATTTTCCGATTCGATGATTACCGCAGCATCCCAGCGGCGTTTTGCTGTAAGCCTACCTAGTTCGAAATTGTGTTATAGTTGCAATGTTTCCAAATTCATCATCAGGTTGGCGAAGAAATTTATCTGCTTGGACAATTAATGTTTGTTCATATTTACAAAAAAATGTAAAAAAGCAAAACATGAAGCTACTAGCATTTCTGATTTAACCCTTTGCGGCACAGTGTGTTCGGTGTGGAGACACCTAAAAATTTTCTTCTGTACGCACAGAAAAATAGAATGAAAAAGGATTTATAGATTACTCCTAAAAATTTTCTTTATTTATAGTAGATGGCAGCTCAACAGAACCTTCTTTATTTATAGTAGATGGCAGCTCAACACAAACCAGTTCATATATTTTAGCCATGTTTTGTTTTTTAAAACCCTCATTTTTCAAAGAAATCTTCCAAATTTTTTTAGGGTAAGGTGTGCCCAGACCGGGCTCACCGATAATCTAGGACAAATGAGAGTCTGTATTCTTTGTTTCTCCGCATCTCATCGGTCAGTTCGTTGGCAACAATGCTTGTTTCAGCACTCTTTCTCTATTCAATCAGTGGGTCCACTTTGGGCACACCCATAGAATTAAAATATAAGTGCTATCTTCACATAATTTTACTTGTATACTCCTCTAGGCCTAATTAGACTGCCTACCTTTTTTTTTTTTTTTTTTTTTTTTTTTTTATAAAAACTCCAACTTTAAAAGGTGGCGTGCCAGAAAGGACCACCTTTTAAAGTTGGAGTAATAATTTATCTGCTATTCATCCAGTTTAATATTATACTTTAATTAGTTTCCTTTTTTCCTTTTTTGTTCAGTTTAAGCAATTTTGGATGAAGGATTGAAAATATCATAAGAACAAGTCCACGAATTTTATCTTGTTATTGATCGCAGGATTGCGTCGATCATTGGCATGAGCTCTGGACACTTTACAGTTGACATTAACTTACACACTTTGTAGAGACATTAGGATTTTTTCGAAGCAGGAGAATTGAAAAATTAGCAATCGCCTTTGCCGGGAATCGAACCACGGACCTCTGGAATACCGGCCAAGCGTGCAGAACCACTACACCACGACGGCGGGAGAAAAACCTTATATATTCTCCCTTTTAAATGGCGACTGGGGCGAACTGCGGACCTATGGTATGCCGGCCCAGCGTGCAGAACCACTACACCACGAAGGCACGCTAGGAAAGCAGGAGAAATACCTTATATACTCCCCTTTTTAAAGGGCGACTGGGGTTTTTAGGGGATCCAATCGCCAAATCTCGGGTGATGAGAACAATCATCCATCACCTTTTTAGTTCGGGTGCCAATGTAGAAGCATTAGAATTTTTTCGAAACCAGAGAGATGAAAAATTAACAAACGGCTTCGCCTGGAATCGAACCACGGACCTATGGTATGCCGGCCCAGCGTGCAGAACCACTACACCACGAAGGCACGCTAGGAAGGCGGAGAAATATCTTATAACTTTACAGGTGCCATTTACTTACCCCCTTTACAGTTGACATTTACTTACACACTTTACAAGGTGGCATTACAACATTAGGTGATTTACAGGTCCAAGTTTTGATGACGAATCTCTCGGCGACGAGTCAAAGAGTCTCCCATCCTACTTTCTTTTCCAGCTTTATTCTAAATGCGCAGCGGGACCCAACGTTTTTATTTTCCTTTTTAATGTTTTAACTACTAGGTTTTCGGATTTTAAACCCTGCGATACCACAAAGACACTATCTAATTATAAATGTCGAAGTTTTATTCGGGATCCGAACCTGGGTAATTTGAGATGGCAACCAAGAACGTTAATTAGTAAACCGATCACGAGAGCGGTTAAAATTTGACAAAAAACAAAGAAAAATGCATGCTTTATGGATTAAAAAAAGAATGATTATTCAAGATGTTTCTAAAAGCATTATCATGTACAGACAAATGAAAGAAAGATTACTGAGTTATACGACATCTTCATCTGAATATTTGTTTAAATTTATTTGACAAAATTGCCAGGAAAATAACTTTTACTTCCTTGTAGGAAGTAAAGAAAATATTGTAATCATGAAAAATTTCGGGTATCGTATTTTAACGAAAATATATATCAAATATATATCGGTGCACAAAACTGACAGTTTGCTTCTTGTCCCACTCAGCAAAAAGACACTGAAGGTGCAAAAACTGGCTTAATTCACTATTCTGCTAAGTTTCAAATGTAAACAAATATGGCCGTTCCGTTAGTTGCACTTAAACAACTTTTAAATTGTTGATGATTCTATAACTATTGCATACAGATTAACTAAAACCTTAATCAGAACATAAAAACCATATAATCCAATCACTTTTAAAGCAAAAAGTGCACAATTTACCAACATATAAGAATAAAAAACTAAGCTTGCCGAGATAGATAATAGAGTGCGGCAAAAAAAAAGGAGTTGTACAACTACATGTTATAGCAGTCCCATATGCAAAATTTCAACGTTTTGAGGCTGCTCATTCTTGAATTATGCAAGATACGTACATGTGTGCATACGTACGTACAGACTTCGAGAAACAATCTCTTCTGAATCCATTTTACAATCCTTTCTGAAAAAAAAACATGCCTTTGTTCTGCTCCTACTTACAGATGTCACGCAGAAATATTGCTTAAATGGTTTTGAGAGCAGTCGAAATGGATATTTTTGTTGAAATATAATACCCGAAATTCTTTACGATTAAAATACTTCCTTTACTTCGTACAAGGTATTAAAAATTATGTAAGTTAACAGTATTTACGTTTATAATACTTTCCCCTATCACTATTTGCTTATTTTTAGTGATTATATTTAGCAATATTGAATTTCTCAGAGTAGGGTTACAGCTTTTATGTTATACAGCTTTAAAACTTAATTTATTAGTTTTAAGCTATAGATAATATTAATAAAATTCGTTGATTGTTATTGAGAATTGCCTTTTTCATTGCTTGGGATTGTTAGTTTGATGAAATGCCATATAATAATTCAAATGCTAATCACTTTTCAAATGTTAAGAGAACATAATTTTTAACATTTATCATTTTCAAGATGAATTTGTTAAAACTGTTAACATGCGACTTCCATTTAATCGAGTCTTGGCAAACAAAAATCCGATGACCTTATTCTAGCGAACGTCATAATCAGCTTTGCATATAAGAGAATTAATTAGAAACTGAATTTGTCATTATTAGAATAAATTTATCAACAAGTCTGTAGGTTGTAATTTGGCGACACTTGGCGAATTATGGAAAGACATGGCTTCCGTCATCATTACGGCAACCATTCTCTAACCTTTACCAGCGTAAAATACAAATCCCTTTACCATTTCAGCAAAAGGCGGATTTTAATGCGAAACAGATCGCATTTCCTATTTTTGCAGAGCTTGGAAAGCACTTCAACTTCGTTGCATGAAATTAGACTTTTAAGAGTTTCACGTTGGGCGGGGGGCGTCAGGAATAAGAATCGAAATTTAAAAATCAAGTAGGGTACAAGTATTTGATCGCAGTTTCAGGAAATCAATGCTTCTAATGAGAAATGAAAAGTAAAAAAAGGGAAAAGGGAAAGGAATGCTGCGGAAATGTCTTGCAAAAGTTACCCTGATGTCTGAAATATCCTTCTACAAACAGAACACGACACGACATTAAATAATAAAATACTTGGGCAGAATGGAAATTCTCTAGCATACGACTTTAGATATCCGCCGTGCATGCGTTATTAAGGATTTATTTTCTTCTCCTTTTAGCTTAATTCAGCGTATAAGCGCTTTATGAATAAAATGCGTCTTATTAGAATAAAACGACTACTCTATTGGCGCTAATATTTCTCAGTTTCATGTTAGGGGGTGAGCTAGTGTCTAAATGCGGTAAATTTCCGTGATATTTGAGAATGTTCTTAAATGGTATGATAAACAAGAAAACAAGTCGACACAAGATGAAAAAAATAGATTCTGTCATTAAAATTTGGATGACAAGGACTTATTTTAGAATTATTTAAAGTCTGTGTTTTTACTTCCTTGTACGAAGTAAAAAGGAAGTATTGTAAACGCGAAAAGATTCAGGCAGCATATTTCAACGAAAATATCCATTTTGACCGCTATCGAATGCAAATTAACGATTTTTTTGCGTGATACCTGTACGTAAGGACAGAATAAAAGGCTCTTTTTCTCCAAAAAAATTATAAAACTGCTTTAAAATGAATTCTGAAGAGAATTTTTCGTAGCGTCTGTACGAACGTATGTACGTACGTACGAACGTATCTCGCATAACTCAAACACGAGTAGCCTCAGAACGTTGACATTTTGTGTATAGGACTGCTATAACACGTAGATATACACCCCGTATTTTGATTGCAGTCGGCCGCACCAAACGTATATAAATATATTTATATATATATCTACTGTGTTACCCGGCTCAGTGATCTCAGTTTCTTTACTCGTATATTTTTGTAAATTGTACAATTTTTGCTTTAAAAATGATTGAATTATGTTGTTCTTATGTTCCGGTTAAGGTTTTAGGTCTTTTGTAAATCTGTATGCAATATTTTTAGAATTATCAACAATTTCAAAGCTGTTTAAGTGCCGCTAAGCCTAATAATTTTTTTGATGGCGGCCATTGCTTGTTTACATTTGAAACAGCAGACTAGTGAATTTGTTGCCAATCTAGAGAAACTTAGCTTCGCAAAAACAGAGATAACGCCTTAATTTATTATTGCCAGTTAAATCATGCTTAATCCTTTCTGGAATTTTTTCGAGGAAATAAGTGTTTAAGATTTACTTCGTAATTTTTAATATAGATATTTTGAGTTTTTAGGTATTTTTGTCTTGTCGCGAAGTGCGAACTGAATTAATTGAATGAGAAATGCTCAATCGTCTGTGAAAATCTGTTTCTTTTTGTTTTGTTTGCTTAACTTCTTTTATACATCGTTTTACATTTATTATAGTATTTGAGTAGAACATGTGGCAACGATTAGATAATTCTTTAAATGATGTAAATTTTGTGCATTCTGAATTATAATATGAACGAAATATAATACTGTTAAATGAATCTAGCGCCAGAGTGTCGCTATGATAAACAAATAGAGTGAATTTTAAAGAATGCATTTATTCTATTGTGGTTTATGCTCTGTCGGCGAAGTAAATTTAATTCGATCCAACAAGTGTAAATGAAATGCAAGAGAAAATGCGTATAATTTAATATTCCGTACAAGGAGGTCATATGGTGTACACATCAGATTTTTTTAGTTTAATCATTTGACTACAAATGTCAAAAAAATACCCTTTTACTATCCAAGTGAACATAATACGTTGTAAATATGGTAAATTTAGGTAATAACATAATTAACATAATATGTTAACATAATTAACATAATATGAACATAATATGTTGTAAATAAGGTAAATTTAGGTCCGAGGTTCGAATCCCGCGAACGGGCTGGCTGCATGGGCGTTTTCGTGGTTTTCCCCATGTGTAACGTGTATACGAGCCAGTTTCCCTTAGAAAGTCCTTCACGAAGGCATCCCGCCCCTTAGGTATATAGCCCTCGAGTGCTTTGCCGTAATTAAATACACCATGAGCCGATGGTGAAACTGGTGATTCATGGTTTTGTATATTATGTGAAGAATGGAAACCGGTTTCCTAAATTGTATGTAAGGAAACCGGTTTCCTAAATTGAGCCGATGGTGAAACTGGTGATTCATGGTTTTGTATATTAAGTGAAGAAACCAAGGAAGAAGAAATGATACAATGCCTGAAATATCACGCTTGGATACATACTCGGTGTGCTGGAGTTAGTGCTGCAATTAAAAGGTTCTTTTGTTGTAATTGCCGTTAAGAAAGCTCATGGTCCAATTTAGGAAACTAGCGGACCAAGTAAGGAAACCAGTTTCCTAAATTGAGCCGATGGTGAAACTTGTGATTCATGGTTTTGTATATTATGTGAAGAATGGAAACCGGTTTCCTAAATTGTTTGTAAGGAAACCGGTATGTAAGGAAACTCGTTTCCTAAATTGAGCCGATGGTGAAACTGGTGATTCATGGTTTTGTATATTATGTGAAGAAACCAAGAAAGAAGAAATGATACAATGCATGAAATGTCACGCTTGGATACATACTCGGTGTGCTGGAGTTAGTGCTGCAATTAAAAGGTTCCTTTGTGTTAATTGCCGTTAAAAAAGCTCATGGTCCAATTTAGGTAACTAGCGGTCCACATAAGCAAACCGGTTTCCTAAATTGAACCGATGGCACGATTCTTTTTAACTCATTTTTCACCGTTATAAATAATTTTTTAAATTTAATAAATGGTTCTACTTTGAAGGTACACTTAGTGAGTTTATTTTCTACTACTTAATTTTTATTGGCACTTCTTTCTTCCTTCTATACAAAGAAAAATACAAAACTGTTCCAAATTAGGCTACTCTCCCCAATGTCCCAGGCGTAGTTAATTTTATTATAAGCACACCTATTATTCTGGAAAACTTTATTATGAGAAATAGATTTTTACATCGTATGGTACAGAGTAAAGCATTCTTTGCATTACCCAACATTTCTCAATGGACAACTCATATTTGTCCTTTCCTCTATGTTCATTTGTGTACAACAAGCACAACGGCGTCTTGATTTTTCGAGCTATTGGGAAGATGATCTCCAACATGCAGGAGATTCTTAGCAATATTCGACCGAGCACTAATTTTTAAATTTTTAATGGGACATTTATATGTCCTGTTCGCATATTTTCACAAGTGCACATCAGCGTAGCCACTGAGGAAGGAGTTTCGAAAATGGGCCAATGAGCTTCTACTGCTGTTGTGACGCTAAATCTTCGTGCGTCTAAGCGTATGTTGTTTATCTTTTAATTGGTATTTGTTTCGTAGTTATGCATGTATGGCGTAATAGTAGAAAATCTCGTAATGCTTTCGTTTTATGAGTTTAATTAATCGCTAACATTTCACTTTCGCGATTTTTTATCACGCAGTAATATTTGGATTGGTGTTCACGGCATATTATCGCTCATTACATCAAGAAAATGACTCAAGCTACAGTTAGCCTCGAATATTATGCATTTACTAACACCTGTGGATTAAGAGAATTCAAGTGTATAGTTTTTTTTTTTTTTTTTTTTTTTAATTGAGATGAGAAGGACTGGAAGTGTTACAATAAATCTAGTGTTTTCTTATTTCAGTGCTTGCATTCTTTTGATTTTAAAAGTGTAAGATTCAGAATATATATTGTTTAGTTTAGTTTAGTTTACGAGTATGCTGCAACCCTCCTGGCCGACAATAATCGGCCTCATGGTTAACGCAGCACACCCGACGCAGACAAATAACAACAAAATAATAATAATAATAATGAAATAAATAAATAAATAAATAAAAGATTAAAATATTTAAAGTCCTATTCCTACGATAGTCTTGTTTCCATTCACAATCCTCATAATTTCTGTTGCATAGCTATTCAAGAATTTTCTTTTTTCAATTACATTTTGTTAATTTATTTTTCCAAATCTCGTCCTCACACTCTCGGTCAGTTTACATTCTTCCATAAAATGAGCTGCATTTCCGTACTTCCCACAAGCCAAGCATTGATCATTGCCCTGGAGATTAAAACATTTTAAATAGGCCGGGAATCTACTATGATCCGTGATAACTTGAATAGTATCTATATTATTAAATAGTTCAATTTTTCTTTTTATGGTCAAAATTCTCAAGTAACCCTTATTTTTATTTGAACCATTCCATTCCCGAGCCCATTTCTCAATTATACTTGCTTTCATTTCTCTCAAGGTAATTCTTCTAGAATTATTAATAGCCTCATAAATATCACCCTCTCCCAAGGAGAATACATATTGTGTATGATCTGATTATATCCATTGTTAACACCAAAAGTTATATATGAATAAATTAAATATATTCGTTGTGAATAAGATACATTTATTCTGTTTGATGAGTATTTCTTGTGTAGACAGTACATTTCAGAGTGAGCATTTATTAAATGTGAAATTTAATGCACTAAATGTATACGAATGCAAATTAGTAAAGTTGGCTTTGAATAAAATTTTGCATTGGTTATTATTATAGAACATCTTTTTCATATAGACTGCAATAAAAAGTGCTGACTTCTATTTACATATATAATTGGTGTAAATATTTTTCTCATATGCATAGTCTTGTGAAAAGATAGCATTTGGGCTCAGATGTTTATCACGTATTTCTGTGTTCACCTTATTTACCACTTATTAAGTAATATTTCACACGCATATTTTTGCGGAGTATCCAACATGTGTTTATATTTATTTCAAATTCTTTTAACCAGGTAGTGAAATCTTCACAGTTGCTTATATTTAATCTAACTTTGCAATGAGCATTTTCAGAAGAAATCGACGATGCTTTCATTATTTTCTACAAAAAATTGCGTGGCAGAATATTTTCAGCCATCTTGCTTAAAGCACGCGAAAGGTCATGTGACATGAGAGAAATATTATTGGATGCCCATTGGTCCATCCTAGAAGCCACTCCCTCGGTGGCTACACAGATGTGCACTTGTGAAATATACGTCCCGTTCGTGATCAGAGGGTTAATTTAAGGGGACTCATACACCTTAAAACCCATAAGACGTTCGAATAGGTGACTGTTGCAAGATTTGGGATAACTTATTTATTTTAAAAGTAATTACTACCAACTTTTTATAGCTACATAATATAGCTGCTTTCTGAAATAGCAATCAGAAAGTTTGTGTTGCCACAAATATTTTTATAATTTAATCCGCTTTGTGACAACATTTTTCGTCATGTTTCCAACTTGCGCGCACAGTTTGAAACATTCTGTTTCATAATTTAATTCCATATTTAATATACAGCTTTTTTAACATTTGAAAACTACTGTGAACCTAAAATTCTAAAAATTTCATGTTAAATTTTTATTTTATTTTGAGTTGAATTTATAAAATGTATTTTATTAAAAATTTTTTTAATGTTTTCGTCCATAAAATTTTCAATATTAAAATATTCATCGGATTGTTGGTTCAGTTAGAAAATAGTGCCCATATAAAGAATTCCATGAAATTTCAACTATGTACCATTAGCCATTTTTAAAATATCATGCGCGCAAGGTGGAAACATGGCGAAATATTGTCACAAAGTGGATTAAGTTACAAAAATATTTGTGGCAACACAAACTTTCTGGTTACTAGTTTCCAAAGCAACTATGTTATGTAATCAGCTCTAGAATGTTGGAAGTAATTGCTTTTAAAATAAATAAAATATCCCAATACTTGCAACAGTCACATATTCGAAGATCATGAGGGGTTTAAGGTGTATGAGTCCCCTTAAAGCAAAAAAAAAATCTGAATTTATTTTAGAAGGGATAAAACAGACTTTTTTTACATAAATAGTCAGGTACTGAGTTGTACTTTGCAGAACTTTAAATCATAACATATATTTTACTTATTTTTGCGTGCAGAATTTTAAATCGTAACACATATTTTACTTATTTTTACATCAATCCTGTTTACACAATCAAAACATAATTTACATAGTAAAAATTAAAAGAATGCTTAATATATGGTGAAACCTAAATGAATGCTTATTGAATGGAAAGAATTTAAAACACTTTTACATCATATACGAGGATTAGAAAGTAAAATTTACTTAATTGATTACAATATTCCAAAAATATTACCCCATGTACTTTTCAAAATTACTTTTTAATTCTAAATCTGAAGAAAAAATAAAAAGAAATAAATGAAACAAATGAAGTTAAATAAACATAAATTTAAAATGATAAAAACAAAACCTCGTGAATAATAAAATTCTGTTTTTTCATCTATAAGAATAATATAAAGAAAGGTTAAAAAGCATAAGAAGAATGCTAAGTACGTGGAACAATTATTTCGGTTTCGCAGCAAAGAATAAAATCATTTGCAAAAAGCACGCAATTAAAAGTGATATGCAAATAGTTTAGTAATTAGTTAGTTAATTAAAGTCTTGGAAAGTTAGCTCATTCAATTGATTTAAGTTTCTGTTCTCAAGCGCTGTAATTTTTGTCCTCGGAGAATACATGAAACAAAAAACTTTTGAAGTGAAATTCCTGTTTTTGTTCAATTACCAGTTTAACAAATCCGGACTAAGTGAAGATAAAAGTAATTTATTGAAATATGTTTAGTGAAGATAAAGCTAGTTTAGAGAACTATACTTTCAACATTTCAATGAATGTTCCTAGTTAACATAAATTTAAATTTTGTATTCTTTTAAACTGGTAAATTTATTTAAATAAGACGACATTATAATATTAATAAAATTCGCAGTTCCAAACGTAATCACCCTATCCCGGATTTGAGTTATTTATTTATACACATTTATTCCTTGCCAAGGTGGCTTCACACACATTGGTCAAATTAGATGGGCCTTGAAATTTCGCACAAAGGAGCACATGCTCAAACCCTCCATTCCCAACACTTCTGGGGACAAAATAACTTTTTCTTTTTAGCTGCAATCACAATTATTAAAAGAATATTTTCCGTTATGAATTAGGTTTTCTAGAAAAGATTTTATTAATGTTAATATTTATAAAATATTCTTTCTTTTATGTAACTATCATATGTAACTTGGACAAGACAATGTTTGTAATCAACATATCTATGCTTATATACAGGCATTGTATGCCCATGTAATATTTATATTTATATTTTTACACGGAGGAAATATTCCCTTCTGCCAGGATGACTATTAATACTGTAAGACTTTTACAACAAAGTCAGGTCAATGGTTATCTCAGGCGGCGCTCAGTTTCTAATATTATAATCCGCCTCTCATTTCAGTTTTTAAAGAAATTATTTCATGCTTTTTTTTTAACTTTCTGTTAATAGATGAAAATATGGTGAAAGTGGCTTAGCTTCCTCTTTTTGATTGGAATTTTTCGAATTTTTGCATTTTATTATTACATCAGCACTTTTTGCAAGCTGTAGTAACGTTAACACTTGTTTCTGGGCAACAGTACTTGGTTTCTTCATTAGGGAACAGTATATACATTGTGTTTGTCTTTGTTCGATTAGGTTTATTAACAAAAATCCAATCAACCAAACATGACACGAATTGGAATGAGTTGGATCTCTTAGTTTATAATTGCTAACTTGAACGAAGCTTCTCCGACGCAAAGAAAAATCCAGATTGAAAAGGTATTCACAGCAGGAAACAACCAACGTTAGTAACATGAATAGATCGGACGCCATGGATACCAAAATTTATATGACGCCTGCCTCAAATAGAAATTTTCAAGGATATCTTTGCAAAGGATTACGGGACAGTTACATATTCATCTGTATCTCTCACCGCTTAAAAAAATTAAGAAATACATACCATGATTACAGTTCACTAATACATGATGGCTTGATAAACTTAACAAAGAATTTGATTAGAAAAACCAAATGCTATGGACAGATGAAGTAAGCATTTCATGTGATTAGAAGCATTAAGAGATATATCTATGTTCATAAAAAAAACGAAATCAACACTCATAATTAAGATGAATAAAAGGAGTTCATGATGGTTTGGGGGTTGAATTTTATGACGTGGAATGACACCCATTCAATTTCGACAGACCTTCAGAAAAATGGGAGGATTCACTGAGATCTGCTTGAAAACAAGATTTATCCTATTACTCAGCATGAGCATGCGGGAGCCGTCCTTTTATGTTCTCAGTATTTATGTTTGCTTATACAAGATATTTTCTTATCATGGACTCGGAGGATGGGGATTAATGGAACTGGCGGCCCCTTTCCCTGACCTGAAACCAAGGGACATCCTCCTAGAGATTACCTCAAAGTAATGTCTACGACCACAGCATTTCAAAAATCGATAATCTGAAGCAAGCGATCAAATAGAAATTCAATAACGTTCAACTGACCAGTCCGGCAAAGCACGCAAATGCGTCGTTTATCGTCTGCAAGTATGTCTAGATCTTCAGGGCGGATCGGTTGATCATTGCATTGGAAGCATGTAAATATACTTTGGTCACGCATTTCAAAATCTATAACTTTTACCTCTTTTTGTTATGAGATGCTAGTAGTTTTTTATTTTCATAGCTTAAAACACGCTATAACTATTTCTGAGATTTTGTTCCGTGTAATATTCTCTGGTATTCATTCCGTGACATGCTACAAAAAAGTTTGAACGGGAGGTCTTCATAAAAGCTATACCAGTGCTAAACAGCAACTAGTGTTTCAGTTCGAAAAAACGAAAGATTACGAAAGGTACTTGCATAAACATTATAAATTCGTTGCAAATATTATTTATGAAATCAGTTAAATGATTACATTTAAAACATTTTATACTGTTCTTCAAGAATATGGTTTTCGACAATCTAAAATTCGTTTAAAAGATTTGTTTAAAGAAATTACTTATTTTCTCGGAAAGTAGGCATGAATTTCTTAACTATTTTATGATTAAGACACAATAACACGTCGAACAAATACTAATTCAGAAGTCAAACAACAAAAATCAGAGTTTATTTTTCAAAATTTTCACAGACTACTTTCAATGGTTTTCTTCTGTTGCTCAACATTGTTGGTCCGAAAATCACACTTTCAATTTTTCTGCTGCTAAAATTATTCAAAAACATCTTCCATTGGAGAACTGGATTTTCTAGAGGTATTTCACATTCAAAAAAATCTTTCTGTTCTAGTTAACGACCCTAATTCCAATCCATCTTTACCTTCGGCCTTTAAAGAAATTATGTTTTAGTTCTGGTTTCATCAACAGATAGCGCCACTTGATTATTCTTGTCCAGGCTTTCTTATCTTATCTAATCATTATTTCCTATCTTGTTCATTTGCCGTTTTACAGCTGAGGATGGTGGTTCGGTAAAACTATTGAAACTAGTCTGTGAAAATTTTGAAAATATAACGCTGATTTTTGTTGTTTGACTTCTGAGTTAGTATTTTATGATACTTAAAAATCTATCGAAAACTTTGATCACTTTAAAAGCAATTATTTTAAAAGCTTGAAGTTACATTGCAGATCTTTACATAATTCATTTTACATAATGAACGGATAAAAGAAATCAAGTTTGCTTTTTTCTGATGCATTTCAAGAAAGACTATCAATGCCTCACTTTTGTTACAATACTGCGAAAAATCTTTGCAATATATGGTAGCTCATTTTAAATGAATTCTTACACATTTCAGTATATAAGACAAAATACAACTGAAGGAGATTTAAATAAATTGTATTTATTATTCAATTAAAGCATCCATTAATATGAATTTTAAGAAATGTTAAATGAAACTACATGTCAGAGAATTCTAATTAAAACTCTTTTGTCCTACTATTTAATTTAAATTACGTAACAGTTATTTAATTCCTTGAGCAGTATCCAATGCAATTAAAGGTATAATTCTTCTTTACTACCTCTATTTTTCCAGTAATAAATTGAGGAAATATATGCATTAAAGGGCAGTGATGTTTAAAATACCAACGCAAACATTTTATCGTGTGTTATTTCTCGCGCCTGTTGCACGAGATTCGTCAATTCGAGAGGAATGTTTTCCTCCTACCGATGAGAAAATATCGACTTCAAGCTTAGATCGATGCTGGGAAGTTTCATTTGCTGCTATAGACGTTATGTATGTGACATGAAAAATCGTTACGGAGCTGAAAAATTTACGAAAAGTCCTTTCAGCTTTCAAGTTATTTCACGTATAATTTCCAATACATCGTGTAAGCATCATTAGTTTAATGCATCGCTAATGAGACGTGTTAGATTTCGTGATAGAATGAGATGAACATGTTTCCGTGTGCTGAAAAAGTACATATGTTAGACCCATCGATTGGTGGAAATGCTCTCTCTTATGCTTGGTATCAATCAAATCCGGCCAATGGTTGAAGACCAGCTTTCTCTTTCATTGCAAATTTTCAAATTGCAAATAGAATATCTTTAGTAAAGAAAATCAATGCAAAAGTAATTTGCGTTAATAAGGTAACCTCGGGAGTTACAGAAGAATAATGAAGTTCTTAGCCTCAATTGCTGCTCTAGCATAATTTTAAAAATATAAAACAATTTGATTCATTTGATATTATATTCTTTATTTTTAATGTATCACAACTGATCAAGATTAATTATCCTTGCAGAAAAGAACACTTTTCCAAATGCAGATGTGGTTTATCAGTGGCCAAGTTGGCAAGTCCGCTAGTAGTACATGTCCTACACTATGATTACCTAAGGTAAAGAAATAAATAATACCTCTTTTTTATTTTTTTTTCATACCAATCTAACACTTCTTTTTTTGCTTTTTGTTCAGTTTTATAAATTTAATAATTCAGAGAATATTTTTTCTTTCATTATCCTCAACGATGGTATATTTTTCTTGTAGTTTACGACATTAAGATTCTCCAATATGATTTGCACATGCATCAAAATGTGAATAACACAATCGTAAATAACACAATGCATCAAAATGTAAACAATATTTAATTAATATTTATACAAGCATTGTTTTATCTGAACCTGAATATTCAATAATTACAGTTCTAAAGGTGTAAATTGGTAAAAATGGATGATGATCTATGTCTGTAAAATCATCATCTTCACTATCATCTAATATTATAAGAAGATATTTTTACATTTATTTAGACGGAAATAATTTATTTGTTAATATTAATTTAATTTATTATTAATAAAGTCTTATTCCATTTATTAAATAATTATAATTTTACTGACCATAAAATGAATTTACAGACATTAAAACCAAGTTTAGAGGCAATAAAACCGAATTTACAGGCAGTAAATTCATTTTACTAGAACCGAAAATTCTCTAACTTAATAAATGGATTTGAATAAATTATAGAAAAAATTAGAAAGGAAATAAAAGATGTAACTGAAAAAACAAAATTATCGAAACAAATAAGAGAAAATAATGAAGAGCAATTGAAAGAAAAATTAGGTATTCAAAATACGTTAGAGGATTTTCATATATCTGTTATTAAAGAAATAGAAAACTATGAAAAGTCAAATAAAGATGTAAAAAACGCTCAAGAAGCTATACAAAACGTACCGTTTCCTCACATGGAATCATGAAGCCCTGAAATTGAACCTTATAATATAGGAAAAGTTAATATTCATTTGCAGTTTTGCAGCTAAGGATGGTGGTTCGGTAAAACCATCGAAACTAGTCCTGTGAAAATTTTGAAAATATAACGCTGATTTTTGTTGTTTGACTTCTGAATTAGTATTTATTCGCCGTGTTATTGTGTCTTAATTATAGAAAAGTTATTTCGAGAATAATCTACTAAAGGAGAAAATATGGTAGTAATGCCTCACGAATTCCGATTCCGGAAAAAGAGTTGCGAAAGTGGTTGGCTTAGAAAGACGATAGTGATCTATTTTTATTCATGTTCTCAGAAATAATAATCAGTTTCAAACAGCCGTTTTAAGAAAGACATCACCTTAGAGGCTTCATTGTATACTTTAGTGTAAATTAGAAATCAGTTTCTTCTCTGATATTAAACTATAATGTTTCTTATTTCTTTTTCCATTATCCAATCATGCAAGTTACTTTCAATGTCTATCAGACATCATTCATAGTTGCGTTTCACACGGTAAAGCTTTCCAGAAGAACTTTATCATCTTTAACCCTTTCGCCGTCTTCTCCTGTTTGCGAAAATTTCTCCCCAGAGGACCTCTGTTTTTCGTAGCGTGTAATGTTGTTTTCTCTGTACATCATAACTTTTCATACATAACTTTTGTAGTGGATGAATGTCAATGAATATTAAGTAAAATCATTAGGAAATACAGCATAATGGAAAAGTAATAATATCTCTCCTTATTTCTAATAGCAGGATAATTTGATAATATCTGATCCAGGCGGTCCACTCCTCCAATTTTATTGTTGTAATCTTTTACAATTATTATTATTATTATTATTATTATTTTTTTTTTACAATTCTTTTCCGTGTTCCAACATCAATCATCGAGTCATTATGGACTGTACTCATCAAACGTATATCCTTCTTGTCTTTCCAATTCACAACCACATTTTTTTCTTTTTTTTCTGCTGAGTAGACGTTGAAGTCATCTCTCACTGTCTTGTATCTTATGTAAAATGGTGCGAATATTCAAAAAACCCGGGGAAAATTCGATTAGAAATTGAATGCCTGATTAGTGCTCTAGGAGGTATTAAAGCAAACAAAAATAAAAACTCAAACAAATAAACATTTAGAAAGCATTTTAAACGTTTAAAAGTTTTAAAATGTAGAAGAACGCTTGAAGCGCGTTACGGCCGCTCTGCAAAAGTTTCACTTGAACGTGCTAGACGTGATACGAACGACGAAGAGGTTAATTAAATATCTAAGAATTGTGATAACTTTCCAAAACTATTCTTTTATGAACAATAAATACTTCACCATAACTAAATAAAAATTAGATTTAATTGGCAATTCATTTTATAACAACATTATATAACGTATGCTTTCATAATATACTTATGTTTATATATTTATGCGTTTACACGCATACAATAAAACATGTAATAATATTGATAACATATGATTCACAAGGCTTGGAATGTATGTAATTATGTTTAATATTCACATTGTATTTCAAGGGGACTCATACACCTTTAAAGCTCATAGGATCTTCGAATATGTGACTGTTGCAAGAATTGAGATAACTTATTTATTTTAAAAGCAATTACTTCCAACTTTTTACAGCTGACTACATAATATAGCTGCTTTCTGAAATAGTAATCAGAAAGTTTGTGTTGCCCCAAATATTTTTATAATTTAATCCGCTTTGTGACAAAAGTCTTCGTCGTGTTTCCACCTTGCGCGCACACTTTAAAACATTCTATTGCATAACTTATTCCATATTTAATATATAGCTTTTATAACATTTGGAAACTACCGTGAACCAAAATTCTAAGAATTTCATGTTAAATTTTTATTTTATTTGAAGTTGAGTTTATAAAATGCATTTTATTAAAAAAATCTGTAATGCTTTCGTCCATAAAATTTTTTAATAATAAAATATTCATCAGGGTTCAGTTAGAAAATTGTGCCCATATAAATAATTCCATCAAATTTCAAGTATGTACCATTAGCCATTTTTAATATATCGTGCGCGCAGGGTAGAAACATGACGAAAATTTTGTCACAAAGCGAATTAAATTGCAAAAGTATTTGTGGCAACACAAACTTTCTGGTTACTAGTTTCCAAAGCAGCTATATTACGTAGTAAGCTGTAAAAGGTTGGAAGTAATTGGTTTTTAAATAAATAAGTTACCTCAATTCTTGCAACAGTCACATATTCGAAGATAATAAGGGGTTTAAAGTGTATGAGAGCCCCCTTAACCGCTGAATTCTTTTATTTTTAAAGAAGAAAAGTTGGAAAGTTTAACTGCTTCAATATCAGTCAAGTCAGCTTCCATTAATTTTTTATGTACCTTATTTTAAATTCAGCTCTTGAACATACTCAAACTAACAACAAAAGTGCAAAATGCTGTTGAGGTTTTATCGTAAAATTGAATTATGCACCCTTTCTCTCGCAATTCTCCCGACGTTTTCTACCATTAGTGTCCTCCATCCGTCCATTACTTGGCAGAATCAATTAAAAGCAAAAGATTCTTCTTCAAAGGATAACAAAAAGGAAAACTTTTCAATCGCGGTGGCGATCGTAGTCGTCCATCAACTCGCACGTCATTCCACGGACGCCCGAGACCTCCTGGGTGACGACGTGACATTTGCCGCGTAAGTGTCCCCAACATCCATCATCTGTTGTCAGTTCAGCAATCCTTCTTGGAAATCGGCCAACCGAGGAATGTCGGCACTTCTTTCGGAAAAGAACCACAATTTACCGAATGTCTGACACGGAAAAACAACGCAGTGCGCGATGCATAATGTAATAGGGTCGAACAATGTTTTACCAAAGCAAAATTTAGAACAGCCTCAAACCTCTAGCATCAAATGAGACGGAGTATTTTGAAAATTGCATGCACTCAGTATGGGGAAAAAAATGAGACTAATATTTTACCCCACGTTTAAGTTAAAAAAAAATACAGCATTATACATTTTCGTAACTTTCTATCTGAGCAATGATTCATATACTTTTGGTAATAAATATAAAATGTATATTAAACGTTGAAGCATTCTCCTCCGTAAATGCATGTTTCCAATTAATAATGATTTGCTGTAATAATTAATTAATAACTAGTTATTTAATTTGTATGACTCATGATATAGCATAGCCCTCTTTCTTTGTAATAATTCACATACTTTGTAATATTTTAAAAAAAAACTTGGATTTTTTATTTAATTAAGACATAATTTTAAAATAATATTTAAGTTACTATTAAATACCTTTCAATTAATTTCAATTAATAATACAGTACAGAAACAAAATATGAATTCATATAGTTAATGATGAATTGCCAAAACACAGATTATCTAATGCTTTTTAATGTGGAACATTACCTATGTATTCTTTCCATCAATTAGCTATAAAGTTGCACATATTTTGCAGAAATTTAACTTTCGGGTTGTTTACTCTCCCATCAATAGAATTCCAACTTCTATACTCAAGGACCCCATTCCGGATATGAATTCCTGGGGTATTTATAGGATTCCTTGCCAGTGCGGTTTAATTTACATTGGCCAAACTAAGAGAGCCTTAAAATTTCGCGTCAAAGAACACGAGGCATATGTTAGAAAAAAGGAAACACAGAAGTCTTCTGTTGCTCAACATTGTTGGTCCGAAAACCACACTTTCAATTTTTCTGCTGCCAAAATTATTCAAAAAACATCTTCCATTGGAGAACTGGATTTTCTAGAGGCATTTCACATTCATAAAAATCTTTCTGTTCTAGTTAACGATCCTAATTCCAATCCAAATATGCCTTCGGCTTTTAGAGAAATTATGTTTTAGTTCTGGTTTCGCCAACAGATGGCGCCACTTGCTTATTCTTGTCCAGGCTTTCTTATCTTATCTAAACATTATTTCCTATCTTGTCCATTTGCGGTTTTGCAGCTGAAGATGATGGTTCGGTAAAACCATCGAAACTAGTCCTGTGAAAATTTTGTGAATTAACGCTGATTTTTGTTGTTTGACTTCTGAATCAGTATTTATTCGGCGTGTTATTGTGTCTTAATTATAGAAGCCCCAAACAGGCTTACATTTTGCTTTCTTTTTTGCACGTGGTGTGGCCGCCATTTTGTGATTGTAGGAGTTTCGGTGAGTGCATTTTTGCAATTTTCAAGTTATGTTTATGTTTTGTACATTTGGATATTGTGCTTTGCTTGTCTGATTTCATGCATTTTGCTTACAAACTTTTTGTTTTCTATTCATTTCAGTGAGGGATTTTTCTGCTATTTTGTGTGTACTTTATTATTGCTCAGTTAATTTAGTTTGATTTTCTGCATTGTTTATCATGCCTTCATCCGTTAATCGTTTCACTAAATTACGCCTGAAACGGCAAAAATTCCTGAATCATCTTGACTTTTTATTTAAATGTAAATGTAAAAAATTGATCCCCAATTTTATTCAAATCAAATCTAATCAAAACCTTCGAGTCGCGTTTCAAGAATTCTGTTAAATTGCAAACTTGCCTTACTTCGGTCCGTGATAAGGGATACACGTCAACAATTGTCCAAAATTGAAAATGAACTCTATAAGCTTCATGTGGAACTCGCTAAAACATATCCAAAATTCACTGCCCTTGAACAAAAGTCTTGGTCTAGAACGGAGAATGCAGTTAACCGTCATAAAAACACCCTTGCAGTTAAATTCGAAAAACTTCATTTACAGTCTTCCAGTTCAAGTAGTTCAAAAAATCTTCCCATTGTAAACATCAAGCCAATAGTTAATATTTCTAATGTTAGTCTTTCAGAAGAACAAGAGAGAATTCTAAAATATAATTTTAACTTCTCACAAACCTGTAAACCCTCGATTCCAAAGATTTTGGCTCCTATCGAAAAAGCTTTAAGTTCAGTAAAGTTTCAGATTCACAGAAAGAAATGATTAGGCATCTTATCGCTCATAATGTGAAATTCAATAATAAACCTTTGAAACCAAATCTAACTGCAAGAGAAAGAGCTACAATGCGCGAGATTCATTCTAACCCGGATATTGTCATTTCAAAGGCCGACAAAGGTGGCCAGATAGTCGTCATGGATAAGAACACTTACATCGATGGTGTCACTAAACTCTTAAACGAAGGACCATATAATCCGATCCCTAAAGATCCTTCACCTTCGGACTTATCCAAAATAAAATCTGCGATCAAATCTTCGCAAATCATTTCAAGCAACTTAAAACATTCGCTTATCCCATCTGTTGCGAATTGTGCCAGATTATATGCTCTTCCCAAAGTTCATAAAAGTGGTATTCCTTTCCGCCCTATTGTATCAAATTTAGGTACTGCCTCGTATCTATTAGCTAAATATTTAGTTTCTAGATTTTCCACTCTATTAGACAATAATATTTACACCATAAAAAATTCAATAGAGTTTGTAAAAAAGGTTAAAAACATTTCTCCTCGTAATTTACTCATGGTTTCTTTTGATGTAAAATCATTATTCACCAATGTCCCAGTGGAGGGTGCATTAAGATGTCTAGAAACCAGACTTCGCGAATTTCATTTCTCTTGCATCGAAATTGATGAGCTAATTTCTCTCACTCAACTCTGTTTGAAACAAACACATTTTGTTTTCCAAAATAAATATTACAAGCAAACTGAGGGATTAGCCATGGGAAGCCCCCTCAGTCCCATCCTGGCTGATATCTACATGCATTATTATGAATCAAAATTGTTTGAAACTTTAAACTTCCCGGCATGGTTCCGCTACGTAGACGATACTTTTACCCTGTTTGAAGGTAATAAAGATGATTTAAATAGAGTTCTTTCAACAATGAATTCTATTGATCCTGCTATTCAGTTCACTTTGGAACTTGAGACTTGCAATTCTCTTCCGTTTCTCGACATTCTGGTCACACGTAACACATCCAACTTCAGTACTACAGTTTACCGTAAACCTTCATCGGTTTGCCTTCCACCACACTTTAAATCATGTCATCCGACTAAACAAAAGTTAGCTTCATTTTATTCCTATGTTTTCCGTGCTCTTCAAGTTTGCTCCTCCAAACTAGCCCTTGATGAAGAACTAAATTATTTAAAAGCAATAGCTATTGACAGGGGCTTTTCACCCAACATTATTAATCAAGCAGTTAAAAAATTCTCATCTCAACACACTAAAAGCCACACTCTTATTTTAGGAGATTATAAAAATTCTGTTGTCATTCCCTTCTTTCCATCAATTAGCTATAAAGTTGCACATATTTTGCAGAAATTTAACTTTCGGGTTGTTTACTCTCCCATCAATAAAATTCCAACTTCTATACTCAAGGACCCCATTCCGGATATGAATTCCTGGGGTATTTATAGGATTCCTTGCCAGTGCGGTTTAATTTACATTGGCCAAACTAAGAGAGCCTTAAAATTTCGCGTCAAAGAACACGAGGCATATGTTAGAAAAAAGGAAACACAGAAGTCTTCTGTTGCTCAACATTGTTGGTCCGAAAACCACACTTTCAATTTTTCTGCTGCCAAAATTATTCAAAAAACATCTTCCATTGGAGAACTGGATTTTCTAGAGGCATTTCACATTCATAAAAATCTTTCTGTTCTAGTTAACGATCCTAATTCCAATCCAAATATGCCTTCGGCTTTTAGAGAAATTATGTTTTAGTTCTGGTTTCGCCAACAGATGGCGCCACTTGCTTATTCTTGTCCAGGCTTTCTTATCTTATCTAAACATTATTTCCTATCTTGTCCATTTGCGGTTTTGCAGCTGAAGATGATGGTTCGGTAAAACCATCGAAACTAGTCCTGTGAAAATTTTGTGAATTAACGCTGATTTTTGTTGTTTGACTTCTGAATCAGTATTTATTCGGCGTGTTATTGTGTCTTAATTATAGAAGCCCCAAACAGGCTTACATTTTGCTTTCTTTTTTGCACGTGGTGTGGCCGCCATTTTGTGATTGTAGGAGTTTCGGTGAGTGCATTTTTGCAATTTTCAAGTTATGTTTATGTTTTGTACATTTGGATATTGTGCTTTGCTTGTCTGATTTCATGCATTTTGCTTACAAACTTTTTGTTTTCTATTCATTTCAGTGAGGGATTTTTCTGCTATTTTGTGTGTACTTTATTATTGCTCAGTTAATTTAGTTTGATTTTCTGCATTGTTTATCATGCCTTCATCCGTTAATCGTTTCACTAAATTACGCCTGAAACGGCAAAAATTCCTGAATCATCTTGACTTTTTATTTAAATGTAAATGTAAAAAATTGATCCCCAATTTTATTCAAATCAAATCTAATCAAAACCTTCGAGTCGCGTTTCAAGAATTCTGTTAAATTGCAAACTTGCCTTACTTCGGTCCGTGATAAGGGATACACGTCAACAATTGTCCAAAATTGAACATGAACTCTATAAGCTTCATGTGGAACTCGCTAAAACATATCCAAAATTCACTGCCCTTGAACAAAAGTCTTGGTCTAGAACGGAGAATGCAGTTAACCGTCATAAAAACACCCTTGCAGTTAAATTCGAAAAACTTCATTTACAGTCTTCCAGTTCAAGTAGTTCAAAAAATCTTCCCATTGTAAACATCAAGCCAATAGTTAATATTTCTAATGTTAGTCTTTCAGAAGAACAAGAGAGAATTCTAAAATATAATTTTAACTTCTCACAAACCTGTAAACCCTCGATTCCAAAGATTTTGGCTCCTATCGAAAAAGCTTTAAGTTCAGTAAAGTTTCAGATTCACAGAAAGAAATGATTAGGCATCTTATCGCTCATAATGTGAAATTCAATAATAAACCTTTGAAACCAAATCTAACTGCAAGAGAAAGAGCTACAATGCGCGAGATTCATTCTAACCCGGATATTGTCATTTCAAAGGCCGACAAAGGTGGCCAGATAGTCGTCATGGATAAGAACACTTACATCGATGGTGTCACTAAACTCTTAAACGAAGGACCATATAATCCGATCCCTAAAGATCCTTCACCTTCGGACTTATCCAAAATAAAATCTGCGATCAAATCTTCGCAAATCATTTCAAGCAACTTAAAACATTCGCTTATCCCATCTGTTGCGAATTGTGCCAGATTATATGCTCTTCCCAAAGTTCATAAAAGTGGTATTCCTTTCCGCCCTATTGTATCAAATTTAGGTACTGCCTCGTATCTATTAGCTAAATATTTAGTTTCTAGATTTTCCACTCTATTAGACAATAATATTTACACCATAAAAAATTCAATAGAGTTTGTAAAAAAGGTTAAAAACATTTCTCCTCGTAATTTACTCATGGTTTCTTTTGATGTAAAATCATTATTCACCAATGTCCCAGTGGAGGGTGCATTAAGATGTCTAGAAACCAGACTTCGCGAATTTCATTTCTCTTGCATCGAAATTGATGAGCTAATTTCTCTCACTCAACTCTGTTTGAAACAAACACATTTTGTTTTCCAAAATAAATATTACAAGCAAACTGAGGGATTAGCCATGGGAAGCCCCCTCAGTCCCATCCTGGCTGATATCTACATGCATTATTATGAATCAAAATTGTTTGAAACTTTAAACTTCCCGGCATGGTTCCGCTACGTAGACGATACTTTTACCCTGTTTGAAGGTAATAAAGATGATTTAAATAGAGTTCTTTCAACAATGAATTCTATTGATCCTGCTATTCAGTTCACTTTGGAACTTGAGACTTGCAATTCTCTTCCGTTTCTCGACATTCTGGTCACACGTAACACATCCAACTTCAGTACTACAGTTTACCGTAAACCTTCATCGGTTTGCCTTCCACCACACTTTAAATCATGTCATCCGACTAAACAAAAGTTAGCTTCATTTTATTCCTATGTTTTCCGTGCTCTTCAAGTTTGCTCCTCCAAACTAGCCCTTGATGAAGAACTAAATTATTTAAAAGCAATAGCTATTGACAGGGGCTTTTCACCCAACATTATTAATCAAGCAGTTAAAAAATTCTCATCTCAACACACTAAAAGCCACACTCTTATTTTAGGAGATTATAAAAATTCTGTTGTCATTCCCTTCTTTCCATCAATTAGCTATAAAGTTGCACATATTTTGCAGAAATTTAACTTTCGGGTTGTTTACTCTCCCATCAATAAAATTCCAACTTCTATATTCAAGGACCCCATTCCGGATATGAATTCCTGGGGTATTTATAGGATTCCTTGCCAGTGCGGTTTAATTTACATTGGCCAAACTAAGAGAGCCTTAAAATTTCGCGTCAAAGAACACGAGGCATATGTTAGAAAAAAGGAAACACAGAAGTCTTCTGTTGCTCAACATTGTTGGTCCGAAAACCACACTTTCAATTTTTCTGCTGCCAAAATTATTCAAAAAACATCTTCCATTGGAGAACTGGATTTTCTAGAGGCATTTCACATTCATAAAAATCTTTCTGTTCTAGTTAACGATCCTAATTCCAATCCAAATTTGCCTTCGGCTTTTAGAGAAATTATGTTTTAGTTGTGGTTTCGCCAACAGATGGCGCCACTTGCTTATTCTTGTCCAGGCTTTCTTATCTTATCTAAACATTATTTCCTATCTTGTTCATTTGCGGTTTTGCAGCTGAAGATGATGGTTCGGTAAAACCATCGAAACTAGTCCTGTGAAAATTTTGTGAATTAACGCTGATTTTTGTTGTTTGACTTCTGAATCAGTATTACCTATGCAATTTAGAAAGACTAAAATTACAACAATTTTTTAAAGCTGCGAAACAATAAAATTAATACTCTGTTCATAAACGTTACTCCTAGGTACTTATTGTAGTTAATTTATTAAAGTGACCTTCTCTGTGCTGAAATTTCGAAAAACACATTTTTTTTCCCATCTGGCTACAGGAGGGAAATGATTTTTTAAAATCTAACCTTCTTTGCTATCGCAAAGTTAGTGCGATCTTACTACGAAATCTGACGACGTCTCGCACAGGTGTGAATAACAGCAGCACAGAAGAAGGCTAAAAAAAACCGTTTATTATTTGTCAAACTCTTAACAAAAATGCACAAACTTCGCGTTCACTATAATACCGACCACTTGCGGTGGGAACTTGAGAATAATTTAACAATAAATTTAAATGGCTACTGCTAGTAGTGCTAGACTACTTAACACTAACAGGCTGACTCAGAAACTTACTAACTTTAACTTAATAGCCTTTAACTAGACGGCCAGAAAGCGTATCAGCAACTCAGAGTAAACACAGAAAAGACGAAATAGCAACGTACGCTATGCTAAGAAAATCACACTTTGACTAACTTAAATCACACTTTGACTAACTTAATCAAACTTTGACTTAAACGGGAGAATAAAATATTAATTATTCTTTTCGCTCGTTTAAGTACTCTTTTTCAGTTTTACTTAATTTGGGAGGAAATGCGAGAGGAAGTTCAGGAGTTCAGAAAAAATAACAAAAATTAGAATAATTGCTTATTCAAACTAAGGGATACCTTGTAATTTCAGTAAATTAGTTACCCAACTAAAAACTATTGCAAAAATGTCTTATAAAATTTTAACAAATGTTCAATGAAATCAACATTTGCTTAGTCAATAATCAAGAGAAAATTCTGGAGGAGCATAAACATGAATTTAATATTATTTCGCTGGGCAAATTTCATTGAATTTGCTAAGGCGAAATATTGCGATGGTGCTTCATAAAGAGAACGTTTATTAAACGTTATTTTAACGGAAAATATCTTTTAATTATAAAATTAGACAAAACAATAGAATCGTAGAACTTATATTACCGTAGAACGTGTTTTCCTGTGAATCTGTGAGTTTTATTTCTAAGCCAATCTAATCTCGCAAACTTGTAGAGACATTAGGATATTTTTAGAGGCAGAAAAGATGAAAAATAGCAACCGCCTTCTCCGGGAATCGAACCACGGACCTCTGGAATACCGGCTCAGCGTGCTACCGTTACACCACGAAGGCACGCTAGGGAAGTGGGAGAAATACCTTATATACTCCCCTTTTTAAAGGGCGACTAAGGTTTTAGTGTACCTAGTCCCCAAATCCTGGCTGCGGAGAATCATCATCCACAACCCTTTTAGTTCGGGCGCCACTTGTAGAGTCATTAGGTTAATTGGAAGCAGGAAAGATGAAAAATATGCAACCGCCTTCTCCGGGAATCGAACCACGGGCCTCTGGAATACCGGCTACCGTTACAAGGAAGGCACGCTAGGGTAGTGGGAGAAATACCTTATAAACTAAACTCTACACCAATCTAAATTTTGGTTTTCTTTCTAACATTATATTTTCATTACTATGCATTCCAAATAATTAAATGTTTTAAATATTAAAGGATTTCTGTAAGTTTTTTATTGTGTTGGTTTAAATATCACTGACTTTTTATGTATTTAGTATGTGACTTTTTATGTATTTTAAATATTGAAGGATTTCTATAAGTTTTTTATTCAAATGCTTTAAATATCACTGACTTTTTATGTATTTTTTATGTATTTTTATGTATAAATGTAAGCAGTTTTGCTTTTTCATAGGGTTTTTTTGTCCCTTTTTTGCTCTAAAAGGTTTGATAAAAATATCTATTTACAAATAAATTTCTTCCTAGATTTAAAAATGAAGAGGAGTTTTTGTATAAAACAAAGCGATATTATTTTAATTTATGGGCACAGAAATATTAATTATTTTAAATTTCAAAGTTAAAGAACGAATCAAATAACATTCAATAGCAAATCTAACATTTTAAACAGGAAAGTGTATGAAACAGGTGCATGTTTGGGAAAGCGTGAAATCTGGAATTATTTTATTGCAAATTAAGACATCCTTATAAAGAGATAAAATAATAAATCGTTAAGTCATATGCACGACATCAAATAACAAATAATTTATTTTATAAAATTATTCACCCTTATCTTCTTCAGTTTCACTCGGATATGGCATTATCCGTCAAAGCGGAACATAAGAAAGGGAGCAAAGCATTTCTGTTTGGTTCTTTTTAGAAACACTCATCCTCTGATATCCGTTTACGCCAGAAAACTTTCGTTTCGATTTCAAATATTTTTGAAAAGCTTCAGTTTTATGTTATACGCTTCGTATATTTCTCTAAGTTCTCGATAATGCTTTGAAGAGAGGATGCGAGATCTTCCTACTAGATATTTGATAGGCTACATTTATGTATACTTTTCTCTCTCTCAGAAATCTGTCAGAATTGATGTTTGTGAATCTTTGATTTATGTTGGCAGTGCTAGAAGATGAATGGAACAGGCAGCAAAATGGGAAAAAATGCTTTAAGCTCAATTTTTAAGTTGCGATAAGTTGGTTTCCTGTGTCCGCACAGAAGCTTTTAAATGCGACTCTCCATTAGAAATTTTATTTTTCGAAATCACATACTCATAAAAACTTAACATTTGAACTGTATTATCAGATAATTATTCTGTTCCAACATGAATTTTGTTAACTGTAGTTATGAGATATAGTTACTTATATAATTAATATATAAGTTATACATAAATTATATAAGACAATATACAAGTTATATATAAATAGTAAATGACTTTTAAATTATATAAGTATCTGGTTCTGATAATTGGTAACTGCAGTGTTCCGAAGAAGAAGAATTTGCTTCAGAATAAAGTTTTAAAGAGTGTTTCCCAAGATAGTTTGAAAGAGTGTTTCCCAAGATAGTTTGAAAGAGTGTTTCCCAAGATAGGCTTCAGAATACAGTTTGAAAGAGTGTTTCCCAAGATATATAGTGGGAAAGGCTAGAGATCTTTACAACGTTACCTGTATATATGTAAGTACCGTTTTGTGAACCCACGTATCTTGACTATGTGAAATTGAAATATCTATTCAGCGAAAAATCTAAAGATTATACTGAAGTGACAAAAGTCATGGGATAGCAATATGCAAATATACAGATGGCAGTAGTATCGCATAGAAAATTTATAAATGCGAAGTGCTTTGGCAGGGCTTTCATTTGTGTTCAAGGTATTCATGTGAAGAGGCTTTGACGTGATTATGGCCGTACGACGAGAATTAACAGACCTCGAACGCGGAATGGTAGTTGGAGCTAGACGCATGGGTCATTCCATTTCGGATATCGTTAGGAAATTCAACATTCCGAGATCCACAGTGTCAAGAGTGTGCCGAGAGTATCTAATTTCAGGCATAACATCCCACCATGGACAGCGCAGTGGCCGACCACCTGCACTTAACGACCGAGACCAGCGACGTCTGTGTAGAGTTGTCAATGTTCACAGACAAGCAACACTGCGTCAAATAACCGCAGAAATCAATGTGAGACGTACGAGGGACGTGTCCGATAGGACAGTGCGGCGAAATTTGTCTTCCTTGGACTATGCCAGCAGAAGACCCACTCGAGTGCCTTTACTGACAGCACGACATCGCCTGCAGCATGAGCATATCGGTTGGTCCCTAAACGAATGGAAAACCGTGGCTTGGTCAGATGAGTCACGGTTTCAGTTGGTAAGAGCTGATGGTAGGGTTCGAGTGTGGCGCAGACCCCACGAAGCCATGGACCCAAGTTGTCAACAAGGCATTGTTCAAGCTGGTGGTGGTTCCATAATGGTCTGGGCTGTTTTTACATGGCATGGACTCGGTCCTCTGGTGCAACTGAACCGATCATTGACCGGAAATGGATACCTTCAGCTACCTGAAGATCACTTACAGCCATTCATGGACTTCGCGTACTCAAACAACGATGGGATTTTTATGGATGACTATGCGCCATGTCACCGCGCCACAATTGTTCGCGATTGGTTAGAAGAACATTCTGGACGATTCCAGGGAATAATCTGGCCACCTAGATCGCCCGACATGAATCCCATCGAACATTTATGGGACATCATCGAGAGGTCAGTTCGTGTCCAAAACCCTGCACCGTCAACACTTTCACAATTATGGACGTCTATAGAGGCAGCATGGCTCAATATTTCTGTAGGGGACTTCCAACGGCTTGTTGAGTCCATGCCACGTCGAGTTGCTGCACGTCGCCAGGAAAAAGGAGGACCGACAAAATATTAGGAGGTATCCCATGACTTTTGTCACTTCAGTGTATTTTCGGTGGGTATTGAAAAATTTTAAAATACTTTCTTTTGGCATATGTCAATAAATGCATTTAATAGGAATTGTTAATTAACTTGCATCTATTTATTAGTTACTAGTAATCGTACTCGTATGTATTCGTTGTCAGTTCATTATTACATTGCTTTCTTCTAGGTTTCTTCGCTTTTCAAGAAACCAATTACGTGCCTATACTCAGCAATGTTTAAAAATTTCTTATTTTCGATTGGCTTCAATTTAATCTATGAGTTCGTGCTGTAATATTTTTGACTCTCTCCTTCTCGATTACTGTATTTAAATATAAAATTTCATTTCGCTATGCATATTTTGTAGAGTCATTAGGATTCTTGGATACAGGAGACATGAAATATGAGAATGGTCTGGCCAGGACTCGAACCTGGACCTCTCGAACACGCGCCGAGTGTGCTAACCGTTACACCACGAAGGCATGCTGGACGGAGAGAGAAAATAACTTATACCTTTTGCGCGTTTAATATGCGAGTGCCAGAAAATAACTTATACCCATTTGTGAGCTGAATATGTGAGTGAGAGAAAATAACTTATACCCATTTGTGAGCTTAATATGCGAGTGCGAGAAAATAACTTATACCCATTTGTGAGCTTAATATGCGAGTGAGAGAAAATAACTTATACCCATTTGTGAGCTTAATATGCGAGTGAGAGAAAATAACTTGTACCCATTTGTGAGCTTAATATGCGAGTGAGAGAAAATAACTTATACCCATTTGTGAGCTTAATATGCGAGTGAGAGAAAATAACTTATACCCATTTGTGAGCTGAATATGCGAGTGCGAGAAAATAACTTATACCCATTTGTGAGCTGAATATGCGAGTGCGAGAAAATAACTTATACCCATTTGTGAGCTTAATATGCGAGTGAGAGAAAATAACTTATACCCATTTGTGAGCTTAATATGCGAGTGAGAGAAAATAACTTGTACCCATTTGTGAGCTTAATATGCGAGTGGGAGAAAATAACTTATACCCATTTGTGAGCTTAATATGCGAGTGAGAGAAAATAACTTATACCCATTTGTGAGCTTAATATGCGAGTGCGAGAAAATAACTTATAGCAGAGTTGATGTGGTGTTCAAGACCATTTAAGTTGCACATAGTCGAGATACGTGGGTTCACAAAACGGTACTTACATATATACAGGTAACGTTGTGAAGATCTCCAGCCTTTCCTACTATGTAGTAGCACGTCCGGTTGGCTGCCGGAAGATCCGGAATTGGAGTTCCGGCGAGGAATTCATGTTTCTTCCACCGAAACATCCAATAAACTCTACATCTTCCCTCGAACCACAACTTCCTCGGAAATGGAATGTCCCTTCCTTTTATCACAAATACAAGATATCTCACCAAAGGTTTTGTGCCATTTCAAATTGAGTTTGTGCATGGGCCGATCATTGTCAAAGCTTCGTTTGAATCCATGCCGTAATTTAATAGCACAT
Organism: Stegodyphus dumicola; assembly: GCF_044657685.1. NCBI lineage: Eukaryota > Metazoa > Arthropoda > Arachnida > Araneae > Eresidae > Stegodyphus > Stegodyphus dumicola. The sequence continues at coordinate 25,467,679 of NC_140772.1, forward strand.
TTGCATAAGGCACCAATTTTTTTACTGTGCTTTAAACGTCTCTTTTCATGTCACTGTTCTCTAAAAATGCTGAGGGATCCAAAGGAACAATATCTGTGTTAACTTATCCGCGGATATCACATATGTCAGGTTATTTATTTAAATAACTTTTTATGTAACGATATCTTGAAAATCAGGGAAGGTTTTTCATTTCTTATGGATAAATGAATATTCTGGACAGCAATATAAATTATATCTGAATTACAACATTATTATTCATTAGATACTGCCTAACATTCGGGCCACAGAACAAAATTCCAAATTCAGTAAGCAATTCAATAAATAGACGAGTGATAGTAAATTCTCTTAAAGCAACTACATCAGTGACCTGCTAATAATTAACTGGATTAACTTCTTTAGCGAATAAAACAATTAGTCATGGCTTATCTTTTAATTATTTTGCTAAACAAAATTAAATTACACATAATCATAACTTTCGTGTGTGTCTTTTTATCAGCTTTCTGTCTTTTTTTGCGTCAGTTACATTCGATATTGGGGAGATCGTTCATAATTTGCAGAATATTTTCTTATAAATATACTTACGAGCACGATTAGGACTATAAAAAGGTATTAAACGAATTTTATAAACAAATACCTAGTCTTGCGTTGAAAGCAATTTTGTAAAAATATTCGTTTAATTCAGTTTATGCTAATTATTCATTAGCAATTGATGTGATCGGGATTAGGAACCATTATCAACATGATATATTTTAGTTACAGTTCTAAAACACGGGAAATTAGGATTGGTAGTGTAATTAACTCAACGAAAAACAATCTTATAACTTCTTTTGAAACTCCTTCAAAACAAGACCTTAACCCTCTCGTAATGTGATCACTTCTCTTCGCATCTCTTCGTTTATTTTTCATCCCTGTTCTGTGGAATTAAGCCACTCCTGTTTCTTGAGAATTTTGGGAATTAAATGGAATTCATATGCATTTTTACTGATTTTTACTTCCTTGTACGAAGTAAAAAGGAAGTAATGTAATCGCGAAAAGTTTCAGGCAGCATATTTCAACGAAAATATCCATTTTGAAACGCTTTCGAATGCAATTTAACGATGTTTTTGCGTGATATCTGTACCTAAGGTCATAAAAGACTCTTTTCCTCCAAAAAAATTATAAAACTGCTTTAAAATGAATTCTGAAGAGAATTTTTCGTGGCGTCTGTATAAACGTATGTACGTACGTATCTCGCATAACTCAAAAACGAGTAGCCTCAGAACGTTGAAATTTTGTGTATAAGACTACTAGAACATGTAGATGTGCACCTCGTATTTTGGTTGCAATCGGCAGCGCCAAACGTATGTAAATATATTTATATATATATATATCCACTGTGTTACCCGGCTCAGTGATCTCAGTTTCTTTACTCTTATATGTTTGTAAATTGTACATTTTTTGCTTTACAAATGCAAATGTTTGAATTATGTTGTTCTTATCTTCTGGTTAAGGTTTTTATTCCTTTAGTAAATCTGTATGCAATATTTTTAGTATTATCAACCATTTTAAAGTTGTTTAAGTGCCGCTAAACCTAATAATTTTTTTTTGATGGCGGCCATTGCTTGTTTACATTTGAAACAGCAGAGTAGTGGATTTGTTACAAATCTAGAGAAACGTAGCTTCGCAGCAACAAAGATAACGCCTTCATTTATTATTGCGAATTAAATCATGCTTAATCCTTTCTGGAATTTTTTCGAGGAAATAAGTGTTTAAGATTTACTTCGTAATTTTTAATACAGATATTTTGAATTTTTATGTATTTTTGCCTTGTCGCGAAGTGAAAACTGAATTAATTGAATGAGAAATACTCAATCGTCTGTGAAAAACTGTTGCTTTTTTGTTTTGTTTGCTTAATTTCTTTTATACATTGTTCTAGCTTTATTATAGTATTTGAACAGAACATGTGGCAACGATTATATAATTCTTTAAATGATATAGATATTGTGCATTCTGATTTATAATATGAACGAAATATAATACTGTTAAGTGAACCTAGCGCAGAGTGTCGCTATGGTAAACAAATAGAGTGAATTTTAAAGAATGCATTAATTCTATTTTGGTTTAAGCGCTGTCGGCGAAGTAGTTTTAATTCAATCCAATAAGTTTAAACGAAACTCAAGAAAAAATGCGTATAATTTAATATTCCGTACAAGGAATTCATGTGGTGTACTCATCAGATATTTTATTCCAGAAAACTAAATTGACTTTGGAATTTTTTTGTAATTTTTTTTTACTTTAAATTTAATTTTTAAGTTCAAGGAAATGTTCTTAATTATTTAATAAGAAAGAAAAACAGGCAAGTTATAGCAATCTGAAGTTATGTGAATGAAGAAAAAATGTCCTTCTATGAACAGTGGTAAAAAATAATGCGATTAATAATGAAGCAGGAATTTTTATAGCTGTAAATCCTGTCATTCAAAATTTCGCCTATTAAGTTGCGGGATCAGATAACCCAGTATTCATCTAAAAAAACTGACTGTAGATTCCCTTATTTTAAAGAGACGCTCGTGTTTAATGTGTAGGATTATAAAGAAATTGTGTGGGTGTTATAGTGTTATTGTGTAAGGGTGTTATATTGTGAGGGTGTTCACAAATAAAATACACAAAAGATTCTACTCATACATACATTTTATTTTACTTAATTTTTTATTCATTACAGCTGTTCATTCAAAATGACCCTATGTAAAATTGATCAATAATTATGAGAATTAAGATATATAATTTGACATATCTACAGTTATATTACTAGTAAATTTTAAATCTATAAATGAATTGCATAGTGTTATTGGATAGTTACTTGGCATCGTATTGATATTAAAATGATGCTGCATAAAATCAAATGCCTTTACATTTCGTTTGATGTCTATGTTGAAAGCTCCCATCATATTAATAGGAACATCTATACTAAACTCTTCATCGATCAATAAAGTATTCTCAGAATATTCCATCAATGCACTAAACCAGAACATCTTCAAATCTTCTGAATTAACAGTTAGATGACTGTATATGGTTGCTAGAATAATCTTGGCTTTCCATTAACTATTAATTACATTAATCATATAAATATTGCATTCTTCTGAATCGTGTATTCTCTGACGCTGTTTAAAAGTAAATTCTATTGATACACAATATGTAACACTCGTAAAATTTCTATAAATTGCACCACCACTAGATTGGCTAAATAAAATACAGCAAACACCCCCCTACCACCCTGACTGCTTACGCGCGATTGTCTATCAGAACACCTTGTCGCTCACACGGTTGAGCGCGGAGATTTATTCACACCTTTGAGGCAACTAAACTTTCGCTACTTTTGACACGCTACTATGCGTACACCTTTTGTCCAATTTAAGAAAAACATTGTGCTTGCTAATACGCTTTTTCATCTATCTAATGATGTATTTAGATTGACAGCAATATTTGTAGTTTCAAAGATTCATGCTCATCTGAAAAAGCGTTTTAATTTTTGCTCTCCCATCAAACCGTTATGGAGGAAAGTAATTCTGCGCTAAAAAAGGAGCATTAAAATTTTGTTGTCAATTTCGGTTATCGATAAAGTACTCATAAACAAGTATTCATTACAACTGGAGCAAAACTCGAGTAATATATTTTGGTAAGACGAAAATGAAAAAGAAAATGATAAGTAAAGTATTCAGTACAATTATAGGTAATTTAATTGTAGGTGCAATTATGGTAGATAATTGCGTAATAATAGCAGAAATAGGAAAAACATTTTCTCTTCACATAAATACTAGTTTCCGTAATATACATGACATTTATACCATTATATAGTCTTTTTGATCCAGGAACGTGAAAAATGTACAGTTCCCTCGCCGTGATTAGAACTCCAGATCTCCCGAATACGCGTCGGAGCGTGCTTCCAATTACACCACGAAGAAAACTGGAAAGATGGGACAAAATACCTGAGGCCGTAGTTGGGCTTCAGTTAATCAGTTACAAGCTAATCAGTTACAAGTAACTAATTAGTAAGTGAATTTACAACGTAATTGCGGTCACAAAAAATGAATGTGCAGTTCATGTAATTAAAATGTAATTATATTTAAAATTACAGTGATATACCAAATAAAATGTATTTAGTTGCAGTTCAACGCAAATATCATACCATTTTAATCATAGATTTTCAATTACAGTGTAATTGTAATTGCCGCATTAACACAAATACAGTGCAGTTGAAACTTGAATATCAATACACTGAAGTGACAAAAGTCATGGGATACCTCCTAATATTTTGTCGGTCCTCCTTTAGCCCAGCGAATTGCAGCAACTCGACGTGGCATGCACTCAACAAGTCGTTGGAAGTCCCCTGCAGGAATATTGAGCCATGCTGCCTCTATAGACGTCCATAATTGTGAAAGTGTCGACGGTGCAGGATTTTGGGCCCGAACTGACCTCTCGATGATGTCCCATAAATGTTCGATGGGATTCGTGTCGGGGGATCTAGGTGGCCAGATCATTCGCTGGAATTGCCCAGAATGTTCTTCTAACCAATCGCGAACAATTGTGACCCGGTGACATGGCGCATTGTCATGCATAAAAATCCCATCGTTGTTTGAGTACGTGAAGTCCATGAATGGCTGTAAGTGATCTCCAAGTAGCTGAAGGTTTCCATTTTCAGGCAATGATCGGTTCAGTTGCACCAGAGGACCGAGTCCATGCCATGTAAAAACAGCCCAGACCATTATGGAACCACACCAGCTTGAACAGTGCCTCGTTGACAACTTGGGTCCATGGCTTCGTGGGGTCTGCGCCACACTCGAACCCTACCATCAGCACTTACCAACTGAAATCGTGACTCATCTGACCAAGCCACGGTTTTCCATTCGTTTAGGGACCGACCGATATGCTCACGAGCCCACGAGAGTCGCTCCAGGCGATGTCGTGCTGTCGGTAAAGGCACTCGAGTCGGTCTTCCGCTGGCATAGCCCAAGGAAGATAAATTTCGCCGCCCTGACCTATCGGATACTCCCTCGTACGTCCCACATTGATTTCTGCGGTTATTTGACGCAGTGTTGCTTGTCTGTGAACATTGACAACTCTACGCAGACGTCGCTGGTCTCGGTCGTTAAGTGCAGGTGGTCGGCCACTGCGCTGTCCATGGTGGGATGTTATGCCTGAAATTAGATACTCTCGGCACACTCTTGACACTCTGGATCTCGCAATGTTGAATTTCCTAACGATATCCGAAATGGAGTGACCCATGCGTCTAGCTCCAACTACCACTCCGCGTTCAGAGTCTGTTAATTCTCGTCGTGCGGCCATAATCAAGTCAAAGCCTCTTCACATGAATACCTTGAACACAAATGGAAGCCCTGCCAAAGCACTTCGCATTTATACATTTTCTACGCGATACTACTGCCATCTGTATATTTGCATATTGCTATCCCATGACTTTTGTCACTTCAGTGTATTATAAAATCAAGGAATAAATCTATAATTTTTTAAATATGTTCTTTTTTGTGTCAAAATCAATTATATTAGAATTAGACAGAACAGTTTGCCATAAATCTTTCCCAAAATACTCAAAATTGTTAATCTTTTATTTCTTTGAAATTAAAAAATTAATTTTATTCCGCTCTAAGTAACAGAAAACCATGCACACACACACATTAAAAAAGGCGGAGTGATAGCTTTGCATATTTAATTCCAGTCGACAAAGAATTAGACAAACTAATGCAGCAATTCGTTTCATCCGTCTATGCAATATCCGTCCAGCAATATGCGTCTGCTTCAGAAATAACCGTAAATGAACCGTACGTATAGTTCCCGCGCAAATTGAACATGGATATAAAAAGACAAACCTAAAAACCATGCTCCTAGTTCAGTGACAAATTATCATAAAAAATAGCTTAAAGACTAATAAATAAGGCACATTTCATTTTCAAACAACCTCGCTCAGTCTCACGATGCTATTCCAACGGGCCTTTGTGCGTTATGCTGCAGAAAACTGTTTGCAGTTGCATCGCCATTTACACTCATTTAGTGGCTTTTGGAAGCTTGTTATAGCTAAGAAGGAGCAGCGAAAATTAATTTTTGGCAGACTAAGAATTACTAGTGTCGGGAGTGTGATAATTTTTACGCAAGTTTAGTCTATGCAGATAGTTACAACAAGTGTAAATTAACTTCGGTATGCTACTTCCAAAAATAAATTTTAATGTTTAAAAATAATATATGCACTGCTTTACCCCTACCCTTGCCCCGCCCCTAATGCCACCTAAATTTTCAAAATTTAAAATTAAGTATCAAGTTCAGTTTTTTTGGCAAGCTTATCAGATGTTTCGTTTTAGCTTTCAGAGCGAGTATAAAAATTTGCATAATATAACTATAAGAAGCGGCCGGAAGTATAACACATTATATTTAATAACTTTTACAAACTAAGATTTTTAAATTTAGAAATGAAAAATACAAATACGCACCTTATTTAAAACATTTTGTAAAAGGAAATATATGCCCACAACCTAACAGCTGCAAAAGCACAGGCCGCATAAAAATTGCATAGGCATCCTGTATATAAGAACTGGAAAACAAGCATTCACTTTCTATTCTAAATGGGAATAACAGTAAATACGCAGCCAATTTGTAGATACCATGGTAAAATAAATTTTTAATTTAAAATGGAATTTGCACGTATCCAGCACACATGAATCAAATTCTGCTACGAACTTCCTACTGTGGTAGTAAAGTAAATGAAATATTTAGACTTACGGCTTATGTGATTACTGCAAAGCCTCTAGAGCTATCTGCCGAAGGGAAGATATGTCTTCGTAGAGGACGTTCTAAGGGAAACTGGCTCGTACACACGTTACACATGGGGAAAACCACGAAAACACCCATGCAACCAGGTCATTCGCTGGATTCGAACTTCAGACCAGACTACTAGAGTTCAGCGACTTTACCGCTTTGAAGTCCTACTGGTGGGGTCAGGATATTTAGATAAATCAAGGATATAATAAAAGTATTATTGACAACTTTCTGTAATCTTTGATTAAAATCAATACATTTATTTCACAGATAGATTAATTTACTTCCTTTAGGTTTTTAAAAAAAGAATTCAATACATTTATTTCACAAACTCGTTAACAATTTCTAGATTTTTATACCACCCAAAAAAAATTAAATGATTCACGTAAATTATTTGTAAATTAGTTACCCCAGCATTCTTTTAGATAAAGGCTTGAATTTTCACTACGCACATTTTTGTGAGACCATCTTCATATAATTTTATTGTATCTTTTTGGAGGACATAACACTTATTTTAATTTATAGAATTATAATAAAAGAATCGTTAACCTAAACTACTATTTCACACAACATTTAAAGAGCCATGACATTAATTAATTTTAGCTTTAAATCATGAATATTTTATTTCCATGAATGAATATTTAGACGGCACTTTTACATTTTACAGACTTCATTTCGCCTTTTTCGAAAAACTATGACATTATTTATTTAAAAACATATTCCGAATCTTTGATCATTGAAACGTACTAATATTTTTTAGTTAAGCCCATTGGCAAGTGACCTTTGTGAATTGCTTAGAAACGTTTTTGTAATTTGTTTTTTAAAATATAAGATGCACTGCTAAATTATTCCAAAATTCTTTAGATGTTCCTTCAGCATTGCTTCAGAATGCTCAGTAACTATATGTTCTGCAACTATATATAAAGCTTAAATGTGCCTTAGAAGGAAACTTGTCTTCATCTCAAAGATACTAACAATAAAACAACATAAATGGAAATATGGCGCTACAACGTGGCAGACAGCATTTCTGAAATTGCTGTGACCACTTAATGATTCATATGTTTTCTCCAGGGGCATTGTCGCTCGGAAAATAGCAGTTACGTGACACTTTGTAATGGAGGTTAAGCTTTAATTTCTGAGACTGTCGCAGAACTGTTATTTTTCTTCTTAAATCCCAGAAGCGTGGCACATCACGCAAGTCATGATAAACGTGTTTCCACGAGAAATGTCTTGTAAAAAGTCTTGTTATTGTAGCACAAACAATGACGTGGTAAATCTTTTGTGTCTCTACTTCATTTTAAATTACAGAGAAAACTTTTACATCCCCTATCTTTTCAGCATAACTGTAGATATATATGTCTATATAAAGAAAGACATAAATAAAGGCTAAACTGCAAATATAGAGAAATAATTTCATTTAAAATTTATAGTTAAAGATTAATAAATTGCGCAGTAAACGTTTAGACTTTTGTTGGTTATGTATTTGTATTGTGGGGTAAAATGCTGAAAATATGAGTTTAATAACAGGAAAAGACATAAATAAATTATAATCAGAAAACAGAGTTGGAGTGATGTTAAGAGGGCTCATACACCTTAAACTCCTTATGATCTTCGAATATGTGACTGTTTAAAGAATTGGGATATTTTATTTATTTTAAAAGCAATTACTTCCAACCTTTTACAGCTGACTACATAATATAGCTTCTTTAGAAAATAGCAACCAGAAAGTTTGTGTTGCCACAAATATTTTTGAAATTGAATCCTCTTTGTGACAAAATATTTCGCCATGTTTCCACCTTGTACGCATGATATTTTAAAAATGGCTAATGTTACATACTTGAAATTTTATGGAACTCTTTACATGGGCACTATTTTCTAACTGAACCAAACATCTGATGAAGATTTTAATATTAAAAAATTTTATGAAAGAAAACATTGCAGATTTTTTGAATAAAATATATTTTACAAACTCAACTCCAAATAAAATAAAAATTTAACATGAAATTCTTAGAATTTTAGCTTCGCAATAGTTTCCAAAAGTTGTAAAAGCTCTACATTAAATATGGAATTAAATTATGCAACTTAATGTTTTAAACTGTGCGCGCAAGGTGGAAACATGACGAAAATTGTTGTCACAAAGCGGATTAAATTATAAAAATATTCGTAGCAACACAAACTTTCTGATGACTATTTCATAAAGCAGCTAAATTATTGTAGTTAGCTGTGAAAATTTGGAAGTAATTGCCTTTAAAATAAGTAAGTTATCCCAATTCTTGCAACAGTGAAATATTCGAAGATCTTATGGGTTTAAGATGTATGAGTCCCCTTTTAACAGAAGGAAATATTGATGCATAAAGCATCGTAACCTATTTCAATAAGGCTGCTTTTCGATCAACCCTCGCCTAAAGCTTGAGTTCAGAGATTAATCCTCTCAAACAACCTTTAACATTTAAAAGGTTTCGTTTTTTGCATATCTATCACCGCTAGATGCATCCAGTAGATGCGACTAAGCACAGAAGTAGTTGTGTTTCCTGAGAATCCTTTTCAGGCATCATAGATAAAAGTAATGAACGAACAAACATAATCAGTATATAATTCTGTTATACAAATTCAATTTATGAATTGAACGAAATATAACATTTTCTTCACTGATCTTGTGCGCTGCAAAATTGCATAATTATCAATACAGATGTCAATAATATCTAAAATACGCTTAAAACTGCATTACAGTAAAGTATGAAATTCTGAGTGATAAGCAATTATAATTATATGATGGTTTTAAGAAGTATAATAATAATAATGCAGGCGTAATGGACTGAAATCGATAAATTCGTTATATTCGTGAGGTCCATAATGGATTGAATGCACGCAGCCAATGAAAGCTTGACGAAATTCGTTTTCCACGCACACACAGAGAAAGAGAGAGAGAATAAAATTAAAAATTAAAATCTTCACAGTTATGAATTTTGTTTACACAAAAACACCTCCTCAATATGACACTGAACAATAGGTCTTTCAAACTTCTGAGAACGTTTGAACACTAGACAATGCAAAGCATACGAAAAGGCGCCTGTAAAGTAATTTCTCAATACTCTGAACTGAAATTATTAGAAAGTCCTCCACGAAGGCATCCCTCCAATTAGGCAGATAGCCCTAGTGTGCTTTGTCATAATACACCAACTGAGCTGAAATTAAAAAGAGATTATCTCTGCTGTCTTATATAGTTTTCCCCCATCTACCGAGAAATTTTCAGCATCCTCGATTTATCGAAATTACAGAAGACATACAGTTGCATAGGGCAGGCTACAATTACACTATTGAGTTAGAAATACGTTTACATAGGAATCCGCCAAAATGTCGCCAAAACATCATTTGGTGCTTTTCGTGAGATTTGGTGACAAATATTATTAATTACAAGTCATTCCCAACTTGGCATTATCTCGCAAAATTGGCGAGATGGCAATTTACTTCAATGTTAAATGGATTTACCCTGTACCCTATTTATTCGGAGATGCTTCGCATTCTGACGCTTTCCATTGTACTTATACAAGAGATACTACAAATTTAACATAATTTCGCTAAAATTATTTACGTATGCAAAATACGTAACATTGTCCCTTTCCCTAGGATTGCATATATTGAACGACTTTCAGATATAATACGATGACTTTCGGATACGAGCTACGACATCGTTCAGCCTGTTTGGGACTGTGAAAAGACCGTTCCAGGTTGACTGTAGTTTAGAAGATAGCCCCTTCCGTCGAATCGGATGGGGCTCAAGTGTCGTATTGGGTCTTCATTTCCTATCACTCCTGAATCATACTCGTGCAAAATTGTGCATTACTTCAAACCGTGCCTGGGAATACTGGATGTGCCTCAGGAGATGAGCACGCATCCGGAGGACGATCAAATAACAGATGAAAAGGCAGACGAAAGGTTACGAAAGAAGAGCATGTTGAGCAATGGCCAGTATTCATGTGGAAAGCACTGCGACAGACCAGTAAGCACAGAGGTAACTTATGGTCCAAGTCTTGTTGGCTTCAGAACACCATTAGTGAGAGGTTATTATAGATGGTTTGGTTAAATCCTCTACGTCTGACTACTTATGTAAAGAATTTGGGTTTTGTCTGAACAGAGTAGTTAACAGAGTTTTTCAATTATAGCCATGATAAAATTTCTTCCATGATGGGAATGTAACTGAAGAGGCCCCACCAAGCCTGGAAATCCAATGCTTCTTCATTACCTCTGTCAGCCTCTTGATCACACATAGGATAGTCCTCAGGCCACTTTGCAAAGCATTTAATGATAACGGGAATGTATTGGCTGATATCAACAGATTATGACAGAGATTGTAGGATCTCGAAGAAGATGCGTTCAAAATCTGCTGTTTCATTTAACTTTGCAGCTTCCCTAAGCTGCATTTTTTCGGTCATTTCTGGCATTCAGACGCTACGCAGGATTGTCACCACATTCGAAGTCATCCCTTGCTTTACTCCAGTAGAAGCGCTCTCGGACTCAATGCAAGTGATCACTAATCCAATGTGTCCAACTGTTGCATTTCTACGTATCTCTTTATGCATGTCCGGGATCAGCATCAGCTGCCATCAGAACGCCTTAAATCCGTTTCTAACCTCTGATACAACACGCCGTTTCGAATATGGAGACAGTCCCAGAGAACCCACTATTGTTGTGCCTTAGGATTACAGATAGAATTGTCCTACTTGGTAGGTTTCCTTTTTGAAGACTCCATTAATTCAGTAATGGGTTTAATGTCGCGGTGTTCTAACTGTTCTTTCCTGACTTCTTAATCACTCCATGAGTTTAGGTAAGAGACTGCTCAAGTTGTAACGTGACGTATGACCAGATTAACCAACTCGGATTTCGTTCGATTGTGGAATATTATCTACAGCTTTTTCGGTAGAGTCTTCTAGACAGGGTGTGAGTGTTTCCGTATGGAGATGTTTTCTGATGACGGATAGTGATGTTATATTCCTGGAGTCTTTGTATCCATCTCGCTGTTTGAGCTCCCAGGTTCTTGAAATTTAAGAGCCAGGTCAAATATGCGTGATCTCTTAAGAGCAAGAATTTTCTACTTTAGAGATAATGGTAGAAATATTCTACAGTTTTATGGCGAGCATTTCTCTCCTGGTGGCACAGTAATTTCTCTCCGCTTTAGATAGACATTTGATCCGCAGCATGTTACATCACTTACGTGATCTTTTATTTCTTCAAAAGAGCATCACCAAGACTCTCATTGTTCGCATCCTTATCAAAGATAAATGGTTTAAAGAGCTGAGGATACGTCAAGATTGTCTCAGATGTTAAAAACCCCCTTATTTTGTAAAATGCATCCTCTGTTTTTCTTCTTCGTAAGAACTTTTGCTTCCTTCCCATGAGTATCTGCGATGGAAGAAAAGTTGTTCACAAATCGCCTATAATATGGTCAAAGCCCCAGAAAATTGCTCAGCTGATGAACATGTTCAGGCGTCTCCAAACTTTAACTGTCGACACTTTTTCTTTGATCCGTACACAAACCTTCGGCAGATGTTATATGTCCGACGTAACTCACTTTACGTCTGAACAATTTATGTATATTTGGCAGGACTTAACTTTATATTGGTTTCTTCAATTTCTGAAGCAACTTCCTAATAATTTTATAAATGAACTTCAAACTCTTTCCCAATGATGACGGTGAATCCACGTACATCAGACGTGCTTCGTAGGAAAGATCTTTCAGGATGATCTCCATGAAGTATTCGAATGTTGTCGGCATATTGCAAAATCCAAAAGGCATTATCTTGAATTGCCAAAGTCCTTGCTTGGTAGTAAATGCCTTAGTTTCTCAGTTATCAGGGTGTATCTCTACTTACCAATATATACTCTTTACATCAAGCATCTAAAAACCACCTGCTTGAATCATCTTTCTTTCTGACCAAGATAATGGGAGAAGCAAAAGGACTTGATGAAGGCTTCATAATATAGCTTTCTTGCTTTTCCTCTAGAAGGTTTCCTACGTATTCCTGTTTGTCAGCCAGTAATAATCCTGGATGTTGACTGATTGGTGGATGATCCTCCGTATCAATTTTATTCTACGTCAAACTGTTTCTACCTACGTCAGAAGATCTGTGGGAGAAAACATCTTCAAACTACTCAATAAGACTTGCTGCAGCACACTTCTTAATTATGCATTCTGCAGTAACTCCGACGTTAGGTTCCCCAAAGACACAGCGACTAGAGGATTGTTGGTTCCTTTAACGCAAGTCACTGGAAATTAGGCTGCAAAAACTTCAGCTTTCGTAATGACTTTCGCCTTATAATTTATTCTGGCATCTCTCACTGGGATGACGGTTCGTGATAAGTTGATGAGTTACGAGGCTACTAATACATCTTTCGGGCTATTGCAGATATTAGTGTATTCCATTACACCATACCGGCAATTTCTGTTTTCAGCTATGGATACAGGTAGTAAATATTTTGTTCTTCCTGATATTGTGATGTCTTCTTCAGCTATTATTTAGAGGACGCATTTAATCTTTATCTTTGATTCCAAATAAGGATATTAGTTTATATCCTTTAAGGCAGAGTGAAGTTATTTTTTTTTAAAACCCAAGGGTAACTCATACCCTCCTAGAAAGTTTAATTCGAATATGCAAAGGTCTGCAATATCGTCAGATATGTCATGTGACGGTAGGAAGTGAATAGTTTTAAGAAATAATGAACTCTACATATAATAAAAGAAAGAGTCTGTGTGTGTCTCTTTCGTTTCCTCTTACGAGTAAGCTAATAGACCCACGGCTACGAAATTTGGTACATATTTGCATCTAGACAAGAGCCAGTGCACCTCGAAGCGATATTTTCGAAAATCGAATTAGAATTTTTTTTATTTTCTGTTTTGTGACGAAATCGCGTCATTTTGAGACATAATGGGCTATATTAAAGCGAGATTAAAAATGTACAGTTTACTTTTCTTTGATTTTTGGACACGTTAAACTTTCATCCTTGCGATTGCTTTTACAAAAAGAATTTTGGAAAAATGATAATATTTTGTATTTTTAAAAAATTGTTTAAATGAAGCTTCCTAGTACACTTCTCATATCTCACATTTTAAAAATGTGATTTTGGCAACAATTTTTCTGTATTATTGTTGTTGATAGATTTTTGGTGAAATCGCATCATTTTGAATAGTTTCATTCCGTTAGAAATATGGGTTTGGCAGCAATTTTTCATCGTATTTCTTATGTCACTGTTTTTAACAGATTGGCATATTTCATTGTCATTTATATATATATAATACATTTTTATTGATTTTTTTTTTTTAATTTGTTCTGCAGAGTAAAATTCTGGGCGGAATTTTATGTTGAGTTGCTTTCATGTTATTTTTTGCTTATTTCACTGTTTGTAAGATATTGAAAAGTTTTGCATGATTTTTTTTCTTCAGTGGAAAGTTTGTTAATTTTTTTATTAGGATAATTAATATTTGTATTAAGGGATATATCTTATTTCATTGTAATGTTTTTCTCTTGAAAATATAAGATAAAATATCATTAATTATACTTTGCTTTTCAGAATGTTTTATTTTTTGTATTCTTTTATGTTATTTATGGCTCATTTCACTGTTTTTAAGATATTGAAAAGTTTTCAGCGATTTTTTTCGGAAACAAATTTCTTAACCTCCTTTATACCATTGGAGTTGTTAAGATTTTGCAAAGGGAAGTTGGTCAATTCATTTATTAGGATAATTAATATTTGTATTAAGGGATATTGCTTATTTCATTGTAATTTTGTTATACGTAATAACTTTTTTATGAAGTTGTTCTGCAAAGTAAAATTCTACGCAGATTTTAAATTTAACGTTTGGTGTTCCCTTCAGCCATTTTTCTGGTACATTTAAAAGCCAGACGAAGGCTGGCAGCGAAGCTGATAGTAAGTTATAAAATAATCATATCTGCTAGGCATGAAAACTACCTTTATTCTACAGAATATGAATATGTATATGAATGCATGCAAATTACAAACTAAATTGATACAAATAAATCGATTAAATACGAATTTATTTTAATGTAAGTTAAGGTACACTTATATAACAGGCAATTGCAGATATTCGATTTAAAATTTTCAGTGAAACTTACATGCATTTTATAATTGTGATTAGGGAATTAAAATCGTTTCTACCACATCCATGCATAACTTTATATATCAGTAATATGTATTTAATATTTTTCTTTACATGTTATTTCATATGACCTTTAATTCTCGTTTTCTTAAATGCATTTCTTCGTTGCCTCATTTTATCAAACAGTCAATATAAGACAGATAGGAAAAGATTTTTTCTGCGATTGAAGAAGGCTTACTTTAATAAACTCATTATAATTAAAATTAGATCGTAAATTTGGTCATTGCTACAGCAATTACTTGATTGCACCATTCTTGTTGAAAGCAAAAACTAATAGTCAGAAAAATATTCCTACACAACCTTCTTTTGTTGTTTGTGTGGCATTCCTTCCTTCTAACAATGTTAGCCATTCGCTAATTTATGTCGCCATGAAACCTGATAGGAAAAAGAAACCTCACTAACTATTTTTCGTATTCCTTATATGGGCCCACCAGCGGCCGAGCGGTAAAGACGCTGAACACTGGTAGTTCGGTCTGAGGTTCGAATCCCGCGAACGGGCTGGCTGCATGGGCGTTTTCGTGGTTTTCCCCATGTGTAACGTGTATACGAGCCAGTTTCCCTTAGAAAGTCCTCCACGAAAGGCATCCCTCCCTTTAGGCAGATAGCCCTCGTGTGCTTTGCCATAATTAAATACACCGTATTCCTTATTTCCTACTAAATATGAACTATAAGTAGTTCCAGGAATGCTAACGCTCATAAAAGCTTTGTTGTTTATATTCGGAATTTATGACGTCATGGGCACAGATAAAATTAAGAAGCATAATGAACAAGTACTCTTTTAGAATAATATTCAAAAAATGAAGGAATCAGTTCGGTCTCCTTAAGCGCTGTTTATAGAGGAAGGAAAATTAAATCCGAAAATTAATGCCACAACTTTTAAATTATTTTAATACTTTGTAAGGATTATGTTAATTTTATTAACAGTTAAATTTTAAGTTAAAGTTCCTTTTCTGTCAAATTCTTAACTTCAACTTACTACTTCCGGCCAGAACGTACTTTTCGAATCTTGCTGAATATTTGATGAGAAGGAGCGGTATTTAAACCACGAAGTTACTTACGGAGGCAGAGAGAATCAGAGTTTCTGATTTACGCGCGTCTGCCTTTTTGGCCACTCTCTCTCTCTAAGCTGTTATTTGGCTCGGCCGTACTCAGGCCCTTGCTTAGCTTCGTGGTCAAATAAGTTAAGGTGAGCCAACTCAATTTGAATCTTGATAGCTTCGGCTATACTTCTTTAGTTAATCTTAGTTTTATTTTAATTCTTAGTATTTTAAGTATTTTAAGTTCAAGCCCAGGTGCGGGCTTTGCTTGTACACTCCCAGGTGGAGTTTTATTAAATCTTATTGGAATAATAATGGGTTAGTTACCCACCAATCTTGTTGTTTCTTGTCACCGAACGCAAGCGATTATTCGCTTATCAGTTTTTAGATTCTTCACTTCCAACATTAACTTAGAATTCCAAAGTGAGGAACTCTACAACTTTAAAACGTTCCATGCTGACAACGGAAGTATAAGGCTAGTAATTGCTTGTAAATAAAATGTTCACTCACATTTAATTATGTGAATTCTAAATATTGTTACGTTATTTTCTTCCTTCACGTTCGTACGGGGTTCGTAGATTTGGAGTGAATAACGACGACAATTGATGAAATATCGAAACGCACTTCTATTTATCAGTATTAATCAGATATCTCCAAAATCACTTTTACAGTCGTCGAACTGTTATAAACAAGCTGACACATGCAGCGACACTGCCTTCACAATGTCAGGCAATAACGGTGGAGACAGCTTCACCGCAAAGCAGCCGAGTACAGCTCCAAACTCTGCTTGGTCGTTCTCGGAACTCCACGTAGTCTCAAGACTCTCCACGCGAGGCACTCGACGATACACAAGAGTATAGCTCTCGACTCAGCACAGTCTAAGACAAACCTCGACGATAGTCTTCGAGACACTCGCTCAATGACTGACTATCAGATCGCTAGACGAGGCACACACACTAAGTGACTGCGGACTAGCAGGGTTTATATAGCTTTTGGCTTGCGATCGAGAACATTCTGAGGCTAAACCGGTAAGAATTCGCTTCAGAAGGTACTCCATCCGTCCATGGTATATCACCAATTTTGTCGCCAAATAGGCGATTTCTCGCCAAATGTGGCAACCCTGCTTAACCTTGCCATTTTATGGCAACCCTAAAACTGCTTTGCGGGAAAGCCATCTTACCGTGCCTGTACTTTTCGTAACAATATGGTAAATGTTACATTAGCATGCCCGAAAAAATTGGTTTCTTCTTTATTTTTTATAGTGGATTGTTAAAAAAGTTCTACTGCAAAAGTGAAATTTCATAAAGTAGTCTGTACAGAAGAAATATGTCAAGGAACAGCCCCTGGAACAGCATAGCTCGTGTGTTAAACTGAATTAAAACAGCTTTTTACCGTTCACCTCGCCGTCGTTTTTATACAAGGATCCTTTAATCAAAACCTGATTTGTGGCAATCCATAAGGAACTTATTTATCAAGTTTTTCTCTTTCTGACTCAGCTGCTCTCTCTTTTTAAGTTGTGTCTATTCAAACTCACAAGAAAGTTCAGAGTATCGGAAATTATAAGTGATAAGTGACGGAGGACGTCGGCACTGTCCCTTTACCTTAATGGTTAATCATCGGAAATTATAAATGGACATTCCGTGACAGATACAAAAAGCGAGGTCAAATGATCCAAAGTTGTCCATATGCACTGGTGTAAGCGGATGTGCTCGGCCAGATGTTAGTTCTAAGTTGACTAGCTAGAGTTAGGACTAACAGTTTCAGCTCTGCAAATGGAAGATTTCTGTAACTACAAAATCTGAAATGTTTTCTGATTTCGTTAAAGAAACAGTTCGATTAGTAAAATACTTATCTGGATAAACTTATCATTCTTTTAAAATGTAAATTTCGTTGACATATTCGAAAACAAATATATTTAATTTGATAGTTCTAAGTATATATTTTCTGAAGAAAAACAAATTTTTTCGTCCTGATTTAGAAATTTTTTGTTAAAGGCAAGCAGTTTCATTATTATTATAATTCATATTAATTGTTTTATATCGTGATGTTCATCATTCGTTTATTCATTTTTGTCAAATTTATAGTTCGACGGTTAAAGCGTTATTTAGCCTAGTTCTGGGAAATTTACAACGTTAAATTTGGTTTTGATTTTCAAGGACATAATTAATATTTATGAGATTAAAAATTTTGCCATATAAGAATAATAAAATTATGTTAACAGAAACCTCCTAATCATCCTAGTGAAACTAATTTCTTAAATATCTTCACTTACTTGAGAAATGTTTCAATTAAAAACTATACGCCGAAGATACGTCTAGGATCATAAAAATAGAGTTTTAGGTTTTAAGCATATATTAAATAGATGCTTATTTCAAAGCTAGCAGTAGTAGTACTGTACGGATTGTTATCTTCAGCGCGCGAGACTGTGTATCGGGAATTATGAAGATATGCTGTTTTTAAATATTTTGTGATCTTGTTATTCAGCAGAATTTTAAGTAACGAAAGTGCGAAGAATATAAGTTTCAGTTAATAAATTTAATACACAAAATGTTAATAATAAAGAAACAAGAAAAAACGTTTTGCAAGCCATTTTACTAAGAAAACTATACATTGATATGTTAAACTGAGAAAATAGAAAAATATACGCCGACTTCGTCGATATGTTACCGTGAAAGACCGAAATTGGAGAATGTCGACTTTCACCGGAGAATGTCAACGTTCACCAAATACGTCGGTGAAAGATCGAATATTTTTTTACATTCTTGTACATTCGGATCCTCACCGGTGTATGTCGAAAATCACAGATATGCTCTGGTGTAGGTCGAAAAGAGAGGAGTATATGTACACGCTGCCATTCCAAAAGGAAGTGTTCCACAAATAAATGCAGTTGTAAAAGCAAGGGCCTCTTGTGCAATTCAAAGTGTCATAATAGTTTAAGTTGTTGCAATAAATAAGATTTGAATCACATAATTTGGTAAGTTCATAACTTCTATTATTTTCCTTTCTCATTTTCAATGTACTGTGTGTTTTAAGTTCTTAAGTTCTTATTCTGAGTCTCAAGTGCGTTTTTTCGCGAATGAATTACGGAGAAGAATATATAATATTCTTATGTGTTCGACATTCACCAATAGTACATGGTGAATGTCGACATTCACCGG
The DNA here is from genome assembly GCF_044657685.1 of Stegodyphus dumicola. NCBI lineage: Eukaryota > Metazoa > Arthropoda > Arachnida > Araneae > Eresidae > Stegodyphus > Stegodyphus dumicola. Next base: position 25,486,845 of record NC_140772.1, read on the forward strand.
TGTAAGTCAAAAATAAGAGTATTTGGAAAATATTTCGGACATACACCAAGCGACTATGTGAATGTTGACATTCACCGGTGAAAGTCGACGTTCTCCAGATTTTGGTGTTTCACCGTAACAGATTATATTTAAAGGGAACTTTTTTTTCATTTAAACTGAATTGTTGTCTGATTGCAGTGAAAGTTTTATGAAGTTGATTAACACTGCATATCCCATAAACCTAATAAATTTTCATAATTTTGCTATTGAATTGCGTATGTGAATTGAATCGTAAGGGCAAAGGAAATTATGCTTAATAATAAAGTTAAAACAACAAAAATATATGGGATAGCAATAATGACTGCAACAGCAGTCTGGTATACTACGAGCTCAGAGCGTAGAAAAACCTTAACGAACCCTTTTGGGCGATTTCAGAATTTTCTTACTTTCCAAGACAGTAACTAATAGAAGCTGTAACCGAAATAGAGATAGTAATAGCTAATTTAGATAACAATAGACGGTTGCAGTAACAGAGTGACTCAAGTAACCACTATAACGTCCTAGAAGATGGTTAAAGAATCCTGAATAAAGCTGAACGAGGTTAAAGGATTAATACAAACGAACCACAAGGGCATATGGGGTGAGACGCATATCTTCGTGTAACCCGTAACCCATTCTAACAAAACTTGTCGTGTATTCACATCAGATATGGAGAAATTTTTGAAAACAGTTGTAGAGTCATTAGGTTTATTGGAAGCAGAAAAGATGAAAAATATGCAACTACCTTCGCCGGGAATCGAACCACGGACCTCTGGAATACCGGCCTATCGTGCTACCGTTACACCACGAAGGCACGCTAGGGAAGTGGGAGAAATACCTTATATACTTCCCTTTTTAAAGGGCGACTAGGGTTTTAGGGAACATAGTCGCCAAATTCTGGGTGCGGGAATCATCGTCCACAACCCTTTTAGTTCGGGCGCCATTTGTAAAGTCATTAGGTTAATTGGAAGCATAAAAGATGAAAATATGCAACCGCCTTCGCCGGAACTCGAACCACGGACCTCTGGAATACCGGCCCAGCGTTCTACCCTTACACCCCGAAGGCACGCTAGGGAAGTGGGAAAAATACCTTATATACTCCCTTTTTTAAAGAACGACTAGGGTCTTAGGGAACCTAGTCGCCATATCCTGGGTGCGGAGAATCATCACCCACAACCCTTTTAGTTCGGGCGCCACTTGTAGAGTCATTAGGTTAATTGGAAGTAGAAAAGATGAAAAATATGCAACCGCCTTCGCCGGGAATCGAACCACGGACCTCTGGAATACCGGCCCAGCGTGCTACCGTTACACCACGAAGGCACGCTAGGGAAGTGGGAGAAATACCTTATACAGTTAACTCTTGCTTGCTTTGCCATAATCAAATAAATAAACCATCAAAATAATTGTGCTAAATATTTGTCATTTAGTAGACTGCAAATTCACCCATTATAATTACTAGTGCTTGGACATTCCAAAATTAAATTTTCAACTACTTTGCATTTATCTAGTAGTTGACACTAAGTCACAAAATTCAGTTATTGTAAAATAAAGACATTATCTTCTTGATAATGTGTTTATCAAGAAGATAATGTGTATATTTTAATTGCAAGATTAGAATGTTTTGCAAGATTAGAAAATTGCAAGATTAGAAAGTTTTACAAATACTCCAACAGCTTTAACATAATCATCTGAGTTCGGTATTTTTGCAACTCAGAACAATTCCACATCTATTTTAATCAGGAATGAAGAATAAAAAGATACCCACAACAAGGAAATGTTAGGTATTACAAGTAAAGTAAAGGTATTAACAATAAAAATGTTGCATTTTTCTAAAACAAGGGAGCGGGCAATTTACTTTCAATCTCTTGTGGTTCTCTATTAACGCATTCCATGTGCGTTAATTGGAAAACATTAAAAAGCTGAATCTACACTCTGTGAGAGATAATTTTAAAATAATTCCAATTAATTGCAATTTCGGTCTTTTTTATACCAAAGTTTGTTAACATTTTTTCCCTGGAAGCCCTTAAAGAGGGAAAATTAACGAGCGAAATGCGATACGAGAAATCCCCAGCTTCCCGATTTCCGTCACTGAAACCCAATGCCTGGCAATTAGGAGAGTCTGGCCAGACTTGTAGAAATATTTCGTTCTAATTATGGATGCGTTCGATATTAGGTTCTAGGAAACTAATTAAAATTCCGGGAACCGTTTTCCAGATTCTAACTTCTACATTTTTTTTCTCTTTAAACTGAATTGTTGTCTGATTGCAGGGAAAGTTTTCTGAAGTTGGTTAACGCTGCATATCGCATGAACCTGAGAACTCCTCCCTTTTTTTTCCCTCAAACTGTTAATTATTTTTAAGAAATTTCATGCTTCGGGTACAAAGAGCATTTATTATTTACGACTACAATTTAATGCATAAGATAAAACATTTACAACATTTCCGACTGATTTCATAAGAAAAAGTATTTCCAATACTAAAGTATCTATAACATATGGAAAGACTGGCGTTGTTTATAAAACAGGTTTCTTAAAAATTAGAATAATTGTGTTAAAAACGTGCTACAAGTTTTTAGGAAAAGGCCTAACACAAGCATCAGTAAGAAATAATTTTCCATGTATCACCTTAAATGTGTTAATAATATTGCATAATGTTTGTGATCACAAAGAACTGAAAAAAATTCATATTACATTACAATTCTGCATAATCAAAAATCGTTTAACTTAAAGTTACTGAATTAGTAAACTTAGAAACCTGTCATTTCCAGTGACCACCACTGTTGTGGGGGATAAGGGCACTAAACGGTTGTATAGACATTAAGTATTTTGGGGGAAGCAGGAGAGATAAAAAATGAGCCTCGCCGGGAATCGAACCTCGGAACTCTGGAATACTCTCTCAGCGTGCAGACCACCACACCACAAAGGCATGTAAGAAGGCAGGAGAAATACCTTATATACTCCCCCTTTTAAAGGGCGACTGGGTTTTTTTAGGAGACCCAATCGCAAAATCCTGGGTGAGAAGAATCATTATCCACCACCTTTTAGTTCGGGCGTCACTATAGAGTTATTAGGTAATATTTTGGAAGCAGGAGTAATGAAAAATGAATAAACACCTTCGCCAGAAATCGAACCGTAGACCTCTGGAATACGCGCCCAACGTACAGCCCACCACACCATGAAGGCATGACAAGAAGGCGGAAGAAATACCTTATACGGTGGTAATTCGATATGGGTTCGAAGTGTGGCAAACGGGCTGGCGAACAAGCAACGGAAATTACCAGGGCTGGCTGCTATGGTAATTCCCGTTTCTTGTTCAATGCGTAACGATAATACGAATCAGTTTCCTCAGAAAGTCACATAAGAAGACCTTGGGCGCAAGGCCCTATTGTGTTTTATAATTAACCTACAAATCCAATCCAGTTATTTCTAACTTATTACTCGAATTTGTATTTCGTTTCCCCCTTATAAATATATTTCGTTAATTATATAATTATTTTTAATAACTACTTATAATGTAATCGCTTGCATAAAAAGTTGGTTGCAAAATATTTGGCCTGAAGAAAATCAGCAAGTGTCTATGTTCAATTGCAAAACCATTAAAATTGTAAGACCATAAACAATATGTAATCATTGCGCTATATATCCAAAAAAAAAAGGACTCACATAATGATTTACAGATTTGAAATGAAAGGCATTAAAAGTATTCTTTTTGATAAATGGAAATTTTCCATGAAAGAGTATAAACTGTATTGCAACTGATGTATATACTTTAACAATGTCCTCATATTTTTCAAAAACTTCTTGATCACTGAATGCAGGTTCTATAAAGAGAATGACCATTGTTAAATGTTTCTATTAACTTTCTATATAATTTCATTTATTATTTAAATTTGCTGAAGCATCCTTCGCGACTACTAAGAATAACTGGCAAAGTTAAAAGCATTTATGAAAGTGCTTCCAGGTGCGGTATACCAGCTGAACTAAATTATATTCGTGAATAATATAAGGGATTTAAATTTGTAGACGTTTCGGTATGCGGAATGTTGAAAATAGCATGTTTTTAAAAATTAGATATTTTGAATGAATTTCTGCAGCCTTTATATCATTTTGATATTTAAGTGCAAAGTTATAAGCTGTTGACTTTAAAAGACATAAATTAAAATATTTTTGGACAATCAGATAGTGAAACTTGGAACATATTACGTTCAGATTTTCGTAGCTTGATTTCTAATGTGAAATTAAAAAAATCTAAGAGTTATTTAGTTTCGACTACAAAAAAATAGTTTTCTGAAAAATTAATTTTGTTATTCATTATGAGTAACAAAATTAATTTTTCATAAAATGTGTATTATGAATGTATTATTAATCTGTATTATGAATATGTATTATATGTATTATGGAATTTGTATTATGAATTCTTTTCCTTCAAATTTCTTCAGTTGAGATATTTATCAAACTTCATTCTATCAGGTTCAATGTTTCTTCTAACCTTCTTCGGAAACATACAAGGACCTGACTAAGAACAGAGAGCTTACTAAAGCTATGTTCACTAATTGTAGTAAGTAGACAGGATACAGACGAAGGGTATACAAAACCCTTTATTTTTCTTTATATACAATGACTTCCGTACTTCGGAATACAATGACCCTCCACTCGGGGTCTAACGGAAAAGATATCAAAATAAAACTAAACTCTAATTTAACTTTAGAATAATACACGTGTAAGATTGGCCTTATAATAACAGGAAGCGTATGTAGCACAGAGACTGTGAACACTACAATACGTTTAATTTATCAAGAGGATTAAAACCTCTGGCCTGGAAGGCAAATAGCAACTGCGTAACTTCTAAGGTAAGCGGCCTGCTTCGAACTCACTGCTTCCTCTCTTTCGCTTGGCAAAAAGGCCACACTTAAATACTTGGCGTTCGCCAGACCAACTTTGCATAAAAACCTTCACGCTTATAATTCTGGCCGGAAGTAGAAAATAAGAAGTGATAGTAAAGATTTAAAATAAAATAAACGTTAGTAAAACTTAAGATCCTTACAATTCAAGTGATTAGGACACTATACATGCTGTAAATAATTTTGATTTTATTTTTTCATGGAGGAGAAGGATTGCAAGTGCGATAAAAGCTGTTGTCTGAGATTTAAAAACAAATTTTTAGGTTTAATATCTATTACCGCCATCTATTAAATCTCCATAAAAAGTTAGATTTATAGTTCACTTGTTATTTCATACTCTTATCTACCTATTCGACTTTTCATGTTAATGTAAAACAAACTTTTTCGGAAAAATGTAGCATTATGTAGGTGTCTGCTCTGGTAAAATAGCTATTTCTAAGCGAAGTAAGCTATGTATAAAGTTGAAAAATGCATATAAATAACCTTTTTCGAAAATACACATCGCTTCTTGAAAATTTTATAAAATGCAGAGAAGAAGTGCAAACTGGAAAGAAAAATATTTATTCTTACACAAAATATGCTAATACAAGTCTTCAGGAACGGTGTTTCTTAAAGAGAAATTCTTCTTCTTTTATTTATTTTTTACAACCTACGACATCTAAGCCCGCTGGAAAGCAATGGATGCCAAAATGTCCACCATATCAACATAATGGAACGTCAGCTGCAGTCTGACTTGCTTTCATAGGAAGATATCCTGTTTATAACAAAGAACTTCCATAAATAAAATTCAGAATCTGCGGAAATACGAATTTTTTTTTTTTTATTCTGCGTTTAAAATGGAGAACGAATTCAAAGTGGAACTAAAGTTATCTAAAGCCTACTTTGAAAATCCACACTTCTATTGCCTATACCATTTCGTTTCAACGAAAAATGTTTGACACGTCGGCTTTGGTTCTATTAGCGTATCATTTATCGAAAATCAGACAGTCGTAAGAAGATAAATGTATCTCTTCAGCTTAAATTTATAATTTTTACATCTATATTTAATGCTTTGGGCTACTTGTGTACAATAAAATAATATTTGAAACACCGCGGATGAGCCATCTTTGAGGAGTTTATTATTTTCAGTTCCAGATTTTATGCACTGATAAAACGCAAAATATTGGTATTGCATGAAACTAACTGTCGCAAACAGTCAACTGAAATAAATGCATAGCTATACCTTGCATAATTTAGTGTCCTCTTTATTAAATAAATGCAATAGTATTCGCGTTGCACTAATTTGGAGTGAGATAATTTTTTATCCTAGTACGTTTTTTACCTTTCTCTTTTTTTCCACTTTAAATAGCTTATTGTTAAATTCATTAACGGGTATCAAACGGCGTTCAGTCAAACTACTCAAAATTTTTGTTTTTCGTATTTAGAGTTTCTGGATTCATATAAGAAGTTGATTAGATCATGGGTGAAATTGGACAATCGAAAGCGGTACTTAACTTGAAGATAGTTTTAAGTGAAAAACAGTTCTAAAATATAATCCAAAGTTTTTCAGTTTCATTATTTAAGACTGTATCAATGGGAAGAAACATATTTTGGCTAAAGACGGAAATGATACTTTACTTGAAGCTCTGTATATCTAATTAAGATAGAAAGAAATTCATTGCTTTTGCAGGTAAGACACCGTAACACGACGAACAAATACTAATTCAAAAGTCAAACAACAAAAATCAGCGTTATATTTTCAAATTTTCACAGGACTAGTTTCGATGGTTTTACCGAACCACCATACTCACCTGCAAAAGCAAATGAACGAGATAGGATATAATGATCAGATAAGAAACCCTGGACAGAAAATAAGCTAGTGGCGCCATCTGTTGATGAAACCAGAACTAAAACAGAATTTCTTTAAAGGCTGAAGGCAAAGATAGATTGGAATTAGGATCGTTAACTAGAATAGAAAGATTTTTTTGGATGTGAAATGCCTCTAGAAAATCCAGTTCTCCAATGGAACATGATTTTTGAATAATTTTGGCAGCAGAAAAATTGAAAGTGTGATTTTCGGACCACCAATGTTGGGCTCTGTATATATGTTTTTGAAAAAAATCGATTATGATATAACACAAAATTTGTACTTAATTAACTTAATTAATTAATAATTAAACTTAATACTTAAAGCTCGAGAATGTGTATACGGAGCGGATAAATTAATAACCGAGAACAACATATTAGATTCTTGTACAGGACTTAAACCGAGGCCTTCTCTACGTCAATTACAGTCATTAATCATTATTCCGGTTAGGTGACTCTTTCAAAAATTTTAAAAAAATTATGCACATATTAAAATCTGTCTAAATTCGAGCTTTCGTCTGTGCTCTTTTAAAGTAATTTACAATTTGCATACGTTCAGTGCATATACAGTTTCTTTATAATTTATTTATACATATAAAAATAAAACTGCTTGTTCCTTATATGCTTTAAATATTTGCAGTCAGGGGGAAAAAATCTTAAACGAAGAGAAAATAATTGGAAGTTATTTCTGCATACCTTTTACTGTACCTTTACATCAGAATTCTAAAAGCATCACCACTGTGATTAGCTTAGGTTGATTTGCGAGGAAATAAGAATTTTAAGCGAAGTAAGAGATAACTGGTCTAGAATTATATACAAATTTTAACAGTATAATAAAATAAAGTTATTAAAATCGTAATTAAATCAATGCAATAAATTAAAATTAATATAAGGTTTACAAACTGAAACGTGCAAATTAAATCACACATCACTTTCAAGAATTAGTTTCTCAATTTAAGGAACTCACGTTTTTTTAATTTATATATTTTTTCGAATTGTTGAATTTCGACTTTTGCTTAGATTAAAATAGGGCTAAATAAGTAGAAAGATTTTAAGGCTTATTAAATTAAAATTTAATTAAATATTTTTCGCAATGAAAGAGCAATAAAAACAGGTATACGTTATGAATTTTATTCTTTAAACTGGTACATAAAAAGTGTAAAAATCTTATTTTTCTTAGACATATACTGCCTTCACGTAACATTGCTGCTTCTTATATATATCAATTAGAATACTTTTTGCCTTATCTGATGCAAATTACATGTACATTGGGCCAATAAATAAATAAAGAAAGAAAGAATTAAAATCTGAAAGGTGTCAGATTTTAAATTACTTCCAAAGGGACGTTTTTAACGTTTTGTGTGAAATTTCGTTTGTGTTTAAACACAGAATAGTAGTTAAGGTAAAATTTTAGAGACTGAAATAATTTCTCATATTTTCCCCACTTAAAGAACGCTTGGTTAAATTCACAAGATTCAGCCAATCAAATTTAGGTAGTGATGAATTTATATAAGGTATTTTCTCCCTTCTCTCTGCATGCCTTCGTAGTGTAACTGGAAGCATACTCAACTCATATTCGAGAGATAGAGAGTTCGAGTCACGTTGAGGGCACTGCGGATTTCCTCAGTTGCCTGACATTGACAAATTCTAAATGACTCTAAAATGGCGCCCGAACTAAAAGTTGGTGGATGATAATTCTTCACCATCATAATTTGGCGATTGTGTGCGCTAATCCCCGGTCGCCCTTTAAAAGCAAAGGTAGTACGTAAGATATTTTCTCCCTTCTTTCTGCACGAATTCGCGCAATAACTGGTAGCATACTAAAATCAAATATCGGGTTGAAACCGAAAACATCGCAGCAAAAACATCGCGGACGAAAACGTCGCGGAGAAAACAACGCTAGGTGAAAACGTCGTGATACAAAACATCGCAAAGAGAAAACATCGCAGTTCTAAAACATCGTGATACAAAATATCCTCGTCCAAAATAAAGCGGTTCAAAAATTTCGCAGTTTAAAAACATCGTCGTCGAAAATATCATGGTTAAAAAATAAAGTATCCACAAATCATCGCATGACGATAACATCGCAGACATGCTTTTTTCAGGCTTTAATAATTGTGAATGGATATTTCCATAATGATTTGTGAGCGCAAGATGGAAAGAAGGATAATCTTTACTTTCATATTTTTTTATTAACTAATAAATTTTTGCTAAAAAAGTAACAAGGAAATTTAAGCATAGAAAATTAAGGCAACTTATAGCACTTAATAGAATTTTAAACCGACATAGTTAACTAACAAAGATCATTAATAAATCATTTTTGATAAAGTTTTTACTGGTAAATTTTCATTAAAAGTATAATCTAAAAATGTTTAGAAAAAGGAAGCTACGTAACTGCATGACCTTATCTATAAAAAATTGCTAATTATGAGATTATTTTCTTCACTTTTGTCACTCTTATAATGAAAATTATTTCTTGTTCTGCTTCAGTTTATTCTTAAGTATTAAGTTTCCTTCTTACTTTTTCATCAAAAATTTATTAGTTAATAAAAAATATGAAAGTAAAAATTATCTTTCTTTGCATCTCGCGCTCCCAAATCATTATGGGAATATCCATTTACAATTATTAAAGCCTGAAAAAAGCAGGTCTGCGATGTTATCGTCCTGCGATGATTTGTCGATACTTTACTTTTTACCGCGATATTTTCGACGACGATGTTTTTAAACCGCTTTATTTTGGACGACGATATTTTGTATCACGATGTTTTAGAACTACGATGTTTTCTCCCATGATGTTTTGTAGTACGACGTTTTCGCCTTGCGTTGTTTTCTCCGCGACGTTTTCGAGCGCGATGTTATCGGCGGACATCAAACATCGCATATTCTAGAGTCTAGGGTACTGCACAGTTTTCACATTTCCTGCTTCAAAATAACCTAATGTCACTACAAATTGTCATCTTCAGTACTTTTTGCTTAAGTAGTTCTGTTAAAATGCTAGGATATTCGGAGAGAAGAACGTTAAACATTAAGTGTGGCCTCGACGAAATTTGAACCTTTAATTTCCCATTTCCCTGTTGGACATACTAATGACGTACGCTATGAAAGGACGCGAGAAGCGATAATTATTTACACAATTTATGCATTAAATTTTAGTCTAATCATTTTATAACTGTTCTTAATATATTCTGCCGTCTAAAACAAGTTAGGAGTTCTTCAATAAATTTCCATGGTAAATAAGGCAAAAAATAGTACTACTAAAACTTTGTTCATTGAAATTAAATTAAACAGTTATTTTTAAAGAAACTGTACCAGAAATAAAAGTAATAATATCGCTGTCTGCTGGGCATTATTTTCTTTGGAAGATCTTTCTAGCGTAATATTACGACTGACTTCCTAGCAGTATCTAAAAGGGTGAGAAATAAGGGTTTTTATTTTTTCTTTAAAAGCATCTAGAGCTTATGTAACTCCTTTTCCATCTCCGTGCGCAGTAGAAAGACGGACGATGAGATATATGCGGTCGAAGTGCAGACACTCTGTGGTGTCACGGTTTCAGACTTTGATGGATTGGCCGTCCAGCCGGCTTCAATACATGAGCTTCATCCCGAGTCAGAAAATAAAAACCTCAAAAATGTAAAAAAAGTTAAAACGAATTGATGTCGGGTGCTCCAACCAGCTGTAAGATTTTTCTTTTCATTTTTGTATTAATATTATCTTCCTTTCGTTCCAGAGTTTATACCTCAATTTTATCACATTTTTTTCTTAGAGAACACGCATAAATTGAAGCAGTGAGGCTATATTTTGCCTTTCATGTGTAAAACAGGCAAGATATTTTATATGACGAGACCAAATTATTGACTTATATTAAAAAAAAGAAACTGAAGACATTGATAAAAAAGCATATTTCCTAAAAATGGTTTAGAAAAAATATTTTGATTAGACGTATAACGTTTAAAATATTTGTATCCTAAGAAAACGCCATGCAGTAAACAAACATCTTCAGCCATTAAAGACACAGTGGAGAGGACATCTCATGGCGTTCTGCAAACTGCTTATGCAAATTAATGCACCTTGTTGCAGAAGTCTTTGATTCCTTTACATCATGTTGCATACAGACTCTACAATCTCTGTGAAGTAATTTAAATACGTAGCGTATTCGGAAACTAAGTACCGTTTCATTCTAGCGCCGTTGCAGCGCTGTGGTAGGCGTCCCGCTTGTGCGCACTAGTCTTTCTTGTTCACTGACTTTCAATTGTCGCCATTTTTGTTGCTCTATGTTGTGTTTCCAGTTTGCTGTGCACATTCAAATGTTTAAGACAATTAGTTCTCCCGCTGACTGTGAGATTCGTGCCGTGATTAAATTTTTGAACTCGAGGAATGTTAAACCGGCCGAAATTTATCGTCAAGTGACAGAAGTTTACGGTGAATACGCGATAAGTGATGGAATGGTGAGAAAGTGGGTAAGAATGTTTAACGCAGGTCGAACAAATGTCCACGCCGATCGCTTCCTGTTGTCACCGATCATTTGGTAAGGAAAGTTGATGAAGCACTTCATGAGAACAGACGCTTCACAATGACAACTCTTTCAGAGGCATTTCCACAAATTTCACGTACCGTTTTGTTCGAAATTGTGTCTGACCGCTTGAATTATCGCAAACTGTGTTCCCGATGTGTTCCAAAAATGCTCACCGATGTTCATAAAACAAAGCGACTTGGTAATGCCCTGACATTTCTCACGCGGTACAGTGATGAGGGAGAAAACGTTTTAAACCAAATTGTGACAGGTGATGTCATTTCCCACCAGAATCGAAACAACAATCGATGGAGTGGAGACGCACTCATTCTCCGAAAACAAAAAAGTTCAAAGTGACAATGTCATCACAAAAAATCATGTGCACTGTCTTCTGGGATAGGAAAGGCGTTTTGCTTACTGAATTTCTTCCAAGAGGTGAAATCATTAATGCGGCACGATATTGTGAGACTTTAACAAAACTAAGGCGTGCCATTCAAAACAAACGAAGAGGAATGCTCAGTAAAGGAATTGTGTTGCTCCATGACAATGCTCGGCCCCATACTGCTGGTGTCACTCAATCGTTAATTCGACAGTTTCATTGGGAGCAGTTCGATCACCCGCCGTACAGCCCGGACTTGGCGCCGTCCGACTGTCACTTGTTTCTGCACATAAAGCGCGAGCTTGGTGGCAAGCGCTTTGGATCTGACGATGACACGAAAAATGCTGTGGAGTCGTGGTTATCGAATCTGGCGGGAAGTTTCTTTGACGATGGTATACAAAACTGGTCACCCGCTATGACAAGTGTTTGATCATTGGCGGAAACTATGTTGAAAAATAGTTTAAGACATGTATTTTCATGTAAAAATACAATGCGTTCGAAAAAATTGTTTTACTTTTTTTTTTTTTTTTTTTTTTTCAAAACGGTACTTAGTTTCCGAATACGCCTCGTATTATAATGTTTTTATTCTCGTTTCTATACAAAATTAAGAGAATTTTCAAATTATGTCTATCTTTATGTAAAGAATTGAGCCGAAAGCACTAATTATGCCACCGAAGGATTACGCAAACATCCGTAGCATACACATGTGACTACAGAGCTGTGACTGTGTGTGAGAATGGAAATTTCTCACACCACGCAGTTCATCAGCATGGACACTATCGTATTATTAATCGGAATCGCAGAATTACACGTGCATATAAATACCCGCCAAACAGGTTTCTCTCTCTGGAAACAGTAAGATGATAATGCATAAAACACATATAATTGTTTTATGCATTATCATCTTACTGTTTCCATATCCTACCCCTGCATGTATATAACCTTGCACAGTAGAATATTTTATCTTACGCCAGTCACGCGCAGTAAGTGAAATCTAATGCACCTAGCGTCCGAGTCCTTGATATTTATATAGATACTGGTGGACGTGGCGCTACACCAATTAACCATATGGTAAAGTGGTGGTGCCCACGTCCTCCGTCGCATGTCACATGTCTCTCTCTCTCTTTGCTGAATACGTCTCTAACGAGTATGCGAGGCTGCAGCCCTTGCATATCTCACACTCTATCATGAAAGATTATGTTGAAAATTAATCCTACTACGAAATAATTATGCTAAAATTTAACCCGTCTTGAAATATCTTGTTAATGTGTGTTTCGCATCAAGAAATTCCTGCTATTGTCATCGGCCCGTCTCCTCGTGGTCTTCACCTTGTGCTGACCTGAAGAATGTGTGTAAAAAAAAGAATAATCTAAGCGTATATAAAACAACATCTGCAAACTGTTTACATAACGCGGAAATATTTCCAGTACGAAAAGTGAGCGATGAAATAATATATAAATTTTGCTTTCGATTTTCACTAGACGGGGCCGTTCTTATGTTCTTGTGTTTTTTTTTTTTTTTTTTTTTTTTTTTTTTTTTTTGTGCTATGTTATCAATTTGATACATTTAATATAGATACTGTTTAAGTAATTGAGTAAAGAGAGATTGAGAAAAGAAATGTGTCTCCGCGAGTCTCATGCATGTGTGTTTGTGGGTAAGTGAAGTAATTTTATCATTCTCTATTTTAGGGTTGAGGGAACATTTTCGGCGATTTTTGTGCTTGTACTCCTTTACAACATTAACCAAGAGTTGGACAAATTTTATAAGGTATCGGTTAAAGTAGGTAGAGACAAACGTATGGATGATGGAATGAGATGGAGAATTACCATAAATTATGGGCAGACCAAGTACCAGCGCAGCTGGCTACGGACTCAGTGTAAAACCCACTGTAGCACTCAATGTGTGGAAACAGTTTCAGAACACTAGATACATATCGAGAATTTCATAGCGGATAACACTCTGAAACCAGAAGGGAAAAAAAACAACGCTATCTTTGTAGTTTGTAGTCTTCACGGCCTTCATTGAACGCCACTTCAATTAACCAATCAATAGCCCTCGTTGAACGCCACGGTCACTTCATTGAACGTTCAGTGGCCTTCACTGAACGATTTATAGTCTTCACGGCCACATGAAAACATCTATTTTCTTTACGGCGTTAACTGTTTAAAGCCCTGAAGCTATCAACTATCAATAGCTATGAATTGTGGGAGATTGGTTTTTCAAATGTGACAAAAATTTTAATTTGCAGTCGCTGTTCCATCTGTTTATGAATCTCCATCATCAGCAAAAGAAACCAATATATGTCACCCTCCAAAAATGTCCCTTTTGTCACTGTACATTTGCTTCGATAGACTGACTGTTATTGACCCTCCGGCGAGTGTCCACGTAAACAGAGTAGAGCTCGTTCATTTGCGCTTTTGCAACTGACGATGGTGGTTCGGTAGAACCATCAAAACTAGTCCTGTGTAAATTTGAAAATATAACGCTGATTTTTGTTGTTTGACTTCTGAATTAGAGTAGAGCTTTCATACAGCCGAACATCACAGCTAAGTATCCCTGGTAGTTTTTCTCGTATTTTTTTAACATATTACTGATATCTTGTGAAAGAATAAAAAACAAAGTGACGAGGTTTTAGCCCAAAAAACCTGTAACAGGACTTGACATAGGAGCCAATTAAAAAAATCATTAGAAATTATTCATTTAAATTGCATAATATGATGAATATTTTGACAACTCGAATACTTTCAAGAGTTTATTCGTTGATTACGTACTTCATAACTGCATGCAGGCAAGAACTGCCGTTAATAATATATCATTTTTGTCAGGACAGTTTTTCACTTTTGACACTTTTATATGAAACTTCACATCTTGTATGATTGTAAAATATTAAAATTTAACTTCTTTCTTTAACCCTTTGCGGCACAGTGTGTCCGGTCTGGACACACCTAAAAATTTCCTTCTATACGCACAGAAAAAATTGAATGAAAAAGGATTTATAGGTTACTATAGAACCTTCTTTATTTAGAGTAGATGGCAGCTCAACACAAATCAGTCCATATATTTTAGCCATGTTTAGTTTTTTTAAGACCCTCCTTTTTCAAAGAAACCTTCCAAATTTTTTTAGGGTATAAAAGGAATTGTTTCAAAAGAAATTTCTATGTTATTTTTTGGCTGTATGCTAATCTCCTTATTCTATACTATTTTTAAATTTTTACCTTGAAATCTTGCTTAAAATGAAACAGCGAACCCTAGGTGCGCCCAGACCGGGCTCACCGATCATCTAGGACAACTGTCTGTATTCTTATTTTCTCCGCATCTCATTGGTCAGTTCATTGGCAACAATGCTCGTTTCAGCACTCTTTTCGAAGCTCTATTCAATCAGTGTGCCACTTTGGGCACACCCACAGAATTAAAACGATGAGTGCTATCTTCACAAAATTTTACTTGTGTACTCCTCTAGTCCTAATTAGACTGCCTACCTTTTTTTTTTTTTTTATCAAAACTTCGACTTTAAAAAGTAGCGTGCCTGTTAGGGTTAAAATGATATGAAACCAAAATGAAATAGTTCTTCACTAAAAGAATGCAGAAGTCAACAAACCGTGGAAAATTTTTATGTTCCGAAATAGCAGCATTTTTCTCAAATAAATTAAAGTTTCATGGCACTATAAGGTAAACACAGCTAGCTGTTTGAAAACTGTGGGCTTTTTTTTTTTTTTTTCCAGTTTTTTTCTTCCTAAACCTGCGAGATCGTAACTATCCTCGCTTCTGTCTTAAGACATTTCTCATGAAAACTGTATAAAATGTTGAGCTTTCATCTTTGTTCGGGAAGTTCAAGTTTGAAAAAGTTCACGGGTTTCCGAAAAAAGCTTCATCAGTCTCTGTCAGAAAGGGACGATAGCACTTTAAGATATGGGAAGACATTTCGCCTTTTCTTTTAGATCTTTCATTCGTCGCAGAAACCGTGATCTTTCTTTCGTTTTCCGCGCTTAAATTGCATTCTGAGTTCCTTTTATTTATTTATTTTATACTTTGTTTTTTCTTTTTCGAGCTTTGCTGAAGCTTATCAATATGCGGGAAACAAAAGTATTGAACTTTTGCATCAGAAACATACACTTGGAAATGCATATAGAATAAAAGGATTGAAATAAATCATATAAATGTTTGTAACGAAAAGTCAGTACGTAAATAAATCATTTTTAATGACTTCAGTGTTTTGGCCATAACTCTGAGCAAAAGCTGAAATGCAGAATATTTACAGATACTGCAAATACATTTACAAATTTTCATAATTTTAAACACATCAAAACAGCATATGTCCAGATGTATATAAATATAAAAAAAATGTTATTGATAACAGAAGCGTGTTACAGAGGAAATAAGAAAGCAGTTATGTTATTTCCTTGCGAATGAATGTGATGCTTATAAATCTGCCTGGCACTCTGAATTTCAAAGTATATGAGATATAAAGCTTTTAAGGGGGCTCATGTACCTTAAAACCCATAAGATCTTCGAATATGTTACTGTTGTATTGGTGTTGTCTCTAGACAGGGGTGGACGCGGTGCTATACCGATTAACCTAATGGTAAAGGGACAATGCCCGCGTCCTCCGTCACTTGTCACTTGTTGTAAGAATTAAGATACATTATTAGTCCAAAGGGATTTGAATCCCGAAGGACTATTAGTTTCGTTTTGGCATTTTGCGTCGGACGGATAAATGTCGGTTCACTTTTCAAACTGTTGCCATAAAATGTTAGAGTCCTGCATTATATTTGAAGAAATTAAATAATGAAAATCTGCGTAAATGTATGTATATTTCTCACATTGTCATAAAAGAACGGTACATAGAGTTATCGAATTTTGAATAACGTAATCCTCCAACGAATATGAGCATGTGGAAGACCAAATTTGAAATTTGAAATTTGTTTTATGATCGATTTCCTATTTTTTAAAACTTTGACGAATTTTTGATTAACAAACTCAATGATTTCAAAGCGAGCAATGGCAACGTTGTGCAGAAAAAACATTTTTATCTCCAGCGCGTGAGTCTCTGTATCGGAAATTCTAAAGATATGCTCGTTTTAAAACTATTTTGCGATATTGCGGTTGCACTGGATCTTATGGTTCAAGTGCGAGGAACATGATATTTAATAAAGAAAGGTAACACACAAAATGTTAAAAAACACCCCTTTGTACGTAATTTAAAATCTGAAACATTTCAGATTTTTTTTTTTTTTTTTTTTTCTATTTTAAAAACAATTACTTTCAACTTTTTGCAGCTTACTACACAGCATACTTGCTTTCTGAAATAGAAATCAGAAAGTTTGTGTTGCCACAAATATTTTTATAATTTAATCCGATTTGTGACAAAATTTTTCGTCATGTTTCCACCTTGCGCGCACAGTTTAAAATATTTTGTTGCATAATTTAATTACATGCTTAATATGTAGCTTTTATAACATTTGCAAACTACCGTGAACCAAAAATTCTAAGAATTTCAAGTTAAACTTTTATTTTATTTAGAGTTGAGTGTATAAAATGTATTTCGTTAAAAAAAATCTCTAATGTTTTCATGCATAAATTTTTTTAATATCATCAGATTCAATAAAATATTCGGCCCACCAGCAGCCGAGCGGTAAAGTCGCTGAACACTGGTAGTTCGGTCCGAGGTTCGAATCCCGCGAACGGGCTGGCTGCATGGGCGTTTTCGTGGTTTTGCCCATGTGTAACGTGTATACGAGCCAGTTTCCCTTAGAAAGGCATCCCTCCCTTTTGGCAGATAGCCCTCGAGGCTTTGCCATAATCACACACACACACACTCAATAAAATATTCATCAGATTTTTGGTTCAGTTAGAACATATTGCCCATAAAAAGAATTCCATCCAATTTCAAGTATGTACCAGGAGCCATTTTTAAAATATCATGCGCGCAATGTGAAAACATGACGAAAAATTTTGTCGCAAAGGGGATTAACTTACAAAAATATTTTTGGCAACACAAACTTTCTGCTTACTATTTCAGAAAGCAGCTATATTATGTAGTCAGCTGTAAAACGTTGGATGTAATTGCTTTTAAAAGAAATAAAATATCCGAATTCGTGCAACCGTCACGTAATTCGAAGTCATAAGGGGTTTAAAGGTGTATGAGCCCCCTTAACGATAAATACATCAAAGAATAGGATTCAAATTACGAAATATGCTACTGTGACATTTTTACGTGACTAGCAGTTATTCTAAATGGCTGGTAACATATATAAATATGAGCTCAAATATTAGAAGAGAAAGAAATTCGAAACAGTAAATTCTATTTTATGTTTAATTTTTGTAAGTAATAAATTCATCCATGCAAACTAAACATTTCGTCATACGTAATTTTGAAAATGAATGCGGTTTAAAATAAATTCCTTATTGACATCTTTGTTCGTCAATAAAGCTTTTTAGAAAGCAGAATACAGTGTTTTTCTTTGAAATTTGCTTATAATACTTTAACAATTGCATTAACGTTTACATGTCTTTACGCTGCCCACACGGTTAGAGAGCCTACTACGATAGGGCCCGGCCTCGAATCCCGTAGTAAATATACAAACATTATGCAAAGCAAAAGATTTTGTGATAATCAAAGGTAATCCTGTGCCAGTACTATATATTTTTACAAGTTGTAGTGGTGTGCATTACTAGGAGGCGTTGTAATGTAACAATCTAACCAAATATCTATCTAGAAATCCTTAATTAAATTTACAAGTGCCTAATGTTTACTGGCCTAAATTCTTATTGGTAGTACATTGCAAATTAAACCCTAGTGACAAGAATAATTAAATATTTGACTTACCCAATAACCCACATGCATGAGACTTGCGGAGATAAATTTCTTTTTCCAATCTCACATTTTTTTTTATCAAACACATTTTCTGGATTAAATATGGAACATTTATCACACTCATATAAAATATAAAAATATCATAACTTAGAACACAAAACGTGATAAATTAAAATGGAGTAGTAGGCTAATGCCGAAACGTGACTATTCGGAGATAAATTACAATCCTGTGTCATCGAACATATATGCAGTCACAATTTTCTCTTATTAATTTCGTGCGTGCCCATAATACACTCATGTCCATAAATTAAGGATAATTCGGAGTCACGCGGAAATCGAACTCTAAAATAAATATATCACCTGTAAAATCACTACACACATCTTCAAGAATCATATGCAAATTTCAGGAAGTAACCAGATGAAACCGATGGTACGTCACAATGACGAAAGTGTAAGAGAGTGATATATAAGGAATACAGGCAAAGAAGTAAAATTGTTCGCAGGCGCTTTATAAGCATTTCAGTGCAGTAAACGAATATTTATGACACAAAGGACGCATTTGGATGATTTTTTACGCGGTGGAATTATCGGCCGTCTGGAATGTCCGCGTACCCAACTGGAAGTATCAGACGAACTTGGAATTGCCCAGAGTGTCATCTCCAGGCTTTCGCAACGATTCCAAGATGATGGTAATGTGAGTAGACGTTACAGCACAGGTCGCCCCAGAGTTACAACGCCGAATGAGGACCGGTATTTGGCAGTTACTGCCAAAAGAAAGAGGAGGAGAACAGCCTCAGACCTGTCTCGTCAGCTCTCTTCAGCCACTGGTACGACAATTTCAAGGCAGACCGTGTACAGACGCTTAGGGCAGATTGATCTATATACTCGTAGACCTGTCAGATGCGTTTCACTTACTGCAACTCACTGTCGCCTGCGGTTAGCCTGGAGTAGAGAGCATGCATTGTGGACACCGCAACAGTGGGCTTGTGAGATATTTTCCAACGAGTCCAGGTTTAGCTTACAGTCTGATTCTCGCCGGACATTTATATGGAGAGCTCAAGGTACCCGTTACCACCAAGAAAACATCACTGAACGTCACCGTTACCGTTGGTACAGGAGTGCTCGTTTGGGGTGGAATTATTCTGGGTTCCAGAACTGACCTGCATGTTCAAATTGGAACCATGACAGGCCAAATCTATATGGATGTCATTCTGGAACAACATGTACATTTGTTTCGGGGTGCCATGGGCGCACAATTTGTGTTTATGGATGACAACGCCCGTCCTCACCGTGCAATCATCGTAAGCGAATGCCTTCAATCGGAGGATATCACCCGTATGGACTGGCCAGCATTCTCACCGGACTTGAATCCAGTAGAGAACGTGTGAGACATGCTTGGCCGACAAGTTGCAGCCCGTCAACCTCCTCCCACATGCCTACCGGAACTTCGGAGAGCATTGCTTTTTGAGTGGTGTAATATCCCCCAAGATCAGATCGATAATTTGATACTCAGCATGCCTAGGCGTTGTACGGACTGTATTGCATCGTCTGGGAGAGATACAATGTATTAACAATCATACCAACCATGTAATATTGGTTTTTTTGTAATTTGCTCCAGGGAGAAAAAATCGCTAATTTTTTTAATAATATTAAACATATAGCATCTTTTTTTTGCTCTTTGCCTTTTGTTTAATAAATAAGCTTTACAAATAAGTCAAATTTGTTTTGCTTCTAACTCTTCCTTTGACTGATTTTGCATTATCCTTAATTTATGGGCATGAGTGTATTTTTGTACATCAGCAAGATCTTTTTTTTCCACTTCCACATTATTTAACAAACTTAAAATAATCGTTTGCTCACACAATCGCTGGTAATGCCCATTCTGGAGTCGAACACCTATAGATAATCTGCTTGAGATGTTTTAGAACGGTTTCGTGGCAGATGAATTTTAACACTGAGCATTTTCATCTAAATAAATCGCAACTTTTAGTTCTGCTTCTTTCTATGCAAAAGACACTCCGTGTGACGACGCTCCATGTGAAAATATCAGGAACGATGAAACTCCATTAGCGCGACATGCAGGGGCAGAGCCTCGCACATCGTACGGTCTCGCTGATTGCCAAGAGACAGCCGGAAGGTCAGTGGCGAAGAAGAGAAGAGGGCAGAAACCAGTCTGACCGGTACTTATATACACACGTGCAGTTCCGCGATTACGATTAAAATTTGTGATGCTTGCAAACTGCGTGGTGTGAGAAGTTACTATTCTCACACAAGTTTTGAAAGCCGCCCAACTGGTATAGTGGTTAGCGTCCCTGACTGCCGTATCGAAATGCCCGGGTTCGAATCCCGGAGAAGGCATGGATGTTTGTAAATGTATAGTGTCTGTGCGGCATGGGGGCACTCTAGATATTCGGCGAGCCGAATGTCCTCTCGAGAGGTTGAAAGTAGCAGAAGAAGAATGCGAGACCCTCGGACTTTCCGAGGTACTCTCCTTAAAAACTGGGGACGAAGCTTAGCGAAGTCGTATTGTCATCTGTAGGGTGCTCAAGCCTCTTGTCAACGACAGGCAAAATCTTACACTCCTTTCTAAGATGTATTTCGTGGGCTTGCCTTGAAGTCACTGTCAAGCAAGTTAGATAGGTCAAAGCAACACAACATATATCTTTACTTTATGTTAGTGATTTGAAACTGATGACAACTTTAAGGAGACGGTGGACTTTAAAATAGCTAAAAATCAACCAAAATATTGAAGTGGTTTTTTAACTTTCATAATATTCCATACGCCTAACTACATCGTATGCAAAAAAAAATCGAGTTCAAATATTCTCATTTTTAAAGTAGTTACAAGCATTTCAAATGTGTAAATAACGTAAATTTTGCTCTTTAAAATTCGGAGAAAATGTAAAAAAAATGTATTTCAACAGTTATTTACTGATGTAATAATTATATATTTGCCTAAGAAAGTGTTTATTTCTAAATAAAAGGCTAGAAATATCAGTATTGACAACTATTAATGAATTTAACTTTACTTATGTGAATGCTATACGCGTAGAACAAGAGGAAACAAACTCGTTTTTCCCTACTCGTTGCAAAAAGGTGATCAGCGCCGCTTGAACCAAAGCAAAATGAGAAGTTTACCTGCTTGGAAAAAACAGAAATAGTAAACAATATTCTAAAACATTAAAAGATAACGTAAATGTAACAAATGAAGATAAAGGATATGAATTTTTAAAAGTTTCATTGGTTATAATGCATAAATTGTTTCTACCTCTCTAACTTCGAATCACATACCAATTTGCTATATGTTTTTTTTTCCTCATGTTTAATATTATGAAATTAAAAATAATTAAATGATACGAAAATGTTATCTAGTGTCTACATATTCATATTTAAAGTTAATTTGCTGTTTCTCATGACCAACTGTTAAACGTAAGTTTGAAGAAAAACTTTAAATTCGGTTTTCTCAAAATAAATCTTTTCGCACTTCGTATGTCTTGAAAATGCTCCTTGCGTCTCATTTTTAGTTAAAAATGAATGATATTTGAAAGAAACTATCTTGTTACATGTTACAATAGGTCTGTGTATGCATTTTTGGATATGAAGTTATTAAGTTTAAACTTGTGATAATGCTTAACAAAAAGGTGACATTTTTCCAAAAATTGGGTTTAAGTTTAAAAATCCTTTTAAAAAGTTTCCGATCCATCGTATTCAAGAATGAATACACAAAAACTTTTGTCAAGTCTTTATAACTAACTTAAAGGAAAAATTAGGAAAAAATATTGAAAATTAGCGCGCAAGGAGCATTTTAAATCTTTAATTAAAATAATTAATTATTTGTTATAAAAAATTTTATTTTAATGTAAATTGAAATTTTGAACACATATTTTATAAATTGATGTTATAATACATATATATATAAAATTTCTTGTTGAAAAGACAAAAACTTAAAAAACTAATTTTTAAAGTCCACCGTCCCCTTAATAAACTAATTATTTATCAGTATAATATGCAGAACTTCACTGACACCTAAAATACACTAATTTCTCCATTTAATGGAGATAAATATATGTGGTTTGGAACAATTAACCCTTTACGATTGCAGTCTTCTCGTGGCTGATATTCCAGGAAGCCTTCGGCACTTGTTTACGACAACGTAGACTACGAGTTATGAAATTACAGGATAAAATTTATTAACAAATATAAAACATACGGCATGACTGAATCCGTACCGTTTTATACTTTAACAATAACGACTACCTTTAAATGTCTGTTTCTTTCTACAATATTGGACTTATTTATCTACTTTTTCAAGCTGTACAGATCCTTACGGCAAGTGTAAACAAATCTTTTTTGCGTATAAAAACGTTTCTTAACACTTTCTTTAGAACGAATTTTAGACTGCCACGTGAAAGAATTTAACACGTTCTTTTCTGGTATAAAATCGGATAATTTTCTTATCCCTATCTCGGCATATAATCTATATTTTGTTTTGAATATTTTGTGCCATTTCTCTAGAAAAATATTAAAGAACTACTAATTTCTTTTCTTTTCTTCTTTAAAACGTTGTGCTGGAGTAAGTTTGCCCTGTGAAAGTAATAAACTTTGATGTACCTTGAGAGAAGACTTCCGAGGGATATAATAATAATAGCAATAATTTATAATTATTCCTGATCCTCATGGGTTCCAATAATGGGTTTAACGTTTTGACTAAACTCCTCGTAAAGCGAGGTGAAAAGGTTCATAAAAACATTCTACGAAGGAAACATTAAAAATATTGTCCGAAGCCAGCCGCTTATCAGACTTAACGGACTTACCAAACTCAACTCACTAAGCATAGGAGGATAAAATAGAAGAACTGACCTCAAAAGACTATTCGCCACGATATCTGCACGGAAAGATGTAAATTAGAAAACCAGTTCGTACATTTTATACGTCCAGAGCCAACACTATCAGATCTCAGCCAACAAACTAAAAAAAGCCAGCTACTGTATATATATGTAAACGTTAATTATAATTTAAATTAGTAATCTGACCTTACTGCTTAATTTTAATTCGAGTATTTTTTTTTCCTTTATTCTAAAAACAGTATTAGCTTTTCTACACTACGTTCATTTCGAGATTAATCTATGTCATATAACGCTGAAACAACCAATAGCAATTTTACAGCATTTTAATTATCCAATCATATGCATTAAAAATCCATATTAACTCGTTCTGAATCCCGAAAGCAAGTACTTTACTTTCTGCACTTCAGCCTAGACGATAGACTGCTGCTTAGTGCTTCTCTTTTTACACCAAAGCTATCCAAAATGTATATGTTCTTGAAAACGCACGTGTAATACGCCAATTTGTTTGTGGCCACAAATCTTTACCGATATAAAAATGAATATTTAATTTGTCTCAGCTGCCAAGTTTGCTCTTCGTTATGGATCAACATTTCAGCATTTAATGATGTCAATCTACAAATCTGCATAAAGGCTATAAGGTGTTTCTCCCGCCTTCTTAGCATGCCTCCGTTGTGTAGTGGTTAGCACGCTGGGCGCGTATCCAGAGGTCCGTGGTTCGATTCCCGGCGAAGGTGTTGCTCATTTTTCACAACTCTTGCTTTCAAAAAAATACTTAATATCTCTGCAAGGCGAGCTATAATAATATCTTTCAGAATAAATATTGATTCTAAAACGGAGTTCTAAAATAGCGTTCTTCCTTCTAAAACGACTTCTGCTTTGGTCTTAATTGCGCCTTTGCAGTTTTTTGTTATTTCATTTATGCAAACCCAATAAACTACATTTTCTTTATTTCTATTCCGAATCCATATTGATAACCTTTATAAAGAGCTAAAGTTTTTTTTTATTATTTTAGTTTCAACAATGTCTAAAACATCCATATTGATTAACATAAGGTATAAAAATAACAGCTAATATTTTTTTTTCCTTTGAGAACATACAGACTCCCCGTGCACCACATATGTACAACACGAGGCTTACAGAAGTAAGTTAACTAGAACATTAAAGGTTACATGTATAAATAAACATTAAAAATTACATGCATAAATAAAGCGAACAAAAGCAGAGAACAGCAGTCTGGACTTCACGAAAACAGATAAGTTCACTGGCCAAGTCACCCCGAACATTTTCAAATCGTTCTGTAAGCATAATCTAGGGCCATCAAATGTAGGGCACGAGAAAATCAAATGTTCCACATCCTGAGGAACTCTTTTTGAACATTCACATAAATTGTTTGATCGTAGATTAAAACGAAACAGATAACTTGCAAATTTACCGTGACCAGATAAAAACTGAGACACTTTAAAATTTAACGAAAGGAAAGACTCGGAATTCAGTCTATGGTAAATAGAAGGAAGGAACGTTTTGGTGACTTCGGCATTACAGGATGAAATGTATTCCTCATTCCATATAGCTAAAAGCTTTTTATAATGAAAGGACTTCCAATAACTCTTTGGAATGCTAATGTTGATATCAATGGGTAAATTTAATTTCAAATGGAATGAAACTAAAGATTTCGAGAACAGCCTAAACTAAAGATACGTTTTCAATCTAACGAAGACTAAACGTATTCACAAAAAAAAAACTGCCCAGCTCTTCGTAATGACTCATCATGACGTCTCCTAAGGAGATGTGGGAGGGAAGACTGTACCGTCTGTTTAGCGGGAACAGGAAGAAATTTCGAAAACGCCGGAAAGAGGAATCGCGGGAACAAAACTGACTCATTTTGATGTCGTCTGCCTACAATTAAAGAACCGAGAATACCTCTAGAACCCAAGATTTTATGTTACCAAAACATACGAGACTCTATGGAACTTTAAAAAGACTAAAAGGGGTAAACCCTTGAGAAGGCCAAGAAGCACCTGATTCTACAGTTGGGGTCAATCCTGTATGAAAAAAAAAAAAAAAAAACTGAAAAAAATCTCAAAAAAAAAAAAAAAAAAAAATATTTCTCTTACAATAAATAATAATATTCCTAATATTAATCCTTTTAATACGACTCTTGAATGATATCCTTAAAATGTTCTATCTTTCTCCAATCTTCTGGTTTGTTTATTTGCCTTTTCATTTACTTGCAAACATAAATAATTTTCGATCTTAACCTTCCAGCACGCGCGTTTGGCAATTTTACATGAGCACAAACGTGTCGTATTTTTTACGACATCTGTTATTTTACTGTTTTGGGCACGAAAAATGACAGAAATGAATGAATATTGATAATAAATTTGTTAAAACATAAAATATTAACCTTATTATTGCAAAATACAGATTCAAATGATAATAAATTATTTTTAAAAGCTTATATTATTCAGGTGAAAAAGCAATGATGTATTTTATTATAGAAATTTAAAAATTTATTATTTAATAACTATGTTTTAAAATTCAAGCTAGTTTTAATATTGATCTGTCTTGTCCTGTTGATTTATCATCGAATCGAAGGCGACTTGTCAGAAATGAAAATCGTTTGTAGTTCATCACAGCTCTTGTTATTTCAATTCCAGTGCCATCACTTGAGAATAATTATTTTGCATGGTGTCTTTTTTATTCATATGATTTATAACAATCCAAAGTAGGCCATCATTTCCACTCAGGTAACGGTGCAGTCGCTATCTCTTAAGGCCCACCAGCGGCAGAGCAGTAAAGTCGCTGAACACTG
Organism: Stegodyphus dumicola; assembly: GCF_044657685.1. NCBI lineage: Eukaryota > Metazoa > Arthropoda > Arachnida > Araneae > Eresidae > Stegodyphus > Stegodyphus dumicola. Next base: position 25,512,969 of record NC_140772.1, read on the forward strand.
GTAGTTCGGTCCGAGGTTCGAATCCCGCGAACGGGCTGGCTGCATGGGTGTTTTCGTGGTTTTCCCCATGCGTAACGTGTATACGAGCCAGTTTCCCTTAGAAAGTCATCCATGAAGGCAACCCTTCCCTTAGGCAGATAGCCCTCGAGGCTTTGCCGTAATTAAATAACCTAACCTAACGCTATCACTTAATTATTTTGCCTTTTAGTAAACTTATATATTTTATCAAGCATATTTATGCCAACTGTTTTCAAAAATGCTCCTATTTCATTCTTTATATCCTTAGCATGGTGTTTTAGGCCAGGTTTAAGGCTCACAATATTCATCGTATTCGTCTTTGAGCAGTTTGCAAACTTCTGATTTTGACACTTAGAAGAATTATCCTTACTAACATAGAATATATCATTATCATATTTGTTTTCTATACCATTATTATTATCATCATCTGAAATCTATTGTTCAAATTCACTTCTGATATTATTTACCTCTATAGTTCCCTCACTCAGATCGCTATTATTCTCGAATCTAAAGGTTTAATTGTCTTCTTTTTCTTCATCAGATAACTCTTGAAAAATGCGAGCAAAATCAGCTGGTTGCACATATGTTTTTGCCATGACAACCGATATAAAAATTATAGAAGTGGATTTATACAAATTAAATTAACGCACGTCAATTAAAAATGCAAATTTACAAAATATTTGAGAAAAAAAGTACTTTCCGAACTTTCACCCACGACCACGCGCGTGTCGTAACTTTTACGAAGAAGTTGCCACGTAACGCAAAAGCCCAGTAAAGAAACAAAAAAGTGATATGACTTCCTGTTCGCACATTCCATGATGTAGGGAAGGGTTGAAAGGAGGAATAGAAATAACATTCAGACGCCTCAGCTGCAATATACGAAACGTGTGCATTAAAAACCGAATTTGTCGTAAACGTTGTGTATAGCGCGCGCGCTGGAAGGTTAATGTGCGCTACTTTATTAAATATGCAATATTAATGGAATGCAAAATTTTAAACATGTTGTCCTTTTATAAAGTATCGTTTAAGTTTCTAACCATTTATTTTATGCTAATTTACTTTTCTGTCAACGTCGTTTTCATTTCCCTGCCGGAATGTAAATTTCCAGTGCAATTTTGAAATTAGGTAGATAGAGGAAAGTATTTAAAGGAAGGTTTCGGAGGGTGAAAGCAGAGCGTGCTCTACCTGTTTGAAGGCCATGCTGCTAAATTTGATTTTCCGTCGATCAGTATCATGTGGCGTTGAGTTATTCCTGCTATTAGGCTTGTTTACAGAGGCTGTTCGCACATTTTTAGACGATTTTTGTAAGCGGTTTACAAAAAATCGTTTGTTGCAAAAGAAGCAATTCCAATTGTACTATGTTTTTAAAAGTCAAAATTATCGTCTGTGGCTTGAAAGTTTTGTTTTTATTCAAAATGGCGAATTTAACAAAGCAGTGGTTCGAAGGCTACATTTACGCTCTTTCCGAAGAGAAATATGCATACTCCGTTATCCAAAAACGATGTGAGAGTCATGGTTTTGAGATATCTAAAGCGTCCATAGGTAATATCATCAACAAGAAAGGAAACAAACGTCAAATTGGAGCCTCAAGCGGGACAAAAATTCCAAACAAGTATCCAAGGAAAAAAACGGACATCTTTGACTATTGCAAAGGTACTCTACCTGCGTCTAACGTTAAAAGAAAATTTCCCTAGTCAAAAGACAGTTGCAAAATCCTTAAAATGCTCGGTGTCCACTGTAAACAAAATGATAAATGTTGATTTAAATCTTAAGAAAGCGAAAAATCGCAATGTGCATCGTCTTCTTCCAAAGCATATCGCTCAACGCAGGACACGCTGCAGAATTCTTATATGAGAAACACTTATCCAAAGAAAAAGGGAAAACAATTGTCACAATAGATGTAGCATGGGTGTATTTAAATGATTGTAACAAAAGAAAAGAGCCATTTATTATCATAAAAGGGGAGAAAAAAAATTTAAGTACATGGTTCAAAGAATCGAAAGAAAGTTTTTCGAAGGGATTCATGATTGTTGCTGGTTTTTCTTATAATGGCAAGTTAAAAATAAAGAGGGTGCAAAAAAATGTCAAGATTAACTCCAAATACTATCAGGAACATATTTTATTGCCAATTTTTCTGAATGAAATACCATCGCTTTACCCACAGTGCCAACAATCTGTGAGACTCCATCAGGATAAAGCAAGTAGTCACACATCAAAATCCACTGTAAATTTCCTAAACGAATTGGAACAAAAAACTGACATCAAGGCCATACCCTTCACTGATATCCCTACTAAATCTCCCGATGTGTCACCTATGGATGTTTGTGCTTTCGGACTTTTAAAAACTGCATTATCCAAACGTTGTCCCAAAACCCTAACAGGACTCTGGAAAGCTGTTCGGGAGGAATGGGAGAGAATGCCTCTTCTACCACTTCAAAAGGCATTATTATCCTGGAAATTGCGGTGTCGAAAGATAGTTCAGAATAAGGGATGTCAAATAGAACATTTAAAACACAAGAGTTTTATGACTTCGGTCAGAGCCGGATTGCGCGCTAGTTATACTGCGAAGTTATACTTAAGTTTCGTTAGTTTTAGTTCATCCACTATGTTTGATTTAAAGCCAAAGCTACTGGCTTCGGTAAGGTCAAGATGGACTGCTTAAAGTTTATTTGGATTAATAAAGGGTCTTTTAGACCCACCCTTCTCCTGTCTCTGGTAATTACAAGCCACAAAAAAGTCTGAAATTGTCTTTTAGATTTCTGGTCTATTTTTATGCTACGTAAGACCAGATCTTATAAGTTAATTTTCCGAGGGAAACTTGCATCAATAAAAATTATAATTCCATAAACCATTGTAAATTATTTGAAATATTATCGTAATCCTAAACAAAAGGGTTATCTGAAAACATTATACGATTTTAATTAAAACTTCAGAGCATCTTTGTAAAAAAACGTTTTTCTCCATAAGGATGGGAACAGGAAATGAATATACTGCGTATGATGCATCAGATATGTTTTGAACATATATATTTTTTTAAGTTTTGCTCTGGAAAGTAGTGTTCCAGAAACGTAAAGTTTGAGATTTAAAAATAAATGAAATGCCAGCATTGCAAAAGCAGAAAAAATTCTTACTGAAGGATTATGCTGTTTGTCCGCAGATTGCGGACAACCACGAACTATTTATTTCCAAAATAGGATCTACCGTTCTTTACATCTTCTCTCTTCGTGTCTGAAGTTGAACATTTTTCCCAATGTGGGCCTAGGGCCCACCAGCGGCCGAGCGGTAAAGTCGCTGAACACTGGTAGTTCGGTCCGAGGTTCGAATCCCGCGAACGGGCTGGCTGCATGGGAGTTTTCGTGGTTTTCCCCATGTGTAACGTGTATACGAGCCAGTTTCCCTTAGAAAGTCCTCCACGAAGGCATCCCTCCCCTTAGGCGAGATAGCCCTCGAGGCTTTGCCATAATTACACACACACCCCAATGTGGGCCTAAGAATTGATTTTTTTCTGGGCTTGGTTTCGATGGATAGAGAAATTCTTTCTTCCTTTTACTTACGCCAGAAATGATAGTTTATTTTGTGTGCATCTATTGGAATTCGGAAGAGAAATTTTGTATATTTTACTGTGGTACATATGCATCGATTAACAATATAAAATTATGTAGCTTAGTTTTATTAAGCAAACCATTAATCGGAGAACTACGTTTTGGTTTGTACGAAAAAGAAATAGTTAAATTGTTTTAATTTTCCGATGATGTCAGATTTTGTAATTTGAGAGATTATATATACCTACAAATATTATTAAGCGATGTATACAACTAATATGAATGCATAAATATAAAAACCGCTTGTTTTTTCAGAAAAGGCCAATAATGAAATGTCTATGTACAGCCTGTTTTTCGTTTCGTCACATCTTGTTTTACCACATCAGATGAATAGGTTCAAATCCGAGTTATACTCTAGCCTTTGCTGTCGATCTGAAACAACAAAATGAAATTTCAATATTTCGATTTGTTGTAATTGTAATACTTCATATACTCTTTCATTACAGCATTTATACTATTACTAGCAGCTTCGCTGCCAGCCTTCGTCTGGCTTTTAAATGTACCGGAAAAATGGCTGAAGGGAACACCAAACGTTAAATTTAAAATATGCGTAGAATTTTACTCTGCAGAAAAACTTCATAAAAAAAGTTATTACATATAACAAAATTACAATGAAATAAGCAATATCCCTTAATACAAATATTAATTATCCTAACAAATAAATTAACCAACTTCCCTTTGCAAAATCTTAAGAACTCAAATGGTATAAAGGAGGTTAAGAAATTTGTTTCCTAAAAAAAAATCACTGAAAATTTTTCAACATCTTAAAAACAGTGAAATGAGCAATAAATAACATAAAAAAATACAAAAAATAAAAAATTATGAAAAACAAAGTATAATTAATGATATTTTATCTTATATTTTCCAGAGAAAAAAATTACAATGAAATAAGCTATATCCCTTAATACAAATAATAATTATTCTAATAAAAACATTAATCAACTTTTCGTTGAAGAAAAAAAATCATGCAAAACTTTTCAATATCTTACAATGTATTATATATATATATATAAATGACAATGAAATGTGCCAATCTCTTAAAAACAGTGACATAAGAAATACGATGAAAATCCAAACCCATATTTCTAAACGAATGAAACTATTCAAAATGATGCGAATTCATCAAACATCTATCAACAATAAGGCAGGAAAATTGTTGCCAAAATCACATTTTTAAAGATGTGAAATGTGAGAAGTGTACTCGGAAGCTTCATTTAAAAATTTTTAAAAAATACAAAGTATTATCATTTTTCCAAAATTCTTTTTGTAAAAGCAATCGCAAGGATGAAAGTTTAACGTGTCCAAAAATCAAAGCAAAATAAACTGTACATTTTTAAATATAAACTTTTTTAGAAAAAAATCCCGTTGAAAAGGTGTTAAGCTTCCATTGTTAAATAAATTCGTATTGAATCGATTTATTGAAATACGAAATTTATTTTAAGTTCGTAAAATAGCTAAGTGTCTACGTTTCATGACGATGTGAAAATGGTGTGTGTAGAGTAAAATCTCGCTTTTCTATAGCCCATTATGTCTCAAAATGACGCGATTTCGTCACAAAACATAAAATAAAAAAATTCGAATTCGAATTTCGAAAACATCGCTTCGAGGTGCACTGGTTCTTGTGTAGATGCACCTATGTACCAAATTGCGTAGCTGTGGGTCTATTAGCTTACGCGCAGCGCGAACGAAAGACACACACACACAGAGAGACTCTTTCTTTTATTATATGTAGAGATTATTTTACAATATGTGAGAGAAAGTCATTTTCTCAACTCAGAAATGTTTAAATGGAATTATCAATGGAATTATTATTATTATTATTATTTAAATGGAATTACTTTGGTTTTACTCTCGAATGCAAGTGATAAAGTTGTAGAGACATTAAATTATTTTAATGCAGGAAAGGTGCAAAGTGAGCAATGCCCTCGCTGTGACTAGAACCTGGACCTCTCGAATACGCGCCGAGTGTGCTACCGTAAGGCCATGAAAGCATGCACAAAGAAGGGAGAAATTACTTATACTCCCCTAAGAATTTGCAGACCCCCATTGCCAAATTCTGGTGATGAATAATCATCATGCACCATCTTTTAGTAAGGATATCACTGTAAAGACATTAGGTGATTTTACGTAGAAAATACGAGAAATGAGAAATGGCCTCCGCGGGACTCGAACCAGAACCTCTCGAATACGCTTCGAGTGGGCTACCGCTACACGAAGAAAGCATGCAGAAAGGAGGGAGAAATTACTTATATACCCCTAAGGATTTGCAGACCCCCATTGCCAAATTCTGGTGATGAAAAATCATCATGCACCATCTTTTAGTACGGATGTCACTGTAGAGACATTAGGTGATTTTACGTAGAAAGTACGAGAAATGAGAAATGGCCTCCGCGGGACTCGAACCAGAACCTCTCGAATACGCTTCGAGTGGGCTACCGATACACGAAGAAAGCATGCAGAAAGGAGGGAGAAATTACTTATATACCCCTAAGGATTTGAAGACCCCCATTGCCAAATTCTGGTGATGAAGAATCATCATGCACCATCTTTTAGTACGGGTGGCACTGTAAAGACATTAGGTGATTTTACGTAGAAAATGCGAGAAATGAGAAATGGCCTCCCCGGGACTCGAACCAGAACCTCTCGAATACGCGACGAATGTGCTACCGTTACACGAAGAAAGCATGCAGAAGAGAGGGATAAAATACCTTATATTATCCCCCTTTTAAAAGGCGACTGGGGATTAGGGGACGCCAAATCTTGATGGTGAAAATTCATCATCTACCACCTTTTAATTCGGGAGCCACTGTAGCGTCATTAGGATATTTTTGAATACAAGAAACATAAAAAATGTGCAAGACCCTTGCCGGGACTTGAATCTAGACCTCTCGATGACGCGCTGGGTGTGCTACTGTTAATCCACGAAGTCATGGTGGAAGAACGGAGAAAACAAAGTGTCCTGCTCTAAATTGGTGGTTTCATGGTTTGTATTCCAATGAAGCATAACTGATTTTTCACATTTTTCTGTTTCGAATAGATTAACGTCTCTACAAGGGCACAGATGTTAAAAAGGAAAAACATAAATCTACAAAAATAACAATGAATGGTATTATCTCTTATACCAGAAAGATTGTTTTAGAAATATACTGCAATTGTTCTTGTGCATTTTTAAAATAAAAAATCTGATGTGTACACCGCATGACTTCCTTGTACGGAATATTAAATTATACGCATTTCTTTTTGCATTTCATTTAAACTTATTAGATTGAATTAAACCTACTTCGCCGACAGCGCATAAACCACAATAGAATAAATGCATTCTTTAAAATTCACTTTGTTTGCCATAGCGACACTCTGGCGCTGGGTTTACTTAACAGTATTATGTTTCGTTCATAGTATAAATCAGAATGCACAAAATTTATATCATTTAAAGAATTATCTAATCGTTGCCACATGTTCTATTCAAATACTATAACAAAGATAGAACTATGTATAAAAGAAATTAAGCGAACAAAACAAAAAAGAAACAGTTTTTCACAGACGATTGAGTATTTCCCATTCAATTAATTCAGTTTTCACCTCGCGACAACGCAAAAATACATAAAAACTCAAAATATCTGTATTAAAAATTACGAAGTAAATCTTAAACGCTTATTTCCTCGAAAAAATTCCAGAAAGGATTAAGCATGATTTAAATAATAAATGAAGGCGTTATCTTTGTCGTTGCGAAGCTAAGTTTCTCTAGATTGGTAACAAATCCGCTACTCAGCTGTTTCAAATGTAAACAAGAGCAATGGCCGCCATCAAATTAGACTTAGCGGCACTTAAACTATTTTAAAACTGTTGATAATTCTAAAAATATTGCATACAAATTTACTAAAGGCATAAAACCCTTAACCGGAAGATAAAAACAACATAACTCAATCATTTTAAAGCAAAAATTGTACAATTTACAAACATATAAGTGTAAAGAAACTGAGATCACTGAGCCGAGTAACAGAGTAGATATATTTATAAATATATTTATATACGTTTGACGCTGCCGATTGAAACCAAAATACGAGGTGCACATCTACATGTTAAAGTAGTCGTATATACAAAATTTCAACGTTCTGAGGCTAGTCGTTTTTGAGTTATGCGAGATACGTACGTACATACTTTCGTATAGATGCCGCGAAAAATTCTCTTCAGAATTCATTTTAAAGCAGTTTTTTTGGAGGAAAAGAGACTTTTATTCTATCCTTACGTACAGATATCACGCAAAAACATCGTTAAATTGCATTCGAAAGCGGTCAGAGTGGATATTTTCTTTGAAATATGCTGCCTGAAGCTTTTTGCGATTACAATACTTTCTTTTTACTTCGTACAAGGAAGTAAAAACAAAAATTGAAAGGAAAAAAACTTAAATGTTCTGATGAAAATTGTATCTTTATTACTACAGCAACGTGAAACGAAATTAAAATTCGATCCTGGTTTCTAATATACAACGCGCACACCGATGCTTTTATGATTACGATGTCCTTTATACCAGCGAGAATGAGCTGCAAAGTGATAAAGTGTTAAGACAGTGGGAATATAATGAGGATTAACATTCTTCAGATTAAACTTGTATTTAAACATATACATTTTTATAGGATATATTTTCAATTATTACCGCCCTATTTTACAAAATAAATTATTTGCGGAATCTTAGGTAACTGGTATTTTTACGACAATTTTTAATGCTAATGACTTAATAAAAATATGTAAACATAGGAACTTAATATGTAAACATAGGGAACAAAAGGAATAAGAATAATATTATATTATTTACCTTATACGGTATTTCTCCCACTTCCCTAGCGTGTCTTTGTGGTGTAGTGGTTCGGTTCAGCACGCTGGGCCGGTATTCCAGAGCTCCGTGGTTCGATTCCCGGCGAAGGCGTTTGCATATTTTTAATCTTTTCTGCTTCCAATCAATTTAATGACTCTACAAGTGGCGCCCGAACTAAAAGGGTTGTGGATGATGATTCTTCGCACCCAGGATTTGGCGACTAGGTCCCCTAAAACCCTAGTCGCCTTTTAAAAAGAGGAGTATATAAGGTATTTCTCCGACTTCCCTAGCGTGCCTTCGTGGTGTAGTGGTTCAGCACGCCGGGCCGTTATTCCAGAGATCCGTGGTTCGATTCCCGGCGAAGGCGGTTGCATATTTTTCATCTTTTCTGCTTCCAATTATCCTAATGACTCTACAACCTTTTCATAGACGAATATAATTTGACTTTACAGGAGGAATATTACTTTATTACTTTAAGGGGTGTTGGAACCCTAAAATTGTCAAAAAATTGTGATTTCGGATTTTTGCATTTTCAAATTATCTACACTTTTATCTTTCTAAAAATACCATTCTTTAATCTCTATGAAAATTAGAACTGTAAAAAAATTCTAGTTTTAATGTGTCATCTACTGCTTTGATCAATGAGAATTTTTACATAAAAACGCGTTTTTCTCCAAACGTGATTTTTTTTTATACTCGATGTACCTTTTCTGAGGAACTACTGCTCACAGGTATCTAAACATTTTATGGCTTATTTATTAGGTTCCCTAATATTTACTGAAATGAGCTTTTTGTAATAAACTTAGAAAATAATTTTTTTTAATTATTTTTTGTGCAAAAAGTGCTAAATTTTACTATGCCTAACAAAATATGCTGTAATTTACTCTAAAACTCAAAATGTTTCAAAAGCTTTATTTCAGTATAATCAGATAGGTATACTTTAATTACAGAAAAAATTTCAAGCTTGTATCTGCAGCAGATTTTGAGAAAAGGTACATCGAAAATGACCAATTTAACATTGTCGGTATAGGGGTTTCTGATACCCCTTAGGTGATACGTTTAAATCAGAATAAGCTACTGAAATATAACCGTAGCACAGGTAAAGATCCTAAGAAGAAAGAGAAATCGATATCATCCAGAAGCTTTTCAAATTATCGTATCGTTTATTACGATAACATATGACTTTATTTTCTTTAGAAAAACTTCACGACACGAATCACGCATTATTTGAATGGGCACTTTCTGTGTCCTCGTAAACCATGTTTCATTAAGAAATTCTTTCTCGCTTAAGGAAATGTCTGAAACTACATAGCTGTTACACAGTTATGCGATAAATCAGGAAAATTTATGACAAAGGTACCTGCTGATGCTGTCCTAAATTAAACTGAACGTGACATTATGCAAACATTTGTCTTACATATGTACCTCAGTATTGAAATAATGGACTCACGTGGATCAAAGAATCTACAAAATCCCAGCGTGTCAGAGCCTTCGAGCACTTCTGTATGCCCCGCATCAGCATTCTGTCACTCTCATTGCAAAGAATGCCAGCTCATGCAAATTACATTTTCTGTTTTATGTAAGGCAAGAATCAAATCTCGACCATAAAACTAAAGTGAGTTCAGTTTCTTTTGGAATTATCAAGTGCTCTAAATATTTTATTGCTCTTCCTTCCATTTCCTTCGCTCAATATTACGGATATCAAACGAATATAAAGTTACTGAACTTGTATTTTTACGACCGAAATAGCTAAGTTCGAACCTCTTTTTTATGGCTACATATTTATTTTAGTTTCCTCTGGTATGATCGGCATTTGCTTTGGCAAGAAGAACATGCAGAGACGAGTGGTGAACTTTAGAGCTGCAGACTCAAATCCTAAAAGCAGTAACGTTGAATCAAATTTTGCGTGGATAACTTATCTTGGGGAAGCAGGGATTTCAATATAAGCTTCTTTACTCTCAGAGTCCTGAAATTTAATGGAGTTAGGAGAGAGAAGAATTTAGAGTAATGTTCTCAAGTATATGGATATAAAAATATTATATGCCAGACTTTGGAAAGGAAATGCTTGAGATAGGAGGGAGCAATTATATCGCCATTTGAAATCTCGGGTGTCACTCTCAGCTCTTGTGTAAGGCCATGGGACTAAACGGAGAAGAAATTAAAAAAATTTCCAGCTGATTGCGTAGCTAACGTAATATCTAGAATAGCCATCTCTCGTCGAGAAGTAAAATTTCTAAAAAGGTAAATATTTTCAATTATTACCGCCCTATTTTACAAAATAAATTATTTGCGGAATCTAACTGGTATTTTTACGATAATTTTTAATGCTAATGACTTAATAAAAATATGTAAACATAGGAACTTAATATGTAAACATAGGGAACAAATGGAATAAGAATAATATTATATTATTTACCTTATACGGTATTTCTCCCACTTCCCTAGCGTGTCTTTGTGGTGTAGTGGTTCGGTTCAGCACGCTGAGCCGGTATACCAGAGCTCCGTGGTTCGATTCCCGGCGAAGGCGGTTGCATATTTTTAATCTTTTCTGCTTCCAATCAACCTAATGACTCTACAAGTGGCGCCCGAACTAAAATGGTTGTGGATGATGATTCTTCGCACCCAGGATTTGGCGACTAGGTCCCCTAAAACCCTAGTCGCCTTTTAAAAAGAGGAGTATATAAGGTATTTCTCCCACTTCCCTAGCGTGCCTTCGTGGTGTAGTGGTTCAGCACGCTGGGCCGTTATTCCAGAGATTCGTGGTTCGATTCCCGGCGAAGGCGGTTGCATATTTTTCATCTTTTCTGCTTCCAATTATCCTAATGACTCTACAACCTTTTCATAGACGAATATAATTTGACTTTGCAGGAGGAATATTACTTTATTACTTTAAGGGGTGTTGAACCCCAAAATTTAAGCAATGAAAGAAAAGAGGTTGAAAAATTAAAATGTGACTGAGATCAGTTGCTCATTGCAAAATAGAAAGTGAATATTTCAGATTGATATTTCACATTGCAAGGAAAAATAGTATCATATATAATTTAATACTAGAAGAAACATATTAAGAACACACTTAATACTGTAAATTAACAATCGGTATTATATACACATTGTAATACTTCTTTGGCGAAATGAAGCAACTCCAATGATGGAACACAGCAATAACTTTTATTTAACACTCAAAAAATGGCGACATACAAACAAGACGAGAAAACATATTCTAACATTTAAAAATAATTTATATTCTTCGTGCGAGAGTCGCACATGGCACTCGAGTCTGGTTTCAAATATTGCCATTCACAAATACCTTAATGTTCATCTAATTAAATTATTTAAACTGCAAGATTTTAATAATATGTAAAGCTGTTACAACATTCATTCTTTGCAATTTAGCAATGAAGAATCATCATTATGCAATTTAATAACAGACATTAATATTTTAAATTTAAAATATGAGTTTCTTTCAGAATTCGATCAAAATATGAAAATAAGACAGTGAGGTTGCTGATTGATTAATTATAGTAGTTGACTAACTAAGAAAGTCTAAGAAAGTTGTAAAGTATTGAATCGTCAGATATGTCTGCATCCCAAATGAAAAGACTGAAGTTAAGGCTATAAGGTATTTCTCCCACTTCCCTAGCCTGTCTTCATGGTGTAACGGTAGCACGCTGGGCCGGTATTCCAGAGGTCCGTGGTTCGATTCCCGGCGAAGGCGGTTGTATATTTTTCATGTTTTCTGCTTTCAATTAGCCTAATGACTCTACAAGGCAATGAGAGTAGAGCTCGCGGTAAGTCTGTGATGCAAATAAAATAATATGCCAAAAATTTGCTTCAGCAGTTTTGAAAGAAATTAATATTTGATCATGAAAGATCACATCTGCAAACGTTTGCGAATAGCATACTTAACGTAAATATCACGGCGATAATTTTTATCGCTCTCTTCAAGCGGTTTTCCCAATGAAAGTATACTTCTGCATTTTAAGATCCAGTTCATAAGGAACCATGATTTAACAAAATCTCCAATTTTTTTCCAATGTTTTCTTATTTTGCATTGATGGAAGACGTCGAATTTAGCAAGAAACCCATGAACCCATGAATCTATCTTGCCTTACTCGCACTGTGCAAGGATCTGGTGAGAGTATCATGACATGGGGCATGTTCTACTGGCATGGAAGTGGTATCCTGGTGTCCCTAGAGGGTAAAAAGATAGCCATGAGATACCTAGATATACTCGCAGATCACGTTCACCCTGCAATGTTGCATTTTTACCATGATGGAGACGGATGCTTCATAGAGGATAATGCAACCATGGATCGTGCCAAAAGTGTTCAAAATGGGTTCGCTGAACATCAGTCTGACTTCCAACACCTTCCCTGGCCACCTCATAGCTGGATCTTAAGCCCATTGAAACTGTGTGGGATATGGTGGAAAGATGCATCCGACATTACTCTCCTATTCCATTTAATTTACAAGATCTGAAAAGCTGCATTGCCACTGCAGCAGTTATCAGTGCAAAAGGGGCTCCAATAACATATTGATTTTGGTTTCTAATTCATTGGCCAATGTGTGTAACATGATATAATATAACGTAACATAATATAATGTAATGCAATGCAATACGCACTCGCTTTAAAGCTGGAACCAGACAGAGACGTGATGCACGATACTCACTTGGTACACGATCATACACTCGTGAACCTGCATCTTTGGCGTACTCACAAGTACCACTTCACTAACTTCCCGGAGTATGCGTGCCCCACTTTGGATATTACTGATATATGCGATTCATAACAAATGAGCAAGGCCATGGAAGCTCCTTTAGAAAGGCATATTTCAATAACATGGTGCATATAATGAAGCCGAGGCGAGGGAATATCAGAGGGCTGACACAGGGTTCCGTCTCCTTTTCAGGAAGTCCATTAATCTTTTCTATAATTATCTCACGTTTTTGGTTTTAAAAAAATCTCTTTTAAGTACTTCCGCGGAATATTTCGTAATTTATTATTTCAAGTACCTCTGAGAGTTTGAATTCAAGAAAATCGTATTATACACATCATTAACCCACATTTTGTCACTCCCAAGTAGATGTTGCACTTCAGGTAGCATTCATCACTGTTTTTTTTTTTTTTTTTTTTTGTTCATTATAGCTGTCATCACTCAAATATTACGGGGAACAGAAACTGGGATTGCTGTTCTTAATTTACAAGCAAAACATAAAAACTACTACATACTCTAAAAGGTTTTTTTTTTTATTAACGGTAAGGAAAATTTCTCGTTCGAGATAATTTTTATTTAATGGAAGATATATATTCACATGTGAGTTACATATCTTACGAAGATTTAATTTTAAACAATTATGATGAAGTTTAAATATTATTATCCTTCTCCTTCTTGTGATAGCAGCCATTAAGTTTTGAAATTTAAGAGATTATATTTTGATAATGCTCTGTTTTTCATTGTTATGATAAAATAAAAATCTGTATTTGAAATATCTACAATGCACAGCTTTAAGTATTTTATTAATGAAATTAGGCTTAAAAGCAAAAAATATGCTGTCTGTTATTATAAAAAGAATTAATTCTATTGATAAAAAAACCTTCAAACAAGTACTTATCTGAATTATTTTAGTTCATTTGTTAATATCCTTAGTGCATAACAAATAATTAAGGGGTATCAGAAACCCCTATACCGACAATGTTAAATTGGCCATTTTCGATGTACCTTTACTCAAAATCTGCTGTAGATACAAGCTTGAATATTTTTTCTGTAATTAAAGTATACCTATCTGATTATAATTAAATGAGCTTTTGAAGCATTTTGAATTTTGGAGTAAATTACAGAATATTTTGTTAGGCATAGTAAAATTTAGCACTTTTCTCACACAAAAAAATTATTTTTTTTTCTACGTTTATTATAAAGAGCTCATTTCAGTAAATATTAGGGAACCTAATAAATAAGCCATGAAAAGTTTAGGTACCTGTGAGCAGTAGTTCCTGAGAAAACGTACATCGAGTATAAAAACGTCACATTTGGAGAAAAACGCGTTTTTATGTAAAAATCCTCATTGATCAAAGCAGTAGATGACAAATTCAAACTAGATAATTCTACAGTTCTAATTTTCATAGAGATTAAAGAAGGGTATTTTTAGAAAGATATAAGTGTAGATAATTTGAAAATGCAAAAATCCGAAATCACAATTTTTTGAAGATTTGGGGGTTCCAACACCCCTTAAGATTACGATTATGCTTAGTTTCTTTACGTATTCATGATATACCATTTGACTGAATGGTTTAGTAATCTTTCACATTTTGTTTTCATAAGGATCGATATTTATAGTAATTTTAATTTTTACATTTTCTCTGAAGATATTTCCAGCGACATGGTCTAGTCGTAATAATTATCTGTAGATGAGAGAATTAAATCCGAAACATGATTTTAATACTCACCTTATTATAGAAAAGCACAGTTATGTGCTTAAGGGGACTCATGCACCTAAAACCCCTCATGATCTTCGAATATGTGACTATTGCAAGAATTGGGTTATTTTATTTATTTTAAAAGCAATTACTTCCAACATTTTACAGCTGACTTCATGATATAGCTGCTTTGGAAACTAGTAACCAGAAAGTTTGTGTTGCCACAAATAGTTTTGTAATTTAATCCTCTTCGTGACAAAATATTTCGCCATATTTCCGCCTTGCGCGCATGATATTTTAAAAATGGCTAGTGGTACATACTTGAAATTGGATGGAATTCTTTATATGGGCACTACTTTCTAACTGAACCAACAATCTGATGAATATTTTACTATTGAAAAATTTTATGGACGAAAACATTACACATTTTTTTAATAAAACACATTTTATAAACTCAAAATAAAATAAAAATTTAACATGAAATTTTTAGAATTTTAGGTTCACAGTAGTTTCCAGACGTTATATAAGCTATATATTAAATATGGAATTAAATTATGAAACAATGTTTTAAAATGTGTGCGCAAGTTGGAAACATGACGAAAAATGTTGTCACAAAGCGGATTAAATTATAAAAATATTTGTGGCAACATAAAGTTTCTGATTTTTATTTCAGAAAACAGCTATATTAAGTACTCAGGTGTAAAAAGTTGGTAGTAATTGCTTTTAAAATAAATAAGTTATCCCAATTCTTGCAACAGTCACCTATTCGAACATCTTATGGGTTTTAAGGTGTATGAGTCCCCTTAAGAAGCTTTTTATATTCTTGAGAAGTACGGTAATGAATGTACCTTGCATCACGATAATTAATGTTTTACGAATATACCCAAATATAAACCTATGTGAAACATAGTTAAGGGATTAAGAATCCGAATATAAATCTATATATATTTATTTATATAATATATATTATATAAATAAATAATATTTTTAAATACACACACATATATGTGATGTACCAGCTTTTGTCCGGAATAAATAGACTGGTGAAGAATCATAGATGCAGTTGTAGCTCAAAGTATCAGACGATAAGTTTAAAAAATAGGATCCATTTATTATTATTCAGGAGAAATAGCAGTTACAAAAAATCAGATCTCCGGAGTAAATAAAAAAGAACTACTAAGAACTTTTTGTATGAAGTTTACTGCATCGTTATATTAAAGAAAAGACCCCGATATTCCTTTGCGAGTCCTTTTATAGCCTCTGGAAAGGCGGAGCTTCCAAGAAATGACGTCAGCCTCGTCAGCCAATTCAGTTCGCTTTAAATATCTCCAGAATATTCTAAACTGTACGTTAAGAAAAGGCGGGAAAAACAACTTGACTACGGGGCTGTGGATTTAATTCCCCGTACTTTCAAATAAGAGACCGTCGCCCAAAAAAATGAAAAGAACATACAATTAGAATTTTAAGTGTATTTTTTACTATTTTATTATTAATTTTAAATTTATTATTATTTATTATTTATTTTAATTTATTATCACATATAATATTACATATAATATATATGAGAAATTTATTATTACATATAATATATATGAGAGAGAGAAAGAAACAGAATAAGAATATACTTCGTTTAAAATTATCGCTTAATGCAAGACTTCGTTTAAGAATACTTAAACTGTGTGTAAACCACTGATTGATTCAAACACACATGTCGCATCAAAATAAGTATTTATTCACTCATGAAGGCACGGAATGTCATTAATCGATGCAAATTACATCAATGTAAATCAAGTATATCCACCGCATTCTTACTATACATCTATACTACTTTATTTTCCAGACACGTAATTGAGATCAATTAATTAATTTTACAAAATGAATAATGAAATGGTGGGGAAATGATGCTAATTAGAAAAGCTGCGGTTCCTAACAACTGTATATGCACGCCAAAATTATAACCAAGAATTATGTTAATCGTGATTTAAATGCTGTTACAAGCTTAGAACAAATAAAATCTACTGTAATGTGTATGCATTAAGAGACTTTGAATTATATATATGGTAATATTGTTATTTCATAAGCCTTTTACCCTCTCGATCAATCCAAATAGGAAGTAAAGAATCTTGATGATTATGTATAAGTTTCAGCAAATAAAGGAATTAAACATGTGTAATTTATAAGCATGCAATGGACGGTATTATCGGAAAAAAACCAAAGATCTAAACATGATATGGAAGACGAAATAATAATTATAAAAATGGAATTTATCACAAATTATGAAGAAGTTTTCCCTTAATTTAAAACTGCTAGATTTTGATAGGTATGTGTAAGAACTGTTTTTTGTACAGAAAGGGTTATTATTAACCCGCGGGAAGGCGCGTGGGGTGTATCATACCCCAACCCTACATAAAAGTGGAATTTTCCTAACTTGTGAAACTGAAATTCTGTGCTGCTTTCAGTAGCTGAGTTTCTAGTTGTGGTTGACTTTCAGAACCGCTTTTTCTTTGCCTGTGTGTTTCAGGAAAAGATTTATCGGTATTTTGTTGGAACTGGGGTATGACACACCCCACGCGCCTGTCCGTGTAAGTGTTTTGCTGACTGAGTATTTAGTTCAGAAATTTATTTTTAGAGTGTAACAGTATATATTTCTACTCGCAAGTGATTTTAAAGTACTTGACATTAAATTCTTAAAAATTTCTAACTGCATTATGGTAAAAAAAAATGAGTCCCTATGAACTGGAGATGCAACGCATGTGAGATTTATTAGAAATATTTGACAGCGATGAAGATTGCATTTCGGAAACTGAAGATGAAACTAAGAATGTTTTCTACAGTGTTTTGGTTTCGAAAAAGATAAAACATTAATTCCTGATGTTCCTAAAAAAGGTAAAACTGTTCTTATGCTTTCAACATTATATAACGATTATACTATAGATGATACTATTGGAAAAAATAAAACGTCAGGAATTATATGTTTTAATAATATGACTAAAGGAGCAGTGGATATGGGGGATGAAATGTCAGCCAATTATTCATTTGCCAGAATAACAAGAAGGTGACCAATGGTAATTTTCTTTCCTGCACTGAATGTTGCTGTAATAAATGCTTGAATTATATTACATTCAACTGTTAATCCACCAACAAGAAACAGAAGTCTGTTTTTGAAGGACTTAGCATTACAATTAATGAAAAAAAGTATTGAACAAAGATCAGAGATTAATACTTTTCCAAAAAATTGACGTACTGCATGCAAAACAAAAGCAGATGTTTCGACGAAGAATTAAAACGAAGACATGAAATTCAAAACAATTAAGTATGAAAGATGTGTTAAATTTTTTACACTCGCGCCAAGGACAGAAGAACGTGCATGCAATGTTTAAAATGTGAAAACATTCTGTGCCAAGAACACATGAATGTATTTCGTTCAAAGTGTGAAGAAATAAAAAAAGCATGGTGCATTAGAGATGCAATGAAACTTAGAGGCATGATGTTTATTATTTTCATTTATCTTAATTTTAACTCTAAGATTATTTCGGAAATTAATTTTTTGAAACCCAATTATTATTCACTTATTTATAATACACGAGAACAAAAAAAAAAAAAAAAAAAAAAAAAAAAAAAACAGTTTTAAAACTAAATAATACTATTTTTATTGTATTTTAAATATTGGGGTATGTGATACCCCACGCGCCAACTCTAATAACTTTTCTTGGTGCGACTTCCGCCGGGTTAACATTACACAACAGGAATATCCAAGCCATGGGCGCGATCAGAATATTATTCTGAAAATAATCCTTTGATGTGAAACATACCATATAACCAAAAAAAAGGAAAGCAGCGCGATAGTTAATATAAAAATAAGGGTATTAGTTAATTTTTAGTTGATATAGTTGCTTACTTGAAGAATTTGAAGAAGCCTCTTTAAAGATAAAGAAAAGAATGAACATTTATGTTTTTTTCAACGAATACAAACTACCCAAAATTATTCGTATTTATAGCAATATTAAAGTAAGAGCGATGTTTCAATTCACTCTGACATTTTATCTCAACAATCCAAATAAACGGTGTAAAATATGCGTCTCTGATTATCATATTTTTTCAGCATACTTTGACAACAGATTTTACGATTTCTGAAAGGTTAGCCCTACTTCACTGTAGTTTCTAGTTTGTTCTTAGCAGGTACCAAAGATATCATTGCGCTTGCAATGCAAATTAGAAATATGCAATCATATATAAAATAAAAACGTATTTTATCGGGAAATATATACCATATATTCCGGCGTATAAAGTGCACCGATGTATAAGCCCACTTATAATTTCAAACTATACTTTTTAATGTTTAGGTATATTCTCCGTACAAAGCGTACCCTTTCTTTGCAAAGAAACCTAAAAGATACAGGGACAAAAATATGGAAACACCTTTAAAAAAACATGTTTCTTTGCTTAATATGGTGTAGGAAACCCGTTGGCATCCAAAACAGTTTGCAGTCTTCTCGGAATGGATAAATACAGTTCCTGTATTTATGCCAAGGGAATATTATACCATTCTTCCTGAAAAACGATGGCAAGTTCAGATAACGATGTTGGCGGTGGATAACGAGAACGCACTTTCCATTCCAATGTAGACCACAAAGGTTCGATAATATTCAGGTCTGGTGACTGTGGTGGCCAGGGGAGATGGGACAACTCATCCTCGTGCTCAGAAAACCAGTCCTGGACAATGTGAGCCGTGTGAACAGGGGCTTTGTCGTCTTGGAAGACACCATCACCATCGGGGAACAAAGTTTGTACCATGGGATGAACTTGATCGGCCAAAATGTTCACATAAGTCTTGGCAGTCATGTGCCCTGACACAGTTATCATGGGGCTAGCAGAGAACCACAGTATGGCTGCCCAAACCATAACAGAACCCCCGCCATGTTTCACTCTTGGCAACAAGCAATCTGTATTATAGGCTTGAGATGGCGTTCTCCAGACGTAAACTCGGCCAGAAGTGGGAAACAATGTGAAAGAAGACTCGTCAGACCATATTACTCGCTTCCACTGCTCTATAGTCCAGGCTTTATGACCTAAACACCACCTTTTCCTGTTACGGGCATTAGCATCACTGATGAGTGGCTTCTCAATTGCAGCACGGCCATCAATTCCTTGTTTATGAAGCTCCCTTCTAATTGTTTTGGTACTCACAGGGTTCGGTAACACAACATTCATTTCAGCAGTAACTTTTGCAGCTGTGGTCTTCTTATTTTTTGTCACAATTGCCCTTAATGATCGTCTGTCACGATCACTCGGGACACACTTTCGTCCGCGCTGTGATTTAGCAGATGATGTTTTTCCGCTTTTTAAATATGCGGAATAAATCTTCGATACAGTACCTCTTGAAACACTAAACACCTCGGCTACCTTGCTTACGGAAGCACCTACCATACGTGCTCCAACAATTTGCCCACGTTCGAAGTCTGTTAACTCTGACATAATGCAATGACAACCTCACATAACAGTACTCCGACAGCAACTGAACTGTTTAGCACATTTACAAAGTTGTATAGGTGGCGTCAGTAGTCAAAAACGCCAGCGCCATCCTACATATTTCATTAAAATCAATCTTTCTTTTCAAACATGCATTTCACAAGGTGTTTCCATATTTTTGTCCATCCACTGTACTTGAGCGATGCTTTTAAATTTCGAAGTCATTCATTCGACGATTTTTCCTAGTTTTTCTAACAATGATGCACTGAACTCACAAGCGATAAGAACAACAATATGTGTGTGTGGGGGGGAGGGAATTCTCAAGGGACTAAATAATTCTGAAAAGAGGATTGGTTGTTCAATGCATGCGTGCACAAAAATGTTGTTCTTAAATTTCGAGCAAAGGGGGACAGAATTTGGTGAAAGAATGTCCTTCCGATCTGAAATAATTCTTGGAATTAGGATTCAGATGTTTTCTGTTTCTGTAATCATCTGAAACCATGATTATGAATCATTATATTAGTATTTGTTGGATGACAGAGTAATTAGAATTAAAAAAATAGCAAAATATCATCTGAAGATACTAAATTCTACTGTAAATGTTTACAAGTACATTTGACTATCTGTTTTCACGTTAGAATAAGAATTAATGCTTTCAGTCTAATATGACAGTAAAATGAATTCCTCCGAATAATTTTCATTTGCAAGACACAAACCTTTCACTTGAATGAAAATTTAGAAACCAATGTACTAAAATGGAACAGGAAGAAAGAATTTACAATTATTAGCGATAGCTGTGAAGTAAGATCATGAACCTGTTCAATGGAGGTGACGCTTCAATCGAGAATTCTCGATTGAATCGAGAAAAGTTGTAAGATAAGTAACGAAGAAGATTTCTTTGCTTGTAAATTACTGACACTAATTTTATAACAACTTTCAAACTGTCGAGTATCTGATGTTTTTCAAATAGCATGTGAGCTTCCAGACACAAATAATTTTATTTGTAACGGTTCATAATTTGTCCTTCTAGATTTTAAATGAAAATTATAAGAAAGGAACATAAGAAACAATAAGAAAGGAAAATTGTTGCCAAAATCACATTTTTAAAGTTGTAAGATGTGAGAACTGTACTCAGAAGCTTCATTTATGTTTTTTTAAATACAAAATATTATCATTTTTCCAAAAAGGGCCCAACAGCGGCCGGGCAGTAAAGTCGCTGAACACTGGTAGTTCGGTCCGAGGTTCGAATCCCGCGAACGGGCTGGCTGCATGGGTGTTTTCGTGGTTTTCCCCATGTGTAACGTGTATACTAGCCAGTTTCCCTTAGAAAGTCCTCCACGATGGCATCCCTCTAATTAGGCAGATAGCCCTAGTGTGCTTTGCCACAATTAAATACACCCCAACATCAACACCATTTTTCCAAAATTCTTTTTGTAAAATCAGTCGCAAGGATGAAAGTTTAACGTGTCCAAAAATCAAAGGAAATTAAACTGTACATTTTTAAAAATAAACGTTTTCAGAAAAAATCCCGCTGAAAATGTGTTAAGCTCACTTTGTTAAATAAATTCGTATTGAATCGATTTATTGAAACACGAAATTTATTTTAAGTTCGTAAAATAGCTAAATGCCTACCTTTCATGACGATGTGAAAATGGAGTGTGTAGTGTAAAATCTCGCTTTCCTATAATACAGTGATAATATAGCCCTATAATATAGCCCATTATGTATCAAAATGACGCAATTTCGTCACAAAACATAAAATAAAAACAATTCTGATTGGAACATTGCTTCGAGGTGCACTGGCTCTTGTCTAGATGCACCTATGTACCAAATTTCGTAGCCGTGGGTCTATTAGCTCACGCGCAACGTGAAGGAAATACACATACACAGACAGACTCTTTCTTTTACTATATGTAGAGATTTAAAGTTCAACATAATTTTCAATAAATATTCATAGATAAATGCCATTTAAGCTATATGATTTAATGATAAGAAAATTTTAAGAAAAAAATGGAAAATTATTTCTAGCATATGCACTCATAAACTATTATTTGTAAAAGTAACGCACTGGGAAGTTACCTTTTCCTCAAGAAAATGAACTGCATTATGGTTTGTCAGAAATGATTGCATGCGGAATGGTTAAAATAAAAGGTTATACTGCTTTGCTTTATTAAATCTTAAGGGAATAATCCTGATTATTATTATAGCTGAGCTATCATTGCACAAATAAAATGCTCCAGGATTGAAACTGCCAAAGTTGCGGTTAATAAATTTTAAGGATTTCTTTTATGGGATCTTGAATGTAATTACTGAAGAGAAATCCTTTAAGTAATTAAGCCTCAATTTTATCGCTGAAAAGGGAAATAAAACAAAAATAGTTTTAATCAGATGCAAATAGGTAACACCAAG
Source organism: Stegodyphus dumicola (assembly GCF_044657685.1). NCBI lineage: Eukaryota > Metazoa > Arthropoda > Arachnida > Araneae > Eresidae > Stegodyphus > Stegodyphus dumicola. Next base: position 25,535,696 of record NC_140772.1, read on the forward strand.
ATTAAATATTTCATGGTAAATGTGTTAAATACGGTGAAAATAATGCTACGTATCCTTTCCAGGAGAAAACTATTGCAATTACAGTTACCAACTAAAAGGATTTTTGATAATGAGCTAGCGGTAATTTAAAGATGTCGCCAACTTTACCATCCCCTGAAGCAATTTAAACCACCTAGGCAACAAAAATTATCTCATTAAAGTAGTCCATGGGCGTTTTCCGGTGTTAAATTAATTTTTCGCAATTGCGTCTGAAGGCTTTATATACAGAATAATGCTGTAGCACTTTTGAGGTCAGCTTATCAGAGTTTCTTATCTAATTATATTAAAGGGCAGGAAATTAAATCCGCCCGTTACACAGCTTGATTGGAACGAAACGTGGTAAGTTGGGAGGTCGTGTAATTCAGCTTGATAATTTATTGCTAAATTTCCATGCATTAAGCCCAGATATCAAGTTCCTTGTAAGCATACAAACCTCTTTCAAAGTTTATTTCAGTGCTTAAGTAATATCGTTTTATGTTGTATAGTTTAAAATTAATATAATGTTGAAAATATATATAACATTGAACCTGGATTGATCTGGAGTAATAAAGAATTGGCTCAATAATCAAAGAGCTATCTGCCTAAGGTAAAGGATACCTGCGGACTAAGGGTGGAGGACTAAGGGTTGGTTTGATTTATTGAGATTACGGCAAAGTACAGTAGGGCTATCTGCCTAAAGGGAGGGATGCCTTCGTGGAGGACTACATAAGGGAAACTGGATCGTATACACGTTACACATGGGGAAAACCACGAAAGCGCCCATGCAGCCAGCCCATTCGCGGGACTTTCTAAGGGGCTTGTATACACGTAACACATGGAGAAAAGCACAAAAACTCCCATGATGCCAGCACGCCCGGAACGAACTATCAGAGTTCAGCAACCTCTTGGCAGCTGGGGAGGCCTTGGTTCACGGATTAAGTTAATTTGCAATTCAAACACATTAGAGATAATTAGCTGTGAGTATAGAATAATTATTATTAATGATTTCTTTAATATAGAATACGTCCTTTTTTTTTTTTTTTTTTTTTTTTCTAAAAATAAGCTTATTTTTTCATGCCGGATAACTAACTAAAATACTTCAAAATAAAACTCGTACCAGCGGATATGAAGAAAAACATCTGCAAATAAAACGAAACAAAACTGCATAGGAAACAAAATTCCTGCTTTGAAGTTTTGTAGATTTTGTTTCTTTTCTCAATGTGTAACGTATTTTATCTAACTCTATTCAAATAATCTTAATTATTAAGTATCCTTTCTTTTTTTTCTCTCTTTGTTGGATTCATTTGCATTATTGCATTTGAATATGTTTTTACTTTTCAGTTCTTTGAAGATTTGTCTTGAAGCCATGCTAGATTTTTGCATCACTTAACAGTTTGTTCCCAGTCATGAAATGTATGTGCCGTAATTATACAAATATTGGGGTACTTCGCTTACATTGAGAATTATACTTTCTTTTCTTTTCCTTATTTCGCTCCTTCCTTCTCTCTCTTTTTTTTTATCCCAAAGAGACGTTTATTTCGGCTTTAGACCATAAGGGCTATAAGTCTCAAAACGGCATTTGCGTCGTTTCACTATCTGCATTCATTCACTTTTCAAACTGTTGCCACCAAATATTATTGCCACGTATTATACTTTGAGAAAATAAATAGTGAAGAATCTACATCAATGTTTCTCTCACTGTGAAGAGGCAACGGTACCTAGAGCCGTCAAATTTTGATAAGGTACTCCTCCACTCGAACATGGCCCTTGGAAGGCCGAACTTTGAATTTCGAACTTTTTATTTATTTCAAATTTTGTAAAACTTTAACGAATTTTTTATTAACATGCAGAGCTCAACAGGTTCACTTCTGGGTGAAAACTGTGATAGTAGTAACATCACAAGAGAGGGTTTAAAAGTACCCTGTATTAACTTTTTAAAGCCCACCAGCGGCCGAGCGGTAAAGACTCTGAACACTGGTAGTTCGGTCCGAGGTTCGAATCCCGCGAACGGGCTGGCTGCATGGGCGTTTTCGCCATGTGTAACGTGTATACGAGCCAATTTCCTTAGAAAGTCCTCCACGAAGGCATCCTTCCCTTTAGGCATATAACCCTCATGTGCTTTGCCATAACTGAATAATCCAATCCAATCCAATCCTTACTCTTTAAAATTTACAATGCGTCAACTCGACACTAACAAACTACACCTTTTGCTTGGCTGGTAACTGAAAATCAGATAACGAAACTAAAAGTTTGAAGATATTAACAAGTGATAGAACTAAACCACAGGGTTCAGCGAGATTCCGTTTCTTAAACCCCCTTCGAAACTATTGGCAGCAAGTAAATGCAATTAAGTCAAGTGAACCAGCAATAAGCAAACATTTTAAACAGCTGTAGCCTAACTCTCTTCTTTCCTAACGAAACTCGGTTTTCAAACTCTTTCTGCAAAATAGAATATACATTCCTTCACGCGCGCTCTTAAATTTAAATATTCTGGCACTGACAATTAGGGGAAAGAAGGCTTATAGAAAAGAATAGCAACTTAAATAAAATTGGTTATTTCAAATAAATATAAATCCCTACAAACATACTAAACGATTTAAAAGCGAGAAAGGGCAACACTGTACGGGAAAAAAAAAACATTTTTATCTCCAGCGGCGAGACTGTATCGGAAATTCGAAAGATATGCTGTTTTTAAATAATTTGTTATACTGCTGTTAAATTCAATTTTATGCGATTTAAGTGCGAAAAACATGATATTTAATAAATAAAGATAACACAAAAAATGTTAAAGAAACGTTCTTCTCTGCGTAATGTAAAATCTGAAAGTTTTCAGGTTTTCTTTCTTTTTTATATTTTTATTTCGGAAATGCAGTTGATTCACTAAAGGTATGCTTTTTGCTTAAAATATTATTTAAAATTATGAAGACAAGTGTATTTTAGCAACTATTTGCAAAATTTAAAGAAATATTTAAATATTTAACAAAACGACAGACCATATATTACATATATTTAGCAAGAGCCCACGAGCGGCCGAGCTGTAAAAGCCGCTGAACTCTGGTATTTCGGTCCAGGGTTCGAGTCCCGGAGACGGGGCTGGCTGCATAGTCGTTTTCGTGGTTTTCCCATGTGTAACGTGCATACGAACCAGTTTCCTTTAAAAAGACCTCCACGGGGCATCCCTCCCTTTCCGTGTAGTGCCTAAGGGTGGAGCTCATAATAAGTAAAAGTAAGTAAAAAATATTTAGCAAAATATAGTACTTACGCTTGTTACTCTACAGTCATTTCAACTGAAGATGTTTTAATTTTCTAGATATCGTATGTTACTATAGCATTCACTGAATATTTCATTAGCGTTGGAACTAAATATTAGAATAGCATTTTAAATCTCCCGAAATATGTCCATTTGTGGAAGAAAAATAAATTAGTAAAAAAATATTTTAAATTTAAAAATAAAACTAATCAAAAAATTGCAATTTTAAAGGAATCGAATAAAGATTTCATTTTAATAACAAAAAATTACTGTAATATTTCGTTTACATATTTAAGGCTCTCCACGTTTTTATTTGAAGACCCTTATGTTTCTTTCCGCATTTGAGTAACTTTATTTTTTTCTTTGCTCTCCTTTCTTCGACTCATTTCTTGGAAGAAGTAAGGAATGGAAATTCAGATTTACTTTAACAAAGTCACAACAGTTCCCTTCCCTAAAGAACAAAAAAACGCTCTCCTATGCTGTTACACTTACCACTCTCTGCATCAAATTTCAAGATCTCCTGTTTCATAGTTAAATAATTTTGTTTCTCTCTTTGACATTTCTGGGCTTATTATTTTCGGCTATTCGACATAGAATATTTCTGTGCTTATTATTTTCGGCTATTCGACATAGAATATTGCTCGCGCTAGCGCGACTAATAATACTATGTTTATATTATAATTAATACATAAAAATAACCTGAATCAAAAATAAAACTTCAATGTATATGTTACGGCCAAAGCCCGAAGTCGGCCAAATCGCGAAACAGCCAATATCGCCTCACAATGACAGGCCAATGTCCGATCTTTTCTTCATTTCGGGGTTTGGCCAGCCGGTTCACGAAATGGCATGGGGCGATCGGCCAAATTCAGAAGAAAAAGGTCATGAGCAAATTTTGGGTGTTTGTATACCGTAATACTAATGATAATCACATAATAGCTGCCACAGAGGAGTTTTCCGACGAATCCGCCCCTCTTAGGCGCCTAGGATCATCCTTCGGAACAAAGACCAAGGAGGTACGGTGGCCCTAGATGGGCTGTAGTCTGAAGGGAGAACTTTTAGTGAGTAACGATCTCACAGTACCAGAAACCTTCTGGTCTCTTATGAAAATTTCCTCTCCCTTGGAGAAAACAAATAAAAACATAATCTCATTATCTAGTGTTTATTACAGAAAATTATCAGTATCATCACTTGTTACAATAAAATGAACTTTTATGACATTTTGAATTGCACACCAGTTTGTTATTTTTACATCTGCAGCGATTTGTTGAGCAAATGGTAGTGCATCGAGTGGGATGCCAATGTAAGTAGTTTCTCTTGCAAAATGGAAAACTCACTTCTAGAGTACAGTTGTTTGAGAACACCATGTTCTGTTCCTAGCTTCTAGAAAGCGCCCTCAATGTTCATGACAACTGCAAGGACACTTCGTGGAAAATATGTTTTTGCATATTTTGTGAATAAACAAAGTAAGATCAGCACTCCAAATTTATTTCAAAAAACCATTTGATGTGTTAAAATATTACACTTAAGGGGACTCATACACATTAAACCCCTCATGATCTTCGAATATGTGACTTTTGCAAGAATTTGGATATTTTATTTATTTTAAAAGCAATTACTTCCAACTTTTTACAGATGACTACATAATATAGCTGCTTTAGAAACTAGTAATCAGAAAGTTTGTGTTGCCACAAATATTTTTGTAATTTAATCCTCTTTGTGACAAAATATTTCGCCATGTTTCCACCTAGCGCGCACGATATTTTAAAAATGCCTAATGGCACATTATTGAAATTTGATGGAATTCTTTATATGGGCATTATTTTCGAACTGAACCAACAATCTGATAAATATTTTAATATTGAAAAATTTTATGGACGAAAACATTGCAAATTTTGTTAATAAAATACATTTTATAAACTCAACTCAAAATAAAATAAAAATTGAACATGAAATTTTTAGAATTTTAGGTTCACAGTAGTTTCCAAATGTTATAAAAGCTATATATTAAATATGGAATTAAATTATGAAACAGAATGTTTTAAACTGTGCGCTCGAGTTGGAAACATGACGAAAAATGTTGTCACAAAGCGGATTAAATTATAAAAATATTTGTGACAACACAAACTTTCTGGTTACTAGTTTCTAAAGCAGCTATATTATGTAGTCAGCTGTAAAAAGTCTGTGGTAATTGCTTTTAAAATAAATAAGTTATCCCAATTCTTGCAACAGTCACCTATTCGAACATCTTATGGGTTTTAAGGTGTATGTGAGTCCCCTTAATAAATTTAAAATTTCGCTAATTTTTTAATATGATGTTCCCATTTGGGAACAATGGTTCTTAAAGCGTTAAGAAGCATCTGAACACAAGATTGTTTGTTTGCTTTTAGTTGCTTTTATATAAAGAAAATTTTCATATATTTTATACTTAAATGACTCTTTTTTAGAATCGAAATTTTCAAATGATTGAAGTAAAATTTGATTTATAGACGGTTGAACAGTACTTTGGCACTGAGCACCCTTAATGGCACTGAGGCACGTTCTAATGGCACTGAGCACCACTCAGTGCCATTAGAAGTTTGAATTAGGAGAAATTATTCGAAAAATTGTAGTTGCTGTGCTTGGAAAGCATGTACGAATTCTTGAAACTCAGTTTAATCCATAGTATAACAAAAACCAAACGAATATTGAAAGGCCTTACCTATCCGGGGAAAGCACACTAACCCGCAAGTCGCATATACGCTATTCATTTCCAGTACATCGGACATTGGCCACACGCCCCGGCCAATGTGTGAAATGGCCAGCCAGTTCGGGAACTGGCCGAACTTCAGGCTTTGGCCGTAACATACGTCTACGATGACGGAATCAAAGGCTCTCAGAAGAGCTCCAATTACCCGATGTTAAATACAACTTTAAAAGTGTTATACAAATTATTATCACAAATAATACAAATTATTATCACTAAAGAAGGAACAATACAAATGTGCAATACAAATTATTATCACTAAAGAAGGAACATTTCCTAGTATGTATAAGGAAAATATATTATACTTATATCTAAAATGACTTACTTATATCTAAAATTAAACACACTAAAACGGAATGAAGACTTATCTTAATCATAAAATGAACAAAAGAATTTGCAATAGAAAATACACTTTAATTTAAAATATACACTTTTGATAACACTAAACTTTTTAAACACACTAAAACGGAATGAAGACTTATCTTAATCATAAAATGAACAAAAGAATTTGCAATAGAAAATACACTTTAATTTAAAATATACACTTTTGGGGAAAAACTGTAGAATTGATGTTCGGTTTTTTATTTATCATGCTCACATTTTTCAGCCAGCATCTCGATTTGTAGAAAACATTTCAATTTCTTTTCCAGAAGAAGATTCGATCTGAATAAGTGCTTTCAGAGTTCTTTTATAGTGCAATATGGCCTGAAGAACCATAAAAATAACTAATATGAGACGTTGTTATCAAGTTTTATTTTTAGTATGTACATGAAATGAATAAAAAATGGGTGTCTGTTAGGACAATGCAATACAAATTATTTTGCCAAACGAAAACTTGGTTGATTATAGCTGGGCATATACAGTGGATGCTCGTTTGTTCAGCTAAATTAGGTTGATGCACAATATACACTGCTCGACATTGAAAATGCAACATCAAGAATGAGTGGTCAGAAATTGATGAAATTTGGAAAAAAGACAGAGACAGCAAGCAGCAAAAAGTGATCTTTATTTCAAAATGATTTAGTCAGAATACAGAGCGAGAACGGCATCGTAAGACCACCGCGGACAGCGATGGACGAAGAAACACGTCTTGCGGATAATGTCCTGAGGGATGGTTCTCCATTCCCTTTCAACCATTTGCAGTTCGTCTTCTGAACGAGGCAGGGGCAGAGTCTGCAAACGGCGTCCAATCACATCCCAGGGAAGCATCTGTATACCTTGAAGAACATGTTGGCAGATGAGAGCACTGTGTGGTCGGACGTTTTCCTGCTGAACAATTGCATTAGACAGCTCCTGGAGGTAGGGGATTGCCACCAGCCGCAGTACATTATCCAAGTATCGTTGGGCCGTCATAGTGTCCTGAATGCAAACTAGAGGTGACCTGAAATCGTAGGCAATAGCGCCCCAAACCATTATGCCACGTTGTCGCGCGGTGGGGCGTTCCACAGTTACTGCCGGATTAAATCTGTCCTCCACGTCGACGCCACACACGTATGCGGCGACTGTCACTGGATAAACAAAAGCGTGACTCGTCTGAGAACACGACGTTTCGCCATTCTGTCATCCACATCGCTCCAGTCCGGCACCATTCTAAACGTTGGCGTTTATGCAGTCTTCTTAACGGACAATGTGGGGTCAATGGCAGTCTTCTTAACGGACGCCGTGAGTGCAGGCCACGTTCAACCAATCGACGGGAAATGGTTATGGTCGACACGGAAACATCCAGGGTATCCTGCACATGCTGCAGGATATCGGTACCTATCCGGGTGTATAGTGATGTCCATTCTCTCTTATTACACGTATCCTCTGGGACAAAAGCCAACTTTCTTCGATAATTCGTCTGTCAGAAATAACGACACGAATATTGCCCATTCTTGGACGTTCCTTCCCTTATATCTTACTTCACGTGAGTCGGAGAGCTGCTCATTTCACGTCATTCGCATAACTCAGTGACGTGTGTCTACTCTAAAATTTGCATAAATTTCTAACCACTCCTTGGTGTTGCATTTTCAATGTCGAGCAGTGTAATAAATACAACGTGCATTTTCTCCGTTAAACGAGGAAAAATAAATTGTTTTTGTCAAATTTTTAGCTCGAACGACCCGAAGTGATAAAAATTTGGTACGGATTAATGAAATAATTTTAACATTAATTGAAATACAAGTATTTTGGGGGTTTTGGATTAGCTCGATTTAACCGAATTTGACTTAACTAGAGTCCACTGTATATATCCAGCTATAATCAACCAAATTTCCGTTGGGCAAATCAATTTTGTATCGCATTGTTCTAACAGCCACTTATTTCTTATTCATCTTATGTAGATACTGAAAATAAAACTTGATAATAACGCTTCATATTAGTTGTTTTCATGATTCTTAAGAGAGACTTTGGATTGTGTTTGATCTCGTGACCAGCATGTAATGTTCTCTGCATCTAACGCACGGATACTTGCATTTTTTCTTTGGTTCTCTTGGAAACTCTTCTAACACTTATTTTTTGTTTTCAGAACGTAGATGAAATAATTGCACAGTAACTGCAGTTTTTTGGTAGTTTTTATATTCTTATGTGTAATAGTGACGGGTAGCTTTGAAGTTTATAGTTTTGTCGAATAATTTTCCTTTTTCGGTTTGGCTCATCTGTTTCTCAAATATATGAAATTTAGCTCAACCTGCAGTCTCATGCAAGACGTAAAAATAATCTATAATTAAAAATAAAATTAAATATACACTAAATTAAAAATAAGCTCCAACATTAAATTTATTTTGGTCTTTTCTCTCCGGGGTTTTAGATTTAACGTTGGGGTAATTTTGAATTGGCCATACTTACCAATTTCTGTTACAGAAAAAGAAATAAAGGCGTTTTGAAATAATAAAGAAATTGCCCTTTCAGATTAAAATAACAAATATAATTTCACATCTGCTCTCAGAAATGACTGCTTCAACACTTACGTATCTTAACCTTTTGAGGCCGGGGCTTAGGTAGCAGTAAAAGCTACCAAATGACGGGGAATCTTGAACAGAATGCTTTCCCCCTTTGAGAAATCACCTCCTATTTGCAACAAAGATTCTTGTGTGTATTTTAATGGATTCTCAGAGAGGTGCATCTATGTCGCAAAAGGAAGACCTTTGAAAGAGATAAGTGGTTAAAATCCTAGGGACGTCAAATTTGACATTTCACCCCACTTTTCAGCCTGGAAAATGGAGGGAAAAGACATTGCCACTAAAGTGGAGAACCCCGTCTTTTCAAAGAGAGGACTCTGTGGCCACTATAATGGCCATCCCGTCTTCAAGAGGTTAATTCGGGATATCTTAACTTAGAGTATTTCTACATTTATTTAAAAAAATTAAAGCTTCGAGTAACAATATTGCGAAAAACTACTTATAGGTAAAAAATGCAATAAAAGGAATACATCTGAAGGTACAGACAGTGATCTTAATGCACCATTCTTTTTAAATTTCTACTTTATATCACAGGTAAATGTTATTTTTCTGTTGAATTGAATATTTTCTTCATGCAAGTAATCTCCTAACTACCGTACTTTGTTTAAAGGTTTACTCGAAGCAAATGGGGATTATCAAAACCCATTATCCATTAGCTTACATATAATAAATTTTAAACCGTAAAGTGAGATATATTATTCTCGGATTTAACCTGAACAGTTGTAGATACATTACGTATTTTTTTAAAGCAGGATAGATGAAAAATGAGCAATGCCTTCGCCGGGACTCGAACCACAGACCTCTCGAATACGCGTCGAGGTTGCTGACCACTACACTACGAGAGCATACTAAGAAGACAACAGAAATACCTTATACACTTACTGCTTTTAAAAATTTATTGGGAGTCCTACTGCGTTCATTGGATATCATATTTTCTAGCTAGTGGTTTACCCTTATAACGTATTTGGTTCCTCCTTCCAGCATGCCTTCGTGGTGTAATGCGGTGTAATGACACTGCAGTGGCGTTCAAACTAAAGGTGGTGGACAATAATTCATCACCACCATGATTTGGCGATTGGATCCTCTAATCCCCAGTCGCCTTTAAAAGGTATAAAAGGTTGTAGAGACATTAGGATTTCTTTGAAGGCCGGAGAGATGAAAAATTAACTACGCCTTCGCCGGGAATAGAACCACGGACCTCTGGAATACCGGCCCAGCGTGCTACCGTTACAACACGAAGGCACACTAGGGAAGTGGGAGAAATACCTTATAAGGTATTAAGAAGTGGACGCAGCCTGACTCACCTAACCAAACATGTTGGTCTTATGGTCCTAACAAGCCACGTCCATTTCTCCTTCCAGCATGCCTTTGGGTTGTAACGGTTAGCACAATCGTCGCAGTTTCGAAACATCTGGGTTCGAGTCCTGGCAAGGGCATTGCTCATTTTTCGTGTCTTCTGCTTCAAAATAATCTAATGACTCCACAACTTACAAAATGCTTCAATCCTGACTCCAATAAAAATTTCTCTTCGAAGCTGTAGCAAGTGATATTTAGTTGGTATGGAAATTAACTAAAGGCTTATTGAATTTAACGTATGTATTTGTAAATCGAGAACGAGATGTGTTGTATTGAGAGGGATTTCATTAAGAGGACTCGTACACCTTAAAACCTATAAGATCTTCGAATATGTGACTGTTGCAAGAATTGGGATAACTTATTTATTTTAAAAGCAATTACTTCCAATTTTTTACAGCTGACTACATAATATAGCTGCTTTCGGAAATAGTAATCACACAGTTTGTGTTGCCACAAATATTTTTATAATTCAATCCGTTTTGTGACAAAATCTTTCGTCATGTTTTCACCATGCGCGCACAGTTTAAAACATTCTGTTGCATAATTTAATATATAGCTTTTATAACACTTGGAAACTACCCTGAACCTAAAATTCTAAGAATTACATGTTAAATTTTTTATTTTATTTGAAGTTGAGTTTATAAAATATATTACATACTTGAAATTGGATGGAATTCTTTATATGGGCACTATTTTATAACTAAACTAAATATTAAAATACATTTTAATTAAAAAAATCTGTAATGTTTCCGTGCGTAAATTTTTTTAGTATTGAAATATTCATCAGATTTTTGGTTTAGTTATAAAATAGTGCCCATATAAAGAATTCCATCCAATTTCAAGTATGTAATATATTTTATAAACTCAACTTCAAATAAAATAAAAAATTTAACATGGAATTCTTAGAATTTTAGGTTCATGGTAGTTTCAAAGTGTTATTAAAGCTACATATTAAATATGGAATTAAATTACGCAACAGAATGTTTCAAACTTTGCACGCAAGGTGGAAACATGACAAAATGTTTTACCACAAAGCGGATTAAATTATAAAAATATTTGTGGCAACGCAAACTTTCTGATGACTATTTCAGAAAGCAGCTATATTATGTAGTCAGCTGTAAAAAGTTGGAAGTAATTTCTTTTAAAATAAATAAGTTATTCCAATTCATGCAACAGTCACATATTCGAAGATCTTACAGGTTTTAAGGTGTATGAATCCCCTTAAGGGATCCAGTCGCCAAATCCTGGCGGTTTAGAATCACCATGTACCATCTTTTCTAGTTGCGGGGCCACTGTAGATCCATTAGGTTATTTTGGAATACGAGTATATGCAAAATAAGCAGTGCTCTCACCCGTGACTGGAACCTGGACCTCTCGAATACGCAGAGAGAGTGCTATCATTACACCACGAAGGCATGCTGGAAGGTGGGAGAAAATAACTTATCATGTAAGTAAATACCAATGTGCTCACCTTAACCCGCGGGAAAGCGCGTGAGGTGTATCATACCCCAACCCTACATAAAAGTAGAATATTTTTAACTTGTGAAACTGAATTCTGTGCTGCTTTCAGTAGCTGAGTTTCTAGTTGTGGTTGACTTTCAGAACCATTTTTTCTTTGCCTGTGTTCTTCAGAAAAAGATTTATCGGTATTTTGTGGGAACTGGGGTATGACACGACCCACGCGCCTGTCCGCTAAGTGTTTTTCTGACTGAATATTTAGTTCCGAAATTTATTCCTAGAGTACAACAGTAAATATTTCTACTCCCAAGTGATTTTAAAGTACTTGATATTAAATTCTGAAAAATTTTTAATTGCATTATGGTGAAAGGAATGACTCCCTATGATTTGGAGATGCAACGCCTGTGAGATTTATTACAAATATTTGAAAGCGATGACGATTGCATTTCGGAAACTGAAGATGAAACTAGGAATATTTTCTATACTGTTTTTGGTTTCCAAAAGATAAAACATTAATTCCTGATGTTCCTAAAAAAGGAAAAACTGTTCTTATGCTTTCAACATTACATAACGATCATACTATAGATGATACTATTGGAGAAAATAAAACGTCAGGAATCATATGTTTTTATAATAGGACTAAAGGAGCAGTGGATATGGGGGATGAAATGTCAGCCAATTATTCGTTTGCCAGAATAACAAGGAGGTGGTCAATGGTAATTTTCTTTCCCGCACTGAAGGTTGCTGTAATAAATGCTTGAATTATATTACATTCAACTGCTAATCCACCAATCGTAACCAACCGGAAGTCTGTTTTGAACCGGAAACAGAAGTCTGTTTGTCTGTTTCATTACAATTAATGAAAAAAGTATTGAACAAAGATCAAAGATTAATACTTTACCGAGAAACTAACGTACTGCATGCAAAACAAAAGCAGAAGTTTCGACGAAGAATTAAAACGAATACATGAAATTCGAAACAACTAAGTATGAAAGATGTGATAAATTCTTTGCCCTCGCGCAAGGACAGAAGAACGTGAATGCAATGTTTAAAATGTGAAAAGATTCTGTTCCAAGAACACGTGAACTTATTTCGTTCAAAGTGTGTAGAAATAAAATAAGCATTGTGTATTAGAGATGCAATGAAACTTAGAGGCATGATGTTTATTTTTTTATTATTTTCATTTATCTTAATTTTAACTCTAAGATTATTTTGGAAATTAATTTTTTGAAACCCAATTATTATTCTCGTATTTATAATAGACGAGAACAAGGTAAAACAGCTTTAAAACTAAATAAAACTATTTTTATCGTATTTAAATATTGGGGTATGTGATACCCCACGCGCCCACTCTAGTAACTTTTCTTGGTGCGACTTCCGCCGGTTTAATGAAACACCAATTAATTCATAAAATAATAGTTAATTTTTAACATTTTGTTTTTATTCTTAGTTAATTTCAACTGCTAAGCAAAATTAAGGAAAATTTGTCAGAAAATTAAGGGAAATAAAATACTGAAATATGCTTTACGCTTTAGCCTAGGAGAAGGAAAATGTGTTCTGGTTCAAGACGCATTAAATATTCAGAACAGGCAGAGGCTACTTTAAGAGTAAAATACAAATTATTCCGATTCGGGTAGTGACGAACAAATCCTAAGACCAATACAAAACACCTTCTGTGTGGCGTCTTACTGGTCTTTCATTTCAAAGTCATATGCTTTACTTTTATTATTTTTTATTTTACTCTCGTTGCAGTTTTCCTTCCGATTTCTTCCAAAATGTATCGAATACCAATAGCATCTTGCATATTTTGAGATGAATGTTCGATAATTGCTTTCGAAGAGGAGAAGAAAAAAGAATCTAAATTTCTCGTCTTTTAGTGCTTGCCGTTCGCCGCTTTCCTTTGCTCTGCATTATTGATTGGAAGTAAGAGTAAGTCGTTATTATCATTTGTACTTTTTCTCTCTAATATTTGGAAGTAATTATCATAGTAAATCACTCGCATTTCAGACGGCAAGAGGCCAAGAAATAGGTAGTGTTCTAAAATAAGTTCGCAGATGTCTAAGAGGAACTAATAAAAACTGTCTCAGAGAAGTATTTAAAAGTTAGCGCGAGGGGGACCATGGAGAAATTTAAAGCGGAATGTTCTAAATTGGACTTTAATTGCTTTTTATCATTTAAGACTTTAAGTTTTATTCTCATTTTTGGAAATTATTTTTGAATCATAGTTAAAGGAGTACTCTGTTTACATATCTTATACTTTGGACAAATGTTACATAATTTAGACTTTGGACTAATTTTTGTGAATCCGTATCAGAATTATATCCAAATATTTTCCGAATCCAAACCCGAATTCACATTTTATGTTTATTACGATTAAGGTAAAGCATCGAGAGCTATCTGACTGAGGGGAGGGATGCTTTCGTGGAGAACTTGCTAACGGAACTGGCTCGTATACATGGTACCGTGAAAGACCGAAATTGGAGAATGTCAACATTCACCAAATACGTCGGTGAAAGATCGGATATTTCTTTACATTCTTCTACATTCGGACCCTCACCTGTGTATGTCGACAATCACAGATATGCTCTGGTGTTAGTCGAAAAGAGAGGAGTCTATGTACACGCTGCCATTCCAAAAGGAAGTGTTCCACAAATAAATGCAGTTGTAAAAGCAAGGGCCTCTTGTGCAATTCAAAGTGTCATAATAGTTTAAGTTGTTGCAATAAATAAGATTTGAATCACATAATTTGGTAAGTTTATAACTTCTATTATTTCCTTTCTCATTTTGAATATACTGTGTGTTTTAAGTTCTTAAGTTCTTATTCTGAGTCTTAAGTGCGTTTTTTTCGCGAATGAATTACGGAGAAGGAAATATAATATTCTTATATGTTCAATATTCACCATTAGTACATGGTGATTGTCGACATTCACCGGTTAAGTCAGAAATAAGAATATTTGGAAAATATTTCGGACATACACCAAGCGACTATGTGAATGTTGACATTCACCGGTGAAAGTCGACATTCTCCAGATTTCGGTGTTTCACCGTAACATACACATTACACATGGGGAAAACCACGAAAGCGCCCATGCAGCCAGCTCGTTTGCATGATCTGAACCTCGGGCTGAACTATCAGTTTTCATCTACTTTACCGCTCGGTTGTTGCTTTAATTTTTCGTATTGGAACAACAGACGAAAGAAAAAAAATTGAATTGATATTAAAAGTTTTTAATCTAAGAAATACTTGAACTCTATCAACAAAAACAGATTTGAGAAACAGCTTCTAAAACTACACATGTATTCATTTTGATTTAGATAGCATTTAGCAAAATAAACACACATTTATAATTGTTTCGTACATTCGGGATTATTTTCTCAATAGTGTTACGAATTTGGTATTTAAATAGCTAATGTTAGTAGACTTGCATTTAACATTTAATAAATAAATATCTCTTTTTGATTTCGAGAAAATTTCAGAAATTTCTCGCGCGCGATTTGAAATCTTATAAAAAGGAGGAAAACCTCTCAGTTCGGATGATTAGTTAGTTTGTTGTTGTTTTAAGAGTTTGTTTAGAAAACTGCTCTTGTTGACTGTAGCGGATTAGCTTTCTCTAGCTGCTTTGAATTAAGTTCTCTTGAACGTTTGAGTAGTTAAAAGATAACTATTGTGAGATATTGTATTACTGAAGGAATATCTGAGGAAAATTAAGCATTTTTGTTGTGACAATAATAAATTTTGTTCCTTTTTCATCGGACTTGTGCATTCAATTCAAAGGAACCCGTACGCACGCAACAATATTATGTAACAAATGAAAGTTTGCACGTTTCTTTTACATTTTTGATAATTTGTTTTAAATAAATGTATGTGCAAAGGCAAGAGATATTCCAAATGGCAATATATATCAGCTCGGAAATCTAAACTTTTCACGGAAATTTAAGAGTGTGGCGCTGAGAGCCACCACGAGGTAATACTGATGAGCCAGATTTAATTGACTTTGCAAACGTTTTATCCTTAATGAATGTTTCTGTATTTTTTCAATTGAACTAATATTCCAAAATTTTAAATTAAAGTACTTAACTGTTCTGTGCTAGAAATTCGAAAGCGTAAAATGAAGTAAATAACTTTATGATTCCAATTTTCAGGAGATTCGAGTATTCAAATATCCCATTTCATAATATATATGTAATGAAATGTCTTAGCAATATTGGTGGCGTACACTGCTGATCCATAGTGAAAAGCAAACTCGGCAATAAACTGGATGTTCCAACTTGTCGAGGAACTGGACGCAGATTATAAATATCCACCTTTATTTCAACTGACATTTGCGCCCACAATTCATTTGGCACTCTAATCGTACGTATTCCAGAACATTTTCATTTTGATACTATTTCAATAGGAAGAAAGGCAGCACGCGTGCAAGTGAGCTAGAAGCAAAAGTGAGCAATTAATCGAATATTGCAGTTTATTAAGAGAATGTTTCGGTTTAAGTTTCGAATTAGTTAACATTATCAGAGCTATGACACTCACATGATACGGATTGAGCTAGAAAAGACGCACTCAAGAGAAAGGTTTCAGCTCTCGAAATTTTGACTTACAGTTCCGAATTAGCTACGTCTTCAGAATTATGCAAGTCATATGATATGGAATGATCTAGAAATGACGCAGTCCAGAAAAAGGCATTACTATTTTTAGAACAGAGAAGTAGAATAGCGGTGCTAGTTTCAATAATAATATAAGGTATGAACATTATACTTTCTAGCTTTTTTTTGAGTTGTGAATATTAGTTTATTATTTTATTTATTGTTATATATGTATCTAAAGACTTAGCACTTGATTTCTCAATCGGTGGATTTTCCATTATTACCAACGATTTAACGTTAGAAACAATACGTACAATTTTCGGTGTCCGTTTGAAGTCTTTTTTCCATGTAGAAATAATGACTGGCGGTTTTTCTCAATCCAGTTAATAAGTTGCCTATTTTGCCTCTAGAAATTTAATGAATGCGTTTCACAGCGTTTCTGAATGAAAAATAGGAATATTCCTCTTCCAAAAGCGCAAAAAATGATGGCCTTTACATGCAATATGTTTAAAAAATTTTCATATTTCAAATAATAAGCAGTTGCCAGGAAGTTTTATTCTTAGGTTTCTATTTCTTTTTTAATTCTTTTTCATGTGTAAAAAATATGTGAATACCCTCCATGTAAAAAATTGTGATTTAAATTCAAAGCTGGCCTACCTCTTATCGTTTCATATTTTACAACACGTATTTCAGATCTATGATAAGAAATATTTATTATTCCTATCACATAATTTAATGAGTAAAAATAGTTTTCTGTACAAATCCAATTTTATAAAACTATTAGAAAAGCCAACGAAATGGGTAAATATCAGAAACTGGAATAACTATTTAATAAACAAAGGTAACAAATAAAATTTTCTTTTCTCCTTTTTAATTTTTTTAACAAATTCTGTGATTCTTATGAAGAGAAATTATCTGAGCCTCGCGAGTTAATTTACTGTTAATTGAAAGAAAAGTTTTTTAAGGTCTTCAAAATAATCACAATTATGAAAAACATTTATAGTTACTTCAGTGTTATATTTATAAAATGGAAGCCTATATAATTATTGGAGTAGGTTAGAAACATAATTAAAATTTTTATTACGAGTTTATAGGCTATCCTGAAATTAGAAAATTCGTAATACTCTGGACATAAGAAAATGGTGTTGGTGTATTTAATTATGGCAAAGCACACTAGGGCTATCTGCCTAAGGGGATGCCTTTCGTGGAGGACTTTCTAAGGGAAACTGGCTCGTATACACGTTACACATGGGGAAAACCACGAAAACGCCCATGCAGCCAGCCCGTTCGCGGGATTCGAACCTCGGACCGAACTACCAGTGTTCAGCGACTTTACCGCTCGGCCGCTGGTGGGCCATAAGAAAATGCTGATTTTATTCTGATTTTTGCTGATGGCTTAGAAACGAGATACATGTTATTGAAGTCATTTAATGCCTGCATGCCCTGAAAACTATCAAATGTTTATTCTAAAATACACAATTAAGCAAACTTACCAGATTTTATTCTCAGGAATATCGTTGATTAAACACAGAACGAGACTACGTTCAATTTTTTACTCTAATATTTCTCAGAATATCAGAAGATAAAGAAACATTTTATCTCTTTGTGTAAAAATCATTTACCTTTATTTTAGAATAATCAAAATTGTGAACAAACTTTCGTGAGGAGCAATAAATTAATCAAAGCAAAATTTATCACATTCTAGAAAAAAAAATCTAGATTACGAGCAGCAGAATGTCTTAATATGAAAAATAATTAAAATATTTTACTAATATTTTCCTTAACAAGAAATGAGGTTTTATTAATATCTGACAAAAACAAAAATTTTATTTTCAAATTTATTTTTTACAAATGGGTGTAATTCTTTTTTTACTTCCTTGTACGAAGTAAAAAGGAAGTATTGTAATAACGAAAAGTTTCAGGCAACATATTTCAACGAAAATATCCATTTTGACCGCTATCGAATGCAATTTAACGATGTTTTTGCATGATATTTGTGCGTAAGGACAGAATAAAAGACACCTTTCCTCCAAAAAAATTATAAAAACTGCTTTAAAATGAATTCTGAAGAGAATTTTTCGTGGCGTCTGTACGAACGTACGTACGTATCTCGCATAACTCAAAAACGACTAGCCTCAGAACGTTGAAATTTTGTATATAGGACTGCTATAACATGTAGATGTGCACCTCGTATTGTGGTTGCAATCGGCCGCACCAAACGTATATAAATATATTTATATATATATATATATATATCCACTCTGTTACCCGGCTCAGTAATCTCAGTATCTTTACTCTTATATGTTTGTAAATTGTGCATTTTTTGCTTTAAAAATGATTGAATTATGTTTTTTTTTTTTTATCTTCCGGTTAAGGTTTTTATGCCTTTCGTAATTCTGGAAACAATATTTGTACAATTATCAACAATTTAAAAGCTGTTTAAGTTTTAAATAACATGGCGGACATATTTGCTTACATTTGAAACAGCAGAATTGTAGATTTGTTGCCAATTTAGAGAGACTAAACTTCGCAACACAAAAATAACGTTTTCATTTATTATTGCGAATTAAATCATGCTTAATCCTTTCTGGAATTTTTTCGAGGAAATAAGTGTTTAAGATTTACTTCGTAAATTTTAATGCAGATATTTTGAGTTTTTATGTATTTTTGCCTTGTCGCGAAGTGAGAGCTGAATTAATTGAATGAGAAATACTAAATCGTCTGTGAAAAACTGTTTTTTTTTTTTTTCTGTTTTGTTTGCTTAATTTCTTTCATACATCGTTTTAGCTTTATTATAGTATTAGAATAGAACATGTGGCAACGAAAATTCTTCTAATGATATAAATTTTGTGCATTCAGAGTGTCGTTATAGTAAACAAATATAGCGAATTTTAAAGAGTGCATTTATTCTATTATGGTTTATGCGCTGTCGACGAAGTAGATTTAATTCAATCCAATCAATTTAAATGAAATTCAAGAAAAAATGCGTATAATTTAATATTCCGTACAAGAAGTCATGTGATGTACACATCAAATTTTTTTCTAACAGATTTGTAAATTTTTTCGCTAAGCCCATGCAAATTAATAATGTATACCAGCATCATTTTACAGCCACATAAATTACTTGGTTTCACCCATAAAATTTTAGTAGCTATTTTAACACAAAGTTTGCGCCAGAATTAATTTAAATAGGACGTACATACATCAGAGGGTAATAAATAGGAAACAAATGATGCGAATTATCAGGAGTTTTAAAAACAATTTGAATCATATTTCTTTTCAAAAGTATAAAAGAATTAGGTATTTAACAAAATAGGGAGAATACAAAGATTTGAGATAAAATCAAGCAAAGCTTGGGTCTCAGTTTTATTCGCCTTTATAATGAATCAGTTCTGATAAATGCGATCTACAATTTGCCATTAGACAGAAATAATGAGTTATTAACGCATACATTCACTTATGACTTTCTGATATAATGGCATTAAACATTCCTAAAATAATCTCAACTAAACTAGGCTTTGCATCGAACATAAAAGGAAAAAATTGAATTTTTCGAAATATAACGTATGAGGATAAAGCGAACTAAATGATTGGCTGCAAAAGGAGAGAAAAAGCTTTATCGGAAGGGTGCCAGAATTCTTGGAACAATACGGGAATCATTGGTCTTTTGTTTGTCTTCCCTGTTGTTATTTTACTTCTACTTTTCTTGTTTTGTAGCAGGTGCCCGCGTTTCGTGTGCTGCTGGTATTCTCGAAAAAGACACTGTTGGGTGTCTGAAATAAAACAGAAGTAGATAACTCCATCGATAGAATGGATTTTTTTTTTCATCGTATTGATCTGTCTGTATAGCTGGCCTTTTGAAGCTCAAACAGTCAGTGTTTTATCACAGAACTACAGCAGGAGAACTTTAGACTTCTGGAGAGTTTCAGTAATTGAAAACAAAGCGTGTATGGCAGTCGGAAGGATCACGTGATTACCGAAAGATTAACGTCGAAGACCGAGGAAGACGGCGCTCATGCTGTTTTTGGAAACCATATTTCTGAATAGCTGAGTACATACTCCAAATTTTCTAAATACATCTGTCTGACTGAGATCACTCTTCTACTATTTGCTGTACGAACTACCATAAAAAATAAAATTTTGAAGCAGATATTATCGCAACCAAACTACTATTTACTTTAACAATTTCTGCTGTAGAATGAACATCCCTAGGTAAAATCAAGTAATAGTTGTTTATAATATTTAATTACAACTGCATATTTCAAGAAGCGAAGAATAACTGATTGATAGGTATAAAATTGTGGTTTTCAAAATTTGAGAAGGGAAAATGTCAAATATTGTTACAAATTTTGCACATATATAAATAGTTTTAGCGAAGTTATATGTGAAATTGTTGTATTTTATTGTATAATGTAAAACGAAAATCTAAAGTGACGATGGTTTGCGAGAAAGTAAGAATACAGGGGCAAGTCTATCTAAGATTGAGTAAATGGCTAGCTAGGTAAATTGGCGAGATATCGCCAAGCTGGTTAATTTTTATCTCCGAATTTGGCGAGAAATCTCCAAAAGTCACCCACTTGATAACTCTTTGGTCCTTTGGCCCTGTATAGCTGTAATGGGTTATAAGGTATTTCCCCCCGCTTTCCTAGCGTGCCTTCGTGGTGTAGTGGTTCTGCACGCTGGGCCGGTATCCAGAGGTCCGTGGTTCGATTCCCGGCGAAGCGTTTGCTCATTTTTTATCTCTCCACCTTCCAAAAAATCCTAATGTCCCTACAGGGTATTTACCGATTTACTATATCACAATCTTCAGATTGTAACATAAATCTGAACAGATTCAGAACATAAATCTGAACCTGTTCATATTTTTGTTTACTGAGCAATATGTTCAAAAGAAAAGATGAAAATTTAAGAGTTTCGGAGTGTTACTGATGATTTATAAACCAATACGGTCAACGATCTATTAAAGAATTTTTTGTGTGGAACATCATATGTATAAATGACATTCATTTTAATGAAAATCATGATCTTCTATAATGACATTGATTGCGTGACTATTTTTCCTCGTAGTAGTACTAGACAACACAGAACAACTACTACTATAAATAAATGAATAACTAAATAAACCTTTCATGACATCAACGTGTGAAAATTATGTGAGATAAAAATTTTCATAAAAAAAAGGCTTTTTGACTCATTAAATTGCACAGGAAATTCTTCATTAAGTAATAAGTTCCGACATTAATTAAAATTGCTCATCAGATAATGCTTTTACCGGTGTTTAGCAAAGAGGAGCACTATACTGTCACTTTGAAAAATGCCATTTTTTAATGTCCCAAAAATTTATTAAAAGCGAAGGTTAAAAGTTTTAGATTTTGATTTTAGAAAAGGTAACAGGAAAATATCTGAAATTCAGAGATTTTGTCGATATTCTTGGAAAAGTTTGACATTCACGGGAACTCAAAATTCCTCTAAAGCTGGCAAGGTTAATTGTGGAATTTTACGGCAGCATATATTTTTATAATGAACTTACGCATTTAAAAAAATCTAGTACCAACATTCATATATCTAACTTTATTTTCTCCTTCAAGTAAATCTATTCGGTTTATCCATACAAGAATGATTATGTAAAAATTCCAAATAAAAGCATGTTGGAGAGAGATTTTCAGAAAAGTATACATTAAAAAAATCTGATATGTACACCACATGACTTCCTTGTACGGAATATTAAATTATACGCATTTTTTCTTGCATTTCATTTAAACATATTGGATTGAATTAAATCTACTTCGCCGACAGCGCATAAACCACAATAGAATAAATGCATTCCTTAAAATTCACTATAGTATTTGTTTACCATAGCGATACTCTGGCGCTAAATTCACTTAACAGTATTCATAATTATATAACAGTTAACTTATATAATAATTATATAACGGAAACTAAGTTAACTGTTATATAATCCAATAATTATATACCAGTTAACTTATATATTTCGTTCATATTATAACTCATAATGCACAAAATTTATATCATTTAAAGAATAGAATTATCTAATCGTTGCCACATGTTCTATTCAAATACAAAGTAAAGCTAGAATGATGTATAAAAGAAATTAAGCAAACAAAACAAAAAAGAAACAGTTTTTCACAGACGATTGAGTATTTCTCATTGAATTAATTCAGTTCTCACTTCGCGCGAAAGCAAAAATGCATAAAAACTCAAAATATCTATATTAAAAATTACGAAGTAAATCTTAAACAATTATTTCCTCGAAAAAATTCCAGAAAGAATTAAGCATGATTTAATTGGCAATAATAAAAGAATGCGTTATTTTTGTTGTTGCGAAGCTAAGTTTCTCTAGATTGGCAACAAATCCACTAGTCTCCTGTTTCAAATGTAAACATCAATGGCCGCCATATAAAAAAGGCTTAGCGGCACTTAGACAACTTTAAAATTGTTGATAATTCTCAAAATATTGCATACAGATTTACTAAAGGCATAAAAACCTTAACCGGAAGATAAAAACAACATAATGCGAGTACAATCATTTTTAAAGCAAAAAATGTACAATTTACAAACATATAAGAGTAAAGAAACTGAGATCACTGAGCCGGGTAACAGAGTGGATATATATATAAATATATTTATATAGGTTTGGAGCAGCTGATTGCAACCAAAATACGAGGTGCACATCTACATGTTATAGCAGTCCCATAAACAAAATTTCAACGTTCTGAGGCTACTCGTTTTTGAGTTATGCGAGATACGTACGTACGTACACACGTTCGTACAGACGCCAAGAAAAATTCTTTTCAGAATTAATTTTAAAGCAGTTTTATAATTTTTTTGAAGGAAAAGATTATTTTATTCTGTCCTTACCTACAGATATCACGCAAAAACATCGTTAAATTGGATTCGATAGCGGTTAAAATGGATATTTTCGTTGAAATATGCTGCCTGAAACTTTTCGCGATTACAATACTTCCTTTTTACTTCGTACAAGGAAGTAAAAAAGGAGAAGCTAATAAACTAAAGCATAAATGTATAAATAAGTCTCATATCCGTAATGATAAAAATTAAGAGAAAATCAACAGCAAAAATGGTCTCGAAATGTTAATAAAAGAATACTTCTTTTGCTAAAAAAAAAAGCACTAAAAAAAAACCATAAAAACCTTAACGTAAAATGCTTTATAACATGTGTGTGATTTAATCCTATAAGAACAAAACCGAAATAAAAAAAAATTGTTGAACCACATTTCATTATTATTTCCTCAATTTACACCTCAGAAAAAGGCTAGCGTGTTACACAGGAGAAACATTATCATCCAATCTTTTTGTTTGACCACTAAATTTTCTGTGGTAAAAAAAGAGCCTCAATTCCCCCCCCTTTTTTTTTTTTTTTTTTTTTTTTTGTAATGACACTTTACACATCCCATCCTCATTAAACCCTTCTGAAACAAATGACACTTCAACTTTTTCGCTCAGAGACTTTGTAATAAGAGCTTAAGAGAGGTTCTTCACAAAATCGGCCAATCCTTTTTAATTATAATCCCCCAATGGAACCAAGTTATTTAGATGCTAGATAAAGGCGTTTTCGGCTTTTAAACGTTTCATTCAAGAGAGTGTGCTGCTCAGCCAATAGGGTGCGAGGAATCACAAAAGAAGTACACTTGGTGGAAAGTCAAACACAATAGCAGATTGGAGAGGTCGTTTAGCGGGATTATTAATCATTGTTTCCTTCACGTAATTCTTCCACATTTCATGGGTGGGTTACGAAATTTCACTTCTCTCCTCAAGCGAAATTTTTATTTTTCAAGAATTTTTCATTCTTTTCTTGGTTTTTATCCATTTTGAATTCTTGGTATTAAGAGAACCGCTACTAGCAGTTGCAGTTGTAAATTTGAATTCCATAAAAGTTTGGCAGAAATGCATTAGTTTCAAAAGTCAAACATATTAAACATTTAAAAGTCAAACATTTATAACTTCCGCTTTACGTATTGCAACCCGTTTTACTTTCTTAGAAACTGAATGATTTTAATTTGTTTCATGTATGTGAAAATTGTCCGGATACAATCAACTCTTTATATTTAAACAAATTTAAATTTAAATTTTAACAAACACGTATAAAAGTAATAAAGCAAATAAAATAAAGAAAAAAAGCCAAAATAATTTTTAAAAAAAATTTTTAAAAATGTGCAAACATATAAAAGAATTAATTCTCGAACTAATCTACAATATCATTTAAATTCAGAAGCATAAGCAAATCAAGTGCAAAACCAATCCATGAAAATAAATTCACTAATTTAGCAAATTAAAATTAAACCAAGCAATTTTTCTAAAAATGCATAAGTGAATGACTGTTGAGTAGGCAGGAGACAGACTTATCAAGGGGAAGTTGCCTCCAAACCTAACTCTCCAATCATTCAATTCGTGTTTCGTCATTCATGCAGGCAAGTTTAAAGTCAAGTTTAAAGTAAAAAGAAATACCAATAAAGTGGTACTCTTAGAAATTAGCATTTAAGAATTAAAGTTTTAAAAGGAAAATACAATGAAGTCTTTTGAGAAACAAGCAAGTAAAGTCAAGTATTAAATTAAACTTTTATTAAAAATATTTAATTTTTCAAAAAATTATTTTTTTATAAAAAGTAAAAAATAATCTAGAAACCAATGTATTTTAGAAAACCTTGTCTACAGAAACCTCCCCGACACGAATATGCATATCAATAAAAAGAAACTAAAAAAGAACTAGACATAATCCATATAAACCAATAAAAAACAAAAATAACTAATTCACAATTTTTAAAAAATCAAATATATACTTAAATATATATATATATATATATTCTCTTACAGTCTGTCGCTTTATTTTTCTTTTGATTTCATTTTGTTTCATATTCTATGTAGTATATATTTTATCAACTTTGAAAACAATACTCAAGAATTTTTCGAGGTTATGTAAATCAAGACTGTCTAATCCATATACCCAACAATTTAGAAAGGTACTTTCTGTAGACGGTTTGGTAATAGAAAGCAAATATTTTCCTGGTTTATGCAAGCTATTTTATTCAAATCTAAAAAAAATAGGTTTTATATGTCATCTCATCTTATTTCCGAAAAAATGTAATCTTTTGTAAATATATTTTATATTATTGATCATTAACTTCTTGCTTAAAATATATCATTTTAATTCTTTTATTCCATTTGCATATTAAAATATGCAAATGAAATAAAGGTTAGAATATTAGAATTTTATTAAAATGGTTAACACAAACAATAAGTTTACTTGATTACACATTCTAAGTGTATATAAATTATGCATTCACAGACATTATAATTCCTGATTAAATATGTACTAACTTAAAATTACGCACAAGATAAGAAACAAATGCCTAATGATAAAAAATGTGTAAAAATAACTAAGCGCCTCAAAATTATAAAACATGATCACATATACAAACTTAATAAAGATACAATAACACGTCTGTGAAAATTTGAAAATATAAACGCTCATTTTTGCTGTTTGGCTTCTAAATTAATACATACGAACTAATTTATGACACACATTTAACATTTATAACACTTTTACATTGATCACGAAACTAGGGACCACTCGATAGATATCGATCAAAATTTTAAAAAATTCTTAGAATTTCAAAACGACATAAACTGTTGCAGTGAATAACAATGTATTTATAAGAACGAAAAAAAGAATACAATCTTTTGCAAAACAAATCGAAGCACCATGAAGGAAGTGGTCGTTTTTGGTAAAATTGAATATGTATATAGCTCAGACACAAATAATAAAATGATTAAAAAATCATAGTACCTGTTCACGGTTCGCAGTCACCCATTGAGTGTTAAAAATTAGTAGTTGATTGAACCGCCTCTGGCGGCAATGCATGCTTGCATTCGTCGAGGCAAGGAGTGGTAGACGTTCTTAATGTCATCTTGCGACACATTCTGCCAGGCATTCATCAGTTGTTGCTCCAGATCTGCGATATTTTGTGATAACCGAATCTGGCGGCCCAGATATGCTCGATTGGTGAGAGGTCTGGTGAACTTGCTGGCCAAGGAAGAGTATCAACCGCAGGGAAACAGTCCAGAGATATACGAGCGGTATATTGGCGACACATTCTGCCAAGCATTCATGAGTTATCGCTCCAGATCTGCGATATTTTGTGATGCCCGAATCTGGCGGCCTACCATGTTCCAGACATGTTCGATTGGTGAAAGGTCTGGTGAAATTGCTGGCCAAGGAAGAAAATCAATCACACGGAGACAGTCTAGAGATATGCCAGCGGTATGTGGCCTGGCATTAACTTGTTGGAAAATGGCCCCAGGATGACGTGCCATGAAGGTTAATGCAACCGGCCGCAGGATGGTATCAACATAACGTTGAGCTGTTAAAGATGTACGGAGGATGACTAAAGATGACCTGCTGTCATACGAAATAGCGCCCCACACCATCACACCACGGGTTATGGCTGTATGCCTTTCTAAAACAAAGGCTGATTGGGACCGTTGGCGCCGTCTTCTCCAGACACGAACACGATGGTCATCTGCTTCAAGAATGAAGCGCGATTCATCGCAGAACACTATCCGATGCCAGTTTGATGGCAGTCATGATGATCGGCTGCGACACCACTCCACACGACTCCGCCGTTGTTGTGCGGTCACAGGCAAAAGTCTCAAAGGCCTCTGTGAGCATAACCCTGCCTCAAATAAACACCGGGAGATGGTGGACGGTGCCAGGGAAGTCATACACGTGGCTGTAGTTTACTAAATAGTCGACAATGATACCGTTTGGGCCTGGCGAACAATCTTCCTATCTCGCCTCGCATTTGTGCTTCTTGGACTCCCAGAGCCTTCATTTTGTCGGCAATTTCCTTGTAGCAACCATTGCTGCCAACATATTTGCCCACCAGTGTCTTGTACGCCCCAGATGGCGACCTATTGCTCGGTATGACCATCCAGATTCATGCAACTTTACAATGCGATCATGTGCGAAGTCGTTTAGTTGTCTGTAAGCTCTTTAGATATCGTCGTAATGGCATCTCTTGCTTCTTTAAGGAATTACCATAGCCAACAACATAAAAAGATAAATTTTCCATCTCTGTCACTGGTTTTATAATGATAAGGAACGGGGGACGTGGGCACTATGCCTCTACCATATGGTTAATTAGTATAGCACCACATCCACCATGATCTAGAGAGTCCTTAAGACAACACTAATGCAAATACGTGAGCACATAATTGAAAATGAATCATTGATTACAAACAATAATAACAATTTACGATACATTTAACATAATACAATGTAAATACGAAGTCATATATGTTATTGCATAAGACTTCTAACAAGTGATATATCATTATACTTAATACATGTAATACATGACACAGCGCTAGGATAAACTCCTGAGGAGAAGTCAAACATATAACTATAGAGAGTTTATAATATGATAAAAAACACAGTTCAGTATGATAAAAATCCAGTATAGGATGGCAAAAATACAGTAGTTTACAGCAGATTACAGTAATGATGAATACAAAGGTATGGACTAATATGTTTGCGGTAAAATACATTGAAAATACTATGCCAGTTAAAAATAGACGTGCATATGACATGATACAGTTTTTGCGAATTGCGCCCTAGAAATGCGAGCTATGATCGCAATTCCTGTTCATTTGCCTTGAAACTTTGATCATTTGCATGTTCGGCTAAGATGTTTTTACATACCAAATTTGGTCACGATCGCAAAAGTCCTTCTTGGTGCTTCGATTTTTTTTTTTTTTTTTTTTTTTTTTGCAAAAGAGTGTAATTCGGAATATGAAGATTGTGCCTTAGAAAGAATTTACGAATAAAAACGGCTGTTTCTTTTGTTACGTCCATCTGCCTAAGGAAAGGGAGGCCTTCATGAAGGACTTTAGAAAGGAAACTGCCTCGTATACTCATTACAGGAGGAGGAAATCAGGAAAACGGCAGGGCAGCCAGCCGCTTCTGAGGTTTGCCGAGATTCGAAACCCGAATGGAACTACCTCTATTCAGAAACTTTCTCGCTTGGCCGCTAGTGGTTTTGAGTGTAATACCGAGAGTAACAAAAAATACTATTTAAGAATTTTTTCTGAATGTCTCTTTCTTCGAAAATTTATAAAATAATGTTTTATTTATTACAAATTTTCTCTTTTTAATTTTGAGAAACGCCATTTATGTATCTCTTACCTAAATTAAAGAAGGAAAAATAAATATGACATTGGCATAAATCAAGGAATTAATGCAGGTGATATTAATAAATTAATCTATGGATATATGCTAATTTATCTGCTTTTAGCGAAAAAAATGTTTTTATAAATTTGAACACATTTCCTATAATATTTAATAGTTTAAGAAATCTAATAATATTGTCTTTGCTGTGGTTGTAGTTTGCATGAAGTGAGATTATTATGCGTAAAACTAGACACGGTAACTTGTCTGACTAAAGGAGTTCAAAACGTATGTGCGCAATAAAAAGCTTCAGCTTCAAATATTACATTACAATATCTTTCTAACAAACAGCATTCTACAACTATATAAGTTATTTATTTTGTTTCAGCTGAATTACCTTCTATGTAGACAGAGGAACTAAAGAACTAAACTTCTATGTAGACAGAAGAACTTAATTAAGACACAATAACACTCCGAATAAATATTAATTCAGAAGCCAAAACAACAAAAATCAGCGTTATATTTTCAAAATTTTCACAGGACTAGTTTCGATGGTTTTACCGAACCACCATCCTCAGCTGCAAAACCGCAAATGAACAAGATAGGAAATAATGGTTAGATAGGATAAGAAAGCCTGGACAAGAATAAGCAAGTGGCGCCATCTGTTGGTGAAACCTGTTGGCCTTTAAAGAAATTATGTTTTAGTTCTGTTTCACCAACAGATGGCGCCACCTGCTTATTCTTGTCCAGACTTTCTAATCTTATCTAATCATTATTTCCTATCTTGTTCATTTGCGGTTTTGCAGCTGAGGAGGGTGGTTCGGTAAACCATCGAAACTAGTCCTGTGAAAATTTTGAAAATATAACGCTGATTTTTGTTGGTTAACTTCTGAATTAGAACTACAGATTTGTTTGTAAATACCTGTAAGATTTCACAGATACCAAGGAATCGATGAAGTGCATCCAGATATTTCAATTTCTTTCTTGGATTCTATTAGTTTTACTTGCAGCGTCATTTTTTTCACTGATCCATTGTAAATTTTACCCAGAGGCAGATTATGAAGTTGAGCAACTCGCAGTCGGGAAAGGTACTGTGTTCACAAGAAGCCTCAAATCCTTAATTAATTAAAAAAATATATATTAAACATAACCTTTTTCTTCAGATGAGTGGCCCCAAATGTTTACGTCAAGTGTGCTCCTTCTCCATAAATTCGCTGCTGATTACCCAAATTCGAAATATTTTTATCATTTCATGTGAACATGAATATGAGGAAATCAACTGTATATGTTGCTGTAGGCAAAAGGTAAAATATTTAGTCTAATAAACAGTTAAATATCATGTTGCCAAAATTTATGGTTTATTCTATAACGCGTTTTATATAATTAAAACTCTTTTGTATCGCAAACAAGGCAAGGCTATAAATGTATGACAAGCAGAAGAGATGAATTTAAATTAAGGATATTATTTGAAAAACACAATGCATTAAACTGATATTTAAAATACGGAAATGCAATATTAAGTTTTTAAAAAAATCTAATATTTTTTCAGCAGTATTGAACATTGTATTAAATAGGCATTA
This sequence comes from Stegodyphus dumicola, assembly GCF_044657685.1. Taxonomy (NCBI): domain Eukaryota; kingdom Metazoa; phylum Arthropoda; class Arachnida; order Araneae; family Eresidae; genus Stegodyphus; species Stegodyphus dumicola. The sequence goes on from NC_140772.1 coordinate 25,565,829, forward strand.
GATTCTATTGATGCAGGAGATGTGAAAAGGAGCAGGGCCCTTGCGGGGCCTCGAACCTGTACCTTTAGAATACACACCGAGTGTGCTAACCGTTGCAGCACAAAGGCATGCCAAAAGAGGGCATAAAATAACCTTTTAAAGGGCAACTGGGGATTGGGAGACCCAGTTGCATAATCCCGGTGGTGAGGAAGCATCCTCCATCATTTTTAGTTCGGGCGCCACTAGGTTTTTTTTAAGCAGGAGGGAAATGAGCAGGACATGAAAAATGCCCTCGCCGGAACTCGAACCTGGACCTCTCAAATACGCCCCGAGTGTGCTAGCCGTCACACCACGACGACATGCAGAAGGAAGGTGGGAAAATATGTCCAGATAACTTTTACTTGGCCTTCTAACTGATTTGGAAAATTCAGTTTAAAACGATAAATCCACAAATTCTTGTTGAGGGCTGGTTAATTTTATGTTATTTATTTTCCTTTACTAGAAGTTAATAATAATTATTTATTATTTGACAGTAAAGGAAAATTTTAAATAAAAATTTGTTTATTATTCTATGTATGACACTGAAATAAATTGAAATTTCTTTCATACAAGATTTAACCCAAACCGTCAATGTTATGTAATCATATTTACGCATAAGAAATATTTCTTATTTTCCAGGTAGCTACAATCCTGTCTTTAGTAATTGCATCACTTCTTAAAGCAATCCGTTAAGAATGTCCCCTTTATTCTTCCGTAATGGGTTTTAACGCCCTCATGTCCAATACGCCGTCACTAATTACCTTCGTTACATCTGTTTAATAACCATCATTAAAATCGCCACTTAATGCTAATTACGTCGAAGTGGCTTCTCCAATTTATTCTTAAGGAATAATGTGTAAGGGAGCAGAAACCCTTCCGTTTGAAAAATCATTTGCGATCTGCAGCTCAAATAATAACTCGAAGAGGTTTCAAAGTTCGTGGCCCGTTTCTCGTAGATCATTGTTAGTGTAAGACTGCAAATAAAATATGCATAACGGATTGTGCATTAAATATCATGTAACTTCAGTAGCTTATTTCGAATTCCATTAATGATATTTGATTTGTGGCCGGGTTCAGAACAGAAACATGTTTCTCAATATATGTTCTAATGAGTGTTTAAATAATAATTACCCTTCTACTGAATGTACTGAATGTGGGGTAGAATAGACACCCGATGCATGATTTTCCGTTAGTGAGTAAGTTTTAGTTTGGGAACACAGCGCTTAACTTGGGAAGTAAGTTAATGGCAATAAAAATCTGCTATTGATACTTATATTTCCTTTTGCTGAGGATCTAAATTGATAAGAATAGTTATTTCCTAGCACGGTAATATAGACATATGTCAACATTTGCATTCATTTGATGGCAATGTTTAAAGCATGATTCAAATGAAACGTCTTATGCAATCTTCTCTACATATAATAAAAGAAAGAGTCTGCCTGTGTGTGTTTTTCGTTTGCGCTGCGCGTAAGCTAATAGACCCACGGCTACGAAATTTGGTACATAGGTGCATCTAGACAAGAGCCAGTGCACCTCGAAGCGATTTTTTCGAAATTAGAATTAGAATTTTTTTTATTTTATGTTTTGTGACGAAATCGCGTCATTTTGAGACATAATGGGCTATAGGAAAGCGAGATTTTACTCTACACTCACCATTTTCACATCGTCATGAAACGTAGGCACTTAGCTATTTTACGAACTTAAAATAAATTCCGTGTTTCAATAAATCGATTAAATACGAATTTATTTAACAAAGGGACCTTAACACCTTTTCAACGGGATTTTTTTCTAAAAAAGTTTATTTTTAAAAATGTTCAGTTTACTTTTCTTTGATTTTTGGACACGTTAAACTTTCATCCTTGCGACTGCTTTTACAAAAAGAATTTTGTAAAAAATGATAATATTTTATATTTTTAAAAATTTGTTTAAATGAAGCTTCCGAGTACACTTCTCACATCTCACATCTTTAAAAATGTGATTTTGGCAACAATTTTTCTGTCTTATTGTTGTTGATAGATTTTTGGTGAAATCGCCTCATTTTGAATAGTTTCATTCCGTTAGAAAATGGGTTTGGCAACAATTTTTCATCGTATTTCTTATGTCACTGTTTTTAACAGATTGGCATATTTCATTGTCATTTATATATATATAATACATTTTTATTGATTTTTTTTTTTTTTTTTTTTTTTTTTTTTGTTAAATTTGTTCTGCAGAGTAAAATTCTGCGCGGAATTTTATGTTGAGTTGCTTTCATGTTATTTTTTGCTTATTTCACTGTTCGTAAGATATTTACAAGTGTTGCATGATTTTTTTCCTTCGACGAAAAATTGGTTAATTTTTTATTAGGATAATTAATATTTGTATTAAGATATTGCTTATTTGATTGTAATTTTGTTATACGAATAACTTTTTTATGAAGTTGTTCTGCAGAGTAAAATTCTACGCAGTTTTTTAATTTAACGTTTGGTGTTTCCTTCAGCTATTTTTCCGGTACATTTAAAAGCCAGACGAAGGCTGGCAACGAAGCTTGCTAGTTGATTAGAATAAACTTAAGAATTGTAACTCTCATAAATACATATCTGTGAATCAAAACCGTGAAAAACAACCTTATATTTAGCGTAGTCTATAATAAAACACTCAATCGATTTCGAGGGCAGCTAAAGGTCCCTCCTCATCAGGAGAAAGAAATACATAGAAAGAAGAAAATAGGAATCACAGAAACACGTGGTGCTTATCAGCACTGCACGTCGTTATAACTAGATTTTTAATCAGAGTTGCACTGGCCGCCTACTTTTACTGAGCCAGGCTGTCTGATCAAGCATAAAGAAATATTAGCGAAGTTAAAATAGGGAGCGAGGGGCAAATGCACATTACGCTCAAAATCTGAACTTCAAATAATGGAAAGCAACCACTGAACGGATTTTTATACCCTCTGGTAGTACCAAGTGCGAGGAGGTAACGCCATCTATCGGCAAAAATAATTGAATTAAGACAGTAGAATTTTAAAGGCATTAGGAAGGACTGGATTGGACTTCAAATCATTAACTAAACTTTCTAAATCTTTGTGAATGTGAAAAGCCTCAAGAAAATCCAATTCGCCTATGGAAGAAGCCTTTTGGATGATTTTTGCAGACCCAAAATCAAAATTATGGTTAAAAGTCCAGCTATGATACGCTATTGAAGACTTGTTAATTTCCCCTTTTTTGACATAAGATTCATGTTCCTTGATACGAAACTTCAACGCTCTTTTTGTTTGGCCAATATATCTTAAACCACACTGACATGATATACTATAAATTCCCCAAGAATTCAAGACAGAAACGCAGTCTTTTAGAATCGAAGGGTGAATTTTATTAATAGGGGAGAAACCGACTTGAAAATTGAATTTCTGGAGAATCCGTGCAATTTTATAGCTAACAGAAGGATAAAATGGAAGCACGACAAGGTCATTGATATTATTTCTAACAGTGGAATGTCTTCTTTGATGGGAATCTGAAAATTTTTTGACGGCTTTATCAATAATCACGGGAGAAAATCCACGGTCAATCGCAACTGCTCTCAAATAATTAAGCTCATTGGTAAGCAAAGATTCAGAGGAACAAACTTTTAGCGCGCGGAAAACATAATAGTAAAAAGAAGCCATTTTTTGCTTAACAGGGTGGCATGACTTGGCATGGGGTGGTAAACAAACTGCAAAGGGTTTACGGTACACAGTGGTGCTAAAATCGGTATCATTGCGGATTATAAGAATATCGAGGAAGGGGAGGGAATTGTTGGATTCAATTTCAAGAGTGAATTGGATGGCTGGATCAATTGAATTCATAATAGATAGAATCTCGGATAAATCCTCTTTATAACCGTCAAAAAGTGCGAAAGTGTCGTCAACATACCGAATCCAAAGACGAAAAGATAATTTATCAAATAATTTCATCTCAAAATAGTGCATATAAATGTCAGCAAGTACCGGACTGAGAGGATTACCCATAGCCAATCCTTCAACTTGACGAAAATATGCATTTTGGAAAACAAAGTGGGTTTGACTTAGAGAAACTTTAGTAAGCGAAACCAACTCATTAATTTCAGTATGTGTGAAGTGAAATTCCCGAAGCCTAGTTTCAAGACAATTTAGTGCTCCTTCGACCGGAACATTAGTAAACAATGATTTGACATCAAATGAAACCATAATGGAACGAAGTGGGGAAATATTTTTAAGTTTATCAATGACTTCAACAGAATTTTTTACAGTGTGAATATTGTTATCAAGTAGAGGAGAAAATCTGGAAACTAAATATTTGGCCAAAGGATATGAAGCAGTACCTATGTTGGAAACAATTGGTCGAAAAGGAATACCGGTTTTGTGGACTTTTGGAAGAGCATAAAGTCTAGCGCAATTAGTAATAGGCGGAATAAGTGATTTCTTCAACTGAGTTGGCAGAATGTGGGAAGATTTAATAGCACTTTTTACTTTCATGAGGTCCGAAGTTGAAGGATCTTTAGGGATCGAGCAGTATGGGCCTTCATTTATCAATTTAGAGACTCCAGTAATATATGTGTGTTTGTCCATAACAACGATCTGTCCGCCCTTATCAACTTTAGAGATAATGATATTAGTATCAGAATTAATTTCACGTAAGATCTCATTTTCCTTTTTGCTAAGATTAGAACCCAAAGATTTATTGTTAAAATTAACGTTATGAGTAATTAGGTGGCGGATTGTATCCTTCTGCGTTTCCGAAATTTTGGAGAATTTAAAGGCTTTCTCTATAGGGGCGATGATTTGAGGAATTGAAGGTTTAGATGTCTTTGAAAAGTTGAAATTATATTTTAATACTTTTAACTGATCCTCCGAAAGATTCCTATTGGAGATATTAACGATGGAGTTAACGTTTACAGTGGGAAGATCAGCTAGATAATTGGGACTATCCGACTGGTGTGTGAGTTTTTGGAATTTAGAAATGAGCACATTTTTATGCCGTTGACAAACGGTATCGGTTCTAGACCAGGATGTATGTTCAAATGAGGAAAAATTTTCAGTGGAATTAGCAATTTTTAAATGGAGGTAATATAATTCAAATTCAATTTTAGATAAACGTTTGCGTGTGTCCCTTATAATGTGACGAAGAAGTGCCAATTTGAATTTATGCAAAATTTTTGAAACGTGAACGGAAGCTTTAAGGCTACATTTCACATGTATAAATTTGGGAATGAAATTTTGATGTTTGCATTTAAGTAGAAACTGTAGATGATTCAAGAATTTCGTACGCTTAAGGCGTAACTTACAAAATCGGTTCCTGTCAGTGGACATATTGTGAAAAGGGCACAAGCAAGAAACAAGTGAACAAAAGAAATGTAATTCCGAAAGTCCAAACAAGTAATTACTTATAACATGAAAAAAACACCAATAAATAATGAAGACAATTTTCATCAACAAATGACAAAAACATTCCAAAAGGAGAGAAACATCCAATACTGAAAAACCAATAGCCACGTGGAAAGAAGCAACGAAAGTCAAAATCGTGCACGTGGTAAACCGAAAAAATATAGAATTACCTCGAAAATGCCGGTTGATAGCATAAACCAAATCCGAAAAAATGATGGCCACGTGGAAAGAAGTAAATAAAATGGTGCACGTGGTAAAACAATAAACAGTAAAATATTCTCGAAAATGCCGGTTGATAGCACAAACTAGACTAGAAGAGAAACACGCTAATGTGACAATCAAAACCGTGAAAAACAACCTTATATTTAGCGTAGTCTATAATAAAACACTCAATCGATTTCGAGGGCAGCTAAAGGTCCCTCCTCATCAGGAGAAAGAAATACATAGAAAGAAGAAAATAGGAATCACAGAAACACGTGGTGCTTATCAGCACTGCACGTCGTTATAACTAGATTTTTAATCAGAGTTGCACTGGCCGCCTACTTTTACTGAGCCAGGCTGTCTGATCAAGCATAAAGAAATATTAGCGAAGTTAAAATAGGGAGCGAGGGGCAAATGCACACTACGCTCAAAATCTGAACTTCAAATAATAAAAAAAAAAAAAAAAAATATCTGTGAAATTAATATTAGAGATCAATCATTCAAAATATGTTGATATTAATTAGGATAAATTTAAGAATTGTAACTAGCATAAATACATGTCTGAGAACTTAATATTAAAGATCAATTATTCAGAATATGCTGATACTAAGTACAGCAACTTTAAGACCTGTAACTTGAATTTATTTTTCCAATCAGTCAAATTCAAATTTCGCTTTGATTTTCTTCAATTAACATTGCCTTCAAAATAATGAAAATGTACTCCTATTTTCAAATTTGTAAAACAATACTGAAATTTAGTTTCTTGGAGGCGATAGTTTATTTTCTGTTAAAAAACCGTATCGAGTGACAATCTGCTATAGAGTAACTTCAATCTGTAGTGAAAACGGTCTTAAATTCTCTTTCGACTGTTCGTAAGAATGTACGGTTTGAGAGAGTGTTTGTTAAAAAATGTTGAAGACACTTTCGTCAAACAAAGATCCCTGTCAAGCGATAAACATCTAGAAAATTTCAAATTATGATGACGCAACGGCCGGTTTGTGACTGATACCAGAAGAGGTACTTCCAACAGGAAGATCATCCACTAAAAGGTTTTCATACTAGTAAATTAAGCAAATCTGATATTAAGAGCTATCAACTTATTGCATTGACTAACGTTTTGTCGAAGGTTATAGAAAGGATAATTTCATTCCACTGTCCAACAGGTATCTTATGTTAGTCAAGCCATTAAGAATACTTTAGGCAGTCTCTTGTCTGTCCTGGCAACATTTGTTGACTTTGAATTAGCTTATGAGGAAGTATACCTATTGCATTGACTAACGTTTTGTCGAAGGTTATAGAAAAGATAAATTCCACTGTCCAACAGGTATCTTATGTTAGTCAAGCCATTAAGAATACTTTAGGCAGTCTCTTGTCTGTCCTGGCAACATTTATAGACTTTGAATTAGCTTATTAGGAAGTGCACCTATTGCATTGACTAACGTTTTGTCGAAGGTTATAGAAAAGATAAATTCCACTGTCCAACAGGTATCTTATGTTAGTCAAGCCATTAAGAATACTTTAGGCAGTCTCTTGTCTGTCCTGGCAACATTTATAGACTTTGAATTAGCTTATGAGGAAGTGCACCTATTGCATTGACTAACGTTTTGTCGAAAGTTATAGAAAAGATAAATTCCACTGTCCAACAGGTATCTTATGTTAGTCAAGCCATTAAGAATACTTTAGGCAGTCTCTTGTCTGTCCTGGCAACATTTATAGACTTTGAATTAGCTTATGAGGAAGTATACCTATTGCATTGACTAACGTTTTGTCGAAGGTTATAGAAAAGATAAATTCCACTGTCCAACACATATCTTATGTTAGTCAAGCCATTAAGAATACTTTAGGCAGTCTCTTGTCTGTCCTGGCAACATTTATAGACTTTGAATTAGCTTATGAGGAAGTGCACCTATTGCATTCACTAACGTTTTGTCGAAGGTTATAGAAAAGATAAATTCCACTGTCCAACAGGTATCTTATGTTAGTCAAGCCATTAAGAATACTTTAGGCAGTCTCTTGTCTGTCCTGGCAACATTTATAGACTTTGAATTAGCTTATGAGGAAGTATACCTATTGCATTGACTAACGTTTTGTCGAAGGTTATAGAAAAGATAAATTCCACTGTCCAACAGGTATCTTATGTTAGTCAAGCCATTAAGAATACTTTAGGCAGTCTCTTCTCTGTCCTGGCAACATTTGTAGACTTTGAATTAGCTTATGAGGAAGTATACCTATTGCATTGACTAACGTTTTGTCGAAGGTTATAGAAAAGATAAATTTTACTGTCCAACAGGTATCTTATGTTAGTCAAGCCATTAAGAATACTTTAGGCAGTCTCTTGTCTGTCCTGCAACTTTTGTAGACTTTGAATTAGCTTATGAGGAAGTATACCTATTGCATTGACTAACGTTTTGTCGAAGGTTATAGAAAAGATAAATTCCACTGTCCAACAGGTATCTTATGTTAGTCAAGCCATTAAGAATACTTTAGGCAGTCTCTTGTATGTCCTGGCAACATTTATAGACTTTGAATTAGCTTATGAGGAAGTGCACCTATTGCATTCACTAACGTTTTGTCGAAGGTTATAGAAAAGATAAATTCCACTGTCCAACAGGTATCTTATGTTAGTCAAGCCATTAAGAATACTTTAGGCAGTCTCTTATCTGTCCTGGCAACATTTATAGACTTTGAATTAGCTTATGAGGAAGTATACCTATTGCATTGACTAACGTTTTGTCGAAGGTTATAGAAAAGATAAATTCCACTGTCCAACAGGATTCTTATGTTAGTCAAGCCATTAAGAATACTTTAGGCAGTCTCTTCTCTGTCCTGGCAACATTTGTAGACTTTGAATTAGCTTATGAGGAAGTATACCTATTGCATTGACTAACGTTTTGTCGAAGGTTATAGAAAAGATAAATTCCACTGTCCAACAGGTATCTTATGTTAGTCAAGCCATTAAGAATACTTTAGGCAGTCTCTTGTCTGTCCTGGCAACATTTATAGACTTTGAATTAGCTTATGAGGAAGTGCACCTATTGCATTGACTAACGTTTTGTCGAAGGTTATAGAAAAGATAAATTCCACTGTCCAACAGGTATCTTATGTTAGTCAAGCCATTAAGAATACTTTAGGCAGTCTCTTGTCTGTCCTGGCAACATTTATAGACTTGGAATTAGCTTATGAAGAAGTATACCTATTGCATTGACTAACGTTTTGTCGAAGGTTATAGAAAAGATAAATTCCACTGTCCAACAGGAATCTTATGTTAGTCAAGCCATTAAGAATACTTTAGGCAGTCTCTTCTCTGTCCTGGCAACATTTGTAGACTTTGAATTAGCTTATGAGCAAGTATACCTATTGCATTGACTAACGTTTTGTCGAAGGTTATAGAAAAGATAAATTCCACTGTCCAACAGGTATCATATGTTAGTCAAGCCATTAAGAATACTTTAGGCAGTCTCTTGTCTGTCCTGGCAACATTTATAGACTTTGAATTAGCTTATGAGGAAGTATACCTATTGCATTGACTAACGTTTTGTCGAAGGTTATAGAAAAGATAAATTCCACTGTCCAACAGGTATCTTATGTTAGTCAAGCCATTAAGAATACTTTAGGCAGTCTCTTGTCTGTCCTGGCAACATTTATAGACTTTGAATTAGCTTATGAGGAAGTCCACCTATTGCATTGACTAACGTTTTGTCGAAGGTTATAGAAAAGATAAATTCCACTGTCCAACAGGTATCTTATGTTAGTCACGCCATTAAGAATACTTTAGGCAGTCTCTTGTCTGTCCTGGCAACATTTGTAGACTTTGAATTAGCTTATGAGGAAGTGCACCTATTGCATTGACTAACGTTTTGTCGAAGGTTATAGAAAAGATAAATTCCACTGTCCAACAGGTATCTTATGTTAGTCAAGCCATTAAGAATACTTTAGGCAGTCTCTTGTCTGTCCTGGCAACATTTATAGACTTTGAATTAGCTTATGAGGAAGTGCACCTATTGCATTGACTAACGTTTTGTCGAAGGTTATAGAAAAGATAAATTCCACTGTCCAACAGGTATCTTATGTTAGTCAAGCCATTAAGAATACTTTAGGCAGTCTCTTGTCTGTCCTGGCAACATTTATAGACTTTGAATTAGCTTATGAGGAAGTATACCTTTTGCATTGTCTAACGTTTTGTCGAAAGTTATAGAAAAGATAAATTCCACTGTCCAACAGGTATCTTATGTTAATCAAGCCATTAACAATACTTTAGGCAGTCTCTTGTCTGTCCTGGCAACATTTGTAGACTTTGAATTAGCTTATGAGGAAGTGCACCTATTGCATTGACTAACGTTTTGTCGAAGGTAATAGAAAAGATAAATTCCACTGTCCAACAGGTATCTTATGTTAGTCAAGCCATTAAGAATACTTTAGGCAGTCTCTTGTCTGTCCTGGCAACATTTATAGACTTTGAATTAGCTTATGAGGAAGTGCACCTATTGCATTGACTAACGTTTTGTCGAAGGTTATAGAAAAGATAAATTCCACTGTCCAACAGGTATCTTATGTTAGTCAAGCCATTAAGAATACTTTAGGCAGTCTCTTGTCTGTCCTGGCAACATTTATAGACTTTGAATTAGCTTATGAGGAAGTATACCTATTGCATTGTCTAACGTTTTGTCGAAAGTTATAGAAAAGATAAATTCCACTGTCCAACAGGTATCTTATGTTAATCAAGCCATTAACAATACTTTAGGCAGTCTCTTGTCTGTCCTGGCAACATTTATAGACTTTGAATTAGCTTATGAGGAAGTATACCTATTGCATTGACTAACGTTTTGTCGAAGGTTATAGAAAAGATAAATTCCACTGTCCAACAGGTATCATATGTTAGTCAAGCCATTAAGAATACTTTAGGCAGTCTCTTGTCTGTCCTGGCAACATTTATAGACTTTGAATTAGCTTATGAGGAAGTATACCTATTGCATTGACTAACGTTTTGTCGAAGGTTATAGAAAAGATAAATTCCACTGTCCAACAGGTAACTTATGTTAGTCAAGCCATTAAGAATACTTTAGGCAGTCTCTTGTCTGTCCTGGCAACATTTATAGACTTTGAATTAGCTTATGAGGAAGTATACCTATTGCATTGACTAACGTTTTGTCGAAGGTTATAGAAAAGATAAATTCCACTGTCCAACAGGTATCTTATGTTAGTCAAGCCATTAAGAATACTTTAGGCAGTCTCTTCTCTGTCCTGGCAACATTTGTAGACTTTGAATTAGCTTATGAGGAAGTATACCTATTGCATTGACTAACGTTTTGTCGAAGGTTATAGAAAAGATAAATTCCACTGTCCAACAGGTATCTTATGTTAGTCAAGCCATTAAGAATACTTTAGGCAGTCTCTTGTCTGTCCTGGCAACATTTATAGACTTTGAATTAGCTTATGAGGAAGTGGACCTGTTGCACTGACTAACGTTTTGTCGAAGGTTATAGAAAAGATAAATTCCACTGTCCAACAGGTATCTTATGTTAGTCAAGCCATTAAGAATACTTTAGGCAGCCTCTTGTCTGTCCTGGCAACATTTATAGACTTTGAATTAGCTTATGAGGAAGTGCACCTATTGCATTGACTAACGTTTTGTCGAAGGTTATAGAAAAGATAAATTCCACTGTCCAACAGGTATCTTATGTTAGTCAAGCCATTAAGAATACTTTAGGCAGTCTCTTGTCTGTCCTGGCAACATTTATAGACTTTGAATTAGCTTATGAGGAAGTATACCTATTGCATTGACTAACGTTTTGTCGAAGGTTATAGAAAAGATAAATTCCACTGTCCAACAGGTATCTTATGTTAGTCAAGCCATTAAGAATACTTTAGGCAGTCTCTTCTCTGTCCTGGCAACATTTGTAGACTTTGAATTAGCTTATGAGGAAGTATACCTATTGCATTGACTAACGTTTTGTCGAAGGTTATAGAAAAGATAAGTTCTGCTGTCCAACAGGTATCTTATGTTAGTCAAGCCATTAAGAATACTTTAGGCAGTCTCTTGTCTTTCCTGCAACTTTTGTAGACTTTGAATTAGCTTATGAGGAAGTATACCTATTGCATTGACTAACGTTTTGTCGAAGGTTATAGAAAAGATAAATTCCACTGTCCAACAGGTATCTTATGTTAGTCAAGCCATTAAGAATACTTTAGGCAGTCTCTTGTATGTCCTGGCAACATTTATAGACTTTGAATTAGCTTATGAGGAAGCATACCTATTGCATTGACTAACGTTTTGTCGAAGGTTATAGAAAAGATAAATTCCACTGTCCAACAGGTATCTTATGTTAGTCAAGCCATTTAGAATACTTTAGGCAGTCTCTTGTCTGTCCTGGCAACATTTATAGACTTTGAATTAGCTTATGAGGAAGTGCACCTATTGCATTCACTAACGTTTTGTCGAAGGTTATAGAAAAGATAAATTCCACTGTCCAACAGGTATCTTATGTTAGTCAAGCCATTAAGAATACTTTAGGCAGTCTCTTCTCTGTCCTGGCAACATTTATAGACTTTGAATTAGCTTATGAGGAAGTATACCTATTGCATTGACTAACGTTTTGTCGAAGGTTATAGAAAAGATAAATTCCACTGTCCAACAGGTATCTTATGTTAGTCAAGCCATTAAGAATACTTTAGGCAGTCTCTTGTCTGTCCTGGCAACATTTATAGACTTTGAATTAGCTTATGAGGAAGTATACCTATTGCATTGACTAACGTTTTGTCGAAGGTTATAGAAAAGATAAATTCCACTGTCCAACAGGTATCTTATGTTAGTCAAGCCATTAAGAATACTTTAGGCAGTCTCTTGTCTGTCCTGGCGACATTTATAGACTTTGAATTAGCTTATGAGGAAGTATACCTATTGCATTGACTAACGTTTTGTCGAAGGTTATAGAAAAGATAAGTTCTGCTGTCCAACAGGTATCTTATGTTAGTCAAGCCATTAAGAATACTTTAGGCAGTCTCTTGTCTGTCCTGCAACTTTTGTAGACTTTGAATTAGCTTATGAGGAAGTATACCTATTGCATTGACTAACGTTTTGTCGAAGGTTATAGAAAAGATAAATTCCACTGTCCAACAGGTATCTTATGTTAGTCAAGCCATTAAGAATACTTTAGGCAGTCTCTTGTATGTCCTGGCAACATTTATAGACTTTGAATTAGCTTATGAGGAAGCATACCTATTGCATTGACTAACGTTTTGTCGAAGGTTATAGAAAAGATAAATTCCACTGTCCAACAGGTATCTTATGTTAGTCAAGCCATTTAGAATACTTTAGGCAGTCTCTTGTCTGTCCTGGCAACATTTATAGACTTTGAATTAGCTTATGAGGAAGTGCACCTATTGCATTCACTAACGTTTTGTCGAAGGTTATAGAAAAGATAAATTCCACTGTCCAACAGGTATCTTATGTTAGTCAAGCAATTAAGAATACTTTAGGCAGTCTCTTCTCTGTCCTGGCAACAATTATAGACTTTGAATTAGCTTATGAGGAAGTATACCTATTGCATTGACTAACGTTTTGTCGAAGGTTATAGAAAAGATAAATTCCACTGTCCAACAGGTATCTTATGTTAGTCAAGCCATTAAGAATACTTTAGGCAGTCTCTTGTCTGTCCTGGCAACATTTATAGACTTTGAATTAGCTTATGAGGAAGTATACCTATTGCATTGACTAACGTTTTGTCGAAGGTTATAGAAAAGATAAATTCCACTGTCCAACAGGAATCTTATGTTAGTCAAGCCATTAAGAATACTTTAGGCAGTCTCTTCTCTGTCCTGGCAACATTTGTAGACTTTGAATTAGCTTATGAGGAAGTATACCTATTGCATTGACTAACGTTTTGTCGAAGGTTATAGAAAAGATAAATTCCACTGTCCTACAGGTATCATATGTTAGTCAAGCCATTAAGAATACTTTAGGCAGTCTCTTGTCTGTCCTGGCAACATTTATAGACTTTGAATTAGCTTATGAGGAAGTATACCTATTGCATTGACTAACGTTTTGTCGAAGGTTATAGAAAAGATAAATTCCACTGTCCAACAGGTATCTTATGTTAGTCAAGCCATTAAGAATACTTTAGGCAGTCTCTTGTCTGTCCTGGCAACATTTATAGACTTTGAATTAGCTTATGAGGAAGTGCACCTATTGCATTGACTAACGTTTTGTCGAAGGTTATAGAAAAGATAAATTCCACTGTCCAACAGGTATCTTATGTTAGTCAAGCCATTAAGAATACTTTAGGCAGTCTCTTGTCTGTCCTGGCAACATTTATAGACTTTGAATTAGCTTATGAGGAAGTGCACCTATTGCATTGACTAACGTTTTGTCGAAGGTTATAGAAAAGATAAATTCCACTGTCCAACAGGTATCTTATGTTAGTCAAGCCATTAAGAATACTTTAGGCAGTCTCTTGTCTGTCCTGGCAACATTTATAGACTTTGAATTAGCTTATGAGGAAGTATACCTATTGCATTGACTAACGTTTTGTCGAAGGTTATAGAAAAGATAAATTCCACTGTCCAACAGGTATCTTATGTTAGTCAAGCCATTAAGAATACTTTAGGCAGTCTCTTCTCTGTCCTGGCAACATTTATAGACTTTGAATTAGCTTATGAGGAAGTATACCTATTGCATTGACTAACGTTTTGTCGAAGGTTATAGAAAAGATAAATTCCACTGTCCAACAGGTATCTTATGTTAGTCAAGCCATTAAGAATACTTTAGGCAGTCTCTTGTATGTCCTGGCAACATTTATAGACTTTGAATTAGCTTATGAGGAAGCATACCTATTGCATTGACTAACGTTTTGTCGAAGGCTATAGAAAAGATAAATTCCACTGTCCAACAGGTATCTTATGTTAGTCAAGCCATTAAGAATACTTTAGGCAGTCTCTTGTCTGTCCTGGCAACATTTATAGACTTTGAATTAGCTTATGAGGAAGTATACCTATTGCATTGACTAACGTTTTGTCGAAGGTTATAGAAAAGATAAATTCCACTGTCCAACAGGTATCTTATGTTAGTCAAGCCATTAAGAATACTTTAGGCAGTCTCTTGTATGTCCTGGCAACATTTATAGACTTTGAATTAGCTTATGAGGAAGCATACCTATTGCATTCACTAACGTTTTGTCGAAGGTTATAGAAAAGATAAATTCCACTGTCCAACAGTTATCTTATGTTAATCAAGCCATTAAGAATACTTTAGGCAGTCTCTTGTCTGTCCTGGCAACATTTATAGACTTTGAATTAGCTTATGAGGAAGTGCACCTATTGCATTGACTAACGTTTTGTCGAAGGTTATAGAAAAGATAAATTCCACTGTCCAACAGGTATCTTATGTTAGTCAAGCCATTAAGAATACTTTAGGCAGTCTCTTGTCTGTCCTGTCAACATTTATAGACTTTGAATTAGCTTATGAGGAAGTATACCTATTGCATTGTCTAACGTTTTGTCGAAGGTTATAGAAAAGATAAATTCCACTGTCCAACACATATCTTATGTTAGTCAAGCCATTAAGAATACTTTAGGCAGTCTCTTGTCTGTCCTGGCAACATTTGTAGACTTTGAATTAGCTTATGAGGAAGTGCACCTATTGCATTGACTAACGTTTTGTCGAAGGTTATACAAAAGATAAGTTCTGCTGTCCAACAGGTATCTTATGTTAGTCAAGCCATTAAGAATACTTTAGGCAGTCTCTTGTCTGTCCTGCAACTTTTGTAGACTTTGAATTAGCTTATGAGGAAGTATACCTATTGCATTGACTAACGTTTTGTCGAAGGTTATAGAAAAGATAAATTCCACTGTCCAACAGGTATCTTATGTTAGTCAAGCCATTAAGAATACTTTAGGCAATCTCTTGTCTGTCCTGGCAACATTTATAGACTTTGAATTAGCTTATGAGGAAGTGCACCTGTTGCATTGACTAACGTTTTGTCGAAAGTTATAGAAAAGATAAATTCCACTGTCCAACAGGTATCTTATGTTAGTCAAGCCATTAAGAATACTTTAGGCAGTCTCTTGTCTGTCCTGGCAACATTTATAGACTTTGAATTAGCTTATGAGGAAGTGCACCTATTGCATTGACTAACGTTTTGTCGAAGGTTATACAAAAGATAAGTTCTGCTGTGCAACAGGTATCTTATGTTAGTCAAGCCATTAAGAATACTTTAGGCAGTCTCTTGTCTGTCCTGCAACTTTTGTAGACTTTGAATTAGCTTATGAGGAAGTATACCTATTGCATTGACTAACGTTTTGTCGAAGGTTATAGAAAAGATAAATTCCACTGTCCAACAGGTATCTTATGTTAGTCAAGCCATTAAGAATACTTTAGGCAATCTCTTGTATGTCCTGGCAACATTTATAGACTTTGAATTAGCTTATGAGGAAGCATACCTATTGCATTGACTAACGTTTTGTCGAAGGTTATAGAAAAGATAAATTCCACTGTCCAACAGGTATCTTATGTTAGTCAAGCCATTAAGAATACTTTAGGCAGTCTCTTCTCTGTCCTGGCAACATTTGTAGACTTTGAATTAGCTTATGAGGAAGTATACCTGTTGCATTGACTAACGTTTTGTCGAAGGTTATAGAAAAGATAAATTCCACTGTCCAACAGGTATCTTATGTTAGTCAAGCCATTAAGAATACTTTAGGCAGTCTCTTCTCTGTCCTGGCAGCTTTTGTAGACTTTGAATTAGCTTATGAGGAAGTATACCTATTGCATTGACTAACGTTTTGTCGAAGGTTATAGAAAAGATAAATTCCACTGTCCAACAGGTATCTTATGTTAGTCAAGCCATTAAGAATACTTTAGGCAGTCTCTTGTCTGTCCTGGCAACATTTATAGACTTTGAATTAGCTTATGAGGAAGTATACATATTGCATTGACTAACGTTTTGTCGAAGGTTATAGAAAAGATAAATTCCACTGTCCAACAGGTATCTTATGTTAGTCAAGCCATTAAGAATACTTTAGGCAGTCTCTTGTATGTCCTGGCAACATTTATAGACTTTGAATTAGCTTATGAGGAAGTGCACCTATTGCATTGACTAACGTTTTGTCGAAGGTTATAGAAAAGATAAATTCCACTGTCCAACAGGTATCTTATGTTAGTCAAGCCATTAAGAATACTTTAGGCAGTCTCTTGTCTGTCCTGGCAACATTTACAGACTTTGAATTAGCTTATGAGGAAGTATACCTATTGCATTCACTAACGTTTTGTCGAAGGTTATAGAAAAGATAAATTCTACTGTCCAACAGGTATCTTATGTTAGTCAAGCCATTAAGAATACTTTAGGCAGTCTCTTGTCTGTCCTGGCAACATTTACAGACTTTGAATTAGCTTATGAGGAAGTATACCTATTGCATTGACTAACGTTTTGTCGAAGGTTATAGAAAAGATAAATTCTACTGTCCAACAGGTATCTTATGTTAGTCAAGCCATTAAGAATACTTTAGGCAGTCTCTTGTATGTCCTGGCAACATTTATAGACTTTGAATTAGCTTATGAGGAAGTGCACCTATTGCATTCACTAACGTTTTGTCGAAGGTTATAGAAAAGATAAATTCCACTGTCCAACAGGTATCTTATGTTAGTCAAGCCATTAAGAATACTTTAGGCAGTCTCTTGTCTGTCCTGGCAACATTTATAGACTTTGAATTAGCTTATGAGGAAGTATACCTATTGCATTGACTAACGTTTTGTCGAAGGTTATAGAAAAGATAAATTCCACTGTCCAACAGGATTCTTATGTTAGTCAAGCCATTAAGAATACTTTAGGCAGTCTCTTCTCTGTCCTGGCAACATTTGTAGACTTTGAATTAGCTTATGAGGAAGTATACCTATTGCATTGACTAACGTTTTGTCGAAGGTTATAGAAAAGATAAATTCCACTGTCCAACAAGTATCTTATGTTAGTCAAGCCATTAAGAATACTTTAGGCAGTCTCTTCTCTGTCCTGACAGCTTTTGTAGACTTTGAATTAGCTTATGAGGAAGTATACCTATTGCATTGACTAACGTTTTGTCGAAGGTTATAGAAAAGATAAATTCCACTGTCCAACAGGTATCTTATGTTAGTCAAGCCATTAAGAATACTTTAGGCAGTCTCTTGTCTGTCCTGGCAACATTTATAGACTTGGAATTAGCTTATGAGGAAGTATACCTATTGCATTCACTAACGTTTTGTCGAAGGTTATAGAAAAGATAAATTCCACTGTCCGACAGGTATCTTATGTTAGTCAAGCCATTAAGAATACTTTAGGCAGTCTCTTGTATGTCCTGGCAACATTTATAGACTTTGAATTAGCTTATGAGGAAGTGCACCTATTGCATTCACTAACGTTTTGTCGAAGGTTATAGAAAAGATAAATTCCACTGTCCAACAGGTATCTTATGTTAGTCAAGCCATTAAGAATACTTTAGGCAGTCTCTTGTCTGTCCTGGCAACATTTATAGACTTTGAATTAGCTTATGAGGAAGTATACCTATTGCATTGACTAACGTTTTGTCGAAGGTTATAGAAAAGATAAATTCCACTGTCCAACAGGATTCTTATGTTAGTCAAGCCATTAAGAATACTTTAGGCAGTCTCTTCTCTGTCCTGGCAACATTTGTAGACTTTGAATTAGCTTATGAGGAAGTATACCTATTGCATTGACTAACGTTTTGTCGAAGGTTATAGAAAAGATAAATTCCACTGTCCAACAAGTATCTTATGTTAGTCAAGCCATTAAGAATACTTTAGGCAGTCTCTTCTCTGTCCTGACAGCTTTTGTAGACTTTGAATTAGCTTATGAGGAAGTATACCTATTGCATTGACTAACGTTTTGTCGAAGGTTATAGAAAAGATAAATTCCACTGTCCAACAGGTATCTTATGTTAGTCAAGCCATTAAGAATACTTTAGGCAGTCTCTTGTCTGTCCTGGCAACATTTATAGACTTGGAATTAGCTTATGAGGAAGTATACCTATTGCATTGACTAACGTTTTGTCGAAGGTTATAGAAAAGATAAATTCCACTGTCCAACAGGAATCTTATGTTAGTCAAGCCATTAAGAATACTTTAGGCAGTCTCTTGTCTGTCCTGGCAACATTTATAGACTTTGAATTAGCTTATGAGGAAGTGCACCTATTGCATTGACTAACGTTTTGTCGAAGGTTATAGAAAAGATAAATTCCACTGTCCAACAGGTATCTTATGTTAGTCAAGCCATTAAGAATACTTTAGGCAGTCTCTTGTCTGTCCTGGCAACATTTATAGACTTTGAATTAGCTTATGAGGAAGTATACCTATTGCATTGACTAACGTTTTGTCGAAGGTTATAGAAAAGATAAATTCCACTGTCCAACAGGTATCTTATGTTAGTCAAGCCATTAAGAATACTTTAGGCAGTCTCTTCTCTGTCCTGGCAACATTTGTAGACTTTGAATTAGCTTATGAGGAAGTATACCTATTGCATTGACTAACGTTTTGTCGAAGGTTATAGAAAAGATAAATTCCACTGTCCAACAGGTATCTTATGTTAGTCACGCCATTAAGAATACTTTAGGCAGTCTCTTGTCTGTCCTGGCAACATTTATAGACTTTGAATTAGCTTATGAGGAAGTGCACCTATTGCATTGACTAACGTTTTGTCGAAAGTTATAGAAAAGATAAATTCCACTGTCCAACAGGTATCTTATGTTAATCAAGCCATTAACAATACTTTAGGCAGTCTCTTGTCTGTCCTGGCAACATTTATAGACTTTGAATTAGCTTATTAGGAAGTATACCTATTGCATTGACTAACGTTTTGTCGAAGGTTATAGAAAAGATAAATTCCACTGTCCAACAGGTATCATATGTTAGTCAAGCCATTAAGAATACTTTA
Source organism: Stegodyphus dumicola (assembly GCF_044657685.1). Taxonomy (NCBI): domain Eukaryota; kingdom Metazoa; phylum Arthropoda; class Arachnida; order Araneae; family Eresidae; genus Stegodyphus; species Stegodyphus dumicola. The sequence continues at coordinate 25,585,341 of NC_140772.1, forward strand.
GGCAGTCTCTTGTCTGTCCTGGCAACATTTATAGACTTTGAATTAGCTTATGAGGAAGTATACCTATTGCATTGACTAACGTTTTGTCGAAGGTTATAGAAAAGATAAATTCCACTGTCCAACAGGTAACTTATGTTAGTCAAGCCATTAAGAATACTTTAGGCAGTCTCTTGTCTGTCCTGGCAACATTTATAGACTTTGAATTAGCTTATGAGGAAGTGCACCTATTGCATTGACTAACGTTTTGTCGAAAGTTATAGAAAAGATAAATTCCACTGTCCAACAGGTATCTTATGTTAGTCAAGCCATTAAGAATACTTTAGGCAGTCTCTTGTCTGTCCTGGCAACATTTATAGACTTTGAATTAGCTTATGAGGAAGTATACCTATTGCATTGACTAACGTTTTGTCGAAGGTTATAGAAAAGATAAATTCCACTGTCCAACAGGTATCTTATGTTAGTCAAGCCATTAAGAATACTTTAGGCAGTCTCTTCTCTGTCCTGGCAACATTTGTAGACTTTGAATTAGCTTATGAGGAAGTATACCTATTGCATTGACTAACGTTTTGTCGAAGGTTATAGAAAAGATAAATTCCACTGTCCAACAGGTATCTTATGTTAGTCAAGCCATTAAGAATACTTTAGGCAGTCTCTTGTCTGTCCTGGCAACATTTATAGACTTTGAATTAGCTTATGAGGAAGTGCACCTGTTGCATTGACTAACGTTTTGTCGAAGGTTATAGAAAAGATAAATTCCACTGTCCAACAGGTATCTTATGTTAGTCAAGCCATTAAGAATACTTTAGGCAGCCTCTTGTCTGTCCTGGCAACATTTATAGACTTTGAATTAGCTTATGAGGAAGTGCACCTATTGCATTGACTAACGTTTTGTCGAAGGTTATAGAAAAGATAAATTCCACTGTCCAACAGGTATCTTATGTTAGTCAAGCCATTAAGAATACTTTAGGCAGTCTCTTGTCTGTCCTGGCAACATTTATAGACTTTGAATTAGCTTATGAGGAAGTATACCTATTGCATTGACTAACGTTTTGTCGAAGGTTATAGAAAAGATAAATTCCACTGTCCAACAGGTATCTTATGTTAGTCAAGCCATTAAGAATACTTTAGGCAGTCTCTTCTCTGTCCTGGCAACATTTGTAGACTTTGAATTAGCTTATGAGGAAGTATACCTATTGCATTGACTAACGTTTTGTCGAAAGTTATAGAAAAGATAAGTTCTGCTGTCCAACAGGTATCTTATGTTAGTCAAGCCATTAAGAATACTTTAGGCAGTCTCTTGTCTGTCCTGCAACTTTTGTAGACTTTGAATTAGCTTATGAGGAAGTATACCTATTGCATTGACTAACGTTTTGTCGAAGGTTATAGAAAAGATAAATTCCACTGTCCAACAGGTATCTTATGTTAGTCAAGCCATTAAGAATACTTTAGGCAGTCTCTTGTCTGTCCTGGCAACATTTATAGACTTTGAATTAGCTTATGAGGAAGCATACCTATTGCATTGACTAACGTTTTGTCGAAGGTTATAGAAAAGATAAATTCCACTGTCCAACAGGTATCTTATGTTAGTCAAGCCATTAAGAATACTTTAGGCAGTCTCTTGTCTGTCCTGGCGACATTTATAGACTTTGAATTAGCTTATGAGGAAGTATACCTATTGCATTGACTAACGTTTTGTCGAAGGTTATAGAAAAGATAAGTTCTGCTGTCCAACAGGTATCTTATGTTAGTCAAGCCATTAAGAATACTTTAGGCAGTCTCTTGTCTGTCCTGCAACTTTTGTAGACTTTGAATTAGCTTATGAGGAAGTATACATATTGCATTGACTAACGTTTTGTCGAAGGTTATAGAAAAGATAAATTCCACTGTCCAACAGGTATCTTATGTTAGTCAAGCCATTAAGAATACTTTAGGCAGTCTCTTGTATGTCCTGGCAACATTTATAGACTTTGAATTAGCTTATGAGGAAGCATACCTATTGCATTGACTAACGTTTTGTCGAAGGTTATAGAAAAGATAAATTCCACTGTCCAACAGGCATCTTATGTTAGTCAAGCCATTTAAAATACTTTAGGCAGTCTCTTGTCTGTCCTGGCAACATTTATAGACTTTGAATTAGCTTATGAGGAAGTGCACCTATTGCATTCACTAACGTTTTGTCGAAGGTTATAGAAAAGATAAATTCCACTGTCCAACAGGTATCTTATGTTAGTCAAGCCATTAAGAATACTTTAGGCAGTCTCTTCTCTGTCCTGGCAACATTTATATACTTTGAATTAGCTTATGAGGAAGTATACCTATTGCATTGACTAACGTTTTGTCGAAGGTTATAGAAAAGATAAATTCCACTGTCCAACAGGCATCTTATGTTAGTCAAGCCATTTAAAATACTTTAGGCAGTCTCTTGTCTGTCCTGGCAACATTTATAGACTTTGAATTAGCTTATGAGGAAGTGCACCTATTGCATTCACTAACGTTTTGTCGAAGGTTATAGAAAAGATAAATTCCACTGTCCAACAGGTATCTTATGTTAGTCAAGCCATTAAGAATACTTTAGGCAGTCTCTTGTATGTCCTGGCAACATTTATAGACTTTGAATTAGCTTATGAGGAAGCATACCTATTGCATTGACTAACGTTTTGTCGAAGGTTATAGAAAAGATAAATTCCACTGTCCAACAGGCATCTTATGTTAGTCAAGCCATTAAGAATACTTTAGGCAGTCTCTTGTCTGTCCTGGCAACATTTATAGACTTTGAATTAGCTTATGAGGAAGTGCACCTATTGCATTCACTAACGTTTTGTCGAAGGTTATAGAAAAGATAAATTCCTCTGTCCAACAGGTATCTTATGTTAGTCAAGCCATTAAGAATACTTTAGGCAGTCTCTTGTCTGTCCTGGCAACATTTACAGACTTTGAATTAGCTTATGAGGATATATACCTATTGCATTCACTAACGTTTTGTCGAAGGTTATAGAAAAGATAAATTCCACTGTCCGACAGGTATCTTATGTTAGTCAAGCCATTAAGAATACTTTAGGCAGTCTCTTCTCTGTCCTGGCAACATTTATAGACTTTGAATTAGCTTATGAGGAAGTATACCTATTGCATTGACTAACGTTTTGTCGAAGGTTATAGAAAAGATAAATTCTACTGTCCAACAGGTATCTTATGTTAGTCAAGCCATTAAGAATACTTTAGGCAGTCTCTTGTATGTCCTGGCAACATTTATAGACTTTGAATTAGCTTATGAGGAAGTGCACCTATTGCATTCACTAACGTTTTGTCGAAGGTTATAGAAAAGATAAATTCCACTGTCCAACAGGTATCTTATGTTAGTCAAGCCATTAAGAATACTTTAGGCAGTCTCTTGTCTGTCCTGGCAACATTTATAGACTTTGAATTAGCTTATGAGGAAGTATACCTATTGCATTGACTAACGTTTTGTCGAAGGTTATAGAAAAGATAAATTCCACTGTCCAACAGGATTCTTATGTTAGTCAAGCCATTAAGAATATTTTAGGCAGTCTCTTCTCTGTCCTGGCAACATTTGTAGACTTTGAATTAGCTTATGAGGAAGTATACCTATTGCATTGACTAACGTTTTGTCGAAGGTTATAGAAAAGATAAATTCCACTGTCCAACAAGTATCTTATGTTAGTCAAGCCATTAAGAATACTTTAGGCAGTCTCTTCTCTGTCCTGACAGCTTTTGTAGACTTTGAATTAGCTTATGAGGAAGTATACCTATTGCATTGACTAACGTTTTGTCGAAGGTTATAGAAAAGATAAATTCCACTGTCCAACAGGTATCTTATGTTAGTCAAGCCATTAAGAATACTTTAGGCAGTCTCTTGTCTGTCCTGGCAACATTTAGAGACTTGGAATTAGCTTATGAGGAAGTATACCTATTGCATTGACTAACGTTTTGTCGAAGGTTATAGAAAAGATAAATTCCACTGTCCAACAGGAATCTTATGTTAGTCAAGCCATTAAGAATACTTTAGGCAGTCTCTTCTCTGTCCTGGCAACATTTGTAGACTTTGAATTAGCTTATGAGCAAGTATACCTATTGCATTGACTAACGTTTTGTCGAAGGTTATAGAAAAGATAAATTCCACTGTCCAACAGGTATCATATGTTAGTCAAGCCATTAAGAATACTTTAGGCAGTCTCTTGTCTGTCCTGGCAACATTTATAGACTTTGAATTAGCTTATGAGGAAGTATACCTATTGCATTGACTAACGTTTTGTCGAAGGTTATAGAAAAGATAAATTCCACTGTCCAACAGGTATCTTATGTTAGTCAAGCCATTAAGAATACTTTAGGCAGTCTCTTGTCTGTCCTGGCAACATTTATAGACTTTGAATTAGCTTATGAGGAAGTGCACCTATTGCATTGACTAACGTTTTGTCGAAGGTTATAGAAAAGATAAATTCCACTGTCCAACAGGTATCTTATGTTAGTCACGCCATTAAGAATACTTTAGGCAGTCTCTTGTCTGTCCTGGCAACATTTGTAGACTTTGAATTAGGTTATGAGGAAGTGCACCTATTGCATTGACTAACGTTTTGTCGAAGGTTATAGAAAAGATAAATTCCACTGTCCAACAGGTATCTTATGTTAGTCAAGCCATTAAGAATACTTTAGGCAGTCTCTTGTCTGTCCTGGCAACATTTATAGACTTTGAATTAGCTTATGAGGAAGTGCACCTATTGCATTGACTAACGTTTTGTCGAAGGTTATAGAAAAGATAAATTCCACTGTCCAACAGGTATCTTATGTTAGTCAAGCCATTAAGAATACTTTAGGCAGTCTCTTGTCTGTCCTGGCAACATTTATAGACTTTGAATTAGCTTATGAGGAAGTGCACCTATTGCATTGACTAACGTTTTGTCGAAAGTTATAGAAAAGATAAATTCCACTGTCCAACAGGTATCTTATGTTAATCAAGCCATTAACAATACTTTAGGCAGTCTCTTGTCTGTCCTGGCAACATTTATAGACTTTGAATTAGCTTATGAGGAAGTATACCTATTGCATTGACTAACGTTTTGTCGAAGGTTATAGAAAAGATAAATTCCACTGTCCAACAGGTATCATATGTTAGTCAAGCCATTAAGAATACTTTAGGCAGTCTCTTGTCTGTCCTGGCAACATTTATAGACTTTGAATTAGCTTATGAGGAAGTATACCTATTGCATTGACTAACGTTTTGTCGAAGGTTATAGAAAAGATAAATTCCACTGTCCAACAGGTAACTTATGTTAGTCAAGCCATTAAGAATACTTTAGGCAGTCTCTTGTCTGTCCTGGCAACATTTATAGACTTTGAATTAGCTTATGAGGAAGTGCACCTATTGCATTGACTAACGTTTTGTCGAAAGTTATAGAAAAGATAAATTCCACTGTCCAACAGGTATCTTATGTTAGTCAAGCCATTAAGAATACTTTAGGCAGTCTCTTGTCTGTCCTGGCAACATTTATAGACTTTGAATTAGCTTATGAGGAAGTATACCTATTGCATTGACTAACGTTTTGTCGAAGGTTATAGAAAAGATAAATTCCACTGTCCAACAGGTATCTTATGTTAGTCAAGCCATTAAGAATACTTTAGGCAGTCTCTTCTCTGTCCTGGCAACATTTGTAGACTTTGAATTAGCTTATGAGGAAGTATACCTATTGCATTGACTAACGTTTTGTCGAAGGTTATAGAAAAGATAAATTCCACTGTCCAACAGGTATCTTATGTTAGTCAAGCCATTAAGAATACTTTAGGCAGTCTCTTGTCTGTCCTGGCAACATTTATAGACTTTGAATTAGCTTATGAGGAAGTGCACCTGTTGCATTGACTAACGTTTTGTCGAAGGTTATAGAAAAGATAAATTCCACTGTCCAACAGGTATCTTATGTTAGTCAAGCCATTAAGAATACTTTAGGCAGCCTCTTGTCTGTCCTGGCAACATTTATAGACTTTGAATTAGCTTATGAGGAAGTGCACCTATTGCATTGACTAACGTTTTGTCGAAGGTTATAGAAAAGATAAATTCCACTGTCCAACAGGTATCTTATGTTAGTCAAGCCATTAAGAATACTTTAGGCAGTCTCTTGTCTGTCCTGGCAACATTTATAGACTTTGAATTAGCTTATGAGGAAGTATACCTATTGCATTGACTAACGTTTTGTCGAAGGTTATAGAAAAGATAAATTCCACTGTCCAACAGGTATCTTATGTTAGTCAAGCCATTAAGAATACTTTAGGCAGTCTCTTCTCTGTCCTGGCAACATTTGTAGACTTTGAATTAGCTTATGAGGAAGTATACCTATTGCATTGACTAACGTTTTGTCGAAAGTTATAGAAAAGATAAGTTCTGCTGTCCAACAGGTATCTTATGTTAGTCAAGCCATTAAGAATACTTTAGGCAGTCTCTTGTCTGTCCTGCAACTTTTGTAGACTTTGAATTAGCTTATGAGGAAGTATACCTATTGCATTGACTAACGTTTTGTCGAAGGTTATAGAAAAGGTAAATTCCACTGTCCAACAGGTATCTTATGTTAGTCAAGCCATTAAGAATACTTTAGGCAGTCTCTTGTCTGTCCTGGCGACATTTATAGACTTTGAATTAGCTTATGAGGAAGTATACCTATTGCATTGACTAACGTTTTGTCGAAGGTTATAGAAAAGATAAGTTCTGCTGTCCAACAGGTATCTTATGTTAGTCAAGCCATTAAGAATACTTTAGGCAGTCTCTTGTCTGTCCTGCAACTTTTGTAGACTTTGAATTAGCTTATGAGGAAGTATACCTATTGCATTGACTAACGTTTTGTCGAAGGTTATAGAAAAGATAAATTCCACTGTCCAACAGGTATCTTATGTTAGTCAAGCCATTAAGAATACTTTAGGCAGTCTCTTGTATGTCCTGGCAACATTTATAGACTTTGAATTAGCTTATGAGGAAGCATACCTATTGCATTGACTAACGTTTTGTCGAAGGTTATAGAAAAGATAAATTCCACTGTCCAACAGGCATCTTATGTTAGTCAAGCCATTTAAAATACTTTAGGCAGTCTCTTGTCTGTCCTGGCAACATTTATAGACTTTGAATTAGCTTATGAGGAAGTGCACCTATTGCATTCACTAACGTTTTGTCGAAGGTTATAGAAAAGATAAATTCCACTGTCCAACAGGTATCTTATGTTAGTCAAGCCATTAAGAATACTTTAGGCAGTCTCTTCTCTGTCCTGGCAACATTTATATACTTTGAATTAGCTTATGAGGAAGTATACCTATTGCATTGACTAACGTTTTGTCGAAGGTTATAGAAAAGATAAATTCCACTGTCCAACAGGTATCTTATGTTAGTCAAGCCATTAAGAATACTTTAGGCAGTCTCTTGTCTGTCCTGGCAACATTTATAGACTTGGAATTAGCTTATGAGGAAGTATACCTATTGCATTGACTAACGTTTTGTCGAAGGTTATAGAAAAGATAAATTCCACTGTCCAACAGGAATCTTATGTTAGTCAAGCCATTAAGAATACTTTAGGCAGTCTCTTCTCTGTCCTGGCAACATTTGTAGACTTTGAATTAGCTTATGAGCAAGTATACCTATTGCATTGACTAACGTTTTGTCGAAGGTTATAGAAAAGATAAATTCCACTGTCCAACAGGTATCATATGTTAGTCAAGCCATTAAGAATACTTTAGGCAGTCTCTTGTCTGTCCTGGCAACATTTATAGACTTTGAATTAGCTTATGAGGAAGTATACCTATTGCATTGACTAACGTTTTGTCGAAGGTTATAGAAAAGATAAATTCCACTGTCCAACAGGTATCTTATGTTAGTCAAGCCATTAAGAATACTTTAGGCAGTCTCTTCTCTGTCCTGGCAACATTTGTAGACTTTGAATTAGCTTATGAGGAAGTATACCTATTGCATTGACTAACGTTTTGTCGAAAGTTATAGAAAAGATAAGTTCTGCTGTCCAACAGGTATCTTATGTTAGTCAAGCCATTAAGAATACTTTAGGCAGTCTCTTGTCTGTCCTGCAACTTTTGTAGACTTTGAATTAGCTTATGAGGAAGTATACCTATTGCATTGACTAACGTTTTGTCGAAGGTTATAGAAAAGATAAATTCCACTGTCCAACAGGTATCTTATGTTAGTCAAGCCATTAAGAATACTTTAGGCAGTCTCTTGTCTGTCCTGGCGACATTTATAGACTTTGAATTAGCTTATGAGGAAGTATACCTATTGCATTGACTAACGTTTTGTCGAAGGTTATAGAAAAGATAAGTTCTGCTGTCCAACAGGTATCTTATGTTAGTCAAGCCATTAAGAATACTTTAGGCAGTCTCTTGTCTGTCCTGCAACTTTTGTAGACTTTGAATTAGCTTATGAGGAAGTATACCTATTGCATTGACTAACGTTTTGTCGAAGGTTATAGAAAAGATAAATTCCACTGTCCAACAGGTATCTTATGTTAGTCAAGCCATTAAGAATACTTTAGGCAGTCTCTTGTATGTCCTGGCAACATTTATAGACTTTGAATTAGCTTATGAGGAAGCATACCTATTGCATTGACTAACGTTTTGTCGAAGGTTATAGAAAAGATAAATTCCACTGTCCAACAGGCATCTTATGTTAGTCAAGCCATTTAAAATACTTTAGGCAGTCTCTTGTCTGTCCTGGCAACATTTATAGACTTTGAATTAGCTTATGAGGAAGTGCACCTATTGCATTCACTAACGTTTTGTCGAAGGTTATAGAAAAGATAAATTCCACTGTCCAACAGGTATCTTATGTTAGTCAAGCCATTAAGAATACTTTAGGCAGTCTCTTCTCTGTCCTGGCAACATTTATATACTTTGAATTAGCTTATGAGGAAGTATACCTATTGCATTGACTAACGTTTTGTCGAAGGTTATAGAAAAGATAAATTCCACTGTCCAACAGGTATCTTATGTTAGTCAAGCCATTAAGAATACTTTAGGCAGTCTCTTGTCTGTCCTGGCAACATTTATAGACTTGGAATTAGCTTATGAGGAAGTATACCTATTGCATTGACTAACGTTTTGTCGAAGGTTATAGAAAAGATAAATTCCACTGTCCAACAGGAATCTTATGTTAGTCAAGCCATTAAGAATACTTTAGGCAGTCTCTTCTCTGTCCTGGCAACATTTGTAGACTTTGAATTAGCTTATGAGCAAGTATACCTATTGCATTGACTAACGTTTTGTCGAAGGTTATAGAAAAGATAAATTCCACTGTCCAACAGGTATCATATGTTAGTCAAGCCATTAAGAATACTTTAGGCAGTCTCTTGTCTGTCCTGGCAACATTTATAGACTTTGAATTAGCTTATGAGGAAGTATACCTATTGCATTGACTAACGTTTTGTCGAAGGTTATAGAAAAGATAAATTCCACTGTCCAACAGGTATCTTATGTTAGTCAAGCCATTAAGAATACTTTAGGCAGTCTCTTGTCTGTCCTGGCAACATTTATAGACTTTGAATTAGCTTATGAGGAAGTGCACCTATTGCATTGACTAACGTTTTGTCGAAGGTTATAGAAAAGATAAATTCCACTGTCCAACAGGTATCTTATGTTAGTCACGCCATTAAGAATACTTTAGGCAGTCTCTTGTCTGTCCTGGCAACATTTGTAGACTTTGAATTAGGTTATGAGGAAGTGCACCTATTGCATTGACTAACGTTTTGTCGAAGGTTATAGAAAAGATAAATTCCACTGTCCAACAGGTATCTTATGTTAGTCAAGCCATTAAGAATACTTTAGGCAGTCTCTTGTCTGTCCTGGCAACATTTATAGACTTTGAATTAGCTTATGAGGAAGTGCACCTATTGCATTGACTAACGTTTTGTCGAAGGTTATAGAAAAGATAAATTCCACTGTCCAACAGGTATCTTATGTTAGTCAAGCCATTAAGAATACTTTAGGCAGTCTCTTGTCTGTCCTGGCAACATTTATAGACTTTGAATTAGCTTATGAGGAAGTGCACCTATTGCATTGACTAACGTTTTGTCGAAAGTTATAGAAAAGATAAATTCCACTGTCCAACAGGTATCTTATGTTAATCAAGCCATTAACAATACTTTAGGCAGTCTCTTGTCTGTCCTGGCAACATTTATAGACTTTGAATTACCTTATGAGGAAGTATACCTATTGCATTGACTAACGTTTTGTCGAAGGTTATAGAAAAGATAAATTCCACTGTCCAACAGGTAACTTATGTTAGTCAAGCCATTAAGAATACTTTAGGCAGTCTCTTGTCTGTCCTGGCAACATTTATAGACTTTGAATTAGCTTATGAGGAAGTGCACCTATTGCATTGACTAACGTTTTGTCGAAAGTTATAGAAAAGATAAATTCCACTGTCCAACAGGTATCTTATGTTAGTCAAGCCATTAAGAATACTTTAGGCAGTCTCTTGTCTGTCCTGGCAACATTTATAGACTTTGAATTAGCTTATGAGGAAGTGCACCTATTGCATTGACTAACGTTTTGTCGAAAGTTATAGAAAAGATAAATTCCACTGTCCAACAGGTATCTTATGTTAGTCAAGCCATTAAGAATACTTTAGGCAGTCTCTTGTCTGTCCTGGCAACATTTATAGACTTTGAATTAGCTTATGAGGAAGTATACCTATTGCATTGACTAACGTTTTGTCGAAGGTTATAGAAAAGATAAATTCCACTGTCCAACAGGTATCTTATGTTAGTCAAGCCATTAAGAATACTTTAGGCAGTCTCTTCTCTGTCCTGGCAACATTTGTAGACTTTGAATTAGCTTATGAGGAAGTATACCTATTGCATTGACTAACGTTTTGTCGAAGGTTATAGAAAAGATAAATTCCACTGTCCAACAGGTATCTTATGTTAGTCAAGCCATTAAGAATACTTTAGGCAGTCTCTTGTATGTCCTGGCAACATTTATAGACTTTGAATTAGCTTATGAGGAAGCATACCTATTGCATTGACTAACGTTTTGTCGAAGGTTATAGAAAAGATAAATTCCACTGTCCAACAGGTATCTTATGTTAGTCAAGCCATTAAGAATACTTTAGGCAGTCTCTTGTCTGTCCTGGCAACATTTATAGACTTTGAATTAGGTTATGAGGAAGTGCACCTATTGCATTGACTAACGTTTTGTCGAAGGTTATAGAAAAGATAAATTCCACTGTCCAACAGGTATCTTATGTTAGTCAAGCCATTAAGAATACTTTAGGCAGTCTCTTGTCTGTCCTGCAACTTTTGTAGACTTTGAATTAGCTTATGAGGAAGTATACCTATTGCATTGACTAACGTTTTGTCGAAGGTTATAGAAAAGATAAATTCCACTGTCCAACAGGTATCTTATGTTAGTCAAGCCATTAAGAATACTTTAGGCAGTCTCTTGTCTGTCCTGGCGACATTTATAGACTTTGAATTAGCTTATGAGGAAGTATACCTATTGCATTGACTAACGTTTTGTCGAAGGTTATAGAAAAGATAAGTTCTGCTGTCCAACAGGTATCTTATGTTAGTCAAGCCATTAAGAATACTTTAGGCAGTCTCTTGTCTGTCCTGCAACTTTTGTAGACTTTGAATTAGCTTATGAGGAAGTATACCTATTGCATTGACTAACGTTTTGTCGAAGGTTATAGAAAAGATAAATTCCACTGTCCAACAGGTATCTTATGTTAGTCAAGCCATTAAGAATACTTTAGGCAGTCTCTTGTATGTCCTGGCAACATTTATAGACTTTGAATTAGCTTATGAGGAAGCATACCTATTGCATTGACTAACGTTTTGTCGAAGGTTATAGAAAAGATAAATTCCACTGTCCAACAGGCATCTTATGTTAGTCAAGCCATTTAAAATACTTTAGGCAGTCTCTTGTCTGTCCTGGCAACATTTATAGACTTTGAATTAGCTTATGAGGAAGTGCACCTATTGCATTCACTAACGTTTTGTCGAAGGTTATAGAAAAGATAAATTCCACTGTCCAACAGGTATCTTATGTTAGTCAAGCCATTAAGAATACTTTAGGCAGTCTCTTCTCTGTCCTGGCAACATTTATATACTTTGAATTAGCTTATGAGGAAGTATACCTATTGCATTGACTAACGTTTTGTCGAAGGTTATAGAAAAGATAAATTCCACTGTCCAACAGGTATCTTATGTTAGTCAAGCCATTAAGAATACTTTAGGCAGTCTCTTGTCTGTCCTGGCAACATTTATAGACTTTGAATTAGCTTATGAGGAAGTATACCTATTGCATTGACTAACGTTTTGTCGAAGGTTATAGAAAAGATAAGTTCTGCTGTCCAACAGGTATCTTATGTTAGTCAAGCCATTAAGAATACTTTAGGCAGTCTCTTGTCTGTCCTGCAACTTTTGTAGACTTTGAATTAGCTTATGAGGAAGTATACCTATTGCATTGACTAACGTTTTGTCGAAGGTTATAGAAAAGATAAATTCCACTGTCCAACAGGTATCTTATGTTAGTCAAGCCATTAAGAATACTTTAGGCAGTCTCTTGTATGTCCTGGCAACATTTATAGACTTTGAATTAGCTTATGAGGAAGCATACCTATTGCATTGACTAACGTTTTGTCGAAGGTTATAGAAAAGATAAATTCCACTGTCCAACAGGCATCTTATGTTAGTCAAGCCATTTAAAATACTTTAGGCAGTCTCTTGTCTGTCCTGGCAACATTTATAGACTTTGAATTAGCTTATGAGGAAGTGCACCTATTGCATTCACTAACGTTTTGTCGAAGGTTATAGAAAAGATAAATTCCACTGTCCAACAGGTATCTTATGTTAGTCAAGCCATTAAGAATACTTTAGGCAGTCTCTTCTCTGTCCTGGCAACATTTATATACTTTGAATTAGCTTATGAGGAAGTATACCTATTGCATTGACTAACGTTTTGTCGAAGGTTATAGAAAAGATAAATTCCACTGTCCAACAGGTATCTTATGTTAGTCAAGCCATTAAGAATACTTTAGGCAGTCTCTTGTCTGTCCTGGCAACATTTATAGACTTGGAATTAGCTTATGAGGAAGTATACCTATTGCATTGACTAACGTTTTGTCGAAGGTTATAGAAAAGATAAATTCCACTGTCCAACAGGAATCTTATGTTAGTCAAGCCATTAAGAATACTTTAGGCAGTCTCTTCTCTGTCCTGGCAACATTTGTAGACTTTGAATTAGCTTATGAGCAAGTATACCTATTGCATTGACTAACGTTTTGTCGAAGGTTATAGAAAAGATAAATTCCACTGTCCAACAGGTATCATATGTTAGTCAAGCCATTAAGAATACTTTAGGCAGTCTCTTGTCTGTCCTGGCAACATTTATAGACTTTGAATTAGCTTATGAGGAAGTATACCTATTGCATTGACTAACGTTTTGTCGAAGGTTATAGAAAAGATAAATTCCACTGTCCAACAGGTATCTTATGTTAGTCAAGCCATTAAGAATACTTTAGGCAGTCTCTTCTCTGTCCTGGCAACATTTGTAGACTTTGAATTAGCTTATGAGGAAGTATACCTATTGCATTGACTAACGTTTTGTCGAAAGTTATAGAAAAGATAAGTTCTGCTGTCCAACAGGTATCTTATGTTAGTCAAGCCATTAAGAATACTTTAGGCAGTCTCTTGTCTGTCCTGCAACTTTTGTAGACTTTGAATTAGCTTATGAGGAAGTATACCTATTGCATTGACTAACGTTTTGTCGAAGGTTATAGAAAAGATAAATTCCACTGTCCAACAGGTATCTTATGTTAGTCAAGCCATTAAGAATACTTTAGGCAGTCTCTTGTCTGTCCTGGCGACATTTATAGACTTTGAATTAGCTTATGAGGAAGTATACCTATTGCATTGACTAACGTTTTGTCGAAGGTTATAGAAAAGATAAGTTCTGCTGTCCAACAGGTATCTTATGTTAGTCAAGCCATTAAGAATACTTTAGGCAGTCTCTTGTCTGTCCTGCAACTTTTGTAGACTTTGAATTAGCTTATGAGGAAGTATACCTATTGCATTGACTAACGTTTTGTCGAAGGTTATAGAAAAGATAAATTCCACTGTCCAACAGGTATCTTATGTTAGTCAAGCCATTAAGAATACTTTAGGCAGTCTCTTGTATGTCCTGGCAACATTTATAGACTTTGAATTAGCTTATGAGGAAGCATACCTATTGCATTGACTAACGTTTTGTCGAAGGTTATAGAAAAGATAAATTCCACTGTCCAACAGGCATCTTATGTTAGTCAAGCCATTTAAAATACTTTAGGCAGTCTCTTGTCTGTCCTGGCAACATTTATAGACTTTGAATTAGCTTATGAGGAAGTGCACCTATTGCATTCACTAACGTTTTGTCGAAGGTTATAGAAAAGATAAATTCCACTGTCCAACAGGTATCTTATGTTAGTCAAGCCATTAAGAATACTTTAGGCAGTCTCTTCTCTGTCCTGGCAACATTTATATACTTTGAATTAGCTTATGAGGAAGTATACCTATTGCATTGACTAACGTTTTGTCGAAGGTTATAGAAAAGATAAATTCCACTGTCCAACAGGTATCTTATGTTAGTCAAGCCATTAAGAATACTTTAGGCAGTCTCTTGTCTGTCCTGGCAACATTTATAGACTTGGAATTAGCTTATGAGGAAGTATACCTATTGCATTGACTAACGTTTTGTCGAAGGTTATAGAAAAGATAAATTCCACTGTCCAACAGGAATCTTATGTTAGTCAAGCCATTAAGAATACTTTAGGCAGTCTCTTGTCTGTCCTGGCAACATTTATAGACTTTGAATTAGCTTATGAGGAAGTGCACCTATTGCATTGACTAACGTTTTGTCGAAGGTTATAGAAAAGATAAATTCCACTGTCCAACAGGTATCTTATGTTAGTCACGCCATTAAGAATACTTTAGGCAGTCTCTTGTCTGTCCTGGCAACATTTGTAGACTTTGAATTAGGTTATGAGGAAGTGCACCTATTGCATTGACTAACGTTTTGTCGAAGGTTATAGAAAAGATAAATTCCACTGTCCAACAGGTATCTTATGTTAGTCAAGCCATTAAGAATACTTTAGGCAGTCTCTTGTCTGTCCTGGCAACATTTATAGACTTTGAATTAGCTTATGAGGAAGTGCACCTATTGCATTGACTAACGTTTTGTCGAAGGTTATAGAAAAGATAAATTCCACTGTCCAACAGGTATCTTATGTTAGTCAAGCCATTAAGAATACTTTAGGCAGTCTCTTGTCTGTCCTGGCAACATTTATAGACTTTGAATTAGCTTATGAGGAAGTGCACCTATTGCATTGACTAACGTTTTGTCGAAAGTTATAGAAAAGATAAATTCCACTGTCCAACAGGTATCTTATGTTAATCAAGCCATTAACAATACTTTAGGCAGTCTCTTGTCTGTCCTGGCAACATTTATAGACTTTGAATTAGCTTATGAGGAAGTATACCTATTGCATTGACTAACGTTTTGTCGAAGGTTATAGAAAAGATAAATTCCACTGTCCAACAGGTATCATATGTTAGTCAAGCCATTAAGAATACTTTAGGCAGTCTCTTGTCTGTCCTGGCAACATTTATAGACTTTGAATTAGCTTATGAGGAAGTATACCTATTGCATTGACTAACGTTTTGTCGAAGGTTATAGAAAAGATAAATTCCACTGTCCAACAGGTAACTTATGTTAGTCAAGCCATTAAGAATACTTTAGGCAGTCTCTTGTCTGTCCTGGCAACATTTATAGACTTTGAATTAGCTTATGAGGAAGTGCACCTATTGCATTGACTAACGTTTTGTCGAAAGTTATAGAAAAGATAAATTCCACTGTCCAACAGGTATCTTATGTTAGTCAAGCCATTAAGAATACTTTAGGCAGTCTCTTGTCTGTCCTGGCAACATTTATAGACTTTGAATTAGCTTATGAGGAAGTGCACCTATTGCATTGACTAACGTTTTGTCGAAAGTTATAGAAAAGATAAATTCCACTGTCCAACAGGTATCTTATGTTAGTCAAGCCATTAAGAATACTTTAGGCAGTCTCTTGTCTGTCCTGGCAACATTTATAGACTTTGAATTAGCTTATGAGGAAGTATACCTATTGCATTGACTAACGTTTTGTCGAAGGTTATAGAAAAGATAAATTCCACTGTCCAACAGGTATCTTATGTTAGTCAAGCCATTAAGAATACTTTAGGCAGTCTCTTCTCTGTCCTGGCAACATTTGTAGACTTTGAATTAGCTTATGAGGAAGTATACCTATTGCATTGACTAACGTTTTGTCGAAGGTTATAGAAAAGATAAATTCCACTGTCCAACAGGTATCTTATGTTAGTCAAGCCATTAAGAATACTTTAGGCAGTCTCTTGTATGTCCTGGCAACATTTATAGACTTTGAATTAGCTTATGAGGAAGCATACCTATTGCATTGACTAACGTTTTGTCGAAGGTTATAGAAAAGATAAATTCCACTGTCCAACAGGTATCTTATGTTAGTCAAGCCATTAAGAATACTTTAGGCAGTCTCTTGTCTGTCCTGGCAACATTTATAGACTTTGAATTAGGTTATGAGGAAGTGCACCTATTGCATTGACTAACGTTTTGTCGAAGGTTATAGAAAAGATAAATTCCACTGTCCAACAGGTATCTTATGTTAGTCAAGCCATTAAGAATACTTTAGGCAGTCTCTTGTCTGTCCTGCAACTTTTGTAGACTTTGAATTAGCTTATGAGGAAGTATACCTATTGCATTGACTAACGTTTTGTCGAAGGTTATAGAAAAGATAAATTCCACTGTCCAACAGGTATCTTATGTTAGTCAAGCCATTAAGAATACTTTAGGCAGTCTCTTGTCTGTCCTGGCGACATTTATAGACTTTGAATTAGCTTATGAGGAAGTATACCTATTGCATTGACTAACGTTTTGTCGAAGGTTATAGAAAAGATAAGTTCTGCTGTCCAACAGGTATCTTATGTTAGTCAAGCCATTAAGAATACTTTAGGCAGTCTCTTGTCTGTCCTGCAACTTTTGTAGACTTTGAATTAGCTTATGAGGAAGTATACCTATTGCATTGACTAACGTTTTGTCGAAGGTTATAGAAAAGATAAATTCCACTGTCCAACAGGTATCTTATGTTAGTCAAGCCATTAAGAATACTTTAGGCAGTCTCTTGTATGTCCTGGCAACATTTATAGACTTTGAATTAGCTTATGAGGAAGCATACCTATTGCATTGACTAACGTTTTGTCGAAGGTTATAGAAAAGATAAATTCCACTGTCCAACAGGCATCTTATGTTAGTCAAGCCATTTAAAATACTTTAGGCAGTCTCTTGTCTGTCCTGGAAACATTTATAGACTTTGAATTAGCTTATGAGGAAGTGCACCTATTGCATTCACTAACGTTTTGTCGAAGGTTATAGAAAAGATAAATTCCACTGTCCAACAGGTATCTTATGTTAGTCAAGCCATTAAGAATACTTTAGGCAGTCTCTTCTCTGTCCTGGCAACATTTATATACTTTGAATTAGCTTATGAGGAAGTATACCTATTGCATTGACTAACGTTTTGTCGAAGGTTATAGAAAAGATAAATTCCACTGTCCAACAGGTATCTTATGTTAGTCAAGCCATTAAGAATACTTTAGGCAGTCTCTTGTCTGTCCTGGCAACATTTATAGACTTGGAATTAGCTTATGAGGAAGTATACCTATTGCATTGACTAACGTTTTGTCGAAGGTTATAGAAAAGATAAATTCCACTGTCCAACAGGAATCTTATGTTAGTCAAGCCATTAAGAATACTTTAGGCAGTCTCTTCTCTGTCCTGGCAACATTTGTAGACTTTGAATTAGCTTATGAGCAAGTATACCTATTGCATTGACTAACGTTTTGTCGAAGGTTATAGAAAAGATAAATTCCACTGTCCAACAGGTATCATATGTTAGTCAAGCCATTAAGAATACTTTAGGCAGTCTCTTGTCTGTCCTGGCAACATTTATAGACTTTGAATTAGCTTATGAGGAAGTATACCTATTGCATTGACTAACGTTTTGTCGAAGGTTATAGAAAAGATAAATTCCACTGTCCAACAGGTATCTTATGTTAGTCAAGCCATTAAGAATACTTTAGGCAGTCTCTTGTCTGTCCTGGCAACATTTATAGACTTTGAATTAGCTTATGAGGAAGTGCACCTATTGCATTGACTAACGTTTTGTCGAAGGTTATAGAAAAGATAAATTCCACTGTCCAACAGGTATCTTATGTTAGTCACGCCATTAAGAATACTTTAGGCAGTCTCTTGTCTGTCCTGGCAACATTTGTAGACTTTGAATTAGGTTATGAGGAAGTGCACCTATTGCATTGACTAACGTTTTGTCGAAGGTTATAGAAAAGATAATTTCCACTGTCCAACAGGTATCTTATGTTAGTCAAGCCATTAAGAATACTTTAGGCAGTCTCTTGTCTGTCCTGGCAACATTTATAGACTTTGAATTAGCTTATGAGGAAGTGCACCTATTGCATTGACTAACGTTTTGTCGAAGGTTATAGAAAAGATAAATTCCACTGTCCAACAGGTATCTTATGTTAGTCAAGCCATTAAGAATACTTTAGGCAGTCTCTTGTCTGTCCTGGCAACATTTATAGACTTTGAATTAGCTTATGAGGAAGTGCACCTATTGCATTGACTAACGTTTTGTCGAAAGTTATAGAAAAGATAAATTCCACTGTCCAACAGGTATCTTATGTTAATCAAGCCATTAACAATACTTTAGGCAGTCTCTTGTCTGTCCTGGCAACATTTATAGACTTTGAATTAGCTTATGAGGAAGTATACCTATTGCATTGACTAACGTTTTGTCGAAGGTTATAGAAAAGATAAATTCCACTGTCCAACAGGTATCATATGTTAGTCAAGCCATTAAGAATACTTTAGGCAGTCTCTTGTCTGTCCTGGCAACATTTATAGACTTTGAATTAGCTTATGAGGAAGTATACCTATTGCATTGACTAACGTTTTGTCGAAGGTTATAGAAAAGATAAATTCCACTGTCCAACAGGTAACTTATGTTAGTCAAGCCATTAAGAATACTTTAGGCAGTCTCTTGTCTGTCCTGGCAACATTTATAGACTTTGAATTAGCTTATGAGGAAGTGCACCTATTGCATTGACTAACGTTTTGTCGAAAGTTATAGAAAAGATAAATTCCACTGTCCAACAGGTATCTTATGTTAGTCAAGCCATTAAGAATACTTTAGGCAGTCTCTTGTCTGTCCTGGCAACATTTATAGACTTTGAATTAGCTTATGAGGAAGTGCACCTATTGCATTGACTAACGTTTTGTCGAAAGTTATAGAAAAGATAAATTCCACTGTCCAACAGGTATCTTATGTTAGTCAAGCCATTAAGAATACTTTAGGCAGTCTCTTGTCTGTCCTGGCAACATTTATAGACTTTGAATTAGCTTATGAGGAAGTATACCTATTGCATTGACTAACGTTTTGTCGAAGGTTATAGAAAAGATAAATTCCACTGTCCAACAGGTATCTTATGTTAGTCAAGCCATTAAGAATACTTTAGGCAGTCTCTTCTCTGTCCTGGCAACATTTGTAGACTTTGAATTAGCTTATGAGGAAGTATACCTATTGCATTGACTAACGTTTTGTCGAAGGTTATAGAAAAGATAAATTCCACTGTCCAACAGGTATCTTATGTTAGTCAAGCCATTAAGAATACTTTAGGCAGTCTCTTGTATGTCCTGGCAACATTTATAGACTTTGAATTAGCTTATGAGGAAGCATACCTATTGCATTGACTAACGTTTTGTCGAAGGTTATAGAAAAGATAAATTCCACTGTCCAACAGGCATCTTATGTTAGTCAAGCCATTTAAAATACTTTAGGCAGTCTCTTGTCTGTCCTGGCAACATTTATAGACTTTGAATTAGCTTATGAGGAAGTGCACCTATTGCATTCACTAACGTTTTGTCGAAGGTTATAGAAAAGATAAATTCCTCTGTCCAACAGGTATCTTATGTTAGTCAAGCCATTAAGAATACTTTAGGCAGTCTCTTGTCTGTCCTGGCAACATTTATAGACTTTGAATTAGCTTATGAGGAAGTATACCTATTGCATTGTCTAACGTTTTGTCGAAGGTTATAGAAAAGATAAATTCCACTGTCCAACAGGTATCTTATGTTAGTCAAGCCATTAAGAATACTTTAGGCAGTCTCTTGACTGTCCTGGCGACATTTATAGACTTTGAATTAGCTTATGAGGAAGTATACCTATTGCATTGACTAACGTTTTGTCGAAGGTTATAGAAAAGATAAATTCCACTGTCCAACAGGTATCTTATGTTAGTCAAGCCATTAAGAATACTTTAGGCAGTCTCTTGTCTGTCCTGGCAACATTTATAGACTTTGAATTAGCTTATGAGGAAGTATACCTATTGCATTGACTAACGTTTTGTCGAAGGTTGTAGAAAAGATAAATTCCACTGTCCAACAGGAATCTTATGTTAGTCAAGCCATTAAGAATACTTTAGGCAGTCTCTTCTCTGTCCTGGCAACATTTGTAGACTTTGAATTAGCTTATGAGGAAGTATACCTATTGCATTGACTAACGTTTTGTCGAAGGTTATAGAAAAGATAAATTCCACTGTCCAACAGGTATCTTATGTTAGTCAAGCCATTAAGAATACTTTAGGCAGTCTCTTGTCTGTCCTGGCAACATTTATAGACTTTGAATTAGCTTATGAGGAAGTATACCTATTGCATTGACTAACGTTTTGTCGAAGGTTATAGAAAAGATAAATTCCACTGTCCAACAGGTAACTTATGTTAGTCAAGCCATTAAGAATACTTTAGGCAGTCTCTTGTCTGTCCTGGCAACATTTATAGACTTTGAATTAGCTTATGAGGAAGTGCACCTATTGCATTGACTAACGTTTTGTCGAAAGTTATAGAAAAGATAAATTCCACTGTCCAACAGGCATCTTATGTTAGTCAAGCCATTTAAAATACTTTAGGCAGTCTCTTGTCTGTCCTGGCAACATTTATAGACTTTGAATTAGCTTATGAGGAAGTGCACCTATTGCATTCACTAACGTTTTGTCGAAGGTTATAGAAAAGATAAATTCCACTGTCCAACAGGTATCTTATGTTAGTCAAGCCATTAAGAATACTTTAGGCAGTCTCTTCTCTGTCCTGGCAACATTTATATACTTTGAATTAGCTTATGAGGAAGTATACCTATTGCATTGACTAACGTTTTGTCGAAGGTTATAGAAAAGATAAATTCCACTGTCCAACAGGCATCTTATGTTAGTCAAGCCATTTAAAATACTTTAGGCAGTCTCTTGTCTGTCCTGGCAACATTTATAGACTTTGAATTAGCTTATGAGGAAGTGCACCTATTGCATTCACTAACGTTTTGTCGAAGGTTATAGAAAAGATAAATTCCACTGTCCAACAGGTATCTTATGTTAGTCAAGCCATTAAGAATACTTTAGGCAGTCTCTTGTATGTCCTGGCAACATTTATAGACTTTGAATTAGCTTATGAGGAAGCATACCTATTGCATTGACTAACGTTTTGTCGAAGGTTATAGAAAAGATAAATTCCACTGTCCAACAGGCATCTTATGTTAGTCAAGCCATTTAAAATACTTTAGGCAGTCTCTTGTCTGTCCTGGCAACATTTATAGACTTTGAATTAGCTTATGAGGAAGTGCACCTATTGCATTCACTAACGTTTTGTCGAAGGTTATAGAAAAGATAAATTCCTCTGTCCAACAGGTATCTTATGTTAGTCAAGCCATTAAGAATACTTTAGGCAGTCTCTTGTCTGTCCTGGCAACATTTATAGACTTTGAATTAGCTTATGAGGAAGTATACCTATTGCATTGTCTAACGTTTTGTCGAAGGTTATAGAAAAGATAAATTCCACTGTCCAACAGGTATCTTATGTTAGTCAAGCCATTAAGAATACTTTAGGCAGTCTCTTGTCTGTCCTGGCGACATTTATAGACTTTGAATTAGCTTATGAGGAAGTATACCTATTGCATTGACTAACGTTTTGTCGAAGGTTATAGAAAAGATAAATTCCACTGTCCAACAGGTATCTTATGTTAGTCAAGCCATTAAGAATACTTTAGGCAGTCTCTTGTCTGTCCTGGCAACATTTATAGACTTTGAATTAGCTTATGAGGAAGTATACCTATTGCATTGACTAACGTTTTGTCGAAGGTTATAGAAAAGATAAATTCCACTGTCCAACAGGAATCTTATGTTAGTCAAGCCATTAAGAATACTTTAGGCAGTCTCTTCTCTGTCCTGGCAACATTTGTAGACTTTGAATTAGCTTATGAGGAAGTATACCTATTGCATTGACTAACGTTTTGTCGAAGGTTATAGAAAAGATAAATTCCACTGTCCAACAGGTATCTTATGTTAGTCAAGCCATTAAGAATACTTTAGGCAGTCTCTTGTCTGTCCTGGCAACATTTATAGACTTTGAATTAGCTTATGAGGAAGTATACCTATTGCATTGACTAACGTTTTGTCGAAGGTTATAGAAAAGATAAATTCCACTGTCCAACAGGAATCTTATGTTAGTCAAGCCATTAAGAATACTTTAGGCAGTCTCTTCTCTGTCCTGGCAACATTTGTAGACTTTGAATTAGCTTATGAGGAAGTATACCTATTGCATTGACTAACGTTTTGTCGAAGGTTATAGAAAAGATAAATTCCACTGTCCAACAGGTATCATATGTTAGTCAAGCCATTAAGAATACTTTAGGCAGTCTCTTGTCTGTCCTGGCAACATTTATAGACTTTGAATTAGCTTATGAGGAAGTATACCTATTGCATTGACTAACGTTTTGTCGAAGGTTATAGAAAAGATAAATTCCACTGTCCAACAGGTATCTTATGTTAGTCAAGCCATTAAGAATACTTTAGGCAGTGTCTTGTCTGTCCTGGCAACATTTATAGACTTTGAATTAGCTTATGAGGAAGTGCACCTATTGCATTGACTAACGTTTTGTCGAAGGTTATAGAAAAGATAAATTCCACTGTCCAACAGGTATCTTATGTTAGTCAAGCCATTAAGAATACTTTAGGCAGTCTCTTGTCTGTCCTGGCAACATTTATAGACTTTGAATTAGCTTATGAGGAAGTGCACCTATTGCATTGACTAACGTTTTGTCGAAGGTTACAGAAAAGATAAATTCCACTGTCCAACAGGTATCTTATGTTAGTCAAGCCATTAAGAATACTTTAGGCAGTCACTTGTCTGTCCTGGCAACATTTATAGACTTTGAATTAGCTTATGAGGAAGTATACCTATTGCATTGACTAACGTTTTGTCGAAGGTTATAGAAAAGATAAATTCCACTGTCCAACAGGTATCTTATGTTAGTCAAGCCATTAAGAATACTTTAGGCAGTCTCTTCTCTGTCCTGGCAACATTTATAGACTTTGAATTAGCTTATGAGGAAGTATACCTATTGCATTGACTAACGTTTTGTCGAAGGTTATAGAAAAGATAAATTCCACTGTCCAACAGGTATCTTATGTTAGTCAAGCCATTAAGAATACTTTAGGCAGTCTCTTGTATGTCCTGCCAACATTTATAGACTTTGAATTAGCTTATGAGGAAGTATACCTATTGCATTGACTAACGTTTTGTCGAAGGTTATAGAAAAGATAAATTCCACTGTCCAACAGGTATCTTATGTTAGTCAAGCCATTAAGAATACTTTAGGCAGTCTCTTCTCTGTCCTGGCAACATTTGTAGACTTTGAATTAGCTTATGAGGAAGTATACCTATTGCATTGACTAACGTTTTGTCGAAGGTTATAGAAAAGATAAATTCCACTGTCCAACAGGTATCTTATGTTAGTCAAGCCATTAAGAATACTTTAGGCAGTCTCTTGTATGTCCTGGCAACATTTATAGACTTTGAATTAGCTTATGAGGAAGCATACCTATTGCATTGACTAACGTTTTGTCGAAGGTTATAGAAAAGATAAATTCCACTGTCCAACAGGCATCTTATGTTAGTCAAGCCATTTAAAATACTTTAGGCAGTCTCTTGTCTGTCCTGGCAACATTTATAGACTTTGAATTAGCTTATGAGGAAGTGCACCTATTGCATTCACTAACGTTTTGTCGAAGGTTATAGAAAAGATAAATTCCTCTGTCCAACAGGTATCTTATGTTAGTCAAGCCATTAAGAATACTTTAGGCAGTCTCTTGTCTGTCCTGGCAACATTTATAGACTTTGAATTAGCTTATGAGGAAGTATACCTATTGCATTGTCTAACGTTTTGTCGAAGGTTATAGAAAAGATAAATTCCACTGTCCAACAGGTATCTTATGTTAGTCAAGCCATTAAGAATACTTTAGGCAGTCTCTTGACTGTCCTGGCGACATTTATAGACTTTGAATTAGCTTATGAGGAAGTATACCTATTGCATTGACTAACGTTTTGTCGAAGGTTATAGAAAAGATAAATTCCACTGTCCAACAGGTATCTTATGTTAGTCAAGCCATTAAGAATACTTTAGGCAGTCTCTTGTCTGTCCTGGCAACATTTATAGACTTTGAATTAGCTTATGAGGAAGTATACCTATTGCATTGACTAACGTTTTGTCGAAGGTTGTAGAAAAGATAAATTCCACTGTCCAACAGGAATCTTATGTTAGTCAAGCCATTAAGAATACTTTAGGCAGTCTCTTCTCTGTCCTGGCAACATTTGTAGACTTTGAATTAGCTTATGAGGAAGTATACCTATTGCATTGACTAACGTTTTGTCGAAGGTTATAGAAAAGATAAATTCCACTGTCCAACAGGTATCTTATGTTAGTCAAGCCATTAAGAATACTTTAGGCAGTCTCTTGTCTGTCCTGGCAACATTTATAGACTTTGAATTAGCTTATGAGGAAGTATACCTATTGCATTGACTAACGTTTTGTCGAAGGTTATAGAAAAGATAAATTCCACTGTCCAACAGGTAACTTATGTTAGTCAAGCCATTAAGAATACTTTAGGCAGTCTCTTGTCTGTCCTGGCAACATTTATAGACTTTGAATTAGCTTATGAGGAAGTGCACCTATTGCATTGACTAACGTTTTGTCGAAAGTTATAGAAAAGATAAATTCCACTGTCCAACAGGCATCTTATGTTAGTCAAGCCATTTAAAATACTTTAGGCAGTCTCTTGTCTGTCCTGGCAACATTTATAGACTTTGAATTAGCTTATGAGGAAGTGCACCTATTGCATTCACTAACGTTTTGTCGAAGGTTATAGAAAAGATAAATTCCACTGTCCAACAGGTATCTTATGTTAGTCAAGCCATTAAGAATACTTTAGGCAGTCTCTTCTCTGTCCTGGCAACATTTATATACTTTGAATTAGCTTATGAGGAAGTATACCTATTGCATTGACTAACGTTTTGTCGAAGGTTATAGAAAAGATAAATTCCACTGTCCAACAGGCATCTTATGTTAGTCAAGCCATTTAAAATACTTTAGGCAGTCTCTTGTCTGTCCTGGCAACATTTATAGACTTTGAATTAGCTTATGAGGAAGTGCACCTATTGCATTCACTAACGTTTTGTCGAAGGTTATAGAAAAGATAAATTCCACTGTCCAACAGGTATCTTATGTTAGTCAAGCCATTAAGAATACTTTAGGCAGTCTCTTGTATGTCCTGGCAACATTTATAGACTTTGAATTAGCTTATGAGGAAGCATACCTATTGCATTGACTAACGTTTTGTCGAAGGTTATAGAAAAGATAAATTCCACTGTCCAACAGGCATCTTATGTTAGTCAAGCCATTTAAAATACTTTAGGCAGTCTCTTGTCTGTCCTGGCAACATTTATAGACTTTGAATTAGCTTATGAGGAAGTGCACCTATTGCATTCACTAACGTTTTGTCGAAGGTTATAGAAAAGATAAATTCCTCTGTCCAACAGGTATCTTATGTTAGTCAAGCCATTAAGAATACTTTAGGCAGTCTCTTGTCTGTCCTGGCAACATTTATAGACTTTGAATTAGCTTATGAGGAAGTATACCTATTGCATTGTCTAACGTTTTGTCGAAGGTTATAGAAAAGATAAATTCCACTGTCCAACAGGTATCTTATGTTAGTCAAGCCATTAAGAATACTTTAGGCAGTCTCTTGTCTGTCCTGGCGACATTTATAGACTTTGAATTAGCTTATGAGGAAGTATACCTATTGCATTGACTAACGTTTTGTCGAAGGTTATAGAAAAGATAAATTCCACTGTCCAACAGGTATCTTATGTTAGTCAAGCCATTAAGAATACTTTAGGCAGTCTCTTGTCTGTCCTGGCAACATTTATAGACTTTGAATTAGCTTATGAGGAAGTATACCTATTGCATTGACTAACGTTTTGTCGAAGGTTATAGAAAAGATAAATTCCACTGTCCAACAGGAATCTTATGTTAGTCAAGCCATTAAGAATACTTTAGGCAGTCTCTTCTCTGTCCTGGCAACATTTGTAGACTTTGAATTAGCTTATGAGGAAGTATACCTATTGCATTGACTAACGTTTTGTCGAAGGTTATAGAAAAGATAAATTCCACTGTCCAACAGGTATCTTATGTTAGTCAAGCCATTAAGAATACTTTAGGCAGTCTCTTGTCTGTCCTGGCAACATTTATAGACTTTGAATTAGCTTATGAGGAAGTATACCTATTGCATTGACTAACGTTTTGTCGAAGGTTATAGAAAAGATAAATTCCACTGTCCAACAGGAATCTTATGTTAGTCAAGCCATTAAGAATACTTTAGGCAGTATCTTCTCTGTCCTGGCAACATTTGTAGACTTTGAATTAGCTTATGAGGAAGTATACCTATTGCATTGACTAACGTTTTGTCGAAGGTTATAGAAAAGATAAATTCCACTGTCCAACAGGTATCATATGTTAGTCAAGCCATTAAGAATACTTTAGGCAGTCTCTTGTCTGTCCTGGCAACATTTATAGACTTTGAATTAGCTTATGAGGAAGTATACCTATTGCATTGACTAACGTTTTGTCGAAGGTTATAGAAAAGATAAATTCCACTGTCCAACAGGTATCTTATGTTAGTCAAGCCATTAAGAATACTTTAGGCAGTGTCTTGTCTGTCCTGGCAACATTTATAGACTTTGAATTAGCTTATGAGGAAGTGCACCTATTGCATTGACTAACGTTTTGTCGAAGGTTATAGAAAAGATAAATTCCACTGTCCAACAGGTATCTTATGTTAGTCAAGCCATTAAGAATACTTTAGGCAGTCTCTTGTCTGTCCTGGCAACATTTATAGACTTTGAATTAGCTTATGAGGAAGTGCACCTATTGCATTGACTAACGTTTTGTCGAAGGTTACAGAAAAGATAAATTCCACTGTCCAACAGGTATCTTATGTTAGTCAAGCCATTAAGAATACTTTAGGCAGTCACTTGTCTGTCCTGGCAACATTTATAGACTTTGAATTAGCTTATGAGGAAGTATACCTATTGCATTGACTAACGTTTTGTCGAAGGTTATAGAAAAGATAAATTCCACTGTCCAACAGGTATCTTATGTTAGTCAAGCCATTAAGAATACTTTAGGCAGTCTCTTCTCTGTCCTGGCAACATTTGTAGACTTTGAATTAGCTTATGAGGAAGTATACCTATTGCATTGACTAACGTTTTGTCGAAGGTTATAGAAAAGATAAGTTCTGCTGTCCAACAGGTATCTTATGTTAGTCAAGCCATTAAGAATACTTTAGGCAGTCTCTTGTCTGTCCTGCAACTTTTGTAGACTTTGAATTAGCTTATGAGGAAGTATACCTATTGCATTGACTAACGTTTTGTCGAAGGTTATAGAAAAGATAAATTCCACTGTCCAACAGGTATCTTATGTTAGTCAAGCCATTAAGAATACTTTAGGCAGTCTCTTGTATGTCCTGGCAACATTTATAGACTTTGAATTAGCTTATGAGGAAGCATACCTATTGCATTCACTAACGTTTTGTCGAAGGTTATAGAAAAGATAAATTCCACTGTCCAACAGGTATCTTATGTTAATCAAGCCATTAAGAATACTTTAGGCAGTCTCTTGTCTGTCCTGGCAACATTTATAGACTTTGAATTAGCTTATGAGGAAGTGCACCTATTGCATTCACTAACGTTTTGTCGAAGGTTATAGAAAAGATAAATTCCACTGTCCAACAGGTATCTTATGTTAGTCAAGCCATTAAGAATACTTTAGGCAGTCTCTCCTCTGTCCTGGCAACATTTATACACTTTGAATTAGCTTATGAGGAAGTATACCTATTGCATTGACTAACGTTTTGTCGAAGGTTATAGAAAAGATAAATTCCACTGTCCAACAGGTATCTTATGTTAGTCAAGCCATTAAGAATACTTTAGGCAGTCTCTTGTCTGTCCTGGCGACATTTATAGACTTTGAATTAGCTTATGAGGAAGTATACCTATTGCATTGACTAACGTTTTCTCGAAGGTTATAGAAAAGATAATTTCCACTGTCCAACAGGTATCTTATGTTAGTCAAGCCATTAAGAATACTTTAGGCAGTCTCTTGTCTGTCCTGGCAACATTTATAGACTTTGAATTAGCTTATGAGGAAGTATACCTATTGCATTGACTAACGTTTTGTCGAAGGTTATAGAAAAGATAAATTCCACTGTCCAACAGGAATCTTATGTTAGTCAAGCCATTAAGAATACTTTAGGCAGTCTCTTCTCTGTCCTGGCAACATTTGTAGACTTTGAATTAGCTTATGAGGAAGTATACCTATTGCATTGACTAACGTTTTGTCGAAGGTTATAGAAAAGATAAATTCCACTGTCCAACAGGTATCTTATGTTAGTCAAGCCATTAAGAATACTTTAGGCAGTCTCTTGTCTGTCCTGCAACTTTTGTAGACTTTGAATTAGCTTATGAGGAAGTATACCTATTGCATTGACTAACGTTTTGTCGAAGGTTATAGAAAAGATAAATTCCACTGTCCAACAGGTATCTTATGTTAGTCAAGCCATTAAGAATACTTTAGGCAGTCTCTTGTCTGTCCTGGCAACATTTATAGACTTTGAATTAGCTTATGAGGAAGCATACCTATTGCATTGACTAACGTTTTGTCGAAGGTTATAGAAAAGATAAATTCCACTGTCCAACAGGTATCTTATGTTAGTCAAGCCATTAAGAATACTTTAGGCAGTCTCTTGTCTGTCCTGGCAACATTTATAGACTTTGAATTAGCTTATGAGGAAGCATACCTATTGCATTGACTAACGTTTTGTCGAAGGTTATAGAAAAGATAAATTCCACTGTCCAACAGGTATCTTATGTTAGTCAAGCCATTAAGAATACTTTAGGCAGTCTCTTGTCTGTCCTGGCGACATTTATAGACTTTGAATTAGCTTATGAGGAAGTATACCTATTGCATTGACTAACGTTTTGTCGAAGGTTATAGAAAAGATAAGTTCTGCTGTCCAACAGGTATCTTATGTTAGTCAAGCCATTAAGAATACTTTAGGCAGTCTCTTGTCTGTCCTGCAACTTTTGTAGACTTTGAATTAGCTTATGAGGAAGTATACCTATTGCATTGACTAACGTTTTGTCGAAGGTTATAGAAAAGATAAATTCCACTGTCCAACAGGTATCTTATGTTAGTCAAGCCATTAAGAATACTTTAGGCAGTCTCTTGTATGTCCTGGCAACATTTATAGACTTTGAATTAGCTTATGAGGAAGCATACCTATTGCATTGACTAACGTTTTGTCGAAGGTTATAGAAAAGATAAATTCCACTGTCCAACAGGCATCTTATGTTAGTCAAGCCATTTAAAATACTTTAGGCAGTCTCTTGTCTGTCCTGGCAACATTTATAGACTTTGAATTAGCTTATGAGGAAGTGCACCTATTGCATTCACTAACGTTTTGTCGAAGGTTATAGAAAAGATAAATTCCACTGTCCAACAGGTATCTTATGTTAGTCAAGCCATTAAGAATACTTTAGGCAGTCTCTTCTCTGTCCTGGCAACATTTATATACTTTGAATTAGCTTATGAGGAAGCATACCTATTGCATTGACTAACGTTTTGTCGAAGGTTATAGAAAAGATAAATTCCACTGTCCAACAGGAATCTTATGTTAGTCAAGCCATTAAGAATACTTTAGGCAGTCTCTTCTCTGTCCTGGCAACATTTGTAGACTTTGAATTAGCTTATGAGGAAGTATACCTATTGCATTGACTAACGTTTTGTCGAAGGTTATAGAAAAGATAAATTCCACTGTCCAACAGGTATCTTATGTTAGTCAAGCCATTAAGAATACTTTAGGCAGTCTCTTGTCTGTCCTGCAACTTTTGTAGACTTTGAATTAGCTTATGAGGAAGTATACCTATTGCATTGACTAACGTTTTGTCGAAGGTTATAGAAAAGATAAATTCCACTGTCCAACAGGTATCTTATGTTAGTCAAGCCATTAAGAATACTTTAGGCAGTCTCTTGTCTGTCCTGGCAACATTTATAGACTTTGAATTAGCTTATGAGGAAGCATACCTATTGCATTGACTAACGTTTTGTCGAAGGTTATAGAAAAGATAAATTCCACTGTCCAACAGGTATCTTATGTTAGTCAAGCCATTAAGAATACTTTAGGCAGTCTCTTGTCTGTCCTGGCAACATTTATAGACTTTGAATTAGCTTATGAGGAAGCATACCTATTGCATTGACTAACGTTTTGTCGAAGGTTATAGAAAAGATAAATTCCACTGTCCAACAGGTATCTTATGTTAGTCAAGCCATTAAGAATACTTTAGGCAGTCTCTTGTCTGTCCTGGCGACATTTATAGACTTTGAATTAGCTTATGAGGAAGTATACCTATTGCATTGACTAACGTTTTGTCGAAGGTTATAGAAAAGATAAGTTCTGCTGTCCAACAGGTATCTTATGTTAGTCAAGCCATTAAGAATACTTTAGGCAGTCTCTTGTCTGTCCTGCAACTTTTGTAGACTTTGAATTAGCTTATGAGGAAGTATACCTATTGCATTGACTAACGTTTTGTCGAAGGTTATAGAAAAGATAAATTCCACTGTCCAACAGGTATCTTATGTTAGTCAAGCCATTAAGAATACTTTAGGCAGTCTCTTGTATGTCCTGGCAACATTTATAGACTTTGAATTAGCTTATGAGGAAGCATACCTATTGCATTGACTAACGTTTTGTCGAAGGTTATAGAAAAGATAAATTCCACTGTCCAACAGGCATCTTATGTTAGTCAAGCCATTTAAAATACTTTAGGCAGTCTCTTGTCTGTCCTGGCAACATTTATAGACTTTGAATTAGCTTATGAGGAAGTGCACCTATTGCATTCACTAACGTTTTGTCGAAGGTTATAGAAAAGATAAATTCCACTGTCCAACAGGTATCTTATGTTAGTCAAGCCATTAAGAATACTTTAGGCAGTCTCTTCTCTGTCCTGGCAACATTTATATACTTTGAATTAGCTTATGAGGAAGTATACCTATTGCATTGACTAACGTTTTGTCGAAGGTTATAGAAAAGATAAATTCCACTGTCCAACAGGCATCTTATGTTAGTCAAGCCATTTAAAATACTTTAGGCAGTCTCTTGTCTGTCCTGGCAACATTTATAGACTTTGAATTAGCTTATGAGGAAGTGCACCTATTGCATTCACTAACGTTTTGTCGAAGGTTATAGAAAAGATAAATTCCACTGTCCAACAGGTATCTTATGTTAGTCAAGCCATTAAGAATACTTTAGGCAGTCTCTTGTATGTCCTGGCAACATTTATAGACTTTGAATTAGCTTATGAGGAAGCATACCTATTGCATTGACTAACGTTTTGTCGAAGGTTATAGAAAAGATAAATTCCACTGTCCAACAGGCATCTTATGTTAGTCAAGCCATTTAAAATACTTTAGGCAGTCTCTTGTCTGTCCTGGCAACATTTATAGACTTTGAATTAGCTTATGAGGAAGTGCACCTATTGCATTCACTAACGTTTTGTCGAAGGTTATAGAAAAGATAAATTCCTCTGTCCAACAGGTATCTTATGTTAGTCAAGCCATTAAGAATACTTTAGGCAGTCTCTTGTCTGTCCTGGCAACATTTATAGACTTTGAATTAGCTTATGAGGAAGTATACCTATTGCATTGTCTAACGTTTTGTCGAAGGTTATAGAAAAGATAAATTCCACTGTCCAACAGGTATCTTATGTTAGTCAAGCCATTAAGAATACTTTAGGCAGTCTCTTGTCTGTCCTGGCGACATTTATAGACTTTGAATTAGCTTATGAGGAAGTATACCTATTGCATTGACTAACGTTTTGTCGAAGGTTATAGAAAAGATAAATTCCACTGTCCAACAGGTATCTTATGTTAGTCAAGCCATTAAGAATACTTTAGGCAGTCTCTTGTCTGTCCTGGCAACATTTATAGACTTTGAATTAGCTTATGAGGAAGCATACCTATTGCATTGACTAACGTTTTGTCGAAGGTTATAGAAAAGATAAATTCCACTGTCCAACAGGTATCTTATGTTAGTCAAGCCATTAAGAATACTTTAGGCAGTCTCTTGTCTGTCCTGGCGACATTTATAGACTTTGAATTAGCTTATGAGGAAGTATACCTATTGCATTGACTAACGTTTTGTCGAAGGTTATAGAAAAGATAAGTTCTGCTGTCCAACAGGTATCTTATGTTAGTCAAGCCATTAAGAATACTTTAGGCAGTCTCTTGTCTGTCCTGCAACTTTTGTAGACTTTGAATTAGCTTATGAGGAAGTATACCTATTGCATTGACTAACGTTTTGTCGAAGGTTATAGAAAAGATAAATTCCACTGTCCAACAGGAATCTTATGTTAGTCAAGCCATTAAGAATACTTTAGGCAGTCTCTTCTCTGTCCTGGCAACATTTGTAGACTTTGAATTAGCTTATGAGGAAGTATACCTATTGCATTGACTAACGTTTTGTCGAAGGTTATAGAAAAGATAAATTCCACTGTCCAACAGGTATCTTATGTTAGTCAAGCCATTAAGAATACTTTAGGCAGTCTCTTGTCTGTCCTGGCAACATTTATAGACTTTGAATTAGCTTATGAGGAAGTATACCTATTGCATTGACTAACGTTTTGTCGAAGGTTATAGAAAAGATAAATTCCACTGTCCAACAGGAATCTTATGTTAGTCAAGCCATTAAGAATACTTTAGGCAGTCTCTTCTCTGTCCTGGCAACATTTGTAGACTTTGAATTAGCTTATGAGGAAGTATACCTATTGCATTGACTAACGTTTTGTCGAAAGTTATAGAAAAGATAAGTTCTGCTGTCCAACAGGTATCTTATGTTAGTCAAGCCATTAAGAATACTTTAGGCAGTCTCTTGTCTGTCCTGCAACTTTTGTAGACTTTGAATTAGCTTATGAGGAAGTATACCTATTGCATTGACTAACGTTTTGTCGAAGGTTATAGAAAAGATAAATTCCACTGTCCAACAGGTATCTTATGTTAGTCAAGCCATTAAGAATACTTTAGGCAGTCTCTTGTCTGTCCTGGCAACATTTATAGACTTTGAATTAGCTTATGAGGAAGCATACCTATTGCATTGAATAACGTTTTGTCGAAGGTTATAGAAAAGATAAATTCCACTGTCCAACAGGTATCTTATGTTAGTCAAGCCATTAAGAATACTTTAGGCAGTCTCTTGTCTGTCCTGGCGACATTTATAGACTTTGAATTAGCTTATGAGGAAGTATACCTATTGCATTGACTAACGTTTTGTCGAAGGTTATAGAAAAGATAAGTTCTGCTGTCCAACAGGTATCTTATGTTAGTCAAGCCATTAAGAATACTTTAGGCAGTCTCTTGTCTGTCCTGCAACTTTTGTAGACTTTGAATTAGCTTATGAGGAAGTATACCTATTGCATTGACTAACGTTTTGTCGAAGGTTATAGAAAAGATAAATTCCACTGTCCAACAGGTATCTTATGTTAGTCAAGCCATTAAGAATACTTTAGGCAGTCTCTTGTATGTCCTGGCAACATTTATAGACTTTGAATTAGCTTATGAGGAAGCATACCTATTGCATTGACTAACGTTTTGTCGAAGGTTATAGAAAAGATAAATTCCACTGTCCAACAGGCATCTTATGTTAGTCAAGCCATTTAAAATACTTTAGGCAGTCTCTTGTCTGTCCTGGCAACATTTATAGACTTTGAATTAGCTTATGAGGAAGTGCACCTATTGCATTCACTAACGTTTTGTCGAAGGTTATAGAAAAGATAAATTCCACTGTCCAACAGGTATCTTATGTTAGTCAAGCCATTAAGAATACTTTAGGCAGTCTCTTCTCTGTCCTGGCAACATTTATATACTTTGAATTAGCTTATGAGGAAGTATACCTATTGCATTGACTAACGTTTTGTCGAAGGTTATAGAAAAGATAAATTCCACTGTCCAACAGGCACCTTATGTTAGTCAAGCCATTTAAAATACTTTAGGCAGTCTCTTGTCTGTTCTGGCAACATTTATAGACTTTGAATTAGCTTATGAGGAAGTGCACCTATTGCATTCACTAACGTTTTGTCGAAGGTTATAGAAAAGATAAATTCCACTGTCCAACAGGTATCTTATGTTAGTCAAGCCATTAAGAATACTTTAGGCAGTCTCTTGTATGTCCTGGCAACATTTATAGACTTTGAATTAGCTTATGAGGAAGCATACCTATTGCATTGACTAACGTTTTGTCGAAGGTTATAGAAAAGATAAATTCCACTGTCCAACAGGCATCTTATGTTAGTCAAGCCATTTAAAATACTTTAGGCAGTCTCTTGTCTGTCCTGGCAACATTTATAGACTTTGAATTAGCTTATGAGGAAGTGCACCTATTGCATTCACTAACGTTTTGTCGAAGGTTATAGAAAAGATTAATTCCACTGTCCAACAGGTATCTTATGTTAGTCAAGCCATTAAGAATACTTTAGGCAGTCTCTTGTCTGTCCTGGCAACATTTATAGACTTTGAATTAGCTTATGAGGAAGTATACCTATTGCATTGACTAACGTTTTGTCGAAGGTTATAGAAAAGATAAATTCCACTGTCCAACAGGAATCTTATGTTAGTCAAGCCATTAAGAATACTTTAGGCAGTCTCTTCTCTGTCCTGGCAACATTTGTAGACTTTGAATTAGCTTATGAGGAAGTATACCTATTGCATTGACTAACGTTTTGTCGAAGGTTATAGAAAAGATAAATTCCACTGTCCAACAGGTATCTTATGTTAGTCAAGCCATTAAGAATACTTTAGGCAGTCTCTTGTCTGTCCTGGCAACATTTATAGACTTTGAATTAGCTTATGAGGAAGTATACCTATTGCATTGACTAACGTTTTGTCGAAGGTTATAGAAAAGATAAATTCCACTGTCCAACAGGAATCTTATGTTAGTCAAGCCATTAAGAATACTTTAGGCAGTCTCTTCTCTGTCCTGGCAACATTTGTAGACTTTGAATTAGCTTATGAGGAAGTATACCTATTGCATTGACTAACGTTTTGTCGAAGGTTATAGAAAAGATAAATTCCACTGTCCAACAGGTATCATATGTTAGTCAAGCCATTAAGAATACTTTAGGCAGTCTCTTGTCTGTCCTGGCAACATTTATAGACTTTGAATTAGCTTATGAGGAAGTATACCTATTGCATTGACTAACGTTTTGTCGAAGGTTATAGAAAAGATAAATTCCACTGTCCAACAGGTATCTTATGTTAGTCAAGCCATTAAGAATACTTTAGGCAGTGTCTTGTCTGTCCTGGCAACATTTATAGACTTTGAATTAGCTTATGAGGAAGTGCACCTATTGCATTGACTAACGTTTTGTCGAAGGTTATAGAAAAGATAAATTCCACTGTCCAACAGGTATCTTATGTTAGTCAAGCCATTAAGAATACTTTAGGCAGTCTCTTGTCTGTCCTGGCAACATTTATAGACTTTGAATTAGCTTATGAGGAAGTGCACCTA
The DNA here is from genome assembly GCF_044657685.1 of Stegodyphus dumicola. Classification (NCBI taxonomy): domain Eukaryota; kingdom Metazoa; phylum Arthropoda; class Arachnida; order Araneae; family Eresidae; genus Stegodyphus; species Stegodyphus dumicola. The sequence continues at coordinate 25,621,450 of NC_140772.1, forward strand.
TTGCATTGACTAACGTTTTGTCGAAGGTTACAGAAAAGATAAATTCCACTGTCCAACAGGTATCTTATGTTAGTCAAGCCATTAAGAATACTTTAGGCAGTCACTTGTCTGTCCTGGCAACATTTATAGACTTTGAATTAGCTTATGAGGAAGTATACCTATTGCATTGACTAACGTTTTGTCGAAGGTTATAGAAAAGATAAATTCCACTGTCCAACAGGTATCTTATGTTAGTCAAGCCATTAAGAATACTTTAGGCAGTCTCTTCTCTGTCCTGGCAACATTTATAGACTTTGAATTAGCTTATGAGGAAGTATACCTATTGCATTGACTAACGTTTTGTCGAAGGTTATAGAAAAGATAAATTCCACTGTCCAACAGGTATCTTATGTTAGTCAAGCCATTAAGAATACTTTAGGCAGTCTCTTGTATGTCCTGCCAACATTTATAGACTTTGAATTAGCTTATGAGGAAGCATACCTATTGCATTGACTAACGTTTTGTCGAAGGCTATAGAAAAGATAAATTCCACTGTCCAACAGGTATCTTATGTTAGTCAAGCCATTAAGAATACTTTAGGCAGTCTCTTGTCTGTCCTGGCAACATTTATAGACTTTGAATTAGCTTATGAGGAAGTATACCTATTGCATTGACTAACGTTTTGTCGAAGGTTATAGAAAAGATAAATTCCACTGTCCAACAGGTATCTTATGTTAGTCAAGCCATTAAGAATACTTTAGGCAGTCTCTTGTATGTCCTGGCAACATTTATAGACTTTGAATTAGCTTATGAGGAAGCATACCTATTGCATTGACTAACGTTTTGTCGAAGGCTATAGAAAAGATAAATTCCACTGTCCAACAGGTATCTTATGTTAGTCAAGCCATTAAGAATACTTTAGGCAGTCTCTTGTCTGTCCTGGCAACATTTATAGACTTTGAATTAGCTTATGAGGAAGTATACCTATTGCATTGACTAACGTTTTGTCGAAGGTTATAGAAAAGATAAATTCCACTGTCCAACAGGTATCTTATGTTAGTCAAGCCATTAAGAATACTTTAGGCAGTCTCTTCTCTGTCCTGGCAACATTTGTAGACTTTGAATTAGCTTATGAGGAAGTATACCTATTGCATTGACTAACGTTTTGTCGAAGGTTATAGAAAAGATAAGTTCTGCTGTCCAACAGGTATCTTATGTTAGTCAAGCCATTAAGAATACTTTAGGCAGTCTCTTGTCTGTCCTGCAACTTTTGTAGACTTTGAATTAGCTTATGAGGAAGTATACCTATTGCATTGACTAACGTTTTGTCGAAGGTTATAGAAAAGATAAATTCCACTGTCCAACAGGTATCTTATGTTAGTCAAGCCATTAAGAATACTTTAGGCAGTCTCTTGTATGTCCTGGCAACATTTATAGACTTTGAATTAGCTTATGAGGAAGCATACCTATTGCATTCACTAACGTTTTGTCGAAGGTTATAGAAAAGATAAATTCCACTGTCCAACAGGTATCTTATGTTAATCAAGCCATTAAGAATACTTTAGGCAGTCTCTTGTCTGTCCTGGCAACATTTATAGACTTTGAATTAGCTTATGAGGAAGTGCACCTATTGCATTCACTAACGTTTTGTCGAAGGTTATAGAAAAGATAAATTCCACTGTCCAACAGGTATCTTATGTTAGTCAAGCCATTAAGAATACTTTAGGCAGTCTCTTCTCTGTCCTGGCAACATTTATACACTTTGAAATAGCTTATGAGGAAGTATACCTATTGCATTAACTAACGTTTTGTCGAAGGTTATAGAAAAGATAAATTCCACTGTCCAACAGGTATCTTATGTTAGTCAAGCCATTAAGAATACTTTAGGCAGTCTCTTGTCTGTCCTGGCGACATTTATAGACTTTGAATTAGCTTATGAGGAAGTATACCTATTGCATTGACTAACGTTTTCTCGAAGGTTATAGAAAAGATAATTTCCACTGTCCAACAGGTATCTTATGTTAGTCAAGCCATTAAGAATACTTTAGGCAGTCTCTTGTCTGTCCTGGCAACATTTATAGACTTTGAATTAGCTTATGAGGAAGTGCACCTATTGCATTCACTAACGTTTTGTCGAAGGTTATAGAAAAGATAAATTCCTCTGTCCAACAGGTATCTTATGTTAGTCAAGCCATTAAGAATACTTTAGGCAGTCTCTTGTCTGTCCTGGCAACATTTATAGACTTTGAATTAGCTTATGAGGAAGTATACCTATTGCATTGTCTAACGTTTTGTCGAAGGTTATAGAAAAGATAAATTCCACTGTCCAACAGGTATCTTATGTTAGTCAAGCCATTAAGAATACTTTAGGCAGTCTCTTGTCTGTCCTGGCGACATTTATAGACTTTGAATTAGCTTATGAGGAAGTATACCTATTGCATTGACTAACGTTTTGTCGAAGGTTATAGAAAAGATAAATTCCACTGTCCAACAGGTATCTTATGTTAGTCAAGCCATTAAGAATACTTTAGGCAGTCTCTTGTCTGTCCTGGCGACATTTATAGACTTTGAATTAGCTTATGAGGAAGTATACCTATTGCATTGACTAACGTTTTCTCGAAGGTTATAGAAAAGATAATTTCCACTGTCCAACAGGTATCTTATGTTAGTCAAGCCATTAAGAATACTTTAGGCAGTCTCTTGTCTGTCCTGGCAACATTTATAGACTTTGAATTAGCTTATGAGGAAGTATACCTATTGCATTGACTAACGTTTTGTCGAAGGTTATAGAAAAGATAAATTCCACTGTCCAACAGGAATCTTATGTTAGTCAAGCCATTAAGAATACTTTAGGCAGTCTCTTCTCTGTCCTGGCAACATTTGTAGACTTTGAATTAGCTTATGAGGAAGTATACCTATTGCATTGACTAACGTTTTGTCGAAGGTTATAGAAAAGATAAATTCCACTGTCCAACAGGTATCATATGTTAGTCAAGCCATTAAGAATACTTTAGGCAGTCTCTTGTCTGTCCTGGCAACATTTATAGACTTTGAATTAGCTTATGAGGAAGTATACCTATTGCATTGACTAACGTTTTGTCGAAGGTTATAGAAAAGATAAATTCCACTGTCCAACAGGTATCTTATGTTAGTCAAGCCATTAAGAATACTTTAGGCAGTCTCTTGTCTGTCCTGGCAACATTTATAGACTTTGAATTAGCTTATGAGGAAGTGCACCTATTGCATTGACTAACGTTTTGTCGAAGGTTATAGAAAAGATAAATTCCACTGTCCAACAGGTATCTTATGTTAGTCAAGCCATTAAGAATACTTTAGGCAGTCTCTTCTCTGTCCTGGCAACATTTGTAGACTTTGAATTAGCTTATGAGGAAGTATACCTATTGCATTGACTAACGTTTTGTCGAAGGTTATAGAAAAGATAAATTCCACTGTCCAACAGGTATCATATGTTAGTCAAGCCATTAAGAATACTTTAGGCAGTCTCTTGTCTGTCCTGGCAACATTTATAGACTTTGAATTAGCTTATGAGGAAGTATACCTATTGCATTGACTAACGTTTTGTCGAAGGTTATAGAAAAGATAAATTCCACTGTCCAACAGGTATCTTATGTTTGTCAAGCCATTAAGAATACTTTAGGCAGTCTCTTTTCTGTCCTGGCAACATTTATAGACTTTGAATTAGCTTATGAGGAAGTGCACCTATTGCATTGACTAACGTTTTGTCGAAGGTTATAGAAAAGATAAATTCCACTGTCCAACAGGTATCTTATGTTAGTCAAGCCATTAAGAATACTTTAGGCAGTCTCTTCTCTGTCCTGGCAACATTTATAGACTTTGAATTAGCTTATGAGGAAGTATACCTATTGCATTGACTAACGTTTTGTCGAAGGTTATAGAAAAGATAAATTCCACTGTCCAACAGGTATCTTATGTTAGTCAAGCCATTAAGAATACTTTAGGCAGTCTCTTGTCTGTCCTGGCAACATTTATAGACTTTGAATTAGCTTATGAGGAAGTATACCTATTGCATTGACTAACGTTTTGTCGAAGGTTATAGAAAAGATAAATTCCACTGTCCAACAGGTATCTTATGTTTGTCAAGCCATTAAGAATACTTTAGGCAGTCTCTTGTCTGTCCTGGCAACATTTATAGACTTTGAATTAGCTTATGAGGAAGTGCACCTATTGCATTCACTAACGTTTTGTCGAAGGTTATAGAAAAGATAAATTCCACTGTCCAACAGGTATCTTATGTTAGTCAAGCCATTAAGAATACTTTAGGCAGTCTCTTCTCTGTCCTGGCAACATTTATACACTTTGAAATAGCTTATGAGGAAGTATACCTATTGCATTGACTAACGTTTTGTCGAAGGTTATAGAAAAGATAAATTCCACTGTCCAACAGGTATCTTATGTTAGTCAAGCCTTTAAGAATACTTTAGGCAGTCTCTTGTCTGTCCTGGCAACATTTATAGACTTTGAATTAGCTTATGAGGAAGTATACCTATTGCATTGTCTAACGTTTTGTCGAAGGTTATAGAAAAGATAAATTCCACTGTCCAACAGGTATCTTATGTTAGTCAAGCCATTAAGAATACTTTAGGCAGTCTCTTGTCTGTCCTGGCGACATTTATAGACTTTGAATTAGCTTATGAGGAAGTATACCTATTGCATTGACTAACGTTTTCTCGAAGGTTATAGAAAAGATAATTTCCACTGTCCAACAGGTATCTTATGTTAGTCAAGCCATTAAGAATACTTTAGGCAGTCTCTTGTCTGTCCTGGCAACATTTATAGACTTTGAATTAGCTTATGAGGAAGTATACCTATTGCATTGACTAACGTTTTGTCGAAGGTTATAGAAAAGATAAATTCCACTGTCCAACAGGAATCTTATGTTAGTCAAGCCATTAAGAATACTTTAGGCAGTCTCTTCTCTGTCCTGGCAACATTTGTAGACTTTGAATTAGCTTATGAGGAAGTATACCTATTGCATTGACTAACGTTTTGTCGAAGGTTATAGAAAAGATAAATTCCACTGTCCAACAGGTATCATATGTTAGTCAAGCCATTAAGAATACTTTAGGCAGTCTCTTGTCTGTCCTGGCAACATTTATAGACTTTGAATTAGCTTATGAGGAAGTATACCTATTGCATTGACTAACGTTTTGTCGAAGGTTATAGAAAAGATAAATTCCACTGTCCAACAGGTATCTTATGTTAGTCAAGCCATTAAGAATACTTTAGGCAGTCTCTTGTCTGTCCTGGCAACATTTATAGACTTTGAATTAGCTTATGAGGAAGTGCACCTATTGCATTGACTAACGTTTTGTCGAAGGTTATAGAAAAGATAAATTCCACTGTCCAACAGGTATCTTATGTTAGTCAAGCCATTAAGAATACTTTAGGCAGTCTCTTCTCTGTCCTGGCAACATTTGTAGACTTTGAATTAGCTTATGAGGAAGTATACCTATTGCATTGACTAACGTTTTGTCGAAGGTTATAGAAAAGATAAATTCCACTGTCCAACAGGTATCATATGTTAGTCAAGCCATTAAGAATACTTTAGGCAGTCTCTTGTCTGTCCTGGCAACATTTATAGACTTTGAATTAGCTTATGAGGAAGTATACCTATTGCATTGACTAACGTTTTGTCGAAGGTTATAGAAAAGATAAATTCCACTGTCCAACAGGTATCTTATGTTTGTCAAGCCATTAAGAATACTTTAGGCAGTCTCTTGTCTGTCCTGGCAACATTTATAGACTTTGAATTAGCTTATGAGGAAGTGCACCTATTGCATTGACTAACGTTTTGTCGAAGGTTATAGAAAAGATAAATTCCACTGTCCAACAGGTATCTTATGTTAGTCAAGCCATTAAGAATACTTTAGGCAGTCTCTTGTCTGTCCTGGCAACATTTATAGACTTTGAATTAGCTTATGAGGAAGTGCACCTATTGCATTGACTAACGGTTTGTCGAAGGTTATAGAAAAGATAAATTCCACTGTCCAACAGGTATCTTATGTTAGTCAAGCCATTAAGAATACTTTAGGCAGTCTCTTGTCTGTCCTGGCAACATTTATAGACTTTGAGTTAGCTTATGAGGAAGTGCACCTATTGCATTGACTAACGTTTTGTCGAAGGTTATAGAAAAGATAAATTCCACTGTCCAAGAGGTATCTTATGTTAGTCAAGCCATTAAGAATACTTTAGGCAGTCTCTTGTCTGTCCTGGCAACATTTATAGACTTTGAATTAGCTTATGAGGAAGTATACCTATTGCATTGACTAACGTTTTGTCGAAGGTTATAGAAAAGATAAATTCCACTGTCCAACAGGTATCTTATGTTAGTCAAGCCATTAAGAATACTTTAGGCAGTCTCTTCTCTGTCCTGGCAACATTTATAGACTTTGAATTAGCTTATGAGGAAGTATACCTATTGCATTGACTAACGTTTTGTCGAAGGTTATAGAAAAGATAAATTCCACTGTCCAACAGGTATCTTATGTTAGTCAAGCCTTTAAGAATACTTTAGGCAGTCTCTTGTCTGTCCTGGCAACATTTATAGACTTTGAATTAGCTTATGAATAAGTATACCTATTGCATTGTCTAACGTTTTGTCGAAGGTTATAGAAAAGATAAATTCCACTGTCCAACAGGTATCTTATGTTAGTCAAGCCATTAAGAATACTTTAGGCAGTCTCTTGTCTGTCCTGGCGACATTTATAGACTTTGAATTAGCTTATGAGGAAGTATACCTATTGCATTGACTAACGTTTTCTCGAAGGTTATAGAAAAGATAATTTCCACTGTCCAACAGGTATCTTATGTTAGTCAAGCCATTAAGAATACTTTAGGCAGTCTCTTGTCTGTCCTGGCAACATTTATAGACTTTGAATTAGCTTATGAGGAAGTATACCTATTGCATTGACTAACGTTTTGTCGAAGGTTATAGAAAAGATAAATTCCACTGTCCAACAGGAATCTTATGTTAGTCAAGCCATTAAGAATACTTTAGGCAGTCTCTTCTCTGTCCTGGCAACATTTGTAGACTTTGAATTAGCTTATGAGGAAGTATACCTATTGCATTGACTAACGTTTTGTCGAAGGTTATAGAAAAGATAAATTCCACTGTCCAACAGGTATCATATGTTAGTCAAGCCATTAAGAATACTTTAGGCAGTCTCTTGTCTGTCCTGGCAACATTTATAGACTTTGAATTAGCTTATGAGGAAGTATACCTATTGCATTGACTAACGTTTTGTCGAAGGTTATAGAAAAGATAAATTCCACTGTCCAACAGGTATCTTATGTTAGTCAAGCCATTAAGAATACTTTAGGCAGTCTCTTGTCTGTCCTGGCAACATTTATAGACCTTGAATTAGCTTATGAGGAAGTGCACCTATTGCATTGACTAACGTTTTGTCGAAGGTTATAGAAAAGATAAATTCCACTGTCCAACAGGTATCTTATGTTAGTCAAGCCATTAAGAATACTTTAGGCAGTCTCTTGTCTGTCCTGGCAACATTTATAGACTTTGAATTAGCTTATGAGGAAGTGCACCTATTGCATTGACTAACGGTTTGTCGAAGGTTATAGAAAAGATAAATTCCACTGTCCAACAGGTATCTTATGTTAGTCAAGCCATTAAGAATACTTTAGGAAGTCTCTTGTCTGTCCTGGCAACATTTATAGACTTTGAATTAGCTTATGAGGAAGTGCACCTATTGCATTGACTAACGTTTTGTCGAAGGTTATAGAAAAGATAAATTCCACTGTCCAACAGGTATCTTATGTTAGTCAAGCCATTAAGAATACTTTAGGCAGTCTCTTCTCTGTCCTGGCAACATTTATAGACTTTGAATTAGCTTATGAGGAAGTTTACCTATTGCATTGACTAACGTTTTGTCGAAGGTTATAGAAAAGATAAATTCCACTGTCCAACAGGTATCTTATGTTAGTCAAGCCATTAAGAATACTTTAGGCAGTCTCTTGTATGTCCTGCCAACATTTATAGACTTTGAATTAGCTTATGAGGAAGCATACCTATTGCATTGACTAACGTTTTGTCGAAGGCTATAGAAAAGATAAATTCCACTGTCCAACAGGTATCTTATGTTAGTCAAGCCATTAAGAATACTTTAGGCAGTCTCTTGTCTGTCCTGGCAACATTTATAGACTTTGAATTAGCTTATGAGGAAGTATACCTATTGCATTGACTAACGTTTTGTCGAAGGTTATAGAAAAGATAAATTCCACTGTCCAACAGGTATCTTATGTTAGTCAAGCCATTAAGAATACTTTAGGCAGTCTCTTCTCTGTCCTGGCAACATTTGTAGACTTTGAATTAGCTTATGAGGAAGTATACCTATTGCATTGACTAACGTTTTGTCGAAGGTTATAGAAAAGATAAGTTCTGCTGTCCAACAGGTATCTTATGTTAGTCAAGCCATTAAGAATACTTTAGGCAGTCTCTTGTCTGTCCTGCATTTTTTGTAGACTTTGAATTAGCTTATGAGGAAGTATACCTATTGCATTGACTAACGTTTTGTCGAAGGTTATAGAAAAGATAAATTCCACTGTCCAACAGGTATCTTATGTTAGTCAAGCCATTAAGAATACTTTAGGCAGTCTCTTGTATGTCCTGGCAACATTTATAGACTTTGAATTAGCTTATGAGGAAGCATACCTATTGCATTCACTAACGTTTTGTCGAAGGTTATAGAAAAGATAAATTCCACTGTCCAACAGGTATCTTATGTTAATCAAGCCATTAAGAATACTTTAGGCAGTCTCTTGTCTGTCCTGGCAACATTTATAGACTTTGAATTAGCTTATGAGGAAGTGCACCTATTGCATTCACTAACGTTTTGTCGAAGGTTATAGAAAAGATAAATTCCACTGTCCAACAGGTATCTTATGTTAGTCAAGCCATTAAGAATACTTTAGGCAGTCTCTTCTCTGTCCTGGCAACATTTATAGACTTTGAATTAGCTTATGAGGAAGTATACCTATTGCATTGACTAACGTTTTGTCGAAGGTTATAGAAAAGATAAATTCCACTGTCCAACAGGTATCTTATGTTAGTCAAGCCTTTAAGAATACTTTAGGCAGTCTCTTGTCTGTCCTGGCAACATTTATAGACTTTGAATTAGCTTATGAGGAAGTATACCTATTGCATTGTCTAACGTTTTGTCGAAGGTTATAGAAAAGATAAATTCCACTGTCCAACAGGTATCTTATGTTAGTCAAGCCATTAAGAATACTTTAGGCAGTCTCTTGTCTGTCCTGGCGACATTTATAGACTTTGAATTAGCTTATGAGGAAGTATACCTATTGCATTGACTAACGTTTTGTCGAAGGTTATAGAAAAGATAATTTCCACTGTCCAACAGGTATCTTATGTTAGTCAAGCCATTAAGAATACTTTAGGCAGTCTCTTGTCTGTCCTGGCAACATTTATAGACTTTGAATTAGCTTATGAGGAAGTATACCTATTGCATTGACTAACGTTTTGTCGAAGGTTATAGAAAAGATAAATTCCACTGTCCAACAGGAATCTTATGTTAGTCAAGCCATTAAGAATACTTTAGGCAGTCTCTTCTCTGTCCTGGCAACATTTGTAGACTTTGAATTAGCTTATGAGGAAGTATACCTATTGCATTGACTAACGTTTTGTCGAAGGTTATAGAAAAGATAAATTCCACTGTCCAACAGGTATCATATGTTAGTCAAGCCATTAAGAATACTTTAGGCAGTCTCTTGTCTGTCCTGGCAACATTTATAGACTTTGAATTAGCTTATGAGGAAGTATACCTATTGCATTGACTAACGTTTTGTCGAAGGTTATAGAAAAGATAAATTCCACTGTCCAACAGGTATCTTATGTTAGTCAAGCCATTAAGAATACTTTAGGCAGTCTCTTGTCTGTCCTGGCAACATTTATAGACTTTGAATTAGCTTATGAGGAAGTGCACCTATTGCATTGACTAACGTTTTGTCGAAGGTTATAGAAAAGATAAATTCCACTGTCCAACAGGTATCTTATGTTAGTCAAGCCATTAAGAATACTTTAGGCAGTCTCTTGTCTGTCCTGGCAACATTTATAGACTTTGAATTAGCTTATGAGGAAGTGCACCTATTGCATTGACTAACGGTTTGTCGAAGGTTATAGAAAAGATAAATTCCACTGTCCAACAGGTATCTTATGTTAGTCAAGCCATTAAGAATACTTTAGGCAGTCTCTTGTCTGTCCTGGCAACATTTATAGACTTTGAATTAGCTTATGAGGAAGTGCACCTATTGCATTGACTAACGTTTTGTCGAAGGTTATAGAAAAGATAAATTCCACTGTCCAACAGGTATCTTATGTTAGTCAAGCCATTAAGAATACTTTAGGCAGTCTCTTCTCTGTCCTGGCAACATTTATAGATTTTGAATTAGCTTATGAGGAAGTATACCTATTGCATTGACTAACGTTTTGTCGAAGGTTATAGAAAAGATAAATTCCACTGTCCAACAGGTATCATATGTTAGTCAAGCCATTAAGAATACTTTAGGCAGTCTATTGTCTGTCCTGGCAACATTTATAGACTTTGAATTAGCTTATGAGGAAGTATACCTATTGCATTGACTAACGTTTTGTCGAAGGTTATAGAAAAGATAAATTCCACTGTCCAACAGGTATCTTATGTTAGTCAAGCCATTAAGAATACTTTAGGCAGTCTCTTGTCTGTCCTGGCAACATTTATAGACTTTGAATTAGCTTATGAGGAAGTGCACCTGTTGCATTGACTAACGTTTTGTCGAAAGTTATAGAAAAGATAAATTCCACTGTCCAACAGGTATCTTATGTTAGTCAACGCATTAAGAATACTTTAGGCAGTCTCTTGTCTGTCCTGGCAACATTTATAGACTTTGAATTAGCTTATGAGGAAGTGCACCTATTGCATTGACTAACGTTTTGTCGAAGGTTATACAAAAGATAAATTCCACTGTCCAACAGGTATCTTATGTTAGTCAAGCCATTAAGAATACTTTAGGCAGTCTCTTCTCTGTCCTGGCAACATTTATAGATTTTGAATTAGCTTATGAGGAAGTATACCTATTGCATTGACTAACGTTTTGTCGAAGGTTATAGAAAAGATAAATTCCACTGTCCAACAGGTATCATATGTTAGTCAAGCCATTAAGAATACTTTAGGCAGTCTATTGTCTGTCCTGGCAACATTTATAGACTTTGAATTAGCTTATGAGGAAGTGCACCTATTGCATTGACTAACGGTTTGTCGAAGGTTATAGAAAAGATAAATTCCACTGTCCAACAGGTATCTTATGTTAGTCAAGCCATTAAGAATACTTTAGGCAGTCTCTTGTCTGTCCTGGCAACATTTATAGACTTTGAATTAGCTTATGAGGAAGTGCACCTATTGCATTGACTAACGTTTTGTCGAAGGTTATAGAAAAGATAAATTCCACTGTCCAAGAGGTATCTTATGTTAGTCAAGCCATTAAGAATACTTTAGGCAGTCTCTTGTCTGTCCTGGCAACATTTATAGACTTTGAATTAGCTTATGAGGAAGTATACTTATTGCATTGACTAACGTTTTGTCGAAGGTTATAGAAAAGATAAATTCCACTGTCCAACAGGTATCTTATGTTAGTCAAGCCATTAAGAATACTTTAGGCAGTCTCTTCTCTGTCCTGGCAACATTTATAGACTTTGAATTAGCTTATGAGGAAGTATACCTATTGCATTGACTAACGTTTTGTCGAAGGTTATAGAAAAGATAAATTCCACTGTCCAACAGGTATCTTATGTTAGTCAAGCCATTAAGAATACTTTAGGCAGTCTCTTGTCTGTCCTGGCAACATTTATAGACTTTGAATTAGCTTATGAGGAAGTGCACCTGTTGCATTGACTAACGTTTTGTCGAAAGTTATAGAAAAGATAAATTCCACTGTCCAACAGGTATCTTATGTTAGTCAAGCCATTAAGAATACTTTAGGCAGTCTCTTGTCTGTCCTGGCAACATTTATAGACTTTGAATTAGCTTATGAGGAAGTGCACCTATTGCATTGACTAACGTTTTGTCGAAGGTTATACAAAAGATAAGTTCTGCTGTCCAACAGGTATGTTATGTTAGTCAAGCCATTAAGAATACTTTAGGCAGTCTCTTGTCTGTCCTGCAACTTTTGTAGACTTTGAATTAGCTTATGAGGAAGTATACCTATTGCATTGACTAACGTTTTGTCGAAGGTTATAGAAAAGATAAATTCCACTGTCCAACAGGTATCTTATGTTAGTCAAGCCATTAAGAATACTTTAGGCAATCTCTTGTATGTCCTGGCAACATTTATAGACTTTGAATTAGCTTATGAGGAAGCATACCTATTGCATTGACTAACGTTTTGTCGAAGGTTATAGAAAAGATAAATTCCACTGTCCAACAGGTATCTTATGTTAGTCAAGCTATTAAGAATACTTTAGGCAGTCTCTTGTCTGTCCTGGCAACATTTATAGACTTTGAATTAGCTTATGAGGAAGTGCACCTATTGCATTCACTAACGTTTTGTCGAAGGTTATAGAAAAGATAAATTCCTCTGTCCAACAGGTATCTTATGTTAGTCAAGCCATTAAGAATACTTTAGGCAGTCTCTTGTCTGTCCTGGCAACATTTATAGACTTTGAACTAGCTTATGAGGAAGTGCACCTATTGCATTCACTAACGTTTTGTCGAAGGTTATAGAAAAGATAAATTCCACTGTCCAACAGGTATCTTATGTTAGTCAAGCCATTAAGAATACTTTAGGCAGTCTCTTGTCTGTCCTGGCAACATTTGTTGACTTTGAATTAGCTTATGAGGAACTATACCTATTGCATTGACTAACGTTTTGTCGAAGGTTATAGAAAAGATAAATTCCACTGTCCAACAGGTATCTTATGTTAGTCAAGCCATTAAGAATACTTTAGGCAGTCTCTTCTCTGTCCAGGCAACATTTGTAGACTTTGAATTAGCTTATGAGGAAGTATACCTATTGCATTGACTAACGTTTTGTCGAAGGTTATAGAAAAGAAAAATTCCACTGTCCAACAGGTATCTTATGTTAGTCAAGCCATTAAGAATACTTTAGGCAGTCTCTTGTCTGTCCTGGCAACATTTGTTGACTTTGAATTAGCTTATGAGGAAGTATACCTATTGCATTTACTAACGTTTTGTCGAAGGTTATAGAAAAGATAAATTCCACTGTCCAACAGGTATCATATGTTAGTCAAGCCATTAAGAATACTTTAGGCAGTCTCTTGTCTGTCCTGGCAACATTTATAGACTTTGAATTAGCTTATGAGGAAGTGCACCTATTGCATTCACTAACGTTTTGTCGAAGGTTATAGAAAAGATAAATTCCTCTGTCCAACAGGTATCTTATGTTAGTCAAGCCATTAAGAATACTTTAGGCAGTCTCTTGTCTGTCCTGGCAACATTTATAGACTTTGAACTAGCTTATGAGGAAGTGCACCTATTGCATTCACTAACGTTTTGTCGAAGGTTATAGAGAAGATAAATTCCACTGTCCAACAGGTATCTTATGTTAGTCAAGCCATTAAGAATACTTTAGGCAGTCTCTTGTCTGTCCTGGCAACATTTGTTGACTTTGAATTAGCTTATGAGGAACTATACCTATTGCATTGACTAACGTTTTGTCGAAGGTTATAGAAAAGATAAATTCCACTGTCCAACAGGTATCTTATGTTAGTCAAGCCATTAAGAATACTTTAGGCAGTCTCTTGTCTGTCCTGGCAACATTTATAGACTTTGAATTAGCTCATGAGGAAGTGCACCTATTGCATTGACTAACGTTTTGTCGAAGGTTATAGAAAAGATAAATTCCACTGTCCAACAGGTATCTTATGTTAGTCAAGCCATTAAGAATACTTTAGGCAGTCTCTTGTCTGTCCTGGCAACATTTGTTGACTTTGAATTAGCTTATGAGGAACTATACCTATTGCATTGACTAACGTTTTGTCGAAGGTTATAGAAAAGATAAATTCCACTGTCCAACAGGTATCTTATGTTAGTCAAGCCATTAAGAATACTTTAGGCAGTCTCTTGTCTGTCCTGGCAACATTTATAGACTTTGAATTAGCTTATGAGGAAGTGCACCTATTGCATTGACTAACGTTTTGTCGAAGGTTATACAAAAGATAAGTTCTGCTGTCCAACAGGTATGTTATGTTAGTCAAGCCATTAAGAATACTTTAGGCAGTCTCTTGTCTGTCCTGGCAACATTTATAGACTTTGAATTAGCTTATGAGGAAGTGCACCTATTGCATTCACTAACGTTTTGTCGAAGGTTATAGAAAAGATAAATTCCTCTGTCCAACAGGTATCTTATGTTAGTCAAGCCATTAAGAATACTTTAGGCAGTCTCTTGTCTGTCCTGGCAACATTTATAGACTTTGAACTAGCTTATGAGGAAGTGCACCTATTGCATTCACTAACGTTTTGTCGAAGGTTATAGAAAAGATAAATTCCACTGTCCAACAGGTATCTTATGTTAGTCAAGCCATTAAGAATACTTTAGGCAGTCTCTTGTCTGTCCTGGCAACATTTATAGACTTTGAATTAGCTTATGAGGAAGTGCACCTATTGCATTCACTAACGTTTTGTCGAAGGTTATAGAAAAGATAAATTCCTCTGTCCAACAGGTATCTTATGTTAGTCAAGCCATTAAGAATACTTTAGGCAGTCTCTTGTCTGTCCTGGCAACATTTATAGACTTTGAACTAGCTTATGAGGAAGTGCACCTATTGCATTCACTAACGTTTTGTCGAAGGTTATAGAAAAGATAAATTCCACTGTCCAACAGGTATCATATGTTAGTCAAGCCATTAAGAATACTTTAGGCAGTCTCTTCTCTGTCCAGGCAACATTTGTAGACTTTGAATTAGCTTATGAGGAAGTATACCTATTGCATTGACTAACGTTTTGTCGAAGGTTATAGAAAAGAAAAATTCCACTGTCCAACAGGTATCTTATGTTAGTCAAGCCATTAAGAATACTTTAGGCAGTCTCTTGTCTGTCCTGGCAACATTTGTTGACTTTGAATTAGCTTATGAGGAAGTATACCTATTGCATTTACTAACGTTTTGTCGAAGGTTATAGAAAAGATAAATTCCACTGTCCAACAGGTATCATATGTTAGTCAAGCCATTAAGAATACTTTAGGCAGTCTCTTGTCTGTCCTGGCAACATTTATAGACTTTGAATTAGCTTATGAGGAAGTGCACCTATTGCATTCACTAACGTTTTGTCGAAGGTTATAGAAAAGATAAATTCCTCTGTCCAACAGGTATCTTATGTTAGTCAAGCCATTAAGAATACTTTAGGCAGTCTCTTGTCTGTCCTGGCAACATTTATAGACTTTGAACTAGCTTATGAGGAAGTGCACCTATTGCATTCACTAACGTTTTGTCGAAGGTTATAGAGAAGATAAATTCCACTGTCCAACAGGTATCTTATGTTAGTCAAGCCATTAAGAATACTTTAGGCAGTCTCTTGTCTGTCCTGGCAACATTTGTTGACTTTGAATTAGCTTATGAGGAACTATACCTATTGCATTGACTAACGTTTTGTCGAAGGTTATAGAAAAGATAAATTCCACTGTCCAACAGGTATCTTATGTTAGTCAAGCCATTAAGAATACTTTAGGCAGTCTCTTGTCTGTCCTGGCAACATTTATAGACTTTGAATTAGCTCATGAGGAAGTGCACCTATTGCATTGACTAACGTTTTGTCGAATGTTATAGAAAAGATAAATTCCACTGTCCAACAGGTATCTTATGTTAGTCAAGCCATTAAGAATACTTTAGGCAGTCTCTTGTCTGTCCTGGCAACATTTGTTGACTTTGAATTAGCTTATGAGGAACTATACCTATTGCATTGACTAACGTTTTGTCGAAGGTTATAGAAAAGATAAATTCCACTGTCCAACAGGTATCTTATGTTAGTCAAGCCATTAAGAATACTTTAGGCAGTCTCTTGTCTGTCCTGGCAACATTTATAGACTTTGAATTAGCTTATGAGGAAGTGCACCTATTGCATTGACTAACGTTTTGTCGAAGGTTATACAAAAGATAAGTTCTGCTGTCCAACAGGTATGTTATGTTAGTCAAGCCATTAAGAATACTTTAGGCAGTCTCTTGTCTGTCCTGGCAACATTTATAGACTTTGAATTAGCTTATGAGGAAGTGCACCTATTGCATTCACTAACGTTTTGTCGAAGGTTATAGAAAAGATAAATTCCTCTGTCCAACAGGTATCTTATGTTAGTCAAGCCATTAAGAATACTTTAGGCAGTCTCTTGTCTGTCCTGGCAACATTTATAGACTTTGAACTAGCTTATGAGGAAGTGCACCTATTGCATTCACTAACGTTTTGTCGAAGGTTATAGAAAAGATAAATTCCACTGTCCAACAGGTATCTTATGTTAGTCAAGCCATTAAGAATACTTTAGGCAGTCTCTTGTCTGTCCTGGCAACATTTATAGACTTTGAATTAGCTTATGAGGAAGTGCACCTATTGCATTCACTAACGTTTTGTCGAAGGTTATAGAAAAGATAAATTCCTCTGTCCAACAGGTATCTTATGTTAGTCAAGCCATTAAGAATACTTTAGGCAGTCTCTTGTCTGTCCTGGCAACATTTATAGACTTTGAACTAGCTTATGAGGAAGTGCACCTATTGCATTCACTAACGTTTTGTCGAAGGTTATAGAAAAGATAAATTCCACTGTCCAACAGGTATCTTATGTTAGTCAAGCCATTAAGAATACTTTAGGCAGTCTCTTGTCTGTCCTGGCAACATTTGTTGACTTTGAATTAGCTTATGAGGAACTATACCTATTGCATTGACTAACGTTTTGTCGAAGGTTATAGAAAAGATAAATTCCACTGTCCAACAGGTATCTTATGTTAGTCAAGCCATTAAGAATACTTTAGGCAGTCTCTTCTCTGTCCAGGCAACATTTGTAGACTTTGAATTAGCTTATGAGGAAGTATACCTATTGCATTGACTAACGTTTTGTCGAAGGTTATAGAAAAGAAAAATTCCACTGTCCAACAGGTATCTTATGTTAGTCAAGCCATTAAGAATACTTTAGGCAGTCTCTTGTCTGTCCTGGCAACATTTGTTGACTTTGAATTAGCTTATGAGGAAGTATACCTATTGCATTTACTAACGTTTTGTCGAAGGTTATAGAAAAGATAAATTCCACTGTCCAACAGGTATCATATGTTAGTCAAGCCATTAAGAATACTTTAGGCAGTCTCTTGTCTGTCCTGGCAACATTTATAGACTTTGAATTAGCTTATGAGGAAGTATACCTATTGCATTGACTAACGTTTTGTCGAAGGTTATAGAAAAGATAAATTCCACTGTCCAACAGGTATCTTATGTTAGTCAAGCCATTAAGAATACTTTAGGCAGTCTCTTGTCTGTCCTGGCAACATTTATAGACTTTGAATTAGCTTATGAGGAAGTGCACCTATTGCATTGACTAACGTTTTGTCGAAGGTTATAGAAAAGATAAATTCCACTGTCCAACAGGTATCTTATGTTAGTCAAGCCATTAAGAATACTTTAGGCAGTCTCTTGTCTGTACTGGCAACAT
This sequence comes from Stegodyphus dumicola, assembly GCF_044657685.1. Lineage (NCBI taxonomy): Eukaryota > Metazoa > Arthropoda > Arachnida > Araneae > Eresidae > Stegodyphus > Stegodyphus dumicola. Next base: position 25,639,119 of record NC_140772.1, read on the forward strand.
TTACAGACTTTGAATTAGCTTATGAGGAAGTATACCTATTGCATTCACTAACGTTTTGTCGAAGGTTATAGAAAAGATAAATTCCACTGTCCGACAGGTATCTTATGTTAGTCAAGCCATTAAGAATACTTTAGGCAGTCTCTTCTCTGTCCTGGCAACATTTATAGACTTTGAATTAGCTTATGAGGAAGTATACCTATTGCATTCACTAACGTTTTGTCGAAGGTTATAGAAAAGATAAATTCCACTGTCCAACAGGTATCTTATGTTAGTCAAGCCATTAAGAATACTTTAGGCAGTCTCTTGTATGTCCTGGCAACATTTATAGACTTTGAATTAGCTTATGAGGAAGTATACCTATTGCATTGACTAACGTTTTGTCGAAGGTTATAGAAAAGATAAATTCCACTGTCCAACAGGTATCTTATGTTAGTCAAGCCATTAAGAATACTTTAGGCAATCTCTTCTCTGTCCTGGCAACATTTGTAGACTTTGAATTAGCTTATGAGGAAGTATACCTATTGCATTGACTAACGTTTTGTCGAAGGATATAGAAAAGATAAGTTCTGCTGTCCAACAGGTATCTTATGTTAGTCAAGCCATTAAGAATACTTTAGGCAGTCTCTTGTCTGTCCTGCAACTTTTGTAGACTTTGAATTAGCTTATGAGGAAGTATACCTATTGCATTGACAAACGTTTTGTCGAAGGTTATAGAAAAGATAAATTCCACTGTACAACAGGTATCTTATGTTAGTCAAGCCATTAAGAATACTTTAGGCAATCTCTTGTATGTCCTGGCAACATTTATAGACTTTGAATTAGCTTATGAGGAAGTATACCTATTGCATTGACTAACGTTTTGTCGAAGGTTATAGAAAAGATAAATTCCACTGTCCAACAGGTATCTTATGTTAGTCAAGCTATTAAGAATACTTTAGGCAGTCTCTTGTCTGTCCTGGCAACATTTATAGACTTTGAATTAGCTTATGAGGAAGTGCACCTATTGCATTCACTAACGTTTTGTCGAAGGTTATAGAAAAGATAAATTCTACTGTCCAACAGGTATCTTATGTTAGTCAAGCCATTAAGAATACTTTAGGCAGTCTCTTGTCTGTCCTGGCAACATTTATAGACTTTGAATTAGCTTATGAGGAAGTATACATATTGCATTGACTAACGTTTTGTCGAAGGTTATAGAAAAGATAAATTCCACTGTCCAACAGGTATCTTATGTTAGTCAAGCCATTAAGAATACTTTAGGCAGTCTCTTGTATGTCCTGGCAACATTTATAGACTTTGAATTAGCTTATGAGGAAGTATACCTATTGCATTGACTAACGTTTTGTCGAAGGTTATAGAAAAGATAAATTCCACTGTCCAACAGGTATCTTATGTTAGTCAAGCCATTAAGAATACTTTAGGCAGTCTCTTCTCTGTCCTGGCAACATTTGTAGACTTTGAATTAGCTTATGAGGAAGTATACCTATTGCATTGACTAACGTTTTGTCGAAGGTTACAGAAAAGATAAATTCTACTGTCCAACAGGTATCTTATGTTAGTCAAGCCATTAAGAATACTTTAGGCAGTCTCTTGTCTGTCCTGGCAACATTTATAGACTTTGAATTAGCTTATGAGGAAGTATACCTATTGCATTGACTAACGTTTTGTCGAAGGTTATAGAAAAGATAAATTCCACTGTCCAACAGGTATCTTATGTTAGTCAAGCCATTAAGAATACTTTAGGCAGTCTCTTGTATGTCCTGGCAACATTTATAGACTTTGAATTAGCTTATGAGGAAGTATACCTATTGCATTGACTAACGTTTTGTCGAAGGTTATAGAAAAGATAAATTCCACTGTCCAACAGGTATCTTATGTTAGTCAAGCCATTAAGAATACTTTAGGCAGTCTCTTCTCTGTCCTGGCAACATTTGTAGACTTTGAATTAGCTTATGAGGAAGTATACCTATTGCATTGACTAACGTTTTGTCGAAGGATATAGAAAAGATAAGTTCTGCTGTCCAACAGGTATCTTATGTTAGTCAAGCCATTAAGAATACTTTAGGCAGTCTCTTGTCTGTCCTGCAACTTTTGTAGACTTTGAATTAGCTTATGAGGAAGTATACCTATTGCATTGACTAACGTTTTGTCGAAGGTTATAGAAAAGATAAATTCCACTGTACAACAGGTATCTTATGTTAGTCAAGCCATTAAGAATACTTTAGGCAATCTCTTGTATGTCCTGGCAACATTTATAGACTTTGAATTAGCTTATGAGGAAGCATACCTATTGCATTGACTAACGTTTTGTCGAAGGTTATAGAAAAGATAAATTCCACTGTCCAACAGGTATCTTATGTTAGTCAAGCTATTAAGAATACTTTAGGCAGTCTCTTGTCTGTCCTGGCAACATTTATAGACTTTGAATTAGCTTATGAGGAAGTGCACCTATTGCATTCACTAACGTTTTGTCGAAGGTTATAGAAAAGATAAATTCCACTGTCCAACAGGTATCTTATGTTAGTCAAGCCATTAAGAATACTTTAGGCAGTCTCTTCTCTGTCCTGGCAACATTTATAGACTTTGAATTAGCTTATGAGGAAGTATACCTATTGCATTGACTAACGTTTTGTCGAAGGTTACAGAAAAGATAAATTCTACTGTCCAACAGGTATCTTATGTTAGTCAAGCCATTAAGAATACTTTAGGCAGTCTCTTGTCTGTCCTGGCAACATTTATAGACTTTGAATTAGCTTATGAGGAAGTATACCTATTGCATTGACTAACGTTTTGTCGAAGGTTATAGAAAAGATAAATTCCACTGTCCAACAGGTATCTTATGTTAGTCAAGCCATTAAGAATACTTTAGGCAGTCTCTTGTATGTCCTGGCAACATTTATAGACTTTGAATTAGCTTATGAGGAAGTATACCTATTGCATTGACTAACGTTTTGTCGAAGGTTATAGAAAAGATAAATTCCTCTGTCCAACAGGTATCTTATGTTAGTCAAGCCATTAAGAATACTTTAGGCAGTCTCTTGTCTGTCCTGGCAACATTTATAGACTTTGAATTAGCTTATGAGGAAGTGCACCTATTGCATTCACTAACGTTTTGTCGAAGGTTATAGAAAAGATAAATTCACCTGTCCAACAGGTATCATATGTTAGTCAAGCCATTAAGAATACTTTAGGCAGTCTCTTGTCTGTCCTGGCAACATTTATAGACTTTGAATTAGCTTATGAGGAAGTGCACCTATTGCATTGACTAACGGTTTGTGGAAGGTTATAGAAAAGATAAATTCCACTGTCCAACAGGTATCTTATGTTAGTCAAGCCATTAAGAATACTTTAGGCAGTCTCTTGTCTGTCCTGGCAACATTTATAGACTTTGAATTAGCTTATGAGGAAGTGCACCTATTGCATTGACTAACGTTTTGTCGAAGGTTATAGAAAAGATAAATTCCACTGTCCAAGAGGTATCTTATGTTAGTCAAGCCTTTAAGAATACTTTAGGCAGTCTCTTGTCTGTCCTGGCAACATTTATAGACTTTGAATTAGCTTATGAGGAAGTATACCTATTGCATTGACTAACGTTTTGTCGAAGGTTATAGAAAAGATAAATTCCACTGTCCAACAGGTATCATATGTTAGTCAAGCCATTAAGAATACTTTAGGCAGTCTCTTGTCTGTCCTGGCAACATTTATAGACTTTGAATTAGCTTATGAGGAAGTATACCTATTGCATTGACTAACGTTTTGTCGAAGGTTATAGAAAAGATAAATTCCACTGTCCAACAGGTATCTTATGTTAGTCAAGCCATTAAGAATACTTTAGGCAGTCTCTTGTCTGTCCTGGCAACATTTATAGACTTTGAATTAGCTCATGAGGAAGTGCACCTATTGCATTGACTAACGTTTTGTCGAAGGTTATAGAAAAGATAAGTTCTGCTGTCCAACAGGTATCTTATGTTAGTCAAGCCATTAAGAATACTTTAGGCAGTCTCTTGTATGTCCTGGCAACATTTATAGACTTTGAATTAGCTTATGAGGAAGTATACCTATTGCATTGACTAACGTTTTGTCGAAGGTTATAGAAAAGATAAATGCCACTGTCCAACAGGTATCTTATGTTAGTCAAGCCATTAAGAATACTTTAGGCAGTCTCTTCTCTGTCCTGGCAACATTTGTAGACTTTGAATTAGCTTATGAGGAAGTATACCTATTGCATTGACTAACGTTTTGTCGAAGGATATAGAAAAGATAAGTTCTGCTGTCCAACAGGTATCTTATGTTAGTCAAGCCATTAAGAATACTTTAGGCAGTCTCTTGTCTGTCCTGCAACTTTTGTAGACTTTGAATTAGCTTATGAGGAAGTATACCTATTGCATTGACTAACGTTTTGTCGAAGGTTATAGAAAAGATAAATTCCACTGTACAACAGGTATCTTATGTTAGTCAAGCCATTAAGAATACTTTAGGCAATCTCTTGTATGTCCTGGCAACATTTATAGACTTTGAATTAGCTTATGAGGAAGCATACCTATTGCATTGACTAACGTTTTGTCGAAGGTTATAGAAAAGATAAATTCCACTGTCCAACAGGTATCTTATGTTAGTCAAGCTATTAAGAATACTTTAGGCAGTCTCTTGTCTGTCCTGGCAACATTTATAGACTTTGAATTAGCTTATGAGGAAGTGCACCTATTGCATTCACTAACGTTTTGTCGAAGGTTATAGAAAAGATAAATTCCACTGTCCAACAGGTATCTTATGTTAGTCAAGCCATTAAGAATACTTTAGGCAGTCTCTTCTCTGTCCTGGCAACATTTATAGACTTTGAATTAGCTTATGAGGAAGTATACCTATTGCATTGACTAACGTTTTGTCGAAGGTTACAGAAAAGATAAATTCTACTGTCCAACAGGTATCTTATGTTAGTCAAGCCATTAAGAATACTTTAGGCAGTCTCTTGTCTGTCCTGGCAACATTTATAGACTTTAAATTAGCTTATGAGGAAGTATACCTATTGCATTGACTAACGTTTTGTCGAAGGTTATAGAAAAGATAAATTCCACTGTCCAACAGGTATCTTATGTTAGTCAAGCCATTAAGAATACTTTAGGCAGTCTCTTGTATGTCCTGGCAACATTTATAGACTTTGAATTAGCTTATGAGGAAGTATACCTATTGCATTGACTAACGTTTTGTCGAAAGTTATAGAAAAGATAAATTCCACTGTCCAACAGGTATCTTATGTTAGTCAAGCCATTAAGAATACTTTAGGCAGTCTCTTGTCTGTCCTGGCAACATTTATAGACTTTGAATTAGCTCATGAGGAAGTGCACCTATTGCATTGACTAACGTTTTGTCGAAGGTTATAGAAAAGATAAATTCCACTGTCCAACAGGTATCTTATGTTAGTCAAGCTATTAAGAATACTTTAGGCAGTCTCTTGTCTGTCCTGGCAACATTTATAGACTTTGAATTAGCTTATGAGGAAGTGCACCTATTGCATTGACTAACGTTTTGTCGAAGGTTATAGAAAAGATAAATTCCTCTGTCCAACAGGTATCTTATGTTAGTCAAGCCATTAAGAATACTTTAGGCAGTCTCTTGTCTGTCCTGGCAACATTTATAGACTTTGAATTAGCTTATGAGGAAGTGCACCTATTGCATTGACTAACGGTTTGTCGAAGGTTATAGAAAAGATAAATTCCACTGTCCAACAGGTATCTTATGTTAGTCAAGCCATTAAGAATACTTTAGGCAGTCTCTTGTCTGTCCTGGCAACATTTATAGACTTTGAATTAGCTTATGAGGAAGTGCACCTATTGCATTGACTAACGTTTTGTCGAAGGTTATAGAAAAGATAAATTCCACTGTCCAAGAGGTATCTTATGTTAGTCAAGCCATTAAGAATACTTTAGGCAGTCTCTTGTCTGTCCTGGCAACATTTATAGACTTTGAATTAGCTTATGAGGAAGTATACCTATTGCATTGACTAACGTTTTTTCGAAGGTTATAGAAAAGATAAATTCCACTGTCCAACAGGTATCTTATGTTAGTCAAGCCATTAAGAATACTTTAGGCAGTCTCTTGTCTGTCCTGGCAACATTTATAGACTTTGAATTAGCTTATGAGGAAGTGCACCTATTGCATTGACTAACGTTTTGTCGAAGGTTATTGAAAAGATAAATTCCACTGTCCAAGAGGTATCTTATGTTAGTCAAGCCATTAAGAATACTTTAGGCAGTCTCTTGTCTGTCCTGGCAACATTTATAGACTTTGAATTAGCTTATGAGGAAGTATACCTATTGCATTGACTAACGTTTTGTCGAAGGTTATAGAAAAGATAAATTCCACTGTCCAACAGGTATCATATGTTAGTCAAGCCATTAAGAATACTTTAGGCAGTCTCTTGTCTGTCCTGGCAACATTTATAGACTTTGAATTAGCTTATGAGGAAGTATACCTATTGCATTGACTAACGTTTTGTCGAAGGTTATAGAAAAGATAAATTCCACTGTCCAACAGGTATCTTATGTTAGTCAAGCCATTAAGAATACTTTAGGCAGTCTCTTGTCTGTCCTGGCAACATTTATAGACTTTGAATTAGCTTATGAGGAAGTGCACCTGTTGCATTGACTAACGTTTTGTCGAAAGTTATAGAAAAGATAAATTCCACTGTCCAACAGGTATCTTATGTTAGTCAAGCCATTAAGAATACTTTAGGCAGTCTCTTGTCTGTCCTGGCAACATTTATAGACTTTGAATTAGCTCATGAGGAAGTGCACCTATTGCATTGACTAACGTTTTGTCGAAGGTTATAGAAAAGATAAGTTCTGCTGTCCAACAGGTATCTTATGTTAGTCAAGCCATTAAGAATACTTTAGGCAGTCTCTTGTCTGTCCTGCAACTTTTGTAGAATTTGAATTAGCTTATGAGGAAGTATACCTATTGCATTGACTAACGTTTTGTCGAAGGTTATAGAAAAGATAAATTCCACTGTCCAAGAGGTATCTTATGTTAGTCAAGCCATTAAGAATACTTTAGGCAGTCTCTTGTCTGTCCTGGCAACATTTATAGACTTTGAATTAGCTTATGAGGAAGTGCACCTATTGCATTCACTAACGTTTTGTCGAAGGTTATGGAAAAGATAAATTCACCTGTCCAACAGGTATCATATGTTAGTCAAGCCATTAAGAATACTTTAGGCAGTCTCTTGTCTGTCCTGGCAACATTTATAGACTTTGAATTAGCTTATGAGGAAGTATACCTATTGCATTGACTAACGTTTTGTCGAAGGTTATAGAAAAGATAAATTCCACTGTCCAACAGGTATCTTATGTTAGTCAAGCCATTAAGAATACTTTAGGCAGTCTCTTCTCTGTCCTGGCAACATTTGTAGACTTTGAATTAGCTTATGAGGAAGTATACCTATTGCATTGACTAACGTTTTGTCGAAGGTTATAGAAAAGATAAATTCTACTGTCCAACAGGTATCTTATGTTAGTCAAGCCATTAAGAATACTTTAGGCAGTCTCTTGTTTGTCCTGGCAACATTTATAGACTTTGAATTAGCTTATGAGGAAGTATACCTATTGCATTGACTAACGTTTTGTCGAAGGTTATATAAAAGATAAATTCTACTGTCCAACAGGTATCTTATGTTAGTCAAGCCATTAAGAATACTTTAGGCAGTCTCTTGTTTGTCCTGGCAACATTTATAGACTTTGAATTAGCTTATGAGGAAGTATACCTATTGCATTGACTAACGTTTTGTCGAAGGTTATAGAAAAGATAAATTCCACTGTCCAACAGGTATCTTATGTTAGTCAAGCCATTAAGAATACTTTAGGCAGTCTCTTGTCTGTCCTGCAACTTTTGTAGACTTTGAATTAGCTTATGAGGAAGTATACCTATTGCATTGACTAACGTTTTGTCGAAGGTTATAGAAAAGATAAATTCCACTGTCCAACAGGTATCTTATGTTAGTCAAGCCATTAAGAATACTTTAGGCAATCTCTTGTATGTCCTGGCAACATTTATAGACTTTGAATTAGCTTATGAGGAAGCATACCTATTGCATTGACTAACGTTTTGTCGAAGGTTATAGAAAAGATAAATTCCACTGTCCAACAGGTATCTTATGTTAGTCAAGCTATTAAGAATACTTTAGGCAGTCTCTTGTCTGTCCTGGCAACATTTATAGACTTTGAACTAGCTTATGAGGAAGTGCACCTATTGCATTCACTAACGTTTTGTCGAAGGTTATAGAAAAGATAAATTCCACTGTCCAACAGGTATCTTATGTTAGTCAAGCCATTAAGAATACTTTAGGCAGTCTCTTGTTTGTCCTGGCAACATTTATAGACTTTGAATTAGCTTATGAGGAAGTATACCTATTGCATTGACTAACGTTTTGTCGAAGGTTATAGAAAAGATGAATTCCACTGTCCAACAGGTATCTTATGTTAGTCAAGCCATTAAGAATACTTTAGGCAGTCTCTTGTATGTCCTGGCAACATTTATAGACTTTGAATTATCTTATGAGGAAGTATACCTATTGCATTGACTAACGTTTTGTCGAAGGTTATAGAAAAGATAAATTCCACTGTCCAACAGGTATCTTATGTTAGTCAAGCCATTAAGAATACTTTAGGCAGTCTCTTCTCTGTCCTGGCAACATTTGTAGACTTTGAATTAGCTTATGAGGAAGTATACCTATTGCATTGACTAACGTTTTGTCGAAGGTTATAGAAAAGATAAATTCCTCTGTCCAACAGGTATCTTATGTTAGTCAAGCCATTAAGAATACTTTAGGCAGTCTCTTGTCTGTCCTGGCAACATTTATAGACTTTGAATTAGCTTATGAGGAAGTGCACCTATTGCATTCACTAACGTTTTGTCGAAGGTTATAGAAAAGATAAATTCCACTGTCCAACAGGTATCTTATGTTAGTCAAGCCATTAAGAATACTTTAGGCAGTCTCTTGTCTGTCCTGGCAACATTTGTTGACTTTGAATTAGCTTATGAGGAACTATACCTCTTGCATTGACTAACGTTTTGTCGAAGGTTATAGAAAAGATAAATTCCACTGTCCAACAGGTATCTTATGTTAGTCAAGCCATTAAGAATACTTTAGGCAGTCTCTTGTCTGTCCTGGCAACATTTATAGACTTTGAATTAGCTTATGAGGAAGTATACCTATTGCATTGACTAACGTTTTGTCGAAGGTTATAGAAAAGATAAATTCCACTGTCCAACAGGTATCTTATGTTAGTCAAGCCATTAAGAATACTTTAGGCAGTCTCTTGTCTGTCCTGGCAACATTTATAGACTTTGAATTAGCTTATGAGGAAGTGCACCTATTGCATTGACTAACGTTTTGTCGAAGGTTATAGAAAAGATAAATTCCACTGTCCAACAGGTATCTTATGTTAGTCAAGCCATTAAGAATACTTTAGGCAGTCTCTTGTCTGTCCTGCAACTTTTGTAGACTTTGAATTAGCTTATGAGGAAGTATACCTATTGCATTGACTAACGTTTTGTCGAAGGTTATAGAAAAGATAAATTCCACTGTCCAACAGGTATCTTATGTTAGTCAAGCCATTAAGAATACTTTAGGCAGTCTCTTGTCTGTCCTGGCAACATTTATAGACTTTGAATTAGCTTATGAGGAAGTGCACCTATTGCATTGACTAACGTTTTGTCGAAGGTTACAGAAAAGATAAATTCCACTGTCCAACAGGTATCTTCTGTTAGTCAAGCCATTAAGAATACTTTAGGCAGTCTCTTGTCTGTCCTGCAACTTTTGTAGACTTTGAATTAGCTTATGAGGAAGTATACCTATTGCATTGACTAACGTTTTGTCGAAGGTTATAGAAAAGATAAATTCCACTGTCCAACAGGTATCTTATGTTAGTCAAGCCATTAAGAATACTTTAGGCAATCTCTTGTATGTCCTGGCAACATTTATAGACTTTGAATTAGCTTATGAGGAAGCATACCTATTGCATTGACTAACGTTTTGTCGAAGGTTATAGAAAAGATAAATTCCACTGTCCAACAGGTATCTTATGTTAGTCAAGCTATTAAGAATACTTTAGGCAGTCTCTTGTCTGTCCTGGCAACATTTATAGACTTTGAACTAGCTTATGAGGAAGTGCACCTATTGCATTCACTAACGTTTTGTCGAAGGTTATAGAAAAGATAAATTCCACTGTCCAACAGGTATCTTATGTTAGTCAAGCCATTAAGAATACTTTAGGCAGTCTCTTCTCTGTCCTGGCAACATTTATAGACTTTGAATTAGCTTATGAGGAAGTATACCTATTGCATTGACTAACGTTTTGTCGAAGGTTATAGAAAAGATAAATTCTACTGTCCAACAGGTATCTTATGTTAGTCAAGCCATTAAGAATACTTTAGGCAGTCTCTTGTTTGTCCTGGCAACATTTATAGACTTTGAATTAGCTTATGAGGAAGTATACCTATTGCATTGACTAACGTTTTGTCGAAGGTTATAGAAAAGATGAATTCCACTGTCCAACAGGTATCTTATGTTAGTCAAGCCATTAAGAATACTTTAGGCAGTCTCTTGTATGTCCTGGCAACATTTATAGACTTTGAATTATCTTATGAGGAAGTATACCTATTGCATTGACTAACGTTTTGTCGAAGGTTATAGAAAAGATAAATTCCACTGTCCAACAGGTATCTTATGTTAGTCAAGCCATTAAGAATACTTTAGGCAGTCTCTTCTCTGTCCTGGCAACATTTGTAGACTTTGAATTAGCTTATGAGGAAGTATACCTATTGCATTGACTAACGTTTTGTCGAAGGTTATAGAAAAGATAAATTCCTCTGTCCAACAGGTATCTTATGTTAGTCAAGCCATTAAGAATACTTTAGGCAGTCTCTTGTCTGTCCTGGCAACATTTATAGACTTTGAATTAGCTTATGAGGAAGTGCACCTATTGCATTCACTAACGTTTTGTCGAAGGTTATAGAAAAGATAAATTCCACTGTCCAACAGGTATCTTATGTTAGTCAAGCCATTAAGAATACTTTAGGCAGTCTCTTGTCTGTCCTGGCAACATTTGTTGACTTTGAATTAGCTTATGAGGAACTATACCTCTTGCATTGACTAACGTTTTGTCGAAGGTTATAGAAAAGATAAATTCCACTGTCCAACAGGTATCTTATGTTAGTCAAGCCATTAAGAATACTTTAGGCAGTCTCTTGTCTGTCCTGGCAACATTTATAGACTTTGAATTAGCTTATGAGGAAGTATACCTATTGCATTGACTAACGTTTTGTCGAAGGTTATAGAAAAGATAAATTCCACTGTCCAACAGGTATCTTATGTTAGTCAAGCCATTAAGAATACTTTAGGCAGTCTCTTGTCTGTCCTGGCAACATTTATAGACTTTGAATTAGCTTATGAGGAAGTGCACCTATTGCATTGACTAACGTTTTGTCGAAGGTTATAGAAAAGATAAATTCCACTGTCCAACAGGTATCTTATGTTAGTCAAGCCATTAAGAATACTTTAGGCAGTCTCTTGTCTGTCCTGGCAACATTTACAGACTTTGAATTAGCTTATGAGGAAGTATACCTATTGCATTGACTAACGTTTTCTCGAAGGTTATAGAAAAGATAAATTCCACTGTCCGACAGGTATCTTATGTTAGTCAAGCCATTAAGAATACTTTAGCCAGTCTCTTCTCTGTCCTGGCAACATTTATAGACTTTGAATTAGCTTATGAGGAAGTATACCTATTGCATTGACTAACGTTTTGTCGAAGGTTATAGAAAAGATAAATTCCACTGTCCAACAGGTATCTTATGTTAGTCAAGCCATTAAGAATACTTTAGGCAGTCTCTTGCCTGTCCTGGCAACATTTATAGACTTTGAATTAGCTTATGAGGAAGTATACCTATTGCATTCACTAACGTTTTGTCGAAGGTTATAGAAAAGATAAATTCCACTGTCCAACAGGTATCTTATGTTAGTCAAGCCATTAAGAATACTTTAGGAAGTCTCTTCTCTGTCCTGGCAACATTTATAGACTTTGAATTAGCTTATGAGGAAGTATACCTATTGCATTGACTAACGTTTTGTCGAAGGTTATAGGAAAGATAAATTCTACTGTCCAACAGGTATCTTATGTTAGTCAAGCCATTAAGAATACTTTAGGCAGTCTCTTGTTTGTCCTGGCAACATTTATAGACTTTGAATTAGCTTATGAGGAAGTATACCTATTGCATTGACTAACGTTTTGTCGAAGGTTATAGAAAAGATAAATTCCACTGTCCAACAGGTATCTTATGTTAGTCAAGCCATTAAGAATACTTTAGGCAGTCTCTTGTCTGTCCTGGCAACATTTGTTGACTTTGAATTAGCTTATGAGGAACTATACCTCTTGCATTGACTAACGTTTTGTCGAAGGTTATAGAAAAGATAAATTCCACTGTCCAACAGGTATCTTATGTTAGTCAAGCCATTAAGAATACTTTAGGCAGTCTCTTGTCTGTCCTGGCAACATTTGTTGACTTTGAATTAGCTTATGAGGAAGTATACCTATTGCATTGACTAACGTTTCGTCGAAGGTTATAGAAAAGATAAATTCCACTGTCCAACAGGTATCATATGTTAGTCAAGCCATTAAGAATACTTTAGGCAGTCTCTTGTCTGTCCTGGCAACATTTATAGACTTTGAATTAGCTTATGAGGAAGTATACCTATTGCATTGACTAACGTTTTGTCGAAGGTTATAGAAAAGATAAATTCCACTGTCCAACAGGTATCTTATGTTAGTCAAGCCATTAAGAATACTTTAGGCAGTCTCTTGTATGTCCTGGCAACATTTATAGACTTTGAATTAGCTTATGAGGAAGCATACCTATTGCATTGACTAACGTTTTGTCGAAGGTTATAGAAAAGATAAATTCCACTGTCCAACAGGTATCATATGTTAGTCAAGCTATTAAGAATACTTTAGGCAGTCTCTTGTCTGTCCTGGCAACATTTATAGACTTTGAACTAGCTTATGAGGAAGTGCACCTATTGCATTCACTAACGTTTTGTCGAAGGTTATAGAAAAGATAAATTCCACTGTCCAACATGTATCTTATGTTAGTCAAGCCATTAAGAATACTTTAGGCAGTCTCTTCTCTGTCCTGGCAACATTTATAGACTTTGAATTAGCTTATGAGGAAGTATACCTATTGCATTGACTAACGTTTTGTCGAAGGTTATAGAAAAGATAAATTCTACTGTCCAACAGGTATCTTATGTTAGTCAAGCCATTAAGAATACTTTAGGCAGTCTCTTGTTTGTCCTGGCAACATTTATAGACTTTGAATTAGCTTATGAGGAAGTATACCTATTGCATTGACTAACGTTTTGTCGAAGGTTATAGAAAAGATAAATTCCACTGTCCAACAGGTATCTTATGTTAGTCAAGCCATTAAGAATACTTTAGGCAGTCTCTTCTCTGTCCTGGCAGCTTTTGTAGACTTTGAATTAGCTTATGAGGAAGTATACCTATTGCATTGACTAACGTTTTGTCGAAGGTTATAGAAAAGATAAATTCCACTGTCCAACAGGTATCTTCTGTTAGTCAAGCCATTAAGAATACTTTAGGCAGTCTCTTGTCTGTCCTGGCAACATTTATAGACTTTGAATTAGCTTATGAGGAAGTATACCTATTGCATTGACTAACGTTTTGTCGAAGGTTATAGAAAAGATGAATTCCACTGTCCAACAGGTATCTTATGTTAGTCAAGCCATTAAGAATACTTTAGGCAGTCTCTTGTATGTCCTGGCAACATTTATAGACTTTGAATTATCTTATGAGGAAGTATACCTATTGCATTGACTAACGTTTTGTCGAAGGTTATAGAAAAGATAAATTCCACTGTCCAACAGGTATCTTATGTTAGTCAAGCCATTAAGAATACTTTAGGCAGTCTCTTCTCTGTCCTGGCAACATTTGTAGACTTTGAATTAGCTTATGAGGAAGTATACCTATTGCATTGACTAACGTTTTGTCGAAGGTTATAGAAAAGATAAATTCCTCTGTCCAACAGGTATCTTATGTTAGTCAAGCCATTAAGAATACTTTAGGCAGTCTCTTGTCTGTCCTGGCAACATTTATAGACTTTGAATTAGCTTATGAGGAAGTGCACCTATTGCATTCACTAACGTTTTGTCGAAGGTTATAGAAAAGATAAATTCCACTGTCCAACAGGTATCTTATGTTAGTCAAGCCATTAAGAATACTTTAGGCAGTCTCTTGTCTGTCCTGGCAACATTTGTTGACTTTGAATTAGCTTATGAGGAACTATACCTCTTGCATTGACTAACGTTTTGTCGAAGGTTATAGAAAAGATAAATTCCACTGTCCAACAGGTATCTTATGTTAGTCAAGCCATTAAGAATACTTTAGGCAGTCTCTTGTCTGTCCTGGCAACATTTATAGACTTTGAATTAGCTTATGAGGAAGTATACCTATTGCATTGACTAACGTTTTGTCGAAGGTTATAGAAAAGATAAATTCCACTGTCCAACAGGTATCTTATGTTAGTCAAGCCATTAAGAATACTTTAGGCAGTCTCTTGTCTGTCCTGGCAACATTTATAGACTTTGAATTAGCTTATGAGGAAGTGCACCTATTGCATTGACTAACGTTTTGTCGAAGGTTATAGAAAAGATAAATTCCACTGTCCAACAGGTATCTTATGTTAGTCAAGCCATTAAGAATACTTTAGGCAGTCTCTTGTCTGTCCTGCAACTTTTGTAGACTTTGAATTAGCTTATGAGGAAGTATACCTATTGCATTGACTAACGTTTTGTCGAAGGTTATAGAAAAGATAAATTCCACTGTCCAACAGGTATCTTATGTTAGTCAAGCCATTAAGAATACTTTAGGCAGTCTCTTGTCTGTCCTGGCAACATTTATAGACTTTGAATTAGCTTATGAGGAAGTGCACCTATTGCATTGACTAACGTTTTGTCGAAGGTTACAGAAAAGATAAATTCCACTGTCCAACAGGTATCTTCTGTTAGTCAAGCCATTAAGAATACTTTAGGCAGTCTCTTGTCTGTCCTGCAACTTTTGTAGACTTTGAATTAGCTTATGAGGAAGTATACCTATTGCATTGACTAACGTTTTGTCGAAGGTTATAGAAAAGATAAATTCCACTGTCCAACAGGTATCTTATGTTAGTCAAGCCATTAAGAATACTTTAGGCAATCTCTTGTATGTCCTGGCAACATTTATAGACTTTGAATTAGCTTATGAGGAAGCATACCTATTGCATTGACTAACGTTTTGTCGAAGGTTATAGAAAAGATAAATTCCACTGTCCAACAGGTATCTTATGTTAGTCAAGCTATTAAGAATACTTTAGGCAGTCTCTTGTCTGTCCTGGCAACATTTATAGACTTTGAACTAGCTTATGAGGAAGTGCACCTATTGCATTCACTAACGTTTTGTCGAAGGTTATAGAAAAGATAAATTCCACTGTCCAACAGGTATCTTATGTTAGTCAAGCCATTAAGAATACTTTAGGCAGTCTCTTCTCTGTCATGGCAACATTTATAGACTTTGAATTAGCTTATGAGGAAGTATACCTATTGCATTGACTAACGTTTTGTCGAAGGTTATAGAAAAGATAAATTCTACTGTCCAACAGGTATCTTATGTTAGTCAAGCCATTAAGAATACTTTAGGCAGTCTCTTGTTTGTCCTGGCAACATTTATAGACTTTGAATTAGCTTATGAGGAAGTATACCTATTGCATTGACTAACGTTTTGTCGAAGGTTATAGAAAAGATGAATTCCACTGTCCAACAGGTATCTTATGTTAGTCAAGCCATTAAGAATACTTTAGGCAGTCTCTTGTATGTCCTGGCAACATTTATAGACTTTGAATTATCTTATGAGGAAGTATACCTATTGCATTGACTAACGTTTTGTCGAAGGTTATAGAAAAGATAAATTCCACTGTCCAACAGGTATCTTATGTTAGTCAAGCCATTAAGAATACTTTAGGCAGTCTCTTCTCTGTCCTGGCAACATTTGTAGACTTTGAATTAGCTTATGAGGAAGTATACCTATTGCATTGACTAACGTTTTGTCGAAGGTTATAGAAAAGATAAATTCCTCTGTCCAACAGGTATCTTATGTTAGTCAAGCCATTAAGAATACTTTAGGCAGTCTCTTGTCTGTCCTGGCAACATTTATAGACTTTGAATTAGCTTATGAGGAAGTGCACCTATTGCATTCACTAACGTTTTGTCGAAGGTTATAGAAAAGATAAATTCCACTGTCCAACAGGTATCTTATGTTAGTCAAGCCATTAAGAATACTTTAGGCAGTCTCTTGTCTGTCCTGGCAACATTTGTTGACTTTGAATTAGCTTATGAGGAACTATACCTCTTGCATTGACTAACGTTTTGTCGAAGGTTATAGAAAAGATAAATTCCACTGTCCAACAGGTATCTTATGTTAGTCAAGCCATTAAGAATACTTTAGGCAGTCTCTTGTCTGTCCTGGCAACATTTATAGACTTTGAATTAGCTTATGAGGAAGTATACCTATTGCATTGACTAACGTTTTGTCGAAGGTTATAGAAAAGATAAATTCCACTGTCCAACAGGTATCTTATGTTAGTCAAGCCATTAAGAATACTTTAGGCAGTCTCTTGTCTGTCCTGGCAACATTTATAGACTTTGAATTAGCTTATGAGGAAGTGCACCTATTGCATTGACTAACGTTTTGTCGAAGGTTATAGAAAAGATAAATTCCACTGTCCAACAGGTATCTTATGTTAGTCAAGCCATTAAGAATACTTTAGGCAGTCTCTTGTCTGTCCTGGCAACATTTACAGACTTTGAATTAGCTTATGAGGAAGTATACCTATTGCATTGACTAACGTTTTCTCGAAGGTTATAGAAAAGATAAATTCCACTGTCCGACAGGTATCTTATGTTAGTCAAGCCATTAAGAATACTTTAGCCAGTCTCTTCTCTGTCCTGGCAACATTTATAGACTTTGAATTAGCTTATGAGGAAGTATACCTATTGCATTGACTAACGTTTTGTCGAAGGTTATAGAAAAGATAAATTCCACTGTCCAACAGGTATCTTATGTTAGTCAAGCCATTAAGAATACTTTAGGCAGTCTCTTGCCTGTCCTGGCAACATTTATAGACTTTGAATTAGCTTATGAGGAAGTATACCTATTGCATTCACTAACGTTTTGTCGAAGGTTATAGAAAAGATAAATTCCACTGTCCAACAGGTATCTTATGTTAGTCAAGCCATTAAGAATACTTTAGGAAGTCTCTTCTCTGTCCTGGCAACATTTATAGACTTTGAATTAGCTTATGAGGAAGTATACCTATTGCATTGACTAACGTTTTGTCGAAGGTTATAGGAAAGATAAATTCTACTGTCCAACAGGTATCTTATGTTAGTCAAGCCATTAAGAATACTTTAGGCAGTCTCTTGTTTGTCCTGGCAACATTTATAGACTTTGAATTAGCTTATGAGGAAGTATACCTATTGCATTGACTAACGTTTTGTCGAAGGTTATAGAAAAGATAAATTCCACTGTCCAACAGGTATCTTATGTTAGTCAAGCCATTAAGAATACTTTAGGCAGTCTCTTGTCTGTCCTGGCAACATTTGTTGACTTTGAATTAGCTTATGAGGAACTATACCTCTTGCATTGACTAACGTTTTGTCGAAGGTTATAGAAAAGATAAATTCCACTGTCCAACAGGTATCTTATGTTAGTCAAGCCATTAAGAATACTTTAGGCAGTCTCTTGTCTGTCCTGGCAACATTTGTTGACTTTGAATTAGCTTATGAGGAAGTATACCTATTGCATTGACTAACGTTTCGTCGAAGGTTATAGAAAAGATAAATTCCACTGTCCAACAGGTATCATATGTTAGTCAAGCCATTAAGAATACTTTAGGCAGTCTCTTGTCTGTCCTGGCAACATTTATAGACTTTGAATTAGCTTATGAGGAAGTATACCTATTGCATTGACTAACGTTTTGTCGAAGGTTATAGAAAAGATAAATTCCACTGTCCAACAGGTATCTTATGTTAGTCAAGCCATTAAGAATACTTTAGGCAGTCTCTTGTATGTCCTGGCAACATTTATAGACTTTGAATTAGCTTATGAGGAAGCATACCTATTGCATTGACTAACGTTTTGTCGAAGGTTATAGAAAAGATAAATTCCACTGTCCAACAGGTATCATATGTTAGTCAAGCTATTAAGAATACTTTAGGCAGTCTCTTGTCTGTCCTGGCAACATTTATAGACTTTGAACTAGCTTATGAGGAAGTGCACCTATTGCATTCACTAACGTTTTGTCGAAGGTTATAGAAAAGATAAATTCCACTGTCCAACATGTATCTTATGTTAGTCAAGCCATTAAGAATACTTTAGGCAGTCTCTTCTCTGTCCTGGCAACATTTATAGACTTTGAATTAGCTTATGAGGAAGTATACCTATTGCATTGACTAACGTTTTGTCGAAGGTTATAGAAAAGATAAATTCTACTGTCCAACAGGTATCTTATGTTAGTCAAGCCATTAAGAATACTTTAGGCAGTCTCTTGTTTGTCCTGGCAACATTTATAGACTTTGAATTAGCTTATGAGGAAGTATACCTATTGCATTGACTAACGTTTTGTCGAAGGTTATAGAAAAGATAAATTCCACTGTCCAACAGGTATCTTATGTTAGTCAAGCCATTAAGAATACTTTAGGCAGTCTCTTCTCTGTCCTGGCAGCTTTTGTAGACTTTGAATTAGCTTATGAGGAAGTATACCTATTGCATTGACTAACGTTTTGTCGAAGGTTATAGAAAAGATAAATTCCACTGTCCAACAGGTATCTTATGTTAGTCAAGCCATTAAGAATACTTTAGGCAGTCTCTTGTCTGTCCTGGCAACATTTATAGACTTTGAATTAGCTTATGAGGAAGTATACCTATTGCATTGACTAACGTTTTGTCGAAGGTTATAGAAAAGATAAATTCCACTGTCCAACAGGTATCTTATGTTAGTCAAGCCATTAAGAATACTTTAGGCAGTCTCTTGTCTGTCCTGGCAACATTTATAGACTTTGAATTAGCTTATGAGGAAGTGCACCTATTGCATTCACTAACGTTTTGTCGAAGGTTATAGAAAAGATAAATTCCACTGTCCAACAGGTATCTTATGTTAGTCAAGCCATTAAGAATACTTTAGGCAGTCTCTTGTCTGTCCTGGCAACATTTGTTGACTTTGAATTAGCTTATGAGGAACTATACCTCTTGCATTGACTAACGTTTTGTCGAAGGTTATAGAAAAGATAAATTCCACTGTCCAACAGGTATCTTATGTTAGTCAAGCCATTAAGAATACTTTAGGCAGTCTCTTCTCTGTCCAGGCAACATTTGTAGACTTTGAATTAGCTTATGAGGAAGTATACCTATTGCATTGACTAACGTTTTGTCGAAGGTTATAGAAAAGATAAATTCCACTGTCCAACAGGTATCTTATGTTAGTCAAGCCATTAAGAATACTTTAGGCAGTCTCTTGTCTGTCCTGGCAACATTTGTTGACTTTGAATTAGCTTATGAGGAAGTATACCTATTGCATTGACTAACGTTTTGTCGAAGGTTATAGAAAAGATAAATTCCACTGTCCAACAGGTATCATATGTTAGTCAAGCCATTTAGAATACTTTAGGCAGTCTCTTGTCTGTCCTGGCAACGTTTATAGACTTTGAATTAGCTTATGAGGAAGTATACCTATTGCATTGACTAACGTTTTGTCGAAGGTTATAGAAAAGATAAATTCCACTGTCCAACAGGTATCTTATGTTAGTCAAGCCATTAAGAATACTTTAGGCAGTCTCTTGTCTGTCCTGGCAACATTTATAGACTTTGAATTAGCTTATGAGGAAGTGCACCTATTGCATTGACTAACGTTTTGTCGAAGGTTATAGAAAAGATAAATTCCACTGTCCAACAGGTATCTTATGTTAGTCAAGCCATTAAGAATACTTTAGGCAGTCTCTTGTCTGTCCTGGCAACATTTATAGACTTTGAATTAGCTTATGCGGAAGTATACCTATTGCATTGACTAACGTTTTGTCGAAGGTTATAGAAAAGATGAATTCCACTGTCCAACAGGTATCTTATGTTAGTCAAGCCATTAAGAATACTTTAGGCAGTCTCTTGTATGTCCTGGCAACATTTATAGACTTTGAATTAGCTTATGAGGAAGTATACCTATTGCATTGACTAACGTTTTGTCGAAGGTTATAGAAAAGATAAATTCCACTGTCCAACAGGTATCTTATGTTAGTCAAGCCATTAAGAATACTTTAGGCAGTCTTTTCTCTGTCCTGGCAACATTTGTAGACTTTGAATTAGCTTATGAGGAAGTATACCTATTGCATTGACTAACGTTTTGTCGAAGGTTATAGAAAAGATAAATTCCACTGTCCAACAGGTATCTTATGTTAGTCAAGCCATTAAGAATACTTTAGGCAGTCTCTTCTCTGTCCTGGCAGCTTTTGTAGACTTTGAATTAGCTTATGAGGAAGTATACCTATTGCATTGACTAACGTTTTGTCGAAGGTTATAGAAAAGATAAATTCCACTGTCCAACAGGTATCTTATGTTAGTCAAGCCATTAAGAATACTTTAGGCAGTCTCTTGTCTGTCCTGGCAACATTTATAGACTTTGAATTAGCTTATGAGGAAGTATACCTACTGCATTGACTAACGTTTTGTCGAAGGTTATAGAAAAGATAAATTCCTCTGTCCAACAGGTATCTTATGTTATTCAAGCCATTAAGAATACTTTAGGCAGTCTCTTGTCTGTCCTGGCAACATTTATAGACTTTGAATTAGCTTATGAGGAAGTGCACCTATTGCATTGACTAACGTTTTGTCGAAGGTTATAGAAAAGATAAATTCCACTGTCCAACAGGTATCTTATGTTAGTCAAGCCATTAAGAATACTTTAGGCAGTCTCTTGTCTGTCCTGGCAACATTTGTTGACTTTGAATTAGCTTATGAGGAACTATACCTCTTGCATTGACTAACGTTTTGTCGAAGGTTATAGAAAAGATAAATTCCACTGTCCAACAGGTATCTTATGTTAGTCAAGCCATTAAGAATACTTTAGGCAGTCTTTCTCTGTCCAGGCAACATTTGTAGACTTTGAATTAGCTTATGAGGAAGTATACCTATTGCATTGACTAACGTTTTGTCGAAGGTTATAGAAAAGATAAATTCCACTGTCCAACAGGTACGTTATGTTAGTCAAGCCATTAAGAATACTTTAGGCAGTCTCTTGTCTGTCCTGGCAACATTTGTTGACTTTGAATTAGCTTATGAGGAAGTATACCTATTGCATTGACTAACGTTTTGTCGAAGGTTATAGAAAAGATAAATTCCACTGTCCAACAGGTATCATATGTTAGTCAAGCCATTAAGAATACTTTAGGCAGTCTCTTGTCTGTCCTGGCAACATTTATAGACTTTGAATTAGCTTATGAGGAAGTATACCTATTGCATTGACTAACGTTTTGTCGAAGGTTATAGAAAAGATAAATTCCACTGTCCAACAGGTATCTTATGTTAGTCAAGCCATTAAGAATACTTTAGGCAGTCTCTTGTCTGTCCTGGCAACATTTATAGACTTTGAATTAGCTTATGAGGAAGTGCACCTATTGCATTGACTAACGTTTTGTCGAAGGTTATAGAAAAGATAAATTCCACTGTCCAACAGGTATCTTATGTTAGTCAAGCCATTAAGAATACTTTAGGCAGTCTCTTGTCTGTCCTGGCAACATTTACAGACTTTGAATTAGCTTATGAGGAAGTATACCTATTGCATTGACTAACGTTTTGTCGAAGGTTATAGAAAAGATAAATTCCACTGTCAAACAGGTATCTTATGTTAGTCAAGCCATTAAGAATACTTTAGGCAGTCTCTTGTCTGTCCTGGCAACATTTATAGACTTTGAATTAGCTTATGAGGAAGTGCACCTATTGCATTCACTAACGTTTTGTCGAAGGTTATAGAATAGATAAATTCCACTGTCCAACAGGTATCTTATGTTAGTCAAGCCATTAAGAATACTTTAGGCAGTCTCTTGTCTGTCCTGGCAACATTTGTTGACTTTGAATTAGCTTATGAGGAACTATACTTCTTGCATTGACTAACGTTTTGTCGAAGGTTATAGAAAAGATAAATTCCACTGTCCAACAGGTATCTTATGTTAGTCAAGCCATTAAGAATACTTTAGGCAGTCTCTTCTCTGTCCAGGCAACATTTGTAGACTTTGAATTAGCTTATGAGGAAGTATACCTATTGCATTGACTAACGTTTTGTCGAAGGTTATAGAAAAGATAAATTCCACTGTCCAACAGGTATCTTATGTTAGTCAAGCCATTAAGAATACTTTAGGCAGTCTCTTGTCTGTCCTGGCAACATTTATAGACTTTGAATTAGCTTATGAGGAAGTGCACCTATTGCATTGACTAACGTTTTGTCGAAGGTTATAGAAAAGATAAATTCCACTGTCCGACAGGTATCTTATGTTAGTCAAGCCATTAAGAATACTTTAGGCAGTCTCTTCTCTGTCCTGGCAACATTTATAGACTTTGAATTAGCTTATGAGGAAGTATACCTATTGCATTGACTAACGTTTTGTCGAAGGTTATAGAAAAGATAAATTCCACTGTCCAACAGGTATCTTATGTTAGTCAAGCCATTAAGAATACTTTAGGCAGTCTCTTGCCTGTCCTGGCAACATTTATAGACTTTGAATTAGCTTATGAGGAAGTGCACCTATTGCATTGACTAACGTTTTGTCGAAGGTTATAGAAAAGATAAATTCCACTGTCCAACAGGTATCTTATGTTAGTCAAGCCATTAAGAATACTTTAGGCAGTCTCTTGTATGTCCTGGCAACATTTATAGACTTTGAATTAGCTTATGAGGAAGTATACCTATTGCATTGACTAACGTTTTGTCGAAGGTTATAGAAAAGATAAATTCCACTGTCCAACAGGTATCTTATGTTAGTCAAGCCATTAAGAATACTTTAGGCAGTCTCTTCTCTGTCCTGGCAACATTTATAGACTTTGAATTAGCTTATGAGGAAGTATACCTATTGCATTGACTAACGTTTTGTCGAAGGTTATAGAAAAGATAAATTCCACTGTCCAACAGGTATCTTATGTTAGTCAAGCCATTAAGAATACTTTAGGCAGTCTCTTGCCTGTCCTGGCAACATTTATAGACTTTGAATTAGCTTATGAGGAAGTGCACCTATTGCATTGACTAACGTTTTGTCGAAGGTTATAGAAAAGATAAATTCCACTGTCCAACAGGTATCTTATGTTAGTCAAGCCATTAAGAATACTTTAGGCAGTCTCTTGTATGTCCTGGCAACATTTATAGACTTTGAATTAGCTTATGAGGAAGTATACCTATTGCATTGACTAACGTTTTGTCGAAGGTTATAGAAAAGATAAATTCCACTGTCCAACAGGTATCTTATGTTAGTCAAGCCATTAAGAATACTTTAGGCAGTCTCTTCTCTGTCCTGGCAACATTTATAGACTTTGAATTAGCTTATGAGGAAGTATACCTATTGCATTGACTAACGTTTTGTCGAAGGTTATAGAAAAGATAAATTCCACTGTCCAACAGGTATCTTATGTTAGTCAAGCCATTAAGAATACTTTAGGCAGTCTCTTGTATGTCCTGGCAACATTTATAGACTTTGAATTAGCTTATGAGGAAGTATACCTATTGCATTGACTAACGTTTTGTCGAAGGTTATAGAAAAGATAAATTCCTCTGTCCAACAGGTATCTTATGTTAGTCAAGCCATTAAGAATACTTTAGGCAGTCTCTTGTCTGTCCTGGCAACATTTATAGACTTTGAATTAGCTTATGAGGAAGTGCACCTATTGCATTCACTAACGTTTTGTCGAAGGTTATAGAAAAGATAAATTCACCTGTCCAACAGGTATCATATGTTAGTCAAGCCATTAAGAATACTTTAGGCAGTCTCTTGTCTGTCCTGGCAACATTTATAGACTTTGAATTAGCTTATGAGGAAGTATACCTATTGCATTGTCTAACGTTTTGTCGAAGGTTATAGAAAAGATAAATTCCACTGTCCAACAGGTATCTTATGTTAGTCAAGCCATTAAGAATACTTTAGGCAGTCTCTTCTCTGTCCTTGCAACATTTGTAGACTTTGAATTAGCTTATGAGGAAGTATACCTAGTGCATTGACTAACGTTTTGTCGAAGGTTATAGAAAAGATAAATTCCACTGTCCAACAGGTATCTTATGTTAGTCAAGCCATTAAGAATACTTTAGGCAGTCTCTTCTCTGTCCTGGCAGCTTTTGTAGACTTTGAATTAGCTTATGATGAAGTATACCTATTGCATTGACTAACGTTTTGTCGAAGGTTATAGAAAAGATAAATTCCACTGTCCGACAGGTATCTTATGTTAGTCAAGCCATTAAGAATACTTTAGGCAGTCTCTTGTCTGTCCTGGCAACATTTATAGACTTTGAATTAGCTTACGAGGAAGTATACCTATTGCATTGACTAACGTTTTGTCGAAGGTTATAGAAAAGATAAATTCCACTGTCCAACAGGTATCTTATGTTAGTCAAGCCATTAAGAATACTTTAGGCAGTCTCTTGTCTGTCCTGGCAACATTTATAGACTTTGAATTAGGTTATGAGGAAGTGCACCTATTGCATTGACTAACGTTTTGTCGAAGGTTATAGAAAAGATAAATTCCACTGTCCAACCGGTATCTTATGTTAGTCAAGCCATTAAGAATACTTTAGGCAGTCTCTTGTCTGTCCTGGCAACATTTATAGACTTTGAATTAGCTTATGAGGAAGTGCACCTATTGCATTGACTAACGTTTTGTCGAAGGTTATAGAAAAGATAAATTCCACTGTCCAACAGGTATCTTATGTTAGTCAAGCCATTAAGAATACTTTAGGCAGTCTCTTGTCTGTTTTGGCAACATTTATAGACTTTGAATTAGCTTATGAGGAAGTATACCTATTGCATTGACTAACGTTTTGTCGAAGGTTATAGAAAAGATAAATTCCACTGTCCGACAGGTATCTTATGTTAGTCAAGCCATTAAGAATACTTTAGGCAGTCTCTTCTCTGTCCTGGCAACATTTATAGACTTTGAATTAGCTTATGAGGAAGTATACCTATTGCATTGACTAACGTTTTGTCG
Source organism: Stegodyphus dumicola (assembly GCF_044657685.1). Taxonomy (NCBI): domain Eukaryota; kingdom Metazoa; phylum Arthropoda; class Arachnida; order Araneae; family Eresidae; genus Stegodyphus; species Stegodyphus dumicola. Next base: position 25,664,447 of record NC_140772.1, read on the forward strand.
AAGGTTATAGAAAAGATAAATTCCTCTGTCCAACAGGTATCTTATGTTAGTCAAGCCATTAAGAATACTTTAGGCAGTCTCTTGTCTGTCCTGGCAACATTTATAGACTTTGAATTAGCTTATGAGGAAGTATACCTATTGCATTGACTAACGTTTTGTCGAAGGTTATAGAAAAGATAAATTCCACTGTCCAACAGGTATCTTATGTTAGTCAAGCCATTAAGAATACTTTAGGCAGTCTCTTGTCTGTCCTGGCAACATTTATAGACTTTGAATTAGCTTATGAGGAAGTGCACCTATTGCATTGACTACCGTTTTGTCGAAGGTTATAGAAAAGATAAATTCCACTGTCCAACAGGTATCTTATGTTAGTCAAGCCAATAAGAATACTTTAGGCAGTCTCTTGTCTGTCCTGGCAACATTTACAGACTTTGAATTAGCTTATGAGGAAGTATACCTATTGCATTGACTAACGTTTTGTCGAAGGTTATAGAAAAGATAAATTCCACTGTCCGACAGGTATCGTATGTTAGTCAAGCCATTAGGAATACTTTAGGCAGTCTCTTCTCTGTCCTGGCAACATTTATAGACTTTGAATTAGCTTATGAGGAAGTATACCTATTGCATTGACTAACGTTTTGTCGAAGGTTATAGAAAAGATAAATTCCACTGTACAACAGGTATCTTATGTTAGTCAAGCCATTAAGAATACTTTAGGCAGTCTCTTGTCTGTCCTGGCAACATTTATAGACTTCGAATTAGCTTATGAGGAAGTGCACCTATTGCATTGACTAACGTTTTGTCGAAGGTTATAGAAAAGATAAATTCCACTGTCCAATAGGTATCTTATGTTAGTCAAGCCATTAAGAATACTTTAGGCAGTCTCTTGTCTGTCCTGGCAACATTTATAGACTTGGAATTAGCTTATGAGGAAGTATACCTATTGCATTGACTAACGTTTTGTCGAAGGTTATAGAAAAGATAAATTCCACTGTCCAACAGGTATCTTATGTTAGTCAAGCCATTAACAATACTTTAGGCAGTCTCTTGACTGTCCTGGCAACATTTATAGACTTTGAATTAGGTTATGAGGAAGTGCACCTATTGCATTGACTAACGTTTTGTCGAAGGTTATAGAAAAGATAAATTCCACTGTCCAACCGGTATCTTATGTTAGTCAAGCCATTAAGAATACTTTAGGCAGTCTCTTGTCTGTCCTGGCAACATTTATAGACTTTGAATTAGCTTATGAGGAAGTGCACCTATTGCATTGACTAACGTTTTGTCGAAGGTTATAGAAAAGATAAATTCCACTGTCCAACAGGTATCTTATGTTAGTCAAGCCATTAAGAATACTTTAGGCAGTCTCTTGTCTGTTTTGGCAACATTTATAGACTTTGAATTAGCTTATGAGGAAGTATACCTATTGCATTGACTAACGTTTTGTCGAAGGTTATAGAAAAGATAAATTCCACTGTCCAACAGGTATCTTATGTTAGTCAAGCCATTAAGAATACTTTAGGCAGTCTCTTGTCTGTCCTGGCAACATTTACAGACTTTGAATTAGCTTATGAGGAAGTATACCTATTGCATTGACTAACGTTTTGTCGAAGGTTATAGAAAAGATAAATTCCACTGTCCGACAGGTATCGTATGTTAGTCAAGCCATTAAGAATACTTTAGGCAGTCTCTTCTCTGTCCTGGCAACATTTATAGACTTTGAATTAGCTTATGAGGAAGTATACCTATTGCATTGACTAACGTTTTGTCGAAGGTTATAGAAAAGATAAATTCCACTGTACAACAGGTATCTTATGTTAGTCAAGCCATTAAGAATACTTTAGGCAGTCTCTTGTCTGTCCTGGCAACATTTATAGACTTCGAATTAGCTTATGAGGAAGTGCACCTATTGCATTGACTAACGTTTTGTCGAAGGTTATAGAAAAGATAAATTCCACTGTCCAATAGGTATCTTATGTTAGTCAAGCCATTAAGAATACTTTAGGCAGTCTCTTGTCTGTCCTGGCAACATTTATAGACTTTGAATTAGCTTATGATGAAGTATACCTATTGCATTGACTAACGTTTTGTCGAAGGTTATAGAAAAGATAAATTCCACTGTCCAACAGGTATCTTATGTTAGTCAAGCCATTAACAATACTTTAGGCAGTCTCTTGTCTGTCCTGGCAACATTTATAGACTTTGAATTAGGTTATGAGGAAGTGCACCTATTGCATTGACTAACGTTTTGTCGAAGGTTATAGAAAAGATAAATTCCACTGTCCAACCGGTATCTTATGTTAGTCAAGCCATTAAGAATACTTTAGGCAGTCTCTTGTCTGTCCTGGCAACATTTATAGACTTTGAATTAGCTTATGAGGAAGTGCACCTATTGCATTGACTAACGTTTTGTCGAAGGTTATAGAAAAGATAAATTCCACTGTCCAACAGGTATCTTATGTTAGTCAAGCCATTAAGAATACTTTAGGCAGTCTCTTGTCTGTTTTGGCAACATTTATAGACTTTGAATTAGCTTATGAGGAAGTATACCTATTGCATTGACTAACGTTTTGTCGAAGGTTATAGAAAAGATAAATTCCACTGTCCGACAGGTATCTTATGTTAGTCAAGCCATTAAGAATACTTTAGGCAGTCTCTTCTCTGTCCTGGCAACATTTATAGACTTTGAATTAGCTTATGAGGAAGTATACCTATTGCATTGACTAACGTTTTGTCGAAGGTTATAGAAAAGATAAATTCCTCTGTCCAACAGGTATCTTATGTTAGTCAAGCCATTAAGAATACTTTAGGCAGTCTCTTGTCTGTCCTGGCAACATTTATAGACTTTGAATTAGCTTATGAGGAAGTATACCTATTGCATTGACTAACGTTTTGTCGAAGGTTATAGAAAAGATAAATTCCACTGTCCAACAGGTATCTTATGTTAGTCAAGCCATTAAGAATACTTTAGGCAGTCTCTTGTCTGTCCTGGCAACATTTATAGACTTTGAATTAGCTTATGAGGAAGTGCACCTATTGCATTGACTACCGTTTTGTCGAAGGTTATAGAAAAGATAAATTCCACTGTCCAACAGGTATCTTATGTTAGTCAAGCCATTAAGAATACTTTAGGCAGTCTCTTGTCTGTCCTGGCAACATTTACAGACTTTGAATTAGCTTATGAGGAAGTATACCTATTGCATTGACTAACGTTTTGTCGAAGGTTATAGAAAAGATAAATTCCACTGTCCGACAGGTATCGTATGTTAGTCAAGCCATTAAGAATACTTTAGGCAGTCTCTTCTCTGTCCTGGCAACATTTATAGACTTTGAATTAGCTTATGAGGAAGTATACCTATTGCATTGACTAACGTTTTGTCGAAGGTTATAGAAAAGATAAATTCCACTGTACAACAGGTATCTTATGTTAGTCAAGCCATTAAGAATACTTTAGGCAGTCTCTTGTCTGTCCTGGCAACATTTATAGACTTCGAATTAGCTTATGAGGAAGTGCACCTATTGCATTGACTAACGTTTTGTCGAAGGTTATAGAAAAGATAAATTCCACTGTCCAATAGGTATCTTATGTTAGTCAAGCCATTAAGAATACTTTAGGCAGTCTCTTGTCTGTCCTGGCAACATTTATAGACTTTGAATTAGCTTATGAGGAAGTATACCTATTGCATTGAATAACGTTTTGTCGAAGGTTATAGAAAAGATAAATTCCACTGTCCAACAGGTATCTTATGTTAGTCAAGCCATTAACAATACTTTAGGCAGTCTCTTGTCTGTCCTGGCAACATTTATAGACTTTGAATTAGCTTATGAGGAAGTGCACCTATTGCATTGACTACCGTTTTGTCGAAGGTTATAGAAAAGATAAATTCCACTGTCCAACAGGTATCTTATGTTAGTCAAGCCATTAAGAATACTTTAGGCAGTCTCTTGTCTGTCCTGGCAACATTTACAGACTTTGAATTAGCTTATGAGGAAGTATACCTATTGCATTGACTAACGTTTTGTCGAAGGTTATAGAAAAGATAAATTCCACTGTCCGACAGGTATCGTATGATAGTCAAGCCATTAAGAATACTTTAGGCAGTCTCTTCTCTGTCCTGGCAACATTTATAGACTTTGAATTAGCTTATGAGGAAGTATACCTATTGCATTGACTAACGTTTTGTCGAAGGTTATAGAAAAGATAAATTCCACTGTACAACAGGTATCTTATGTTAGTCAAGCCATTAAGAATAGCTTATGAGGAAGCTTATGAGGAAGTGCACCTATTGCATTAGCTTATGAGGAAGTGCACCTATTGCATTGACTACCGTTTTGTCGAAGGTTATAGAAAAGATAAATTCCACTGTCCAACAGGTATCTTATGTTAGTCAAGCCATTAAGAATACTTTAGGCAGTCTCTTGTCTGTCCTGGCAACATTTACAGACTTTGAATTAGCTTATGAGGAAGTATACCTATTGCATTGACTAACGTTTTGTCGAAGGTTATAGAAAAGATAAATTCCACTGTCCGACAGGTATCGTATGATAGTCAAGCCATTAAGAATACTTTAGGCAGTCTCTTCTCTGTCCTGGCAACATTTATAGACTTTGAATTAGCTTATGAGGAAGTATACCTATTGCATTGACTAACGTTTTGTCGAAGGTTATAGAAAAGATAAATTCCACTGTACAACAGGTATCTTATGTTAGTCAAGCCATTAAGAATAGCTTATGAGGAAGCTTATGAGGAAGTGCACCTATTGCATTAGCTTATGAGGAAGTGCACCTATTGCATTGACTACCGTTTTGTCGAAGGTTATAGAAAAGATAAATTCCACTGTCCAACAGGTATCTTATGTTAGTCAAGCCATTAAGAATACTTTAGGCAGTCTCTTGTCTGTCCTGGCAACATTTACAGACTTTGAATTAGCTTATGAGGAAGTATACCTATTGCATTGACTAACGTTTTGTCGAAGGTTATAGAAAAGATAAATTCCACTGTCCGACAGGTATCGTATGATAGTCAAGCCATTAAGAATACTTTAGGCAGTCTCTTCTCTGTCCTGGCAACATTTATAGACTTTGAATTAGCTTATGAGGAAGTATACCTATTGCATTGACTAACGTTTTGTCGAAGGTTATAGAAAAGATAAATTCCACTGTCCAATAGGTATCTTATGTTAGTCAAGCCATTAAGAATACTTTAGGCAGTCTCTTGTCTGTCCTGGCAACATTTATAGACTTTGAATTAGCTTATGAGGAAGTATACCTATTGCATTGACTAACGTTTTGTCGAAGGTTATAGAAAAGATAAATTCCACTGTCCAACAGGTATCTTATGTTAGTCAAGCCATTAAGAATACTTTAGGCAGTCTCTTGTCTGTCCTGGCAACATTTATAGACTTTGAATTAGCTTATGAGGAAGTGCACCTATTGCATTGACTACCGTTTTGTCGAAGGTTATAGAAAAGATAAATTCCACTGTCCAACAGGTATCTTATGTTAGTCAAGCCATTAAGAATACTTTAGGCAGTCTCTTGTCTGTCCTGGCAACATTTACAGACTTTGAATTAGCTTATGAGGAAGTATACCTATTGCATTGACTAACGTTTTGTCGAAGGTTATAGAAAAGATAAATTCCACTGTCCAACAGGTATCTTATGTTAGTCAAGCCATTAAGAATACTTTAGGCAGTCTCTTGTATGTCCTGGCAACATTTATAGACTTTGAATTAGCTTATGAGGAAGTATACCTACTGCATTGACTAACGTTTTGTCGAAGGTTATAGAAAAGATAAATTCCTCTGTCCAACAGGTATCTTATGTTAGTCAAGCCATTAAGAATACTTTAGGCAGTCTCTTGTCTGTCCTGGCAACATTTATAGACTTTGAATTAGCTTATGAGGAAGTGCACCTATTGCATTCACTAACGTTTTGTCGAAGGTTATAGAAAAGATAAATTCACCTGTCCAACAGGTATCATATGTTAGTCAAGCCATTAAGAATACTTTAGGCAGTCTCTTGTCTGTCCTGGCAACATTTATAGACTTTGAATTAGCTTATGAGGAAGTATACCTATTGCATTGTCTAACGTTTTGTCGAAGGTTATAGAAAAGATAAATTCCACTGTCCAACAGGTATCTTATGTTAGTCAAGCCATTAAGAATACTTTAGGCAGTCTCTTCTCTGTCCTTGCAACATTTGTAGACTTTGAATTAGCTTATGAGGAAGTATACCTATTGCATTGACTAACGTTTTGTCGAAGGTTATAGAAAAGATAAATTCCACTGTCCAACAGGTATCTTATGTTAGTCAAGCCATTAAGAATACTTTAGGCAGTCTCTTCTCTGTCCTGGCAGCTTTTGTAGACTTTGAATTAGCTTATGATGAAGTATACCTATTGCATTGACTAACGTTTTGTCGAAGGTTATAGAAAAGATAAATTCCACTGTCCGACAGGTATCTTATGTTAGTCAAGCCATTAAGAATACTTTAGGCAGTCTCTTGTCTGTCCTGGCAACATTTATAGACTTTGAATTAGCTTACGAGGAAGTATACCTATTGCATTGACTAACGTTTTGTCGAAGGTTATAGAAAAGATAAATTCCACTGTCCAACAGGTATCTTATGTTAGTCAAGCCATTAAGAATACTTTAGGCAGTCTCTTGTCTGTCCTGGCAACATTTATAGACTTTGAATTAGGTTATGAGGAAGTGCACCTATTGCATTGACTAACGTTTTGTCGAAGGTTATAGAAAAGATAAATTCCACTGTCCAACCGGTATCTTATGTTAGTCAAGCCATTAAGAATACTTTAGGCAGTCTCTTGTCTGTCCTGGCAACATTTATAGACTTTGAATTAGCTTATGAGGAAGTGCACCTATTGCATTGACTAACGTTTTGTCGAAGGTTATAGAAAAGATAAATTCCACTGTCCAACAGGTATCTTATGTTAGTCAAGCCATTAAGAATACTTTAGGCTGTCTCTTGTCTGTTTTGGCAACATTTATAGACTTTGAATTAGCTTATGAGGAAGTATACCTATTGCATTGACTAACGTTTTTTCGAAGGTTATAGAAAAGATAAATTCCACTGTCCGACAGGTATCTTATGTTAGTCAAGCCATTAAGAATACTTTAGGCAGTCTCTTCTCTGTCCTGGCAACATTTATAGACTTTGAATTAGCTTATGAGGAAGTATACCTATTGCATTGACTAACGTTTTGTCGAAGGTTATAGAAAAGATAAATTCCTCTGTCCAACAGGTATCTTATGTTAGTCAAGCCATTAAGAATACTTTAGGCAGTCTCTTGTCTGTCCTGGCAACATTTATAGACTTTGAATTAGCTTATGAGGAAGTATACCTATTGCATTGACTAACGTTTTGTCGAAGGTTATAGAAAAGATAAATTCCACTGTCCAACAGGTATCTTATGTTAGTCAAGCCATTAAGAATACTTTAGGCAGTCTCTTGTCTGTCCTGGCAACATTTATAGACTTTGAATTAGCTTATGAGGAAGTGCACCTATTGCATTGACTACCGTTTTGTCGAAGGTTATAGAAAAGATAAATTCCACTGTCCAACAGGTATCTTATGTTAGTCAAGCCATTAAGAATACTTTAGGCAGTCTCTTGTCTGTCCTGGCAACATTTACAGACTTTGAATTAGCTTATGAGGAAGTATACCTATTGCATTGACTAACGTTTTGTCGAAGGTTATAGAAAAGATAAATTCCACTGTCCGACAGGTATCGTATGTTAGTCAAGCCATTAAGAATACTTTAGGCAGTCTCATCTCTGTCCTGGCAACATTTATAGACTTTGAATTAGCTTATGAGGAAGTATACCTATTGCATTGACTAACGTTTTGTCGAAGGTTATAGAAAAGATAAATTCCACTGTACAACAGGTATCTTATGTTAGTCAAGCCATTAAGAATACTTTAGGCAGTCTCTTGTCTGTCCTGGCAACATTTATAGACTTCGAATTAGCTTATGAGGAAGTATACCTATTGCATTGACTAACGTTTTGTCGAAGGTTATAGAAAAGATAAATTCCACTGTACAACAGGTATCTTGTGTTAGTCAAGCCATTAAGAATACTTTAGGCAGTCTCTTGTCTGTCCTGGCAACATTTATAGACTTCGAATTAGCTTATGAGGAAGTGCACCTATTGCATTGACTAACGTTTTGTCGAAGGTTATAGAAAAGATAAATTCCACTGTCCAATAGGTATCTTATGTCAGTCAAGCCATTAAGAATACTTTAGGCAGTCTCTTGTCTGTCCTGGCAACATTTATAGACTTTGAATTAGCTTATGAGGAAGTATACCTATTGCATTGACTAACGTTTTGTCGAAGGTTATAGAAAAGATAAATTCCACTGTCCAACAGGTATCTTATGTTAGTCAAGCCATTAAGAATAGCTTATGAGGAAGCTTATGAGGAAGTGCACCTATTGCATTAGCTTATGAGGAAGTGCACCTATTGCATTGACTACCGTTTTGTCGAAGGTTATAGAAAAGATAAATTCCACTGTCCAACAGGTATCTTATGTTAGTCAAGCCATTAAGAATACTTTAGGCAGTCTCTTGTCTGTCCTGGCAACATTTACAGACTTTGAATTAGCTTATGAGGAAGTATACCTATTGCATTGACTAACGTTTTGTCGAAGGTTATAGAAAAGATAAATTCCACTGTCCGACAGGTATCGTATGTTAGTCAAGCCATTAAGAATACTTTAGGCAGTCTCATCTCTGTCCTGGCAACATTTATAGACTTTGAATTAGCTTATGAGGAAGTATACCTATTGCATTGACTAACGTTTTGTCGAAGGTTATAGAAAAGATAAATTCCACTGTACAACAGGTATCTTATGTTAGTCAAGCCATTAAGAATACTTTAGGCAGTCTCTTGTCTGTCCTGGCAACATTTATAGACTTCGAATTAGCTTATGAGGAAGTATACCTATTGCATTGACTAACGTTTTGTCGAAGGTTATAGAAAAGATAAATTCCACTGTACAGCAGGTATCTTGTGTTAGTCAAGCCATTAAGAATACTTTAGGCAGTCTCTTGTCTGTCCTGGCAACATTTATAGACTTCGAATTAGCTTATGAGGAAGTGCACCTATTGCATTGACTAACGTTTTGTCGAAGGTTATAGAAAAGATAAATTCCACTGTCCAATAGGTATCTTATGTCAGTCAAGCCATTAAGAATACTTTAGGCAGTCTCTTGTCTGTCCTGGCAACATTTATAGACTTTGAATTAGCTTATGAGGAAGTATACCTATTGCATTGACTAACGTTTTGTCGAAGGTTATAGAAAAGATAAATTCCACTGTCCAACAGGTATCTTATGTTAGTCAAGCCATTAACAATACTTTAGGCAGTCTCTTGTCTGTCCTGGCAACATTTATAGACTTTGAATTAGCTTATGAGGAAGTGCACCTATTGCATTGACTACCGTTTTGTCGAAGGTTATAGAAAAGATAAATTCCACTGTCCAACAGGTATCTTATGTTAGTCAAGCCATTAAGAATACTTTAGGCAGTCTCTTGTCTGTCCTGGCAACATTTACAGACTTTGAATTAGCTTATGAGGAAGTATACCTATTGCATTGACTAACGTTTTGTCGAAGGTTATAGAAAAGATAAATTCCACTGTCCGACAGGTATCGTATGATAGTCAAGCCATTAAGAATACTTTAGGCAGTCTCTTCTCTGTCCTGGCAACATTTATAGACTTTGAATTAGCTTATGAGGAAGTATACCTATTGCATTGACTAACGTCTTGTCGAAGGTTATAGAAAAGATAAATTCCACTGTACAACAGGTATCTTATGTTAGTCAAGCCATTAAGAATAGCTTATGAGGAAGCTTATGAGGAAGTGCACCTATTGCATTAGCTTATGAGGAAGTGCACCTATTGCATTGACTACCGTTTTGTCGAAGGTTATAGAAAAGATAAATTCCACTGTCCAACAGGTATCTTATGTTAGTCAAGCCATTAAGAATACTTTAGGCAGTCTCTTGTCTGTCCTGGCAACATTTACAGACTTTGAATTAGCTTAGGAGGAAGTATACCTATTGCATTGACTAACGTTTTGTCGAAGGTTATAGAAAAGATAAATTCCACTGTCCGACAGGTATCGTATGATAGTCAAGCCATTAAGAATACTTTAGGCAGTCTCTTCTCTGTCCTGGCAACATTTATAGACTTTGAATTAGCTTATGAGGAAGTATACCTATTGCATTGACTAACGTTTTGTCGAAGGTTATAGAAAAGATAAATTCCACTGTACAACAGGTATCTTATGTTAGTCAAGCCATTAAGAATACTTTAGGCAGTCTCTTGTCTGTCCTGGCAACATTTATAGACTTCGAATTAGCTTATGAGGAAGTGCACCTATTGCATTGACTAACGTTTTGTCGAAGGTTATAGAAAAGATAAATTCCACTGTCCAATAGGTATCTTATGTTAGTCAAGCCATTAAGAATACTTTAGGCAGTCTCTTGTCTGTCCTGGCAACATTTATAGACTTTGAATTAGCTTATGAGGAAGTATACCTATTGCATTGACTAACGTTTTGTCGAAGGTTATAGAAAAGATAAATTCCACTGTCCAACAGGTATCTTATGTTAGTCAAGCCATTAAGAATACTTTAGGCAGTCTCTTGTCTGTCCTGGCAACATTTATAGACTTTGAATTAGCTTATGAGGAAGTGCACCTATTGCATTGACTACCGTTTTGTCGAAGGTTATAGAAAAGATAAATTCCACTGTCCAACAGGTATCTTATGTTAGTCAAGCCATTAAGAATACTTTAGGCAGTCTCTTGTCTGTCCTGGCAACATTTACAGACTTTGAATTAGCTTATGAGGAAGTATACCTATTGCATTGACTAACGTTTTGTCGAAGGTTATAGAAAAGATAAATTCCACTGTCCAACAGGTATCTTATGTTAGTCAAGCCATTAAGAATACTTTAGGCAGTCTCTTGTATGTCCTGGCAACATTTATAGACTTTGAATTAGCTTATGAGGAAGTATACCTATTGCATTGACTAACGTTTTGTCGAAGGTTATAGAAAAGATAAATTCCTCTGTCCAACAGGTATCTTATGTTAGTCAAGCCATTAAGAATACTTTAGGCAGTCTCTTGTCTGTCCTGGCAACATTTATAGACTTTGAATTAGCTTATGAGGAAGTGCACCTATTGCATTCACTAACGTTTTGTCGAAGGTTATAGAAAAGATAAATTCACCTGTCCAACAGGTATCTTATGTTAGTCAAGCCATTAAGAATACTTTAGGCAGTCTCTTCTCTGTCCTGGCAGCTTTTGTAGACTTTGAATTAGCTTATGAGGAAGTACACCTATTGCATTGACTAACATTTTGTCGAAGGTTATAGAAAAGATAAATTCCACTGTCCAACAGGTATCTTCTGTTAGTCAAGCCATTAAGAATACTTTAGGCAGTCTCTTGTCTGTCCTGGCAACATTTACAGACTTTGAATTAGCTTAGGAGGAAGTATACCTATTGCATTGACTAACGTTTTGTCGAAGGTTATAGAAAAGATAAATTCCACTGTCCGACAGGTATCGTATGATAGTCAAGCCATTAAGAATACTTTAGGCAGTCTCTTCTCTGTCCTGGCAACATTTATAGACTTTGAATTAGCTTATGAGGAAGTATACCTATTGCATTGACTAACGTTTTGTCGAAGGTTATAGAAAAGATAAATTCCACTGTACAACAGGTATCTTATGTTAGTCAAGCCATTAAGAATACTTTAGGCAGTCTCTTGTCTGTCCTGGCAACATTTATAGACTTCGAATTAGCTTATGAGGAAGTGCACCTATTGCATTGACTAACGTTTTGTCGAAGGTTATAGAAAAGATAAATTCCACTGTCCAATAGGTATCTTATGTTAGTCAAGCCATTAAGAATACTTTAGGCAGTCTCTTGTCTGTCCTGGCAACATTTATAGACTTTGAATTAGCTTATGAGGAAGTATACCTATTGCATTGACTAACGTTTTGTCGAAGGTTATAGAAAAGATAAATTCCACTGTCCAACAGGTATCTTATGTTAGTCAAGCCATTAAGAATACTTTAGGCAGTCTCTTGTCTGTCCTGGCAACATTTATAGACTTTGAATTAGCTTATGAGGAAGTGCACCTATTGCATTGACTACCGTTTTGTCGAAGGTTATAGAAAAGATAAATTCCACTGTCCAACAGGTATCTTATGTTAGTCAAGCCATTAAGAATACTTTAGGCAGTCTCTTGTCTGTCCTGGCAACATTTACAGACTTTGAATTAGCTTATGAGGAAGTATACCTATTGCATTGACTAACGTTTTGTCGAAGGTTATAGAAAAGATAAATTCCACTGTCCAACAGGTATCTTATGTTAGTCAAGCCATTAAGAATACTTTAGGCAGTCTCTTGTATGTCCTGGCAACATTTATAGACTTTGAATTAGCTTATGAGGAAGTATACCTATTGCATTGACTAACGTTTTGTCGAAGGTTATAGAAAAGATAAATTCCTCTGTCCAACAGGTATCTTATGTTAGTCAAGCCATTAAGAATACTTTAGGCAGTCTCTTGTCTGTCCTGGCAACATTTATAGACTTTGAATTAGCTTATGAGGAAGTGCACCTATTGCATTCACTAACGTTTTGTCGAAGGTTATAGAAAAGATAAATTCACCTGTCCAACAGGTATCTTATGTTAGTCAAGCCATTAAGAATACTTTAGGCAGTCTCTTCTCTGTCCTGGCAGCTTTTGTAGACTTTGAATTAGCTTATGAGGAAGTACACCTATTGCATTGACTAACATTTTGTCGAAGGTTATAGAAAAGATAAATTCCACTGTCCAACAGGTATCTTCTGTTAGTCAAGCCATTAAGAATACTTTAGGCAGTTTCTTGTCTGTCCTGGCAACATTTATAGACTTTGAATTAGCTTATGAGGAAGTATACCTATTGCATTGACTAACGTTTTGTCGAAGGTTATAGAAAAGATAAATTCCACTGTTAAACAGGTATCTTCTGTTAGTCAAGCCATTAAGAATACTTTAGGCAGCCTCTTGTCTGTCCTGGCAACATTTATAAACTTTGAATTAGCTTATGAGGAAGTATACCTATTGCATTGACTAACGTTTTGTCGAAGGTTATAGAAAAGATAAATTCCACTGTCCAACAGGTATCTTATGTTAGTCAAGCCATTAAGAATACTTTAGGCAGTCTCTTGTCTGTCCTGGCAACATTTATAGACTTTGAATTAGCTTATGAGGAAGTATACCTATTGCATTGTCTAACGTTTTGTCGAAGGTTATAGAAAAGATAAATTCCACTGTCCAACAGGTATCTTATGTTAGTCAAGCCATTAAGAATACTTTAGGCAGTCTCTTGTCTGTCCTTGCAACATTTGTAGACTTTGAATTAGCTTATGAGGAAGTATACCTATTGCATTGACTAACGTTTTGTCGAAGGTTATAGAAAAGATAAATTCCACTGTCCAAGAGGTATCTTATCTTAGTCAAGCCATTAAGAATACTTTAGGCAGTCTCTTCTCTGTCCTGGCAGCTTTTGTAGACTTTGAATTAGCTTATGATGAAGTATACCTATTGCATTGACTAACGTTTTGTCGAAGGTTATAGAAAAGATAAATTCCACTGTCCGACAGGTATCTTATGTTAGTCAAGCCATTAAGAATACTTTAGGCAGTCTCTTGTCTGTCCTGGCAACATTTATAGACTTTGAATTAGCTTACGAGGAAGTATACCTATTGCATTGACTAACGTTTTGTCGAAGGTTATAGAAAAGATAAATTCCACTGTCCAACAGGTATCTTATGTTAGTCAAGCCATTAAGAATACTTTAGGCAGTCTCTTGTCTGTCCTGGCAACATTTATAGACTTTGAATTAGGTTATGAGGAAGTGCACCTATTGCATTGACTAACGTTTTGTCGAAGGTTATAGAAAAGATAAATTCCACTGTCCAACCGGTATCTTATGTTAGTCAAGCCATTAAGAATACTTTAGGCAGTCTCTTGTCTGTCCTGGCAACATTTATAGACTTTGAATTAGCTTATGAGGAAGTGCACCTATTGCATTGACTAACGTTTTGTCGAAGGTTATAGAAAAGATAAATTCCACTGTCCAACAGGTATCTTATGTTAGTCAAGCCATTAAGAATACTTTAGGCAGTCTCTTGTCTGTTTTGGCAACATTTATAGACTTTGAATTAGCTTATGAGGAAGTATACCTATTGCATTGACTAACGTTTTTTCGAAGGTTATAGAAAAGATAAATTCCACTGTCCGACAGGTATCTTATGTTAGTCAAGCCATTAAGAATACTTTAGGCAGTCTCTTCTCTGTCCTGGCAACATTTATAGACTTTGAATTAGCTTATGAGGAAGTATACCTATTGCATTGACTAACGTTTTGTCGAAGGTTATAGAAAAGATAAATTCCTCTGTCCAACAGGTATCTTATGTTAGTCAAGCCATTAAGAATACTTTAGGCAGTCTCTTGTCTGTCCTGGCAACATTTATAGACTTTGAATTAGCTTATGAGGAAGTATACCTATTGCATTGACTAACGTTTTGTCGAAGGTTATAGAAAAGATAAATTCCACTGTCCAACAGGTATCTTATGTTAGTCAAGCCATTAAGAATACTTTAGGCAGTCTCTTGTCTGTCCTGGCAACATTTATAGACTTTGAATTAGCTTATGAGGAAGTGCACCTATTGCATTGACTACCGTTTTGTCGAAGGTTATAGAAAAGATAAATTCCACTGTCCAACAGGTATCTTATGTTAGTCAAGCCATTAAGAATACTTTAGGCAGTCTCTTGTCTGTCCTGGCAACATTTACAGACTTTGAATTAGCTTATGAGGAAGTATACCTATTGCATTGACTAACGTTTTGTCGAAGGTTATAGAAAAGATAAATTCCACTGTCCGACAGGTATCGTATGTTAGTCAAGCCATTAAGAATACTTTAGGCAGTCTCATCTCTGTCCTGGCAACATTTATAGACTTTGAATTAGCTTATGAGGAAGTATACCTATTGCATTGTCTAACGTTTTGTCGAAGGTTATAGAAAAGATAAATTCCACTGTACAACAGGTATCTTATGTTAGTCAAGCCATTAAGAATACTTTAGGCAGTCTCTTGTCTGTCCTGGCAACATTTATAGACTTCGAATTAGCTTATGAGGAAGTGCACCTATTGCATTGACTAACGTTTTGTCGAAGGTTATAGAAAAGATAAATTCCACTGTCCAATAGGTATCTTATGTTAGTCAAGCCATTAAGAATACTTTAGGCAGTCTCTTGTCTGTCCTGGCAACATTTATAGACTTTGAATTAGCTTATGAGGAAGTATACCTATTGCATTGACTAACGTTTTGTCGAAGGTTATAGAAAAGATAAATTCCACTGTACAACAGGTATCTTATGTTAGTCAAGCCATTAAGAATACTTTAGGCAGTCTCTTGTCTGTCCTGGCAACATTTATAGACTTCGAATTAGCTTATGAGGAAGTGCACCTATTGCATTGACTAACGTTTTGTCGAAGGTTATAGAAAAGATAAATTCCACTGTCCAATAGGTATCTTATGTCAGTCAAGCCATTAAGAATACTTTAGGCAGTCTCTTGTCTGTCCTGGCAACATTTATAGACTTTGAATTAGCTTATGAGGAAGTATACCTATTGCATTGACTAACGTTTTGTCGAAGGTTATAGAAAAGATAAATTCCACTGTCCAACAGGTATCTTATGTTAGTCAAGCCATTAACAATACTTTAGGCAGTCTCTTGTCTGTCCTGGCAACATTTATAGACTTTGAATTAGCTTATGAGGAAGTGCACCTATTGCATTGACTAACGTTTTGTCGAAGGTTATAGAAAAGATAAATTCCACTGTCCAACAGGTATCTTATGTTAGTCAAGCCATTAAGAATACTTTAGGCAGTCTCTTGTCTGTCCTGGCAACATTTACAGACTTTGAATTAGCTTATGAGGAAGTATACCTATTGCATTGACTAACGTTTTGTCGAAGGTTATAGAAAAGATAAATTCCACTGTCCGACAGGTATCGTATGATAGTCAAGCCATTAAGAATACTTTAGGCAGTCTCTTCTCTGTCCTGGCAACATTTATAGACTTTGAATTAGCTTATGAGGAAGTATACCTATTGCATTGACTAACGTTTTGTCGAAGGTTATAGAAAAGATAAATTCCACTGTACAACAGGTATCTTATGTTAGTCAAGCCATTAAGAATACTTTAGGCAGTCTCTTGTCTGTCCTGGCAACATTTATAGACTTTGAATTAGCTTATGAGGAAGTATACCTATTGCATTGACTACCGTTTTGTCGAAGGTTATAGAAAAGATAAATTCCACTGTCCAACAGGTATCTTATGTTAGTCAAGCCATTAAGAATACTTTAGGCAGTCTCTTGTCTGTCCTGGCAACATTTACAGACTTTGAATTAGCTTATGAGGAAGTATACCTATTGCATTGACTAACGTTTTGTCGAAGGTTATAGAAAAGATAAATTCCACTGTCCGACAGGTATCGTATGTTAGTCAAGCCATTAAGAATACTTTAGGCAGTCTCATCTCTGTCCTGGCAACATTTATAGACTTTGAATTAGCTTATGAGGAAGTATACCTATTGCATTGACTAACGTTTTGTCGAAGGTTATAGAAAAGATAAATTCCACTGTACAACAGGTATCTTCTGTTAGTCAAGCCATTAAGAATACTTTAGGCAGTCTCTTGTCTGTCCTGGCAACATTTATAGACTTTGAATTAGCTTATGAGGAAGTATACCTATTGCATTGACTACCGTTTTGTCGAAGGTTATAGAAAAGATAAATTCCACTGTCCAACAGGTATCTTATGTTAGTCAAGCCATTAAGAATACTTTAGGCAGTCTCTTGTCTGTCCTGGCAACATTTACAGACTTTGAATTAGCTTATGAGGAAGTATACCTATTGCATTGACTAACGTTTTGTCGAAGGTTATAGAAAAGATAAATTCCACTGTCCGACAGGTATCGTATGTTAGTCAAGCCATTAAGAATACTTTAGGCAGTCTCATCTCTGTCCTGGCAACATTTATAGACTTTGAATTAGCTTATGAGGAAGTATACCTATTGCATTGACTAACGTTTTGTCGAAGGTTATAGAAAAGATAAATTCCACTGTACAACAGGTATCTTATGTTAGTCAAGCCATTAAGAATACTTTAGGCAGTCTCTTGTCTGTCCTGGCAACATTTATAGACTTCGAATTAGCTTATGAGGAAGTGCACCTATTGCATTGACTAACGTTTTGTCGAAGGTTATAGAAAAGATAAATTCCACTGTCCAATAGGTATCTTATGTTAGTCAAGCCATTAAGAATACTTTAGGCAGTCTCTTGTCTGTCCTGGCAACATTTATAGACTTTGAATTAGCTTATGAGGAAGTATACCTATTGCATTGACTAACGTTTTGTCGAAGGTTATAGAAAAGATAAATTCCACTGTACAACAGGTATCTTATGTTAGTCAAGCCATTAAGAATACTTTAGGCAGTCTCTTGTCTGTCCTGGCAACATTTATAGACTTCGAATTAGCTTATGAGGAAGTGCACCTATTGCATTGACTAACGTTTTGTCGAAGGTTATAGAAAAGATAAATTCCACTGTCCAATAGGTATCTTATGTCAGTCAAGCCATTAAGAATACTTTAGGCAGTCTCTTGTCTGTCCTGGCAACATTTATAGACTTTGAATTAGCTTATGAGGAAGTATACCTATTGCATTGACTAACGTTTTGTCGAAGGTTATAGAAAAGATAAATTCCACTGTCCAACAGGTATCTTATGTTAGTCAAGCCATTAACAATACTTTAGGCAGTCTCTTGTCTGTCCTGGCAACATTTATAGACTTTGAATTAGCTTATGAGGAAGTGCACCTATTGCATTGACTACCGTTTTGTCGAAGGTTATAGAAAAGATAAATTCCACTGTCCAACAGGTATCTTATGTTAGTCAAGCCATTAAGAATACTTTAGGCAGTCTCTTGTCTGTCCTGGCAACATTTACAGACTTTGAATTAGCTTATGAGGAAGTATACCTATTGCATTGACTAACGTTTTGTCGAAGGTTATAGAAAAGATAAATTCCACTGTCCGACAGGTATCGTATGATAGTCAAGCCATTAAGAATACTTTAGGCAGTCTCTTCTCTGTCCTGGCAACATTTATAGACTTTGAATTAGCTTATGAGGAAGTATACCTATTGCATTGACTAACGTTTTGTCGAAGGTTATAGAAAAGATAAATTCCACTGTACAACAGGTATCTTATGTTAGTCAAGCCATTAAGAATAGCTTATGAGGAAGCTTATGAGGAAGTGCACCTATTGCATTAGCTTATGAGGAAGTGCACCTATTGCATTGACTACCGTTTTGTCGAAGGTTATAGAAAAGATAAATTCCACTGTCCAACAGGTATCTTATGTTAGTCAAGCCATTAAGAATACTTTAGGCAGTCTCTTGTCTGTCCTGGCAACATTTACAGACTTTGAATTAGCTTATGAGGAAGTATACCTATTGCATTGACTAACGTTTTGTCGAAGGTTATAGAAAAGATAAATTCCACTGTCCGACAGGTATCGTATGATAGTCAAGCCATTAAGAATACTTTAGGCAGTCTCTTCTCTGTCCTGGCAACATTTATAGACTTTGAATTAGCTTATGAGGAAGTATACCTATTGCATTGACTAACGTTTTGTCGAAGGTTATAGAAAAGATAAATTCCACTGTACAACAGGTATCTTATGTTAGTCAAGCCATTAAGAATACTTTAGGCAGTCTCTTGTCTGTCCTGGCAACATTTATAGACTTCGAATTAGCTTATGAGGAAGTGCACCTATTGCATTGACTAACGTTTTGTCGAAGGTTATAGAAAAGATAAATTCCACTGTCCAATAGGTATCTTATGTTAGTCAAGCCATTAAGAATACTTTAGGCAGTCTCTTGTCTGTCCTGGCAACATTTATAGACTTTGAATTAGCTTATGAGGAAGTATACCTATTGCATTGACTAACGTTTTGTCGAAGGTTATAGAAAAGATAAATTCCACTGTCCAACAGGTATCTTATGTTAGTCAAGCCATTAAGAATACTTTAGGCAGTCTCTTGTCTGTCCTGGCAACATTTATAGACTTTGAATTAGCTTATGAGGAAGTGCACCTATTGCATTGACTACCGTTTTGTCGAAGGTTATAGAAAAGATAAATTCCACTGTCCAACAGGTATCTTATGTTAGTCAAGCCATTAAGAATACTTTAGGCAGTCTCTTGTCTGTCCTGGCAACATTTACAGACTTTGAATTAGCTTATGAGGAAGTATACCTATTGCATTGACTAACGTTTTGTCGAAGGTTATAGAAAAGATAAATTCCACTGTCCAACAGGTATCTTATGTTAGTCAAGCCATTAAGAATACTTTAGGCAGTCTCTTGTATGTCCTGGCAACATTTATAGACTTTGAATTAGCTTATGAGGAAGTATACCTATTGCATTGACTAACGTTTTGTCGAAGGTTATAGAAAAGATAAATTCCTCTGTCCAACAGGTATCTTATGTTAGTCAAGCCATTAAGAATACTTTAGGCAGTCTCTTGTCTGTCCTGGCAACATTTATAGACTTTGAATTAGCTTATGAGGAAGTGCACCTATTGCATTCACTAACGTTTTGTCGAAGGTTATAGAAAAGATAAATTCACCTGTCCAACAGGTATCTTATGTTAGTCAAGCCATTAAGAATACTTTAGGCAGTCTCTTCTCTGTCCTGGCAGCTTTTGTAGACTTTGAATTAGCTTATGAGGAAGTACCCCTATTGCATTGACTAACATTTTGTCGAAGGTTATAGAAAAGATAAATTCCACTGTCCAACAGGTATCTTCTGTTAGTCAAGCCATTAAGAATACTTTAGGCAGTTTCTTGTCTGTCCTGGCAACATTTATAGACTTTGAATTAGCTTATGAGGAAGTATACCTATTGCATTGACTAACGTTTTGTCGAAGGTTATAGAAAAGATAAATTCCACTGTTAAACAGGTATCTTCTGTTAGTCAAGCCATTAAGAATACTTTAGGCAGCCTCTTGTCTGTCCTGGCAACATTTATAAACTTTGAATTAGCTTATGAGGAAGTATACCTATTGCATTGACTAACGTTTTGTCGAAGGTTATAGAAAAGATAAATTCCACTGTCCAACAGGTATCTTATGTTAGTCAAGCCATTAAGAATACTTTAGGCAGTCTCTTGTCTGTCCTGGCAACTTTTGTAGACTTTGAATTAGCTTATGAGGAAGTATACCTATTGCATTGACTAACGTTTTGTCGAAGGTTATAGAAAAGATAAATTCTACTGTCCAACAGGTATCTTATGTTAGTCAAGCCATTAAGCATACTTTAGGCAGTCTCGTGTCTGTCCTGGCGACATTTATAGACTTTGAATTAGCTTATGAGGAAGTATACCTATTGCATTGACTAACGTTTTGTCGAAGGTTATAGAAAAGATAAATTCCACTGTCCAACAGGTATCTTATGTTAGTCAAGCCATTAAGAATACTTTAGGCAGTCTCGTGTCTGTCCTGGCGACATTTATAGACTTTGAATTAGCTTATGAGGAAGTATACCTATTGCATTGACTAACGTTTTGTCGAAGGTTATAGAAAAGATAAATTCCACTGTCCAACAGGTATCTTATGTTAGTCAAGCCATTAAGAATACTTTAGGCAGTCTCTTGTCTGTCCTGGCAACATTTATAGACTTTGAATTAGCTTATGAGGAAGTATACCTATTGCATTGACTAACGTTTTGTCGAAGGTTATAAAAAAGTTAAATTCCACTGTCCAACAGGTATCTTCTGTTAGTCAAGCCATTAAGAATACTTTAGGCAGTCTCTTGTCTGTCCTGGCAACATTTATAGACTTTGAATTAGCTTATGAGGAAGTATACCTATTGCATTGATTAACGTTTTCTCGAAGGTCATAGAAAAGATAAATTCCACTGTCCAACAGGTATCTTATGTTAGTCAACCCATTAAGAATACTTTAGGCAGTCTCTTCTCTGTCCTGGCAACATTTGTAGACTTTGAATTAGCTTATGAGGAAGTATACCTATTGCATTGACTAACGTTTTGTCGAAGGTTATAGAAAAGATAAATTCCACTGTCCAACAGGTATCTTATGTTAGTCAAGCCATTAAAAATACTTTAGGCAGTCTCTTGTCGGTCCTGGCAACATTTGTTGACTTTGAATTAGCTTATGAAGAAGTATACCTATTGCATTGACTAACGTTTCGTCGAAGGTTATAGAAAAGATAAATTCCACTGTCCAACAGGTATCTTATGTTAGTCAAGCCATTAAGAATACTTTAGGCAGTCTCTTGTCTGTCCTGGCAACATTTGTTGACTTTGAATTAGCTTATGCGAAGTATACCTATTGCATTGACTAACGTTTTGTCGAAGGTTATAGAAAAGATAAATTCCACTGTCCAACAGGTATCTTCTGTTAGTCAAGCCATTAAGAATACTTTAGGCAGTCTCTTGTCTGTCCTGGCAACATTTGTTGACTTTGAATTAGCTTATGAGGAAGTATACCTATTGCATTGACTAACGTTTTGTCGAAGGTTATAGAAAAGATAAATTCCACTGTCCAACAGGTATCTTCAGTTAGTCAAGCCATTAAGAATACTTTAGGCAGTCTCTTGTCTGTCCTGGCAACAT
Organism: Stegodyphus dumicola; assembly: GCF_044657685.1. NCBI lineage: Eukaryota > Metazoa > Arthropoda > Arachnida > Araneae > Eresidae > Stegodyphus > Stegodyphus dumicola. Next base: position 25,686,236 of record NC_140772.1, read on the forward strand.
TTGTTGACTTTGAATTAGCTTATGAGGAAGTATACCTATTGCATTGACTAACGTTTTGTCGAAGGTTATAGAAAAGATAAATTCCACTGTCCAACAGGTATCTTATGTTAGTCAAGCCATTAAGAATACTTTAGGCAGTCTCTTGTCTGTCCTGGCAACATTTATAGACTTTGAATTAGCTTATGAGGAAGTATACCTATTGCATTGACTAACGTTTTGTCGAAGGTTATAGAAAAGAAAAAATTCCACTGTCCAACAGGTATTATATGTTAGTCAAGCCATTAAGAATACTTTAGGCAGTCTCTTGTCTGTCCTGGCAACATTTATAGACTTTGAATTAGCTTATGAGGAAGTATACCTATTGCATTGACTAACGTTTTGTCGAAGGTTATAGAAAAGATAAATTCCACTGTCCAACAGGTATCTTATGTTAGTCAAGCCATTAAGAATACTTTAGGCAGTCTCTTGTCTGTCCTGGCAACATTTGTTGACTTTGAATTAGCTTATGAGGAAGTATACCTATTGCATTGACTAACGTTTTGTCGAAGGTTATAGAAAAGATAAATTCCACTGTCCAACAGGTATCTTCTGTTAGTCAAGCCATTAAGAATACTTTAGGCAGTCTCTTGTCTGTCCTGGCAACATTTGTTGACTTTGAATTAGCTTATGAGGAATTATACCTATTGCATTGACTAACGTTTTGTCGAAGGTTATATAAAAGAAAAATTCCACTGTCCAACAGGTATCTTATGTTAGTCAAGCCATTAAGAATACTTTAGGCAGTCTCTTCTCTGTCCTGGCAGCTTTTGTAGACTTTGAATTAGCTTATGAGGAAGTACACCTATTGCATTGACTAACATTTTGTCGAAGGTTATAGAAAAGATAAATTCCACTGTCCAACAGGTATCTTCTGTTAGTCAAGCCATTAAGAATACTTTAGGCAGTTTCTTGTCTGTCCTGGCAACATTTATAGACTTTGAATTAGCTTATGAGGAAGTATACCTATTGCATTGACTAACGTTTTGTCGAAGGTTATAGAAAAGATAAATTCCACTGTTAAACAGGTATCTTCTGTTAGTCAAGCCATTAAGAATACTTTAGGCAGCCTCTTGTCTGTCCTGGCAACATTTATAAACTTTGAATTAGCTTATGAGGAAGTATACCTATTGCATTGACTAACGTTTTGTCGAAGGTTATAGAAAAGATAAATTCCACTGTCCAACAGGTATCTTATGTTAGTCAAGCCATTAAGAATACTTTAGGCAGTCTCTTGTCTGTCCTGGCAACTTTTGTAGACTTTGAATTAGCTTATGAGGAAGTATACCTATTGCATTGACTAACGTTTTGTCGAAGGTTATAGAAAAGATAAATTCTACTGTCCAACAGGTATCTTATGTTAGTCAAGCCATTAAGCATACTTTAGGCAGTCTCTTGCCTGTCCTGGCAACATTTGTAGACTTTGAATTAGCTTATGAGGAAGTATACCTATTGCATTGACTAACGTTTTGTCGAAGGTTATAGAAAAGATAAATTCCACTGTCCAACAGGTATCATATGTTAGTCAAGCCATTAAGAATACTTTAGGCAGTCTCTTGTCTGTCCTGGCAACATTTATAGACTTTGAATTAGCTTATGAGGAAGTATACCTATTGCATTGACTAACGTTTTGTCGAAGGTTATAGAAAAGATAAATTCCACTGTCCAACAGGTATCTTATGTTAGTCAAGCCATTAAGAATACTTTAGGCAGTCTCTTGTCTGTCCTGGCAACATTTATAGACTTTGAATTAGCTTATGAGGAAGTATACCTATTGCATTGACTAACGTTTTGTCGAAGGTTATAGAAAAGATAAATTCCACTGTCCAACAGGTATCTTATGTTAGTCAAGCCATTAAGAATACTTTAGGCAGTCTCTTGTCTGTCCTGGCAACTTTTGTAGACTTTGAATTAGCTTATGAGGAAGTATACCTATTGCATTGACTAACGTTTTGTCGAAGGTTATAGAAAAGATAAATTTCACTGTCCAACAGGTATCTTATGTTAGTCAAGCCATTAAGAATACTTTAGGCAGTCTCTTCTCTGTCCTGGCAACATTTGTAGACTTTGAATTAGCTTATGAGGAAGTATACCTATTGCATTGACTAACGTTTTGTCGAAGGTTATAGAAAAGATAAATTCTACTGTCCAACAGGTATCTTATGTTAGTCAAGCCATTAAGAATACTTTAGGCAGTCTCTTGCCTGTCCTGGCAACATTTGTAGACTTTGAATTAGGTTATGAGGAAGTATACCTATTGCATTGACTAACGTTTTGTCGAAGGTTATAGAAAAGATAAATTCCACTGTCCAACAGGTATCTTATGTTAGTCAAGCCATTAAGAATACTTTAGGCAGTCTCGTGTCTGTCCTGGCGACATTTATAGACTTTGAATTAGCTTATGAGGAAGTATACCTATTGCATTGACTAACGTTTTGTCGAAGGTTATAGAAAAGATAAATTCCACTGTCCAACAGGTATCTTATGTTAGTCAAGCCATTAAGAATACTTTAGGCAGTCTCTTGTCTGTCCTGGCAACATTTATAGACTTTGAATTAGCTTATGAGGAAGTATACCTATTGCATTGACTAACGTTTTGTCGAAGGTTATAAAAAAGTTAAATTCCACTGTCCAACAGGTATCTTATGTTAGTCAAGCCATTAAGAATACTTTAGGCAGTCTCTTGTCTGTCCTGGAAACATTTATAGACTTTGAATTAGCTTATGAGGAAGTATACCTATTGCATTGACTAACGTTTTCTCGAAGGTCATAGAAAAGATAAATTCCACTGTCCAACAGGTATCTTATGTTAGTCAAGCCATTAAGAATACTTTAGGCAGTCTCTTCTCTGTCCTGGCAACATTTGTAGACTTTGAATTAGCTTATGAGGAAGTATACCTATTGCATTGACTAACGTTTTGTCGAAGGTTATAGAAAAGATAAATTCCACTGTCCAACAGGTATCTTATGTTAGTCAAGCCATTAAGAATACTTTAGGCAGTCTCTTGTCTGTCCTGGCAACATTTGTTGACTTTGAATTAGCTTATGAAGAAGTATACCTATTGCATTGACTAACGTTTCGTCGAAGGTTATAGAAAAGATAAATTCCACTGTCCAACAGGTATCTTATGTTAGTCAAGCCATTAAGAATACTTTAGGCAGTCTCTTGTCTGTCCTGGCAACATTTGTTGACTTTGAATTAGCTTATGCGAAGTATACCTATTGCATTGACTAACGTTTTGTCGAAGGTTATAGAAAAGATAAATTCCACTGTCCAACAGGTATCTTCTGTTAGTCAAGCCATTAAGAATACTTTAGGCAGTCTCTTGTCTGTCCTGGCAACATTTGTTGACTTTGAATTAGCTTATGAGGAAGTATACCTATTGCATTGACTAACGTTTTGTCGAAGGTTATAGAAAAGATAAATTCCACTGTCCAACAGGTATCTTCTGTTAGTCAAGCCATTAAGAATACTTTAGGCAGTCTCTTGTCTGTCCTGGCAACATTTGTTGACTTTGAATTAGCTTATGAGGAAGTATACCTATTGCATTGACTAACGTTTTGTCGAAGGTTATAGAAAAGATAAATTCCACTGTCCAACAGGTATCTTATGTTAGTCAAGCCATTAAGAATACTTTAGGCAGTCTCTTGTCTGTCCTGGCAACATTTATAGACTTTGAATTAGCTTATGAGGAAGTATACCTATTGCATTGACTAACGTTTTGTCGAAGGTTATAGAAAAGAAAAAATTCCACTGTCCAACAGGTATTATATGTTAGTCAAGCCATTAAGAATACTTTAGGCAGTCTCTTGTCTGTCCTGGCAACATTTATAGACTTTGAATTAGCTTATGAGGAAGTATACCTATTGCATTGACTAACGTTTTGTCGAAGGTTATAGAAAAGATAAATTCCACTGTCCAACAGGTATCTTATGTTAGTCAAGCCATTAAGAATACTTTAGGCAGTCTCTTGTCTGTCCTGGCAACATTTGTTGACTTTGAATTAGCATATGAGGAAGTATACCTATTGCATTGACTAACGTTTTGTCGAAGGTTATAGAAAAGATAAATTCCACTGTCCAACAGGTATCTTCTGTTAGTCAAGCCATTAAGAATACTTTAGGCAGTCTCTTGTCTGTCCTGGCAACATTTGTTGACTTTGAATTAGCTTATGAGGAAGTATACCTATTGCATTGACTAACGTTTTGTCGAAGGTTATAGAAAAGAAAAAATTCCACTGTCCAACAGGTATCTTATGTTAGTCAAGCCATTAAGAATACTTTAGGCAGTCTCTTGTCTGTCCTGGCAACATTTATAGATTTTGAATTAGCTTATGAGGAATTATACCTATTGCATTGACTAACGTTTTGTCGAAGGTTATATAAAAGAAAAATTCCACTGTCCAACAGGTATCTTATGTTAGTCAAGCCATTAAGAATACTTTAGGCAGTCTCTTCTCTGTCCTGGCAGCTTTTGTAGACTTTGAATTAGCTTATGAGGAAGTACACCTATTGCATTGACTAACATTTTGTCGAAGGTTATAGAAAAGATAAATTCCACTGTCCAACAGGTATCTTCTGTTAGTCAAGCCATTAAGAATACTTTAGGCAGTTTCTTGTCTGTCCTGGCAACATTTATAGACTTTGAATTAGCTTATGAGGAAGTATACCTATTGCATTGACTAACGTTTTGTCGAAGGTTATAGAAAAGATAAATTCCACTGTTAAACAGGTATCTTCTGTTAGTCAAGCCATTAAGAATACTTTAGGCAGCCTCTTGTCTGTCCTGGCAACATTTATAAACTTTGAATTAGCTTATGAGGAAGTATACCTATTGCATTGACTAACGTTTTGCGAAGGTTATAGAAAAGATAAATTCCACTGTCCAACAGGTATCTTATGTTAGTCAAGCCATTAAGAATACTTTAGGCAGTCTCTTGTCTGTCCTGGCAACTTTTGTAGACTTTGAATTAGCTTATGAGGAAGTATACCTATTGCATTGACTAACGTTTTGTCGAAGGTTATAGAAAAGATAAATTCTACTGTCCAACAGGTATCTTATGTTAATCAAGCCATTAAGCATACTTTAGGCAGTCTCTTGCCTGTCCTGGCAACATTTGTAGACTTTGAATTAGCTTATGAGGAAGTATACCTATTGCATTGACTAACGTTTTGTCGAAGGTTATAGAAAAGATAAATTCCACTGTCCAACAGGTATCTTATGTTAGTCAAGCCATTAAGAATACTTTAGGCAGTCTCGTGTCTGTCCTGGCGACATTTATAGACTTTGAATTAGCTTATGAGGAAGTATACCTATTGCATTGACTAACGTTTCGTCGAAGGTTATAGAAAAGATAAATTCCACTGTCCAACAGGTATCTTATGTTAGTCAAGCCATTAAGAATACTTTAGGCAGTCTCTTGTCTGTCCTGGCAACATTTATAGACTTTGAATTAGCTTATGAGGAAGTATACCTATTGCATTGACTAACGTTTTGTCGAAGGTTATAAAAAAGTTAAATTCCACTGTCCAACAGGTATCTTATGTTAGTCAAGCCATTAAGAATACTTTAGGCAGTCTCTTGTCTGTCCTGGCAACATTTATAGACTTTGAATTAGCTTATGAGGAAGTATACCTATTGCATTGACTAACGTTTTGTCGAAGGTCATAGAAAAGATAAATTCCACTGTCCAACAGGTATCTTATGTTAGTCAAGCCATTAAGAATACTTTAGGCAGTCTCTTGTCTGTCCTGGCAACATTTGTAGACTTTGAATTAGCTTATGAGGAAGTATACCTATTGCATTGACTAACGTTTTGTCGAAGGTTATAGAAAAGATAAATTCCACTGTCCAACAGGTATCTTATGTTAGTCAAGCCATTAAGAATACTTTAGGCAGTCTCTTGTCTGTCCTGGCAACATTTGTTGACTTTGAATTAGCTTATGAGGAAGTATACCTATTGCATTGACTAACGTTTTGTCGAAGGTTATAGAAAAGATAAATTCCACTGTCCAACAGGTATCTTCTGTTAGTCAAGCCATTAAGAATACTTTAGGCAGTCTCTTGTCTGTCCTGGCAACATTTATAGACTTTGAATTAGCTTATGAGGAAGTATACCTATTGCATTGACTAACGTTTTGTCGAAGGTTATAGAAAAGATAAATTCCACTGTCCAACAGGTATCTTATGTTAGTCAAGCCATTAAGAATACTTTAGGCAGTCTCTTGTCTGTCCTGGCAACATTTGTTGACTTTGAATTAGCTTATGAGGAAGTATACCTATTGCATTGACTAACGTTTTGTCGAAGGTTATAGAAAAGATAAATTCCTCTGTCCAACAGGTATCTTCTGTTAGTCAAGCCATTAAGAATACTTTAGGCAGTCTCTTGTCTGTCCTGGCAACATTTGTTGACTTTGAATTAGCTTATGAGGAAGTATACCTATTGCATTGACTAACGTTTTGTCGAAGGTTATAGAAAAGATAAATTCCACTGTCCAACAGGTATCTTATGTTAGTCAAGCCATTAAGAATACTTTAGGCAGTCTCTTGTCTGTCCTGGCAACATTTATAGACTTTGAATTAGCTTATGAGGAAGTATACCTATTGCATTGACTAACGTTTTGTCGAAGGTTATAGAAAAGAAAAAATTCCACTGTCCAACAGGTATCTTATGTTAGTCAAGCCATTAAGAATACTTTAGGCAGTCTCTTGTCTGTCCTGGCAACATTTATAGATTTTGAATTAGCTTATGAGGAATTATACCTATTGCATTGACTAACGTTTTGTCGAAGGTTATAGAAAAGATAAATTCCACTGTCCAACAGGTATCATATGTTAGTCAAGCCATTAAGAATACTTTAGGCAGTCTCTTGTCTGTCCTGGCAACATTTATAGACTTTGAATTAGCTTATGAGGAAGTATACCTATTGCATTGACTAACGTTTTGTCGAAGGTTATAGAAAAGATAAATTCCACTGTCCAACAGGTATCTTATGTTAGTCAAGCCATTAAGAATACTTTAGGCAGTCTCTTGTCTGTCCTGGCAACATTTATAGACTTTGAATTAGCTTATGAGGAAGTATACCTATTGCATTGACTAACGTTTTGTCGAAGGTTATAGAAAAGATAAATTCCACTGTCCAACAGGTATCTTATGTTAGTCAAGCCATTAAGAATACTTTAGGCAGTCTCTTGTCTGTCCTGGCAACTTTTGTAGACTTTGAATTAGCTTATGAGGAAGTATACCTATTGCATTGACTAAGGTTTTGTCGAATGTTATAGAAAAGATAAATTTCACTGTCCAACAGGTATCTTATGTTAGTCAAGCCATTAAGAATACTTTAGGCAGTCTCTTCTCTGTCCTGGCAACATTTGTAGACTTTGAATTAGCTTATGAGGAAGTATACCTATTGCATTGACTAACGTTTTGTCGAAGGTTATAGAAAAGATAAATTCTACTGTCCAACAGGTATCTTATGTTAGTCAAGCCATTAAGAATACTTTAGGCAGTCTCTTGCCTGTCCTGGCAACATTTGTAGACTTTGAATTAGCTTATGAGGAAGTATACCTATTGCATTGACTAACGTTTTGTCGAAGGTTATAGAAAAGATAAATTCCACTGTCCAACAGGTATCTTATGTTAGTCAAGCCATTAAGAATACTTTAGGCAGTCTCGTGTCTGTCCTGGCGACATTTATAGACTTTGAATTAGCTTATGAGGAAGTATACCTATTGCATTGACTAACGTTTTGTCGAAGGTTATAGAAAAGATAAATTCCACTGTCCAACAGGTATCTTATGTTAGTCAAGCCATTAAGAATACTTTAGGCAGTCTCTTGTCTGTCCTGGCAACATTTATAGACTTTGAATTAGCTTATGAGGAAGTATACCTATTGCATTGACTAACGTTTTGTCGAAGGTTATAAAAAAGTTAAATTCCACTGTCTAACAGGTATCTTATGTTAGTCAAGCCATTAAGAATACTTTAGGCAGTCTCTTGTCTGTCCTGGCAACATTTATAGACTTTGAATTAGCTTATGAGGAAGTATACCTATTGCATTGACTAACGTTTTCTCGAAGGTCATAGAAAAGATAAATTCCACTGTCCAACAGGTATCTTATGTTAGTCAAGCCATTAAGAATACTTTAGGCAGTCTCTTCTCTGTCCTGGCAACATTTGTAGACTTTGAATTAGCTTATGAGGAAGTATACCTATTGCATTGACTAACGTTTTGTCGAAGGTTATAGAAAAGATAAATTCCACTGTCCAACAGGTATCTTATGTTAGTCAAGCCATTAAGAATACTTTAGGCAGTCTCTTGTCTGTCCTGGCAACATTTGTTGACTTTGAATTAGCTTATGAAGAAGTATACCTATTGCATTGACTAACGTTTCGTCGAAGGTTATAGAAAAGATAAATTCCACTGTCCAACAGGTATCTTATGTTAGTCAAGCCATTAAGAATACTTTAGGCAGTCTCTTGTCTGTCCTGGCAACATTTATAGACTTTGAATTAGCTTATGAGGAAGTATACCTATTGCATTGACTAACGTTTTGTCGAAGGTTTTAAAAAAGTTAAATTCCACTGTCCAACAGGTATCTTATGTTAGTCAAGCCATTAAGAATACTTTAGGCAGTCTCTTGTCTGTCCTGGCAACATTTATAGACTTTGAATTAGCTTATGAGGAAGTATACCTATTGCATTGACTAACGTTTTGTCGAAGGTCATAGAAAAGATAAATTCCACTGTCCAACAGGTATCTTATGTTAGTCAAGCCATTAAGAATACTTTAGGCAGTCTCTTGTCTGTCCTGGCAACATTTGTAGACTTTGAATTAGCTTATGAGGAAGTATACCTATTGCATTGACTAACGTTTTGTCGAAGGTTATAGAAAAGATAAATTCCACTGTCCAACAGGTATCTTATGTTAGTCAAGCCATTAAGAATACTTTAGGCAGTCTCTTGTCTGTCCTGGCAACTTTTGTAGACTTTGAATTAGCTTATGAGGAAGTATACCTATTGCATTGACTAACGTTTTGTCGGAGGTTATAGAAAAGATAAATTCCACTGTCCAACAGGTATCTTATGTTAGTCAAGCCATTAAGAATACTTTAGGCAGTCTCTTGTCTGTCCTGGCAACATTTATAGACTTTGAATTAGCTTATGAGGAAGTATACCTATTGCATTGACTAACGTTTTGTCGAAGGTTTTAAAAAAGTTAAATTCCACTGTCCAACAGGTATCTTATGTTAGTCAAGCCATTAAGAATACTTTAGGCAGTCTCTTGTCTGTCCTGGCAACATTTATAGACTTTGAATTAGCTTATGAGGAATTATACCTATTGCATTGACTAACGTTTTGTCGAAGGTTATAGAAAAGATAAATTCCACTGTCCAACAGGTATCTTATGTTAGTCAAGCCATTAAGAATACTTTAGGCAGTCTCTTGTCTGTCCTGGCAACATTTATAGACTTTGAATTAGCTTATGAGGAAGTATACCTATTGCATTGACTAACGTTTTGTCGAAGGTTATAGAAAAGAAAAAATTCCACTGTCCAACAGGTATCTTATGTTAGTCAAGCCATTAAGAATACTTTAGGCAGTCTCTTGTCTGTCCTGGCAACATTTGTAGACTTTGAATTAGCTTATGAGGAAGTATACCTATTGCATTGACTAACGTTTTGTCGAAGGTTATAGAAAAGAAAAAATTCCACTGTCCAACAGGTATCTTATGTTAGTCAAGCCATTAAGAATACTTTAGGCAGTCTCTTGTCTGTCCTGGCAACATTTATAGATTTTGAATTAGCTTATGAGGAAGTATACCTATTGCATTGACTAACGTTTTGTCGAAGGTTATAGAAAAGATAAATTCCACTGTCCAACAGGTATCTTATGTTAGTCAAGCCATTAAGAATACTTTAGGCAGTCTCTTGTCTGTCCTGGCAACATTTATAGACTTTGAATTAGCTTATGAGGAAGTATACCTATTGCATTGACTAACGTTTTGTCGAAGGTTATAGAAAAGAAAAAATTCCACTGTCCAACAGGTATCTTATGTTAGTCAAGCCATTAAGAATACTTTAGGCAGTCTCTTGTCTGTCCTGGCAACATTTGTAGACTTTGAATTAGCTTATGAGGAAGTATACCTATTGCATTGACTAACGTTTTGTCGAAGGTTATAGAAAAGAAAAAATTCCACTGTCCAACAGGTATCTTATGTTAGTCAAGCCATTAAGAATACTTTAGGCAGTCTCTTGTCTGTCCTGGCAACATTTATAGATTTTGAATTAGCTTATGAGGAAGTATACCTATTGCATTGACTAACGTTTTGTCGAAGGTTATAGAAAAGATAAATTCCACTGTCCAACAGGTATCTTATGTTAGTCAAGCCATTAAGAATACTTTAGGCAGTCTCTTGTCTGTCCTGGCGACATTTATAGACTTTGAATTAGCTTATGAGGAAGTATACCTATTGCATTGACTAACGTTTTGTCGAAGGTTATATAAAAGATAAATTCCACTGTCCAACAGGTATCTTATGTTAGTCAAGCCATTAAGAATACTTTAGGCAGTCTCTTGTCTGTCCTGGCAACATTTATAGACTTTGAATTAGCTTATGAGGAAGTATACCTATTGCATTGACTAACGTTTTGTCGAAAGTTATAGAAAAGATAAATTCCACTTTCCAACAGGTATCTTATGTTAGTCAAGCCATTAAGAATACTTTAGGCAGTCTCTTGTCTGTCCTGGCAACTTTTGTAGACTTTGAATTAGCTTATGAGGAAGTATATCTATTGCATTGACTAACGTTTTGTCGAAGGTTATAGAAAAGATAAATTCCACTGTCCAACAGGTATCTTATGTTAGTCAAGCCATTAAGAATACTTTAGGCAGTCTCTTGTCTGTCCTGGCAACATTTATAGACTTTGAATTAGCTTATGAGGAAGTATACCTATTGCATTGACTAACGTTTTGTTGAAGGTTATAGAAAAGAAAAATTCCACTGTCCAACAGGTATCTTATGTTAGTCAAGCCATTAAGAATACTTTAGGCAGTCTCTTGTCTGTCCTGGCAACATTCATAGACTCTGAATTAGCTTATGAGGAAGTATACCTATTGCATTGACTAACGTTTTGTCGAAGGTTATAGAAAAGATAAATTCCACTGTCCAACAGGTATCTTATGTTAGTCAAGCCATTAAGAATACTTTAGGCAGTCTCTTGTCTGTCCTGGCAACATTTATAGACTTTGAATTAGCTTCTGAGGAAGTATACCTATTGCATTGACTAACGTTTTGTCGAAGGTTATAGAAAAGATAAATTCCACTGTCCAACAGGTATCTTATTTTAGTCAAGCCATTAAGAATACTTTAGGCAGTCTCTTGTCTGTCCTGGCAACATTTGTAGACTTTGAATTAGCTTATGAGGAAGTATACCTATTGCATTGACTAACGTTTTGTCGAAGGTTATAGAAATGAAAAAATTCCACTGTCCAACAGGTATCTTATGTTAGTCAAGCCATTAAGAATACTTTAGGCAGTCTCTTGTCTGTCCTGGCAACATTTATAGATTTTGAATTAGCTTATGAGGAAGTATACCTATTGCATTGACTAACGTTTTGTCGAAGGTTATAGAAAAGATAAATTCCACTGTCCAACAGGTATCTTATGTTAGTCAAGCCATTAAGAATACTTCAGGCAGTCTCTTGTCTGTCCTGGCGACATTTATAGACTTTGAATTAGCTTATGAGGAAGTATACCTATTGCATTGACTAACGTTTTGTCGAAGGTTATATAAAAGATAAATTCCACTGTCCAACAGGTATCTTATGTTAGTCAAGCCATTAAGAATACTTTAGGCAGTCTCTTGTCTGTCCTGGCAACATTTATAGACTTTGAATTAGCTTATGAGGAAGTATACCTATTGCATTGACTAACGTTTTGTCGAAAGTTATAGAAAAGATAAATTCCACTTTCCAACAGGTATCTTATGTTAGTCAAGCCATTAAGAATACTTTAGGCAGTCTCTTGTCTGTCCTGGCAACTTTTGTAGACTTTGAATTATCTTATGAGGAAGTATATCTATTGCATTGACTAACGTTTTGTCGAAGGTTATAGAAAAGATAAATTCCACTGTCCAACAGGTATCTTATGTTAGTCAAGCCATTAAGAATACTTTAGGCAGTCTCTTGTCTGTCCTGGCAACATTTATAGACTTTGAATTAGCTTATGAGGAAGTATACCTATTGCATTGACTAACGTTTTGTTGAAGGTTATAGAAAAGAAAAATTCCACTGTCCAACAGGTATCTTATGTTAGTCAAGCCATTAAGAATACTTTAGGCAGTCTCTTGTCTGTCCTGGCAACATTCATAGACTCTGAATTAGCTTATGAGGAAGTATACCTATTGCATTGACTAACGTTTTGTCGAAGGTTATAGAAAAGATAAATTTCACTGTCCAACAGGTATCTTATGTTAGTCAAGCCATTAAGAATACTTTAGGCAGTCTCTTGTCTGTCCTGGCAACATTTATAGACTTTGAATTAGCTTATGAGGAAGTATACCTATTGCATTGACTAACGTTTTGTCGAAGGTTATAGAAAAGATAAATTCCACTGTCCAACAGGTATCTTATTTTAGTCAAGCCATTAAGAATACTTTAGGCAGTCTCTTGTCTGTCCTGGCAACATTTGTAGACTTTGAATTAGCTTATGAGGAAGTATACCTATTGCATTGACTAACGTTTTGTCGAAGGTTATAGAAAAGAAAAAATTCCACTGTCCAACAGGTATCTTATGTTAGTCAAGCCATTAAGAATACTTTAGGCAGTCTCTTGTCTGTCCTGGCAGCTTTTGTAGACTTTGAATTAGCTTATGATGAAGTATACCTATTGCATTGACTAACGTTTTGTCGAAGGTTATAGAAAAGATAAATTCCACTGTCCAACAGGAATCTTATGTTAGTCAAGCCATTAAGAATACTTTAGGCAGTCTCTTGTCTGTCCTGGCGACATTTATAGACTTTGAATTAGCTTATGAGGAAGTATACCTATTGCATTGACTAACGTTTTGTCGAAGGTTATATAAAAGATAAATTCCACTGTCCAACAGGTATCTTATGTTAGTCAAGCCATTAAGAATACTTTAGGCAGTCTCTTGTCTGTCCTGGCAACATTTATAGACTTTGAATTAGCTTATGAGGAAGTATACCTATTGCATTGACTAACGTTTTGTCGAAAGTTATAGAAAAGATAAATTCCACTTTCCAACAGGTATCTTATGTTAGTCAAGCCATTAAGAATACTTTAAGCAGTCTCTTGCCTGTCCTGGCAACATTTGTAGACTTTGAATTAGCTTATGAGGATGTATACCTATTGCATTGACTAACGTTTTGTCGAAGGTTATAGAAAAGATAAATTCCACTGTCCAACAGGTATCTTATGTTAGTCAAGCCATTAAGAATACTTTAGGCAGTCTCGTGTCTGTCCTGGCGACATTTATAGACTTTGAATTAGCTTATGAGGAAGTATACCTATTGCATTGACTAACGTTTTGTCGAAGGTTATAGAAAAGATAAATTCCACTGTCCAACAGGTATCTTATGTTAGTCAAGCCATTAAGAATACTTTAGGCAGTCTCTTGTCTGTCCTGGCAACATTTGTAGACTTTGAATTAGCTTATGAGGAAGTATACCTATTGCATTGACTAACGTTTTGTCGAAGGTTATAGAAAAGATAAATTCTACTGTCCAACAGGTATCTTATGTTAGTCAAGCCATTAAGAATACTTTAGGCAGTCTCTTGCTGTCCTGGCAACTTTTGTAGACTTTAAATTAGCTTATGAGGAAGTATATCTATTGCATTGACTAACGTTTTGTCGAAGGTTATAGAAAAGATAAATTCCACTGTCCAACAGGTATCTTATGTTAGTCAAGCCATTAAGAATACTTTAGGCAGTCTCTTGTCTGTCCTGGCAACATTTATAGACTTTGAATTAGCTTATGAGGAAGTATACCTATTGCATTGACTAACGTTTTGTCGAAGGTTATAGAAAAGATAAATTCCACTGTCCAACAGGTATCTTATTTTAGTCAAGCCATTAAGAATACTTTAGGCAGTCTCTTGTCTGTCCTGGCAACAATTATAGACTTTGAATTAGCTTATGAGGAAGTATACCTATTGCATTGACTAACGTTTTGTCGAAGGTTATAGAAAAGATGAATTCCACTGTCCAACAGGTATCTTATGTTAGTCAAGCCATTAAGAATACTTTAGGCAGTCTCTTGTCTGTCCTGGCAACATTTGTAGACTTTGAATTAGCTTATGAGGAAGTATAGCTATTGCATTGACTAACGTTTTGTCGAAGGTTATAGAAAAGGTAAATTCCACTGTCCAACAGGTATCCTATGTTATTTAAGCCATTAAGAATACTTTAGACAGTCTCTTGTCTGTCCTGGCGACATTTATAGACTTTGAATTAGCTTATGAGGAAGTATACCTATTGCATTGACTAACGTTTTGTCGAAGGTTATAGAAAAGATAAATTCCACTGTCCAACAGGTATCTTATGTTAGTCAAGCCATTAAGAATACTTTAGGCAGTCTCTTGTCTGTCCTGGCAACATTTATAGACTTTGAATTAGCTTATGAGGAAGTATACCTATTGCATTGACTAACGTTTTGTCGAAGGTTATAGAAAAGATAAATTCCACTGTCCAACAGGTATCTTATGTTAGTCAAGCCATTAAGAATACTTTAGGCAGTCTCTTGTCTGTCCTGGCGACATTTATAGACTTTGAATTAGCTTATGAGGAAGTATACCTATTGCATTGACTAACGTTTTGTCGAAGGTTATAGAAAAGATAAATTCCACTGTCCAACAGGTATCTTATGTTAGTCAAGCCATTAAGAATACTTTAGGCAGTCTCTTGTCTGTCCTGGTAACATTTGTAGACTTTGAATTAGCTTATGAGGAAGTATACCTATTGCATTGACTAACGTTTTGTCGAAGGTTATAGAAAAGATAAATTCCACTGTCCAACAGGTATCTTATGTTAGTCAAGCCATTAAGAATACTTTAGGCAGTCTCTTGTCTGTCCTGGCAACATTTATAGACTTTGAATTAGCTTATGAGGAAGTATACCTATTGCATTGACTAACGTTTTGTCGAAGGTTATAGAAAAGATAAATTCCACTGTCCAACAGGTATCTTATGTTAGTCAAGCCATTAAGAATACTTTAGGCAGTCTCTTGTCTGTCCTGGCAACATTTGTAGACTTTGAATTAGCTTATGAGGAAGTATACCTATTGCATTGACTAACGTTTTGTCGAAGGTTATATAAAAGATAAATTCCACTGTCCAACAGGTATCTTATGTTAGTCAAGCCATTAAGAATACTTTAGGCAGTCTCTTGTCTGTCCTGGCAACATTTATAGACTTTGAATTAGCTTATGAGGAAGTATACCTATTGCATTGACTAACGTTTTGTCGAAGGTTATAAAAAAGATAAATTCCACTGTCCAACAGGTATCTTATGTTAGTCAAGCCATTAAGAATACTTTAGGCAGTCTCTTGTCTGTCCTGGCAACATTTATAGACTTTGAATTAGCTTATGAGGAAGTATACCTATTGCATTGACTAACGTTTTGTCGAAAGTTATAGAAAAGATAAATTCCACTTTCCAACAGGTATCTTATGTTAGTCAAGCCATTAAGAATACTTTAGGCAGTCTCTTGTCTGTCCTGGCAACATTTGTAGACTTTGAATTAGCTTATGAGGATGTATACCTATTGCATTGACTAACGTTTTGTCGAAGGTTATAGAAAAGATAAATTCCACTGTCCAACAGGTATCTTATGTTAGTCAAGCCATTAAGAATACTTTAGGCAGTCTCTTGTCTGTCCTGGCAACATTTATAGACTTTGAATTAGCTTATGAGGAAGTATACCTATTGCATTGACTAACGTTTTGTCGAAGGTTATAGAAAAGATAAATTCCACTGTCCAACAGGTATCTTATGTTAGTCAAGCCATTAAGAATACTTTAGGCAGTCTCTTGTCTGTCCTGGCAACATTTGTAGACTTTGAATTAGCTTATGAGGAAGTATACCTATTGCATTGACTAACGTTTTGTCGAAGGTTATAGAAAAGATAAATTCTACTGTCCAACAGGTATCTTATGTTAGTCAAGCCATTAAGAATACTTTAGGCAGTCTCTTGTCTGTCCTGGCAACTTTTGTAGACTTTGAATTAGCTTATGAGGAAGTATATCTATTGCATTGACTAACGTTTTGTCGAAGGTTATAGAAAAGATAAATTCCACTGTCCAACAGGTATCTTATGATAGTCAAGCCATTAAGAATACTTTAGGCAGTCTCTTGTCTGTCCTGGCAACATTTATAGACTTTGAATTAGCTTATGAGGAAGTATACCTATTGCATTGACTAACGTTTTGTTGAAGGTTATAGAAAAGATAAATTCCACTGTCCAACAGGTATCTTATGTTAGTCAAGCCATTAAGAATACTTTAGGCAGTCTCTTGTCTGTCCTGGCAACATTCATAGACTTTGAATTAGCTTATGAGGAAGTATACCTATTGCATTGACTAACGTTTTGTCGAAGGTTATAGAAAAGATAAATTCCACTGTCCAACAGGTATCTTATGTTAGTCAAGCCATTAAGAATACTTTAGGCAGTCTCTTGTCTGTCCTGGCAACATTTATATACTTTGAATTAGCTTATGAGGAAGTGCACCTATTGCATTGACTAACGTTTTGTCGAAGGTTATAGAAAAGATAAATTCCACTGTCCAACAGGTATCTTATTTTAGTCAAGCCATTAAGAATACTTTAGGCAGTCTCTTGTCTGTAATGGCAACAATTATAGACTTTGAATTAGCTTATGAGGAAGCATACCTATTGCATTGACTAACGTTTTGTCGAAGGTTATAGAAAAGATGAATTCCACTGTCCAACAGGTATCTTATGTTAGTCAAGCCATTAAGAATACTTTAGGCAGTCTCTTGTCTGTCCTGGCAACATTTGTAGACTTTGAATTAGCTTATGAGGAAGTATACCTATTGCATTGACTAACGTTTTGTCGAAGGTTATAGAAAAGGTAAATTCCACTGTCCAACAGGTATCTTATGTTAGTCAAGCCATTAAGAATACTTTAGACAGTCTCTTGTCTGTCCTGGCGACATTTATAGACTTTGAATTAGCTTATGAGGAAGTATACCTATTGCATTGACTAACGTTTTGTCGAAGGTTATAGAAAAGATAAATTCCACTGTCCAACAGGTATCTTAGTCAAGCCATTAAGAATACTTTAGGCAGTCTCTTGTCTGTCCTGGCAACATTTATAGACTTTGAATTAGCTTATGAGGAAGTATACCTATTGCATTGACTAACGTTTTGTCGAAGGTTATAGAAAAGATAAATTCCACTGTCCAACAGGTATCTTATGTTAGTCAAGCCATTAAGAATACTTTAGGCAGTCTCTTGTCTGTCCTGGCGACATTTATAGACTTTGAATTAGCTTATGAGGAAGTATACCTATTGCATTGACTAACGTTTTGTCGAAGGTTATAGAAAAGATAAATTCCACTGTCCAACAGGTATCTTATGTTAGTCAAGCCTTTAAGAATACTTTAGGCAGTCTCTTGTCTGTCCTGGAAACATTTGTTGACTTTGAATTAGCTTATGAGGATGTATACCTATTGCATTGACTAACGTTTTGTCGAAGGTTATAGAAAAGATAAATTCCACTGTCCAACAGGTATCTTATGTTAGTCAAGCCATTAAGAATACTTTAGGCAGTCTCTTGTCTGTCCTGGCAACATTTATAGACTTTGAATTAGCTTATGAGGAAGTATACCTATTGCATTGACTAACGTTTTGTCGAAGGTTATAGAAAAGATAAATTTCACTGTCCAACAGGTATCTTATGTTAGTCAAGCCATTAAGAATACTTTAGGCAGTCTCTTGTCTCTCCTGGCAACATTTATAGACTTTGAATTAGCTTATGAGGAAGTATACCTATTGCATTGACTAACGTTTTGTCGAAGGTTATAGAAAAGATAAATTCCACTGTCCAACAGGTATCTTATGTTAGTCAAGCCATTAAGAATACTTTAGGCAGTCTCTTGTCTGTCCTGGCAACATTTGTTGACTTTGAATTAGCTTATGAGGATGTATACCTATTGCATTGACTAACGTTTTGTCGAAGGTCATAGAAAAGATAAATTCCACTGTCCAACAGGTATCTTATGTTAGTCAAGCCATTAAGAATACTTTAGGCAGTCTCTTGTCTGTCCTGGCAACATTTATAGACTTTGAATTAGCTTATGAGGAAGTATACCTATTGCATTGACTAACGTTTTGTCGAAGGTTATAGAAAAGATAAATTCCACTGTCCAACAGGTATCTTATGTTAGTCAAGCCATTAAGAATACTTTAGGCAGTCTCTTCTCTGTCCTGGCAACATTTGTAGACTTTGAATTAGCTTATGAGGAAGTATACCTATTGCATTGACTAACGTTTTGTCGAAGGTTATAGAAAAGATAAATTCTACTGTCCAACAGGTATCTTATGTTAGTCAAGCCATTAAGAATACTTTAGGCAGTCTCTTGTCTGTCCTGGCAACTTTTGTAGACTTTGAATTAGCTTATGAGGAAGTATATCTATTGCATTGACTAACGTTTTGTCGAAGGTTATAGAAAAGATAAATTCCACTGTCCAACAGGTATCTTATGTTAGTCAAGCCATTAAGAATACTTTAGGCAGTCTCTTGTCTGTCCTGGCAACATTTATAGACTTTGAATTAGCTTATGAGGAAGTATACCTATTGCATTGACTAACGTTTTGTTGAAGGTTATAGAAAAGGTAAATTCCACTGTCCAACAGGTATCTTATGTTAGTCAAGCCATTAAGAATACTTTAGGCAGTCTCTTGTCTGTCCTGGCAACATTCATAGACTTTGAATTAGCTTATGAGGAAGTATACCTATTGCATTGACTAACGTTTTGTCGAAGCTTATAGAAAAGATAAATTCCACTGTCCAACAGGTATCTTATGTTAGTCAAGCCATTAAGAATACTTTAGGCAGTCTCTTGTCTGTCCTGGCAACATTTATAGACTTTGAATTAGCTTATGAGGAAGTGCACCTATTGCATTGACTAACGTTTTGTCGAAGGTTATAGAAAAGATAAATTCCACTGTCCAACAGGTATCTTATGTTAGTCAAGCCATTAAGAATACTTTAGGCAGTCTCTTGTCTGTAATGGCAACAATTATAGACTTTGAATTAGCTTATGAGGAAGTATACCTATTGCATTGACTAACGTTTTGTCGAAGGTTATAGAAAAGATGAATTCCACTGTCCAACAGGTATCTTATGTTAGTCAAGCCATTAAGAATACTTTAGGCAGTCTCTTGTCTGTCCTGGCAACATTTGTAGACTTTGAATTAGCTTATGAGGAAGTATACCTATTGCATTGACTAACGTTTTGTCGAAGGTTATAGAAAAGGTAAATTCCACTGTCCAACAGGTATCTTATGTTAGTCAAGCCATTAAGAATACTTTAGACAGTCTCTTGTCTGTCCTGGCGACATTTATAGACTTTGAATTAGCTTATGAGGAAGTATACCTATTGCATTGACTAACGTTTTGTCGAAGGTTATAGAAAAGATAAATTCCACTGTCCAACAGGTATCTTATGTTAGTCAAGCCATTAAGAATACTTTAGGCAGTCTCTTCTCTGTCCTGGCAACATTTGTAGACTTTGAATTAGCTTATGAGGAAGTATACCTATTGCATTGACTAACGTTTTGTCGAAGGTTATAGAAAAGATAAATTCCACTGTCCAACAGGTATCTTATGTTAGTCAAGCCATTAAGAATACTTTAGGCAGTCTCTTGTCTGTCCTGGCGACATTTATAGACTTTGAATTAGCTTATGAGGAAGTATACCTATTGCATTGACTAACGTTTTGTCGAAGGTTATATAAAAGATAAATTCCACTGTCCAACAGGTATCTTATGTTAGTCAAGCCATTAAGAATACTTTAGGCAGTCTCTTGTCTGTCCTGGCAACATTTATAGACTTTGAATTAGCTTATGAGGAAGTATACCTATTGCATTGACTAACGTTTTGTCGAAGGTTATAAAAAAGATAAATTCCACTGTCCAACAGGTATCTTATGTTAGTCAAGCCATTAAGAATACTTTAGGCAGTCTCTTGTCTGTCCTGGCAACATTTATAGACTTTGAATTAGCTTATGAGGAAGTATACCTATTGCATTGACTAACGTTTTGTCGAAAGTTATAGAAAAGATAAATTCCACTTTCCAACAGGTATCTTATGTTAGTCAAGCCATTAAGAATACTTTAGGCAGTCTCTTGTCTGTCCTGGCAACATTTGTAGACTTTGAATTAGCTTATGAGGATGTATACCTATTGCATTGACTAACGTTTTGTCGAAGGTTATAGAAAAGATAAATTCCACTGTCCAACAGGTATCTTATGTTAGTCAAGCCATTAAGAATACTTTAGGCAGTCTCTTGTCTGTCCTGGCAACATTTATAGACTTTGAATTAGCTTATGAGGAAGTATACCTATTGCATTGACTAACGTTTTGTCGAAGGTTATAGAAAAGATAAATTCCACTGTCCAACAGGTATCTTATGTTAGTCAAGCCATTAAGAATACTTTAGGCAGTCTCTTGTCTGTCCTGGCAACATTTGTAGACTTTGAATTAGCTTATGAGGAAGTATACCTATTGCATTGACTAACGTTTTGTCGAAGGTTATAGAAAAGATAAATTCTACTGTCCAACAGGTATCTTATGTTAGTCAAGCCATTAAGAATACTTTAGGCAGTCTCTTGTCTGTCCTGGCAACTTTTGTAGACTTTGAATTAGCTTATGAGGAAGTATATCTATTGCATTGACTAACGTTTTGTCGAAGGTTATAGAAAAGATAAATTCCACTGTCCAACAGGTATCTTATGTTAGTCAAGCCATTAAGAATACTTTAGGCAGTCTCTTGTCTGTCCTGGCAACATTTATAGACTTTGAATTAGCTTATGAGGAAGTATACCTATTGCATTGACTAACGTTTTGTTGAAGGTTATAGAAAAGATAAATTCCACTGTCCAACAGGTATCTTATGTTAGTCAAGCCATTAAGAATACTTTAGGCAGTCTCTTGTCTGTCCTGGCAACATTCATAGACTTTGAATTAGCTTATGAGGAAGTATACCTATTGCATTGACTAACGTTTTGTCGAAGGTTATAGAAAAGATAAATTCCACTGTCCAACAGGTATCTTATGTTAGTCAAGCCATTAAGAATACTTTAGGCAGTCTCTTGTCTGTCCTGGCAACATTTATATACTTTGAATTAGCTTATGAGGAAGTGCACCTATTGAATTGACTAACGTTTTGTCGAAGGTTATAGAAAAGATAAATTCCACTGTCCAACAGGTATCTTATTTTAGTCAAGCCATTAAGAATACTTTAGGCAGTCTCTTGTCTGTAATGGCAACAATTATAGACTTTGAATTAGCTTATGAGGAAGTATACCTATTGCATTGACTAACGTTTTGTCGAAGGTTATAGAAAAGATGAATTCCACTGTCCAACAGGTATCTTATGTTAGTCAAGCCATTAAGAATACTTTAGGCAGTCTCTTGTCTGTCCTGGCAACATTTGTAGACTTTGAATTAGCTTATGAGGAAGTATACCTATTGCATTGACTAACGTTTTGTCGAAGGTTATAGAAAAGGTAAATTCCACTGTCCAACAGGTATCTTATGTTAGTCAAGCCATTAAGAATACTTTAGACAGTCTCTTGTCTGTCCTGGCGACATTTATAGACTTTGAATTAGCTTATGAGGAAGTATACCTATTGCATTGACTAACGTTTTGTCGAAGGTTATAGAAAAGATAAATTCCACTGTCCAACAGGTATCTTATGTTAGTCAAGCCATTAAGAATACTTTAGGCAGTCTCTTGTCTGTCCTGGCAACATTTATAGACTTTGAATTAGCTTATGAGGAAGTATACCTATTGCATTGACTAACGTTTTGTCGAAGGTTATAGAAAAGATAAATTCCACTGTCCAACAGGTATCTTATGTTAGTCAAGCCATTAAGAATACTTTAGGCAGTCTCTTGTCTGTCCTGGCGACATTTATAGACTTTGAATTAGCTTATGAGGAAGTATACCTATTGCATTGACTAACGTTTTGTCGAAGGTTATAGAAAAGATAAATTCCACTGTCCAACAGGTATCTTATGTTAGTCAAGCCATTAAGAATACTTTAGGCAGTCTCTTGTCTGTCCTGGAAACATTTGTTGACTTTGAATTAGCTTATGAGGATGTATACCTATTGCATTGACTAACGTTTTGTCGAAGGTTATAGAAAAGATAAATTCCACTGTCCAACAGGTATCTTATGTTAGTCAAGCCATTAAGAATACTTTAGGCAGTCTCTTGTCTGTCCTGGCAACATTTATAGACTTTGAATTAGCTTATGAGGAAGTATACCTATTGCATTGACTAACGTTTTGTCGAAGGTTATAGAAAAGATAAATTTCACTGTCCAACAGGTATCTTATGTTAGTCAAGCCATTAAGAATACTTTAGGCAGTCTCTTGTCTCTCCTGGCAACATTTATAGACTTTGAATTAGCTTATGAGGAAGTATACCTATTGCATTGACTAACGTTTTGTCGAAGGTTATAGAAAAGATAAATTCCACTGTCCAACAGGTATCTTATGTTAGTCAAGCCATTAAGAATACTTTAGGCAGTCTCTTGTCTGTCCTGGCAACATTTGTTGACTTTGAATTAGCTTATGAGGATGTATACCTATTGCATTGACTAACGTTTTGTCGAAGGTCATAGAAAAGATAAATTCCACTGTCCAACAGGTATCTTATGTTAGTCAAGCCATTAAGAATACTTTAGGCAGTCTCTTGTCTGTCCTGGCAACATTTATAGACTTTGAATTAGCTTATGAGGAAGTATACCTATTGCATTGACTAACGTTTTGTCGAAGGTTATAGAAAAGATAAATTCCACTGTCCAACAGGTATCTTATGTTAGTCAAGCCATTAAGAATACTTTAGGCAGTCTCTTCTCTGTCCTGGCAACATTTGTAGACTTTGAATTAGCTTATGAGGAAGTATACCTATTGCATTGACTAACGTTTTGTCGAAGGTTATAGAAAAGATAAATTCTACTGTCCAACAGGTATCTTATGTTAGTCAAGCCATTAAGAATACTTTAGGCAGTCTCTTGTCTGTCCTGGCAACTTTTGTAGACTTTGAATTAGCTTATGAGGAAGTATATCTATTGCATTGACTAACGTTTTGTCGAAGGTTATAGAAAAGATAAATTCCACTGTCCAACAGGTATCTTATGTTAGTCAAGCCATTAAGAATACTTTAGGCAGTCTCTTGTCTGTCCTGGCAACATTTATAGACTTTGAATTAGCTTATGAGGAAGTATACCTATTGCATTGACTAACGTTTTGTTGAAGGTTATAGAAAAGGTAAATTCCACTGTAAAACAGGTATCTTATGTTAGTCAAGCCATTAAGAATACTTTAGGCAGTCTCTTGTCTGTCCTGGCAACATTCATAGACTTTGAATTAGCTTATGAGGAAGTATACCTATTGCATTGACTAACGTTTTGTCGAAGGTTATAGAAAAGATAAATTCCACTGTCCAACAGGTATCTTATGTTAGTCAAGCCATTAAGAATACTTTAGGCAGTCTCTTGTCTGTCCTGG
This sequence comes from Stegodyphus dumicola, assembly GCF_044657685.1. Classification (NCBI taxonomy): domain Eukaryota; kingdom Metazoa; phylum Arthropoda; class Arachnida; order Araneae; family Eresidae; genus Stegodyphus; species Stegodyphus dumicola. Next base: position 25,710,060 of record NC_140772.1, read on the forward strand.
CAACATTTATAGACTTTGAATTAGCTTATGAGGAAGTGCACCTATTGCATTGACTAACGTTTTGTCGAAGGTTATAGAAAAGATAAATTCCACTGTCCAACAGGTATCTTATGTTAGTCAAGCCATTAAGAATACTTTAGGCAGTCTCTTGTCTGTAATGGCAACAATTATAGACTTTGAATTAGCTTATGAGGAAGTATACCTATTGCATTGACTAACGTTTTGTCGAAGGTTATAGAAAAGATGAATTCCACTGTCCAACAGGTATCTTATGTTAGTCAAGCCATTAAGAATACTTTAGGCAGTCTCTTGTCTGTCCTGGCAACATTTGTAGACTTTGAATTAGCTTATGAGGAAGTATACCTATTGCATTGACTAACGTTTTGTCGAAGGTTATAGAAAAGGTAAATTCCACTGTCCAACAGGTATCTTATGTTAGTCAAGCCATTAAGAATACTTTAGACAGTCTCTTGTCTGTCCTGGCGACATTTATAGACTTTGAATTAGCTTATGAGGAAGTATACCTATTGCATTGACTAACGTTTTGTCGAAGGTTATAGAAAAGATAAATTCCACTGTCCAACAGGTATCTTATGTTAGTCAAGCCATTAAGAATACTTTAGGCAGTCTCTTCTCTGTCCTGGCAACATTTGTAGACTTTGAATTAGCTTATGAGGAAGTATACCTATTGCATTGACTAACGTTTTGTCGAAGGTTATAGAAAAGATAAATTCTACTGTCCAACAGGTATCTTATGTTAGTCAAGCCATTAAGAATACTTTAGGCAGTCTCTTGTCTGTCCTGGCAACTTTTGTAGACTTTGAATTAGCTTATGAGGAAGTATATCTATTGCATTGACTAACGTTTTGTCGAAGGTTATAGAAAAGATAAATTCCACTGTCCAACAGGTATCTTATGTTAGTCAAGCCATTAAGAATACTTTAGGCAGTCTCTTGTCTGTCCTGGCAAGATTTATAGACTTTGAATTAGCTTATGAGGAAGTATACCTATTGCATTGACTAACGTTTTGTTGAAGGTTATAGAAAAGATAAATTCCACTGTCCAACAGGTATCTTATGTTAGTCAAGCCATTAAGAATACTTTAGGCAGTCTCTTGTCTGTCCTGGCAACATTCATAGACTTTGAATTAGCTTATGAGAAAGTATACCTATTGCATTGACTAACGTTTTGTCGAAGGTTATAGAAAAGATAAATTCCACTGTCCAACAGGTATCTTATGTTAGTCAAGCCATTAAGAATACTTTAGGCAGTCTCTTGTCTGTCCTGGCAACATTTATAGACTTTGAATTAGCGTATGAGGAAGTGCACCTATTGCATTGACTAACGTTTTGTCCAAGGTTATAGAAAAGATAAATTCCCCTGTCCAACAGGTATCTTATTTTAGTCAAGCCATTAAGAATACTTTAGGCAGTCTCTTGTCTGTAATGGCAACAATTATAGACTTTGAATTAGCTTATGAGGAAGTATACCTATTGCATTGACTAACGTTTTGTCGAAGGTTATAGAAAAGATGAATTCCACTGTCCAACAGGTATCTTATGTTAGTCAAGCCATTAAGAATACTTTAGGCAGTCTCTTGTCTGTCCTGGCAACAATTGTAGACTTTGAATTAGCTTATGAGGAAGTATACCTATTGCATTGACTAACGTTTTGTCGAAGGTTATAGAAAAGGTAAATTCCACTGTCCAACAGGTATCTTATGTTAGTCAAGCCATTAAGAATACTTTAGACAGTCTCTTGTCTGTCCTGGCGACATTTATAGACTTTGAATTAGCTTATGAGGAAGTATACCTATTGCATTGACTAACGTTTTGTCGAAGGTTATAGAAAAGATAAATTCCACTGTCCAACAGGTATCTTATGTTAGTCAAGCCATTAAGAATACTTTAGGCAGTCTCTTGTCTGTCCTGGCAACATTTGTAGACTTTGAATTAGCTTATGAGGAAGTATACCTATTGCATTGACTAACGTTTTGTCGAAGGTTATAGAAAAGGTAAATTCCACTGTCCAACAGGTATCTTATGTTAGTCAAGCCATTAAGAATACTTTAGGCAGTCTCTTCTCTGTCCTGGCAACATTTGTAGACTTTGAATTAGCTTATGAGGAAGTATACCTATTGCATTGACTAACGTTTTGTCGAAGGTTATAGAAAAGATAAATTCTACTGTCCAACAGGTATCTTATGTTAGTCAAGCCATTAAGAATACTTTAGGCAGTCTCTTGTCTGTCCTGGCAACTTTTGTAGACTTTGAATTAGCTTATGAGGAAGTATATCTATTGCTTTGACTAACGTTTTGTCGAAGCTTATAGAAAAGATAAATTCCACTGTCCAACAGGTATCTTATGTTAGTCAAGCCATTAAGAATACTTTAGGCAGTCACTTGTCTGTCCTGGCAACATTTATAGACTTTGAATTAGCTTATGAGGAAGTATACCTATTGCATTGACTAACGTTTTGTTGAAGGTTATAGAAAAGGTAAATTCCACTGTCCAACAGGTATCTTATGTTAGTCAAGCCATTAAGAATACTTTAGGCAGTCTCTTGTCTGTCCTGGCAACATTCATAGACTTTGAATTAGCTTATGAGGAAGTATACCTATTGCATTGACTAACGTTTTGTCGAAGGTTATAGAAAAGATAAATTCCACTGTCCAACAGGTATCTTATGTTAGTCAAGCCATTAAGAATACTTTAGGCAGTCTCTTGTCTGTCCTGGCAACATTTATAGACTTTGAATTAGCTTATGAGGAAGTGCACCTATTGCATTGACTAACGTTTTGTCGAAGGTTATAGAAAAGATAAATTCCACTGTCCAACAGGTATCTTATGTTAGTCAAGCCATTAAGAATACTTTAGGCAGTCTCTTGTCTGTCCTGGCAACATTCATAGACTTTGAATTAGCTTATGAGGAAGTATACCTATTGCATTGACTAACGTTTTGTCGAAGGTTATAGAAAAGATAAATTCCACTGTCCAACAGGTATCTTATGTTAGTCAAGCCATTAAGAATACTTTAGGCAGTCTCTTGTCTGTCCTGGCAACATTTATAGACTTTGAATTAGCTTATGAGGAAGTGCACCTATTGCATTGACTAACGTTTTGTCGAAGGTTATAGAAAAGATAAATTCCACTGTCCAACAGGTATCTTATGTTAGTCAAGCCATTAAGAATAATTTAGGCAGTCTCTTGTCTGTCCTGGCAACATTTGTAGACTTTGAATTAGCTTATGAGGAAGTATACCTATTGCATTGACTAACGTTTTGACGAAGGTTATAGAAAAGATAAATTCCACTGTCCAACAGGTATCTTATGTTAGTCAAGCCATTAAGAATACTTTAGGCAGTCTCTTGTCAGTCCTGGCGACATTTATAGACTTTGAATTAGCTTATGAGGAAGTATACCTATTGCATTGACTAACGTTTTGTCGAAGGTTATAGAAAAGATAAATTCCCCTGTCCAACAGGTATCTTATGTTAGTCAAGTCATTAAGAATACTTTAGGCAGTCTCTTGTCTGTCCTGGCAACATTTATAGACTTTGAATTACCTTATGAGGAAGTATACCTATTGCATTGACTAACGTTTTGTCGAAGGTTATAGAAAAGATAAATTCCACTGTCCAACAGGTATCTTATGTTAGTCAAGCCATTAAGAATACTTTAGGCAGTCTCTTGTCTGTCCTGGCAACATTTATAGACTTTGAATTAGCTTATGAGGAAGTATACCTATTGCATTGACTAACGTTTTGTCGAAGGTTATAAAAAAGATAAATTCCCCTGTCCAACAGGTATCTTATGTTAGTCAAGTCATTAAGAATACTTTAGGCAGTCTCTTGTCTGTCCTGGCAACATTTATAGACTTTGAATTAGCTTATGAGGAAGTATACCTATTGCATTGACTAACGTTTTGTCGAAGGTTATAGAAAAGATAAATTCCCCTGTCCAACAGGTATCTTATGTTAGTCAAGTCATTAAGAATACTTTAGGCAGTCTCTTGTCTGTCCTGGCAACATTTATAGACTTTGAATTAGCTTATGAGGAAGTATACCTATTGCATTGACTAACGTTTTGACGAAGGTTATAGAAAAGATAAATTCCACTGTCCAACAGGTATCTTATGTTAGTCAAGCCATTAAGAATACTTTAGGCAGTCTCTTGTCTGTCCTGGCAACATTTATAGACTTTGAATTAGCTTATGAGGAAGTATACCTATTGCATTGACTAACGTTTTGTCGAAGGTTATAAAAAAGATAAATTCCCCTGTCCAACAGGTATCTTATGTTAGTCAAGTCATTAAGAATACTTTAGGCAGTCTCTTGTCTGTCCTGGCAACATTTATAGACTTTGAATTAGCTTATGAGGAAGTATACCTATTGCATTGACTAACGTTTTGTCGAAGGTTATAGAAAAGATAAATTCCACTGTCCAACAGGTATCTTATGTTAGTCAAGCCATTAAGAATACTTTAGGCAGTCTCTTGTCTGTCCTGGCAACATTTGTAGACTTTGAATTAGCTTATGAGGAAGTATACCTATTGCATTGACTAACGTTTTGTCGAAGGTTATAGAAAAGATAAATTCCACTGTCCAACAGGTATCTTATGTTAGTCAAGCCATTAAGAATACTTTAGGCAGTCTCTTGTCTGTCCTGGCAACATTTGTTGACTTTGAATTATCTTATGAGGAAGTATACCTATTGCATTGACTAACGTTTTGTCGAAGGTTATAGAAAAGATAAATTCCACTGTCCAACAGGTATCTTCTGTTAGTCAAGCCATTAAGAATACTTTAGGCAGTCTCTTGTCTGTCCTGGCAACATTTATAGACTTTGAATTAGCTTATGAGGAATTATACCTATTGCATTGACTAACGTTTTGTCGAAGGTTATAGAAAAGATAAATTCCACTGTCCAACAGGTATCTTACGTTAGTCAAGCCATTAAGAATACTTTAGGCAGTCTCTTGTCTGTCCTGGCAACATTTATAGATTTTGAATTAGCTTATGAGGAAGTATACCTATTGCATTGACTAACGTTTTGTCGAAGGTTATAGAAAAGATAAATTCCACTGTCCAACAGGTATCTTCTGTTAGTCAAGCCATTAAGAATACTTTAGGCAGTCTCTTGTCTGTCCTGGCAACATTTATAGACTTTGAATTAGCTTATGAGGAAGTATACCTATTGCATTGACTAACGTTTTGTCGAAGGTTATAGAAAAGGTAAATTCCACTGTCCAACAGGTATCTTATGTTAGTCAAGCCATTAAGAATACTTTAGGCAGTCTCTTGTCTGTCCTGGCGACATTTATAGACTTTGAATTAGCTTATGAGGAAGTATACCTATTGCATTGACTAACGTTTTGTCGAAGGTTATAGAAAAGATAAATTCCACTGTCCAACAGGTATCTTATGTTAGTCAAGCCATTAAGAATACTTTAGGCAGTCTCTTGTCTGTCCTGGCAACATTTATAGACTTTGAATTAGCTTATGAGGAAGTATACCTATTGCATTGACTAACGTTTTGTCGAAGGTTATAGAAAAGATAAATTCCACTGTCCAACAGGTATCTTATGTTAGTCAAGCCATTAAGAATACTTTAGGCAGTCTCTTGTCTGTCCTGGCAACATTTGTTGACTTTGAATTAGCTTATGAGGATGTATACCTATTGCATTGACTAACGTTTTCTCGAAGGTTATAGAAAAGATAAATTCTACTGTCCAACAAGTATCTTATTTTAGTCAAGCCATTAAGAATACTTTAGGCAGTCTCTTGTCTGTCCTGGCAACATTTATAGACTTTGAATTAGCTTATGAGGAAGTATACCTATTGCGTTGACTAACGTTTTGTCGAAGGTTATCGAAAAGATAAATTCCACTGTCCAACAGGTATCTTATGTTAGTCAAGCCATTAAGAATACTTTAGGCAGTCTCTTGTCTGTCCTGGCAACATTTATAGACTTTGAATTAGCTTATGAGGAAGTACACCTATTGCATTGACTAACGTTTTGTGGAAGGTTATAGAAAAGATAAATTCTACTGTCCAACAGGTATCTTATGTTAGTCAAGCCATTAAGAATACTTTAGGCAGTCTCTTGTCTGTCCTGGCAACTTTTGTAGACTTTGAATTAGCTTATGAGGAAGTATACCTATTGCATTGACTAACGTTTTGTCGAAGGTTATAGAAAAGATAAATTCCACTGTCCAACAGGTATCTTATGTTAGTCAAGCCATTAAGAATACTTTAGGCAGTCTCTTGTCTGTCCTGGCAACATTTGTTGACTTTGAATTAGCTTATGAGGAAGTATACCTATTGCATTGACTAACGTTTTGTCGAAGGTTATAGAAAAGATAAATTCCACTGTCCAACAGGTATCTTCTGTTAGTCAAGCCATTAAGAATACTTTAGGCAGTCTCTTGTCTGTCCTGGCAACATTTATAGAATTTGAATTAGCTTATGAGGAAGTATACCTATTGCATTGACTAACGTTTTGTCGAAGGTTATAGAAAAGGTAAATTCCACTGTCCAACAGGTATCTTATGTTAGTCAAGCCATTAAGAATACTTTAGGCAGTCTCTTGTCTGTCCTGGCGACATTTATAGACTTTGAATTAGCTTATCAGGAAGTATACCTATTGCATTGACTAACGTTTTGTCGAAGGTTATAGAAAAGATAAATTCCACTGTCCAACAGGTATCTTATGTTAGTCAAGCCATTAAGAATACTTTAGGCAGTCTCTTGTCTGTCCTGGCAACATTTATAGACTTTGAATTAGCTTATGAGGAAGTATACCTATTGCATTGACTAACGTTTTGTCGAAGGTTATAAAAAAGATAAATTCCCCTGTCCAACAGGTATCTTATGTTAGTCAAGTCATTAAGAATACTTTAGGCAGTCTCTTGTCTGTCCTGGCAACATTTGTAGACTTTGAATTAGCTTATGAGGAAGTATACCTATTGCATTGACTAACGTTTTGTCGAAGGTTATAGAAAAGATAAATTCCACTGTCCAACAGGTATCTTATGTTAGTCAAGCCATTAAGAATACTTTAGGCAGTCTCTTGTCTGTCCTGGCAACATTTGTTGACTTTGAATTATCTTATGAGGAAGTATACCTATTGCATTGACTAACGTTTTGTCGAAGGTTATAGAAAAGATAAATTCCACTGTCCAACAGGTATCTTCTGTTAGTCAAGCCATTAAGAATACTTTAGGCAGTCTCTTGTCTGTCCTGGCAACATTTATAGACTTTGAATTAGCTTATGAGGAAGTATACCTATTGCATTGACTAACGTTTTGTCGAAGGTTATAGAAAAGATAAATTCCACTGTCCAACAGGTATCTTACGTTAGTCAAGCCATTAAGAATACTTTAGGCAGTCTCTTGTCTGTCCTGGCAACATTTATAGATTTTGAATTAGCTTATGAGGATGTATACCTATTGCATTGACTAACGTTTTGTCGAAGGTTATAGAAAAGATAAATTCCACTGTCCAACAGGTATCTTCTGTTAGTCAAGCCATTAAGAATACTTTAGGCAGTCTCTTGTCTGTCCTGGCAACATTTATAGACTTTGAATTAGCTTATGAGGAAGTATACCTATTGCATTGACTAACGTTTTGTCGAAGGTTATAGAAAAGGTAAATTCCACTGTCCAACAGGTATCTTATGTTAGTCAAGCCATTAAGAATACTTTAGGCAGTCTCTTGTCTGTCCTGGCGACATTTATAGACTTTGAATTAGCTTATGAGGAAGTATACCTATTGCATTGACTAACGTTTTGTCGAAGGTTATAGAAAAGATAAATTCCACTGTCCAACAGGTATCTTATGTTAGTCAAGCCATTAAGAATACTTTAGGCAGTCTCTTGTCTGTCCTGGCAACATTTATAGACTTTGAATTAGCTTATGAGGAAGTATACCTATTGCATTGACTAACGTTTTGTCGAAGGTTATAGAAAAGATAAATTCCACTGTCCAACAGGTATCTTATGTTAGTCAAGCCATTAAGAATACTTTAGGCAGTCTCTTGTCTGTCCTGGCAACATTTGTTGACTTTGAATTAGCTTATGAGGATGTATACCTATTGCATTGACTAACGTTTTCTCGAAGGTTATAGAAAAGATAAATTCTACTGTCCAACAGGTATCTTATGTTAGTCAAGCCATTAAGAATACTTTAGGCAGTCTCTTGTCTGTCCTGGCAACATTTGTAGACTTTGAATTAGCTTATGAGGAAGTATACCTATTGCATTGACTAACGTTTTGTCGAAGGTTATAGAAAAGATAAATTCCACTGTCCAACAGGTATCTTATGTTAGTCAAGCCATTAAGAATACTTTAGGCAGTCTCTTGTCTGTCCTGGCGACATTTATAGACTTTGAATTAGCTTATGAGGAAGTATACCTATTGCATTGACTAACGTTTTGTCGAAGGTTATAGAAAAGATAAATTCCACTGTCCAACAGGTATCTTATGTTAGTCAAGCCATTAAGAATACTTTAGGCAGTCTCTTGTCTGTCCTGGCAACATTTATAGATTTTGAATTAGCTTATGAGGAAGTATACCTATTGCATTGACTAACGTTTTGTCGAAGGTTATAAAAAAAATAAATTCCCCTGTCCAACAGGTATCTTATGTTAGTCAAGCCATTAAGAATACTTTAGGCAGTCTCTTGTCTGTCCTGGCAACATTTATAGACTTTGAATTAGCTTATGAGGAAGTATACCTATTGCGTTGACTAACGTTTTGTCGAAGGTTATCGAAAAGATAAATTCCACTGTCCAACAGGTATCTTATGTTAGTCAAGCCATTAAGAATACTTTAGGCAGTCTCTGGTCTGTCCTGGCAACATTTGTAGACTTTGAATTAGCTTATGAGGAAGTATACCTATTGCATTGACTAACGTTTTGTCGAAGGTTATAGAAAAGATAAATTCCACTGTCCAACAGGTATCTTCTGTTAGTCAAGCCATTAAGAATACTTTAGGCAGTCTCTGGTCTGTCCTGGCAACATTTGTAGACTTTGAATTAGCTTATGAGGAAGTATACCTATTGCATTGACTAACGTTTTGTCGAAGGTTATCGAAAAGATAAATTCCACTGTCCAACAGGTATCTTATGTTAGTCAAGCCATTAAGAATACTTTAGGCAGTCTCTGGTCTGTCCTGGCAACATTTGTAGACTTTGAATTAGCTTATGAGGAAGTATACCTATTGCATTGACTAACGTTTTGTCGAAGGTTATAGAAAAGATAAATTCCACTGTCCAACAGGTATCTTATGTTAGTCAAGCCATTAAGAATACTTTAGGCAGTCTCTTGTCTGTCCTGGCAACTTTTGTAGACTTTGAATTAGCTTATGAGGAAGTATACCTATTGCATTGACTAACGTTTTGTCGAAGGTTATAGAAAAGATAAATTCCACTGTCCAACAGGTATCTTATGTTAGTCAAGCCATTAAGAATACTTTAGGCAGTCTCTTGTCTGTCCTGGCAACATTTGTTGACTTTGAATTAGCTTATGAGGAAGTATACCTATTGCATTGACTAACGTTTTGTCGAAGGTTATAGAAAAGATAAATTCCCCTGTCCAACAGGTATCTTCTGTTAGTCAAGCCATTAAGAATACTTTAGGCAGTCTCTTGTCTGTCCTGGCAACATTTATAGACTTTGAATTAGCTTATGAGGAAGTATACCTATTGCATTGACTAACGTTTTGTCGAAGGTTATAGAAAATGTAAATTCCACTGTCCAACAGGTATCTTATGTTAGTCAAGCCATTAAGAATACTTTAGGCAGTCTCTTGTCTGTCCTGGCGACATTTATAGACTTTGAATTAGCTTATCAGGAAGTATACCTATTGCATTGACTAACGTTTTGTCGAAGGTTATAGAAAAGATAAATTCCACTGTCCAACAGGTATCTTATGTTAGTCAAGCCATTAAGAATACTTTAGGCAGTCTCTTGTCTGTCCTGGCAACATTTATATACTTTGAATTAGCTTATGAGGAAGTATACCTATTGCATTGACTAACGTTTTGTCGAAGGTTATAGAAAAGATAAATTCCACTGTCCAACAGGTATCTTATGTTAGTCAAGCCATTAAGAATACTTTAGGCAGTCTCTTGTCTGTCCTGGCAACATTTGTTGACTTTGAATTAGCTTATGAGGATGTATACCTATTGCATTGACTAACGTTTTCTCGAAGGTTATAGAAAAGATAAATTCTACTGTCCAACAGGTATCTTATGTTAGTCAAGCCATTAAGAATACTTTAGGCAGTCTCTTGTCTGTCCTGGCAACATTTATAGACTTTGAATTAGCTTATGAGGAAGTATACCTATTGCATTGACTAACGTTTTGTCGAAGGTTATAGAAAAGATAAATTCCACTGTCCAACAGGTATCTCATGTTAGTCAAGCCATTAAGAATACTTTAGGCAGTCTCTTGTCTGTCCTGGCAACATTTGTTGACTTTGAATTAGCTTATGAGGATGTATACCTATTGCATTGACTAACGTTTTCTCGAAGGTTATAGAAAAGATAAATTCTACTGTCCAACAAGTATCTTATTTTAGTCAAGCCATTAAGAATACTTTAGGCAGTCTCTTGTCTGTCCTGGCAACATTTATAGACTTTGAATTAGCTTATGAGGAAGTATACCTATTGCGTTGACTAACGTTTTGTCGAAGGTTATCGAAAAGATAAATTCCACTGTCCAACAGGTATCTTATGTTAGTCAAGCCATTAAGAATACTTTAGGCAGTCTCTTGTCTGTCCTGGCAACATTTATAGACTTTGAATTAGCTTATGAGGAAGTACACCTATTGCATTGACTAACGTTTTGTCGAAGGTTATAGAAAAGATAAATTCTACTGTCCAACAGGTATCTTATGTTAGTCAAGCCATTAAGAATACTTTAGGCAGTCTCTTGTCTGTCCTGGCAACTTTTGTAGACTTTGAATTAGCTTATGAGGAAGTATACCTATTGCATTGACTAACGTTTTGTCGAAGGTTATAGAAAAGATAAATTCCACTGTCCAACAGGTATCTTATGTTAGTCAAGCCATTAAGAATACTTTAGGCAGTCTCTTGTCTGTCCTGGCAACATTTGTTGACTTTGAATTAGCTTATGAGGAAGTATACCTATTGCATTGACTAACGTTTTGTCGAAGGTTATAGAAAAGATAAATTCCACTGTCCAACAGGTATCTTCTGTTAGTCAAGCCATTAAGAATACTTTAGGCAGTCTCTTGTCTGTCCTGGCGACATTTATAGACTTTGAATTAGCTTATCAGGAAGTATACCTATTGCATTGACTAACGTTTTGTCGAAGGTTATAGAAAAGATAAATTCCACTGTCCAACAGGTATCTTATGTTAGTCAAGCCATTAAGAATACTTTAGGCAGTCTCTTGTCTGTCCTGGCAACATTTATAGACTTTGAATTAGCTTATGAGGAAGTATACCTATTGCATTGACTAACGTTTTGTCGAAGGTTATAAAAAAGATAAATTCCCCTGTCCAACAGGTATCTTATGTTAGTCAAGTCATTAAGAATACTTTAGGCAGTCTCTTGTCTGTCCTGGCAACATTTATAGACTTTGAATTAGCTTATGAGGAAGTATACCTATTGCATTGACTAACGTTTTGTCGAAGGTTATAGAAAAGATAAATTCCACTGTCCAACAGGTATCTTATGTTAGTCAAGCCATTAAGAATACTTTAGGCAGTCTCTTGTCTGTCCTGGCAACATTTGTAGACTTTGAATTAGCTTATGAGGAAGTATACCTATTGCATTGACTAACGTTTTGTCGAAGGTTATAGAAAAGATAAATTCCACTGTCCAACAGGTATCTTATGTTAGTCAAGCCATTAAGAATACTTTAGGCAGTCTCTTGTCTGTCCTGGCAACATTTATAGATTTTGAATTAGCTTATGAGGATGTATACCTATTCCATTGACTAACGTTTTGTCGAAGGTTATAGAAAAGATAAATTCCACTGTCCAACAGGTATCTTCTGTTAGTCAAGCCATTAAGAATACTTTAGGCAGTCTCTTGTCTGTCCTGGCAACATTTATAGACTTTGAATTAGCTTATGAGGAAGTATACCTATTGCATTGACTAACGTTTTGTCGAAGGTTATAGAAAAGGTAAATTCCACTGTCCAACAGGTATCTTATGTTAGTCAAGCCATTAAGAATACTTTAGGCAGTCTCTTGTCTGTCCTGGCGACATTTATAGACTTTGAATTAGCTTATGAGGAAGTATACCTATTGCATTGACTAACGTTTTGTCGAAGGTTATAGAAAAGATAAATTCCACTGTCCAACAGGTATCTTATGTTAGTCAAGCCATTAAGAATACTTTAGGCAGTCTCTTGTCTGTCCTGGCAACATTTATAGACTTTGAATTAGCTTATGAGGAAGTATACCTATTGCATTGACTAACGTTTTGTCGAAGGTTATAGAAAAGATAAATTCCACTGTCCAACAGGTATCTTATGTTAGTCAAGCCATTAAGAATACTTTAGGCAGTCTCTTGTCTGTCTGGCAACATTTGTTGACTTTGAATTAGCTTATGAGGATGTATACCTATTGCATTGACTAACGTTTTCTCGAAGGTTATAGAAAAGATAAATTCTACTGTCCAACAGGTATCTTATGTTAGTCAAGCCATTAAGAATACTTTAGGCAGTCTCTTGTCTGTCCTGGCAACATTTGTAGACTTTGAATTAGCTTATGAGGAAGTATACCTATTGCATTGACTAACGTTTTGTCGAAGGTTATAGAAAAGATAAATTCCACTGTCCAACAGGTATCTTATGTTAGTCAAGCCATTAAGAATACTTTAGGCAGTCTCTTGTCTGTCCTGGCGACATTTATAGACTTTGAATTAGCTTATGAGGAAGTATACCTATTGCATTGACTAACGTTTTGTCGAAGGTTATAGAAAAGATAAATTCCACTGTCCAACAGGTATCTTATGTTAGTCAAGCCATTAAGAATACTTTAGGCAGTCTCTTGTCTGTCCTGGCAACATTTATAGATTTTGAATTAGCTTATGAGGAAGTATACCTATTGCATTGACTAACGTTTTGTCGAAGGTTATAAAAAAAATAAATTCCCCTGTCCAACAGGTATCTTATGTTAGTCAAGCCATTAAGAATACTTTAGGCAGTCTCTTGTCTGTCCTGGCAACATTTATAGACTTTGAATTAGCTTATGAGGAAGTATACCTATTGCGTTGACTAACGTTTTGTCGAAGGTTATCGAAAAGATAAATTCCACTGTCCAACAGGTATCTTATGTTAGTCAAGCCATTAAGACTACTTTAGGCAGTCTCTGGTCTGTCCTGGCAACATTTGTAGACTTTGAATTAGCTTATGAGGAAGTATACCTATTGCATTGACTAACGTTTTGTCGAAGGTTATAGAAAAGATAAATTCCACTGTCCAACAGGTATCTTCTGTTAGTCAAGCCATTAAGAATACTTTAGGCAGTCTCTTGTCTGTCCTGGCAACATTTATAGACTTTGAATTAGCTTATGAGGAAGTATACCTATTGCATTGACTAACGTTTTGTCGAAGGTTATAGAAAAGATAAATTCCACTGTCCAACAGGTATCTTATGTTAGTCAAGCCATTAAGAATACTTTAGGCAGTCTCTTGTCTGTCCTGGCAACTTTTGTAGACTTTGAATTAGCTTATGAGGAAGTATACCTATTGCATTGACTAACGTTTTGTCGAAGGTTATAGAAAAGATAAATTCCACTGTCCAACAGGTATCTTATGTTAGTCAAGCCATTAAGAATACTTTAGGCAGTCTCTTGTCTGTCCTGGCAACATTTGTTGACTTTGAATTAGCTTATGAGGAAGTATACCTATTGCATTGACTAACGTTTTGTCGAAGGTTATAGAAAAGATAAATTCCACTGTCCAACAGGTATCTTCTGTTAGTCAAGCCATTAAGAATACTTTAGGCAGTCTCTTGTCTGTCCTGGCAACATTTATAGACTTTGAATTAGCTTATGAGGAAGTATACCTATTGCATTGACTAACGTTTTGTCGAAGGTTATAGAAAAGGTAAATTCCACTGTCCAACAGGTATCTTATGTTAGTCAAGCCATTAAGAATACTTTAGGCAGTCTCTTGTCTGTCCTGGCGACATTTATAGACTTTGAATTAGCTTATCAGGAAGTATACCTATTGCATTGACTAACGTTTTGTCGAAGGTTATAGAAAAGATAAATTCCACTGTCCAACAGGTATCTTATGTTAGTCAAGCCATTAAGAATACTTTAGGCAGTCTCTTGTCTGTCCTGGCAACATTTATATACTTTGAATTAGCTTATGAGGAAGTATACCTATTGCATTGACTAACGTTTTGTCGAAGGTTATAGAAAAGATAAATTCCACTGTCCAACAGGTATCTTATGTTAGTCAAGCCATTAAGAATACTTTAGGCAGTCTCTTGTCTGTCCTGGCAACATTTGTTGACTTTGAATTAGCTTATGAGGATGTATACCTATTGCATTGACTAACGTTTTCTCGAAGGTTATAGAAAAGATAAATTCTACTGTCCAACAGGTATCTTATGTTAGTCAAGCCATTAAGAATACTTTAGGCAGTCTCTTGTCTGTCCTGGCAACATTTGTAGACTTTGAATTAGCTTATGAGGAAGTATACCTATTGCATTGACTAACGTTTTGTCGAAGGTTATAGAAAAGATAAATTCCACTGTCCAACAGGTATCTTATGTTAGTCAAGCCATTAAGAATACTTTAGGCAGTCTCTTGTCTGTCCTGGCAACATTTGTTGACTTTGAATTAGCTTATGAGGAAGTATACCTATTGCATTGACTAACGTTTTGTCGAAGGTTATAGAAAAGATAAATTCCACTGTCCAACAGGTATCTTCTGTTAGTCAAGCCATTAAGAATACTTTAGGCAGTCTCTTGTCTGTCCTGGCAACATTTATAGACTTTGAATTAGCTTATGAGGAAGTATACCTATTGCATTGACTAACGTTTTGTCGAAGGTTATAGAAAAGATAAATTCCACTGTCCAACAGGTATCTTATGTTAGTCAAGCCATTAAGAATACTTTAGGCAGTCTCTTCTCTGTCCTGGCAACATTTGTAGACCTTGAATTAGCTTATGAGGAAGTATACCTATTGCATTGACTAACGTTTTGTCGAAGGTTATAGAAAAGATAAATTCTACTGTCCAACAGGTATCTTATGTTAGTCAAGCCATTAAGAATACTTTAGGCAGTCTCTTGTCTGTCCTGGCAACATTTGTTGACTTTGAATTAGCTTATGAGGAAGTATACCTATTGCATTGACTAACGTTTTGTCGAAGGTTATAGAAAAGATAAATTCCACTGTCCAACAGGTATCTTATGTTAGTCAAGCCATTAAGAATACTTTAGGCAGTCTCTTGTCTGTCCTGGCAACATTTATAGATTTTGAATTAGCTTATGAGGAAGTATACCTATTGCATTGACTAACGTTTTGTCGAAGGTTATAGAAAAGATAAATTCCACTGTCCAACAGGTATCTTATGTTAGTCAAGCCATTAAGAATACTTTAGGCAGTCTCTTCTCTGTCCTGGCAACATTTGTAGACCTTGAATTAGCTTATGAGGAAGTATACCTATTGCATTGACTAACGTTTTGTCGAAGGTTATCGAAAAGATAAATTCCACTGTCCAACAAGTATCTTATGTTAGTCAAGCCATTAAGAATACTTTAGGCAGTCTCTTCTCTGTCCTGGCAACATTTATAGACTTTGAATTAGCTTATGAGGAAGTATACCTATTGCATTGACTAACGTTTTGTCGAAGGTTATAGAAAAGATAAATTCCACTGTCCAACAGGTATCTTATGTTAGTCAAGCCATTAAGAATACTTTAGGCAGTCTCTTGTCTGTCCTGGCAACATTTGTTGACTTTGAATTAGCCTATGAGGAAGTATACCTATTGCATTGACTAACGTTTTGTCGAAGGTTATAGAAAAGATAAATTCTACTGTCCAACAGGTATCTTATGTTAGTCAAGCCATTAAGAATACTTTAGGCAGTCTCTTGTCTGTCCTGGCAACTTTTGTAGACTTTGAATAAGCTTATGAGGAAGTATACCTTTTGCATTGACTAACGTTTTGTCGAAGGTTATAGAAAAGATAAATTCCACTGTCCAACAGGTATCTTCTGTTAGTCAAGCCATTAAGAATACTTTAGGCAGTCTCTTGTCTGTCCTGGCAACATTTATAGATTTTGAATTAGCTTATGAGGAAGTATACCTATTGCATTGACTAACGTTTTGTCGAAGGTTATAGAAAAGATAAATTCCACTGTCCAACAAGTATCTTATGTTAGTCAAGCCATTAAGAATACTTTAGGCAGTCTCTTCTCTGTCCTGGCAACATTTATAGACTTTGAATTAGCTTATGAGGAAGTATACCTATTGCATTGACTAACGTTTTGTCGAAGGTTATAGAAAAGATAAATTCCACTGTCCAACAGGTATCTTATGTTAGTCAAGCCATTAAGAATACTTTAGGCAGTCTCTTGTCTGTCCTGGCAACATTTATAGACTTTGAATTAGCTTATGAGGAAGTATACCTATTGCATTGACTAACGTTTTGTCGAAGGTTATAGAAAAGATAAATTCCACTGTCCAACAGGTATCTTATGTTAGTCAAGCCATTAAGAATACTTTAGGCAGTCTCTTGTCTGTCCTGGCAACATTTATAGACTTTGAATTAGCTTATGAGGAAGTGCACTTATTGCATTGACTAACGTTTTGTCGAAGGTTATAGAAAAGATAAATTCTACTGTCCAACACGTATCTTATGTTAGTCAAGCCATTAAGAATACTTTAGGCAGTCTCTTGTCTGTCCTGGCAACTTTTGTAGACTTTGAATTAGCTTATGAGGAAGTATACATTTTGCATTGACTAACGTTTTGTCGAAGGTTATAGAAAAGATAAATTCCACTGTCCAACAGGTATCTTATGTTAGTCAAGCCATTAAGAATACTTTAGGCAGTCTCTTGTCTGTCCTGGCAACATTTATAGACTTTGAATTAGCTTATGAGGAAGTATACCTATTGCATTGACTAACGTTTTGTCGAAGGTTATAGAAAAGATAAATTCCACTGTCCAACAGGTATCTTATGTTAGTCAAGCCATTAAGAATACTTTAGGCAGTCTCTTGTCTGTCCTGGCGACATTTATAGACTTTGAATTAGCTTATGAGGAAGTATACCTATTGCATTGACTAACGTTTTGTCGAAGGTTATAAAAAAGATAAATTCCACTTTCCAACAGGTATCTTATGTTAGTAAAGCCATTAAGAATACTTTAGGCAGTCTCTTGTCTGTCCTGGCAACATTTATAGACTTTGAATTAACTTACGATGAAGTATACCTATTGCATTGACTAACGTTTTGTCGAAGGTTACAGAAAAGATAAATTCCACTGTCCAACAGGTATCTTCTGTTAGTCAAGCCATTAAGAATACTTTAGGCAGTCTCTTGTCTGTCCTGGCAACATTTATAGACTTTGAATTAGCTTATGAGGAAGTATACCTATTGCATTGACTAACGTTTTGTCGAAGGTTATAGAAAAGATAAATTCCACTGTCCAACAGGTATCTTATGTTAGTCAAGCCATTAAGAATACTTTAGGCAGTCTCTTGTCTGTCCTGGCAACATTTATAGACTTTGAATTAGCTTATGAGGAAGTATACCTATTGCATTGACTAACGTTTTGTCGAAGGTTATAGAAAAGATAAATTCCACTGTCCAACAGGTATCTTCTGTTAGTCAAGCCATTAAGAATACTTTAGGCAGTCTCTTGTCTGTCCTGGCAACATTTATAGACTTTGAATTAGCTTATGAGGAAGTATACCTATTGCATTGACTAACGTTTTGTCGAAGGTTATAGAAAAGATAAATTCCACTGTCCAACAGGTATCTTATGTTAGTCAAGCCATTAAGAATACTTTAGGCAGTCTCTTCTCTGTCCTGGCAACATTTGTAGACCTTGAATTAGCTTATGAGGAAGTATACCTATTGCATTGACTAACGTTTTGTCGAAGGTTATAGAAAAGATAAATTCTACTGTCCAACAGGTATCTTATGTTAGTCAAGCCATTAAGAATACTTTAGGCAGTCTCTTGTCTGTCCTGGCAACATTTGTTGACTTTGAATTAGCTTATGAGGAAGTATACCTATTGCATTGACTAACGTTTTGTCGAAGGTTATAGAAAAGATAAATTCCACTGTCCAACAGGTATCTTATGTTAGTCAAGCCATTAAGAATACTTTAGGCAGTCTCTTGTCTGTCCTGGCAACATTTATA